>NC_140585.1:577963755-579439718 GCF_964204655.1 Triturus cristatus | reverse complement strand
CACCATAGGTTTCCACCTCTAAGGACTCTCGGGAGACAGATGTCATTAGGCGACCCTGATTTAACTTTCCTCATGAGTTCCATCAGGTCGTCCTGCGATACATTGGGGAAGTGCAAGAGTGTAATGCTGTTCATGTCTCCCGGTGGGGAATCAGGAGCAGACAAACCCAAGGGGATGCTCCTTTTTATTGTGGCAATCTTGTCCACAAAATATGCATTGAGAGTGTCGCACAGACTCTGTGACGTAGTGATAGGGAGAGTCAACCTATCTAAGTTAGATAATTAATTGACAATTCTGAAAATTTCCTTAGATTTATTCGATGATTCATGGATTTTATTTATGAAATGGCTAACTTTAGTTTGCTTTACTAGAGACTTATACAATTTAAGTTGTTGGATATAACAGGTTCTCAGGGCTGGCGAATATTCGAGCGCCATTTCCTTTCTGCGTTTCAGAGATTCAGTTTCGCCATTCTCAGCTCTACTGAGAACCATTTGTCAGCCTCGTGGTTTCCTAACTTGTTAGAGCTATGCCTGCCTGCACGGGTGTCACTGGTCTCCTTCAGCCAGTTATACACATTTTGCTCATAGTCATCAATATCCTCCCTAGGCACCTGAGAGGATTTCCGCAGGTCCTTGCAAAACTCCTTGAGGTTAACCCGAGCCTGGTTCCCAAATGAAACCATTGTTTCCCTAAGGGGGTTTATCTCCTGTGGTCTGGTCACCGAAAAGGAGAAAAGATGATGGTCTGACCATCTGCATGGGACAATGCTCAAGTTCTTCACGGGTAGTTTCGAGGTCCAGATTTGATCTAATATGTGGCCTTTAATTTGAGTTGGTGAGTTCACCACCTGTTCCAGTTTCAATCTATTTATGGAAGCAGTAAGATCCAGGGCTTGAGGCCCCCCATATTCATCATTGACCCAGTAATTGAATTCTCCAACCAGTAGAACATTGGCATGGTCTACTATCTCGGCACTGTGGGTCAACATAGGCAAGTCAGTAAGCTAAGTTGAAATTGAATTGTCTTAAGCAGTTTCCTGAATTTGGCATAATCGGTGCAGGTGTGAATATGATCAGGTAACTTATTCCAACAGGAAGGGGCAAGGTAAGAGAAGTATTGACCTCCATTTCACTTAACAAGATACTTTATTTTCATTCTTCCAATGATAATAATCAGTACCAGACACTGTGATAATAGTAACTCACATGGGACAGCAACACTGATTGAAGCCATCTATAGAAACAGCATCAGATATAAAAATAAAGAAGGGATGTTGATATGCAAGGGGATTTTGCTCACTGATTGAAAATGCAGGATGAAGGCAGTATTACAATTAAAGACATACACAACCTCTAACACCCAGTTACATCTTTTATCCCCAGATCCATCTCTGTGCTGCAGTTTTACTTTTCGGATATTGCTCATTCACTTGTTCTCAGAGCCTTTCAATTCTTCTGCAGATGTAGAGAAAGGATATTTTACCCATCTCGAATAGTAGATGAAAAAAATACTATATTTGAGCAAGTAAATGTTGAGAAACCAAACTTCTGATTTAGCAAAATTCACTGCGTCTGCATGATTGTTTTTTATCTGAAAATGCAAAATGTGTACCTGGGGTGGGACTACTGGTAAGGCTGGAAGATTTGTTACCACATGTCTAATAACATTATGTTGTGAAAGTACCCCTGGCCCACACTGACACAAAAATTCCACCTCGTGCATGGTGGACACAGAACAATGTCCAAAGGCACTAGGGTACTGTCAGTCCAGGTGCTCTGGGGTGAGTAGTTACAGGCCACAATGAATTCTTTGTGTGTCCCTGTTTGGGATACCAAGTCCACTGCAATAAGTCAACCTCACCTAAAATTCTTTCCCTCTTAAGGTAGAATTGGGTGATCAGCCATGGCTTAAATCTTGGTGGTTGGGAATTAGTGAACGGAGCCAGACTATGTACTGAACAATTCAGTTAGAATAGAGTATGAAAGTGAAGCCAGAGTAGGGTGATGATACAATACTTTAATATCACAGTAAGACCTAAAATATATGTACAAAGTGGGAAAATATGTGCAAATACAAAAAATGTAATACAAAACACAATACACGACGAAATAGAGTAATCACAGGATAAATCTGTAATTGTGCAGTGAGAATGGTAATCTCATGCAGATGGCAGTAAAAAACATAAAGCAGATCTTAAAAGCACTATGCATTGATGAAATGAGTGGCCCTTGCTGAATTCTCTATACATTGTTACAACGTTCTAATGACGTGTGAAGCTCCAATGTTTGCAAATCTCAGAACACACCTGGAACTGAAATGCACAGAATCAGATACAATGCAGTTCATATAATGGTTACACAAGGTTCACAAACAGCTAGTTTGACCAATGCTTTAAATGACATTGTAGCTACAACAGAGGGTTGCAATTTTCTTGTCAGGATACTTTGCACCTCTGTAATATCCACTAAAGTTTATGACTTTAAAATTTAGCTAAAATTGAAACTATCTCAAAACAAATAAAAAAGGTTACTACTTACTCGAGAGTATTAGCAAGGAAAGGGAGCTGTGTATTACAGTTTAGATGTGTCAGCTTTACAAACTCAAGAGAGATACACTGAACTTCATGTGTAGAGATGACGCAGGGACAACTAGTAGAAGGCTGCACGGGAATCAGAACTCACCACAGATGTTTCTGGTGCAGACTAACTGCCTTAGCCAGCTGAGGGATGGATGGAATCAGGGAGCAAGGAATAACTGATGAAACTACATGCTGATATAATGAAGTGGGTGCTCACTAAGCATGGTCACCACTATCTCACGTGTATTAGTTCTTTGCTAAACAGTGACTGTACTACTGCTCCTCTTTACAACTGTGCTGTGTAAGCATAGATTGCAGATTTAAAAGGATAATCCACAGTGATCTCCACTTTGCTAATCTCCAATTCTCCTTTTCTGGATTAATTAATCTTCTCAGAGCAATTTGAACCTGAGTGTCTAAATATTTTACACGAATGATGATGACCTGCTATGATTGGGCGGATACATCATTGACATGCACAAATTAAATTAGGGATAGAAGGCACTATTTAAGTTTTCTGATTCTCCATGTTGGACTATTATCTGCATTTAGTGCCCTGTTCATTTGACCCATACGTTTGTAAGCATACAGTTTGTTCACCACATCATATCCTAAAGATATTGTTGAGGGACATGCTGAACATCCTGCCTGTTACCTCAATTATTATTACTGGCATTATGTTAAATTGCACATCTGAACTTGTAATGTTGTAATGCCAACATATAAGCAACTCAACCCAAAATAGTACAGGTATATAACAATTTAACCTATGTGCCTTTTCCAAGAAACACAAAGCCTATAACCAATCTACATGCAAGGCGTCATGAACATAGGCATCTCCACAGTTGTGTCACAGAGAGACAGGGCTTCTGGGGGACTGGTAATATGGGTGGAGGTACAGTTGAATTATCACCTCAAGTCTATATATACCCACTGAAGAGACTTTCAAATCATTGAATTATCATTTCCTTCAGGTCAATGCCCCTTAATTATATTCAATGTCTATAATTGGGCTAATCCCAAATGGAACAAAAGGGAAATCCTATGATTTGTGAACAGTCCAGACAGAACTACAAGGCCAGGTCTTCCCTGGAACAGAAACAAGCATCCTGGGACCAATTTCGGGACACCACCCCTCATCACCCAGGCTAGCTTTAATCCAGTGGTGCAGCGAGCAATGGAATCCACATCTGGGCATACCCTTAGGCACTTAGGGCACACATAGCAACATCAGAAAAATAAAATGAAGGCCGGATTATTCAAGCACTCACCCCCAGTCACGCATCTGGGTTTAATCCATTGTTGTTTTGCCCACCACATTACCACAGTTTGGACCCAGCTATATGCAGATCAGTCTTGTCCCTGCTCCCCATGGGAACAGTCCAGCCCAAACTGTGAGGCCAAGTCCTCCCTGGACAAAAAACAAGCAACCTGGGACCTGCTTAAGAGCATCACCCCTCATCACCATGGCTAGCTTTAATCCAGTGGTGCAGCGAGCAAGGGACCAACATCTGGGCATACCTTTAGCCACATAGCAACATCACAAAATGAAATGATGGACAGAGTGTTGAAACGTTTCAAACAACCACCCCATTCACGATCTGGGTTTAATCCATTGTTATTTTGCTTGCCATGTTACCCCAGTTTGGACCCAGCCATATGCAAATCAGTCTTGACCCTGCTCACCATGGGAACAGTTCAGCCCGAACTGCCAGGCCAGGTCTTCCCTGGAGCAGAATGTTATTTATACACATTGAACCACTTGGGTAAGCATGAATGCCCTAGAATGCAAGGACCAAATAACAGGAAAATATAAAAATGGGACAATGCTACTGTAGGAGATTGCTTACCTAAATTGTATACAGTTACTTTACCTTTAATTGACTATGCATATCGTAAAATGAGTCAATTCTTAACACCTTTCCCCAAGAATAGATGAGTCAGTATTTGAGATGACTTCTCTCCAAATGTATTCATCCTAATCTCAGGCCCCAGGGCACTCTAAATTGGTATGATTCAGATTGTTGGTGGGGAAAAAGGGCACTTCTTGACTCAGTAACAACAAATCCAAAACACATATCGAAATGCTGTGTAAATGATACTTAAACCTACTGAGGAATGAAAGGGAAGAGTGGGCAATGCAGTTATGTTCAGAATTGTAAGAGCAATCACAGTGCAAGATTAGCTGTGCATTTTGATATGTTGTTGTACATGGGATAGAAGAAATACCCAAAATACATATTGAAGAAGACAAATGGTGTGAATATTTTCCTGCCCTCTGTTTTTTCTCCCATTTGGCCTCATCAGTGGGTGATACAGACTTTGAGGTAGGGAGAATGCAGACATTAGGCTCCAGTGATGCAATGTTTCACTCCTTTGCACGAGGATTCCAAAAAAGTGGAACTGCCCCTGGGCTTGATAAAATGCAGACTTATCTTTGTAACTTGGAATCTACTTACCACTTATTTAACTCTCTTGGTGAACATAGTACAAAGTGGTATAGTACATTCTACTTAGGTCAAGGTAAATTGGTCACGTCTTTACATATGAATTTAGTGCCAATCAAACTAAATATAGGCCAATTAGCCTAACAGATAACACACAAGAAATTGCTGGCTGAATGTTACTACATCTCATTGAGGAGCATATTAGCAAGGGCTGGCGATATACTTATTGCCGCTTTAGCGTCCGTTTTCAGGCGATAAGCGGCGATAATTATATCGCAATATCATCAGGGACACGCTAGCGCGTGTTTCTTTGACGTAGAGCCCGTTTTTTCACAGCCTCGCATCACTAATGAGATGCAAAGAAGGCATGGCTTTGAAAACAACACATGAAAATATCGCAAAGGCAGCTTCGCGATATTAACAAGGAGGTGCAGCGATAAAAAAAATCGCGCCACCTTGGCCTTAACGCTGGAATTTAACGTCTGTTAAATTCCAGACTAAGGCATACTAATGATGGTAGGTGGATTATGCTGATACGACCACAGGGTTGTATCAGCAATGTTATCGCTGTTTTCCATGGAACATCGCTGGTAAACCAGCGATATTCCATTGTAAACACCGCTATCGCTGAAATATTATCGCCATAACGCTATGTATTGTTAATATAGCGTTATCATGGCGATAAATTTCAGCGATAGCCGGCGATAAAATTTCTACCGCTGTTAATATGCCCCTGAAGTCTTAGAAAATAATTCCTCACTGCCAGGCAGAAACTTGAAAATGCATTAGCACCTTTGATTGAGTGTTAAGAGTTCATTTATTCATTGAGCATTAGACATAGCTCAAGAATGAATTGGTTTATGTGGTTTTCGTGGCCTTAATGTGTGCAACTGTTTGTGGGCTGCTTTATGTGCACTTGGTATTCCAGCGGACCTACTCAAATCTTAATCTGGCTGCACACAGACAACTATGTTAAAGACCATTAGGGGACAGCCAGTGGTGGGTTTGAACCCCATTTTGTTAATCCTGTTTTAATAGTGTGGTGGGGTGGCTTAGTAACTGTACAGACGCTACACCCTTTTAGGAGGACATAAGAGTTCTACATCGTTGTTTTTTTATGAAACCTTTCTTGTATTTTGCAATCCGATGAGAATACAAAACCTACTTGATAGTTACCAGAACTATTGTAATTAACAGGGATTAATTCTTATTTTAATTAATTTATGACCTTTAACCGCACAAGAGATTTCGTGGCAAATTAACCTTTGCTCTGAATAGTTTATTGTAATTTGTCTATCGGGGGTCAGGTACAGCTCCAAATAAAATAAAAAAAAGATTCATTTACGGGCTTTTTCACACGTAGGGGAATTGCCTATTTTTCTCTTGCGCCCAAAGTTGGCCACTTAGTGCATGTTTTCTCAGTTCGCAGAGTGAATCTCCACTATTTTTCCATTCATAATTAAACATTGTGTTTACTCATCACCATACATTAAAACAATTCACGTGCTCGCCAAGTGGAATGCAAGTCACCTCATTTTGAATTCAAACAAACGTGTTCAATGTGATTTATGGACCGTTGAAAAGTATTTAATCTGTGAATCATTTTTCTGCATTTGCAAGACTAATGTAATGTAAATTACCTTTTAGGCGAGCCAGGAGACAAGATGTAAAATATGGTGACCCTAACACACAGTGCTGGGACATAGAAGAAGACAGTAAGCATTTTAAACGTCTCTACTATCATAGAAAAATGTTATAAATTGTATACAATTATTTTTAAAAAGCCATGCACACCGAACAGAATTGTGTCTAGCAAACAGATGAACACCATGGAAAGATCATCTTTAAACGAATTGCCATTCTTTCCTTCAAACGTTGCACTATTGATTGTTCTAAGCATTTTTTTCTGGAGATGCACAGGTCTTGCATTCACTCACACGACAGAACTAAGCCTGAGCAAAGCACTACGCTACGCTCGCGTAGTTTGCGAAGTTCGCGCTACTTCGCACTACGCAAACTGCACGTAGCAAAGTGCGAACACACGTAGCGTAGTGTTGCGTAGTGCTGCGGTCATTTTTTGCTTGCTCGTGGTCCTCAACGTCAAGTTGGCGACCACGAGCAAGCAAAATGACATCCCGGCGAGACTTTTTCCTTGTTCGCGATCAGCAACATCAAGTTGGCGATCGCGAGCATGGAAAATAAACCTCCCGGCGAGATTCCCAACGCGAGGAGGTCAGGTTTCTCATTGCGAGTGGTCGCATATGCTCGCGACCGCTCGCGATGAGAAACTACCAGTTCGCGTTGAGAAAGCTGCCGCTCGAGTAAAAATCTACTCGAGCAGCAGAAAACTACAGCTCGCACTGTGCAAGATGCCATTTTCAATGATTGCACAGTGCCGGTTGCTTGTCCGCACTGTGCAATCATTGAAAACGACATCTGGCACAGTGCGAACAAGGTACTACGCAGTTCGCGAAGTGCTACGCGTAGCTCACGTAGTGCAAATTGCACTCTGCGTAGCTTCGCGAAGGGCTACTTCGCGAACTACGCCCAGGGTTAGACAGAACCCACTTCAGTCCAGCCCCATGAACAGGACGTGGAACACAAATGAAATAATATCTTTCAGTTGTAAGATGTATATCTTTATATCATAGTAGTTGAGGCAGTCTTTCATAGCATTTACTTAAAAAAAAAATAAACAATGTTTGTGACAAATAGTGCAACATGACTTTAAGGAATTGTGCTGGTTTCGCAAATGATAAACCCGCAATGTTATACATTGTAATTTAGATATCAGACAAGTGGACACTTTCTGGAATACCAATTTTGTAGGTGCATCCTTTTCCTGAGGGGCAATTTCCTCATTTTCCTTTTCACATTGCATATGTAACTTAGGACAACCACTTTGTCCTATAACATGCTCCCATATATAGGCAAATTGACCCCAATGCAGACATAGAAGGAAGACAAAGCCAAAGGTCCTACTTCTCCACTGGTCCCGAAAAGCCTTTGCAAACGATGATCTGTGGTGCAAAGACAAAACAACAATTGTCCAGTCTGCTTGTGTCCTGGGGATCTCTTGTGCCATTCAGTTCAGAGCCTAGGAACTCCAGGAAGGTGGGTGCATTAACAGTCCTAAGGTGGCCAGCGTAGGAGGCTAAACATAGTCTCAGTTGCATAAGGCAGTAGTGATTTCTCCCTATTTCATAATGTTAGCGACTAAAGTGACAGTGCACCGCCTCATAGTCCGTTTTCTCACAAGTCATCACACATTTCACGTATAGCAATGCATCTGATCATTGACTAATGAGAAACGCAAATCCCATCAACAGGAAGACTAGAACTCTTTGATGACTGTGTACTCAAACAGAGCTATAGCCCAAGTTACTGGGGCATTAGTTTGTTTAGAAATAGTTAGACTTTTCAATAATTCATATGTAAAGGTGCAACTAAAACATATGTATACCAAAATTATTCCTTTAAAAGACTAAAAAGCCTTTCGATGACTATGTTCATCAATTGTCTTAAGTCGTTTTTCTTCCATTCTCCCACCCCACCACCTACCCCCAAGTACATATCAATCTAGCTATTTTGGCAGCGATTTGCAGCAGTTTCAGCTCTGTGTTGAAGGGTGGAATTGTCTATTCTACGTTCTGAAGCAAAGTGGAGCAGGAATCTCATTGTTATTTGTCTTTTGAATATGTAATTACAAGCACAATAACAATATTGTATACATAAATCATATCAAAGATTTTCCTTTATGTGTATGTGTACAGCTGTTGTTTGTTTTTTCAATAAGACCACATTCTGTTTGTTTTCCAAAAACAACATACTTTGTACCACATCATATTGCATAGTAATCCAAAGTTTCTGTAGTCATATAGTATTCTGAACAGTCTCAATTTCTCCTTCATCGGACATTAAAGGAACTGAAATGCTGAACCTTCGAGCACTGTTGGTAATGTTTGTGCCTAGCGCATTAATGTGCAGTGCATATTGTCCATTAAGAGAGTGAGCCTTATAGTGTGCCAGCCCAAATTTCTAACAAGAATTGGCAGCGCCGATCTGCCTTGCTTTGACTATGCTTTTTGGTTGTCCTTTATGGTTTTACGAATGCTAGATGCTTTTAAAAAGCAATAGCACTGTCAAAGCTACTAGCAGTGATGCAAAGTGCTGCAATGCAGAAGCCATCCAGGAAGTTTAGAAATTAAGGCAGTCATCTAGAAAGTACAAAAATTAAGGTTTTCATAATTTCATGTTTGCCACTTAGGCACGCCAGGCAACATGATATCATCTTGAAAGTATGAAAACCTTATGTTTGTGGCATGTGTAGCTGCAGAAACACATGTAGTGCATACTCCTGTTATCTAGTGTTGGACTTGGATGTGTGCAACTTGTTTTATTTGAAGAAGTCTTTTTGAGTCAAGAGGTGTGTTGAATCCACCTATCGTAGGTAACGCACATGGGCAGCAACTCCATAGTTCGATTGTTTTTCAAAACTGACGTCAAAGATATAGATGGAGCAGAGAGATACAGAAAAGATTATCATGTGAAGAAAAGAAGTACAATAAGATCATCTTCAACAGACTCCAGGAGACCGGGGAGGAGGGTGGGTGCATGGGAATCTACTGCATTACATGCCATGAACAGATGATTAGAGAGTAAGCAACATTTTTCATTCATTTTCATTTGTGGCCTGTGTGGCTGAAGATACGCATGCTTTGCATAGACTGGAAAGCATTCCTCCCAAAAAGTAGTGGCTTAGCCTGAGGATGTTGCAGAAGACTGGAAGAGAGTGCATAGAATGGCCTGACCAACTCTATCTTGTTATCTAGCCAGGACATCCACACAGTAGTGCTTAGTAAAAGTATGGGGATTGGACTAAGTAGCTGCTTTACAGATGCCAGCTAATGGTGTGTTCCATAGGCAAGCCATACAATTCCCTTTCTTGTGAGAGGCATGGTGTCTGGGAGGATGGGCAGGTACCTTTTAGCTTTAGTGTAGCAAGTTTAGATGCACTTAAAAAGCCAACGTACAACCCCTGCCTTGGAAAAGGCATGCCCCTTGTGTGACTTACAGGAGGACACTAACATATGTGGTGTCTTATGTAAAAGTGTTGTTATGTCAACGTACTACTTTCACGCCCTTTTGGTCCACTACAGATTCTGGATGTGGCAAGAAGACTGATAACTCAATTGTCTAACCACCATGGGGCAAAACTTATGGTTGGCTCTGAGAACAACCCTATTGTGATGAACCTGGAAGAAAGGTTCTTTCAAGGTAAGAGTGTAAATCTCACTGAGGGAAGTCATGGTAACAAGGAAAGCTACTTTCCACGAAAGAAACTGCACCAGGCAAGAGTGGAGTGGCTTAAAAGCAGGTCCCACAAGCCTAGTAAGGACAATGCTAAGATTCCACACCAGAGCAGGAGGCGTCCTGTGTGGGATAACTCTCTTAAGTGCTTCCATGAAGTCTTTAAGTACTGGTACTCTGAAGAGAGAAGTGTGTTGCCTATTCTACAGGTAAGCAGCCAGAGTAACCACATGTAACAGAATGGAAGTATAGGCTCGGCCTGATTGTTGAAGGTGGAGAAGGTAACAGACAATGTCTTGTACCGACAGTGTAAGTGGAGTGATATGTTCGAGGAGACAGTAGTGTACAAAGTGTTTCCATTTGGCTGCATCACAGGCCCTGGTAGTTGGTCTTTGTGCTTTGTAAAGAATTAACATACACTCCTCTGAGAGGTTGAAATAACCAAACTCCAAGACCTCAGTAGCCAAATCGCAAGGGTGAGCTGCTGAGGATTGGAATGTCTGAATGTACTGTAGTTTTGTGTGAGAAGGTCATGCCTGTTGGGAGCTACTTGAGGGGAACTAGATAAAGCTCTAGGAGAGTGGATAACCATGGCTGGTTCACCCAGGTTGGAGCCACTAAGATGAGGGCAAGGGATGTCTGTCTCAGCCTGAGCACTACAAACTGTAGAAGCGGGAGAGGCAGAAATGCACAGGCAAATATCCCTGAGCAGTTAAATCATAGTGCATTACAAATTAACTGTGATTGTGTTAGCCTAGTGGCAAAGTTTGGCCACTTTGCATTTTCAGTGGGGGTGAACAGGTCTATCAGAAGAAAACCCCACCCCAGAAGTAAGGGTGCAGAGTCCGGCGGTGAAGTAAAGGTGCAGAGTCTGGGGGTGGAGTTCCCACTTGTGTACTTGTTGATGCCTCCTGCTGAGCAGGTCTGCCGAAGCCGTTGTCTAGACCTGGAAGGTATTGAATACCCAGATAACCCTTCTGATGTATTGCCCACCACTAGATGGTGTGGGCTGAAGTGGACAGTTGGGGTAAGTGGGTTCCCCCTTGCATCTGTAAGTAAAACATGGCTGTGGTGTTGTCCGTCTCGACTAACATGACTTTTTTGAGAATGAGAGGAAGGAATGCTCTGGGAGCAAGCTGTAAAGCCATCAACTTCGGGTGGTCGATGTGAAGACCCTGCTGAGCGCACATCCACAAGCCCTGTATTGTATGTACTCCCCATCCGGTGACTGGGACTAGAGAAGGACATCCCAGCAACAAGTAGTTTGCATTCCACCACTGCAAAAAGTGAAGCATATGACCACACATCAACACTGGGGCGGGCAATATATTCCGCTCCTCTGGCAGAATTGGTGGAATTACGCCCACTCTGTGTTCTACTTGTACCGTGGAGTTCCAACCAAATTCGGCCAAACCTCTGTGCGGCAGAGTTTTTTCTCATGCATGGCTCAGAATCAAAAGTTGGTGAGCATAAGCAAGATTTGGCATCACCTAGTGAGATTTTCAGTCGCTAGGAAGGCACCCGGTGAGACTTCTCCATCATGGCGGTTGCAACTGTTTTTGGCCAAAAAACTGATGCTCGAGTTGAAAATCTACATGAGCGGCAGAAAAATCAACTAGAGAAGCTAAGCCCTCTGGCGCACTGTGTGGTGCCATTCATGCTGATTTTTCAGAACAGAACGAAATCCCGGCACTAAACCATAGCGCAAGTAGCTCGATTTTGTTATTTCCGCCCATTCTCTGAATTCCGCTGAATCTCATGGATTTCTTTTGTAACTCTGCAGAACTTCACAGTGTGAAACTCCACAAGATCGGCCCAGCCCTAATCAACACTAAAGCTTCCCATAGACCTTACGCCTGAGATCACTGTGTTACTAGGCACTGCTATGCGTCACCACACCTCGTGGCTCGAAAAAGACTTCTTTACACAAAAACAGTTGCACCCATCTGAGCCCAACATTATAGGTCAGGAATATGCACAGCATGTGACTCTATAGTACTACAGGGCACAAACAGATGCTTACAGGGTAAGTAACATTTTTCTTTCTATACTTTGAAAATAGGCAATACCTTGTGTCCTGCCATGTTGCATTACTTTGTGTTGCATCACGCAATGTCTTTGCCATCTTAAAGGTACAATAGAAATGTTTTCAAGATGATCAGTCACTGCTATTGGCTTTGCATATTCTAGCACATTTTAAAAGCACCTCACACTGGCAAATCCAATAGTGGCAGCCTCAGAGAGTGGTAGAGAGGTGCAGTGGCGGCTCCTCCACTATGGCGGATGAGCGTCGCCAGCCTGCTCTGCGAGCAGTAGTTAAAATAAAACTAAAATGATAATAACCGGCATTATTATCATTTTAGGTTTGCATTTCCTGGTGCGGTTCGGGGCTAGACTGGCAGAGCAGGGGCCAGGAGGAGGAGTGGTGCTCTCCTCTAAATTGGCATAAATGTTTGGCTGGCTCTCCCAGGCCAATCATAACAGTCATGCACACTTTGCATGTTCTGCACCCAGGCTGCATTACAGCCTGGATGCAGAACATGCCCAGGCCCCCATTCCCCATCTGAGTGCCGATCCACAGCGCTCAGACCAATCACAATGCTGCATTGCAGCATTGTGATTGGCTAGATGAGTCAGGAGCCAGGGTGATTCCTGCTTCAAAGGAGTGAGAAGTGGAGGGAGCAGACCGAGAGGCGGCGGCTGGCCAGGTGGCCACCCTGAAGGTAACTGCTTTTTTTTTTTTACAACCCCCATTACTCCCCACTCGCCACCTCCAGTAAATAGGAGCCACCACTGAAGAGGTGGCATGGAGGGAGAGAGAGTTTGTGGGCTGGAGAGAAGCAGGAGAGTGGAGAGAGAGGTGGATGACGGGAGAGATAAGTGAAGAAGGCCATTGAGAGGGCACCATACCAAGTTACAGCAGTGTTTGGCGTAATACACTAGGAGAGTGGAAGGGAGGTGATTGACCAGGTTGGTGAGATTCATTGAGCAAGGGAAAAGGCATGATAAGGCTCTGTGTTCAGAAAGGATTATTAGAAGGAGCAGGAAATGCACCCCAATTCATTAGATAGCAAATGATAAAGAAAAAAAAAGCCAGTCAATGACGTCAGCTTTGGAAGAAGACAACTTTTCCAGACAAATGTGTGGATAAAGAAGAACTCCTTCAGGGGTGGGAAACACAACAATAGATATGTGAAAGCCATGTAGTAAAGAACAGGGATACGAGACCGGCATGAAAACCACCCAGCCATAAGCAAAGGGGTAATCCATTTCCAAATTTGCTTAATAGTGTATACAGTGCTTTCTGAGGCATTCAGTAGGTTAAATCTTAGATGGCAACATCAAAGACTGCGAAAGCTGCCACTTCACCATCCAAATTTCACCAGTAACATCCCTGTCGGGACTGCTTGTATATCGCCCCCCCCCCTGGCCTACTCGCCGAATTCCCCAGCAAGCTCATCGACCATGTCACTCTTGAGTCTACAACTACCTCTAACTACCTCTTGTTAGGGGATCTCAATCTTCACTTTCTGGACCCAGTCGACATTCAGGCAGCCAAATTTTTACTGGACATCTCCTCCTCTGGTCTCTGCTTAAAGAACCCACAGTCCACTCACGACAAAGGACAGCTACTTGACCCCATCTTCACAAACATTCAAGACCTTAATACCCGCGCTCACTTCCCTCTTCCCTGGACCGACCATTTCCTGGTCCCCTTCGAATGGCACATCAATATTCCTTCACCCCAACCGCCCAAAATCAGAACTCTTATCAGACGCTGGCACAAACTGGTCCCAGAAGAATGGGCAGCCAAACTTAGGGAAGATATCCCCCCTCCCTCTCAAAACACCATTACAGCCGACACTGAATTCAATACATGGCTCACCCAATCACTGGATTGCCTCCTACCGAGATCCAGCACCCTTAAACGTACCAAGAGAGTTAACCCCTCTCCCTGGTGCACCCCCGAATTGAATCTCTTACGGAAGGAATGCAAGAGAAATGAACGCATATGGAGGAAAGACAAGACAGCAGACAAGAAAGGTACGTTCCGTGCTTCCATAAAAACTTACAAACGGGAGCTCCAAAAAACCAAGAACGCATTCTACGAAGATAGAAGTAAAAACTCGCCCTGCTCTGCCCAAGAAACTTTCGCTATTCTTAAAGAACTTCTTCAGGCTCCAGATCCCCCTGCAAAACCCCTGGACCCCAAAGCCGCGGAAAGTAAATGTATTCAACTGGCCACTTTTTTCGACGAGAAAATTCAATCAATTCTCGCATCCCTACCCCCCGCCGGCCATACGGACAGGGACCCTTCTAACTCTCCCCACTGCCACAGTCATTCCACCGATACCCCTTCTCGACACCTTCGGCCCAGTATCCACGGAAGAGGTCGCCGCGACGCTGGCCACAATTAAAAGTGGCTCCCCCAGCGACCCTGCTCCGCTTCGTTTCCTGAAAAAAGTGTCCAGCACCATTATCCCTCCTCTCACGTCCCTCATCAATGTCTCCCTCACTCAGGGAGTAGTCCCTCCCAGCTGGAAAGCGGCGGTGGTCAAAGGTCTTTTGAAAAAACCTTCACTGGACCCCCAGGACCTAGCCAACTACAGGCCAATCTCCCTCCTCCCCGGAAACAGTAAAATCACGGAGAAGCTAGTGAATAAAAAACTATCACTATTTCTTGAAAGTAACAACATACTCAGGAACTCCCAGACTGGTTTCCCCCCCGGCCAGGGCACTGACACCGCCCTCCTGGCGGCAGTGGAGAAGGCCAGAAGCATTCTGGACACAGGAGGATCAGTGGCAGTGATCCTCCTGGATCTCAGTGCGGCCTTCGACACTGTAAATCACCAGATTTTAATCCAGCGGCTGAGAGATACTGGAGTAAGGGGCATGGCCTTGAAGTGGCTCATGTTTTTTCTAGATGGTCGCTCTTTCCAAGTCTGGGAGAATGACAGCCACTCTCCCGCGATCCCCCTCCGCTGTGGAGTACCGCAGGGCTCATCTCTTAGCCCTACGTTATTCAACGTTTACATGTCTCCATTGGAGGAATTGGTCACCCCGTTCGGCATGACGATCATCAATTACGCCGACGATATCCAGCTGGTGGTAACCCTTTCACACCCACACCAAGATCCTTCCGATCTCCACAGCTGTCTCACCGAAATCCACAGCTGGATGAACACCTCAGCGCTGAAACTGAATGGGTCCAAGACCGATATCCTGCTGCTCGGACATAAAGAGCCCTCCCTGCCGCCTAACATCTGGCCCGACTGTTAAGGTGACCCCCCTGCCCCCAAGGAGGAGGTCAAGAGCCTGGGCGTATGGCTCGAAAAGAATCTGAGCTTCAGAACTCAGGCCAAAAAGACAGCAGGAATATGCTTTGGTCTCCTCAGGGCATGTAGGAAGGTCTTCCCTTTGCTTCCCGCCACTTCCCGGAAACTATTGATCCAGGGCCTCATCCTGGCAAGGTTAGATTACTGCAATGCAATCTACCTGGGTGCCCCGGAAGCTACTTTTAATACCCTGCAGAGAATCCAAAACGCCGCTGCCCGACTACTCACTCACACACCAGCCAGATCTTCGGCAAAGCCAGCTTTGAAGCTCCTTCACTGGCTCCCAGTCAGAGAGAGGGTTGCTTTCAAAGCCCTCTGTCTGGCCCACAAACTTCTCCATAACAAAGGCCCACCCATCCTCAATAATTTTATCATCCCCTACAAAGCGACAAGAGCTCTTCGATCAAACGGAGAGAATTTCATCACGGTTCCCAGAGTAAAAAAAGATCGGTCTGGAGGACGCCGCTTCTCGGTCCACACTGCCAAACATTGGAACAGCCTCCCTCGGAGTCTAAGAACCGAACCAAATCTCCTTCAGTTCAGGAAGGCACTGAAAACTCTTCTCTTTCCCTGATTCCTCTTCCCTCCTGCTGCTGTTCCCCCCCGAAGTCAGGTTCAAGCGCTGGGATGCTCAAGGGTTACTACGCGCTCTACAAAAACCTTAAATTAAATTAATCTTGAAGTTATCTGTAGAAAGATTACCAAAAAGTTCACTCCCTAAGGAAGATGTACAAACACAGATTCATTTACTTTATTGTAAAACATCATCACCATGTGAGGTAATAAACCTGTGAGTTCAGATCTGGGCCCTGAGTGTTCTGCTTTTTTAGAAAACTCATAATTTACATACAAAACCTCAGCAAACTGACCTTATTCACAGACATTGTGGTCATCTAAGGATTGCGCACTATGAAATGAAATTTAACTGGTAATGGCATGATACTGCTGCATGGTAACATACATTTTTCATTCGAAGTTTGCACCCTTCCAGTACTGTGCAATTGATAAGCAGGGCCTTAGTGGAACATTCACACAATGCATTTTGACCTGTAGTGGAGCACTAGAAGTTTGATTTCTATGGAGGTCTGATGTCTGATAAAAGGCACCAAACTCCTATGGTCTGAGCAAGTGTCTGACTCTAGTATATCTCTGTTAGGCTGATGTCTGATAAAAGGCACCACGCTCCTATGGTCTGAGCAATTGTCTGACTCTAGTATATCTCTGTTAAAAATTATCATCTTTTGCATGGCAGTCCCCCAGATTTTTCCCTCTCTGTTCATGACCCCCTTTTTGTTGTCCATGGGACTCTGCAAACTTTACTCCTGCAAACTAGTGATAAAGTGCTTGTGCTCTCTGTTAGACCTGGCATCATTGGCATGAGTCTCTCCTCTATTTTTTTCTGGTTGCCTCCTCTGTTTACGATGTTTTTGCTGGATTATTGCTTTGGGCACTGTGCCACTGCTGATCAGTGCCACAGTGCAAGTGCTCCCTATGTTAAATTGATACATTGATTGGTGTTACCATGATTGGCTTGGTTGACTTACTGTTCAGACCCTAGTCTAGTGCACTGCGTGTGCCAAGGGCGTGTAAGTTAACTGCTGCTGGTGGGCTTGCAGCACTGGTTGTGCCACCCACAGAAGCAGCGTGTAAAATGTGTCTCAGGCCTGCCACCGCAGCGCCTGTGTGTAGTCCCTGACTGCCATGTCGACTTGGTAAGGAAACCTACTTACCAGTCTCTAAACCTTCACTTTGCCACATTTCAGACACCTCTATGGTAGGCCCTAGGGCAGGGTGCATTGTTGGTAAAAGGTAGGTCATGCCCTGATGTGTGTGGCATGACCTAATAGTGAATTACAGCCATTTTCGTTTTTCACTATTGAAGGGCTACCTGCCTCCAATAGGCCAGACTGGGCAGACTGATTATTAACTCCATTATAATCTATCTGACTCAGGGAGCATGGTAGCAAGTCGAGTTTAGTATCCCTGAACTCAGAATTTAATAACACACCCTTTAGGATGGATGGTTTTTAAATTCTATGTTTGAAAATAGCACTTTTAGAAAGTGGCTATTTTCTTGTCCAACTATCTACCGGTCTCTGCTGGTTTGGTGTGTGTGTCAGGGGCTGGGTGGCTCCAGAGGTCTGAATGAGTCAGTGTGGGGTGAATGGGGCGTTTACACATAGAGTGAGGGAAGAGTAGCCTGCCCTGCCTGACACAATACTGGCTCCGCCTCCTGCTGGGCGACTGATAGCCCTGCTCCTGCCAGTGACAATACTGGCTCCGCCTCCTGCTGGGCGGCTGAGGACTCTGCCCTGCTCAGTGAATAGGCCAGGTGCCTCTGCCTGGCAACACCCACAACAAACCTGAGATGGTGGGAATCGCCCTGCTTGGACAAAGGGAAAAAGGGGTATAAGAGAAGGACCCCTGAACCAAGAACTCAGATCACTTCTGACAAGGAAACCTGTACCAAGGACAAGAAGCCTGCTGATCTAAGGACTTGCCTCCCCTTTCTGCCAGAGTGCTGTTTTGTTGTGGAGGAACCTGAAAGCTGCTTCTTTATTTTTGCCAAGGAACAAGGAGAGAGGAACTTGGTGTGTACTCTCTGAACACTTGCTAGGAAATCTCCAAGGGCTGGAAGAGTGCCAGTCTCCTGCTGAAGTCACAGGGCCAAAGGACTTCACCAATTGCTGAATTGCTGGAAAGTGTTGTTTCCAGTACACAAGGGAAAATCTGCAGTCTCGACGCCAGCAGCGACGCCAGTGAGCAGTGGGTATCGGCCCCGGCTCCAAGTGACCCCGTCTCGACGCCGGTATCGACGCCAGTGAGGAGTGAGTATCGTCTCCACCTCCAAGCGACCCCGTCCCGACGCCGCTGCTGACCGCATCGACTCGACGCCCTTCTCGATGCCGTGAGCGCTGCTCCGGCCCGACATCCCTCGACGCCGCTGCGGATTGACCCGACTCCGAGGCACGATCGACGCCGACCTCGACGCCGACATCTCGACGCCGTGGATCATCATTTTCTTCGTTTCTCAAGGTACTGTACTTGTGGGGTCTGTTGCGGCTCCAGGCTCGACGTAGCGCTCCTCGCGGTCGACGCCGAACCTTGGGAATCTTGTAGACTCGACGTCGTGTGACTCCTGTGGGGGTTACATTGTTGCCAAAGAACTGTGCTCAGAAGAATACTTTGCTAAAGAACTATTTGCCAAGAAGAAACCTTACTTGAACTATTATTTTTCCTTCCAAAGAGTATTTATTAAGACTGTGGTATATTTTTGTCGTTATTTGGTCTTGTGCTAAGCCTTATATAAAAATACTATTTTTATAATAACTTCTGTGTCGTGTCCATCTGTAGTGTATTCACTTTATTACTGTATGTGGTCATAAATGCTTAACACACTGCCTCTGAGATAAGCCTGTCTGCTCTGCCAAGCTACCAAGGGGGTAGCAGGGGTTATCTGAGTGTGTAATCCCCTTCCCCTGACTAGAGTTGGTAGGTCCCTATTTGTCAGAAGTGTATACCTCTGCCAACTAGAGACCGCCGGTTCTAACATTGGTGGTCAGCGGTGAGGATTTGAACTTTGCATTTATGACTCATGTGCAGTGATTAGTGTACGCTACATAGTGAAAGCAGACCATAACGCAGCCACATTCGGTTTTGGTAGGATTGCCTATTTTTGTTCTCCGCTTTCCTGGATCTGATTTTTTTTAAACACTGCCAGTTTTGACCATGGAGAATGCCAGAGCTGCTACACCTGTGGAGATTGTTGTGGGGGAATTTGATAAGGAGAAGATAGATTCCTACGTGCTAAAGGATCTAAAAGGAAGCAGTTTAAAGTTCCTACCACAGGTCTCACAAGGAAAGACGACTTCCTCAAAGCGCTGAAGGCCTGGTTAGAGGCCAGAAATCCCTCTGATCCGGTGGTGGTACCGGAAGAGGAAGAAGAAGAGGAAGAGGAAGAGCCCAAAGGTGGGCCAGTGTCATCTCCAGGCAGTAGTGCGTCCTCTAGGAGCCTTTCCCCCGAAGAATTAGAAGACAGGGAGAAGGAGAGGGGGTACAAGTTGGAAATGGCAAAACTTAAATTAGGAGGGCAGTTGGAATTAGAGAATGCAAGAAGCAAGAGAGAAGCTGAAATGGAGAGCAAAAGATTAGATTTTGAGAGAGAGAAATTAGCGTTTGAACGTGAGAAGATGGTGAGGGAGATGGAGCTTAAAACTAAGAGTTTAGAGTTGAATCCCTCTGGTGGCAGCACTCCATCTGTGCCTGCAGAAAGTAGGTTTTATTTTCCTAAAGATGTGATCAAAGATTACAGTAAGAATGAAGATATTAGCCAATGGTTTAAAGCATATGAGTTAGCGTTATTGGCCCACCGGGTCCCTGAGAAGGATTGGGGAACGGGGTTGTGGAGCCGCTTTACAAACGAGGGGAGAGATACCTTGTTGAGCCTTCCTGCTGAGGATAGGATGTCTTATACTCATATGAAAGATGCTTTAATGCTGAGATATGGCTTAACCCCAGAAAAGTACAGACAAACCTTTAGAGAATGTAAGAAGTTGCCTGGTACTACGTGGGTTGAATATGTGTCTTTTTTCTGCAGAACCATGGATGGTTGGATAAAGGGTAGCAAGGTTGATAGTTATGATGCTCTTTATGATTTGTTTGCTTGGGAGCACTTGTCTAATAACTGTTTTCCAGAGCTACGCCAGCACCTTGTTGATAGCAAGCTATCTAACCCTAGAAAACTTGCTGAGGAGGCGGACCGCTGGGTCAGTACCAGGGTCCACAAGGGTCCGGTGGGAGACTCAGCCAAAGGTGGGCAGGGTCCCCAGCAGAAGAGTGGGGGGGACAGGGGTAAACAGAGGGAGTTTCAGAAAGGGCCCCAAAGTAGTCCCCAAGGGAACCAAGGGAAGGGTTCCCAGCCTCCCCCTGTAAAGAAGCCAGAGGCCCCGACAGGTAAACCTGTTCACAGGGGCCCCATGACCTGCTATGCCTGTAAGCAGGTGGGACACCGTTATTATGATCCCCAGTGTCCCATGAAGGATTCGAATGCACCGCCGCGTGCACCCCCTCGTCAGGTAGCGAGTGTAGCCCTGGGAGGGGAGGAGATGGGTGCCCCCGGTGGGTGGGGTCCCGCAGAAATGTCCCTGGTCTCTTTAGGAGACGTGGAAATGGTCCCTCCAACCCCTCTGCCTAGTAACACTAAGAAATATAGGCAGTGGGTGACCATTAATGGCCATAGGGTGGAAGCTCTCAGAGACACCGGAGCGAGTGTGACAGCTGTCAAGTGTCACTTGGTGTCCAGAGAGCAGGTGGTCCCTCATGCATTCTACCCCGTTGTAGCTGCTGACAACTCACAGAGTCAGTGTGAGGTAGCTCAAGTTCCCTTTGAGTGGGGGGGGGGTCTCAGGTACTCTTCAGGTTGCTGTGAGGCCCGCCATGCCTGTTGATTGTCTCTTGGGCAATGATTTGGAGGACTCCCCTTGGGCTATGGTGGAGAGAAAAGCGCATCTGGAAATGTTGGGTCTGCCTGAGTGGGTGTGTGCGACCACCCGGTCCATGTCAGTCAGTAAGGGTGTTGATGGTGGCCCGGAGCCTGAAAGTATGGCCCAGGTCCCAACCGTGAAGAGAAGAGGCAGGGGGCGCGGGAAACCGTCCCCCATCGTTCCCGCGGTCCAGGAGGGAGCAGACCCTGAGGGGGATGCCCTGGAACCGACAGGAGAACAAGTGGCCGAACTGGGAGACCTGCCCGAGCTGACCCATTGGCAGCAGGATGGTGGTCCCTCCAGGGAGGAATTTTGTGCTGAACAGAAAGTGTGCCCTTCTCTTGTGGGTATGAGGCAGCAGGCCTCAGCCCAAACGACAGGTGATCAGTCAGGATCACATTGGGTCTACTGGGAGAACGATCTCCTGTATAGCGAGCCTAAGGCTGCTGAACCTGGGTCAGCCCGTGTGCTGGTGGTACCCCAGCGCTTCAGAGCCTTCCTACTGGGGTTGGCTCATGACGTTCCGTTAGCTGGACATCTGGGGCAGGACAAGACCTATGACAGGCTTGTCACCCATTTTTATTGGCCTCAGATGAGAAGGGATTCAGATATCCATTGTAGGACCTGTCAAACTTGCCAGGCAAGTGGGAAAAGTAGGCGGAAGCAGAAGGCTCCCCTCCAACCTTTTCCCGTCGTCAGTACCCCCTTTGAGCGAGTGGGAATTGACATTGTGGGGCCACTGGACCCCAAGACAGCCATGGGCAACAGGTTTATCCTGGTCTTGGTGGACCATGCCACCCGGTACCCGGAAGCCATCCCTCTCTGAACAGTGACGGCCCCCGTGGTGGGACGGGCACTGATGGGTGTTTTCTCCCGCATGGGGTTCCCCAGAGAGGTGGTGTCAGACCGGGGCACCAACTTCATTTCGAATTATATGAAGTCCCTGTGGAAGGAGTGTGGGGTAACCTACAAGTTTACCACTCCTTACCACCCTCAAGGTAATGGGCTGGTTGAGAGATTCAACCGGACCCTAAAAGGCATGATCATGGGTCTTGAAGAACCAATGAGGCGTAAATGGGACGTCCTCTTGCCATGCCTGCTGTTTGCTTACCGTGAGGTGCCACAGAAGTCTCTAGGGTTCAGCCCCTTTGAGCTTTTGTATGGTCACCCGGTAAGAGGACCTTTGAGTCTGGTTAAAGAAGGCTGGGAGCAATCTCCCAGGAAACCTCCCCAGGATGTATATAGTTACATGCTGGCCTTTAGGAACCAGACTCGGCGCTTCAGAGATCTTGCTCAGGCAAATCTGGAGGCCAGCCAGGAAGAGATGAAGCGGTGGTACGATCAGAATGCCACTCTGGTTGAGCTTCAACCTGGTCAGAAAGTTTGGGTCATGGCCCCTGTGGAACCTTGTGCGCTCAAGGACAGGTGGACTGGACCGTTTGAGGTTGTGGAGAAAAAGAGCGATGTCACCTACTTGGTGGACTTGAAGTCTCCCAAGAACCCCTTAAGGGTCCTGCATGTCAACCGGTTAAAGCCCCACTTAGACAGGTCCGAAGTGGGCATGCTCCTTGCCACAGATGCTGGGATGGAGGAGGAGAGTGAGCCTCTTCCTGACCTCCTGTGTGCAAAAGAAAAAGATGGGTCAGTGGATGGTGTTGTCCTCTCTGACACACTGACCCCTGAGCAGCAGCAAGATTGTCGCCACCTGTTGGTACAATTCCCTGATCTGTTCTCCTTAATCCCTGGTGTCACTCAGTGGTGTGTCCATGATGTGGACACTGGGGACAGCACTCCTGTGAGGCACAAGGCCTACAGGGTGACTGAAAAGGTCAGAGCATATATCAAGGAGGAGGTCTCCAAGATGTTTGCCTTAGGGGTGGTTGAGTCCTCTAGCAGTCCTTGGGCCAGCCCAGTGGTCTTGGTCCCAAAGGCTGCAGCGCCTGGTGCTTCACCAGAACTTCGGTTCTGTGTGGATTACCGAGGACTCAATTCGGTCACCAAGACTGACGCGCACCCCATCCCCAGAGCTGATGAGCTCATCGATCGGTTGGGGGCTGCCCGGTACCTTAGTACGTTTGATCTAACGTCTGGGTACTGGCAGATCGCCTTGACTGATGGGGCAAAAGAGAGGTCTGCATTCTCCACACCAGATGGGCACTACCAGTTCCGTGTGATGCCCTTTGGGATGAAGAATGCCCCTGCCACATTCCAGAGGTTGGTTAACCAGGTATTGGCCGGGCTGGAAGATTTCAGCGCCGCCTACCTGGACGATATAGCAGTGTTCAGCGCCAGCTGGGAGGAACACTTGCGCCACCTCCAGGAAGTGTTGTTGGCCCTGCGCAGAGCAGGCCTCACAATCAAGGCTAGTAAGTGCCAGATTGGGCAGGGTTCAGTGGTGTACTTGGGGCACCAAGTAGGGAGTGGCAAGGTGGCCCCCCTGCAACCCAAGATAGATACCATCCTGGCTTGGGAACCGCCCAAAACCCAGACTCAGGTGAGAGCCTTCTTGGGTCTCACGGGTTACTACAGGAGGTTTGTCAAGGGGTATGGCAACATTGTGCACCCCTTGACCTCGCTGACTTCCCGGAAGCAGCCGAGACTTGTGATCTGGACTGACGCCTGTCAGAACGCCTTTGACACTCTGAAAACTGCAATGTGTACAGCCCCGGTCCTTCAGGCACCCGACTTTTCAAAAGAATTCATTGTCCAGACAGACGCTTCAGAGCATGGTGTGGGGGCTGTTCTAGCACAGATGAATGAGGAGGGCCGAGACTTACCTGTAGCCTTCATCAGCCGGAGGTTACTTCCCAGGGAACAAAGGTGGAGTGCGATAGAGCGTGAGGCATTTGCTGTGGTCTGGGCGCTGAAGAAGCTAAGACCCTACCTGTTTGGGACTCACTTCCGGGTTCAGACAGACCACAGGCCCCTCAGATGGTTAATGCAGATGAGGGGTGAGAACCCAAAGCTGTTGAGGTGGTCCATTTCCCTACAGGGGATGGACTTTACGGTGGAACACCGCCCTGGTACAGATCACGCCAATGCTGATGGTCTGTCCAGATTTTTCCGCCTTAGTGATGAGGACTCCCTGGGTGAAGGGTAGTTCTCCCCACATTTCAGCTGGAGAGGACACGTGTTAGACCTGGCATCATTGGCATGAGTCTCTCCTCCATTTTTTTCTGGTTGCCTCCTCTGTTTACGATGTTTTTGCTGGATTATTGCTTTGGGCACTGTTCCACTGCTGATCAGTGCCACAGTGCAAGTGCTCCCTATGTTAAATTGATACATTGATTGGTGTTACCATGATTGGCTTGGTTGACTTACTGTTCAGACCCTAGTCTAGTGCACTGCGTGTGCCAAGGGCGTGTAAGTTAACTGCTGCTGGTGGGCTTGCAGCACTGGTTGTGCCACCCACAGAAGCAGCGTGTAAAATGTGTCTCAGGCCTGCCACCGCAGCGCCTGCGTGCAGTCCCTGACTGCCATGTCGACTTGGTAAGGAAACCTACTTACCAGTCTCTAAACCTTCACTTTGCCACATTTCAGACACCTCTATGGTAGGCCCTAGGGCAGGGTGCATTGTTGGTAAAAGGTAGGTCATGCCCTGATGTGTGTGGCATGACCTAATAGTGAATTACAGCCATTTTCGTTTTTCACTATTGAAGGGCTACCTGCCTCCAATAGGCCAGACTGGGCAGACTGATTATTAACTCCATTATAATCTATCTGACTCAGGGAGCATGGTAGCAAGTCGAGTTTAGTATCCCTGAACTCAGAATTTAATAACACACCCTTTAGGATGGATGGTTTTTAAATTCTATGTTTGAAAATAGCACTTTTAGAAAGTGGCTATTTTCTTGTCCAACTATCTACCGGTCTCTGCTGGTTTGGTGTGTGTGTCAGGGGCTGGGTGGCTCCAGAGGTCTGAATGAGTCAGTGTGGGGTGAATGGGGCGTTTACACATAGAGTGAGGGAAGAGTAGCCTGCCCTGCCTGACACAATACTGGCTCCGCCTCCTGCTGGGCGACTGATAGCCCTGCTCCTGCCAGTGACAATACTGGCTCCGCCTCCTGCTGGGCGGCTGAGGGCTCTGCCCTGCTCAGTGAATAGGCCAGGTGCCTCTGCCTGGCAACACCCACAACAAACCTGAGATGGTGGGAATCGCCCTGCTTGGACAAAGGGAAAAAGGGGTATAAGAGAAGGACCCCTGAACCAAGAACTCAGATCACTTCTGACAAGGAAACCTGTACCAAGGACAAGAAGCCTGCTGATCTAAGGACTTGCCTCCCCTTTCTGCCAGAGTGCTGTTTTGTTGTGGAGGAACCTGAAAGCTGCTTCTTTATTTTTGCCAAGGAACAAGGAGAGAGGAACTTGGTGTGTACTCTCTGAACACTTGCTAGGAAATCTCCAAGGGCTGGAAGAGTGCCAGTCTCCTGCTGAAGTCACAGGGCCAAAGGACTTCACCAATTGCTGAATTGCTGGAAAGTGTTGTTTCCAGTACACAAGGGAAAATCTGCAGTCTCGACGCCAGCAGCGACGCCAGTGAGCAGTGGGTATCGGCCCCGGCTCCAAGTGACCCCGTCTTGACGCCGGTATCGACGCCAGTGAGGAGTGAGTATCGGCTCCACCTCCAAGCGACCCCGTCCCGACGCCGCTGCTGACCGCATCGACTCGACGCCCTTCTCGACGCCGTGAGCGCTGCTCCGGCCCGACATCCCTCGACGCCGCTGCGGATTGACCCGACTCCGAGGCACGATCGACGCCGACCTCGACGCCGACATCTCGACGCCGTGGATCATCATTTTCTTCGTTTCTCAAGGTACTGTACTTGTGGGGTCTGTTGCGGCTCCAGGCTCGACGTAGCGCTCCTCGCGGTCGACGCCGAACCTTGGGAATCTTGTAGACTCGACGTCGTGTGACTCCTGTGGGGGTTACATTGTTGCCAAAGAACTGTGCTCAGAAGAATACTTTGCTAAAGAACTATTTGCCAAGAAGAAACCTTACTTGAACTATTATTTTTCCTTCCAAAGAGTATTTATTAAGACTGTGGTATATTTTTGTCGTTATTTGGTCTTGTGCTAAGCCTTATATAAAAATACTATTTTTATAATAACTTCTGTGTCGTGTCCATCTGTAGTGTATTCACTTTATTACTGTATGTGGTCATAAATGCTTAACACACTGCCTCTGAGATAAGCCTGTCTGCTCTGCCAAGCTACCAAGGGGGTAGCAGGGGTTATCTGAGTGTGTAATCCCCTTTCCCTGACTAGAGTTGGTAGGTCCCTATTTGTCAGAAGTGTATACCTCTGCCAACTAGAGACCGCCGGTTCTAACACTCTCCCAATAAAATTGACAGATTCCTAAATAGCACATTTAATTTACATATAAGTCCCTACTATATGGTACTGCATGTACCTAGGGCCTGTAAATTAAATGCTACTAGAGGACTGCATAACTCTTTGTGCCACTCACGAAAGAGCACTATAAAACATGTCTCCAGGCCTGGCCCTGTTGCCTGGTTATGCAGTTTTAATCTGCCATTTCAACCTGGAAAACAATCCTTTTTAATAGTTATGTCACCTCTAAGATAGGCCCTAAATCCTCATAGGGCAGGGTGCATTATATGAAAAGACTACAACATGTATTTTTAATGTTTTACAAGTGCTGATAGTAACCCCACCCACCAAAGTTGTTTTTCACTGTTGCAAAGCTGCCACTACCCCTGGAAAATACTGGCTCTCAAAATAGCAACTATGTAATGCTTAATTTCAGTTTGGGAGCATGTAGAATTGACTCATTTTAATAGTAATTGAAAAGATGACTTAGTGGTAAAGTCAGGTTTTATATTACTATTTTAGATTTGACACTGTTAGAAAGTTGTCAAATCTCTTTCTGTGCCAAAGAGGCATTTCTGCCAGTGTCCAGTGTTACCTCACTGTTGAATGGCTTCCCTGTGGTGAGATGTGGATTGCTCTTAGACAGTGGACGAAAGGCTTGGGTGTGGAGAGGTGTTTTTTCTCATTAAGTAGAATGGGCCAGGGGTCTGGGTTCAGCCCCTTCCTGAGATTCAAAGGGGCCTCTTCTATCACTGGCAGATGTAGGTGACTTCTAGGCCTGCCCTTTCTATTGTCCTACTAACCAGTTTGACTCCAAACCCCCTGGGAAGAGGGAGCTGCCCCAAAATTGGTTTAGAGTAACCACAAGTGAGGGTTTGCCCATTTCCATAGCCCTACCTCTGGGTGGGCACAGGGTGGTCTGACCAGAGGAAGAAGAGTTGTGCTATGTTGGTTTTAGGGAAAGAGGGGTGCTGTGGGATAGCATACAGTAAAACACACAAGAAGAGTTGCAAAAGTGGGTTGGGTCAACCAGGTTCATTTACCCCTTTGGTTAGGGATTGGCCAGGATTTGACTCCATCCATAGGCTGGCACTGGGCATAAATGTGGCACCCCTTCAGAGTGCACTTGGACACCTGTGAGAATCAGATGAAGGGCTGTCATGTTGTGTGAAGAACCTGAAGAAGTACTGAACCTTTGCTTCTTGAACCCAGGACTCCAGAAGTTACTCCAAGGGTCAGTTGAATGACATCCTGAATAAGCTGCAGGTGCAGGACCAGCTTCCAGAGGCCTTTTCCTGCAAATTCCCAGCTGACTATTACAAACTGGACCTGCCATGGATCCAGCTGCTGGCCTCTGTTGGAATGAATCCTAACCTCAAAGTGGTATCCCCAAGGTCCTGGACCCTTAGCTGGTGTCATAGTGTACTCATCCTGTCCCCAAACTGCAAGATATGGGACTTACGATGCAGCAGCAGGAAAACAGGACTATCACGCAGCAGCAAAGGTAGGTAACAAACACACAATAGCTAAAAACAATTAAAAGTATAAACACAAAATGCTTTTTCTTAAAAAGAGTATTGTGCAAATATCGCCAGTGTGTAAGAAAGATGTGCAAAGCGCTTTAACAAGGCGGGAGGCAAAAGGCTATAGGGATCGAAAATGAGAGACAAAAGTCCCCTGTACTTAGCCGATGCGCGGACGCCCCAACGCACCTTTTGTATGCATCCGGCGGCGAGAGAGACTGACGCGTCAACCCAGGTGCAATGCGGACCCGCCTAACTTCCGGGTCCGCTAGGGTCGAGCGCCGATGCAGCAGCAGGGAAACAGGACTATCACGCAGTAGCAAAGGTAGGTAACAAACACACAATAGCTAAAAACAATTAAAAGTATAAACACTAAATGCTTTTTCTTAAAAAGAGTATTGTGCAAATATCGCCAGTGTGCAAGAAAGATGTGCAAAAGCGCTTTAACAGTGCGGGAGGCAAAAGGCTATAGGGATCGAAAATGAGAGACAAAAGTCCCCTGTACTTAGCCCATTCCCCAATTGATCATAGGCATTTGGTTGATTTAGGAAATATACAAGTGTTTTCCTAAAGGCCTCATTCTGTCAAGGCATTGCTTTAGCCATGTTGAGAGGGTAGGTTAAGACAGTACTGTGTAACCCGCAGAGGCTTTATTGCTACACATTCAACATCTACATGGCTCCGCTCGCCCCCATCGTCAGAACCTACGGACTCAACATTGTGTCATACACAGACGACACCCAACTCATCCTCTCCCTATCCAACAAACCCTACACCACCAGACACAACTTTCGAGAAGGCATGGA
Organism: Triturus cristatus; assembly: GCF_964204655.1. Lineage (NCBI taxonomy): Eukaryota > Metazoa > Chordata > Amphibia > Caudata > Salamandridae > Triturus > Triturus cristatus. The sequence continues at coordinate 579,410,902 of NC_140585.1, read as the reverse complement.
AGCCGACGCCAAATGGATGAAAAACAGCTGCCTACAACTAAACACCAACAAAATGGAAGTACTCATCATGGGCCCAAACCCAGATGCCAGGAGTTACACCTGGTGGCACCCCGCCCTCGGAAGCCTGCCTACCCCCACGGACCACACACGCAACCTGGGATTCATCCTGGACTCAGAGCTCAAAATGGACCGCCAGATCAACTCCGTCTCGTCCTCCTGCTTCCGCACCCTCCGCCTCCTACGTAAGACCTTCAAATGGATCCCCCTCGAACACAGAAAGACCGTCACTCCCGCCCTGGTCACCAGCAGGCTTGACTACGGCAATGCACTCTATGCCGGAATAAACAAAAACCTTACTTGCAAGCTACAGAACATTCAAAACGCCGCCACAAGACTGGTCCTCAACCTGCCAAGACACTGCCACATCTCCAAGCACCTGCGAACACTCCACTGGCTCCCCATCGAAGCTAGAGTCACCTTCAAGATGCTAACCTACGCTCACAAGGCTCTCCATGACACCGGACCAGTATACCTGAACAACCGACTCAAATTCCACGCATCCCAAAGGACCCTCTGATCAGCCCAGCTCTCCTATGCAGTGGTCCCCCGCACAAGAAAGACCAGATCGGGAGGCCGCTTATTCTCCTTCCTCGCAGCCAGAGCCTGGAATGACCTTCCGCTCCACCTCAGACAGATAACATCGCTCCCCATCTTCGCAAGAAACCTCAAAAGCTGGCTCTTCGACAGACCCCCTCCTTGATGGACTGGAACCTGCGAACCCCCCCCCCCCCACACCCCAAGCGCCTTGAGACCCTTACGGGTGAGTAGTCACGCTTAACAAACACCTGATTTGATTTGATTTGAGACAGAAATCCAGGTCATATGAAGATTTTTAACTGTGACAAGTAAGAGTTTGAGTCTGCATACAATGGCGTACTGATAGCAATCAAGTGTGGTGGGCACATGCATCTAGTTCTGTCGGTTTTTCTAATTTCCGGGGCAGGGGAAGTTACCAATAAACAGAGCAGAATGCCATTGAAGATGTCTAGGAGTCTAGGGTTTGCAGATACCCACGTGTTCAAAGATATGTCCTTGACAAATCACACAAACAGATTCATCAAGAAGAGGTAGAAAGAAAATATGGAGAATCCTGGATTCTTTGACTGTGAATGAACAAACAATAGTAGAAAGTCTACCTATGAGGCTCTGATTGGTTAAGGAAAACTATGTTTTTGGGAGACTGATCAGTGATGCATATTATCACAGAAGATATGCACACATTTTTTGAACATTGAACACTATAACTGAACTCTGATGCACTTTCGATGCGCATGACGGAGCGGTTCCGTCATGCGCATCGGTTGCGCTGTGCGGATGACGGAACCGCTCCGTCATGGCCCCGCCCGCGCACGAACCCTTCAGCACAGCGCGGTAATCCGCGCCGCGCTGAAGGGGTTAAAATCTGATGAGGGATTTGTCATGGGCTTGTTAATATGAATACCTCCCCAGATGCGCTTTTTCGCATCCTAATGAATTTTTAGGAATAATTAGATTATGAATATAATAGCTTGATGTTGTTTGATTGATATGCATGCGTTTTACTCCCCATAAACATTTAAACACTTACACATTTTTAGCTTTTCATTTTGTACATTTAAGTAAGAAAATGTTGTAGCCAGACATTGTTCAATCTTAGAACGTCTTTAATGCAAATCTGATTGCTGCTATTAATGTTTTAGTTCTCATAAATAGCTCTTGTGATTCAATTAACACGTTTTTGTTAATATCCTATTGCACGAGTTATAATAATGCACATTGTATTGATATTTTCACAGTGTTGTAAGTCTGGGTCTTTTTTTCTCTCTTGTACTACCTCATTCTTCTAGGTAAATATGTAGACATTTCCATACATTTACTGACTGTAATGGATTGAATATGTGTGCAGTAACTATCATTACATATTGTACATGCCAAACGTAGGCAAACCACTCAAAGTCCAGTTTAGAACCAAAGTACTTACATTCTCATTGAATATGGTTGTAATTTTCTTTCTTGTAAGTCGTTGTAGCACTGTTAAATTGCTATTTAAATTAGGTTAAGATGACTCTTTCTTGTCACATTTTTATTTTCAGAACATAACCATATTGCTGCTGATGAAAAGAAGATTTTTGGGGTTGAGTTCAATTCCACATTTCTGGAGTGTATTCCCAAGTCGCAACAAGCTACTGTACAATGGTTTATTCAGCGTCCAGGGGAAGAGCAACAGGAAGAGGTAAATCTTTTCTGCAATGTTCCCAGCAGTCACCAACCAGTCTCCCTAATTCATAGATGCTGCGTTTTGGTGTTAATGTGCATTATAGAATAATGTAGTGAAATACTAGTAGCCTTGTTAGGAAAGTGACTCAAGGTATATGTTTGTGACCGTCTCTGTGAGAATAATAGGCCTTCGTATAATCTATTGGCATGGGCATTATATGAAGATAGGCCCAGAAATTCTTTATTCATTCCACTCAGTGCTGCCCCTCAAAGAAAACTAAAAATGCCTTTACAGTCAATTAATTTCCCTACTTTTCTAATGAGAAATGCAATTTAATCCAGAATATAAAGAACATTCCAGAGATCATCCCTCTGACCTATCTAGAGACCTTACATAGTAACTCCTGTGGGAGGAAAACTACCTTGATTATGGGAGTACCCACTCCAAGCAGCTGCAGAAGGTAACACAAAATCAGGATTGACAAAATGTTTGTTCTCTGCCCCTTTCACTGGGGATTCCAAAGTTGTGGTAGAAAGGATGCTGCCAATGATCGTCAGCTAGCAGAAGCTCTATACTCTCCTCCAACCCCAGTGGCGGCTGGTGACATTCGAAAGTGGTAGGGCATAAACGTTATCGATAAGTCACCTGATGTGAGCGTAGCGAGCAAGCCTGACTGTCATAAGGGTAGTTCAGTTGGGGGGTTCACCCCTGAGAAACTTTAAAAAAAGAGTGGGCAAGTGATGCATTATCAAGCAAATTTGAGTAGGGAAAAAGGGTTATAAGGCAATTGTGAAAGTGTGGTTATGACAACAATAAAGAGATTTCATATGATAATGATGTAGTTAGCTGCTTATTCAGTATAACCGCAGAACTAGACCCTAGATCGCTTTATGAATATAACCCCCTTGAGGGGACCAGCCTCTCCCACCTCAAACTACATCACTGTATGAACACCTGTCCAACTGGAGCGAAACCCTGCTCTACCCCTACATTTATGATTAGTGCAAAAACATCTGCGAGCTCAGGTCATAAACAGTTTGATTGCTACTTCTCCAACTGGAGGTAAAAGCTTCCTCTACGCCTTCATCTTGACTCCTTTATGAACACATCTCCCTTCCTTCAGAGACCACTTTGTCATCACAACTGTGGTCCCATACTAGAGCCCTGGCTGCTCTGTCACTACAGCTCTGACCAGCAGCAAGACCTTCCTCGAGCTCAGACGCAGGGCTCCGATTTATTTTTGACAGGAGCCAGTAAACTCCGAGCCATTATTCTAGGTGAAAATCTATGCGTTTAGAAACCTCTAATTTCTAATGCGTACTCATTCAAAAGAATCTCAGAAATCTAAATTGTTTTGCATTTTTACTGTTTGTCCAAATCACTTTTAAAATCTGTCCCGCCCTATCCACGCGCTTGGTAATATCCATACTCTCGCCCCTGATCTGCAGTCTCCTTATCCTTGCAGACTTGTTTATTCCATTGAAAAAGCCGGAGTACAAGTCCCAGAATGGATGTATGTTGTTACAACGCACACTTTTACAACGCATGCACTTACAACGCATTTTTTACAACGCACAATCCATTACAACGCATGACATTACAACGCATGACACTACAACGCATTTTTAAAAACTACCTTTACAACGCATTCCATTACAACGCATACTACCATTCCAACGCATACCATTACAACGCATAATATTAAATTGCATTTAAGGTAAGTATTAGATAGTATAGGGGTAAAAATTACTATTCTAACTCCAGGGGGTGCAACAGTAGGGTAAGTGTTGGATAGTATAGGGGTAAACACTACTATTCTAACTGCAGGGGTGCAACAGTAGGGTAAGTGTTGGATAGTATAGGGGTAAAAATTACTATTCTAACTCCAGGGGGTGCAACAGTAGGGTAAGTGTTGGATAGTATAGGGGTAAAAATTACTATTCTAACTCCAGGGGGTGCAACAGTAGGGTAAGTGTTGGATAGTATAGGGGTAAAAATTACTATTCTAACTCCAGGGGGTGCAACAGTAGGGTAAGTGTTGGATAGTATAAAGGTAAAAATTACTATTCTAACTCCAGGGGGTGCAACAGTAGGGTAAGTGTTGGATAGTATAGGGGTACAAATTACTATTCTAACTCCAGGGGGTGCAACAGTAGGGTAAGTGTTGGATAGTATAGGGGTAAAAATTACTATTCTAACTCCAGGGGGTGCAACAGTAGGGTAAGTGTTGGATAGTATAGGGGTAAAAATTACTATTCTAACTCCAGAGGGTGCAACAGTAGGGTAAGTGTTGGATAGTATAGGGGTAAAAATTACTATTCTAACTCCAGGGGGTACAACAGTAGGGTAACTGTTGGATAGTATAGGGGTAAAAATTACTATTCTAACTCCAGGGGGTGCAACAGTAGGGTAAGTGTTGGATAGTGTAGTGTAATATTATGCGTTGTAATGGTATGCGTTGTAATGGTAGTATGCGTTGTAATAGAATGCGTTGTAAAGGTAGTTTTTAAAAATGCGTTGTAGTGTCATGCGTTGTAATGTCATGCGTTGTAATGGATTGTGCGTTGTAAAAAATGCGTTGTAAGTGTAGTGCGTTGTAAAAGTTGCGTTGTAAAGGTTGTTTCCCCCCAGAATTGAAAGAGAAAACCTGGACTGGAGCATTACGCCACACTTACTGCATACTTTTGGGTTTATATCAGATGATAACAATCTTATCCCCAGCAAAGGTTTTTCACTCACAGGTGTGTTCCTAGTTACATTTACAGTGGTTCACTGTGAACGGAGGCCTCAGCATTTAACATCACAGTTACAAACAATCATTACAATTACAAAATAAAAAAACAGGAAATAAACATGCTAATGAGTAGGCGACAATGCAAGATCTTTTGCTCCATCCTGGAGTTCGAGCCACAGGTTTCAGAAAGTGGACTGTGGAGACAGTGAGACTTACTTGAGTTTGTTGCTGTAGCCCGGTTTAAGCAGCATGCCCTTCCCTCGCAGTCAACCCGGTACCATAGCCAAGCCGGCGGCATGGCAGGCTGAGTGGAACTCTTAAGGGAGATGGTGTGTCTGCGGGCAATGATGCCAAGATCAAAGGAGAGACGGTGGAGATGCTGGGACTGAGCTGCCTGCACTCTGCATAATTTTGACCTCTTGGTGCTCTCTTACAGAGACTGCGGCCAGTGACCGTGCCAGTGTCTGTCCCGAGCAGCAAACAGTGAAACACGTAAAACACTGCACCTGCTGCATAAATGCCTATTATGCCGAAATCAGAGCTGCACAGCCAAACTCCTCCAAAGTCCATGTCCTAGCTCCCATTGTCCAATAAGGAGGCCTAAATGTAGCGCAAAGTCAAGGGAGTGCTCCAATTGTTGCCACCCACTACTCTGTCTTTAGATAGGCCAGCACTGACCCTTGCCATTCATTTCAATAGCTCGCTGCTAAAACTGAATGTGCCGCAGCATAAGCGCCCCATTTAAAACAAACCATTTGCTGCTTTCTCTGGCCTCTCCCTTCAGGCTGACATCACTCCTCTCGCATTTGCTTTGAGGGCGAGCAATAGTCCTCGCCCCGGCCAGCACATGCGCAGGATGTCTCTGACCTCATCCCTTCGGGGAAAAAAACAACTGAATTTGTAATCACACGCAGCAGTAAGCTGCTGCATGGTGTACAGTGCAGTCTCTCTCCTCCCGTCGCTTCCGTTGCCGTGGTCCGGAAGCTAGTAGGGCAATGCCCCTTTTGCATGTTAACACCAGCCGCCACTGCCAAACCCCATGATAGGCCATATCCTGTCTGCTGTGTAATACCCCACCAGGTCCATCAGTCAGAAGAGGGATGCATCCAAATAAAATTCATCAACTCTGGGGCAGAAACTCTTACACACAGGCTGACATTAGGTCGAAAGGCTCCACTCAGTTATTCTTGGCGACTAGAGTACAATCATTTTTCTATAAAATGTTATACATTTGGAGCTGCATTTTTGGAACGTGCACTATATAATAGTATAAGTTTGTACGAGACAGAACATACACATCAGAAACAGTGTTTTAGTGAGCAAGATGTTATTCTGATTTCTTATTGTAAATTAAATAGTACTTTAAAGAGGGAAACTTTCTTTAAAGCTCCAATATGTCGTTAGTGTACACTTATCTATAAACTCCTTTATCACATATTGCTGTGCTACTGTAAATAGGAGTCTCTTTCCATGTATTATCCAATTCTCTATCCTTTGATGGTGGTCAGTGGGGATGATCGTGCACTGCGTACATGGCTGGTTTCATCATAACTAAATGTACATTCATGTTGCGTGATGACATTTAAGAAAGTGCAACATCGTAAGACGAAACGGCATAGTTGTGTATGCTATCCTCCCTCTTAGAACTAAACATAAGGGGACAGATTTACAAGCCCCTTGCGCCTCTTTTACGCCGGCGTTGCGTCACTTTTGTGAGGCAGCGGCGCAGATTTGGATAAAGAGAAGTAGAATAATGTAAGATTTCCTATCAGTCTGCCGCTCTGATTGTTTTTATATAGCGCTTTACTATCCCTTGCAAGGACCAAAGATCTTGCCGGTTGTTCCAATTACATTATACACATATATGGGGCTGATTAGTATGTTGGTGGGTCCGACACTGATGGCACGTCAGTGTTGGACCCACTGACATCTGCCCCTGCAGGACGCCCGCCGCACTACAGTACAGCAGGCAGAGGCATCGGGCTTACGGACCCTCCGCGGCGCTTCTGACTGGCTTGAGGAGCCTGTCGGTGCATCAGAAAAAGACCATAAACCCCTCATTATGGTGACTCCGCCGTTGAGGTTATAATGTCATTTTCTGACAGTCTTTCCATGTCAGCTTTTCAGACATGGAAAGGCTGTCGGAAAATTACTTTAGGGACCCTAGCAGGTGTCTCCTTCCATCCTGGCCCTCCGCTATGTGAGTGAAGTTCCTGCCATAAGGTGCAAGCATGTTTACAAAGATCCATTTTGTTATGGCAGCTTATACTGGGGGCCTTTTCCGCACGCTGCATAAGCTACTATAGCAAAATGGATGTTTCCAATGGGCAGTCGTATCCTTACTGTGAGGTCGGAACCGCCGACCTATGGTTGAGAGATTTCCAGACCAATACGGTAACCTTCACTCACCGATGTCTTTTTCTGGATGAGCCTCGACTAACATCATTTCATTTTGGTTGTAATCTAGGATAGTGTGTAACCTACTGAGACATTGCCCAGCTCATGATCCCTAATGTTCTCGAACTTAAATGTAACTGGGTAAAGTCAGAATTTTTGTTCTATTTACCTGCCTGATACTATTTATAGAGCTCTCCGACCATTATAAAACATAGCAAACTTACTGACAACAACAAAAAAATATGCTTTACTCAGGATAAACTAAAACTCTAAAATACTTGCTCATTTTCATTTTGCAAAACCACATTGCCCTCACTATATGAAAAACAAGTTTCTCTAATCTGATGGTGTTCCTGTGAAGATTGTAGCCGACCTTGCCTGATCTCTGTATTTTATAAAGCATTTCTGAAGCCAGTGAATTCTGCTGTGAAGCCCCTATCTGCCCCCTGACAGCTGCCATGGGCTTGTGCGGCTGAAGCCCGATGCAGGAGCGGCGCACAGTGATGCTGTTATCCAAGCTCACAAAAGGTGTTGACTTTATCTGCTGTCAGAGCGTTCATATCTCTTCCCCGGATGCCTTTTAGTCGCTTATCTTTCAGTACCGAAAGGCCTGAAACGAATTTGTCAGCTTGATAGATGTCATTAAAGAATGTAGGATGCCACCATCTTCCATGTGCAACCCTCAGCGAGTGAAAAAGTGTGACGGACGTGGAGGGATTGCGTTAATATTGAAATATAAATCAGTGTCATGCTCAGCAGATTCAGTTCCGTGAGCCGAACTCCGTCGCCACCAGCTTTACTTTATTCCTTTCAGTCCTCCGCCGCTGTGAAAACCGCATGTTTTTTTCTCCATACCAATTCGTTAGAGCATTAGGTACAAATTCAATATCTTTGCACTTTAGCAATTTGTTTCCACTTGTTTCTGGTGTAGCTAATATTGTTCATATTCATTTGCGAAGTTTTATGATAAGGATGATAAACAGGCATCCTTGGTTCTCAAATATCAATTGTCTGCCTTTTTATCATTTATTGATTTAGCTTTCCATACCAGCTCTCCCTCGACTCTGGTATTTTACTGAACAGCCTCAAGGACAAGCGTGTCTTTCTTTTACCTTACTCCAATCAACCTGTCAAAGATGCATGCTCGGATTATTTGTCGCTAATATAATCTGTTGAATTTATTTAAAATCTCCGGTTCCTTTGACTTGTATGGTGAGATCTATCATATCCTTTTTTGCTCTTCTTCATTCAGGATATTTTGTATTTATCTTGAGCAGCATCACGCCTCATGCTATATACCAAAGATAAACTATACTGTGAATATTACAGGCTGTACTGTGAATATTTGACAGTCAACTTGAAAAAAGTGCTTTAAGGTATGCTAATAACTCTGGCACCAATTAACAAATCCGCACGAAACTTTCCAAACAATTACCGAAAGTGTCTGAGTTTCAGAATGTCGCATTTGATGCAGGTCACCCTAGTGGAGAGTAAGTTCAATGGGATGGGGCAGCAGTTGGATTTCCCATTGATGCTCACATAAGTCTTTTTCACTATCTGCTAAATCAAAAATTGCTAACCAAATTTACACCTAACTCGGAGTGGTGCCTCGTTGTGGTTTAATATAAATACGTTCAGCACTTGATCTTGCATTTCCATTCACACACCTTGACCTGTGGACCTACATTTATAAAAACAACCAGAAGGGATCCGTGGACCAGTGAATTACAAAGGGCTTTCTTCAACATTAATATTTCTGACTTATGCAATGCTGAGCTTGATGCCCCGTTTACTTTTTAAATAAAATCAGGAGGTATGTGAAAGAGCAAGGGGAGCTTCCACTGAAATCCAGGGGCTGCGTCCAGGGCCGGACTGGGAACAGAAACCAGCCCTGTCAAACTATTCAGCTGCCCCCCCCACCGGGTGAGATGGGGTGCAGCTGAGCATATTGCCGACTCCCGGTAACAAAAACGGCCCCCCAGGGACCCAGAACCAGCCCCCACCCTAGCGGCCTACCGGGGAAACGCCCAGTGCCCGCTATGGCCAGTCTGGCCCTGGCTGCATCAGGGCCTATAGCATGCACAATGTCCTTAAAATATATAAAATTATTTGTTGTTGTTGGGTCTGCAGACCTCGGGCGAGGACCAAGACCCCAGGACTTACTGAAGTGCTGCAGACCCCAAAGTAGGTCTAGAGGTCTGTGAACCACATTTATGTTCTGCCGATCCCCCGCTTCCAAAAATTTTGAACACATCACATTTAATCAATAAATCAGCCATTGGTAGAGTGCATAGGTACTCTGACAGGAGTATCCCGGCACTGAAGGCCCATCTGGCAACTATGCAAGATCAGCCTGCATGGGGGATTGGGTGCGGGGCTGCAGATCACACTCTGCTGTCAACCCAAGCTTTGAGCGGCCAATGGAAATGGCTAAATAAAAAAGATGGGAGTTCGATGCAATATATCAATTACCAATGTAACTATGCTAAAGGTCATGTTTTTTATTTACTCAAAAGAAAGCAACATGTGCTTAAAAAAACCTAATAAACTTTCTGGAAACAACACAGTTAAAGTTGTAGTAAGGTTAAGAAACAAAAGAAAACAATCCCTTGTTACACAAACCATAACTCTGACTCCAATGCACTGCACCACATGATGGTGTGCTATGTACAATCTCCCCTTGCCCATTTCATAAAATTTCAGAAGATGGTGGACGGAAGCTGGCAATTTGTCAGAAGGACCCAGGTAAAAGTGATTGCAGTAGCCGAATTTGGAGTGGATGTGGGGGGTAGGGCACGATGTAGGCATGGTACTGTTAAGGTAGGAAATGCAACCGTTTGCTTAACAAGTGTAATTAGCAGGAGAGGAGTTGGCCTCACGGCTAGGGCGGTTGACCTCGAATCTGGGGAACTGGGTTCGAGTCTCGGCAATGATGCTAAACATTCTGTGATTCTGGGCAAATCACTTAATCTCCCCATGCCTAACAAAAAATGAATGTGTGTCCTCATGTAACGTAACTGGTGCTATGTAAAGCTCTCTGATACCCGATTTGGGTCAAGTTCGCGCTATATAAAACCCTGCAACAAAAAAAATAACAAGAACTGACGACATAGTTCACCTACTCTTTCAAAGTCACTTCCTGATCAAGTAAAACTATTAGAAATGTAAAACTTGAAGACAAGGTTCGAAGTGCCTTATTTAGGCAGGCCATGGGATCATGGTTCAAGTTTTGATGTTATCCATAAGACAAGCAGAAATATCTTACTCACACTAAAATTCAAAAACTGATGACCCCTCGATAGTTGTACCACTGCTAGGCAGTCTCTCAGCTCCATTAAGGAGAAAGGCACTATGTTGGTCATCCTAATCTTAAACTGCATGTCATCAGCATGGGCCAGCTCCCTGCAGCCAAACAGTTTGAGAAGGTGAAACAGTGGCTGAAAATTCATGTGGAACAGAATGTGATACATATACAAGTCTGTTGGACCAGGTCTTTTCTGGAGGGTTACTCCAGATATTTGCCTTCCTATGCTGGATCAGTTTTTGTTGGCTTTTGCTCTCCCTTCTAAACATGGTACAATTGGCCAAAACCTGATTGGTACAATTAATTTAATTATAAGTCCCTAATAAATGGTACTAAATGTTCAAGGGCATGTACATTAAAGGTTACTAGAGGGCAGCAGCACCGATTCTGCCACCCACTTAATTCGCACAGTAAAACATGCCTCAGACCTGCCACTGCAGCCTGTAGTACAATTTTAAAACTGCCATATAGACCTGGCAAAATAATCCTGTTGCCAGGCCATAACTCCCCTATTTAATAATTATAAATCCTTTAAGGTTGGTCCTAAAGGCTCATAGGGCAGAGTGCATGGAATTTAAAAAGTAAGACGTGTATTTAAGCTTTAAGTGTCCAGAGAGTGAAAACTCTAAAAATCATTTTTCACTGTAGCAGGGTTATCTCTCCCATTGACTTAACAATGGGTCAATTTACTGTATTTTTCTGCTTAACCTAAATATGCCATTTTGACAGTGTCCAGTGTCACATGACTGTCAATGGCTCTCCTGTGGTGTGTTGTGTATTGCTTCCAGACGTGGGGACAAACAAGGCCTGGCTGCCGCGAGGGACTGCGTCTTCCTGACAGGATGGCTGGGACGGAGTTGTGTCCTGCCATGACTATACTCTAAAGGACCCTGCCCACAGTACACACAAAGGAACCTGAAACCAGCCCTGCCCTTCCCTTGCTCACTTTAGTCAATTTTGAGCTAAACCTAGGGAAAGGTGAAAAACTGTCCAGCGCAAGTTTGGGAATAGGCCAAGGATTCCCCCCCCCCCACACACACACAAAGGCTGGCACTGGGTATATTTGTATCACAATCAGAACTTCTCATCAGAACACTTATTTCTTGAACCAAGGACCCCCAGAAGTGACTCCAAGGGTCAGTTGGCTGACCCCTGGAGGCACACAAAAAGAAGCCTTCCTGCAACTGCTCAGCTGTCCAGCACCCACCTGGACCTGCCTGAGCCCTGCTGCTGACCTCTAATGGAGTGCATCCTAATATCCTGATCCCCAAGTGGTGCCCCCCATGGATAACATCAGAATGTTCTCCTCCTGCCTCAGATCTGCAAAACCTGCACTACATGGGAAAAACCAGAAGTTTAGGTCTGTTCATAAGCTTGAGCAGGCTCCTTAAATCAGCAATGGTCAATGCATTTCGTACCAATGTGAAGTTCTGGCAGTGACTTGCTCTTCGTGCCAAACAGTGACCCCCTATGCTTCTCACCAACACGGCCTTCCAGCGATGCCTGCAATTCACGTGGACTAAGTACTATTATGGCTCCTGCCAACACGATGCTCCAGCTGAGGCTTCTTGTGTGGATACAGACTCAAAGAAGGTAAACTCTTCACCCGAAGGAACCTGGTCCCTGTATATGATCCACCCTCCAGGGCAGTCGGCCTGAACTTGCAACTTTGATAGGTGCAGCTTAACCAGACACCTGCAATTGCTGCTTTGTATCTTTTTGCTGAAATGTTCCCTTAGAACTTTAAAAGTTCATAACTCTGGTTCTATTAATTTGAGGTTTGTCATTTAGGTGTCATTTCATGTATAGCATTGTACTAAATTTTTCTAAAGGGGTTTGGGATTTACTTTGTGTCTTGCTTTATCATTGTTACTGTTTGAGTGCTGCATTAATACAGATTGCCTTTAAGTTAAAAATGACTGCTATCAAAGAGTTAAGCGTAGGATTATATAGTGTAGTGCTTGTTAAACGGTTTAGAACCACCTCCCACTTTTTAGTATGACAAACTCTTGCAACCTACCTAGCTCAATGGGCATGAAGTGAGCGATTTTTTTAATTGTAGCTAACACATTGTCATTTACAGTCAGCACATTTTCCATTGAAATGGTAACTAAGTTTGCACAGACATGCAGTTTTACTGATTAAACTTTATTGCACACAAGTTATGTGTGGAAATCGGGTTTCAGAGAATATTTATTATTTGTGCATCACCAAGTAAAGTGCCTCAGTTTGTTTTGATCCTGTTGATATCTTTGTACTTATCACACTTCAGAATTACAAAAAACATGTGCTTAGGTTTTCTTTCCTAACTTCTAAATGTGTGCAGTTAATTTACAGGCAATTACATTTTGTTGTGTGTTACGAGAAAATGTCATCCTAAAGCCTTTCCTTTCAAACTTCCTGTACCCCAGCAAGATTGTACATAATTCATTTTGCTTTTCCTTCTCTGACTGCAAAGTGAGAGGAGCTTATAAACATTAGTTCTCATGTGTGAGAAATTGGGTGTTGGTTTATTGGGGTGTGAAACCTGGTCAAGGAGCAACCACAATGCATGTCAGGGTGAGGCACAAGCCGACCCCAGATGAACTCGTACTCAACCCACTGGTGGCTTGACACAGAGCAGTCAGAATTAACTAAGAGGCAATGTGTAAAGTGTTTGTGCAACACTTCAAACAGTAATCTCGCTGGACTGAATCAAAAGTCACACTTTCAGGCCGAACACGATGGAGCGCAAGTCGGCTACAGTCACCAGGTCAGGCCCACTGAAGTTTACCTTCTCAAATTTTTGCCAAAAGTCCCATTGATGATGGAGAGAGCCACGAGGAACTGGGCAGCTGTCAGGGTAGCGCAAAGAGCAGGCTAGGTGTCACAGGCAGCTTGAAAGAGCTTTGCATTTTTGGTCATCCCCTAGAGGTTGATTCTGTAGCGCAAATAGGTGGCTGCCGGAGCTTCACATAGAATCAAGTTATGAGTGGCAATGTCTCAGTGTGAACGGGCACCTTCAGGGTTACAAAGAGCCCAAAAGCTTGAATTTGGCTCTCTGAGCCACACCAAGGGACCAGAGCCTGAGGGGCACCACTTGGGAGTCAACTGCATACAGTGGCTGGTGCAGGATCTTGGGTGCCTTTTATGTACTGAGGATTAGATCAGACTAGCCCTTGGAGTCACTCAGGTGTCCTGGGTTCAAGGTTGATGTTGCAGGTCCAGTTCTCTTCTCACCAAAAGGCAAGAGGGCAGCAGGTCATCACAAGCAGGGCAGCGGTTCCTTCAGAGCAATAGTCCAGCAGAGTGGCAATCCTTTTAGTAGCACAGCAATCCTTCTTCCTGGCAGAGGATCATTGGAGTTACATTTGATAGGTGTAATTACCAAAATGAGAACATGTAATCTGTTTGTGTTTGGTGTCTCTGGAATGGACATTTAAAATCCAAGCTCATGGTGAAGTCAAATTTTAACTCTTAATTTTGAAAATGCCACTTTTAGAAAGTTGGAATTTCCTTACCTTGGTCATTTTTTGACTGCAGCCTGCCTCTGGGTCACATGACTGGTTGTAGTTGACAGTAGGGCTTTGTGCATTCCTTTTAGACCGCCACACACATTGAGGAGTGTAGGTGTGATTGGATGGGCCATCACTGACAGGATGGCAGGAAGGAGCTGGGCATGGTCCCACTTACACTTGAACAAGCTGTGTCCCTCCTCCACACATGAGACAGCATGCCCCCTGTCGTAAGTCTGGATCCAGGGACAGGAAGGCAGGGCATCTTTGCACTTCAAAGGCATGTGTGCAGAAGCTTCTTCTCACTTAAAAGGCACACTACATAGAAGTACTGGACCTCAGACACCACGACTTCAGTACAATTATCAACCTGTAGCTACTCCACCAGGAAGATGGACTGCTGTGCTGCTACAAGGAATGCCAATCTGATGCATTGCTGCTTTAGAGGACTGCTGCCCTGCTATGCTGACCTGCTGATGAACTGGACCTGCAATCTCATCTTGAACCCAGGACCCCATAGTGACTCCAAGGGCTAGTCAGTTGGCATCCTGAGCTGAGCCTAAGGGACATAAATGACTCACCAGCCAGCTACTGGACCCAGCTACAGCAAGTTCTTGGCCCCCAATTGGTGCCCCTCAGGTCCTGTACCCTTGGTGTGGCTGAAAGCTCTTTAAAGCAAGCTTTTGGGTTCTTTGTTACCACTAACGGACCCGTCTGCACAGAGACGGGGGACGGATCTAGGACTGCACCCTTTTTAATATAATCAGCTCCATTTTTCTAACCTGGTGTGGGATCCTTTTTGGTGTTTTGACTGTTCTACTGTTTGATGTGTTGAGCAAATACTTCACACATTGCCTCCACAGACAGGTTAATTTGGGGTTTGCTTGTGCATTATCCTGACAAGGATTGTGGTTGCTGCTTGACCAGGTCTCACAATCCAGGCAACTAGTAACCCCATTTCTTACACCATGCCTTAAAACATCTTTGCAATGTTACAATGTTTAGAGGAGAGTGCACAAACACTTAAGCACTTGTTAGCAGTGGTAAAGTGCACAGAGTCCTAAGATCAACAAAAATGAACTCAGCAAAAAAATAGGAGAAGGAAGGCACAAAGCCTGGGGATGACCTTGCAGAAACAGCCAAGTCTAAAACCATGTTTTAAAAAAATAGAAGCCGAAGACAGCCTGGAATTGGAATGGTATACTTGAAGCATAGCTAATGTCACAAGATAAATGCAGAAATTAAAGGGATCTCTATATATTGCTTGGCCTTTTGCGACTCACCAAAACTAGCTACCCGCTGTTTGAGAAATACTAATTTAGTGCCTTCTGTGGTTCACTCTAGTAAGGATTGTGTTTATTATTACTTGAGAGGGGCTCTCTCCCCTCTCGACTACTAACTCAATGTCTTACAGGGCCTTTCTGCACCCAACACAGAACATCCACCGTTGATACATTACTTATCTTATAAAGTCTCCTTATTGCCCAGGAAAGCTTTTATTAACTCCTGAGGAAGTGTCCCACAATCAAGGATAACATCTTCTTAGATCCTATAGAACCAATTGTGCAGCCTTTCCAAAGAAGGGGTGGCATTTTCTGCTACAAAATTACCTTAGCACACCTGTCATTTACTACATTAGCAGTAAACCATTTACACAGTGACATAGAGGATGGAAACCTACATTTACTAACTCAAAACACTCGTTCTGAAAGTATATGATTTTGTCTTAATAATGGCCACTCTCATTTCAACGTTGTGGGTTAGGTCAGGCAAATACAATTAATATGGTAATAGTAACACCTATAGTAATGCTTATTGTTTCTATTGCTCACAAACACCAAATCAGTGCCAGTGCCAGTTCCTGTGCACCTGAAGTAAAATAATTTTTGCCCCACATTGCTCTTAATTATTCAGACTGGCGTCATCACAATTTCTGTAATTTCACATCACAAGAGTAATGGGTAAGTACTGAATTTACTCCGATTATACCGCCGTAATTACAAATTCTCCCAGGCCTAGTAACAACAAGTTCCCTACCTATTTTATCCACGTTTGTGTGCTTCCTGTAAAATCCAACATGAAAAGGCTTTTACGTTAACAAGTTTTGTGTTCAATCTAAAAGCTCGACATATATACAACATAGAGCCTATACTATGTTGAGATACCATATGAATAAGGTTTGAGAACATTTACATTGTTATAAACATTTCTATGGTAATATTCTGTTCAGCTAGTTGGACTGCAGAGATTGTTATTAAAAAAGGACAAATACATTGTGTTTACTCTTTATCAAAAAAGAGTCAGGCCACCAGCGTCACAAAGAACGTTCAATTGGCTTTCACCACTGTGACAATCAACCAATTAAAACGCATTGGAACATAACCAAGGCTCAACCAGACCCAAGCGTTGCACGGTATTCTATCTGATAGAGGTCATCTCTCTCAAGACAAGATCATTTTGAACAGAATCCTTGGGTAAACGCGTCATTGTTGGGCTCCTGCTCAATGCGTATTCACCCCAGTCATGCCGCACTGGATCATGGGTTCAGCTTTTTGTTGGATTCTTCGATGAAGAACAGAGCTAATGAAACGGTGCATTGTAGGGTATTGTCTTCAGGTTTATGGTTGGTCACTTATTTTTTATCAGTGTAATTTAACCTTCTGATCATGTTATTTCTGCAGTCGCACTCCAGTTCCATAACACCAATTGATCAAATCTGAAATAAAGTTATTTTTAGACAGCGCACTATGAACTGAATTGTCTCTAGACAGTCTCCAAACAGGACCCCATTCTGACCGCCATATTTCTAGTGACTATTTATACATCCTACTATTTAACTGATCTTTCAGTATTTTACATTTAACTATTTATTCAGCACGTCAGTGCAAGCAGTAGGTGTATAATTAATATAAGCTCCTCTGGAGTGTGCTTTAACAGGGCGTTTACTGGTGGCATTTAAGCTTGTCATTCAAGTATAAAGGGGCATATTATCAAGCACGGCGTTAAATTATCGCCGCTTTAGCGGCAGGAAACTACCGCTAAAGCGGCTATAATGGGCTTGATAATATGCCCTGGAGAATTCCAATAGAAGCCCATGTTGACACCATAATATGCCCCACGAAAAGTAAAATATACCATCTAGACATCCGAGATAGAAACATCAGTTGAACAATGGTCCATGATTCCTAAATTTCACAGCCTATCATTGGTGTGTTAGCTGCTGCATTTCATTGGGAAAAGGTGCTGAATTGTTTTATAAAGCACCTTAATTATGATTCAGTTGTACCGGTTTTCTACCCAGCATATCTGATCTATTGCTTCAGGTTTAAATGCCTTGAACCAGCAAAATGAAGCAGGGAGATGAGAAAGTAAAAGCTGTGATGCTGCCTCAAAGGCCCTTCATGTGGGTCCCCCTCGAAATTAATTTCTCTACAACTTGATAATTTATTCCTAGCCAAAACAAGACTCGATTGAGTGGCGTATTTTTAGCATCCCTTGGGGATAAGTTAATGAAATAAGCAATTATTATTATTTGCTGTGCCTAACACGTTTTAGAAACATGGGGTACCGTTGTAGTTAAATGCACATTTCTATAGTAGGAAAAAGCAGGTCTTTGCAAAGCATGCATGTGTAGATCCTCTGCCCCTCTCGGCCTCATACCTCAAAACCTGACTACGACTGACTTGCCTAATAAACGTGAGTAGCTGCGAGGGAATATAAAAATATGTTTTAATGCTTAGTATTCAGAAATTTGCAATTCAATTAAATTTACCAGTTGTAATCTGTCAGCAGAAATATCCTGTTTTCAATCAAATTGCATATAAAGGTATCTTGCATAAATCCAGAACTACTGTACGTGAAACTGACATTTATTTATGTGAGCAATATGAGTGTATAGTCCCTTGATAACTGCATGTGCATTTACATTCATAAACTGAAAATATTAACTATCCCATGGAAACGGGGCACCTTGAATTGATTGCAGAGAAAAGGGGGTGAAAAGCGTTTCATGGCGCTCAACTGAGAAATACACCAATTTAGTAAACATAATCCAATTAATGCTGTGCACAAGAAGGAAGGATGTTCACCCAGCATCCACAAAATAGAGCCCCACAAGAGGTCCTATGCATGCATATATACACCCACAATAGCACATGCAATTAATATATACAAAATTGACAAAAATCCAGTCTTCGATTGATGTTTTTCAGCCTTGCTCTTTACAAGTGCTTTATGTCGTTCCTTGATATTCTTCACAATTCCCGCCAGAATATTCAACACATGTTTCGTCGTAATCACGACTTCCTCAAGGCTAAGGGTACCCAAAGAGATAATGGATATTGTCTCATCTCAAAAGGTAAATCACTGATACATGGCCATCAGCGACTTTTGAAGTGACAACATTATTACTCTTACGCACACACAGTGAGCATATTGTGAACTTGTTACAGTCTTGGGCACATTTGCCCCATGTTAGTCCACAATAAATTATTACACCAGTGATTTTCCAAAAAGAATATGTTAATGTAGTTTAGGGCCCTGCCAGGAGACTTTACAGGACTTTACATAACTGGCTGATAACACTCAGCCACTGTAGTTTTGAAGAGTGCAGACTCAAATCACCGAAATAGCTCACAACCCTTATGGGTACAGTACATTATCACGACGTCAGAGCAAATGAGTACCATAAAGAACCCGCATGCAGTGGAAAGCAGGGAGGCTATATATTATTAGAGTTCCCTGTATGCGGGCATCAATGCTCAAAGTTTACATACACCACAGTTCCGCCTATAAAGTTATATGGCAATAAAAACCACACCCTACAAATGTCACCAGTTTTTGATCGTATCCCAAAAAGCAAAAGTACTACTCACCCTATCACAGTATAGAATACTTTTAATGTTACATGGATATAAGTCCCGAATACCGATTCAATCAATTCCTGCAACACATCATGACATTGTAGGTCCTCGAAGACACAATAATTTCCGCCATGCACCATAAATGCTAAATGCTAAAAAGTCAAGACTCACCAAAGCCTAGACTATGCAACCGTAGGGGGTACACGGCAGGTTACGGCACAGTTATTGGAGTGGGGTCCTAGTTTACCCTGTTAAGAGAAACCACATAATCAGAACCTTCTAACTAATAAAGTGCTGCCATGCATATGTTAAATTGCATAGGCAATGAGTCCAGTCGTTACTCGCCAAAACTCCCGGGCTCCTCCCCGGTATCATTTGAGTGCGGGGCTCACTGTTTTTCATAGGGGTGCCATGTTGGGTTTCCTATTTAAGGGCCGTCTTTTGTGAATGGAACCAAAAGGTAGCACCATCTTAGAGCTGTAAATGAGGTGTTGATAATATCGAAAATCTTATAACATTAAGATTTCTAAAAAGCTTCAGAGATGAATTGTTTTATAATATGCTCTCGCAAAAGTCATTTACTTTACTATACTGTTTTTTGACATAAAAACTCCCATTGCTCAGCCCATGAGCGCATATTAGTGCATTGGCAGTAGGCCTGGGCTAAAATTTCGTTCCGTTCGCGGAAATTGCGATAATTTGACATTTTCGCGTTCCTCGGAAAGCGCGAAAATGTCAAAATTTCCGCATTCCGCAGCTTAGCGATAATTTGATTCTTGCTCGCGCTGTAAAATAATACATTCTCGCGCACGCGCGATCGCCTTACCTGAATCCTTGCGTTCGCCGACAAGCTTTCTTGATCCGGTCGCGTTCTCCATGAGATGTTGTATTGTTTTTAGCCATTTGCGCTGTCTCGCGACAGTTCGCGCCCGCAGTGACGTCATGCGTCGCGCGATCACATCTTTCTTCTTGCGATCATGCACCGCGAGACAACTGAAAACAAGAAGGCCGCGCCCGCGAGCAACCACATGGGTAAGTTGGCGAGCCGCAACCATGCAGAAAATCTCGCGAACATGCGGGACAAAAACTTCCGCATCTTCGCGATATTTACGCGTATTTGCGATAATTTTTAACATTTTCACGATAATTTGCGAAAGTGGATTTCGCAAATTCCGCCCACCCCTAATTGGCAGCACCTCATAGGATATAAGTCATCACATCCATTATGTGACAAGACAATATCAATTAGCCCATAATCACTCATATCCTAAGCTCCGCATACTAATAACTGCACTGCAATATTGGCCTCAATTTACAATTCTGCTGTGTTTAACATGAAATCCCCTGGTGCTCAGAACATGGGCACATATTACTGCATATTACTTGGATCCACACTCATAAATCGAATGTAGTATTTAAGTATAAGTACATGCAATATTTCTTCAAAGTAGCAACATTACTATATGAAAATCCCTATGTACAACACACGAGTGCATGTTAATATCAGTAGTCATATTACTGTATGCCATCCGTCGTATATACACCAGGTGAGTCTCTTGATACCTCTTACTTCCAAGGTTCACTTGCATAATGTAATATCCCTATATTCATTAAACGACCTACCACAGTTAATCTGCTTGCAGGTTCAGCCTATTTGTTTCTAATATAAAGATAAGACAGTTAAACAAAAGACAAAATTATACCAACCTTGTGATAGGTAATTATATACTTTTTAGATATCACATACATTGGATGCTTTTTGCTCTTTCTATGTTCACTGTTTGTGGCTTAACGCCACTTTGTAAATATGCTACCCTTTCGTGCAGATAACTACGTTAAAGGGATGTGCAAGGGGTGTTGCTGCGGGCGTTCCACTGCATCACCCATTGCTTTTTGGTGCTACCCCAGATATACAAGGAGGTGTAAATCTGAGGCAGTGCCAAAAACTAATGCCATGCAAGAGCAGGCTCTAGAATGGTGCAACAAGGAGAAATACTTTTGTTTCTCCTCTATTTTGCTTCTGCATACTGCACCACATAGAAAGACAAAAATTCCATTAATGATTGATTATGTGCAGGAAGGTGTCCCTTCTTGCACATAAACAATCATTAAATAATGACGATTTGCTACTTCTATTTGTGTTGCAGAATGCAGCACACATAGAAGTAACAAATCACCATTATGGATTGTTTATGTGCAGGAAGGCACAACTTCCTGCACATGAACAATCATTCCCTGCAACACAGACACCCTTTCACTATGGTGCAAAGGTGCCTGTGATGGCACTAGGCAGCTAATTGTAGCGCCATTGCTAGGGAAAACACAGGGGTGCGCCATACTGTTTTACACATGGCACATCCCTGTTTTTGGAAATGCCGTAGCCTTTGCCCCTTAGTTTCTAAGGTTGTCTGGTTCCCTCTGTAGCTTTTGCATTCCTCACTCTTATTCTTCCCATTGTACTTAAAAAACTGTAAATCACTGTTGATATCACGGATAGAAAAACCAATATGCTCCTTATCAGAAGAACGTTTCTGAAGGTGTACAGAAAGTGCAATGTAACGACTTATGCAGGACACCAGAAGCGTTCTGTGACACTCAGGGGCCCATATGAACTCACAGCTTGCCCCAACCAGATTCTCCGCCTTCTTCAAGGAATGTCTTTTAACATTGCTGTTAAAAGGTGTATGCTAAAGTACATAGCTCAAATAACGTTTTTACTTTGATAATTTGAAACATCAATTGGATGTCTATTTCTCCCTTTTAACTTGTCTGTCAGTTGGCCTGGTTTCTTATCTTTTGTATCACTTTTCTTTCACTGTCACGACAGTTGCTTACTACCTCCTTTAGTCTCCCTCGTCTTCATTCGATCCCCTCTACTCACTTCATCTACCATTTTCCTTAGTCTTCTCTAACAGCTCTTACTCCATCCCTCTCTATCATGCTTTTACTCATTGTATCTCCCACTCCTCTCTGCTTGACTCCATCTCTTCCTGTGTTTCACTGTCTCTCCCTTTCACAGATCCACTCATATTGTCCGCCTCTTCAAATTTTACACTTCTTCCCTTCATCACTTATCACCATGGAGTATTATCTATCTTTCCCTCGTTGACTCACTTTCTGTCCACCTTTGGTGTGTCCCTTCTCAATTTCCTGCTATTTCTCTCCTATCCCCCTTCTTTCTCCTTTTGTTTCTCCGGTGTTTCTCCACCCCTTTCTGGCGCGCCTTCTGTCCCCCCATATCCCATTTCTCAAATCACCCTCAGTCCCTCCCTTTACAGTGCAACATCTGCCATATATGAGGGAAAAGATTCATATCTACATAAACAAAATGCACATGAACGCTTTTACATGTTCATCTGTGCAAATAGAGGTTGACTTCTTTTGACAATTGTTTGTTCTTGTTTTTATATTTCACACTAGGTCAAAAGTTCTTACATGGTCCGTGACTGGCTACCCTCCCCTCCCAGCTTTCCACACCACCTTGAAGAATTGTCATAAGCAAATTATCTTTGGAAGGCGGGGGGTCAGGGACCCCCCGGCCGTATTTATTATACAAAACAATAAAAGGATGAATATCAACATTACATCAGTTATGCAAGAATAAGCAAAATTCATGACATTAGATTTACAGAATCGTAGACAAATATCAAAGGCTAACCTTAACAAACGTCTAATACAGCGTGTTTCCTATCCGAATCTAACATCCTGCCTGAATTTTGCATTCTAACATATCTGGCCGGACGGCAAGGTCGCTAACCGGTGTCAAGTCCTACTAACCACGCCCTTACCCAGAGGTGCGCATGCGCGACGGGGGGCACACGTGGGGCACACGGAAGACACGGGGAGCGAGCCAGGAGCAAGAGGGCGCCCCCCCCGCTCCCCGTGCCTTATAAAGGGGGCTGCACATCGTCCTGGGGGCCCGCACCCCGATCGTCCCGCCCCCTCTGCCCCGGAAGCCGAATGGCTGCTTCCGGGTTCACGGGGGCGGCATCAACCAATCGGTGTTGGGGGCGCGCCGCGCGCGTCATCGCCCCGCGACACACCCCCAACACCGAAAGGCCGGGGGAGGGGGGGCGCCGCACCGCCATGTGGGCGTGAGGGCCGAGTGGCCCCCACTTTACAATCTATTGACTTCCGTGGACCACAACTGAATCACGACTGGAAACAATTTCTAGGAGTTCAACCTAAAAAAAATACACAAAAATACAGAAGCAAATGCACATCAAATATCCAAGTTATGGAATATTTTATTTCATTATCAAACGTAAAGAGATGCTCGGGCCTTTAACGCTGGAGCAGACCTTTAATGGCCGGTAGAGCCTGCTAAAGTGAGCTCAAAGTCTATATTAGATTGACACAGGGACAAGAATGGGTTAATCGGTGGGACAGGTGTTACTTAAGAACGTATTCAGAACTTCTTTAGTCAACCACAGTAATTAAATATATTAGTTTACATATGGGACACCTGACGGATGTATGATGCTTCAGAAAATTCTTGCTTACCTATATAAATCGTAAAAATATTTTTGAAGTGATAAGTTCTCATGTCATCAGCATCGCTGAATTGTGCTGCAGAGCATTAATACCTTCACACAAACACTCACGCACACAAACATAAGAAGCACAAAAGGAACTTGTAAAGAAGACAGTAATGTGTGGGTAGTTTTAGAAACTTGATTAATTTCATTTCTCTACTGACTCTCCAATGTCTACGCTAAGACGTTAACCTTAAGCACCTTTCAAATAAATCAAGAGCAGATTTTCAATCAACCACTAGATGGCAGAATACGTACAAAATGTAAACTGAAACTATTCAAAATGTACAACTATATTTCTAAAAGCAATCAACGGTTTCAGCCCAAAACATAGACTGTAAAGAAACGACTTTTGGCTTTCTGTTTGCACATCTGCTAGTACTGTGAATCTCTTGTTCTCTTTCAGCCTGCTACTACTTCTTCGGTCTTAGCTCACAAGAATATTGCACTCTTGTGGTTCTTACTAAAAGTTATATAATTAGATAATTTTATATATTTTAAATGCTTTTCATAAAATGATTAAATCTCAAACACTATAGATTATTTTGTTTTAATGTTTTTTGTTTTTAGATGTATCTGTTAGATTTCTGCACTGTCCGTCAACCTGGAATATTTTCCTAATGGAATAGGTGGATAACCAGATACCAGTACTTAATTTGAGCTGGTGTTTGCATGTGAGACCTACCTGCACTCTTCTATTCTTTGTGGACCAGAATTTTTTTCAATCATCAGACTTTAACTCAGAACAAGAGGGAGAAAAGTAAAAAAGGGGGAAAGGAGGAGAAAGGTATAAAAATAGTGACAAAGGAAGAAAACAAGATCGCAGAGAGACCTTCTACAGTACAATTTAGGGGAAGAGATGCTATACTGATGGATGAAAGCGGGATGATTTGAAATAAAAGCTAGAAACCCTTAGTATTTATCAACCCCAACATTCAGTAGAGGCGCCGGGTGGGTCTCTTTGAAACATTCGGGCTAGACGCTCAGGGGCATATGTACAAGCCCCTATCGCCACAGGAACGTCTCTTTTTGTGACTAATGCAAGGCAGCATCAAGCCATTTAATTTGGCTTAATGCTGCCTTGTACATAAGACACCCTTTCACGCTATGTTTAGTGTGAAAGGGGCGTGCAGTGGGTGTTGTGGTGGGCGTTCCACTGCAACACCCATTGTATTGACGCTGCCCTCTATGTACAAGGGTGGCGTACACAGGAGACAGCTCCAAAATGAATACCAGGAAAATCCTAGTCTTAAATTGGAGAAACGATGAGAAATGCATTATTTCTCCTCGTTTTTTCTTTTTCCATGTGTGCTGCCTTGGGCAGCACACACGGAAAAAGCAAAATGCCATGGTTTGTTTATGTACAGGAAGGTATTCCTTCCTGTACATAAACAAACCTTTTTTTAAAATGCCATTTTGTCACTTTCATGTGTGCTGCATGAAGCAGCACACATGAAAGTGACAAAATGGCCTTTTAGGATTGTTTATGCACAGGAAGGGACACCTTCCTACACATAGCCAATCCTCCCCTGCACACAGACACCCTTGCACTCTGGTGCAAGGGTGCCTGCGTTGGCGCTAAGTTGTTAAACTTAGCGCCATCGCAGGGGGAAAAGCAAGGCTGCACCATATTCTTGTAAATATGGTGCAGCCTTGCATTTCCGAAGAGGCGTTAAGCCCAGGAGGCTAACAACACGCTCCACCACTTCATTGTACATATCCCCCTTATTCTTTTACAAACTAAGCTTTGCTAGATGCTATAAATGATACACAAAGTTACCACCTCATCTTTCATTGAACAATAAAGTGAAAAAGAACAAATACAATTATTTAGTATTTTGTAAATGCCTGTAGTATGTTCAGTTATTGATGCACCCCAGCCGCATATGCGTAGGAAAGTACTGGATATAGGGTTATTAACTTATCCAAAAGACAACACCGAGTTTAAGCCACTTCTGCCTCAAACTAGCATGCACTTTGGTACCACTATATATAATTAGTTTTTAAGAAAAATGTAGGTGCATACATATTAACATGACGCATATTACATTTTAGTTATTAGCCAAGTCAGCTGTGCTTATTTTATTCACTCCCGAAGCAAGGGTGGTTTAGTAACTGCAAGATTCCAACCTGTCATCTTTCGGTTGGTCTCTGATTGTAACTGTAGGAACATTGGGGCAGATTTACAAGCCCCTTGCGCCTCTTTTATGCCGCCGTTGCGTCACTTTTGTGACGCAGCGGCGGCGCAAAGCCAGCACCATGGTGCGGGGTGCTTACAACGTGACGCATCTGGGAGATGCATCACGTTGTAAAACCCTACTCCACATGTAGGCGTTCTGGCGCAGGGGGGGCGTTCCGGCGCAGGAACGCCTCCTAAAAGTGGCTGAGTGAAATCTACAAGATTTCACTCAGCCACTTTTAAGGCAATGCTGCGTCAAAACCCTGTGCCTGCTTGAAGCAAGCGTAAGGGTTGACGCAGCATTTTAACGATAGGGCACCCCCGAGCCTTGCTGGAGCTGCGTCGCACTTGCGACGCAACTCCAGCAATACGCCGCCTTTACGGCAGCAGATCCGTCACGCATCTGTCCATTTTTGCCCCATGGTGCGCCGCATTGTAAATGCGGCGCATCCATGGTGGCGGAGCCGTGACGCACAATAACTGGTGCATCCCTGCTGATATTCAGGGATGCGCCAGTTATTGTAAATCTGACCCATTATCTTTTGAGCTATGTTATAAGGTATGTCTGCTTTCCAAATGTATCTGCTAGTAGGGTTTATGTGGAGGTCAAAACACCTACTGTAGAAATCTGTGTATATCCAAGAACTCTCAGGATCTAATACTGTTGCCTGACCAAAAATACACTTGCTACAGAGACATATGTATAATCGGTTGGCTATGTCTGAATCATTACAAGATATCTTAGACGGATAACGTGCCTGCAGCGGAGCATTTGTAATACCCAGCAGCTCATGTTTAAGTCTTAAGATAGTGCAGTGGTTTGTATTGTTTTTGTACAGATGCCTTTGTACCCTGAAATTCACTGGTTCATATCCTACGAAGGGGCATATTATCAACCACGGCGTTAAACTTATCACCGCTTTAGCGGCAGAAAACTGCGGCTAAAGCTGCGATAATGGGCTTGATAATATGCCCTTGAGAATTCATATAGATTCATATAGAAGCCCATGTTGACACCAGAACATGGGCTTCTATGGGAATTCTCAAGAGCATATTATCAAGCCCATTATCGCCACATTTGCGGCGTTTTTCTGCCGCTAAAGCGGCGATAATTTTGACACTGTTTCTTGATAATATGCCCCCAAGTAGGTGATAGGTTATACCCTTCCTGCAAATATCTGCTTGTACCCAGCGAGGCATAAATCTGAATCTTTGGAGGATTAACTCAAACATTCATTCTTCATATGTCGATAACATGAGTACCTACCAGTTGAGTAATAATTAACAACCATTATTATTATATACAACCTTCATTAGTATAATTCTCCACAATCACTTGCAAGCATATGTTACAGCACATTACATATCATCATGATTCATGTGTATTGAATAGTTGTATCATTTTCCCTGCCTGTATTGAAAACAAGAAGTTAGATGTCTTTTAGCAATTGATTGATACTATTGTTCCTTGTCCTTCAATTATCATCACAAATATTTTTATTTATAAATCCTTTGAATTTTTCTAGAGAGCTTCAAGAACTAGAACTCTTTCTTATGGGTTTGTTTTCTGACCGACATGTTTGTCTTTGCTTTTCCTGATGTCCTGCTAGTCTGGAGTCAATACCTATTTCTGTACTCAACTCTTCATAAATGGCAATCCTGATTGCCCTTTCTGGTTTGTTTTGCAAGAATAAAGCTAGCCCAAAGTCCATATGGACCGACTGAGAGCTGGACACGAATGCTGAAATCTGGGCTACCGGATTCAGCGAAGTAAGGGGCATATCAGCAACAACCGGCGATAATTATCGCTAAGTGCACTTAGCGATAGGATAATTATCGCCGGCTAGCGTGGATTTTTATCGCTGAGATAGCGTGCTATTAGCATCGCTTATC
The DNA here is from genome assembly GCF_964204655.1 of Triturus cristatus. Classification (NCBI taxonomy): domain Eukaryota; kingdom Metazoa; phylum Chordata; class Amphibia; order Caudata; family Salamandridae; genus Triturus; species Triturus cristatus. The sequence continues at coordinate 579,383,247 of NC_140585.1, read as the reverse complement.
TCAAAAGCGATAAAAATCCTAGCGCTAACTGCCTGACGTGAGATTATCGCTGGAAACCCAGCGATAATCTCACGAAATGTGGCGTTAGCTTGTTGATAGGGACTCACAAACTTAGCCATGATATCCACCTTCCATAACACATCATGGCTAAGTCAGTCCTGAAGCAGGCTTGATGATAGGAGAAATGTCGCATGTCAGGAACGCCCACTTTGCATCTTATTAGAGATGCAAAGCTGGGCGTTAAGAATAGGTGCGCTAATGCAAGGTTTCACGCGATAGCGTGACCTTGCTAATTAGGCGATAAAATTATCGCCGCTTTTCAGCCGAAAACGGCCGCAAAAGCGGTGATAATTTTCTATCGCAGCCTTGTAAATATGCCTCAATATGTGTACATTCCTCCTAAATTTAAAGAAACAGCAACCGTAGCAGTGGTAGTCATTTTCTACTCTGTAACACATTGGCTTCAGTTGGCACATAGGTGAAGTGTTCCTACACCATGTCACCGATGAAGCACAGTGACAAGTATGGACCACTAGTATGGACCTGTAAATGTCAGGGCAAAGATTTGTATTCCTGCCCCTTTGATCGCGCCTTCAATTAGTGGTGACGTACAGAGTCTAGTAGCAGATGAGGTATTTCTGTCACCTGCTTCCATTGCACCTTTGCGGGCGGCAGCTAGGCACTAGAATTGGGCTCTTGTGTGGGAAAAGAATGACTGGCCAAAATAAGAGCGTCACATTGAACAAGTGATGTGTTGAAGTCTGCACTTTCCACATCTTCCCGATGCATGCACAAAAGTCAGTTCTATATAAGGAGCCCATTTTCCGTATATGCAGATCATGTTTGTGTTAGAACAAGCACTACCACAGATCCGAAGTAAACCTTTAGTGACAAGCTAAATAACATCTATTTAAACGATTTTCAAATTACTACTTTTGGATTACGTCTGTCCGCTTCCCTTTTAATTAATTTGTTTTATGATGTTGTAGCACCAATCCGCAAGACAGACACCTTAGAAAAACGCATTCATTGAATTACGAGGACGCTTTGAATATAAATACATTATAGCATTTTGTTCAAGGAAAGGAGAAATCATGGCAGACAGTCCAAGTTAAGTTTGCAGAACTTGTAATTAGTCTGTTTTCTGTTTCCGTTGATTTTGTATGTTTTCCTTTTCATCCAATAGCTCCCGTCGGATGAAAGGTTCATCAAGACTGAATATGGGCTCCTGATTCGAAGTCTGCAGAAGAGGGACTCGGGCGTCTACCACTGCAGGGCGAAAGAGCATAACTTTGTCCACACCGTGGTGAGGCTGACTGTGAAAGTCATCGAGAACGAGCAGATGGAAAACACACAGAAACTGGAAGAGGAAGAGGGGCGTGTCAGGGATTTAATAACGGAGTCAAGGCTGAGGTACAAAGATTACATCCAACTTCTCAGCAGCCCCAGCTTCAGCCTTGACGAGTACTGCGAACAGATGTGGCACAAGGAGAAAAGACGGCAGCGCAACAAGGGCGGGGCCAAGTGGAAGCACGTGCAGGACATCAAGAAAAGCCGCAATCGGAGACATCACGGAGACAGAAATCACCCCAGTGCGGTGGCGACGTAATGCGCACAGCATCTGGAGGGGACTTGGGCTGGAGAGGAACGCCTCTCCGTTGCATACACTCCTCATATCAGTATTGCTTTATGAGGAAAGAAAGCAGGAAAAAGCCTTTTAGCCATAACAAGACTCTACAATAGAACCGCGTCCAGTGGCAGATGGAAACGTCTGCAAACTGCCCTTGACAATGCATTTTGCGAATGCAGAGTTTAACATTCATACTTTTAGAGTAGACAAGTTAACCATGTCCTGAGTGTATTTCTTTTACGTGGGTGATGCTGACAATACGGACAATGAGGGCTCTATTTATTGAACAGTGTGTTTTATAGGTGTACAATTGTTTTGTTTTATTAAATAAAACCTCTCTTTTTGGAAAAAGTCTTCGCATTGGTAAAATGAAAATCGAAAACTATGTCAATATTTCCTTTCTTCATTCGATGTAATGGAGCATTAAACGTAGCAAATAAGACGATGTAAACCAGCGGGTCATTCCGCAGTTTAGGAGTGCGAACAATCCTAATTTTCTGGAACACTGTTTCCCACAATTAGCAAGTATTCACCATATTTAGTGTGCTATTCATCCACTCTAACCTATTCAATATCAATATGTATTGATCAACTTGCTTTAAGTCATATAATATAGCTATCTCTACGTGGATGCATCGGATGTTGGTGGAAGGGGATACATGTATAGGCTGTGATACATAAAACTACAGAAACTGGTTTTTGAGTTGCAAAAAGTCTCTTGCAAATGTGTGCCCGCCGTTTTGGAGCCCACATGTCCTGATTCACTTTCAAACTCGCTTGGTGGCTACTACCAGTGTCTGAGATCAGCCTCGTGGCTGGAGAAAGAGAGGACTGTAATCCTAAACCATGGGTACTCACAAACGTTCTGTCTGGGGCCAAATTTACAGTGTAGTTTATGGCCGAGGACCGCACCGGTGGGGGTGGGAGCAGTGGGCGAGGGTGGCGGGGCTAGAGCAAAAAAAAAAAAAACTATGACCATGAGGTTGAACACAGGCCCCTGCAGCGGATGCCTTAATCCACTAAACCACCAGACCTGGCATACACACATCTCTCTCTATTTATCTATCTCTCTCTCTCTCTCTCTCTCTCTCTCTCGCTCTGTCTCTCTCCCTCTCTCTCCCTCTCCCTCCTCTCTATCTCTCCCTCCCTCTCTCTCTCCGTCTCCCTCCCTCTCTCTATCACTCTCTCCCTCCCTCTCTTCCTCTCTCTCTCTCTCTCTCTGTCTCCCTCTGTCTCCATCTGTCTCACTCACTCTGCTTGTCTCCCTCTCTCTCTCTCTCTCTCTCTCTCTCTCTCTCTCTCTGTCTCCCTCCCTCTCTCTCTGTCTCCCTCTCTCTGTCTCCCTCCCTCTCTCTCCCTCTGTCTGTCTCTGTCTCCCTCCCTCTGTCTCCCTCTATCTGTCTCCCTCCCTCTGTCTGTCACCCTCCTCCCTCTGTCTCCCGCTATCTGTCTCCCTCCCTCTGTCTGTCACCCTCCTCCCTCTCTCTATCTCTCCATCCCTCTCTCTCTCTCTCCCTCCCTCTCTCTCTCCCTCCCTCTCTCTATCACTCTCTCTCTCCCTCCCTCCCTCTCTCTCTCCCTCCCTCCCTCTCTCTCTGTCTCCCTCTGTCTCACTCACTCTGTTTGTCTCCCTCTGTCTCCCTCTATCTGTCTCCCTCCCTCTGTCTGTCGCCCTCTTCACTCTGTCTCCCTCTGTCTGTCTCCCTCCCTCTGTCAGTCTCCCTCTGTCCGTCCCCCTCTGTCTCCCTCTCTCTGTCTCCCTCTGTTTCCCTCTCTCTGTCTGCCTCCCCCTGTCTCCCTCCCTCTGTCTCCCTCTGTCTGTCTCCCTCTCTCTGTCTCCCTCTTTCTCTGTCTCCCTCTCTCTCTCTGTCTCCCTCCCTCTGTTTCTCTCCCTCCATCTCTCTGTCCCCATCAGTCTCCCTCTGTCTATCTCCCTCTGTCACCTCACCCGCTGCTCTCACTCCCTGCTCTCACTCCCACCTCACCCGCTGCTCTCACACCCTGCTGTCCTCGTCACCCTCTGTCACCTCACCCAGTGTTTGTCACCCCGGGCTGAGACTGCTTCCCGGGCACACACACAGCCGCACTCTAGTACTTCACAGGTCTTTAAAAGACCATTCACTTGTTAATGAGGCTTTGTTGTATTTCACCTCTTCTTAGCGCCCCTGCATCTCCTCTCAACTCAAAGAATCGCCCGGCCCCCATAGCTCCGCGCTGCTGCAACCGGCGTTGTTTGCTGACACTCTTTAAAAAAAACACAGTTACGATGTCTGCAAGGTCCGCGGGCCGCCAAGGAAGGCTTGCCGGGCCACTGAGTACCCTTGTCCTAAAGCATCCCTGCAGATCTAGACAATTGTGGAAGCCCCCATCTGTACCATAATCATATATAAGATGAGAACTTCCTTGAGACATCCTTGTAGATCTCCAAAATTCCTTCCTTCTTTATGGGCTTAGCCTGCTGAACCACCATACCTCAAGTGTGCATCCTTCTCTGTAGCCAGCATAGAAAGAGGCTACATTGAAATCACACTTTATAAGCATCTACAGAGATAATCAGTGCTACCGGGTTGCAGAGTTGTACCCTGTGCCCCTGTCTCTTACAACCTTCAAGCTCCCTGCAGTTGAGTGCAGCATCTCAGACAAGATAAGAGCGTCTCTATGGTCAATCAGGCACTACACAAACTCCCAACATTGTTCCACGCATGGGCATGTTACCCGTGTGTAGGGATAACAAGTAGTATAAAATCCTACAATGCAATACAATGCAAAGTATTAGTATTCTACCCCTAATTTAGGGATAAAAATGTAATTATGTACTTCAGCACTTCATGTATAGCACAGTACGGGGCCTCCAATTTCAACAGGGGACATATATGGTCTCTACATGTTTAGCACCTTCTCTTGTGTCAGTCCTGCATTAGATTGTGACTGACATCGGGGAGCAGCAGAAGTTACAGCCACATATTTCAGTGCATCTGTATGTGAATAAAGACGACATTGAAATATATACCTGCTGCACTCCCTGGCTTGTTCACAAGAACACATTTTGCACTATGGCAGATTAGTGCGTACAAAGCAAAATTTTCGCCACCCCCCACCCCACCTCTGCGCTAAATAAATGCAGATTATGAAACTATTCTTTCAAATATTTCCTATGGCGATTTTCATGAGCTCCACACACTCAGTCTGATGGGATGTTGAAGTCTGCTATCATTTAAAATATATATTTTTTAAAGTAGTGGACATTATCGGGACTGATTATAGTGGGCTATGGCTTCAATCAAGTGAAAATTCCATTGTTATTGACTAGAGTATCAGTGTCGAGCCCATTCAAAATGTAATCACTTTTGTCAGCTCATTGATAGACCTGTCCCATGTAGCAATCAAACATTATTTTATGCCTATTTAATTCAATCTGGTTGCTCTCTCAACCCCTGCCCCATCCCCGTAAGGAATAACTTGATTGTTGCCTTCCAGGGTAAGAAAAACATCAACAGAACCCATGCAATTACACAGGAAAGTCTTCAATCCTTTCCCCCACCCACACATCCACCGGGTATCTTGCGTCTCCTCTTCTATCAGCTTCAATCTAGTGGGAGTAATAGGACTATTATGATAACTTAGCAATGTTTTTTTGGTGTAATCAGCTCATAATCCCCTCTTGTCCCACATACATAGACAAAGCAGATTGGCTCTTAAAAAATCCAAAGTTCTCTATACCCTCTTTGGCATGCAAGAACAAAAACATACAAAATTCAACATTATCATCATAAAGTTTATCTTGGACTAACATAACTCATAAAACACGAATGATCACTTAAAATTGCATAAAAAATAAATACTTTCGAACCAAAGGTATTAAACATTTCATAATAAGTATAGGTATTAATTCATGAGTTTGTGTTTACAAATCTATATATGATACCGAGAAAAATGCTTGATGCACAAAGCCTTTCTGTAGTCACAAACAGTCCACATCAGGGAATTTGGCAGTTTGCAACTGCAAAAGGTATTTTCTTATGCACAAAACTAAATTGCAATTTGGCAACATTCTATCAATTACTATTTAGGTTTGCAACCAAATACCAATTCCATATTTGGAAGGGGCATGTGTTTAGGGCGTCCATTCCAAATACCAAATTGGATTGGTATGTATTAAAGTTTTGTGATCGAATCCCAGTTGCAAATCATTAATCTTTCTCCACCATTTTAAAGGAAGTGGTAAGCCATTTCCAAATGGGTCCCTAAGGGAACCCTTCAACTTTTTGAAGTTGACAAAATGGACCACTCCCTACTCTTAAAAAATGAAACTTACACTTAATTTATTTTTCCAAACACATCCTGTTTTGCTCAACAAATGCTTTATTTAAAGGCAATCACAGATACTGTGCTCTGCTAACCTCAGCAGACCACCATCTTGTGATGATTGCGATTCCTAGTGTGTAGCCAATTTGCAACCTACCTCATATATGAGGTAGGTAGAAATGGGACCCCCTAGAAAATGATAATTTGTGAACCGACCTATGAAATTGCTGGTTTGCAATTTGTGACCAGTATTTTGCAACCAGTTTGTAGTACATCTGGCCCAAAATGCTTACTAACACAGGTTGACAGCATTAAACCATTAGAGATCCAAATTATTGATGGTTTTCTTAAAATCAATCTTGCTACGTTGAGATATTCACCAATAGAAAACGGGGGCTTCAAAGCTGATGGTTAGCTTCTTAAGGTGTTTAAAACAGAGGAGAAACATTGCTCTGTCCCTTGAGCCTTCAGGATCAATTTAGAGTTGGGCAGGCTGCCCACCATCTGTCAGGGGAGGGGAGGTAATAACCTCTGCAAACATGGCGGACAACCAGACACAATATTTAGAGACCTTCACTGTCATGGCGGAGATCTCTGTGGCTTCAAAGGAGCCACCGGCACAGTGACTCCTCTGAAGCCACTAAAAGTTTGCTAAGCAGTAGTAATTTCTAATGCTACAGCTCAGCAATAATTTTTGTCCTACAAAAATAAACTCCCAAAGTAGAAGTTTTTTTTGTACCCAAAATACTAATGAGCCTAACTCCCTGGGAGTTTCCCCCAAGGTGTGGGGGTATTTTCTCTTTTTTTAAGTTTGAGACCACTAGGTTTTCTCTGGCATCTTCAAACAAAAAAGGACCAGTTGCCAGTAAGCTGCCACCCAGACTTTACCTCCACAATTTCCATTGCTTTTAAGCCCCCCACTTACCACTATGGATCCCATTCCAAGCTGTACCCGGCCAATTGGAGAATGATACCAACGAACGGTGGAAGACACTCAGTTTGGACTAGAAGATTCCATGAGGTGCTAGCGGTGTGTTCACTATCGGCAAGATGCCTCTTGGGTGTCTCTCTAGTTCCCCTCAGACTTGTCCTACTTTTGCTACCCACGGATTTCACTGGCCCTGTAATGCTCCAGACACCTAGGAGGCCAGCTTCAGAACTTCTCAGTGAGGCCCCACAATTTCTCCGTGGCATCCTAAAACAGCCGTTCCCTGCTGACGTGTGACACCTTTTTCACCTTTCAGCATAATGGAAACCTGCACCCTCATACTCTCTCACACTGTAACGGTTCTCAGCACTTATGGCTTTAGACAAAGCAACACCAACTCACCTTTACTGAGGTTACCCATGCACTAAACACCTACCTGCCACACCTCCCATGCCTACCTTGGATGTCACCAGTTGAATCCACCACCACAGAAACAAATGCATAACTCAAACTCTTGAAAGGCAACTTAACCCAACTGCAACATTGCCTCAATACCACGGACACCCAAAGTGGATGACCTCGACCTGCAGGTGAAGTAGAACTATGACCTTGAGTCTTGGCAAAAGGAATGATGTATTTGATTTAGTTAACTGTATTAACCCGGTTGGGAAAAATGGTGTTAGAATTAAATGGTCGGGGGTAGACCCATGTCTAATGTTGAGGAAAATTGTAGTCGCCAATAAAAGGGAAATAACATACTGTCTCCAGGAAGAAATCATCCCACCATTAGTGACTGAGAATTTTTGCACCATTACGAAATCGATTAAATCAATTTTAACAAAGACCCCTGGGCCTTTATGTAATAAAAAGAAGGGGTGGTTAGAGGGTGCTTGCACTAAAGCCCTACAGGGTTTGAAGCACGCCCTGTCTAAATCACCACAAGACCTATAACTGTTCAAACCCTACGGCGTGAGTACAAAATAGCTTTATCCGCCCGGAAAAAGATACTTAAGGATGGGGCATGGAAAGATTTGGTTATTGCAGCAAAAACTAAGAATTTAAAACTTTTTGGGGAGACAGTAAATGCTCCCTTTTTAAAGAGTGATAGCATCCCAGAATTTAGTTCTTTTGTCTCTTCGGATAAATGGGTGAATCACTTCTCAGAAATTTTTAACAGTAATGGGGAGATGATGACAGTGCATGAAGGGGTGTTAGGAGAAGGAAGAAATCTCCCTCTGAACATCATGAATGAGGAAGTCATTGATGCAATTCAGGCAAGTGCCAGGGGACGCGCCCCAGGGCCGGATGGTGTCCCAGCTGATGTGTTCAAATCGCCCACTATTTTATGGGGACCCATCCTAACTAGAGTGTTTAATGCAGCTGCTACAGACACAATTCCTAAGACATCGAGAGAATCGATCATCATACCCATATTTAAAAAAGGGGATAAAGCAGACCCTAGAAATTATCACCAGATTCCACTTTTAGATACTGCCTTGAAAGTGATGAGCAGGGTCCTGCTGCTAAGACTTTAGGATTGGGCAATTGAATACTCAGTTTTAACCCCGGCGCAGTTTGGGTTTAGAAAGCGAAGTTGAACATTGCACAAATATGGCGTTACTCATCGGCAAGTATACCAGGGCAAAGGCAGGCACCATATATCTGTCCTTTGCCGATCTAAGCGGTGCATTTGACATGGTGGACCATAATCTGATCTGGCCAACCCTAATCTCAATGGGAGCACCAAGGGCCATTGTTGGGTTTCTCTCTCATTTGTATGAGAACCTAACTAGCCAAGTCCGTTTTGGCCCCTAAGGGGAATGTTTATCCAAATTCAAAGTTGGACGGGGGATACGGCAAGGATGCGTGTTAGCACCAATATTATTCTCCCTATTTATTAATGGGGTAGATAACTACTTACAGACAATACAGGCCAATGCCCCCATGGTGGCAGGTCATCCGATACCTGTTTTATTATACGCGAACAACGCTGTACTCCTAGCAAGAACTCCGGTAGGTCTTCAGAAATTAATGGACGCTTTCTCAACCTTCATGATACACAGGAAATGGTTATAAATAAATCTAAAACATATACTATGATCTGTGGGCCCAAACACAAACCCCCCCAAAACATTTTTTTATTGATAATAGCCCTATCAATACCGTTAATACCTTTTGCTATCTTGGTATTTTATTCACGGATAACAGCTCTTGGTCCCAACACATTTCGAATACCAGAGCCAAAATGAGCAGGGCAACTCAGGGAATTTTGAAATTTTCCTCCACATTGGGGAATCGGCCAACTAACGAGATGGTAGTTATATATAAAGCTAACAGAGCAAGTATAGCTCTTTACGGGGCAGGGATTTGGGGCCCATGCAAAAAGCAAGGCCCTGCAAACACAAGAACATTTTTTTCCTGAAACTTTGTTATATTTACCGCCATCTGCTTCAAATACTATCACACATTACGAGGTAGGTCTTCAGTTTTTAGAAGATCTCTTATTGGCCAGACCATTGTTACTGTGGGACTCAATTTGGAAAAGGGAAGAAACAGTTTTTACTAAATCGATTATTTTAGATTGTCTTAAACTGCACGACGCATTAAAAATCCCATGGCTACTATATATTAATTCTACCTTAGAAAATATGTACAAATTATCAGTATGGTCAGAAACTTCTGAAACATTGTCCCATACAAAGAATGAGATCAGAGACACTTATCTACAATATAGGTTGGATCTGAGATCTAAGGCTGAGAGGAATAAATCTACTGTTCCCTTGTACATATTGTATAACCTAGAGGCGCGTGCCAATAATTATTTGTCATATGCGGCCTTTGCCCAGCACCACTTTGTGCTAATAAGATTGAGATTTGGCATCGTTCATCATCCCGTAGCCTTTCCAAAAATGAGGACTCATCCGTCTGACGAGCCACCATGCCTGTGCGATAATAAAAGTAAACAGAGCACATTGCACTTTATGTTGTTTTGTAATTTTTATCTGAATTTTAGATGTTTTTATCTAAAACCGTTATTTGTCTCCCATGATATTAGGTCACACAAAGTAGCTGTGAAATTCTTGGTGACCTTAGGTGACGCCCTGACATGTTGAAAGCAATTGACGTGAGGAAACCTATCAGAATATAGTAGAAAAGAACTGATATGGTTTTATTAAATCTGCAGTTGATTTTTTTTTTTAACGTACTAATAATGTGTTGCCTGTTTTGATGCCATTTGAGAATGTCTCCTGATACAATATAAGTAATGAAATGATTTTGAATAATGGTGATTGTATCTGCCCTTTTAACATGTTTTTTAAAATTCAATATGATTGTACTTTTATGAGTACCTATTTTTGATAGTCGAATAAAGACTTAAACTGAGTACTGAACTCTGGAACGCACTGAAGAAACCGATGCACCTAGAAGATCACAGTTGCAGAAATGTCTGTGTTTTTCAGCTCCCCATATTGGTATACATGCAGAATGTCCCCCAGTTGCTCCAATATTTTCTTCTGCAGTTGTTGTGCATGACTTTTTCCTTCTCACTGGAGTTTGAATGGGCACATCACACTGTTCCTCCTCAGCATGTCAGGGGCCATGCCAGTTCATTGCTTGATTTCTCTGCCAGCAGCAGGTGAGGATGGTCCTCTCAGAAGCCCACAACCATGGTCCATATTCTTATAATAGCAGTAGGATCACCTCAACAGACTACTCCTATGAGACCCACATACAGCATAAAATGTTCCTTGCCCTCCATCTGATGCTCTGGAAATTGGACCTTCTGTTTGGACCATATAGGTGATATGGAAACTCAATGCACTCATCTATGGATACTACCCCACTTCCTTCTCTGCCATCGCCCGCACTGAGCAAGTAGGTGACTGCCAGGGTCAGAGAACGGGATGGAGACTCTCCTTGGATCATCGCCAGGATTGGGATAAATCTAGGTTACCTCATAAGCCATGATTCTCACCCATTGTTGGCTAGACAAAGGCTGCTGTGAACCTTATTCCCCTGCCCAATTAGCTCTCCTCTTTTCTCTCCTTTGGAGTGGAGGCCACCCATGGTGATCTAACACCCCCACCAAAGTTAGTTTGACCCTTTTTCACCACCCTTTGCTACCCACTGTTAAATGCAAAATGCCTCAACATAATGCTGCACATTTGTCTCTTTGGTCGGTCAACGTGAATGGTATGACCTGCTCTATCAAATGCAAAAAGACTCTCACCTTCTTAGGCTCTAAACAGCTAGGTATTGTTCTTCTGCTAGAATCGCATCTCAAAGCAGAAGAATATCCAAAACCTAAATGTGACTGGGTGGGTACAGTCCTCTTTTCAACATGGTCCAATGCGACATGCACCGACACATCTCTCTCCAGGAAAAATGGAGCTGCAATTATGCTTCACAAGAGGTGCCTGATTCAGATCCTGAAACCATGGTCGGATGACCATGAACACTACATTTTTGCACGGATTTAAATTTCAGACTGAATTTTCATTGTTCGCCCCAATTATGCCCCTGTCGTGTGAATCACCCATGGCTCTCTAACCCTCACAGACTGCTTGTGTAATTTGACTCTCATAAGCTCACAATTGGTAGTGGCTGGAATTTGATTCTTGATCCTATTCTAGATAAATCAGGCAGATCAAATAAGTAACATGAGAATGACTGGACTGTGGTCCATGACCTGATGGACGACCATTCTTTATATGACTTGTGGCACTTACTCCATCCTACAGACTGAGAATATATGCATCTTTCCCTGGCCCACGGTTCGGAATCACGGCTAGACTTCTTCCTGATGAATACTACGGCCCAACCGCTGACTGTCACATGCCATATCTATATCGGAGCCATCCTGGATCATGCCCCTTATGTTCCTCACTATAGATCTGCTATTGACACTGCCTGTGTCCTGGATTTGGCATCCGAATACCTCAAGGCAACATATCGCCAGAGGAAAAATCTTGATTGTAGGCCTTCCTCTGTGATCACTTCGAGTTGAATGAACCAACAGTTACCTCCAAGTAATGTCTTTGAGCGGTGGGTAAGGCATACCTGAGCAGCATACTGATGAGAGAGGCTGGTATTGCGCAATCTACAGCTATTGCATTAGAAAAGGATGTTCAAACTCTCCTGGAGAATTACCGAGATCGCCATACTCCTATCGGTCTGTGGACTCTCATGTTTGTACACACTGGTGGTGGAAAATGCCCTGTCCCTCTTATGACTGAACACCTATGAACACAGCGAAAAAGCAGGGTGCCTTTTGGTGATTCAATTGAAACAATGGGAAGCACGGCTATTCGGACGGCAGCTGGACTTCTCCTGACACAGCCACTGGACATTACGCTGGAATTTCTTTACTTTTATAGGGCACTTTATTCCACTGACTGCCCAACTGACACCGCACGGGAAGATGGTTTCATGTCCAGCTGCAGATCCCTACCCTTCCTGTGAGTGACAGGGAGGACCTACAATCGCCTATTTGAGAGGAAGAGTTTACTGAGACCATCAAATCTTAAATATGGGTAACAACCTGAAGAAGATGGTTTCACTCTGGAATTTTACAGGGCTACTAGTGGCCTGACCATCCTGCTCCTCACTGCCAAGCCACAGAAGGGTTCATCCACGGGTGCGCTTCGTCCTGAATTCAATATAACGCACACATCCCTAATTCCAAAACCAGGAAAAGGTTGCCTCTGCTGTGCAAACTATCGCCCCATTTCACATGTGAACTGCATACCATTGCAACAAATACCATAACAATGCATAATACTTTTAGGGCAACAGTAGTGTAAGTGTTGGATAGTGTAGGGGTAAAAATTACTATTCCCACTCCAGTGAGTGCAACAGTAGGGTAAGTGTTGGATAGTGTAGGGGTAAAAATGACTATTTCCACTCCAGTGAGTGCAACAGTAGGGTAAGTGTTGGACAGTGTAGGGGTAAAAACTACTATTCCCACTCCAGTGAGTGCAACAATAGGGTAAGTGTTGGATAATGTAGGGGTAAAAATTACTGTTACCCATTACTTACCTTATAATGCGTTTTAAGAGCATGTGTTGTGGTGGCATGCATTGTAATGGCATGCGTTGTAGTGACATGCATTGTAATGGCTGCGTTGTAATGGCATGCAATATAAAAGATGTTGCATTGTAATGACTGCGTTGTAAAGGTAGTGCGTTGTAATGACCGCACTGTAATGGTTGTTTCCCAAAATAATATGCTCCCACTCCTGGAATTAATGAAAGATGCTTCGCCAAATGGTCAGCACTACGACAATCTCTCTGGTGGAGAATCCAAACAGTTAAAATGGTGAGGGCCCTGATATACAATTAATTGTTTGGCATGCTTCCTTTTTATATACTGGCTTGATATCTTTTGCAGATTGACACTATGGTCCGCAAATATGTTTGGGGCTCTTTGCCCCTGAGCTACATTTTTGTCAAACTACACAACTGCATACTCCGGGGGCCTCTGTCTTCCTCACTTTCAGTCCTTATGTAGGGCCCAGCACCTATGCCAGATGGCATGCCATTATCGTCCGCAAAGCAAACTTCCCTGTGGGTCATGATTGAATGGAGCCTTCACAGCAACACTCTGAACCTGTCTACACAGGGCCACAGGCATCGTAAGGCCCATGCAATCCCAAGCTATTAGAAATTAATGCAGTCTGGAAATCGACCCATGCCCTCCTGGAGGAAGATAGCTTCTTACGTCCGAAAGCACATTTGAGCCCCAATGGATCCATCACAATCAATCGCTTGCAACTGTCCTGGCTCGATTGATCCCAAGCGGGGATTTAGAAGATCCACCACCTCCCAACTAAAGATGCTCTTAGGTCCTTTGAGAGCCTTGTTGTGGACTACCAACTCCCACGCTCCCACCTCAGGAGGTGTCTACAGCTCCGTCATTGTCTCTACCCAAAAATGAGTGAGAGGACTGACCTCCTTCTCCTCTACACTCGACACTGCAATGGGGCTCAGACAAAAAACTAGTATCTGGACTTTATGATCTGTAGGTGTCCAAATTGTTTTTTGAGCCACTGGAATGCCTCTTTCGGTTCTCAATTGCAGACTATTTTACAAACTGTCTACTCTCCAGCACACTGGTCACGTCTCTTAACCTTTCATGTTGGGGGGCTGAGGGAAGCCAGAATGAAGTTTTGTTACTTTAAGATCTTACAATACAGGGACTGGTCCTGGGTTAAATTATACAGAGCCCAGCTGACACCTATGTCTGACTACTAGTGGTGGGATGCCCCAAACTGTGAAATATTACACATTCTCTGCTCCTGTCCAGAGCTCACGGCCTTTTGGACCAGGGTTGATCACCTTCTTCTAAACACTCTCAGCCATACCACTCCCCTCCAATCTCTCCCTAGCGATCCTCCATTACACACGGGGCCTATCGGCACTCATTCTCCCATAAGGTCTGTTGGGTGGCCTCAATACTGACTGCAGCTAAGCTATGAAACCTCTGCTGGTGGTCCATCCCTGCTGACCCAACTCAGGAGGACTGGCAAGAGAGTGTAGCGACCATGGCGGTACATTAGCATTTGATCTACAGACTAATTGATCAGGAGCACTTATTCACTAATATTTAGGGTCCCCTACACTATGAAGCGTTGTGATGGGCTGTTACCGCTAGACCCTTGACTGCTGAGTGAATGCCTGTCAGCACTTCACCTACTCCTGATTTGTCCCTCAGGGCTTTTTCGTATGCTTGTAGGGGCACAGCCCCTACCCACTCTGGTGCTACCAACTTTGGCACACAACGGCCCATGGAAAACAGGAAGTATGTGTCTGGTATGGCCAGACATGGAAAGATTATTACAGATTTTTTCCATCAACAGACAGAATGGGAGATGATACGAAAGCTGATACAGCACTTTGGATTACAGCTGTATCCTCACCACAGCAGCAAACAAATCAACAACAAACTGATGATGTTCAGATCTAACACATGCATACATAGAGACAGAGATTACTTGAGGAGTAGCATACTCAAATTCTCAGTGAAGATGTTCAAGAAGACAAGTCTGTTAAAGGTATCTAACAGAAGATTATTTTGCTGGATGGATAACTGTGAGGTAAACAGATGCCCTGGCAGTAAGCAACACCAAGATACTCTATAAGAAATTGTCTTATTGGGAACATTATGCTGTGATGCAAATGCAGTCTGTAATGGCACTAGAGAGTGCACATGGCAGTAGTAAAGCAGAGGCCAATAAAAATACTCATTAATGTCTAGCCCAAACACCAATTTAAATGGATGGTCAAAGTCCATAGAGTGGTGAAGTCAGATAATAATATTTCTATACGTGTTCTTTGTAAAATGTATCTGTCCTTAAAGTAGCTAATATCAGTCAACACAAATCAGTGACCAGATTTTCTAGTGATAACCAAGGTGACTTGAGATAGTGTCTGGAAATGCATTGAGTACATTCAATCCAGTCAAAGAGGAATCAGAACAGCCTGTGAATAGCCTCTTTTAAAAAGATAATTAAAAAAACAAAAATAGGGTTTATTGACAGTCCTAGGAATCCACGAAAACACAATGAAGGTCATTCAGTGGTCTTGTTTAACAGTGCTGATGACTGTTAAAGAACATCCAAACAATTGGCTTCCATCTAAGGGATATATTCTCCACAATTACTTTTTTTAACTCTAACTGACCACCTGTTTGGTGCATCGGACCCACTCTCCATTGCGATTGGTCTGACATTGTGCATAGATCCCGGTCTACCACTACCAGAAACTGTCATTGAAGTTTAGTTGTTTTTTGGAGCTATTTGTACTTAAAAATTCATATATGGATACCCTTGTTGATTTTCTGGTATTTTGGTGTCATTTTGTTTATTACATATTACTCTATGTTTCTAATTGTGTTTGGGAATTTTATTGTTTGATGTTTTGTCTTTATTACCGTACTGATGCTTCATAAAAACTTTGCACTTTGCCTTAAGTTAAGCTTGCCTGCTCTTTGCCATAGTTACCAGGGGGTTGAGGTTTAGTGGCTGTGGGTTCCATCCAGACACATTAGTACTATTTTTCCTTGAGCTGTGTGACCATCCACCCCAAATAATAATACATTTTTTAAGTCATGATCTTTACAATCACAAAGATCATAATATTGCAAAGGTCCAGCATTTTTAAGAAAGCCTATGAGTACAAAGTAAAAATAAAATGAACATGCAAAGGTGAATAGTGAGTATCACTAGATCCATATGACTATGATATGGCTTTCAAACTGAATAAGAAAATACTGAATGGGAAAAACATAAAACAGCAATACATCCCAATAAATACATCAAAGAATACATATTGGGTCTCAATTACAATCTATGGGGCCAATTCCGATGCGGTCAGAAACGGCTCCGACCATTGGTCGGAGCCGTTCGAACCGCATTGGAATCGGGTGTTCTGATTCCTTTTCGACCTACCCATTTTGACGGGGTTGGTCGGAAATGAATCTGAACCAGATTTCCAAATGACTTGCGTCGGGCTCGGGGAGCCCGGCTGCCATTCGGAAATATTTCATCAATATCTCGGGCGGCTCTTTCCATTCGAGGGATTATGATGGAGGATTCCCACAGCCTTTCCGTGCTAGCCTTTCCAACACAGAAAAGCTGTGGAAAACCCACTTTAGGGGCCCCCAGCAGGACCCCCATGGGTGCAAGGCTGCCTGATGGCCGCCTTGGGGGCACCTATGATGGACACCATTGATCCCTGTACCCGGTGGCTGGCACCCTGAGGTACCTGCCACCGGGTGCAGGGATGAACTGCACCTCAGCTCTTTAGCATGAGAGCATGCATTCCAATCGGAATGCATGCTCCCATGACAAAGAATAGGAGTTCAACCGAACAGTGTTCGGTCGTATCCTACTTCCTGGGTTGGGACCGACGACTGGAGTTCGTTCGGTCCCATTTCCCAAACGATGTCGGACAGACTCCGGTCCATCCAACATCGGAATCGTCCCCAATGTGTTGTTTGAGCTGGCAAATAATAGTACTTCTTGATGTCCCCATAAACAAAACCTAATGGGAACATAAATGTGACCATGTAACACACCTCAAAATGGTCTGACCTTCATAGAAAGACAGTCCCAGCATTGGGGAAATTCATGAAAAACATATGAACTCCAATGGTTAAAGGACCCAAATCCCCCCTCTACTACTCCCTATTATCCTTTATTGGATAATTTTTAATATGAGTTTTTCCAGATAACTAAATATGCCTGTAGCCGGAGATAAAAATGTCAGATCCTCAAAATTTTCTACTTGGACTTTATTTCTGCTGCTTCTATGATGCCCAGTTTCAAAGGTATTCCTTCTCCCTCCCTGCTGCAATTTGTGGAACCTCGCTGCCCTTCAGTCTTCAGACCACCAGAAATTTAAGGGCATATTATCAAGAAACGGCGTTAAAATTATCGCCGCTTTAGCGGCAGAAAAATGCCGCTAAAGTGGCGATAATGGGCTTGACAATATGCATTTGAGAATTTCCATAGAAGCCCATGTTCTGGTGTCAACATGGGCCTCTATTGGAATTCTCTGCAGCATATTATCAAGCCCATTATCGCCGCTTTAGCAGCAGTTTTCTGCCGCTAAAGCGGCGATAATTTTAACGCCGTGCTTGATAATATGCCCCTTTGTTTTTTTCCATAGGGAAGAGAAGATCCTTACCTGCCTACATACTATCTCTGCTTTGACTGAGATAAATCATGCACGAGAACATCTTTGTGAAGCAGCATGCTTTAAATACTCAAAAATAAATTAATCAGTCTCCAAAAACACAAGGCTTCAACTCAGCAGCCACTGCTGAGAAAAGTGATAATCATGTGTGTAGTGTATGCCTTTAATACAGTGTTGTTTTCTTTAATGTATTGTGTGTGGAGCGTGGCATGGAATCCCTGTGGGTTCCGGCCAGTTTCCATTCCAGAACGTCAGATGCTGGCTGATGTCCTGGAGAGGAGACTCTGTAGCCTGGCGCTCGCCTGTTCTTCATTTGAAATAAACACTTGGAATTACTACCGCTCTTTCGCCTTCATTTCAATTGGCGACGATATGGTTTAACCCACGAAGACCTTGCCACCTCTTCGTTTGGAAAAGGAAAATAAATAAATATAAGAAGGAAAGAATTTCCGTCGAGGGACAGATCGTTTATTCGGATGTTTTTTTTTTTTTTGCAACCTTGCTGCGATCCTATCCAACGCTGGAGCGAAGTGCTGCCCAAAGATAATGTAAGGAGTATCACTTACTTTTTTCCGCAAGCAGTTGGGGGCTATCGAGTGCATCTTTCGACTGGCACTAACGTTCTAAGCCAGCGCAGAATCTGCTCGCTGCTCGCTCCGTCATAGTCAGACGAGTGCGGGCGGGGCATGCGCAGAAGGATCAACTCCACTAGCGCATAGGGTCACGCAACGCGACCTCGCTAAACGTAGCGGCCATCTTGGGGCAGCCGCGAATGAGAGGAGAAAAAAGATCCAATCATTTAAAACATTTGGGGAGATATGATTAGATTTATTTAAAGAATAACGACAATAACCAGTCAACAATATATAGACAGTAAATATTGTAAATTTAAATTCAATGCGTGGAGGATGTAAAGAGACAATGAATAAAAAGGAAGAACAGGTGAGAGAGCGGGGGAGTTATTTTGTTCTAAAAAGGAAAGAAATATATGTTTAAGTAAACAATAAGGGGAGCGACTTTTGGATTTTGGCAAGTCAGTATTGGTGGATAACAGAGTCAATCACTACAAGTTTTCACACAATCTTTATTTGGGATATATTGGTGTACTGCGTATGGATCAGGGAGACCAGGCATCCCAAACAGAAGTACAGACTATGGCTCAACAAAATTTCTCTATAAGCTCCCCACATGCATTTTGGGTAAGCGGACCACAACCCATTATTAAGTGGATGGAATGGAAAGAGTACTTCGTGAATTACATTGAGGCCATTGATGAGGAGGGTAAGATGAAACCAGACCAAAAAAAAAGACTACTACTTCACTCCTTAGGTCCTGTGGGTTTAAAAACATATTTGCGAATGCAGAAAACTGCTGATGGCGATGGGAATGTATTTGCAGCGGCGCTTAAAGACCTTGACAGATATTTTGCTCCAAAGGTGTGCATCGGTGTAGTAAGGCATAGATTCTTTCAAAGGAAGCAGAATAAAGAGGAACCCGTGGATGAATGGTTAGATGACCTAAAAAGACTAGCAATAGATTGCAATTTTGGTAATTTGCACGATGACCTCATTAGGGACCAACTAGTCATGCATAACAACAATTCTTCATTACAAGACAGATTATGGGTCAATGGAGATGCACCCTTAGATGATGTGTTGGCCATAGTAAGGAAATCAGAGATGTCAGGAAGAATCAGGAAAAGATCCTGGGGGTGTTTTTAAATTACAGAATGCAAACAAGAATCCAGGACTACGCTGGCCTATCCAGTTTCAGAAGCCTGCGCAGAAAGAGTGGAGACAAGAAGAGAGGAGATGTTACCGCTGTGACAGCAAGGAACATTTAGCGTTCGGCAAATATTGCCCAGTGTTAAAGAAGAAATGTGGCATTTGTGGGTTGATGGGTCATTTTAGCAAAATGTGCCGTAGAAGAGGGAATGTGAAATATGTGTGGGATGGTGATGAGGACGACGGAACCACAAGGGACACTGATGACAGTTGTGTCAAAAGCTTACAAGGGAACTATGTCATAAATGTCTCGGATGAATCAGTCAAGGGAAAACCTATATGTGAAGTGTCCTTGGGGGGTATCAAGATTAATGTATATGCGGATTCTGGTTTACCTTATACTATTGTAAGTCAGTCAATCTGGAAAGAAAAGTTCATAGATAAAATGGGGCAGGAATTATACCTTACTGATGTGAACCCAGTAAGTTTTACGTGGGAAAGAATTAACATGCTAGGGTTCAGATGGCTCACGTTCTGGTTCAAAGGAAGATCGGCAAGAGGCAAATTATATGTGGCAGAAAATGGACCATCTGTTTTGGGTTGGTTCGATCAAAAGAACTTACATATCATTTTGGACCCCAATAGCGAAGAGAAGGTTTTGATAATGGATGAAACCTACAAAATGGGGGATTCATTGGCCAAAAAAATTCCAGGTGTTTTTGAGAAGAGATTAGGAGCTCTCAAAGGGTTTGAACATAATATAGTGCTTAAGGAAGCAGCAGAACCCAGAGTTCATAAGGTGAGACCAGTCCCTATTCTGATAAGGGATGAAGTAAATAAAGAGCTACAAGATTTGTTAGCTAAAGATGTAATTGAGGAGGTAGAATGCTCAGAATAGATTTCTCCGGTTGTCGTCGCGAGGAAAGGCAACGCAAAAATCCGTCTGTGCATTGACTTACGCCACTTAAGTAACAACATTGTAATAGATAAATTTCCACTGCCAAAAATACATGAAATGGTTTCTTCACTCAGAGGGGCTAGTTGGTTCTCAACTATTGACCTATCTGCAGCCTACCATCAAATTATATTAGCACCAGAATCTCGGAGGCTCACTGCTTTTATTATACCCTTCGTATGTTATCAGTTTAAACGAATGCCATTTGGACTCGCCTCAGCCGCGGCGGTTTTCCAGCGACTGATGCACAAACTCTTGGGGGGAGTAAAAGGTGTAAGATTTTTTCAAGTAAGGGAGAACATAATGAATTGCTTAATAAGATTTTGGGGATTTTACAGAATGCTGGGTTAAGTGTAGAGCTCAGCAAATGTAAATTTGGCGAGAGGAAAGTATCTTATTTAGGACACATTATTAGTGGCGAGGGAGTGAAACCAAAACCCTCACTTATTAATGCAATCATGAGATCGCCAGCTCCTTGCACCAAGGAGGAGGTTAGATCATTTTTGGGAATGAGTGAATATTGTTCAAAATTCATACCTAATTTTGCTAGCGTGTTATACAACATACGTTCACTTTTAAAGAAAAATGTGAAATTTGAATGGACAAAGGACTGTGAGAAAGAGTTCTCAATGATCAAAACATATTTCGAATAATGTGAACGCTTTGAGTAGTTTCGATCCAAACTTAGAATATTTTTTGACCACGGATGCAAGCGACAAGGGACTGGGTGCAGTTTTGTCACAGAAGGGTAGTAATGGTTATGAAAGTATCATTTTGTTTGCTTCAAGAGCTTTATCTCCTGCTGAAACCAGATATCCTATTATCGAAAGGGAAGCATTAGCCTGTGCTTGGGCGTTAGAACATTTTAGAGCTTTTGTGTGGGGCAAACCAATTATCATCCGCACTGACCATCGACCTTTGGTTAAGATTTTGACTAGCGAGGGTAGTGTAGGAGCTTCTGCTAGGCTGGCAAGGATTTCCATGAGGATGAAAGAGTACATTTATAGAATCACTTATGTACCTGGGAAGGACAACGTAGTCGCAGATTGCTTCTCTAGACTGCCTGCACCTTTAGAGAAGTGTGAGGATGACCCGTGGGGCAATTTTAGCATTGCCCTTATCCAAGACTCAAGCACCCCAGTCATTACTAAAACGGAATGGGTAGAGGAACAATCCAAAGATGATCTTTTAGTAGCGGTCTCTAATTACATTTGAAAAGGGTGGCCTAAGAAACTTAATATTACTTCGGAGGAAAAAGCTTATTGGGATGTGAGAACAGAACTGTCCTTGGATAAAGATTTATTACTTAGAGGTGATAGAATTATTCCTCCTAGAAGTCTGCGTAAATAATTTTAGAGTTGTGTCATGAAGGACAATTTGGAGTAGTCAGGACCAAGATTGTTGTTAAAGGTGTGTTCTGGTGGCCGGGAGTTGACATGGAGGTGGAGAAGTTTGTTAGAGTATGCCCAATCTGTTCCTCTGCAGATAAATCCCTAAAGACTTTGAGACCCCCTATGAGTGAAGGGTTGATTCCCAGTCTTCCTTGGGAAGTGATTGCAATTGATATTTTCGGACCAGTAGGTGACTTGAGGGAGTATGGCATCGTAGTGGTTGATTTATTCACTAAATGGCCGGTGGTCAGGATTGTAAGCAAGGTGGACACACACACGTTTTTGAAATTTTTGGATAAAATATTTGTTTTGGAAGGTCTGCCTGTGTGTGTTTTAAGTGACAATGGGGTACAATTTACTTCCAATACCGCAAAAGAATACTTCCAGAAATGTGGCATCCAACATAAAACAACTTCGCTTTATAATCCTAGTGGGAATGGTACAGTGGAACGATTTAATCGTGTTTTCAAAGGTGTAATCCAATTTGCAATGAGTAGACATTTGGGCTGGAAGTTAGAATTGCAGAAAGCTGTTTGGGCGTATAGGGTGACGAAGCATTCCACAACAGGGTTATCAACTTTTATTATGATGAGAGGTAGAAGGCCTAGATCTAAGTTCTGTCCCAACTGGATAATGAGAGGTGGGATTGAACAATGGTCACCAGAAGAAGTAAAGAATAATCTAGAACTAGCACATGGTAAGAGCAAGGAGTACTATGATGTACAACATGGTTCAAAGGACGTAACTGTAAGAGTAGGTGACTGGGTAAAAATTAAACGACCCGTTAAAGTTCCTAAAGGTGAGAGTAGGTTTGAAGCAGCACATCAAGTGGTGGAGGTTCTCCGCAATGCAGTTAAACTTGAAGATGGAAGGGTGTGGAACATGAAAAATGTTGCATTTGATTTTGATCAGGTGCATTCTGAGAATACACCTAATTCTGAGCATACACCTGATTTGAATGGTTGGAGGAATATTTTGATTGCAGTGAAGTTCAAGCTGCTTTGGGTGGTAAAGAGAGTATTGATAAAGGGGTAGGAGAACAAGATGGGACATCCAAGGAGCCCCAAGTCAGCGCGGATTCCGGTGGGAAGAGTTCCATTCTTCCGGAATGTTTTCCCACTGTAAGGAAGGGGGAAGTGGGTCCTGGTAGTTCCAGTATTAATATGGAAGGTGTAAAAGAAGGTGGGGACTCAGGTGGGTACAGTGGTAAAAGGAAGAGAGTTTTTACCTGCATGGCTTAAGGAATATGTCAAGTAATGGAATATATTCATATTGATGGTTGTATTGCTTATAGAGGTATTTCCCTGTTTTCTTTAAAAAGTTCTTTTTTTCCATGTTTAGTATTATTTTGTTTGTAATTGTCATGTATGTTCCTTAAGGTGGTGTGATTTTACATTTTGTTTTTGTTTGTTTTCCAAGAGAGGGGGATGTGTAGTGTATGCCTTTAATACAGTGTTGTTTTCTTTTAATGTATTGTGTGTGGAGCGTGGCATGGAATCCCTGTGGGTTCCGGACAGTTTCCAATCCAGAACGTCAGATGCTGGCTGATGTCCTGGAGAGGAGACTGTGTAGCCTGGCGCTCGCCTGTTCTTCATTTGAAATAAACACTTGGAATTACTACCGCTCTTTCGCCTTCATTTCAATGTGACTCTGGCCTAAGAATCTAGACAAAGCATCCATGATGCATTCTCAATTATATTTATTGCAATATTTGAGAGCTTAGAAAAGGTGGACCACAGATGGTAAACTATACAGCACAATATTCCAACCTCAAGGACCATAGGGTTAGTATTCTTTATTTAGGCAGAGTTTTAAGCACAAATGCTCAAACGGTTGATACTTCTACCCATGACAGTGTTTCAAAACATAGGAGCAGGACACCATGGAATGTATTTCTAATTTTGATTGGAAAAAATCAAAATAAGTCATGCATCCATTTAGGTCATGCAAAACAAAGTTTTGAGCACTCATTCAGGTTAATTTTAAATGCCCCCACCACGTTCACGTGTCCTTGAAATGAACCGCAGATGGTTGGAATATCGAAATCAATAATATTAATATGCAAATATATTCCCTTCAAATATACATTTTGAATGTTCTTAATTCAACATCTGCTTACCTTGATGAGATGTTAGTATTCAATATCTTAGAGTCAATCTAAGTGCGCACCCATATTAAAAACAGTTTTTTTGTAGAGCACATGTAACAAAGCGTATTCAGATTGAGCTCAATAGGAATATGAAAATGTTATTGAAGAGTCAGCAATAGGATTTTTTGGAATTAAAGTATTATTCTTCAAAATGATAAATGCAGACAATTGATCAAATATTTTTTGTATATAAAATTGTAGTATTGGGCTTTCTATTGACAATTTAATCGATTTGAAAACTACAGTACAGGGCAGTGGCAGTACCCTGAGCCGCTTGGTTGGCGCTGTTGGTTCGGGAGTGAATACGCTGAGTCTTCTTATTTACTTTTTAAACGTGCAATTGCTGTGTTTGTTTTTAAGCACTTTTAAGCTTTTAAGCATTTTAACACTGAAAACACTGAAAGCCTCCGTTTTTAGGGAGCTTACCTGGGGAGATCTGTGTGCTTATGTCCCTTCCTCCTGCCTTCTCGCCCCGGTCCGACGCGGTAACTAGTACCGTTGTGCGGAGGGCGGAGAAGGTCAGGGCAAAGCACTTCCGGGGCATAGAAGGCTGCGGGGAGGCATATAAGCGCATGCTCCGGCGGCCGCGCAGAGGATGCGCGCAGCGGGAGCTCCGCTGGCGCGCCAAAGGCGCGCCTTAGGCAACCCCGACTGCCGCCGTCCGCAATGCAGGACATTATGTTATAATAGTCATGCCCTTCTTGCTCTTCGCCCCAAAACTGCCGAGGCTTGCACCCACTCCATGCATGCTGATGGCCTCACTAGAGCCTGTAACTATTGCACCTTTAAATTTATCTCTACGCTTAAGGGGAAGGCTGGCTCACGTACTCTAATCTGCGGCCTTTTGAATTGCGGTTCTCTCAGAAAACACAGACTTGAGGTCTATGACCTTCTGATTGACAATCAGGTGGATATTATGTTTCTTACTGAAACCTGGTTGGATGAGGACTCCGTGCCGGAGCTCCTCGAGGCACTGCCAGCTGGGTATACTATCAGCCGCATTGATAGGGTCTCTGGTAGGGGTGGTGGCGTGGCGATGATTTTTAAGCACGACATCCAGTGCCAACTTGAGGCTATCACCATCACTGACTGTGAGGCCGGCCTATTCACTATCACAATTGATAGTAAATGTATTGTGAAAGGCCTCCTGGTCTACAGGCCTCCGGGGTATCCATTCCGATTTGCATTAAGCTTGGTGGACTACCTCACCCAACCTGCACTGCGCTATAGTAAGCTTATTGTGCTAGGGGATCTTAATCTACACCTGGAAGTTGCCGGCTGCACAATGGCACAAGCTTTGCGCCAGGAATTAGCGACACTCCAACTACAACTCAGCGCTACGGGCCCTACTCATCAGAAGGGCCATTTGCTTGACCCAATTTTGACCAACTGGAAGGAGGCTGTGGTTGGTACCCCCCAGCCTTTGATCTGGACGGACCACCACTTAGTCCCTTTCATGTTGCGGTTCCCCATGTCGAAGGTGCAGGAACTCTCGAATGAGGGTATAGCCTGCCGGAAATGGGCTGGCTTCTCCCCGGACAAGTTCAAGAGTGCCCTCCTCATGGGGGGTCCACCAGGGGGAGAGGACGCCGACAGTGCCTGTCTTGAGTTGGATGGGAGGATAATCAAAGCTCTTAACAAGACTGCCCCCTGGTCGTGGAAAACACCAACCAGAACGTGCTGAAAGACAATGGAGGAAGGACTTTTCTATGCAAGGGAAAAACGAGTATAAAGCATCGCTGAAAGCCTACCATAGGCTTATTAGGAAATCCAAGGCTGAACATTATTTTGTAAGAATCGGGCTGGCAGAAAACTCTACCAGAGAATTATTTAGGGTCTATAAAGAGATCTCCTCTCTGGACTCTATAGCAGCGCCTGCTGAATGTTCAGCTGAACGCTGTAATGAAATTGCGGAATTCTTCTCCGAGAAGGTGCTGACGATCTACTCCTCTTTCCCTGATGTGGTCCTTACTGACCAAGATGTGGGGGCTAGGGCACGCTATGTTACTCTAGCTGAGGAGGAAAGGCTTGAGAACTTTTTCACTCCCCCCCCAGAAATTTTTATTAATATCTGTCGGAGTGTAAAGTCAGGGTCTCCCAAAGATCAGGCCTCCCCGAGAAGACTTGAAGGGTGTTTAGAAGCTCTGGAACCTTTTATTAGGCATCTCCTGGAGGTCTCATTCAAGACCAGTACAGTTCCTAGCTGCTGGAAGCAGGCAGTTGTTCTCCCCATCCCAAAAAAACCGCACCTTGGCCTTGAACGCCTAGATAACCTGCGGCCCATCTCTCTTCTTCCTTATTTTGTCAAGATTACAGAGAAAGTGGTCAACCACCAGCTTACGACTCACATTGGGAAATATCATCTTCTACACCCGACCCAATCGGGCTTCCGTGCATGTCATTCGACGGAGTTGGCCCTTCTTTTGGCCACTGAGACCATCCATCAATTCGTGGACGTGGGTCAAACTGCGGCCCTGATTTTGCTGGATCTCAGTGTGGCCTTTGATACGGTGGCCCACCAGATATTGGTTGACCGTCTGAAGAAGGGAGGTGTGTCTGAAGGGCCTTAGACTGGCTCACCTCTTTTTTGGATAATCTTAGCTTTCAGGTGAGACAGGGTAAGTTCTACTCGAAGGTGATGGCATTGCAGCAGGGGGTCCCCCAGGGCTCAATTCTGAGCCCCACCCTTTTTAATCTATATGTGGCTCCCTTGGCTTGGCTGAGATTGCTGAAGGTTTGGGGATTGGAGTGGTATCCTACGCCGATGACACCCAGTTGGTTGTGTGCCTGACTCAGGATCAACAATCAGCGGCTCCCAATTTGGTGGCGTGCCTCCAAGAACTTGCAGCCTGGATGGACACACATTGTTTAAAACTTAACGGCAATAAGACTGAGGTACTGGTGGTGGGAAAAACGCCTTCTGTCTGGTCATCCGCGTGGTGGCCGCAGAATTTGGGTCCTACTCCTGTTCCCTGTGCCCAGGCTAAAAACCTTGGGGTCTGGATGGATACCCACCTCTCATTTGATTATCATACCAGACGGGTCACGGGCACATGTTTCGGAATTCTTAAAGGACTCAGGAAGACTCTGGACATACTGCCAGCTGCTGCCAGGAAGACCCTGGTTCATGCACTCGTGACCTCCCGTCTTGATTATGGGAATGTCCTCTATCTGGGTGCTACAGAAAGATGTATACAAAGACTCCAATGCGTGCAGAACACAGCGGCCCGACTAGTTCTGAAGCGTCCGAGGAGAGCCCCCTCTAAACCGGCTCTCTCCTCCTTGCACTGGCTCCCTATCCGAGAACGTGCTCATTTCAAGGCCCTATGTGTGTGCCACCGCATTATGCATGGGACCTCTCCAGCCTACTTGCAGAACCTCCTCACCCCTTACACTCCCACCCGCCACCTCAGGTCTGAGGGGTTGGGTTTGGTTTGTATCCCGAGGGTGAAGAGAGCCAGGATGGGGGGCCGCTCCTTTAGGTTTTTGGCGGCCCAGCTCTGGAATAAACTTCCAGTATGCCTTCGAGTGGAAACCGTGGAAGGCACCTTTAGGAAGAAATTGAAGACTTACCTATTCCCTCTTGAATAGACTTCAGTACCTGCTTTGCTGCCTCATCTCAGCGCGGGGACACACTGTTCTAGTGTAACCATGCGCTTTATAAGTTTATTAATAATAATAATAACAGTACAAATGTTCAAGAACAAAATTCAGTCAATCAGTCATTGTCTTGTGTACCTTTGAATAAAGTCCACAAGCTTGGAAAAAATCTTATTGGTTGTGCATAGATGTATATTTTGTGAGGCAATTCTGTGAGATTCTGTTAACACATAATCGAATGATGCAAATTAATTCTTCATCTCGAAATGCGGTTTTCAGGTATCTTGTGTGATTTGTTTTCTAAAGTTGGAGCGGATCATACCCAAAAAAGTGTAACAAGATATCAGCAGGAGATAAGTTTGATCGAAAAATGTCCCTCATTGGGATATATTTTGCTCAAACAAGTCTCCACTGTGCAAATAATTCAAAATGTGAGATATTTCACATAAACCTAAATTAGCAAATTTTTTTTGAAATATTTACATTTCTCCCAGGCTTAATACAATGAATTAAATAATGGATGTATAAAGGGCACACATACTACTAGATTCTCCTGGCGCTGAGCATAGGGCTGAGCGGGAGGATGACAAGTTTAATCTTTGAACAGGTGTGTTTTCAGTTGTTTGCAGAAGATCTTTTTGTTGGGGATACGTTTAAGGGCCAAAGGGAGTTTGTTCCAATATTTGGGTGCCAGAACTGAGCATGTAGAGCCGGCTCATTTCTTACATCTGGTGAAAGAGATAGACAATAGGAGGGCAGACTGTGATCTCAGAGATTTTTCTTTAGGGTTGTAGGGGATCAGTTTATCCTGTAGATAAACAGGGCCTGTTCTGTAAAAGGCTGTGTGTGCCACTGTGACTCATTTCTTCACTGGATGCCGGTGCAATTGGATACAATACTGAGATGTTGAGGAGTGGTTAGGAAGGTTAAAAAGGAGGCAGATCGCCATGTTTTGTAACTTTTGAAGTTTCTGCAGAAGGTAATCTGAGATGCCTAGATATAAGATATTCTAGTGATCGAGTCAAGATAGAATCAGACCATGTACCACCATTTTCTGGGCTTCCCAAGTCAAGAGTTTACCAAATTTCTTTAGCATCAGGAGAATCCAACATGTGGTAATACCAAATGCATAGTTTACTAAATTCAAAATCTTCACAGATTCTTAAACTCTTTAATTAGATGTTAATTAGATGTACAATCAAAGATGTTTAACAGCAAATTTACAAGATATAAGAACAGATAGGGGAACTATCCATCATACCTTTTCTGATACACTTTGAGCGATTGTATGACTTTCAGATAATTCACAAAAATCCCAAGAGCACTCTTTTAATTTGTACCAGCTGTTATTTTCCATGAGTTATCATATTACAAGTGTGGTTGGGGGAGTGTTCTCTACTAGACAACTATTTTCCTGTGGGGGAAATCCAGTGCTTGCTGTCATTATCAGGACCGGACTGGCCGTAGCGGGCACCAGGCATTTCCCCGGTGGGCCGCTAGGGTGGGGGCCGGTTTTGGGCACCTGCGGGCTGTTTTTGTTACAGGGACGTTGCATAGCTGCAATATTGGCCCCTGTAACAAAATCGACCGAAACCGGCCCTGGCAAACAGCTCGGCTGCACCCCCAACCCCTGGAGAGCCAGCCGAGCACTTTGCCAGGGCAGGTTTTGGTTCCCAGTCTGGCCCTGGTCATTATGGGAGTGCAGTTGTGTATTTTACATTGAATTCACACCTCTAACCTTGTTATTTTTGAGTCTGATGGTAAGCATGCAAATTATATGTGAAAACGTTGAGAACATCTTTTGTTATCCACAATCTTGTTTCTTTGTGGCTAAATGCTGCTTTCTAATGGCCACCTCTTCCTTGCTCATCCCCAGTGGTCCAATATTTTACCCCTCTAAGCCTAACTCTACTACATGAGAAAACCTACCATTTTGCCAGATGTACTGTTGGAACAAGTGTGCTTTAGGGATAGAAAAATCTTCAAATACTACGAATCAAAAAATTTAAGATTTGAGACAATAAATACATTTGTTTTTACAGTTTTAGTTGTAAATCTCAACCTCAAGACATTTGTGAATGAAATTCTTAGTAAACCCCAATGCCTATATTACAAATTACTTTTCACCAAAGTCACCACAGCATGCCCTTTTTTAGGGTGCATTATATAGGTACTCTCAAAGAGACCAATAGGTTCAGGGATCATGCTTCTCTAAATAGAGAACAACTTCACTTTTGGAAGTCAACAACCATCAACATTGGCCTTGTTTAAGTTTTGCAGAACACCAGATAATCAGGACAAAAACAAAAATAGAAAATATTGTCTCCCCTTGAAGTAATAGTAATGTTAATTAAGTCAGTTAGTCAGAATAACTTTATTTGATCTAGCTAGACCATAAAAGTATAAAAACATTGATTCATGTACAGTAATGCAGATGACAATTAAACCATACAATAAGCAGTATAATATTAAAAATCATTAAACGACCATTTAAATAAAATTATTCTTAAGAACATTAAAAGTCCATACAAACAAATAAAAATGGGCATGCATCAATTGTTACATGATCACCGTGGCCCTCTGTTTAACCTCTTCCATGCTCATGACGAACTCAGCTCACAATGAGTCACAGTGGAGCTGTGCTCATGATGAGCTGAGCTTGTCATAAATGCTGCGGCCCACCCATGCGTGATAAATTCCCAGCCTGTGCGGGAGAATTAATCAGTGAGCGGGGTCGTGATGAGCTCAGCTCGTCATGAGCACAGCTCCACTGTGAGTCACAATGAGCTGAGCTCGTCATGAGCACTGTGGCGCCGCGCCCCCCCCCCCCCGCACTGTGGGGGAATTACCCCCGCAGGGAAGGGGTAAATGGTGCTTTGAATACAAACAGCAGTTAAACAGCAGATTTTCACAGTAGGGATTGTAAATAATTAAAAGCAGCTCTGTAATAATGGATATTTGCCTCCTTTAAGAAGGGTAATAAATAGCGTTTTCTCAACACTGTATTTGCAGAAAATAATGCAACATGCTTTGTGCTGAATGATCATCGCAGGGACAAACAAGTAGGGCATTTAAGTGAAAACACTTCTGAGGGAATGCGGCCAAAAAGTGCACAGTGCAAAGGGGAAACCTATCCAGCAGAAATCTGTGATGCTGGTTGCATACCCATGGTTAATTAGCTTCAATGCTACTGTTCGTGCAGATTCCTATATGCACCTGAACAGTTGGTTTGTCAGCCACCCTCCTTATTCTGTCTTATAGGCAGCCAGTTAAAAAGATATTCTTCAGAGAAGTAATGGAGGTAGCTCTCACAGGAGAAGTAAACAGACCTTCCTGCACCAGATTAAGGCAGGTATTTTACATTTACCGTGTGCAGGAGATAAATATACATTGGTAAAGTTTCAGACAATCAGTACCACGGCCCTGTTGAATGAGGTCTGACTCTTTGACCAAATTCTGCGCCACAGGAGGAGTGGTTACATTTCGATAAAATCAATAATACACCCAATGCCAACCTCTGTATGGCATATGAAGGAACTAGCACTTTTAGAGACTGATAAAAACCTTTTAATAAAACCGTTCTCAATTATTTCCAAACCCTCCTGATAACTAATACCCCACAGCCCAGTCCATGGGAGGCAACAGCGCAGCATTTGTCTTTTATAGCGTGAGTTCCCTAATGGGCTTCTGACCTAATCTACGGGCAAAGTTAAGAACAGCCTTGACTGCTCTGGGAAAGGCAGCTGCTCTACTGGACTTCAAGGGACCCCACATTAAATGGCTGTTGAAAGGAATTCCTCATCATTAAAACAAAGGGACAGTCCTAACCTTAGAGCTTTTGAGTATAAAGGCAGAGCCATCCTTTCTCCCTGCCCCAAAAATCAATACGTGCCTCTTGGCCTGGTTGACTCTTAGATCTAATATAGTCATGAACTGGCAAAAATGGTCCAGCAGAAGTAGTAGACAGATTGCTGTCCTGGCTATTAGGACAGTATCGTCAGCGTGGATTAACGTAGGAACACTGCAATCACCTATATGGGGGCCGTCTACATTCGGCTCCTAAAGCTGTTCTTTTGGGCCATATAAATACAGAGAGAAAAGAAATGGGCCAGTATGCAGCCCTGGCGTACACCCCTAGACAGATTAAAGACTGTTGTAGTCTCCCCGCCCGGGCTATATCTCACACTGGAAAATTAACAACATACTGATTAACCCCCATGTCTATCATAATGCTCCAGAGTTTAGACCTGTTAGCAGAGTCGAAAGCTGAGCTTAGTTCCTTAAAAGCCAGGAATTGCTTGCTCTTCTTGGCCATTGTGTATTCATTTATTAACAAGTATAAATTAAGAGACTGCTCCTCAGTTCGTGGGTCAGGATGAAAGTCGAATTAGACCTCTGAAAGTACATTATATTCATTGGCCCATGACTGAAGGTGGTCATACAAAATTCGTCCCATGATTTTAGCAGTCGAACTAATCAATGAGAAGGGGCGATAGCATTGCGGGACGCCTTTTGCGCCCCTCTATGATAATGGTAATGATGGTGGCATAAGACCTGCTCTTAAGTGGGCCAGTAACTAGGGAAAAGATTAATAAAAGTACTAGAGAAACATGTCAATCGGACATTAGCAAATTTTCTGGAAAATAACAACATTCTTCATCCAACCCAGATGGGCTTCCGTACCCACCATAGCACGGAACCAGCACGGCCACAAAAGGGTGCTCCGATACAGGGTCCTGCAGCCTCAAACCATATCATGATCTCTAGTAGTCTTCTTCTTCAGGGATGCTAACAACTCGTTATGCGTCCTGGTATAATATGTGTCAAATCACTTAGCATGTGGTCTGCCACCTGATTTAATTGGGACCAGCAACAAGTCATGGGCCACACCACAGATGCTATCGAAGCTCTTAAGAACCTCGGAGGCTCAGCCCTGCTTGTGATCATCAACTAAACATTCCAGGATGTCGGGAGTGAAGCGGTCACTAGCTTTGTAAAAAGGTAATTTCATCTATCTTAGACCAGCTCATAATCACCTCACGGTTCCTGGAGAATGATAAAGGGAGGGATTGGTTTGTAACGGGCCGTTTGGCTAAGAGAAATGCATGCATTGAGAGAGCCAAGAGTCTATAGTCACTAAATTGTGAGTCATTGAGACTATAATCCAGCACCCAATCCCTCTGTGTCTGTGAAAAAAGAATAAAGTGTATATGACTGGGAGTACCCTTCCAAACATAGTTGGGTGTAGGGAAGGGTACTGGACTTAAGGAGTCGTACGAAGAGAAAATTAGATTAAATTTGACCAGCAGTATGTTGAATTTGTCCCCCAAGGGGCAATGAGCAAAGTGTGTAAGAGGGACCCTAGTGTCATCCACCAGGTCGCAAACATTGGCTGGGAAAGACTGGCACGGTCTCAGATTGAAGTACCCCAGTAATACCACAACATAGGCCCCTTGTATACTACAGGTACACTTTTTAGTATCCTTAATCCGTGAGGCTGCTATATCAGTCTTGGAATTATCAAGGACATTGTTATACATACTTATAAATAACATTGAGGTTGTTTGGCACTGAAGTAATATCACGGGCGTAGGTTGGTCAGTAAGATTGGAGGGGTATGAATGTCAGATTCTCCGACAATCAGGCTGGCATATAATGTTAAAATAAGAAGTGTGCATGAGACGGGCCTAAAGGAGTAATAAGAGAAAAAACTATATTTTGTGAAATATTCATTATTCAGATGACTCTTGATAAGGCCGGATTCTTGTCTACCCAATTATCTACAAGAACCCTTTCAGGTCGCCAGGATCTTTTTACTTGCCAAATAGCGTAGAGGGAATAAACACAATTATCAACAGATAACTACCACAGGTTGACATCATTAAAAAGACTAAGGACTCAAAATCTAAAATTTCCGAGCTTTTATTATGAGCAAAAACATCTGAACATAAAGCCACCTTAGTACAAGGCACAAAAGATAAATGGGCACTAACACAAAAGCTAACCTATGAAGAATTCGCATTCGACTAAAAATAAAAAGAATTACAGATTCTAGAAGCATTAGATAGAAGATCAAAATACTGATGTCAATGCCGGGAATCATCAGTCAAAGTATTTCTGTCCCTACTCTATTCTAAAGTGGCATCCCTACTTAGCATTCCCTCCCAGGCAAGAGAATCTCTAGAAAAAGGTGTCAGAAGTGAAGCTCCCTAAGAAGTCTTCACTTAGTGAGTGCTTGATCTTCGATGCTCCTTCTAGCTTCCCATCTAAGCCTCCTCTGCTCCACCCACGGGGCACTGTCCCTAATACAAAACCCCAATAATTCAGAACACGCCCTTTGACACCCCCTCTTCAGCCAGGTCTTCCTCAGGTAAATTTCCATCCACAGCTGTCCATCTTCCATCGTCCGCTAGCTCGTCCTTGGGTCCCAGGCACCTTCCATCCCAAGAGTTACAGTTGCACATTCCAATGCACTCCCCTGTTGGCTGAACACCGTATCTCATTCTCAACTCATAAAACAAAGACTTATTCTCCCTAACGAGCTAAATGTCCTTGCACCTGCAACAGAAACATGGGAACGAAAAAGAAAAACTCTTTGCATCTTGAAGTTTTACACTTCGCTGCAATTCAAACCTTAACCAAGAAAACCCTGCAGGCCTACAACATAGCTAAAATAAGGAATAAACAGGCCTTCTCTTCTATATATGCGGTTAGGCCTTTACGAAATTAAACACACTACAAACTCACATTCTAGGCATTAACTCAACATTACCATCATGTGAATAAGCAACCTACACTTTAACTCTAACATGACACACATTTAATTCGCATTACATTGATTGTGAAACCTAATCAGCTACGTTATAATGAATACATTCGCGATAACTTGCAACGTTAAACCTCACAAAACGTTATTACATTCTAACACTTCTATGTTACATGATTATAGCAAATACATTTCTATGACGCTTCTAAATATACATTGATTATATGCGGGTGCCGACTAACAGTGAATTTGGTGCACCCCTGCAAATCTCAGAATCTCATGGCGCTCTATCAGTTTCCCCCTTTGATGACAAATTGTCATCACACCATCTCAACCTCATTCCCTTTGGAGAAAGAACCGACCTAAACAGTGGTAGTAGCCATTCTACTCAGTCGGAACCCCTTCATCCTCTTAAGGTTCTGATATTGACTGTCCTGAAGTCTCGCCATTCGTCTCTCATTCGCCCTGAGAGCCCTCTCAACCTTGTTTCCCCTGTACCACTTATAGGCCCCTAGGAGTCCCCATAAGCAGATCACACAAACCACAGCAATAACTAGTGGCTTCAGTACAAACCTGAGGAATCCCTTCCCCAAATCTGCAAACCAACCTCCAATACGACCAAATCCTTTACCAATCTTCTCCCACACATTCTCTTCAGTCAACTCCGTAATCTCTTGATGAATGGTCGTGATGTTATCTATATATCTCTCCAGATCCTTGCTATTGTCTGGAATATACGTACAACATTCCTGAACTTTCAATAATTTACAGACTCCGCCCCCTTTTGCCAATAACACGTCTAAAGCAAGACGATTTTGCAAAACCATTGTTCATATCGATAACATCTCCCCATCAACCAACAACAATGATCTCGCAGTGTTCATTGACAATTCATCAACCACAGTCGCCAACTTTCTTATTTTCACGTCGTTCAAGATCACTCCCAAACCTGGTATCATTGCTCCAAAGATATCACCAATCACTGCACCTGCACTTGCAGCCCTTCGTACTATTGAATGATGTCCTGTCTCCAACAGACTTAAATCCTCTATATGGTAAACCTTCGGGAAAATGATAGCCAAGTAGCATGTACCATACCAATTCGCAGGCAATCTCACATATGCATTCTTTCCGCATACAAAATACACAGTTGGAATCACTTGCACAGGACCTTGCAAAAAGTTCTTAGCGGAATCTTCCATGGTAAAGGTATGATCACATGTACTATGTCCCACTGAAACCTTATCATAATAGGTCTGAGGACGTCCCACACACAAATTCCCCTTCGGCACTTGATCTAATGCTATAGGTCCATAACTTCCCTTGGATCTATGTAATCTCTCCTCCTGCGTCCAATCTACTGGACTCTCTCCTGCATTTCTTCTCTGGGTTAGTTTTCTATATCTATCTTCAATCTGGCCAATAAACTTCTTTTCAGTTTCTGACAACAAGCAAGTCAAATTATGTCTATGAGCATAAGCTCTGTCTAAACTCGTAGTCAGTATGAAACAAGTCCGAAGTCTATCTTCTGACTTATAATAATCATACTTATTCAGATGCTTAAATGCCGGAAGTTCAGGAAGTACTGCATCATAATTGGAAAAGAAATACTCAAACTGTTTCCTTTCATAAAACAGGCTAAGCAATAGGCTGCAAGAAATCCCAAATGTCAGTGGAAGGTGATGGTATCTAATACCCTCATCTACAGAAGAAGGCAACTGCATACACACATAGCAATCCTTCGCATCCATCGCATCAACATACTCATACAACAGCTTCGCATAAGCATTAAGTTTGAAATCACCCCTAGATAAGTCTTCATGAAATCTACGACTTTCTTCGAGGGTCAAAGCTTTTTGAGCTCCTACAGTTACCCCTTTTTGGCTGGAAGTGGTAGGTGAAGGTGTCCCCTGTACCCCCCCCCTCCTGCTCATGTGACACTACGTATGTGGCTGCAACTACCGCAACTATAACACCTATCACTACCCCTAAAAGTGTACCTATCACTAATTTAGCCCTACGGTGAGGATTTTCAGCTTCTGTCATATTCGAAAAGTTCTCAGAATCCACTTCGATGACAACAGGTAAAAGTCTCTTTCTCATTCGAGTGTCTCTTGTCAGATCAGTTCAATCACCACACCCTGAAGCTGGAAAACCCCTAGCAATTTTCAGTTCCTTATTTACACAGTCCAGAAAAAGACTTCCCTAGCCTTCTCTCGTTTTATCTAACAGGAAAGTCCCTAAATTTGTTCTTCTTCCACTCGGGTCTAGGTTATCTTCTTTCAGACTTATATACAACAAAAGTTCGCCATCAGTCCATAACAATATACGGTCCCAAAAGCTCCAGGACGCCTTCAGAATTTCAATTTGAAGTGTCATCAACTCTTGAGGTGCTGGTATGACAACAAAAGTCGGAAAGGCTAAGGTTTCCAAAATCAGTTCACAAATTTTACTCATAAGCGTTGGACTCGGAATATTGAGGGTCAATATCCCATCGATCTCCAATCCTTGAATTTTCAGCAACACTTCTACCCTCAGATTCGGAGAACTGCTGACCAGCATCAAGGATTTCAGCCTCCCCGTGCTCGGTATGCCTGGCATCAGTAACAACGTATGTCCAGTCTGGCGAGGCGTACCTTCTACACGGCACTCTTGCTCTCCTCAACTTTCTCAGGCCACCTTGAGCTTGCTCTTCGTCGGCCTCCTCCCATTCGGACGTTTCAGAAACTGGGGCAAGATCTCTTCCCGGTGCCACTCGCAAGTTTACCCGTCTCTGACCCACGGGCCAAACTCTTTCAGCTTCTGTGACACTTCTGCTCTCCCTTCGAATACCCTGTGCACTATTATCTTCTTCGGCAGAGTTTGACTCTACTCCACCCACAGCAACACTTTCTTCATCTGAGTCAGATTCGGGGCTTCGACTTGCACTTCCCCTTTCAGCTCGGTCTGGTGCACAACCAACTGCATCAGCAACCCTTACAGCTTGACTTGCCCTCCCAGATGGCTCTGCCACCTCAGCTGGATTTTCATTCACGAGAGGGAGTGTATCTTCTAAGGGTGCTGGAACTCTACGGGTATGGGAGGCATGCACCCAGTTCAGCACTCCCCCACACTTCACTGCTGTATTCATTACTAGGATTATCTGGTATGGCCCACGCCAATGAGCATCCAGGCAACTCTTCCTCACGTGTTTACGCACAAGTACCCAATCCCCTGGGCACAAGTCGTGGCACAGGTCACTTGCGGCTGGAACAGCTGCTGCTTGCACCTGCTGAGACACAGAATGGAGTACGTCAGCCAGGGCTTTACAGTAGTCGAGAATCAAATCATCAGTGATGTTAATCAAAGCAGTGGCAGGTATCGCTGGCAAGCGCATCGCTCTCCCCATGAGTATCTCATGGGGCGACAATCCAGTCCTCCTATCAGGCACAGTGCGGAGACTCATGAGAACCAATGGTAATGCGTCATTTCAAAGAGGTCGAGGAACACACTTTAGCCATTCGGGCTTTCAAAGTCCCATTAACTTGTTCCAC
The DNA here is from genome assembly GCF_964204655.1 of Triturus cristatus. Lineage (NCBI taxonomy): Eukaryota > Metazoa > Chordata > Amphibia > Caudata > Salamandridae > Triturus > Triturus cristatus. The sequence continues at coordinate 579,345,569 of NC_140585.1, read as the reverse complement.
AATCCCAGAAGCCTCTGGTCGATAACTGCATTGCAACCTTTCAAGGATGCACAAAGCAATTTCATAACCTCACTATGGAAAATGCGTTCCTTTGTCTGATTCAAAAGAGGTCGGGAAACCGAACCTCGGGATAAGCTCTCTCAGTAGTAATTTGGCTACGGTGAGTGTAGCACATCTACGAGTTGGGTAAGCCTCCACCCATCTAGAAGAGACACAAACAACTAATATGTACCTCAACCCATTGCATCTAGGCATCTCAATGAAATCCAACTGCATTCTGTTGAAAGGCCCATCTGACCTCCCAATATGACTCAGAGTCACCGCTGTCCTTTTCCCTACATTCATTTGTTGACACATAACACATCTCTGACACACAGCTTCAGCTACTGCACGAAACTTTGGATTGTACCATGTTTGGCGAAACACTCGCACCCTCGCATCTCTGCCAAGATGCACAGCACCATGTATCAGTCTTGTCATTGGATTCAACAGACATTCCGTCATTCGAAACCCACACATCCACGTCTCCCTTCTCACATCCAGCTCGCATCCAACTATCCCGTTCTTGGTCAGAAACCTCATCTTGCAACCGTGTCAGTTCTTCCCAGGTATCAGCCATGGCTAGCATCACGTTGAAATCGGTTCTTTCTTGGCTCTCCTCAATATGCCTTTCAGTGAATGTGCATCCCTGCTCTGCACAAAATCGAGCAACTTCATCTGCATAGTTATTACCTAATGACACAAAATAATTTCCCTTTGTGTGTGCCGAACACTTAACAACTGCGATTTCCTCTGGACATTGCAACACTTCTAACAACTGCCAACAACTTAGCTGTCCTAAGTTGTGAACGACACCATACCCATACTGACTATCAGTATAAATCGTTATACGGATTTTGTCAGCAGCCAAACAGGCACTGGTCAAAGCAATAAGTTCAGCCACCTGTGCGGAGTATACTCCTTCTAAACAAGCGGCTTCAACCACTCCAGTGATGGTACATACAGCAAACGCTGCTTTCAGTCGCCCAGCACTGTCTCTTAAGCAGGAGCCGTCCACAAAGAAAGTCTCATCTGAGACTGGAAGCGGCTCATCGACAATGTCAGGTCTCGGTTTGGTGCACAAGTCAGTCACATCGAGACAATCATGGTCCTCACAATCTTCATCATCTACATTTGGAATAGGCAACAGTGTAGCAGGATTTAAAACAGAACACCTCTTCAGCGTCACATTCTCTGCAGCAAGGATGACTTGTTCATAACGCGTCAACCTATTATTCGTGAGGTGCGGTGTTTTAGTCCTGGTCATCAACAGTTCGACAGAATGTGGTACATAAACAGTAAGCGGGAGACCCATTACAATGCTCTCACATCTTTCGATACTGACACCTGTTGCCGCAACGGATTTGAGACATCCGGGCAACACAGAAGCTACTGGATCTAAAGTAGCTGAAAAATAGGCAACTGGTCTACGGACATTTCCATGAACCTGGGTTAAAACTGCCAATGCACAACCCTCCCTCTCACAGCAGAATAAGGCAAATGCCTTGTTGTAGTTTGGCATTCCAAAAGCTGGAGCGCCACACAAGGCTTCTCTCAGCCTCAAAAATGACCTTAAACAGTCTTTGTCCCATGGTACCGGATCACTCACATCCTTACGCGTCAGCCGCTGTAAAGGCTTTGCTTCAAAGGAAAAGTTTGGGATCCATTGGTGACAATAACCAACCATTCCCAAAAACATTCAAACTGCCCTCTGGGTAGTAGGAACAGGCATTTTCAGAATAGCCTCAATGCGATCTGGTGACATTTTTCTCTTGCCTTTCTTAATTCTGTGACCCAAATACTGCACTTCGCTCAAACAGTTCTGCAGCTTATTTGGAGACACTTTGTGCCCATTCTCCGCCAGGTAATTCAACAGAGCTACGGTATCTATCCTGCAGGCGTCTTCAGTCTTTGACGCAACGAGCAGATCGTCAATGTACTGCACGAGAACAGACTTCTGTGGCAGCACAAGACCTTCGAGATTCTTCTTCAAGATCTGATTAAAGATAGACCGGCTTTCTGTATACCCCTGTGGGATACGACACCACTTTAACACACGGTTTTCCAGCTGAAAAGCAAAAAGAAATTGGCTCTCCTCGTGTAGAGGAATCGAGAAAAAGGCTTGACACAAGTCAACCACTGTGAACCATTCAGCTTCACATGGGATCTGAAACAGGATCACAGACGGATTCGGTACCACTGGACAACATGGAACAACTATCTCATTAACTTTTCGCAGATCTTGTACGATCCGGAACTTCCCACTCGGTTTCTGTAGTCCCATAATAGGCGAATTGCATGGGCTACCCATGATCTCCTTGAGAATTCCCTGCTTGATCATAGACTCAATCACAGGCTTAATCCCTGCAATTGTTTCCGGTGACAAATTGTACTGAGGCGTCCTAGGGTACTCTACATTTGGCTTAATCTGGATTTTCACTGGGTCTACTCCCTTAACTAATCCAATCTCCTCTCCACTGAGGTCCCATACATCAATTGACACGGAATCCCTCAGATCAAGTGGAAGTTCCTCCACTGTCAATGCTGGATACATTTCCACATACACACGCTGATTTGCAACCTTAAAGGTCGCATCATCATCCCTTGTCTGTACTTCCACTTCCTTCGGGGTACAGTAGATAGTGCAGTTGAGCTTGCACAATAGGTCTCTACCCAACAGGCAAACTGGACTAGAATCACACACCACAAACTGGTGTTGATCGCTAAAATTCCCTATCTTGACTGGTATTGGCTCTGTCAATAGATTAGTCAGTCTCTTATTTGCCACGCCAACAACTTGGATAGATTGTCCAGAAAGGGGTAGATCTGGGACCACTGCAGATCTTACAGTCGATTGTGTAGCGCCCGTATCAACCAAAAAGGTCGTAGGGTGACCGTCAATATTTGCTTCCACAAAGGGTCCCCTCTGATCTACCTCTAGGACAGCTCCAAGCACGCAATGCTCTTCCCCTCTCGAGCAGGGTCGTGCCAATTGGTCTAGATCGTTTTCCTCACTCCCCTCAAACATGGGCATCTGCAAATATGACCGAGCTCCCTGTTGTATGTTCTGTATCATGGGTGGTTGGGGAATCTGCATCTGCGGCACATCCGTCCCCACTTTGACCATCTTAGGTCAAGTCACTGTGGGGACCACGTACGCCACCGGAACCTGGTCTAACTCTCCCTCCTGTTGTATCTGGTTCAATGGGTTCAGAGGACACTCGCGTTTCCAGTGTCCAATCTGGTGACACAGGTGACATGCTGTAGTCTTTTTAAATGTCGCCACATCCATTCCTGTCTTAGGGTCTATTGACTTTGGCCTTCCCTGACCTTGGGCATTCTACCCTCCTCCTTGATTATTTCCCTGTCTCCTTCCCAACATTCCCCCATTAGGCTGTTCCTGGGCTGTTTGCATCTGCACAAGCATCAATTTATCCTTCAACTTCCTGTGCTTGGATTCTATTTCATCACTGCAGTATCTAGCATACCGTAAAATCTCATCTACAGGCTTGTTCTGCCAACAAATTAGATGAATCTGTATCATGAGACTAACCTCTGGCCTCAGTCCCTACACAAACTTAGAGACAAACTGTCCCATGTCTTTCGTATCCAACACATCTAGACCACTGTACTGTTTAAAAGCCTGCAAAAGTCTCTCATAAAACTCATGCACAGTCTCCTTAGGCTCTTGCACGGTCCTATCTATCTTCACCCAGTCGATGTCCTGAGGTGAGATCTTCGACTTCAACCATGTAATCACCTGCTCAAACTTTTTCATCACTATAGGCGACGGACCATTCGAAACCGGGTCCCTATCAGGCTCCGAAATCGGCCACTCAACAGCAATTTTACATGCCGACCACAAATCACCCGGAACCACAATGTCAAACAAAGTGTTCAGATCAATCCACAGTACCTTCGAAATTTTGACAAAGCGGTCAACTTGCTTATACCACTCCACAGGTTTCTCCCTAAGTCGGGGAAAATCATTGGTGAAGGCAGCCAAATCACCCCTACTCCAAGGTACATGGACATATCCTCCATTCTGCACCTCCCGTAAAGGGTAATTCCCTATCTCCGTCACCCCTCCACCCGGAGGTGGTGTCTCTCCAATTGTTCTCTTAGAGCTTTTCTTCTTGGACCACCTCTCTTCCCACTTGTCAAGCATAACCCATGCACGCATTGCTATTATGAGGTCCTTGATATGGGTTCTCAATCCCATAATTCTTTTCTCTTCGAGTTCCTGATCACTGTACTGCAACCTATGGCTTCCCTGCAATGATTTCGTTTTAGACAAATACACCTCATACCGCTTGGCCAAATCCGACAATTTCTCATGAGCCGTTCGTGCTTTGCGAGTCACATCCTTCGCTACAAAAAGCAATTCATCTTGTTCGTACATTAAGATTCTCTCAAGAGGTAAATTCCCACTTATTATCTCGTCCACCTCTGCCTTTAATCTTACAACGTCTAACATCCTCCCTTTCAGGACTCCCTTCAGTACTTCTCGACAAACCACGCCATCCCTTTCGTCATACCTACATTCCCGTTCCGATGACCTACTCTCTTCTGACATACTCATAGGAACAGAACGATTCACTATTGTGGCTCCTTCGCTCTCTGCTGTTATCACACTCTGGCTCTGGATTCTCACTGGTGGTGTCCACATTCGCAAATCTGATTTTGACTCGGCCAAAGACCTCGGTCTCACTGGTCTCGGCTCTCCCTGTCCCCTAGAGGAGTCTGCTGTGGCTGGCAGTGGCGTACTCCATTCTATAGGCTTCGGAGTCTGCTCCCTCCCACTCACTGACCCACTTCCCTCGGTCACACTCCTCACACCAACAGCTGACTGCACTGAGCTTCCAACCTTCTCTTGATCTGGGTCGTAAACAGAAACAATGGGTCCAATAGTGACCGGTACCCTTAGAGCATCCGGTAACCTTGCACCTCTCCCAACCTCTGCGCTAGCTACAGGCTGATTTCTAGTATCCTCAGCTCCTGTCAAGATCTATCCTTCTACTCTCACCACTAACTGAGTTGGTACTCCCCCAGTCCCTTCCATCGGGCTGACCTCCCTTCCGGGGCATCTGGGTTGTATTGGAGGTGGTCTTTCAGACAATAACCTCTCTAGTAGGCTATCATCAGTATCACTGTCATCCTCCTCGTCCGCTGCCTTCACTTTTAAACCATCTCTCTTTACCAACAAAGGATACAATCTGTGCCCTTCTATTGCCTGTACTCTCCATCTTTTCTCTTCTGCATCCCATCTGGCATCCTGGAACACCTTAATTGACTTTTTCACCCTTTCCTGGCTTCTATCTCTTTTCCTATCATGCGCTGCTCTAATCCATGCATGCAATGCCTCAAATAGTGTTGGCCTCGGCAGAGGTCGTAAAGCCGCCATTACAGACTTCAACTGGTACAACACCTCCAACTTGAATGAACCATATCTCGGGAAAGCTGATTCTCCTTCTCCTTGGGTAACCTTATGCCAATTTTCAAGCCAAATTATAGTATGCAACCCCACATTTCTTGCCATGTAATGTGCCGAAGTATCCTCGCGAGGGGCTTCTTTATCCCCACGAGTAACCACATGTTTGTCACCTCTACACAACTCTCGGAACACTTTAAAGCACTTCATTACGACCAAATTTTGAATGCACACAATATTTTCGTTTACTTCCTAGTATTAATCCACCAATGACAGCGCGGCTCACACCAACCGACCTATCGCAGCGTGACACCCTCTGACGTCACTTTTCCCTCCACTCGCATCAGCTCCCCTCCTTCACAACTCACGTCTCACTCTTACATTCGTCCCATTCATACACTGAAATAACCGTTTGTCCCAAACAAGTTACTTCTCTGACTGTACGTCCACAGTCTCTCGAAGTTGTCGACTTTGGTTGGCAACTGTCTGTCCCCGTCCGGCCAGACAGATCGCCTCTGATAGGTTACAAATACTCAACTCCACATACCACAACCCACGACCAGCGTCGGCTAGTCATGCACTCACACAATCGCTCCCCCTATCTCGGTCCAGGTGATCGATGGCGCCTCACGATCTCCTTAGGGTGGTCAACAAAATCTACCGCGGGTGTCTTCTACACCCAATCGTGTAAGCTACTCGTCAAGCCTAAGACTTTCCCGGGCTGCGCGCGCTCACAGCCTGATCTCACAATCACTCAACATTCACACCAACTCCGCAAGACATCACACAACAAATCAATACCACAATCTACAACATCTCGCCCTGTTCATACTCACTCCTCGAACCGCTGCTTTCAGTCGCACTGCTACTCTCCGTCGATCTCCATCAGACGCCGCCGTCCACTGCTCACCATCTGATGATTCACCATCACTTTAACGTCTATGGGCCTCAAGGATCACTTATCCTAATCTAGATCTTCCCTCGCTATCGGAAATAACCATCCGTCTCTGCTACCAACTGATAAGGCCGGATTCTTGTCTACCCAATTATCTACAAGAACCATTTCAGGTCGCCAGGATCTTTTTACTTGCCAAATAGCGTAGAGGGAATAAACACAATTATCAACAGATAACTACCACAGGTTGACATCATTAAAAAGACTAAGGACTCAAAATCTAAAATCTCCGAGCTTTTATTATGAGCAAAAACATCTAAACATAAAGGCACCTTAGTACAAGGCACAAAAGATAAATGGGCACTAACACAAAAGCTAACCTACGAAGAATTCGCATTCGACTAAAAATAAAAAGAATTGCAGATTCTAAAAGCATTAGATAGAAAATCGAAATACTGATGTCAATGCCGGGAATCATCAGTCAAAGTCTTTCTGTCCCTACTCTATTCTAAAGTGGCATCCCTACTTAGAATTCCCTCCCATGCAAGAGGTGTCAGAAGTGAAACTCCCTAAGAAGTCTTCACTTAGTGAGAGCTTGATCTTCGATGCTTCTTCTAGCTTCCTATCTAAGCCTCCTCTGCTCCACCCACGGGGCACTGTCCCTAATACAAAACCCCAATAATTCACAACACGCCCTTTGACACCCCTCTTCAGCCAGGTCTTCCTCCGGTAAATTGCCATCCACAGCTGTCCATCTTCCATCGTCCGTTAGCTCGTCCTTGGGTCCCAGGCACCTTCCATCCCAAGAGTTACAGTTGCACATTCCAATGCACTCCCCTGTTGGCTCCACACCGTATCTCAACTCCTAAAACAAAGACTTATTCTCACTAACGAGCTAAATGTCCTTGCACCTGCAACAGAAACATGGGAACGAAAAAGAAAAACTCTTCGCATCTTGAAGTTTTACACTTCGCTGCAATGCAAACCTTAACCAGGAAAACCCTGCAGGCCTACAACATAACTAAAATAAGGAATAAACAGGCCTACTCTTCTACATATGCGGTTAGGCCTTATGAAAATAAACACACTACGAACTCACATTCTAGGCATTAACTCAACATTACTATCATGTGAATAAGCAACCTACACTTTAACTCTAACATGACACACATTTAATTCGCATTACATTGATTGTGAAACCTAATCAGCTACGTTATAATGAATACATTCATGATAACTTGCAACGTTAAACCTCACAAAATGTTATTACATTCTAACACTTCTATGTTACATGATTATAGCAAATACATTTCTATGACGCTTCTAAATATACATTGATTATATGCGGGTGCCGACTAACAGTGAATATGGTGCACCCCTACAAATCTCAGAATCACATGGCGCTCTATCACTTTCAAAACAGAGATAGCGAGAGTGTGTGTTAATTTTGGTCTGTGTGTATGCAAAAATCCCTGGGGAAATCCGAATGACATCTCACAATATTCGACTGAAAGCACCAATACCCAACTAAATATTAGCTGGTAGTACAGAGAGCAACAATACGATCTTATCACCTGGGCAGGGAATGTGAAGGAAATAAAAGTAACAAGGCCCCCCTTGGCCCTGCCCCAGAGATCCTGCAATGGCTGGTGCTAAATAGGTGGTGAACCCATGCATGAAGACAGAGTCTATGAGATATTTATCCCACATAGTCTGTAAGCCATATCTCTAGTAGGCAAATGACCTTGCAGCTTTCAATGAAGTTGAGCATGTCTTCTCTGCGCCTCTTGTTTGCCAGGCCAGCGACATTCCATGAGGTTAACAATATTGGCTGGGTTTTATCACGACCAGTACCCAGGTCTGGAGAAGACCTGACACAGGTAGGTGAGAGAGGCATGGATTCTCTGGCCGTCAATGGAAGTTCACACTCCACAAGCAAGAGGCAAGTGCCAGAGGGGGTAGTAATATTACCAACGGCAATATCTCCAGCTGCAGCAATGGAACTTAAAAAAGGTTAGAATATTTCTCAGTCTTGAAATCAGACATTGATATCAATGTAAGATATTGTTTACCATATCCAGAAACAGCCTAGCATTTATGTATGTTTCCTGAAAGAGAAAATGAGTCCGTTGTGCCTTTGATGTGCTTGGAATATTTCCAAACAAACCCACTTTTTGCTGTTGCAGACTCTTAGGTACCTAACATAGGTACATGAAATGAAACCATATGACCTGAATTTTGTAATAATCCATGCTTGATGACTTACTTCATGTAGAACTACATTGGAAGGCAGTCATGATGCAGTGGAGCCTCCAAAAAGGAAATCCCTTCCACAACCTGATGCCCTTCAAATTCACAAACAAGTCGACATCAGATACGCCATTTCAACATGCCTGCTCCTCCTGCCATGCACTGAGCTGCAAGGGCATCTGCTTATGTCTGAACTCTCCGGTAGAAGATAGAAACACAACACTAGCTGACTGCCAATGAAAGTCAGTGCCTGCTGCCCAGAAGCAGTATCAATTCTTCTGCGGCTAACCTTCAGGCACATACTGAGCTGCATGACGAGCGCTTTGTGGGATCCTAACTGAGGACTCAGAGGGCAACTTAACTGGGACAGCTTCCATTTTCTCTCTTTTTTTAGGTCATTAATAGACAATGAATTAATTTTGTTAAAAGGTGCCATACGTCAACCAGTTGGTTATGGGATCTTGAAAGATTTTGTTTTAATAGAATTTGTTGAAGTAGTGGTATCCCTTTTTATTATTCTTCCTGATTTAGCAGGACGTGATTGTGCTATTTATATACTTATAATGCTATTGCATTCTGTTTTAATGCAAAAACACATCTGGATGTTTTGACTCTTTTGTTGCTTGAAGCAGTGCGATCCTGTACTTCCACATATCTCAAGTTCAAAATAACTTAAAGTTGGAGTACACGTCTTTGTACTAGGTACAGGAGAGAGCGGTTCCAGTCCTTCAAGGCTCTCCTCATGTCACAGACAGCAGTTTCAGTCTTCTGATCTTTCTCAGGTCCAGGAGTGTTCTGAAGGGGATACCAGTACATTCCACATTCATTCCTGACAACAGCTTGTGGGTGGGGATGATTCATTGACAATCCTCAATGGGGTACAAATTCACAGGCCAACCCTACCCACCTTAGGAATTTTCAAGCTGGCATAAGTCTACAAATACACTAAGCTTGGTTGCTAAGGATGTTTGTGGGGATGTGTAGTATTCTAATCCTAGAGTCCTCCCATGTCTAACACTAAAATCCAGTTTGGGCTGTCACCGTACCTACAATAAACCCAGAAACAGCGGTGAGGTAGAAAAAGGCAGGGTTTTGAAGCAACCAGACAGTGACACTTCACAATTGTTCTGTCATTCTCTGTAATTTCCTTTCAAGTGCACCACTAGTGTTACATGTAGAAACACAGTGTTGTAATGCACCTCAGGGCCCGCTCTTAGTCTCCATTTTAGTTTCATGTTTTAGCTTGCCATTTTTTCTAATTGTGACTTTTTACATGTTTTACACTTACACGATAATGCACTTATTCTCAGTTCATTTTTTAGTAAGAATTATTATGATCTTGTTCGTACACTCTGTCTAAGGCTAGAAATATAGAATGTGATGCCATTGCATTTGCTTGTCCAGTTAAAGACAGCTCTACAGCTCCAGACAAACCATTTTGTCAGCTCTGCACATTTGACACAGTTTGGGAACGGAGCCTTTATTATATAAACACAAAAAGAACAATTGATGTACAGAATGCAGAACAATGCCATTCATTCACCCCACTACAGAGATCTGGGCCTAAATCCATAGGTATTTTGCTCACCATGCCATTCCAGTTTGACCCCAGCCATATGCAAATCAGTCTTGACCCTGTGCCTCATAGGAACAGTCCAGCTCGAACTGCCAGACCAGGTCCTTCCGGGACTGGAAACAAGCATCCTAGGACCAGTTTCGGGATTTCACCCCACATCAGTCAGGATAGCTTGACTCCAGTTGCATGGAGTGCAAAGGACCCATGTCTGGGCATACCCGTCCCACTCGGGGTGACAAATGCAAAAAGAACAATTGATGAACAGAATGGCGAACATTGTCATACATTCACCCCAGAACAGAGATCTGGGCCTAAATCCATTCTTTTTTTGCCCACCATGCCATTCCAGTTTGAACCATGCCATATGCAAATCAGTCTTGACCCTGTGCCTCATGGGAACAGTCCAGCCTGAACTGCGAGGCCAAGTCCTCCCTGGACTGGAAACAAGCATCCTAGGACCGGTTTCGGGGTTTCACCCCTCATCAGCCAGGATAGCTTGACTCCAGTGGCATGGAGAGCACAGGACCCACGTCTGGGCATACCCGTCCCACTCGGGGTGACAAATGCAAAAAGAACAATTAATGGACAGAATGCAGAACAATGTCATACATTCACCCCAGCACAGAGATCTGTACCTAAGTCCATCGTTTTTTTGCTTACCATGCCATTCCAGTTTGAACCAAGCCATATGCAAATCAGTCTTGACCCTGTGCCTCATGGGAACAGTCCAGCCTGAACTGCGAGGCCAAGTCCTCCCTGGACTGGAAACAAGCATCCTAGGACCGGTTTCGGGGTTTCACCCCTCATCAGCCAGGATAGCTTGACTCCAGTGGCATGGAGAGCACAGGACCGACGTCTGGGCATACCCGTCCCACTCGGGGTGACAAATGCAAAAAGAACAATTAATGGACAGAATGCAGAACAATGTCATACATTCACCCCAGCACAGAGATCTGTACCTAAGTCCATCGTTTTTTTGCTTACCATGCCATTCCAGTTTGAACCAAGCCATATGCAAATCAGTCTTGACCCTGTGCCTCATGGGAACAGTCCAGCCTGAACTGCGAGGCCAAGTCCTCCCTGGACTGGAAACAAGCATCCTAGGACCGGTTTCGGGGTTTCACCCCTCATCAGCCACGATAGCTTGACTCCAGTGGCATGGAGAGCACAGGACCGACGTCTGGGCATACCCGTCCCACTCGGGGTAACAAATGCAAAAAGAACAATTAATGGACAGAATGCAGAACAATGTCATACATTCACCCCAGCACAGAGATCTGTACCTAAGTCCATCGTTTTTTTGCTTACCATGCCATTCCAGTTTGAACCAAGCCATATGCAAATCAGTCTTGACCCTGTGCCTCATGGGAACAGTCCAGCCTGAACTGCGAGGCCAGGTCCTCCCTGTTCCACTGGATTCAAGCTATCCTGGCTGATGAGGGTGAAACCCCGAAACCGGTCCAAGGATGCTTGTTTCCGGTCCAGGGAGTACCTGGCTCGGCAGTTCGGACTGGACTGTTCCCATGAGGCACAGAGTCAAGACTGATTTGCATGTGGTCAGGTCTAAAATGAGGTGGCATGGTGAGCAAAAGAATGATGGATTTAAGACAGATCTCTTGACTGGGGGTGAATGTTTTGATTTGTTTCGCATTCCGTACAACAATTGTTGTCTTTTTCTTATATAAACAGCATCTGTGCTACATTTGGCAGAGGAGCACTTCCTCTGGGATTATCCTGGAATGCAGTGCATTGTTACTCAGATGCAGCCCTGCTGACTCTGACCTCTATCCTGCAAGAGATGATAGTTTGCTCTGCACAGACTGCCTTTCTGACATATCATACTCAGGTATGGGGTTTTGGATATCCTAATAGATCTGGCAGAGGGTACTCCCACCATGCTCATGATAGTATACATAGTATCAGATAGGAGTCTAATCACATAGTAATTTTATCATGGATGAATTGTTATCTTTTTCACAATTCTCATAATGCTGGTTACAATGCTTTGTTTCATCTGCCTAATAATTGCAACTCACGCTTTCTATACAAGAATATGATTGTTTCAATACATGTTTGAAAAGCAAATGTAAGAACAAAAGGGTAGATCTTTTTTCCATGATTTGTTTGGAAATAAGAGTGGTTATGTTTGAAGTTGCAGATACCATCTGGTACCCTGATATGGTTAGGGTTTCAGATGGGGCACTGTGAACTGGCTAAGAATTGGGCCAACATTTTTTGATGATCCGTATGGATTGAGTGCCCTTATTCTGAAGTTTATGTTGTCCAGCTACACAATCCTACTTAATTCGTCAGAACTGTATAACACCAGCTCACCTGTAAATCAGTATTTGACATTCAAGCAGGATTTACCACTATATTGTTAAAAAGGATGCTCACAGCACCTCCCTGATTATTCAGCCCATTCAGGTCAGCTTACTGTTTGCTCCTGGGAGGCACTGCACACCTTCTCATATCTATTCAAATGTTGATTACTGGCTGACAGAAGAGGGACAGCTAACGTAAATTTTGCTGAATGTTGTTTTTCATTCTCATCTTCAAATTTCAGAGGCAGCACGCCAGAAAAATTTATTCTGGAGCTGGCCTTTACAAAAATAATGGACGCATTTGAAGCCCTGTCCTTGGACTAATATACTTGTAAAAGGTAACTTGTGTGTGCATACAAAAGGGCATCAGACTGAATACAAACGTGGCAGGGTAGTGACACATGCCATCTCTTTATTGCAGCTTTTTTCCAGCTGTTGCCCGATAAGACATAAAAACAACATAGGACAACTAAAAGCTTACACTCTCCTATCTCTGTAAGTTTTTGCTCATTTTTGTGACTTGTATATGATTTTTTTGACTTGTATAAGCTTAAATAAGGACAACTTTTTCTTTGGGACAATGTTTAATTCTGTTTATTCCCTTCTTATAGACCTTTCGAACATGAGCAGTGGATCTTTTCACATTATTTAAGAGGTAGGCAGTCGGACACTGGGCTGTCATGCTATGATAATAAAGGTAGAGCAGGCTTTTTGGGTCTGGGTAATAAGAAGTTGTATTTCTTTCTGTTTCAGCCATTTTGGTCCTGAAGAGAACCCCATAATAAGTGGGTTCAAAACGCGTCGACCTTGCGTTATTTTGCCAAACAAACTTGTGTTTAATTGTTTTGCTTTCGTGCACTGCAAATTTGATGTAAATTTGAAAGTGTTGTGTATTTTGTGTAGGAGTGCACTTGAAAGATTATTGTCTAAACTTTTGCTGAAGGGTTTGTGGTGTATGTCTGGAGTCGTGTGTGGGTTATAAGTGTATGCGAATGGGGATTGTGAGATGTTTGAGGGAGATGATAAGGAGAGATTGTGGTGAGTTTGTATTGAAAATAGATTGAGTCATAAGATTTTGTATATAGAGTGTGTTTTATTGTAATTTTTTCTATACAATGTTGATGTGAATTTAAAAGAAGCTTCTCTGAGCTAAAAAGGAAAAAAAAGAATTTTGAAATAAATTTATAAAAATTCAACTGTGAATTATGGTTGTCATAGACTTCATTTCTATGCGCCACTGAAGTGATGTTTAATGGAATATCAGTATTGGCATTTCTTGCAGTCAATGGGTGGCATTTAACTTCTAGTCCCTGAGTACACCTTGTGCCATTGAAAAGGGACTTGTAGGTAAGTTAAATACACCAATTAGGAATATGACAATTTGACCATTTGTTATGGGGGAGCAAAAGAAATGTTCTAATAGTTAGCAAGGGAAATGTGCACAGGGGTCTAAAGCCAACAAAAATATTAGGTTCAGCAAAACGAAAAAAAATGTGGGGTGACCATGCAGAAAAGTCAAATTTTCAACAACTGTTACCTTTGGTTTATTGATATCTAAAAAAACTGTCAAGAGTGTTTTCCCATATATGTAATATATATTAGGAGTTTTCCTAGAAGAAAAAGATTGTCTACATATAATAATATGAACCAACGTCAGTCTCCCAACTTGAAAGAATTTTCCATTTTGGATCCATATGTGACCACCTAATGATCTGATGTGTGTGTCAGAGTGAGTTTCAATTCAATTCAAAGCATCTTTATTCGATTCACAGAATCATCAAAGCATCAATAAAATACTAAAAACATTATTAAAAAAGCGTATACAGTACATTAATGCTGTTGCTGATTACAGTACAGTACATATGACCCCCTATTATTTACAATTAGCACCAATATGACGAATTCCATTAAGTGCAAAGTGCGGAGTGCAATATCATCAAGGCTTCTTTAACAGTACGTAATTCAAAAATTAGAAAGTGCTTTTGTGCTATCATTGGCTATATACAACATGGACAATTAGAAATTCATATGACCCCCAAGAGGAATAAAATCCTTTAGATTTTAACATTTTTAAAATGTAAGCCCTTTTTTCCTCCTTAAAGTCACTCATTGAGTGAGTTTCAATAATCGGTGAAGGCAAACTTTCAGGTTTTCACAATATTTTTATCTTTTCCAAGAGGGTGTGCATGTCTATCTTATTGAACAGTGACAAATGGTTGACAACCTCTACCTATAATTACTGCCTTGCTTTAGTCATATATTTGCATGTTATACATGACAGAGAAAATGTTGCTTTCTAAATCCTAGTTGTTGTTTTGTTTATTTTCCTCAACCCAACGTTGAAAACCAATAAATTCTTTCACAATAATTATTTTCTGAAGTCTGATATTACTCAAAAACTATCTGTTGGGGATTTGGGGACTTGACAAATTAGACTGGAATTTGAGATCATTCCACAATATTGATTTTTCTCACTGTTACTGTACACTCATCATGTACTTGTGCAGTGGAATTCCTTGATAGTCTGATTAGGTCTGTTATTTTAATTTGCTTATGGCATGAATAATCACTCTTAAGATATTGTATCTTATTGTTTTCCATTTTTTCATGATACCCATGATAAAATGATAGTGTATGTAGCAGCCATGTGCTATCTGGAATACATAACTTTTTTTTTTCAGTCCGCTCTTTGTTTAGCAATACATCTCCAGAATTCTCTTAGTCTCCCTCCTTCCCTGATTTATTTACAGTGCACAAAGTTTGATCCTACATGCTTCTTTTTGCTAGAATCTCTTTTATTTGAACACCTTTATTGTGTTTTATTTCACACAAATATATCAGTAAATAACTTAGGGCCGGATGTACGATGAGATTTTGCATGCACAAACAGGTTTGTGCATGTAAAATCTGATAGGGCCATGTACTACCACTATTTTGCGAGTCGCCAAAAATTGCGACTTGCAAAATAGTGTTTAGCGACTCGCAATTAGGAAGGGGCATTCCTAGGGTGTTGCTTCCTAATTGTGACTCGCTGCCCTATGTATGAATGTTTTGCGACCGCAATTGCAGTCGCAAAACACTCGCAATTTACCACTGTAATGCAGTCGCAAATGGGAAGGGGTCCTCAGGGGATCACTTGCCCTTTACAAATGCAGGGGGAAATATTTTTTAGGGACAGGAAGTGGTTCCAGAGACCACTACCTGTCCTTAAAAAATGAAATGAAAACGTTTCATTTTTTTAAAAAAATGCATCCCGTTTTCTTTTAAGGAAAACGGGCTACATTAAAAAAACTGCTTCATTCAAGACATTAAGACATTAAGACATGGAGGTCTGCTGAGCCCAGCATGACACCATACCCGGGAGGGCCAGCCATTCCTAATGGGGTCGCAAATTGCGAGTGCCTCATTAATATGCATGAGGCATGCAATTTGGGACTCCATTGGAAATTGCAATCAGTGTTGCAGACACTGTTGTACATACCAATTTGCGAGTCGCAAATTGCGAGTCACTATTGCGACGTAATTTGCAAGTCGCAAATTCCTTGGTCGTACATCTGGCCTTTAGTCATAATCAGATATTTGCTAAGTTTTATAATCTCCACACCAAGGTGAGTAGGTAAGTAAAATTCAGACAGAAGAGGACAGTGAGAATAGAGGGGAAAGAAGAAACACAACGTAATTAACTATTGGTTACATACTCGTCTGGATGTATAGATGTAAGTTCAAAGAGGGGAAATAGATACAGGGTCTTGTAGCGTCATTCATGTTGACACCCACGGATCAAAGTACTCTGGAACAGAAACATCAAATCTGTGGTTGGTCTTGCCAGTCACAGTCAAAGAAATGGACCCCTAGTATCACAGCACTATTGCAATTGGTATTTAGTATTATGTATTAGTCTTTTGAGTTGCTTTGGTGGTCATTATGTACATCCATTCATCATGTGCTGTAAGATTGTAGATTTAAATATCCTCAGAATACATAGTTTTGCTATGCTGAGGGCTGAGGCAATCCATCTTCTTTTATGTAAGGTCAGTTCTGAGTGCTATGTAGGAGTGCCAGCTCCGGTGAGCGAGTGAAGGTTAAGGTATTTGTTGTGTTAACAGTGGCCCATGCTCGTCTTCAGTACAGAACATGTCCCCTGTATCCTGTTTGAATGACTAACAGAGCAGTCTAGTAGACATATTACTCTCTGCATTTTGTAGGGGGTCCAATGCATGTGTTGTAATATTTTGATAGAAATGAACTTAGGAGGGGTTCTCTCAGACTTTTATGATATGCTGATATTAGTTCTGGCCAATCCTCCTCAGAGTATGGCTTATTTGGTCTCATCTGCAATTTATGCCCATTATCGTCGAATCTAGTTTTGTTCTCATCAGCCCATATCATCCAGAAATTACATTCTTATAGTGGTCCAATTTTACTATTTATTTGTGCAAAGAGGACGGTGAGAGAGGCCTTGTGAAAGCAGTTACAGTTTATGCAACAAACAATTTCTCAGATGCAAATACTGCCAAATTTGAGGTCTGCGTAGACGTTTGTTATACCTGGCATCTTTGGCGTGATTCCCCCTGTTTTTTCTGGCCTCCTATTGTTTTTGACTGTGTGCTCCATTTCATTTTTGCTGGGTTGAGGACTCTGGGCACTTTACCACTGCTAAAGTGCAAGTACTCCCTGTATACATTGTATTGGTGATTTGTTTGTCCATGATTGGCATATCTGATTTAGTAGTAAGTACCTAGTAAAGTTCACAGGCGTGCCCAGGGCATGTAAATCAAAAGCTACTAGTGGGCATGCAGCACTGATTGTGCTACCCACATGAATAGCCCTGCAAAGATGTCTTAGACCTGCTACTGCAGTGTCGATGTGTGCAGTTTTATACTGCCATTTCGACCTGTCAAGGTTACCCACTTGCCAGGTCCAAACCTTCCCTTTTACTACATGTAAGTCACCCCTAAGGTGGACCCAAGGCAGCCCCAATGGGTAGGGTGCACTGTATTTCAAATATAGGACATGTACTGTGGTGTTTTACATGTCCTCATAGTGAAATACTGCTTATTGCTTTCGTCACTATTGCAAGGATTATCTCTCCCTTTGGGTAACATGGGGATTGCCTTGAAATATCTTTCAACTGTAATTTACCATTGGGAGCAGATAGAGATTTGGAGTTTGGGGTCTTTGAACGCACAATTTAAAAATACATCTTTTGGCCAAGTTGGTTTTAAAATTGTGTGTTTGAAAATGCCACTTTTAAATAGTGGACATTTTCTTCCTTAACCATTCTGTGACTCTGCCTGTCTGTAGAATCCATGCCTGGACTGGCTGGCAGTTGGGCTCTTGTGCATTCACTCTAGCAGTCACACAAAGGGAGCTGAAGAATAGACGCATTACCTGCTTCGCGGCTGTCGTCATAGAGACATATCGCATCTGGATTTTTGACGCACTGTCCCTCTACACTGTCTCTTCATCAACGTCGGCCTGCAGTAAGGAACCGCGGCCGAGTGTCCAGAGAGCAACTCACCACATCCCCTTCCAGTAAGGAATGGATGAATCACCTCTCCTGCCAGTAAGGAAATGACGCATCACTTCCTCTGCCTAGCGGTAAGGAACCGACACATCACCTTCTCTGGGAGTAAGGAACCGATGCATCGTTTTTCCGGCACCTCACCACCCCTCCGCCTCTTTCGTCTTTAAATTTTGATTCATCCAAAGTACTTTGTGCTACAAGAAACATATCTATAGATTTTTATGGGCTGAACTTATTTAAACTTTGAAAAGTGATATCTTGACTTGTGTATGTTGGATTTTTGTCGTTTTGGTCTGGTTTTATTCAGAAACATAGTGGCTATTTTTCTACACTGGTGTGATCTCATTTTGTAGTATTTTCACTGTTCTTCTGTATGTGAATGTTCAAATGCTTTACACATTTCCTATGAGATAAGCATGACTGTTCACTTCAAGCTACCAAGGGGGTGAGTAGGGGTTATCTTAGGGGTGTGACTCCCTTACACAGACTAGAGTGAGGGTCCCTACTTGGCAGGGTGCAAACCACTGCCAACTAGAGTTAGTACTCTGCCATGAGTTCCACAAAGGATTTAAATGTCCCTTCGGAGTATACTTGGGCAATATTGTAGCTTCATGTATCAAGCCAGCTTTTGTACAAAAATGGTCTGCCATCTATTTCGATGAATATTTTGTTTAAGATAAGGGCTTCCGAATGTTGGAAATCTCTCCCACCTAAGCTTCTGTGGGCTGCAGACCATACCAGGAATAATTCCTCCATTTTAGGATAATCTGGGTCTCTCAGAAAATGAATGCCTTTATTTCACAAAGAACAGGACCTAGCGGTAGGTTTCTGCCATGCAGATCCATGGGACAACATCCAATGCTCTGGGAAAGGAAAAGAAACAGTTAATAGAGAAGAAGGACAAAGAAACAAAGAGGAACAAGAAACAAACAACAGATACAAAATGCTTCAGATAGAAAGAGGAAGAAACAGAGGGGAAGAAACAGAGGGAGTGGAAGGACAATGAAGTGATGACGAGGGATCCAAGAAAGAAGTATGCTCCAGTGAAAGGAGTCTCACCACCACAGACCCTGATCAGGCAGATCGTGGCTTGATCCAATGAGGGGAAGTGTCATCAGCGGAAAAACTCCTGACTGGAGAAACAGTACCCAAGACAATGGTTGGTTCTACAAATGCTCGCAGCACCTCCCGGACCCCAATGGAATGGTGACATGACCGGCTCCCCCCACTTTCCAGAAGGTGGGTGGCTGACTCAGGTGGGTGCTCGGATATGAGAATGGAAACATGGGGTAAGTGCGGGTAAACCGAATGTCTAAGCACATTACTAAATAGCTAAGAGAAAAAAAAAGCATTTGTGGCAAGGCAGTTTGTTTTTCCTTTTACCTTATTCTCCTTGAAACAAACTGTGGATTTTCATAGGCAGGCCATTGTTTTCCTTTAAATTTAAAAGGCTGCATTCTTGGCATTGCCATAAGGTGGAATTTAAAAGAAAGAAAGAAAGGAAAAGAGATGGAAAAGACCTATCTCTACAAAAGTTAGAGAAAAAAGAAATACATTAAAGAGGTTATAGCATTATATTATTTTTGGACAGTAGTATACTTACCTTTACTTTTCCTGTTCCCTAATGCACAATCCCATCCTAAATGGTGAACCTGAGAAATAAGCTAACAGGAGCTTGGTCATGACACTTCTGATTGACACTAATCATAAATCCTTGCATATCACAAACTCAAAGGACTAATGATTACTGAGGATAGAGTTTTTTTTGTGCTCTTACAAATCAAGCACGTTACTAAATAATACCTACTAAGTGACCTGAACAACCTCAGGAAATCAGCTTTTCTAGATTAAACTGCCATGATCTCCCAACCAGAACTCAAACACATTATAAAGGGTGTGACAGCCAGTCATTTCTTATTGTTGGTAGTGTTGTAGTAGTAACTCTTTTTGGTGTTCTAGCACTGGGCCCATACAATTGTTCTAATAACTTAGTCACTTCACTCAGATTCTATACTTCACCCACAGAGGCATTGGTCCTCTGATAGACCTTTCTTCATCGTAGTGAGGGCTGAGGAATCAGGGTATTGAATTATTGGTCACCCAATGAGTAACATTAATTGGTAGCCAACTCACAAATTAAAGATCAGGTTTAAGTACATTATTCTCAGACTATACCACTCTCTACCATGCATTAGACATCAGATAGTTGTAAGCACAATATCTGCAGAAAGAACTTTAAGACACAATAAAAGACTGAGACAATTTGAGTTAATTTGGTTATTGTATTAAAGATCCAGAATCAATGAACATAAGTAACAATTTAAGTAGTTATGTCATGAGTCTTTCAGCTCGTACTATGAAACCACACATTTAGTCAAAGTATATCTATTTCTAAATAAATGAATCCATAAAGAGGATTGTTAAGGTTAGAACTCCTTCCACCAAGAAAGGCAGGAGGATATTTCTGAAGAGCTCTCTTAGCATTGGCAAGGAGATCAAGTTAGAGTCCACTAAAGAAACGCCCATGGACATGGGCAAGGGGACTGAAGCAAGAATCAGGAAAGTTCAGGTCTGGTCTCTCATACGACAGCTCCAAATCATAAAGCAGGCGAGTTCATCAGCAAAGGAAAAAAAAGGGGACTTGTAAAGATAGTCTGGTATGCAGTCGCCAATGGAGGAAAGAGAAATGAAGGGGCCAGAGTGAGTAAGATGGCTCAGATGAATTTCCCTCCTCCTTGGGAGGTCACTTTTTATACTCCAAATCATCCATTTGTGGCATCAGTTGTTACCATATGATGGTCTGAACTTCATGTGACCATTTATCCGTTCAAGATTGATACGCTAACATATTTTCCCATGATGCTCATGAGAAACGACTGTCCATTCCATCCTCAAAGGTTAGTTGACAAAGAGCTTATTTACTTTCTTTCTCTTCGTGGTTCAAGTCGAGAGGTCAAGTTCCTACCAATTCACACACAATGAAATACTGACAAAGTATCTTATTGATTAAGGACTATTGAATGAACAGAACAGATAAAGCAACATTTAAGGAAACGTAACCAAAGTCCATTACACCAGGCTATGAAATAATGCAGCCTAAGGAAAGAGAAAATTCAGTACATTAGCATTTCTTATTTTAGTAAAATAGACTCATAATTAAGTTCAAGCATAACAAAATATATCAAGCATATCATATATGAAAATATTTGTAACATTGTCAGTGATTATTGCACACAATGTTCAACTCTAATTATGACCTTCTCCCAAAAATCTTTAAAGTGTCTATGTGCAAACTATTCCTAAAAATCATTAAAATAAAATTGTTTTGAGGTATGTGAGACCCTATTAATGTCAAGCACTTATACTGAAAGTTTCAGTCATATACCATATTGCATAAATCTTTTGCACCACTTTTCATTTTATTATGGTGAATTTTAATAAGGAAAACCAAAGGGGATGATGGACGGGTGTTGAACATTGCAAGCACTCAACCCCAGTCAACTGATCTGGGTTTAATCCATCATCATTCTTTAGCTCACTCCGCCACCCCAGTTCAGACATGGCCATATGTAAATCAGTCTGACCCTATGTCTCGTGGGAACAGTCCAGCCCGAACTGCCAAGCCATGTTTTCCCTGGACCGGAAACAAGCATCCTGGGACAGGTTTCTGGATAATCAGCCGTCATCAGCCAGGGTAGCTTGAATCCAGTTGCAAAGTGAGCAAGGGACCCACGTCTGGGCATACCCTGCCAACTTAGGGCAAACAAAGCAAAACCAAAGGGGATGATGGACGGAGTGTTGCATTGCAAGCACTCACCCCCAATCAACTGATCTGGGTTTAATCCATCATCATTCTTTAGCTCACTCCGCCACCCCAGTTCAGACATGGTCATATGCAAATCAGTCTGACCCTGTGTCTCATGGGAACAGTCCAGCTCGAACTGCCAAGCCATGTCTTCCCTGGACTGGACACAAGCATCCTGGGACGGTTTCTGGCTAATCAGCCGTCATCAGCCAGGCTAGCTTGAATCCAGTGGCGAAGTGAGCAAGGACTGTTCCCATGAGGCACAGGGTCAGACTGATTTGCATATGTAGCAAAACAAAATGGACACGTTTTTTGGTGATTTAGAGCAAACGTTTTTCGCTATCACCTTATGGGAAACTTGAAAGGAGAGTACACAACTGTTGTAGAAAAACCCCTCACCCACCTACCTAGTAGGTGGCATGCTTCATCATTGGGGCCCAACTGGGTTGCCTAGTACAACCCAGCTGTGCTACGACGCCTGAGTTACAGCGGAGCTGGATTTTTGTAGTTGAACAGAAAGTGACGTGCTATGTGAGGTGTAGCTATGGGTTAAAAATGTCTCTAAGGAATGCCCTTTTAGAAAAAGTTTTATTAGAAGGGTCCCAGGACAAGTGTTAAAAATTATTCGGGATCTCTAAAAAGGAATATTATTTTCCTTGGTATCCCTTGTAAATAAGGTCTACTAGTTTCAGCCTGCTAGATGGTTCTGGAGGCTTTCGTCAGGACCGAAAGAATGGTGAATGGCCGCAAAAACTTAGTAAAGGCCAGGTGAAGTGTAAATTTCAGCACACACCCTAAAGTGTGCTGTGAGTGTAGTGGCAATTTACTCACAATATCTCCGTTTGATAGTACTTGGGTATCGAGGTGGTTATGCCTCTGGTATCCGATTGACGTATAAACTCCCCTCTTGACCGTTTGTCAGGGAAAGTAAGGTCCGCAGTACCTAGAACGTCGATCGGGTCCGCTTGGTATGATATGCATATGGCCATGTCTGAACTGGGGTGGCGTAGTGAGCTAAAGAATGATGATGGATTAAACCGTGATCAGTTGACTGGGGGTGAGTGCTTGCAATGTTCAACACTCCGTCCATCAGCCGTTCTGGTTTTGCTTTGTTTGCCCTAAGTTGGCAGGGTATGCCCAGACGTGGGTCCCTTGCTCAGTTTGCCACTGGATTCAAGCTAGCCTGGCTGATGATGGCTGATTAGCCAGGAACCGGTCCAAGGACGCTTATTTCCGGTCCAGGGAAGACATGGCTTGGCAGTTCGGGCTGGACTGTTCCCATGAGGCACAGGGTCAGACTGATTTGCATATGGCCATGTCTGAACTGGGGTGGCGGTTTTGAATTTAAATAAGGGCAATAAAGATGCTAAGTTTAATCATACATTTTTCATAACAACTTTGTCAAAATAGTAGATAATCAGTTAATAAATGTTGTAAAGTCATTATTTTATTAATCCTGCTATTTCTACATATCCAGGCACACTTTTACAGTGTTAGTACTTCAACTTTTCTTAGTTTCAGTGCTGTTTCTCTACACATGTGCAAAGTGCACATTAGCATTTTGTTGTCATAATCTGATTTATGTTGGTAAATAATGATCAGCTTTTACGCTGCAACAGTAGCATTTAATCAGAACCTATTCCAGGCTTTCGAGATTAGGATGTAGGTAGTATGTCTGCTGGGAGAGGTAATAGGTTCCATTGTATTTTCTCATAAGGGGCAGCCTCAACCATCTTGATGTAGTAGATATATACATTTTTGTTATTGCAAGTCTAGGTGCTGTCGTGCTCCAAATGTATTTCTTAATTAAGTTATCTATATATTTCAGTGCAGTGGCTTGTAGTCTAGATATCAGCATACTCAAAACATAATTCAATTGAAGTGCCACAACCCCCTTCACTATTTGAACTTTGCCCCACATTGATAGTTGTAACTTTTCCTATTTTCTGAAGTTGTTAGTAATCTGATCTGCGACGCTCTGTATATTATCAGTTACCATGATGCTGAAGTCTCAGCTAACAAGAATTGGCAAATATTTTAGTTAGCATAGTATCCATTTAAAAGGTAGGCCAGCAAGTGTTTGTTCAGCAGTGCTTGATGTCATTGGCATAGTCTCACTCTTAGTCCAGTTATTTTTGTGTGATAAACCAGACTAGTCAGTAATGACCTCAATTGGGTCCAGTATGGATGTATAGAGTGGGCCGCATAGAGCATTAATTTAAGTTGTCATTCGGGTGTCTGTACCCCATAAATAGTGGTTGATTCTCAAATGGCAATTGCCAGTGGTTCTAGCTTAAGTATGAGGAGCAGTGAAGACAGACGACACCTTTTTCTGGTGCCTTTGTTGATTTTGATGGAATCAGAAATTAATGCATTACAGTTTATCTTCACCATGAAGTCCAGAAAGACCCAGTGGACTATAAGTATGAACTTGTGTCCAACCCCAAACTGCTCAACAGTGCAAAACATATAGCCCCACTCCACCTAATCAAACAATTTCTCACTGTTGAGGGAAAGGACCGTCTGTTCATAAGCATCTTGCTTGGTAGCAATGACTGCATAGGATTCTATGAGGATCGATTGCGGACAAAACCCACTTGATTCATGTGGATCAGCAGTGGGGTCATTTTGCTCAACCTCATGACCAATACTTTCACATTACAGTTAAGGTGGGAGATAGGCCTTGGTTGGAACATGACTGCTCTTCACTCTCAGATTTAAGTACTAGTGAAATACAGGCCCTATTAGTTTCCGAAAGGGAGGCACCTGTGTCTGTAGATTCCTAAACAACTTTCCTGAGGAGGGGAGCCGGTATAAAATTCCAGAGAGAAGCCATATTCCCCTGAAGTCTTTCCTGTTACCATCGATTTAAAAGCCTTCTCAATCTCTTCTGTCATTGCCTCATGGTCTAGCTCCTCATTCAAATGTTGAGGCAATTTAGAATGGACAATCAGGTCACAAAAGACATTTCATGGGTGGCATTCTTGGTATACTAGAAGTGTACAACTTTGTAGAAAAAGAAGCAACGTTATTTTTGATAACCATCAAAGGTGTCAGTGTGCTCCCTCTGAGATCACAAATTGCAGGGATGGCCACCTCACCTCATGCTGTTTCAATTGTAGAGCCAACAGCTTCCATGCTCAGTTCATGCACTGCTTAGAAATAGGCAGGGCGAGTTTGCATTACTGCCCATGGGATGGGGGCTTTGAAAAGGGTAGATGTTATGTTTGTTACACAGTTTAATGGGAATAATGGCTGCTCACATGGATTGAAGTTCTAGTGGTTGGTACAGACGTGGCTTAGCGGTCTGTTGTGGGGCTACTTGCCTGACTACCCTGGCCCGAGAGGATTTTGATGTGTGCGACTGTCGATGGATGTCATATGTAAATTCCTAACATGGAATGTCAGCGAATTAGCACAGATAGAGAAATGATGCAGAGTGCATGCCTACCTTAAGCGGTACTAGGTCTCCATTCCATATTTACGGAGGCTCATGTGTGGGGGGAATGCATCCAGAGTCTCCTCAAGAGGTGGAGGGGACAGTTGTCTGTGACTCCATACTTGAGCTATGTCTGTGGTGCTCTGATGTGGGTGGCCCCTGGGATGCCCATCTGTCATCGGGACATGTTATTGGCCCAGAGGGACGCTATGTCATCCTTTATGGTGACTTAGATGGATGTGAGGTGTGCCTGCTAAATGTATATGCCCCTAATAGTGATTGAGACTTTCTATAAAGGAGTGGCGGCAGCTGCCACTCTCTACCTGTCAGCAGATATGGTGTTAGTTGGTGACCGTAATTGTGCACTTGATGGGGTGCTTGATCATGAGCTGCCACGTATAAACATAAAACCACACACGACTGGGCAATTGAGAGACCTGATGCAAGGATTGAACCTGCTAGATCTCTGGAGAGAAAGACACCCAGACTCCAAAATGTTCTCCTGGTATACTCCTGCAACAGGGACATGCAGTCATCTAGACTACTGTTTTGTCTTAACAGGGCTAGCACAACAAGCAAAGGAGGTTTCCTACCTAGCATGGTACTTGTCTGATCACTCTCCACTCCTCATGAGCCTGGGCAGTGGGCGTACTCACACTGCGGTGCCATTGTGGAACTTGCGAGCAGAGGCACTTGTGGAACTACTGTTTTCAGAAATGGTGCAACAGGAACGTTCCCATCATTTCCAGGAAATTTGGGCAGTTCAAGCAGTAGGGCTCAAGACTGGGACTCGAAGAAAGTGATGATCAGCGGGGTCTGCCATTAAACCTTGTACAACATCTGACGTCAGTTGGACAGGACCTCTCCCAAAGGGAGTCACAAGTGCTTGATATAGAAAATGTGCTCCCCTCTCAGCCGCAGAGGCTCGAGGAATGGCAACAAACTCGCAGGGAACTTCTAGATGACTGGCGTAGAATGGAGAAACATTTACGGCAAACTGGCACGTTTTGTAAGACAGCAGGAGTCCTGGGAACCAGCTATGGTGCGGCACGACAAAAGTGGGGCATTAGTCAATACCGAGCATGCAGTTGATGAAGTATTCTGGGCCTACATCTGCGGGGCATATGCAGACTGTACTGAAGGACCAGAGGGCGGCCTTCCAGGCGAAGATAAATCTCCCCCAGTTAGGGATGGTGGAGCAGAAAGTCATGGAGGTACCCTTTATGAGGAGCTACTAGCTGTGCTGCAGCAGCTGAAAACCACAAAGACGCTGGGAGGCGACGGTCTCCTGACTGAATTCTATCAGAAATATGCAGAAGTGGTCACTGATCTACTGTTAGAGGTTTACCAGTTTTCAGTTTTTAACGTCTTTATTTCGAATATTCATCATAAAAGACAAAGTATTTACAAACATACGATAAAAAGCAGTATTACATAGTCAATAGCATTATATACAATTTAAAAAAATTTAATTAAAACCTAGTTAAAACCTCAATTAAATCAAATGAAATCATAAAGACGATGAAAGAAGATTGTTATTATACAAATTCAGTTAAAAAGATACAGCATCAATACTGGTCAAAGACACAATCTTGAAAGGTAACATACTAAAATAGGTTGATCATGGCGGTGTATTATAAACTATCCTGGACCTTAATAACCAAGCCCATCCTAGGAATTTGGCCATTCCGATTGAAAGACATTCAGAGGTGTTAGTTCTCAAGATGAGTAGGGCTTCCCTGCTTGACCGGGTCTTTAATCTATTGCATATGGGTTTTAGCCACTTATGTCGAGGTTCATGATAGGCATTGCAAACAAACAAGAAATGTCCTACTGTTTCTTTATGGTTAATGCAACATGGACAAAATGGGGTCACCGGCTTCTGCCAGCCACTGGTAAAGGCCCGTAATGGCAAAGTACCTAAACGGAACTGAAAGTAAAGTTTCCTATCTATGGTTTTAACAATTATATCCCAAAAACACTCGGTGTAGGGGACTATTTTATGTTGCAGAAACAAACCAGTCAGGTTCGATTTCTCTGAGAGAGCAACGTATTCATCCTTGACCATAGACCAAAAAAGAGATTTGAAATCTTTTTTAGAGGGAAAGATGTGAGAGCCCGGCTCAGACCACAACTGGGGAAGGCCCATTCCAGAAAGAGTGTTTCTAATTGACTTGAACCAAGGGATTTCGCCTGCCCCTTGTTGTGATCTAACATCCTGTAGCTCTTGGGCGTACATGGCAAGTTCCGGTGTAGACCAAATTCGTCGCCATAACGCCACCAACCTATACTGTGCTTGATGTTTAAATGAGTGGAGCCCCATGTCCATCAAAAGTGGTAGAGCTGGTGTTGATGGCGGAAGACTAATTAAATTTCGGAGGAATTTGTTTTGTATCCTGTCAAGGACAGCCAGGTCTACACAACCCCAAATATCCGCCCCATATAATATAGCAGAACTAATTTTTGCACTGTATATTTTGAGGGCGGGCAACACCCTTTTGGTCAAAGAGCTTCGCTGCTCCTTCACCAGACAGCCGGACAAGCGCATTAGTTTCAAGCTAAGCGCTGCTATTTGCTCTTTCCAGCGTAATCTATAACCCATTGTAACACCGAGATAGGTCATAACTTCAACCTGTTCCACGCGTGACCCATTCATCATGACATTGCCCCTCTGTGGCTTTTTCTTCGTGAAGACCATAAACTTGGTTTTGGTAATGTTAATTTCTAGATCGTTCTCTTTGCAGAAATCCACAAATTTATCCATAGCTACCTGCAGACCCTTCTGGGTTTTGGCCAATATAAGCGTATCATCCGCAAATATTAAAAGGGGGAATTTACTCCCACCCAGAGATGGGGCATCAGTAGGAATTTCTGAGAGAAACTTAACCACTTGATTAATAAAAAGTATAAAAAGGGTAGGGGCCAGGACACAGCCCTGTCTCACCCCACGAGTCACAGGGAAGGTTTCTGTGACCTGGCCCTGACGACCCCACCTAACTCTAGCAAAGTTTCCCTCATGCATCCTGATGGTAAGTTCTAGGAGCGCAGAAGGAACACCCATCTTTCTCAATGCAGCCCACATCTTTCCTCTGGGGACCAAATCAAACGCTGATTTGAGGTCCACAAATGCAGCGTATATCATGCCACCTCTCAGGAACACAGTTTTCCAATAGATCATGACAAATCTTAGTATCTGGTCAACAGTGCTGATGTAAGCCCTAAAACCAGCTTGTACTGGGGAGATAATGTCAACATCAGTCATCCAAGTGTCGATTTTTCCTAAGAGCATTCTGGCCACTACCTTTTGAAGGGCATCAATAAGACTAATTGGACGGTAGTTTCCTGCATTAGTTTTGTCCCCTTTTTTAAACACGGGCAGAATCTCTGCCCCTTTCCATGAATATGGAATCCGCATCCCTCTAGCTATCGCATTAGCTAGGGTGGTTATATACGGAACCCAATGCACCTGATCATACTTAAAAAGGTCCGCAGGGACGCAGTCCATACCGGGGGCCTTACCGTTCTGGACTTGTTTAAGAGCAGCTACGGTATCTAATTCTGTAAAGACAATATGGTCAAACAAAGGCACCGCAGTCTGAACACTGGCATCTTCCCAGGGGAGGGAGATCCGTACCGTGTTACTAAACTGCGTAGCGTAATGTTTGACCCATTGTTCTGCAGACACGTGGTTTACAGGTACTTTCGAGTCCCCAGTCCCGCCCCATC
Source organism: Triturus cristatus (assembly GCF_964204655.1). NCBI lineage: Eukaryota > Metazoa > Chordata > Amphibia > Caudata > Salamandridae > Triturus > Triturus cristatus. The sequence continues at coordinate 579,316,557 of NC_140585.1, read as the reverse complement.
TCACAGCCTCCCAAAATTTTTGTTGGTTAGATGAAATGCTTGCTTGGTATAAATCTAACCAGCGCTGTTCATCCCAGTTGGTTTTTGCCTCTTTGAGTACTTTCTTGTAGTTAACCCTAGCTAACCTAATATCATTGGCCGACTTAGATTTAATAGCAGCTATTAAGGTGCTATGGGCAAAACGACAAGATTTATCATACCATTTATTCTTGGTGGATTGTAGACCATTATTTCTACCTTTAGTGGGTTCATTAAAAAAAGCTTTTATCTTATTGAATAAAGACTCGTGGATCAACCCTATTTCTTCCAGGGAGGTGTCTTCATTGAGTATTGTTACCATCAGATTGGTGGCTACTGAGACTTCCACCGCAATGTTTTCTAACACGGTAGGGTTGTCTATAAGCCTAGTCCAGCGGACCCTTCTGCAATCATTTGATAGAACCGCCTCGGCTGTAACGGCGGTGGATGCAAAATCCATTCTGTAGCCCTCATTTAGTAATAATGTAATTGCCAGAGGGTTATGGTCACTTTCAGATCTTTGCACTACTTCCATATCCTTTAGGAGTTTCCAAAATTCTATCTTTATTAGGAAGTAGTCAATACGACTCGAGTGCCTGGAATTGTCAAATGTGACCTTTCCCATCAAATCAGATTTGGTTCTACCATTAGCTGCACGCAGATCCCATTCAAGACAGAGGCCTAACCACTGTATTGCGGCCTCGGTAACCTTTTTAATAGGAGGGATGGATAATGGTGGAATATTCCAGATTTGGTCAGTTTCCCCATATCCTTCGTTGTCGAGATTGGGAAAGGGTTCAAAAGAACAGTTAAAATCACCTGCCACCATTATACAAATATCGCTGGAAATGTTGCCTAGTAAGCAGTCTAGATCACTGACTGCTCTCATAGGCTTCCCACCAGGTTGCCCTCTTGCATATATATTGATCAGTGAAAAAACCTCTTTATTTTTACCAGACAATTTCAAAGCAAGAATATCACTACTTAATGTAGGAATTTCTTTAATTGTAAAAGCTAGAGATTGCCTGATCCAAATGACCAGACCACCTGTGGGACGGCCTTTTGGTCCTTTACAGGCTGGTTTGTAATAGTTAAGATAGCCAACCCGAAAGGTGGCAGCGGTAGACCAGCTTTCCTGAAACATAATAACATCAAAAGAATCCACAAAAGAGCCCCAGTCATCTTCAGACATTTTCCCTGTTAGTCCCGCTATGTTCCATGACAGGACTGAGAGAATATTACTTGCGTCTTTCTGCAAGTTATTAGATGGAATCATAGTCTCCACTGGAACCAGAGGACTATATATGGGATTAGGAAGTGTTACCCCATCTACCTCCCCTTGTGAATTATCACTCTCCCCTGTTACAATCTCAGCCCTGGAAGAAGGAATTCAGTTAAGAGCACTCAATACGACTTCACTCAGCCCTGGAGTCGACAGTGAATTGTCAAGTCAATCCACACCTTCCAAGCCGGATAGCGGAGCAAACCGGTTTGTGAGTTGCGGATAAAACAAAGGATGGGCTGGAGTCTCAGGGTGGAATCTCCCTCTTGGCCTGTCATTTCTAGAGTGTAGGGATGGCGTTTGAGGACCGCTTGTACATAGAGCGGGATAGAAATAATTGAGCAACAAAGTTTGCACATCCCCAGCTCTTCCAAATCTAGGTTCCCTACTGATAAAGTTGGCCACCCATGGTTCTCTAAAATTTATCACCACACAGTCTCCCTCGAGATCTTTTTTACCATAACCTATCCAGTCCACCCTTCTTACATTAAGAATTTCGGAATATGTATTGGGTGGGAGCGGGCGATTTTTGTTAAGCCAAAATGTTACCTTATTATGGAGGTCCATGTGTGTTTCTCTTTTACCTTCGACTAAAGGGGCCACGCCAGTTAAGATGATGGTATAAGGCTGTGACTCCGGAGGGAGATTAACACAGTGTTTCCTCGGGATTGGTTTAAAATATGGTCGGAGGGTTTGATCATGACTGCTAGGTGTTTTCTTGGCCTGGGGTTGTTTATCGGCCTTCTGTCTAGGTATGACCCCCGAGATAACTGTTTTCTTGGGGGCCGATACAGATGTCGGCTCCGTGGCTTTTGACATAATGGGTCCCGCTTTTAAACTTGACACCCCTACTTTTTTATTCACCAGATTGGATTTCAATGGTGATTGGGCAGTGGGGGGCACGCCTTTGGGGATTAAACTAGTTAGCGATCTATTTACAGATGCTATATTCTCTTTAAGCAACCTATCCAAGGAATCCATTTTTACATTCAGTAGTCTTGTCCTTTCTAATAGTGGTAAGAGCAAGGATTTCATTAATAACTCTATCTTGGCCAGGAATATGCCTTCTGCAATATTAACGGTGGTATTATGATCTTCATATTGACCCGCCTTGTTAGTATTAGGCAACCGAATAGGAGGGTCAATAGTGCTTCCCACCCCCTCATTGTATTTGTCTAGGTCGGGAAGATCTAGCCGTTTACGTTTCCCAGGATTGTGTGGGGGTGAAAGATGTAACATAGGGGGGGAGATCACTTGCTCTTTACTAAAGTTTAAATTAGGTGAGTCCGAGAGACCTGATTTCTCTCTAGACTGGTCTAACAGGATGGTAGTCCCGCTGTTTAGTATGTTATCACGAGCAGTAATAAATGAGCTATCTTGACCCTCCACCACCAACTTCACAGTTTGGGTCTCGGGGGCAGTTACAAGCACTGGATCAATATTATCAGCATTGCTAACAGTATCTACAAAGGAAAGCGAAATAGGGGAAACTGCCTCATTAATTTTCCCAAGAGAAGATCGTTTACCTGTGATAATATCTAATGATAGGCGTTTTTCAACAATAGCAATTTCTTTCTCCAATATTGCAGTAGAACGTTTAAAAAACTGGTCAATAGTGCCCGTGAAAGTACCATTAGAAGTAGAGACCTGGACTTGCCTCTTTTTTCCAGATCTTAGGGTCATCTTCGAATAGACAAGTAACCCAATTAGTTCCTCAAGGAGTGTCAATAGGTGGAGGATAAATGTTAGGAAGGTGGCCCGGCCCGGCCTCCTTTGGCCCCTGACGGCCACAGACGGCCCGCCCTCTGCCCGGGCTCAGCCCGGCGCCGCCCGCGCGCGTCCCGCGACGCGGGGGGAGCCTGGATTCAAGTAGCGCCTCCGGGTGCGCTTTCCGCCGGATGTGGGCGGGTCTGTGGATGGCTGATGGGGGCTGTAGTCCTCCTCTACTGCGGCCTCAGAGCAACGGGAGGCGGCGAGGGTGACTACCAGCGCCAGATCTAAAGGTGAGCAAAAGTCTGCCCCTGAGCCAGGAACCAGGTAGGGTCTGCTGCGTAGCGCGGCAAATGCGGGCTGCGATTCAGGTTCTGTCCCCCTCCTGTACGAACGGTGGGTTTGAGATTTACCAAGAAGCAATGCCACTGGGGTGCCTGCCTGAAACCATATATGAGGCACACATATTTTTGGTTCCGAAACCTGGCAAACACCAGGTAGAGGTGTCGTCCTATATACAGCTTTCCCTTCTGAACATGGACATAAAAATACTGAGTAGAATCCTGGCAGCAAGGCTTCTCCCATTTCTGCCATTACTGATACATGATGATCAGTGCTGCTTTATTTCGCAGAGAGGCACCATGTATAACCTCCTCCGATTGGCCCGTGTCTTACATGCACCGCACCTGAGTGAGGGACTATATGCACTAACATTCCTGGATACTGAACAAGCATTTAATTATATTGCCTTGGAGTACCTCTGATGCATACTGGAGAAGGTGGGACTAGGCCACAAATTCATAGGATGGAGGAAACTGCTATCGCTGACCCGGGTGCCAGGGTGCAAACAGGTGGTATGGTGTCACCCTTGTTCAATTACAACGTAGCACCCAACATGGATGCCCCTTATCGCCCCTACTTTATGCCCTGGCCATGGAGCCCTTGGTGCCACACTCTAAAACCTTTGGGATCCAAGTGGATGAGACAGCATATTCTGTGTCCTTGTATGGCGACAATGCACTAGTATACATGAGTAACCCTGAGGAATCAGTCCCTGCGCTCTTGCGGCTAATGAAAGCATTTCAGGAGGCATTGGGTATCTGGTAATGCCCACAAATCAAGCATGTGCCTCTGGGTGGCCTTATGGCAGTGCATACCGGTGTACTCCCAAAAGTTGGGCTTCCATCGGGTATGGAGGGGACACGGTATTTGGGTATCAGGATCACCTATGCAAAACAGAAATTCCTGGACCTAAATATAGGTAGCGTGCTAGATGTCCTGAGGGCGTCGGTTCATTCTTGGAGAGACCTCTTTTTGTCGCTGATGGGAAGGGCAATGCTAGTTAAGATGGTGGTGCTGCGGAGGGGCATGTATACTCTGCAGGGTACATTATCTGAGATTCCCATGAGGTACTTTGCTTAACTAGATAGTCTGATTGTGGACCTCCTGTGGGCTACTAAATGAAAACAGATTTGGCTACCCATGTTGAAGCAGACTTGGGAAAGGGGAGGAATTGAGCTTCCCAATATAGAATTCTATTACCTAGCAGCTCAACAGGCGGTCCACTGGCTTGAGGAGGACAACTGGGAAAAGAGATTCCTGAGATGCTCTGATGGAAAACTTACACTTCTTGAGCTGATTATGGGTGGTGCCTGAATACCGGCGGACTCACCGTACTTGATAAGGCATGTGGGTTGGGTGTGAGAGCGAGTGGTCAAGCGGGTCCTATGTTGTGCGCCCTATGTACGACATTGCCATTGTGGCACTAAAGCTGTTTGCGAATGAGGCGGAGGTGATGTCCGTACAGAAATGGAATGATGCTGGGGCGAGGTCCTGGGAGATCTATATCTCGGTGGCCTGTTTATCACACGGGACGGTACGGGGCACTCATTTTCGCTAGGTAGGGGTCAGTATCTACAATACGCCAAGATATTGCCTTGTGTCCCGGAAGAGCCGATGCCCATACATTTGCTAGCGACACTACTGGTGATGGTAGGAGGTCGCAGACTGATATCGCACTTATACCCTGCACTGATGGAGGGTTTGCCGGGGATAGTGTCCAAAGCACACAGTAAATCATAGGAGGAAGTGTTTTCGGTGAGACCCTGTCCATACGGGATTGGAAGAATATCTACATGGGTGTATGCACTGTGAGCTCCAACACATGCTTTAAACTGATTGAATATAACTAAATCCATTAGGCATATCTCTCACCCAAGACTATACACAACATATACACTACACGGTCGGACAGGTGTGCTAAATGTGTAGCTGCTGCTGTAGACTCTGTGAATGTGGTGTAGAGCTGCTCCTCGTTGGCGCCTTACTCGGAGGAGGTGTTGCAGAATTTAAATAGGGCAACTGGGTGGGGGTTCCACACACCCCACAGGCAGTATTGTTGGGACGTATTCCGGCTCCTACGACAATGAAACGTAGCCGTAAGTCTTAATGTTAGGCGTGCTGCTTGCAACATGGCATATTTGCATTAAGTGGATGGGATCGCAGCCCCCCAGTTATGCTGACTGGCTGTGTGATGTTTCCAAATGGGCGATGGTGGAAGAAGTTAGAATGAAACATGTGAGGAGAGATGAATGTCTGGGGAACGATTTGGCTGCATGGGCACGGACGCTGTCTGACCTGTGTACCACAGTGGCGGAAGAAACCGAATCAAGGGAATAGGAAATGGAGAAATGCTGTATATACAGGAAGAGAGATCTGGGACTTGATGGGGCAGAGGAAAGACTCTTTATGATGGCGGAATACCAATAGCTGTGATCTACGGTATGGACAGGGTGGCTACAGAGATCATGGATACTGCCATCGGAGACTTCAACAATTGCTTCCAAGGAGGAGAAATCCCTATGGCAGTAATGTTTCTGTAATTAAATTTAAGCAGTGACGGGTGAAGGGGTAGTTGGAGATGATGCTCTTATGACATGTACTATTGTTGGAATGAAGACATATAAGTATCGCTCCACTGGAGCCATGTTGCGTTATTCTATTCCTGTGAAAATCAATAAAGACTAAAAGAAAAAGGAAGCTGTCCCCATGCTTTTTGTCCATTTTCGTAGGCCTTATCTTTGAGACAGTACAGGGTCTTCTCTTCAGTGGTAGAGAACAGTGTTCAATTTAATCTTATTTATTAACGTTTGAAGAAGTTCTGTTGAGGGGTGTTGTCTATAGGTTTTCTGCAGCGTAACTATTACTAGAAGTTTCTTGTCAAACTTTCAGAGAATCTATCCTTGGCATTCCTTTTAAGTAGGATTTCCCCACCACCTAGAGAAGCTGTGGTGAGGTAGCTGAATTTTCTTTAGGATTCATACATAATCTACGCCTATATTACAATTTCCTTTTCATCTCTGGCAGCTTATATTTATTGACTCTCATTCTCAACTTACATGTTCAATGGCTCTTTAGATGGAAATCTAGTATTGCATAGATCAGGGCATTTATCCAAAACACTGATAACTTCTATATCACATGCACATACCCTTGGCAATGCAGAGTTATTAGTTAGGGAAAATTCTGGTCTTAATTCTGTCCCATGTGCCAGAGAAAGATGGGTATAGTCCTTGGCTGTGCAGTGGCATAGCTGCAATACATGAAGTAGCAGGTGGCAGACACTAGGTCTCTCAGTATGCTTCTGACTTTATCATGTGAGGGCTCAGGTGGCCCGTTCTGTCCATGAAAGGATCCAGCTCACTATTCCAGTGGCGTCCAACTATTAATTTTATCTGTCAAGATTCTGTGAGTAAGCGAGATAAAGAAGAGAGTAAGGTCCTCTAAGGGCCATTAGTGACATATACAGATCACACTAAAAAAGTGACATCTTGAATCACTAGTTTAAAGAATAAAAAGCAACTGCCAGGTTACTCAATGTTTTTTGTATCCTTGCAGCAAGATTCTTATGAATAAGAATAGCCACTCTGTTTTTTTTGGAGGTTTAGGTGTTCACAGTCAGAAGCAGAGATCGTCTTTCTAATCAAGTCCCTTTTTAGTTCATGCATTCCATTTTAGATATGTGGGTCTCCTGTAAGAAAGCAATATCTGGTTTCTTAGAGGTTAGCTGAGCGAGGACCTTTCTCTTCCTTATGAAATGTGTCATTCTGTTTACATTGAGCATCCATATAGCAAAACCTTTTTTCCTACAGGAGGTCCTATTTCCAGCCATCTCAGTAGGTATGATGCTCAGAAATAAAAGTATGGGCACCTCCTAAATTGTCTAATACTGATAGTTGCTTAGTAAGTTGGATAATAAAGGTAAGTTCCGAAGAACACTTGCTGGTTTCGTAGGGAAAAAGAAAACACCTATAGTCAGGTGAGTGGAAATGTCTGTCTCCTGTGTGTGTGAATTTTTCAACTGGAATTAGCACAGAAGAAGAGGGGGGACTGAGGGAAATGGAAGTGAGTCTCCTAATAATCAGCTTATAATAGTCCAGCTTGGATCATGTGAAATTATAGAGAGCTACACCTTCAGAGGAGCCCTTGGTTTCTATATATCTTTCAGTGCATGAGGCCCATCTCTCTTTCGATTATGATCTGTGTTTGGGCAGTGGTTCTTGTGTGGAGTGTGATGATGATTGTTGGACCTGGCCCTTTCTGTAGGGTTATCCCCAAATGTCCTCCCCGTGTTTTTCTGACCTTCTTTTTGTTGGCTTTAGGTCTCCGGGAATTGTACTACTGCTAATCAGTGTTAAAGTGTATGTGCTCTATCCTCTAAATATGGTATGATTGGTTTACACCTGTTTGGCATATTAGATTTACTTATAATACCCTTGTAAAGTGGTATACAATATACTTAGGGCCTGTAAATGAATTGCTACTAGAAGTCCTGCAGCACTGACTGTGTCATCCACAGAAGTAGCCTTTCAAACCTGTCTCAGGCGTGTCACCGCAGGACCTGTGTGCACAGTTTACTGCCACTCTAACTTGGCATTAAAACTACTTGCCAAACCTTAAACTCCCTTTTTATTATACATAAGTAACCCTTAAGGTAGGTCTTAGGTAGTCCTATGGGCAGGGTGCTATGTAATAAAAGGTAGGGCATGGCTAGCATTGGGAATTCCTTTATATACTTTTAAGCTGTAATTCCAGATCAGAGAGGTGCAGCATTGCCATGCTTGGTATGTTTAGAATAGTAGTTATAAATCCTACTTAATGGTGAAGTTGGATTTTACATTACTATTTTAGAAATGTGACTTTTAGAAAGTGGGTATTTCTCTGTGCTTATAGCTCTTTGTGCTTTGCAACCTGACCCCAATACACGTCTGGGCTAGGTTACAGTTAAAATGTGTGCATACTATCTAGACAGCCACAACACAGGAAGGGCTAGATATGACAGGGTATACATCTGCATTAATCTGCCTACTTATAGTCTTCCTGGGCTGGGAGAAGGAGAGGTGGTTCAAACTTACATTTGAAAAGGTTGTATCCTACCCTCACACAAAGGGCTAATTTACCCCATACTGATTGTCTGGAGTCAGAGCTGGGCTGAATGGGATTGTTGTGCACTTCTAAGGGTTCATTAGAAGTCACCCCATACATCAAAGACATTTTTTAGTATAAGTACTGGGTCTGGACCTCATGTTTTCAGACACTGCATGGGACTTGTAACCAGACACTGCTGACTCTACATGTGCACATTGCAAGAGGACTGCTGTGCTGCAAGGAGGGACCACCATTTTATTGACTGCTTTGCTATGTTGGCCAGCTGCCTGGAGATTGCTGGACTGCAGGACCTAAATGTGCTGGCCTGCTGCTTGCTGCTTATTTTGTGCCCCCTTAAGGATTCTTCAAAAGCTTGTTGACTTGCCTCTTGTTCGTACAGAGTCTCAGGGCCATAAAAGACTCTGCATCATCAATTCCTTGCTATGGGACTCTGAGTCCTGCAATCCTCAGCTTCTAAGTCAACTCATGAAGAAAACATATTCTCATTCCCCAGGGCAGCGTCTACCTCAAGCGCTTTGTGCTCTCCAGCAGCACCTTCTTCAAAGGGAGAGAAACACCAGCATTTCAAGCTGGGTGCAAGGAAGCCTTCTTGCCGAGGCATCGCCTCGGGGAATGTGGATGCCATGCTAATCACAGATTGCTGAGGCTGTCTCAATGATGACAGAACAGCCAAGAATGGGCCTCCTACCTTGCTGCTCCTCTGACTGCACAGTACTGACGATCCAGAGTCAGACCCCTGAATCTGCCCCAATGGACAAAGGACAGCTCAGTGCAGCTCCTCAAAATGCCCCTTCCAACCCCAAAGCATAGAGAGGAGACCTCTGCTAAGCAGGCCGAGGCCAAGCCGCTGGGCTATTGCAGTTGCACAGCACACTCACAGGCAGCCAGAGTAAGCATACGATAGCGAGCGGGGAGCAAGGTCGCTTGCGTGCCCCTTGAGCTTGTAACCTCCCCCTTTTTACCTCATAAAAGCCCGTTGGGGCATTATTCTGGGTCCTACAGTGGGGAGGGAAAGCCTCTGTGGAGGACCCCGAGAGGAGTGTAAGACTGCCTCTCAAGTTAGGGAGCATTTAAAGCAACTGCCTGTTGGGTAATCATGATGTTCCCCTCTCTTTACAGTATATGGGTTAATTGACACACACTTTTGATAAATTACTGAATGGTAGGTTGGAACGCAGGTGCTCCTGTGCCCTACATTTTGTTTCTGGATATAATTGTTTCAACAGGGCTCACAACAATTACCGTATAAAATGGAGTAGGACCGCAGGTGCTCTGTGTTCTACGTTTTCTCTGCGATTAATGTGATTTGCCCTAACAAACCTGTATTATAGGCTAAGTGCTTATTGGATACATTTTGTTTTGGTCTTTTGTCATTCATAATATAGAGAACTATTTTTATAAGGCTGTGTGGAGTCTCTTTTGTAGTGTATTCATTGTGTTACTGTAAGAATGTGGTGCACACGCGCTTTACACATTGACTCTGCAGATAGGCCTATATTCCCTGCGCCAAGCCACCAGAGGGTGAGCATAGGTTTTCTTGGTATGCATCTAACTTACTCTGACTAGAGTGGTGGGCTTTGCCTGGCTGGGGTGCATACTTTAGCCTTTCTAACAATGATGTTATCGTGTGTGGAGATGTGTCCATACCTTTCGGCACTGAGTCTAGATTCTCCAATAACCTCTCTTGTTCCTCTGGGTCATAGAATTTTCTGGTAACCCCGTTCAGAATCAGTGACATTGTAGCTGTGTTCAATAATCCATACCTACCTTGAGGGAGGGGAGGGGAGTCGTGCCAGGAATTTCTATAATTAGAGTTTACAAGAGCGACCCTTGTGTCCCTGTGAACCGGGTAAGTACAATGTACTGTAAAACAACGTTCACAAGGAACTCATTTACAAATGTTTTCAATAATGTACAATCTCAATGATTGCCTTGAAATTAATCTCATACCAGGAAGTCAAGAAATAGAAAAACACAATTATTTCAAAAAAGAACAAATCATTAATCAACACAGTAAGTCTACACAAAACCCTTTTACACTACTGAAATCTAGTAAGCCTCAGCCGAGGTCTTTATTTATTAACCACTTTTTTGTATCACAAATAAAAACACATTTTATATATACACAAAATCTCTCTTATATTTACAGTGAATCGTGAGCCCCAGTGAAACAAACCATAACCTCATACAATGTGACAAAACAAAAAGGATTGGTGAAAGGTTATTGGAAAAAATATATATAAGGACAGTTTATATACAATATACAGTGATTCAGTCTAGGCTGTCTCTTATTTTGTTGTCGACGGCGTTTCGACCCACTTTGAAATACCGGGTCTCATCAGGACTGGGATTCTAGGGGCGGTTTAAAACATACAGTCGTCCGTATAGGATCCAGTATGTATAGAGATGAGATGGATGACAGTTGCATCCAAACTTAGGTTCTTTTCTATCCTCCAAAGATAAGAGGCAGTGTTGCACCGGATATATTGGGAGATTTGGAGTGCTGTTATGACACTTATATTCAGTGTCAGAGGAACTCATATACTCAATAACGGTTCTTCTGTATATTCAATAAGGCAGTGCTCACCCATTAATAGCACCGCGGTCGATAAGTGTTCTCCATGCAGTGTGCTCAGCTGAATTAATTCAGCTGAGCACACTGCATGGAGAACACTTATCGACCGCGGTGCTATTAATGGGTGAGCACTGCCTTATTGAATATACAGAAGAACCGTTATTGAGTATATGAGTTCCTCTGACACTGAATATAAGTGTCATAACAGCACTCCAAATCTCCCAATATATCCGGTGCAACACTGCCTCTTATCTTTGGAGGATAGAAAAGAACCTAAGTTTGGATGCAACTGTCATCCATCTCATCTCTATACATACTGGATCCTATACGGACGACTGTATGTTTTAAACCGCCCCTAGAATCCCAGTCCTGATGAGACCCGGTATTTCAAAGTGGGTCGAAACGCCGTCGACAACAAAATAAGAGACAGCCTAGACTGAATCACTGTATATTGTATATAAACTGTCCTTATATATATTTTTTCCAATAACCTTTCACCAATCCTTTTTGTTTTGTCACATTGTATGAGGTTATGGTTTGTTTCACTGGGGCTCACGATTCACTGTAAATATAAGAGAGATTTTGTGTATATATAAAATGTGTTTTTATTTGTGATACAAAAAAGTGGTTAATAAATAAAGACCTCGGCTGAGGCTTACTAGATATCAGTAGTGTAAAAGGGTTTTGTGTAGACTTACTGTGTTGATTAATGATTTGTTCTTTTTTGAAATAATTGTGTTTTTCTATTTCTTGACTTCCTGGTATGAGATTAATTTCAAGGCAATCATTGAGATTGTACATTATTGAAAACATTTGTAAATGAGTTCCTTGTGAACGTTGTTTTACAGTACAAGGAATTTCTATAAGGTTGATGCCTCAATAGACAAGCTATTATTGGCCGTTGACATATTTGTGGGCTTGGTTTCTTGCTCTAATTCTGTGGGCGCTATGGTCCAGGCTCCAAGCTCAAGAAGGAGCTAGCAAGAACAGGGAGGAAGAGGGAGGAAGAGAAAGTTTGCTTCAGTAACAAAGTGTGTTGAGCGCAATATTCCCACCTTAAGAAGGTAACATTGCACAAGCAACAGCTAGTTTTAATCTTCAGTTTTTCTTGGTCAGAGGGGCCACATCCAGCACCTCCTCAATCCAAGATGGTGGGTAGCGGTGATTTAACTGGCCTGGCCTTCTGCACTCCAGCACACTCCTGTGGGTGTTCTTTGTCGTCCTCCTACCTTTTTTTTCTTTTTTTTTTGCAGAGATTTATATAGCGCGAACGTCATTACCGAGACTCGAACCCAGTTCCCCAGGTCCGAGGTCGAGCGTCCTAGCCATTAGGCCAACTCCTCTCCCCTTGTTTCCTTTAATTTCTCTTTTGTCTACATCAATATATTCTTCACTCCATCCATCATCCATCCTTTTCTTCATCCTATTGCCTTCCTCTCCATCCATCCAACTATTTTTTTATTTTTGTTTTTGTTTTATATAGTGCAAACTTGACTCAAAGGTATCAAAGCGCTTTACATGAGCATCAGTTGTGTTACAGGTGGACATACTCATTTTGTTAGGCACTGGGAGATTAAGTGATTGGCCCAGAATCACAAGATGTTGAGCTTCCCTGCTGAGGCTCAAACCTGGTTCCCCAGCTTTGAGGTTGACTGCTCTAGCCATTAGGCCACATCTGCATCTCAACATCTGTCCATCCCTCCATTGTTCTCCATTCATCATTCTCTCCCTCCACCTCTCCATTCATCTTATCTTCATCGTTTTGCTCAGACTCTCCTCCTCTCCCTCCCACTTTCTTTCCACTGCAATAAGTTGCACTTATGAGCTTTTTGCAAACCATTCAACTGAGCAATAAACAACAACTTAAATGTTTCATGTTACACAGAACTGCCTAATGATTGCCCGTCCACCCCCCCTTCGCTCAGGCTGCGGAAAAGTGGGGTGAATGACGCCCCTGTTTTCATTTTGCATCATTCTTCAACGTTTTATGTCTGGCTTGAAATATTGACACAAATTCTTTGAAATATGCACAAAGCTTTTTTTTCTCTGCCCAGAGGATATAACCCTCTCAACTCTTCAAATTGTCTACGCTTGTGCTGAAAAATCTGTTTGTCCTTTTTTAGTTCGAACCTAGGCAGCGCACATGCGCTGTCTGGAATACCTGTTGTATTGAAAAAGGACTTTGCTCCTGCCTGCTGCTTACCATTGGTTCAGTCCAGTGTTGCTCTTATGTGCTGCCTTCTAAGTTGGTCACGCAACGATACATCACTTCCGTTTTCCGCAGGGGAGCACCGCCCAACTACAGTTACCTTCCACTTGCATTCTTTATTTGTTGTTGGGTTAAACTCTTTTTTGTAATTGTTGCAGCGTGGCATGCCGCACTTTATCTTTAACTATGGTGGCAGTACCTTACTTTTGTTCTGCATGTGCGGCTCGCCCACCGCCATTTTTTAATTACTTGGAAATACTTTAACTCTCAGTGCAGTGCACGTTTCATGAGCGACACACTTTATCTTTTACTTTCCTGCTTGTTTTGTGTTACTACCTATTTTATGCTCATTCCAGCCCCCGTTGCTTGTTTCCTGTTTTTGTGCGATTAGTTTACATAAAACAAGCAGCATTAAGACTTCCATCCGGTTGAAGTGCTTGATGGGAGATAGAGAACGGCCTTTAGAATGAACACTGATGCGCAGTGCAACACCCACCCGACCTACATCCCCAGCGACCCATATCACATACCTGCAGAGGACAACACTTTACACGCACTGTGTCTGACCACTTCTGCTCTCACAGCTTCAAACAGCCGGAATAGCTTCTACGAATGACTTCAAAGATCTGGCCTCATGATGTCTTAGCCAGCATTACTTTACGTTCTGGAACTTATAGGGTTGCGTTGTTATGATGCAACTTTGTAAACCTACCAACTGTCATGTCCCTCCCTCATCAAATTATCTCCATTTCCTGCTGCTTGTGTAGCGCTTGTTTGTCCTTCGGCACTAGGGTTGTATCTTAGAAATACTACGCTTCAAATAAATAAAAACAAATCCTAGTTCCAAAGTGCCGGCTGGCACGTTAACACACGATCATGTTAGGAGAAATTCTGTAGCGCCTTAACAGAATTCCCCTGAAGTGCAGCAGCTTGCATCCCGGATTATAAATGAAGGTCAGCCAGTGTTTAAAACCACTTTGCACAAAGCACCGGGGAAGCTGGTGCAAATGGGCGAGTCTGTTCCGGCCTGTGGATGAAAGCACTGGCATGGACGTCCTTCAGATACTTTGGGCATGCTGCACTGAGAACTCGAGGTATGATGGAGGGGACAAAGGACAATTACCTAGCCAACCTCATGTCACAGGAATCCCGGCCCGAGTATAGGGGACAGGTGAAGGAGTTCAGCAAATAAGCCTTGGGCCATAGAAATGAGTGTTGCTGCCCACCCCCTGCAGCCAGGGGGAAAATTTAAGGGACAAATCTGACGCTGTCTGGAAACATACAACAAACATTGGAGTCCAACACTTTTGTTCAAGTGCCTTTAGTTGCACTCATTTTGTTTTATTTGTATTAATTATTTTTTTTAATTCTTGTGTCCGTCCTAGGCATTTTAGAAAATGTTGTTCAAGGCAACCCGTACTAATCAGACCCACGGTACAAGTGTCATCAGTGGTTGGCCGTTCTAGGAACAATGCTCCTACAACAGCACAAAAAAAAGAAAAAAATGTTTCTGCTACTTTTTAAAAATGTTTTGTTTACCAATCTAAATCTGATTAGTAAATAAATAGAGGAAAACAAAACACCAGCATATTTTGGAGACGCTTTTTTTAGGTACAGGGAGATGAAGTGATGTGCCCTCAATCACCTCCCCCTCGTCCTCTTACATGCTCTCCTCCACTTCCCTTCCCTTTCTTTTCGTCCACTTTTCTCCCCTACCGCTTCACTTTTTCTGTCTTCAATTTGGCTCCACATTTGATCTCTCTCCTTACACTCCACCCTGTCCCTTCTTGTGGACCCTGCCTTGTCACTTCCCTTGCTCTCCATCCCATCGGCCACTTCTTTTCTAGCACGACCTCCCCTTTCTGCCCACCGTGGCTTTCCCTTGGTCTCCACCTCAGCTCTTCTACTGATCTACAAGCGATCCTACCATGTGCACCTGTTCTCCATTTCATCCCTCCAGTAGTCTGCCACCTTGAGCTGGCCACTGATGACCTGTGGCTCCTATCAGGAAAGGGCACATTTGACATTGTTAGGCTCCTGCCCTTCCACGTGCGCTGCCTTGACTAGGGAAGGTCCTTGCCTAGCATTGTGTACACAAACACTCCTGGTTCAGGACTTCCTGCAGGATGTGCATGTGCATGGCTCCAGAAGGGAGGGAGCGAGCTCTCCACTGCCACAGGAGATAATCCTCGTGGCTGCTTAGCTATGAAACCCAAGGACTTAGACTCAAATCCTCACTTCTATGTTTCTCCAAACTGTGTGATTCTGAGCAAATCACCTAATACATTAAAATGGTGTCACCAGTGTCTGTACACAGGGTATATGCTAAGTCATTTCAGTTAAAGCGCCTTACTCCACTCCTCACAGAGGACAGGATATAGCAAAAAAAAAGAACAATTGTAGAACAAATTATGTGTTTTTCATATCTACCGTGTTTATTTATTCATGTTAAAAATATGAAACATAGCACGATCTTTTCGAAAACTGCTGATTTCTTATGATTGATTTTGCAACAGGTTTTGGTGGAAGTAAAAGTTTATATGCATAAGGAAGAAAAAACTATACACCATTCCACGCCACACAATTACACAACTGACAAATCCAATCCAACCCACATAATTCCACTCAAACCATATACTTTCAATCCATTACACAAGGGTAAAAGACATTGCCATTTACAACGCCAATAACTCTAACACACAAAAAAGAGAGACCATTTGCATTTCTAATGGTTGTTTATTCCCTTCAGGTAACATGGCTAAAGCTACCAGATGGTGCCAGGTACTTGAGCTGCTTGTTTAATCTGTCCCTAAGGAGATTTTTATTAAATTAAAATCAGGTCTTTGAGACATGATGCTCAGCATGTCGTTTTTCACCTAGGCGCCACAAAACCTTCTGACATGCATCACTAAACACGCTTAAACTTTATAGCCCTGGATTAAAATTAATGTTTATATCTGAAAGCGTAGTCTTTGTGTTTTCCAAGGTGCCAAAAAGTGAATCAGAGCATACCCTTATGAACGCAGTTTGTTGGACTCCGTGGTGTCAGCCAATCAGGCTCCGACATCACAAATATTACGTTTTAATACCTATAATAAACTAAATAAAGTCCGAGACACACCCCGTAACTTATAGTTGTGTAATGCCTCACTTTCTGGTCTACTGGAAATATATATTGAGTTCTCAACAGAAGCTGCCAGCAAGGGTTACTTAATGCGAGATCTATTCAATTACCTAACGTTCTTTGCAAGGTTTACAATAATTTGTAACGAACACCGGAAAATCCCAAAGGTTTGGCAAGCATGTTTACTTATAAAACAGACCTATTGACTTTGCCAGTACTAATCTGCGCATGTGCTAGCCATGCATGCGGTGGGATCTGCTGGTGAGACTCTGCAAGTACTGACGTGGGAAGAGATGAGAAGAGGACGTCACAAGTGTCTCTTCAGCACCTGGAGGCTGGTAAGCCATGGGGGAGGGTGCAGAGCAGGGTTCATGATATGTGTGGGTACGAGGAGAAAGACGAGGTGGGTAGTAGGGGAAGAAAGGCTGGTATAGTATGGTCCTACTTGTTCATTTCTGGAAACTGAAAGCTTGCAGTATTGTCTCATGATATAAGAGTGGGTGGCTGTGCTAATGACCAACGGAAGGATGCTATTTTAGACCCTGACCTTTCCCAACACTTCCAATTCTAAGGCCTTTGTATACCAATGGTGCCATGGACAGTGTCTCACACTGCAAAAACAGTCTGGTCTGGGGACAACTAGATGGAAAATGACGAATGCCGATGGGACTGCTGGGGCAGAAGGAGCGGCCAATCACTGTCCAGTGTGTGGGAAAAGGAGGAGTTGGGATAAGTAAGGATAAACTACGGTAATCTTTATTCTGCTACATGCCAAGGGAAGTCTGCACATGGCAAAGCCCTCTCAATGGATTTCTTCTATGCAGATTCCGTAAAACCAGGAGACACTCTTTGTCAGTCATAAACCAGACTCATGGGGCCCGATTCACAGAACTAACTTAAGACAAAATCCTAAACTTACTACCATTTTGGTATTCACAGAAGGCACTTACTCATTTCGGTATTCACAGAAGTTAGGAGTCCTAACTTTAGGACTCCTAAATGCCTTCCGTGAATACCGAAAGTCTTAAAATGAGGATTTTTTTCAGTTTAGGAGTCCTAAAGTTAGGAGTCCTAACTTTACTACTCCTAAACTTTGAAAAATCCTAACTTTAAGACTTTCGGTAGTCACAGAATGCATTTAGGAGTCCTAAAGTTAGGAGTCCTAACTTTACTACTCCTAAACGGAGAAAAATCCTAACATTAAGACTTTCGGAATTCACAGAAGTCATTTAGGAGTCCTAAAGTTAGGACTCCTAACTTCTGTGAATACCGAAATGAGTAAGTGCCTTCTGTGAATACCAAAATGCTAGTAAGTTTAGGATTTTGTCTTAAGTTAGTTCTGTGAATCGGGCCCATGGACTTTCCCAATGCAGGATAACAGTGGCGCAGAGGTCTCCAGGTGCGCTGAACTGCAGTAGCGACAACTTTTCACATTGCTGCCAGGCTCATTGCAATGACCAACTGCAAGTGGCAGGATGAAAGACAAACACTTGGCATTCCTGGCCGTGATGGACATCCGGCTGCATGACCCCATGATGCAGGGCAGAACGCTCACAAGATCACGTATTTTGTGTGTTTGAACTTGCAAACCGTTTTTCATCTTGAGTGACAGCTGTCGCGATGTAAAAAGAGTCTTGCCGGTGGGGTGGTCATCGAATGGTGGGGCTCACACGCGTGCTTAAAAAACGCCAGAAAATGTGTGATAAAGTGATAAAGCAGAATAGCTTTATGAAGAATATGCATGTTTGACACAATTCACCAAATATGACGAAAAGAGGGGGCTTGACTATACATCGGAGATATAAAATATTTCCCGATGGGGCCTGAAGGATAACCCCCAAAATGCTAACAGAAAAACAGTGAGAACTAAATACTCCTGTGAACAGATCCAAGATGCGATTGACAATGGCTCAAGACAGTGGCTGAAAGTGCCGGAGTAAAATATTCTAGTGGCTGAATAAAGATGTGCACATAATATTTTCTTTAAAAAAAATAAAAGGCTTTGGCTCATGCCAGGATGCTTATACGAAAAGATCTCTGCTGCTCTCTTGTTTCTACTTCACTTTCAAAGGGCTTCAAATCAGGGGATACTTTTGCTTACAAGTAGCAGGTTGAAGCCATGATCTATGTCATATTATCAAATATTGTCCCACAGGATTCCATGTTTTGCAAACTGTTTGGATTCAGAGCACATCCAGAAACAGGAAAGTTCCTAGATCATTTATGACATCCATACAAGTAAGGAGTGAGATAAATGTATCTTAATTACATTTTCGAGTTCTCATTTTGGATTGTGGCTTGCTGTTGGCTCTGTTTAGATGCAAACATTATATCATGTGCAAACTGGTACCAACATCATATTAATTGGAACAATCGGAAATGGGAAACGTAGTTCATATTTCTTTCCTATAAGTGATATGGAACCTGCATTTTAAAAAGCGTGAGTACTTCTGTTTTTGAAAAAATGAAGACTATTTTGTAGGAAGAAGTAACACTTCCCATATGTGGCCTTAAAACGTGCAAACGTGAGCGCAAGCGTGCGCTGATAGATGACTTTATTAAATACTGCATTTTTTACATTTCTTTCAATTTGCACAAATAAATTAGCTCACTGCTCAAGCTCAAACACATTAACCACTGAGCTGAAGCAACATTTTCATCTAAAAAGATTTAATGGGGTTGGATTTAAAGTTAATTACCTACTAGAGTTCAATATCCTCTTACGCACTGGTAATTATTGCTCTTTAAAAAGTAATGCATCAATGTGAACTTAACAGGGTGCATGCATTGAACTCTCTGAACCCGATGGCTTTCACAATTATAACATTTCATTTTCAAAGTTATTTGATTTAATAACACTGGGCACTTCATACGAGGAACCTTTGTGACAGTCAACCGTGAATGCAATGGGTTCCAATACTGCCCTGTAAGTGTTTGCAATGTTAAAGGCTTCGCATATTGTGACTCCATCTGCTTCACCCCACAGATGAGGATAGATGGCTTGATAGCACCCTTTAGAATGAACCATGCGATCAGGCTTAAAACTGCGGAGGAAAGAGTGCTCAAGAGATGAGAGAAACACGGATAAGCAGTTAAGAATCTGGGGCCATATTATCAAGGAACGGCGATAACGGCGATAACATTATCGCCACTTCTGGTGTGAACCTGGGCTTCTATGGGAATTCACAAGGGCATATTATCAAGGCCATTATCACCGCTTTAGCAGCAGTTTCCTGCCGCTAAAGCGGCAACGATGTTATCGCCGTTCCTTGCTAATATAGCCCCTGGCAAGTTTTGAACAAAAGTATTTGGTAGATTTGGGCATTGACAATGTTCTTTAAAGTCCTGGTAAATGTTGCATTTGCCATCGGATCGCATAAGCACGTTCCACCAATCTCATACATCCTCACCCCCGTTTAGAGATGAAGAAATGCAGTCTTGATAACAGTGGAGCCTCAGCAGGCTCTACTGCCAGACACCTCTGCCCTGAGGGCACATCTGACACAGTGCTCCCCGGTCTCAGTGATGGCTATCCCTCTTATAACCCCCGTGAAGGGCAACCATCAGTTGTGCTCACGAGATGGCGGTCCTGGGCAGGGAAATCGCTCAATGACCCCCACGCACAGGGAGAAATGTCCCTGCATAATGGAAACACTAGTGTTTTGTTCTGCCAGAGCAATCTCCTGCAGGCACGTATGTTGCCCAGGCCGCTAAGGTGCTGTCTGTTTTAAAAGGACTCTTCCATAAACAAGGCACTCACCTTAGCACTCTAGCCAAATCTAGGCAAAGAATCAGATACATTTCACACAACAATGTATTACGAGACCGAAGACAGTGAAATAGTGCGAGAGCTATGAGAGATCTCAGTATGTGTTTTTCGGGTTCAATAGCAGTATTTCACACTTGGCCAATTTATTCACAAGACATCCTATATTCATGCCTTTAAAACACATTAAACTACTTTAACTTTTAGTGAGTGGGCTGCTGATTATTATTTATCATTGTAAAATTGAAAGGAGAAACCTAGACCCCTGAGAAACATCCTCGGAGCTGGAAACCAAATAACTATATTTTATCTGCTGCCCACACATTGAGTTCTGGCTGCTTTCATGCTAATCATCATGTAACATTTCACAGGTGTCTGCCTTTATTGAGGCTGGACAACAGTGGCCCTATAACCCATTCCTTGCGATGATATATAATTTAATTAAAGTTCGAGAGAGGTCTAAGAGTTGCGGTAGAGATGGACCAATTTGGTACTTGAAGGCTGCAATAAAACCTTTTTTTATGAGGGTTTGGATGCGGTCCTAAATGTGGACCATAGAGGAGCAGATTAAAGATATTTCACTTTTGATCACAATTATCAGGCAATATCCCTGCACTGAGAGAAATCTCATTTGCTACATTTATCAAAAAGAAATGCTAGATTCGATCGTTCCTACAAGAAATTGGGGTATTAATTGAAGGGGGGGAGTTAGAAACCACCACAAGTAATACCCACAACTCTTGTCACATTGAACCACTAAAGTGAATAAATAAACCTGAGCTCAACACTCTAATAGCTATGGCACAGAGCAGACAGGCTTAACTTAAAGGCAACATGTAAAATATTTATACAAAACCTAAATTGTGAAAAGTTAAAACACAAAATAAGAAAAACCACAAACCAATTTAGAAAATAGAGTAAATGTGAATAAATAAAATGACAGCAAAACAACAATAATCCAATAAGGGAAACCAGAATTATCAATTTTTAAAAATGAAATATAAAAATGGCACCAAAATGCATAAATCACCTACTGCCATCAGGTTGTGCTTGACGGTTACCAAGGCTCAAGTTAAGGCTGACAGGGATAAAGCAAAGGTCAGATTGAAAAAACAGGTTTTACCTGGTTAGAAGTTTGATCTTCGGACATAGGGCCTTCTTATGAGTTTGGCAGTCCGCCTGTTGTCTCACCACTCCCGTGCCGACAGGAGGACCACCAAGCAGGTTGGGCGCCCGCCAGCTCACCAAATTATGAGTGTAATCAAGGGTGGGGGGTGCTGCGGCGGCAGCTATTTAAGACTCATAAGAGAGCCTTATCAGCAGACTGCCACAGTGACAGCGTCTGCAGCACATTCCTGCACGTTGTGGCATGTGCCATGTTGTGTGTGCCATACCGTGCTGGAACGGGGGTTCAATTCCAGGGGGGCACAACCTGTGCACCATGCAGGCACTCCCAGACCCAGGAGTGGCAGGAGTTGCCTCCCCACCGCCCTATTCAAGGGGGACTTAGCACCATGAAATGGGCTGTGGACAGGCAACTCATAATCTGCTCTGCAATGCGCAGTGGCACTGCCAGCATATTACTGCTCCTGACCGCTGCACCACAGCTGCGGGATCCTGGGTCATGGCAGATGCAGTGGTCCTGTGGTTGTCCGACCGCCGCACTCAGAATATTGTGAACAGACCCGCAGTGGTTGAGGCGGTCGGACCGCAACCGCGAGTTACAGCTGTACTTGTAATAAGGCCCATAGTCACTGAAATGGAAGTCAGAAACGCTCAGTAGGGCAAGGATCTTTATTTGTTTTTTATAGAGCTCACGGCTACTCAGATGACACTCCCGTTGCTAAGGTTTACAACCACTGGTCAGAGGAACTTATTTAAAAAGCGAGATTGAACAGCCACATTTTAAGGTTCAGTTTAAGGGTACCTTTCTTCTTTGGTGGCCCTAAGATCAATGGGAAGAGCATTGCAGGTAGACGTGGCAAGTGCCGAGAAAGAGGAGCAGCCAAATTTCTTGCTTTTCGTTTTTGAGACAACTGCCAACAGAGCAGCAGAGGAATGTAGAGTTCTCATTGCCAGGTAGTGTGTGAGTCTGTTAGTCAAGTAGCGGAGACCTGACTTATAAAAGGCTCTGTGGGCCAACACAAGCCCTTTGAAATGTACTCTCTTCAAGATTGGTAACCAATGCAGTTCCTTAAGGTGCAGACAAAGGTGATTATTTTTCCGGAGCCCTAAAAGAAGCCAGGCTGCCGTGTTCTGTACCAACTGGACACTCTTAAGTTGAAACGCTGTGAGACCCCGGTACAGAACATTGATGTAATCCAGCTATGAGGTTATGAGAGCATGAATTACCATCTTTTGGCAGTGTGAAGGGAGCAGAAATAGAAATGTTTTGAAGATCTAAGGCCGAAGCAAACTCCTACAACACTTTCCACCTGGGAGCTGAAGGCTAGCTTCTTGTGAAACTTTACCCCTAGGTTTCGAAGTGTGGCAGGGGGTAGTAGTGGAAGAACCAAGATTGGGCCACAATTTATGTCCCCAAGAAGGAGGATTAGAGCCAAAAAAGATTTTGCTTTTGCTGGTGTTGAATTGAAGATTGCTCCCGCACATCCACTGAAATACCACTGACAGTCATGCTATGAATCTGTTCTGGACATTGGGAATATTACTGTCCCAGGTAAGAAGGATCTGTGTGTCGTCTGTATATGACATTACTTGCACGCCAAAAGATTTCACCAGGACTGCCAGGGGAGTCATGTAGAAATTAAGTAGCATTGGCCTCGGGGTAGAGAACTGAGGAACACTGAATCTTTGGGGTCAGATGCAAAAGGCTCTATCCATACAGGCTGACTTCTGCCAGAAAAAACGAACCCAAACCAGACCAAGGCAGCCCCACATATATCAATATTACTTAGCCATTGAAGGAGGATTGGGTGGGAAACTGTACCAAATGTCGCAGATAGATCTAGAAACAGGAGGACCACTTGCTTCCCTTGGTCCTCTCCAAGCCTAATGATATGAGAGACTTCTATCAACGTAGATTCAGTTCTGTGTCCAGGGCGAAAGACCGATTGAGATGAATACAGTAACTGGATAGAGTCCAAACACGTGGACAGCTGAGCATTAATCAGTTTTTCTAAAATTTTAGAGAAGACCAGCAGTAATGAAATATGCCCATAATTGGCCAAAATGGATTTGTCGACAGAAGTTTTTTTCAAAAGCGGAATAAACTTAGCTTTTATCCAACAGCTGAGAATGGTAGATTGACATAGGTAGTCATTCAGGAGTGTGTTAAGAGTAGGAAGTTTAGCCCCATGATTGACTGCCATTATTTGAAGGGGCAAGGGTCATCATCATAAACCAGATTTACAGGACTTTGAGGCTTTCTTCTTACAGCTTTATTCTTAC
This sequence comes from Triturus cristatus, assembly GCF_964204655.1. Taxonomy (NCBI): domain Eukaryota; kingdom Metazoa; phylum Chordata; class Amphibia; order Caudata; family Salamandridae; genus Triturus; species Triturus cristatus. The sequence continues at coordinate 579,293,017 of NC_140585.1, read as the reverse complement.
AGCGCTGAGATACCCGTAGTGGTGATTGGCGCTATATAAAGACCTATACATTTACATTTACATTTCTCCGAGTCTTCCAAAGAGATGGTGGCAAATCTAGTCAAGGAGCAGGGTCGCATAGATGAAACTGTCAAAGGCCAGTTCCCCAAAAAAGGACCACAATGTCAGATAGCAGCTGGACAAGGTCCTCATGAAGCCATTAACATTTTGCTGGAGAGCTCAGAGTGGGAGAAATTTGATTTTCATGTCCAAGAAGGTCCTTTGCAGGCCAGATGCTTTTGGTGCCTTCGCCCAGTGAAGATTTCTTCATTCTGAATTGGTCTCTCTTTAGGAACTCGAATTCCTTCAGCAGCGCAAGGCTGCACGTTGTACCCTCTCTACAATGTCCCACTGACATGGATTTGCTGCTGTGGAAAAGCTCCAAGTGGTAGCAACCTGAATCTTTGATCCAGCAGCAATACACCTTTGTTGAATTAATTTAGACGTTTTTTCTCGGTCCTCCAGAGGTCTTTGGATACAAAAAGTTTTTACTTGCCAGGATTTTCAGGATGTAAGGAGGAGTACACTTTCACACAGCATAGGGTCCCAGGACTTCAGGAACAGCACTTGTGGTCAAGAGTCACTCAAGCAGAAGCCACAAGCATTGTCCAAGCCAGGTCCAGTTCAAAGTGGTCAGCTGAGGTCTTCAGGATAAGGACGTCTAGCAGCTTTGTATATGCCTGTAGCTTAATAGGATGTCAGCCAACTGACCCTTGGAGTCCACTTCTTTGTCCTGGGTACAAGTGGGAGCAGATCTTGCCTTTCATATTTCCTCACAGATCTCAATAGCAGGTGCAGTTCTTTTGTCTCCCACAGGTCCAGAAGTGTTATGAAGAGAGTGCAGAGGGGTGCCACATTTATGCCTGGCACCAGTCTGTGGAAAGGGGTGAACCCTGGCCAATCCCTAACCAATAGGAAAAAACTTTCCATGGGTAACCTTATCTACTTTTGCAGCAGTTTCTGTGTGCCCTGCTGCAAACAATCATACAATGCCCCTCTCTACCTATAGCAAAAATGGCAGAAACTATATTTTCCTTTGCAGAGCTTCTGTGCTCACTCTAGAGGTGTGGCCAGGTAAATGAGCAACCCCTCCTCTGTTGTTATTCAAAGCCGGTTCTGGAAGCAGCTCTTCCCCCACTGGAATTTGTGCCTTGCTCACTAGAGGGACAAAAGAGGATGCAGGCTCAGGTGTTAGCCACATCTACCTGTGATCTGGTAGGCCTCTTTTAAGTTAATTTGGTTCCAGGGCATAGGTCTAGATGGTCATACACAGGGCCTTTTTCGTGGCTCTGGTAGCAAGTTTACACCTCATCAAGTGGCCTATTCAGCGCCTGGGTGACAGTTGGGAGTTCATGCAAATGGGTATTTAAAGGCTTCAGGCAGGGAAAAGGTAACTTTCTAAAAGTATATTTTCTAAAATATTGTTCGTCAGTGAATTGGGCTTGCAATAAATATTTCAAAAAGTCCAAAAATTACTTTTGTGGATGGTTTCTAGCTGGAGTTAAAATTATTAAATGCATCAATGTATTGGAACCTCCAACCTTGCAGCAGTGAAAATAGCTTTTTGGGCCTTTCCACTGTGAGGACATCTATATCAATACACAATTACATCTCCTTTGTTTAAATGCCATGCACCCTGCCTTATGGGTAGAAAAGCCTACGCAGTGTTGATTTATTAATTTTTAAATCGGGGGCTAGCCAGGTTACAAATGGTAGGCCTGCAGCCATGTTTGCAATGTCACTGCAGTAAGGGGCACAAAGGATGCTGCAGCCCCCTAGTGACATCTAACTTACAGGCCCTGGGTGCATCTCGTACCATAAAGTAGGAACTTATATGTAAGTTAAAAACACCAATTAGGACTATGCCAATTTCTTCATGTTGAGAGAGGGAGGCGATTCACTTTGCCACTGGTTAGCAGGGGTAATGTGCAGAGTTCTAAAGCCACCAAAAACACCAAAGAAAAGAATGTGATGGTGTATTTGCAAAAATGGTCATTTCCAACTGTTCTAAAATTTGAATTATTATTTATTTTTTACAGAGTTTTATATAGCGCAAACTTGACCTCAGGTATCAGAGCGCTTTACATAGCACCAGTTGCGTTAAATACATTGCAACCTGCCCTCTAGGCTGTCAAGGGCCTACACTAGGGGTGACTTATATGCATTTAAACGGAAGGTTTGGGCCTAGCAAAAGGCTTATTTTACAATGTTGAAATAGCAGTTTAAAACAGCACACACAGGCTCTGCAATGGCAGGCCTTAGACATTAGCGTAACACAGCTAGTGCTGCAGGCCCACAAGCAGCATTTGATTTACAGCCCTGGGTACATGTAGTACCACTTTACTAGGGACGTATAAGTAAATTAAATATGCCAACTGGTGATAATCCAATAGTACCATGTTATGAGGAGAGAGCACAAAGCACTATCGCTGATTAGAAGTAGTAAAGTGAACAGAGACCTAATGCCGGCAAAAACGAGATTATGAAAACTGGAGGAGCAAGGAAAAACTTTTAGGGGAAGACCACCCTAAGGCTGACAGGCCTAGTAATTATCTAAATACAATTTACATATGGAAGACAGCCAGTGAGACACTCTATGTCATATCAAGTAGAAGAGAGCTCAATACTCTTGGTCACCATGAAGTAGAATGCAGTTTATAGGCTTTACGGTTTGGATAGAGATTTATAAGTTTAACATAAGGGCTAGTGAAATGTAGGTACTTCTTGATTAAATTTAGCAATTTAATTAGCATCCTAGTGACTATAAGAGCAAATAAAGAGACATGCATGATAAGAAAGAGTGCTCCCTCCATCTAAGGCTCAATGTGCTGTATACAATTCAGATCATTGACTATTACAAGGTCCTTCTAGTTGTCAAACAAGTTTCAGGTTTGAACGATTAACTATCATTATATATTTATATAATGCTTTATATTTATTATTTGTTTATCGCGAACGATGACGAAGGGAAAGGTAACATGGGGAGGAAATTCATCAGATGTGTTTGTCTCTCAAAGGCTGTTAGGGTTTGTCCATGCCTGCCATCAATCGTGTGCATCAAGCATAAATAGTAAACAAGTCAAAATTTCTGCTAAGTTTCTAAGTTTGGAAGGGAAATACCTGTTTGGGTGGTTAGAGGAACTGAATTTCTAGAGAGGAAACCTCAACTGTGGGCATTACAAATCAAACTTTATATATTAGTTTAAAGATCATAAAGTGCTAAAACTTGAGAATGAAAACATTCATTCTAGAGCATGTCCTTGGAGAGTTAATAGTGGTAAATATGTCTTTACAAGTTACATCAGGAATTCAGAAGGCAGTCTCTGGCCTATATTACATTAGAATTGATATACCGTGGAAGCTAAAAAAGGAGGATTGAATATATATTTGTGAAGGAAACTCTAATTTAAAACGAAAGCTGTAATAATAATTTTAGGGATACTTCTCCCATGTGAGGAGTGATTAACTGAGATGATATTTACTCCATTGTCAATTTAGGTGTTCTATATCTTATCCTAAGGGGAATGGAAACAGCTAACACTGTGGCCAAATAATTTGAAAAAATGATACTGGGTAGTACTTAGGTGGAATAGTTTGGAAAACTACGTTGTATAAATATGGCTTGTCAACAGTGCTTGGCTTCATCATTTCGTTGGTAACGTGATTTAGTGTGTTGTACACTTAGCTGTTTTTCTTTCATACTACAGTATGCGTAACACATATCGATTACAATTTATGTTTCTCAACCACTTAGGAGACTCTCCTACATGTTATTTTGATTGATAACTGTACTGTTGTACAATATATCGAATCAAAATGTAAGCTTGTGCAGTTGCAAAAAAATACATAAACAACCAAGTGGGCAATTAGGGCTGATAAGACAAAAAGAAACATCTGACAATGGAACTAAGAAAATAAAGATTTGCCAAATTATCACAAAACTGCAATTGAGCAAGAGGACGGAAGCGGTGAAAGGATTGCTATGACAAGCTTTCACTTCCATGACACAGAGTTTAGAATCCAGTTTCCCAGCTATCTAACAGTGGGTTAGGATGACAGAGACAAGTACAGTGCATCGAAACAAGGCCTGCCCAAAAGAATATGAAAGCTTCCAGCACTGACTATCTTAAGGATGACAAAATCAAAGAAAGTATCACATGACAGGTTCCCTAAAAGGCAATTTGAGGCTCTAATTTCATTTATTAGGTTTCGCCCACTGAGGGACATTGCCAAAATATCTGTTGTCCATAACAGTGGGCATTGGCCCAGCCCACTGATTATCAATGATTGGTTTTCTTGTAAATCTCATTTGCTTATGTCTTACTCAGTGGCTTGCCTTCTTCTTGTGTTTGTCCCTCCAATGTTGAATAGCTTAACATCCTTCTGATTGGATGACTTGTGTCCTTCCACTTTTTACATTCAGGGAAGTAGATTTTAGTGCCTGGTTACAGTCAGCATGAGATGCCTGTTTTCAGACAATAATGAGTTCAATAAATTAAAGGCCTGGCATATTACAGTAGGGTATTCTACAACTTCTATTGCTTTATGTTGGCAAAGATCTAATTTGTGATATTCTGCTTCACAATTTCACATGCACAACATTCTGACACCATCATATATCTACTGTTACTACAGATATGCAAGCCAGGTTCTCCATGGGATTTCATGTGTTTTATTTCTATCTCCCCCGTGTGCTGCTTCCAACTCACCTCCCTTCACCCAACACTGTGTGTTGAATTCCCCAGCTCATCTGTTGCTTATCCCGCTTCTCTTCACAACTCTCTACTTCTTTCTGTTTTTGTTCTTCATTTAAATCACCAGTGAAATGGCTGCATCCCTATAGTTCTAAGTTCAAAGTTCCTTTACACTGCTCAATGACATTATGTGGCTCCCCCACACTCTCACCTGCAATTGGCTTCTCTTTCTGGATATTGCACTTTTTAATTTACCGCTCCGAAATAGGCACCCAGCATCTTTGAATGGTAAATTAAAAGTAAAAAATAAATGTCAGCCATAGCCTCTTGATGCATACATGGTGCTGCATGTCTGCGTATACATCATTATGATGGGGATGAACATTTTCAGAAACAAACTTTATTTTGCCGACAATATTCAATGTTCACACCCAGCATTTGGAAGTTACAATTCTTGTTTTAGTGGGGTTGGTGGAATGTGACCATTGTAGAGTGTTTGTTGAGTAGTTGTTTCAGAGAGTTTACTGTAAACTAAGACCAAATGGCAGAAGCAGGTTAGTTAGTTAGCTCATTCCTGTATTACCACAAAAGAAAAAAGTGCTAGGAGTTGCAAAATCAGTAGAAAGCTCTCTCTTTTTTAAATTTGTACTGACATGCAGGGATATAAAATAACTGGCCACCATCATCCAGATCTGGGTGTCCAGCACTTTTCATAAAATAGCTCAGTACCAGCTCTCTGTTGTAAAGAAAACCAAATTGTTTCTTCCAGAAAACAACTTCAGAACTGCTATTTAAGCCCTCGTACTCTTGAATCTGGATGGTGGTAATGCCCCTTCTGATGGAACTCTATTGGTTCTCTTATCCAGCCCTCACTATCTTCAATACCAGCTACATAATTTAGAAATTCATCATGAGCAGCACCCTTGCCTATATTACAGACATGTTCGCCATATCTGATGGTTCCTGTCACATCCTCAGCCAGGACACCAGCACACTACAGGCTAATAGGTGTAGAACAGAAAAAAAAGAGAACTTTCCAACATATGCACCCAGGATCTGGAACAACATTCCCATATACATTAGGACCACACAATGCTGCTCCAGGTTAGGAAAGAACTGAAGACCTGCCTCTTTAAAGAACACTACATCACAATGCATTAGCAGTTAACAACATAGCTTCCTATTACTCATTGACTTTATGCTTGTCGTTGACCATGTACTGTGCTCTGGTGTCTTTTGACTAGGTCTGTGCTATAGAAATACCATGCACACACATGTAATTACATATATATATATATATATATATATATATATATATATTACCTACTGGCGGTCGCCAGTAGGTAGTTATAGTTAGGACCCCTTTTCCATAGGAAATCCGCAACATTCTATTTTGAATAACTTTGGCGCCGGTCGATGAATCCTCGCGAATTTCTCAAAATAGGTGGGGCGCTACGCTCCGCTCCTACCCTGAAAGTCTCGGGGGGATTCGTCAAGCGGGGGCTGAGATAAAAGGGGGGTCCCAAAACGCGTTTTTCCCATGCATTTTTCCATAGGACCTTTAGAACGAGCTACAGCCCGAACGGCTGAACAGAATTACTAGAAATTTGGCAGAGAGGTAGCCATAAGGTCAAGGAAGTGCCTTTTGCAGGTCTGGTGTAAATCTGTTCAGTATTTCCTGAGTAAATAGCATTTAAAAGCATATATATATGTGGGCGGAGCCTAACCACACATCTCATCCTGAGATCTGATTGGCTGTCAGCACTTCATCCAAGAAGTGTTGGCAGCCATCTTGGGACAAATATACATGATAGCACCTCATTAAAAAGCATTGCAGTTAATAGAAGGTTTTAAGACTTTAGTTACATTATAAATCATTTGTTGATGGTACCATACTTATTTTAGGAATTGTGGTATGTTCTAAGGTGATTTCACCATGTGAAAAAGCCTTCTGCTGGGATATCATGATTGAGAGAAAAATATTTTCTCATGCTTTTACCACAGAGGTTTGGAAGGTGATCTATAGGCTAAACTGAGAGCTTATTTTTTGTAAATTCACATTATCTTTCTCAGTCATGTGAGAATGAAGTCTGATATTCTCAGTAAAACATGTACATCCAACAAGGGCAGAGACTGTCAGTTGATTCCTTTGTGTTCTACTGCAGCTTCCCAGAGTGTTCCAAAGAACTACTAGAGCGCTAACAGTCCTACTTATGATAAACGTATGGCACACCTGAAGCCATCTTGCTTGGATTAAAGTGGTAACTCTTAAAACATTTAATTTAAAAAGGAACAAAATGAGGGGGTTCATTTTTCCATAAAAAGTATGATTAGTGCTGCAGAAAGAAAAATTAGGGCACATTTTGAGTGACTTCTCAAATCCTCTTCTATTTCATTAAAAAATTCTGACATGCAGACTGAAACATGCACTTTCAATACCAGCAGCAGTTTTCCCTGGTGAGCAGTAGCTTTACTACAGTGATCTAATGAGCAAAAAGAGTGCTAACATTCTGAATTTATGGCAAATGTGTGACACATCTGAATGCCTTCTTGATGGAATCAAAGTAAAAAACTGAAAGTATTTCCTACTGAGGAGACTGCAGTAAATGAGGAAATTAGGAAACTTCATAACAAATAAGTCTCCCAAGATGGCCACCAGAGACAAAAGAGCCCAAATGTAGCCCAAATATCACCCAGATGTAGCCCAAGTATAGCCCAATGACAGAATGTCCCAGAATGTTCTTAAAAACAACTAGAGCGCTTACTGTCTTCATTATGACAAAAGTATGGCACACCTGAAGCCATCTTGATTGGAATAAACTGGTAACACTTAAAACATTTAATTTAAAAAGGAACACAATGAGGAGGTTCATTTTGCCATAGAAATTATGATTAATACTGAAGAAAGAAAATGAGGGCACATTTTGAGTGACTTCTCAAATCCTCTTCTATTTCATTAAAAAATTCTGACATGCAGACTGAAACATGTACTTTTAATACCAGGAGCAGACTTCCATGGTGGAGTAGTTTTACTACAGTGATCTAATGAGCAACTAGAGTGCTAACATTCAGAATTTATGGCAAATGTGTGACATATCTGAATACCTTCATGATGGAATCAAAGTAAAAAATTGAAAGCATTTCCTACTGAGGAGACTGCAGTACATGAGGAAATTAGGAAACTTCATAACAAATAAATCTCCCAAGATGGCCACCGGAGACAAAAGAGCCCAAATGTAGCCCAAAATCAACCAGATGTAGCCCAAATATAGCCCAATGACAGAAGTGTGCAAAACACTTATTATTTTGTGTTTTTGCAGTGTTATATAGTGCAGACTTGTCAGGTATTGGAGTGCTTTACATGATCATTGGTTACATCACACAAGAACAAATTCATTTTGGTTGTAGACATGGGGAGACTAAGTGATTTGACCAGAATCACAGAATGTCGAGCTGAAGCAGAAACTTCAACCTGGTTCCCCAGTTGCAAAGTCTGCAGTTCTGGAAGTAACACCACATCCTCTCCCCTAAGTGCAACATTTAATCAAGTGGTCAACTGGATAAAAAAACATAAAGATAACAAATAATTTAAAAGTGCTTTGTCGCTATTTGAAAACTCAGAAAATATGTCCTTATTTTAGTCTTTTAGAGCACTAACCATAATTTTGATGCCAATAAGACCCTCTCATATATGTAATTTCTAAAGGAAATGCTCTAGGTATTACAGTTTTGATTACATCAAGATGATGTCAGGCGTTCCACACTTTTGTAATAAATATAGAATGTTAGCAATCTAGTTGTTCATTAGGATACTGTTGAGAGGCAGAGGCCAGGGGCACGGACTCTGAAAATTGAAGGCAGGTAGGAGGGTGCAAAGGCAACAATTTAACCACACTGAGCAGGCAGGAAGGGCCGTGGAAGCACAACAGACTATGGAGGGCAGTGGAAAGGGGGGCAGGGGCAACAAACCAACAATACAGGACTTGCAAGAGAGGCTGTTGGAGGGAAGATCTATTACGGGTCAAGGAAGCTAGGGGCGGTCCCCAGATCCCCGGGAGCCACCACAGAACTGAGCAGGAGAGTGAGTCAGGGACAAAAGGGGCACCTTAATTTGAGCCGGGGTGCCTAGGAACGCTTGCTCCAAAAATGAAGAAAACAGACATATGAGACATGGAATTGGAGGCAGAATACAATGGCAGTTTAATGAGAAGATGCAACTTCAAAGAAACCGCAGAATAGAGACATAAAGTACAAAAAACAGAATCCAGATAATCATACAGCTGTCATAATATTCTCTGTATCTCAATTAATGTACTGACAGAGAGAGAGAGAAAACACATCTATAAATGCATCATGAGAAACAAGTTACACCAAGGAAAATGTTACCTAGGAACACTCACGTTTACTCTTAGAGCAAGCATTCCTGCAATTACAATACAAAATCTTTTAAATGCAAAAGTAAAGAGAACAATGGTTAAACATAACATGACATTTCATATAGGTAAAATAGAATAAGATACTTCAAGCAAAGCAGAGCAAGACATTTTAAGCAAAGGAAGACAAGAGCTCCCAGCTCTTGGGGAAAACCTGCACTGCCTGTTAACCTACATACAGACGGCGAGGTAGTCCGTCGATATCTGTGGGTGCTCCCTTTTTATATCATTTTGTGGGCTCCTTTGCACGCTACATCTACCTACGTATGCTACCCAAAAGCTTCGACTGCAGATTTTACCAGACATTTCGTCATTTACCCACTTAATGCTGACAATGGACTGGGTGAAAAGGTCAGTCTCTCAGGCCAATCGCTTATCGTAAGTTCCATAGAGCAAGCAGAAAATAATGGGTATTGTACGGGAATTCAATATATTCATGTATAAAATCTCCTCAGTTCTCCTAACTTGACGCTCTGCGGTTGCCACTTCCTTAAAAGCGGGAAACCTGCCCAGGAAGCAAGTACCAGTCCAGGATGCAGCCTACTGTATGTCGACAGCTTCAGGGGGATGTTGAACTTTGATACCGAGCACGGAGCACTCGGGTAGGGTGGGGGCTACTAGTTTGGATCAGAAGGCCTCGCAGACCTGCCTTCAGACTGCTATACACTAAAATTGCAGAGCTATGGTCAATTTAGCAAAGAGGCCTACATATTGAACAGAAGGGCCTACACAGGGGTTTTATGCTGGCTGAGTGGTAAGGATGTCTCAGGATAATTATATAGCAATACAGGACCCGCTGGTCAATTTAATACGGCCTACAAATGCAGCTGGCAGGGCAAGGACAAGGGTCTCATACTTCAGGTGTGGACAGAACGGGCCAGGGGCCCCCTGTGATACAAAATCTACCCTCCTTCAAGGCTGTGGCAATGTAATAGACCATTGTGGGCAGAAGGAAGAGGCAATGGTAGTACAACCATACATGCCAACAGACCCGATTCAGCCAGGAAACGTCCAATGTTTTTAAGCTCAAATGGGCTTTATTTGATCTGTCTCCTGTCTACAATATCCTCTTTTTCAATGTAACTCAAAGGGGAAAATCAATACCCCAGTTTTTTTTTCAAAATCTCCCTCTTACCAAGTTCAAAATGTTCGCAAGTATGGTACATTGGATCATGGAAGGAAATGGGATAGGGACATGGACTTGGATAACAGAGGACAGGAGGGACATGGAGAGGTGCACCAAACTGACCCTGCAGGGCAGGCATCAGGGTTTGCAGCAGCACAATACACCACACAGGGCATGCAGGACGGGAGTGCAGCACAACAATCCATAGAAAGCAAGAGGGAGGGGACAGGACCATGCACATGGACAACAGAGAACAGAGGGGCAAGAGGCAATGGTAGCTAGCTGACCATAATGGACAGACAGGAGAGAAAGCTGCAGCATAACAGACCATAAAGGGCAGGAGGGACGGATCAGGGGCATTACAATGGAACAGACAAGCCAGGAGGGAGGGAGTAGGGCTGGGGGCAAGGGGGCAGGGCAGGAGCAGCAAGATAGCCATGGAGGTCAGGCAGGATGGGCACTAGAAGCAAGACACACCATGAAGAGCAACAGTGAGACTGTGATGGCATACACACAGACCATGGAGGGAAGGTGGGAGGGGGTCAGGGGCAGCTAACTGACCACACAGGGAAGGTGGGAGGGGCCATGGCAGCACAGAAGACCATGCATGGCAAGTGGGAGGGTTAGTGGCAGCACAATGGCTATGATGGGCAAGAAGGAGGGTGGAGGGGCATGCACAAAGGACAATGGAGGATAGAAGGGAGGGTCAGGACCTGTGCACAGACAAGAAAGTTCAGGGGAAGGGACCTCACAACAGACCACACGGGGCAGGCAGGAGGAGCAGTTGCAGCACAACAGACCAGGGAGGGCAGAAGGGTGTGGCAGTACAATGGACCATGTAGGACAGGAGGAAGAGGATAGGGGCATGGCATGTGGACAGGCAGGGTGGAGGTGGCAGGGACAGGTTACAGTCATCTGACAATGCTAGGCAGGTGGGAGGGGAGTGGCAGCTCAACAGAACACTCAGAGTAGATAGGAGTGGCAGGTCCATGGGACATGGTGGGCAAAAAGGATGGAGCAGGGGCATGCACAAAGACATCGGAGGGCAGGGGGAAGGAGAATAGGGGCAGCAAGCTAAGCACAGAGTTTAAGCAGGAGGTCAATGATGGGGCATAGAATTGGGCAATGGAGGGCAGGAGGACTGGACTGGTACATCATACTAAATTGAGGGCAGTGGCAGCACATCAGACCATGCATGGCAGGAGGGAGGAGGCTAGTCCATGGATTCACACAACAGAGGATAGGGAGGAAGGGGATGGGGCAGCAAGCTAACTGTTCAGAGAAGGCGGGTATTAGGAACTTTATTGTTTTTAAAACATTGTGTCTGTGCGAACTACTTAAAATATGAACAAGTATGCAGCATAATCTCACTTTTATTCAGGAAGAAGAGGACGTTTGTGACTGTGACTCCGGGCTCACTTGGCAGAAACACCCCCTGACCCTCCACCCCCTATCGCAAAATGTAATGCCCGTGAAAAGGGTAGGTGAACACAGTGTTATATAGAACATAGTCCTGAGAGCACGATTGAAAATGAAAACTAGATATAGTGTATGGTATAAACTATGCACCAAAAAGTGTGATATAAGATGAACCGGGCGTGAAATATAATTTGCAATACATTGTGCGCAATGACAGATTCATTGGAGAGCGCGAGATAGCACAGGCACTAGCGCGTGCTATGCGATATGCGCCTTGGAGTGTAATATGCACAGGGCAGTGTTGTGTAACCTAACTAGTCTCTAAAGTTGTAATATAAAATATGTGCTGGGGAGTGTAACGTTGCATATGCACTGTGACAAATATATGGATCCCAGATTGTAATATGTATGGCATAGCACTGTGCGTTATAACATAGGCATCGAGAAAGGCACGTTAGATGGGGCAATATAACCCGTGCGAAGACAAGTGTGGCATGACATATTCACGGGGTGGTGTTACAGTGCACATGGGCTAGAGAGTGTCATAGCATATGCACTAGCTAGTGGAATACAACACAGAGGTGTGTGGCACTCGGCAGGCAATGGTGGGTGTAACACAGCATTGGGCTCTGTCAGGAGCACGCTGTGACTCTCAAGTGATGTTCGTCCCCTTTCCAGAGAGTAAAATAAAAAGTATTACACATCCGGCAGTGGATGTGTGTTTTATTAACCGTGAGGGGGGTTTCTTGCATAGTTTTGGTCGAATTTTTGTCGAATCCCCTTTGAATGGCTTGGTGTGCATGTGTATTAAATGTGCCCGTCAATAGCTACCCATGTTTGTATAAATAAACGACACGGGTGTCTACCAGGATTAGGCACGGTAGGGCATCAGACATGTCAGAGCTTCACTAGTGGTGTAAATACATTCCACGTGGATTCATTGCATGCATAGTCGCCTTTTAATGAATATCACGCAAATCATCATGGTGATAGGTACGTACGGTTTGTCCAGCATGTCCTAGGTGTGTCTATAAATATATATTTTTTTAAAATAATAAAAAACAGTGGCCAGCCCTGGGGATTGGGGTCAAAAAAATATAATTAGGAGACTGGCCCTGGGGGATGGGGTCATCAGGGCCAATAAATTAGAATAAGAAGGGGAACCAAACAGCCCCCCTTCTTAAAAAACTAAAATAAATAAGACTGGCATCGTGCCGGAGGCCATGCCCCCTCCGTGCAGCACTCTGCAAACGCGCCCCCAACAGGCATCTCCAGTATGCGCCAGGGAGCTGCGCTGCAGCCAGGTGTTCTGAGGCCAAGCCCCTTTTTACACCTCTCTGCAACGCAGCTCTGTGGCGCTTACTGGAGGTACCTAGTGGTCTAGTTTGACCCTAGGGACCCTTAGGATTCAGGGGGACTCTCAACTTAGAACAGCCACAGGGCGCGTTTACACAGTGGTGAAGGGAGGGGACGGGGCCTGAGGTGACGTGTGCAAACACGCACTATGGCATGTTTTAAATTGGGGATATAATTTCCCTTCAATACTGAGGGCTCCTGGGGGCTAACTAGCCCACCAAGTGCTTCCAGTAAGCGCCACTGAGCTGCATTGCAGAGAGGTGGTCCAGGCCGTGCCACTTTTTACACCTCTCTGCAATGCAGCTCTGTGGCACTTACTGGAGGTACCTAGTGGGCTAGTTGTACCCTAGGGACCCTCAGGATTCAAATGAACTTAATCTCCCAACTAAAAATGGACACAGGGCGTGTTTACACAGTGGTGAAGGGAGGGGACGGGGCCTGAGTTAATGTGTGCAAAAACGCCCTGTGGCCTGTTTTAAGAGGTAGATTTAATCCCCATGCCCTATTATACACTAGGGGCTTACAGAGGAGGTCATGCTAATCACAGGGGGACCCCAACGCATAATGTTCCCTAGTGTATGTAGGTGTTTTCACTGTATTCTAAGTGTCTTTTAACATAGCACTGGCTCTAGGACTGGTTAGTCAGACTCAGTTACCACCAGTATCCGTCTGAAAAAGTTGAGGGTACAGGATGATTTTGCAACAAGGCTTCTTTCTGCTCTTCTTTTTGTTCTTTCTGCACGTTATCCTTCTTCCTGCACTTATCTTCGTATTTGAGGACTTCTGTTGCTTCTTTCTGCACTTCTTTTGTTTCTTTCTGTGCATTTTTTCTTCTTTCTTCACATGTCCTATCTCTGTAGGCATAGTTAGAAATTAGCATTTAAAAAACCTTTGAAATTCACTGAAAAAACCATGGGTTTCACACACGTTATAGTTAGGAATTAGCATTTAAAAAACCTTAGAAATTCAATGAAAAAACCAAAGGTTTCACACATGTTATAGTTAGCTGGACATTTCACTCGTAAAAAACCATTGAAATTCCCCCGTTATAGTTAGTTCAGCTAACTATAACTCGCGCGCCCGCAATGCACTACTGATGACGTCACATATTACATCACTCATGACATGGTCACTGACATCACTCATGACATCACTGATGACATCTCAATTGACATCACTGATGACATCACTGATGACATCATCCAGTGATTGTGTGTTTTTATGAAAATTATATATTTTTTATATTTATGTATATCTCAAGGTCAAAGGAAGAATAAATGGGTATATAAGTGTCTAAATGGATACTTTTTTTGGAAATTTTTTTGTGTAACTGACTGTTTAAGTGTATCATAGTGAATACATGGCTTACTGAGTAATCTTTAAATATTTAAATATCTGTATCAGTTTCTTACTTTGTGTATAAGTGGCTGCATGGGTTGGTGAGTAGCTACATGAGTGTCTATATAGGTTATTAGTTGGTTTTTTATCACTATGAGTGTCTGAGTTTCTGTATGGTTCGGTGGGGGGTATTACTTAGTGCATAGGTGCATGAATGAGTGACTCACTGTTTGTATGTGTTGAATACAGCATGTGTGCAGGACTGTATGGGTGGATGAGTGTGTGCATGGGTGTGTTAGTGAGTGAATGACTGTCTCAATAGTGTCTTTATGAGTAACTACATATGTTTTAAACTAGTATATATGACTATTGGTGTATATAAGTGAGTATATGTGAGAGTGAGAGATTGGAAGAGTTCCTGTATGAATAAGTATGTGTTTCTATAAGTGATTGTTTAAAAGAGTAAGTATATGTAAGTTTCTGTAGAAGTAAGTGTGGTGGTGTGTGTATAACTGTATATGCAAGTAAATGGATGATTGATTCTTTATTAGCATGAGTGACTATGTGTGTGAGTTACTCTATGGATGAGTGGCATTGTGTAACGGGATGTACAGGTGTATGAGTACATATGATGAGTGAGTACATGTATGAGTGACTGTAGAGGACTGTTGGTGAATTACTGCATGTGTATGTGGTTCTTAGAATTACTGAATAGGTTGTTGTAACTGATATTGATATGTTCATTATTTTGAACATTTTAGTTTCTATTTTTGAATGTGTGTTTCAATGGTTATATTAGGGGGAGAGGAGGTCTGCCACTCTATCACAAGGATGATGTCATCAGTGATGTCATCAGTGATGTAATTTGAGATGTCATCAGTGATGTCATGAGTGATGTCAGTGACCATGTCATGAGTGATGTAATATGTGACGTCATCAGTAGTGCATTGCGGGCGCGCGAGTTATAGTTAGCTGAACTAACTATAACGGGGGAATTTCAATGGTTTTTTACGAGTGAAATGTCCAGCTAACTATAACATGTGTGAAACCTTTGGTTTTTTCATTGAATATATATATATATATATCTATATATATATATATATATTACCTACTGGCGGTCGCCAGTAGGTAGTTATAGTTAGGACCCTGTTTCCATAGGAAATCCGCAACATTCTATTTTGAATAACTTTAGCGCCGGTCGACGAATCCTCGCGAATTTCTCAAAATAGGTGGGGCGCTACGCTCCGCTCCTACCCTGAAAGTCTCGGGGGGATTCGTCAAGCGGGGGCTGAGATAAAAGGGGGGTCCCAAAACACGTTTTTCCCATGCATTTTTCCATAGGACCTTTAGACAGGGCTACAGCCCGAACGGCTGAACAGAATTACTAGAAATTTGGCAGAGAGGTAGTCCTCAGGTCAAGGAAGTGCCTTTTGTAGGTTTGGTGTAAATCTGTTCAGTAGATTCAGAGAAAATAGCCTTTAAATCAATATATATATCTGAGCCAGCTTACGGTACGCTTACCGTAAGCTTACCGTACGCGTACGGTGGCGTGCGCGAGCGCGATTCTGATTGGCTGTTAGATCTTAGTAAACATTTGAATCGGCCGAAACCAGGAAGCGGCGGCCGCCATTTTCTCTCTCGCACTCTGAGGGGGGGCTGTAAACAAAGACAAAAAACATATAAAGGGGCTGTTTAGACAGCGCCCATGCACATAGCCATGTTAGTTGAGTCCTCAAAGATCCCCCAAGGCCAAAAACGGTAAATTTTTATTTTTTGAAAATTTCGCCGATTACGCTTACCGTACGCGTATGGTGCGCTTACGCTAAAAATTTTAATAAAAAAAAAAACACTCTCTGTGCATGGCATATTATTGTCATCACTTACAAATTAAATTTAACAGATTACCTATCACAAGGAAGCGCATAATATGTCCTCCATGTGCGCACGGTGCGTAACGTGGGCACGCGGTGCGCGTGTACGGCACTAACTGCGTAAAGTGGGGGCGCGGTGCGCGAAGCGCACCGCGTGCTCACTGTGCGCGCACGATGCGCGAAGCGCACCGTGCGCGCACGGAACGAACTGCGTTAAGTGGGCGTGCACGCCACGAATGGCGTAAAGTAACTTAGCATTTAAAAAAACGTACAAATTCACTGAAAAAACCATAGGTTTCACACACGTTATAGTTAGGAATTAGCATTTAAAAAACCTTGCTAATTCAATGAAAAAAACATAGGTTTCACACATGTTATAGTTAGCTGGAAATTTTACTGATAAAAAACCAATGAAATTCCCCCGTTATAGTTACTGTAGGCAACTATAACTCACGCGACCGTAATCCTCTGGTGATGACATATGTGTCTTTATGAAAAAAAAAAATTTGTCAAATATGTATAGCTAAAATTTAATGGAAGAAGACATGGGCAAATAAGTGTCTAAATACAGTATTAGCATCAGCAGAGGATTACGGTCGCGTGAGTTATAGTTGCCTACAGTAACTATAACGGGGGAATTTCATTGGTTTTTTATCAGTAAAATTTCCAGCTAACTATAACATGTGTGAAACCTATGGTTTTTTCATTGAATTAGCAAGGTTTTTTAAATGCTAATTCCTAACTATAACGTGTGTGAAACCTATGGTTTTTTCAGTGAATATATATATATATATATTACCTACTGGCGGTCGCCAGTAGGTAGTTATAGTTAGGACCACGTTTCCATAGGAAATCCGCAACATTCTATTTTGAATAACTTTGGCGCCGGTCGACGAATCCTCGCGAATTTTTCAAAATAGGTGGGGCGCTACGCTCCGCTCCTACCCTGAAAGTCTCGGGGGGATTCGTCAAGCGGGGGCTGCTTCACCCCACAGATGAGGATAGATGGCTTGATAGCACCCTTTAGAATGAACCATGCGATCAGGCTTAAAACTGCGGAGGAAAGAGTGCTCAAGAGATGAGAGAAACACGGATAAGCAGTTAAGAATCTGGGGCCATATTATCAAGGAACGGCGATAACGGCGATAACATTATCGCCACTTCTGGTGTGAACCTGGGCTTCTATGGGAATTCACAAGGGCATATTATCAAGGCCATTATCACCGCTTTAGCAGCAGTTTCCTGCCGCTAAAGCGGCAACGATGTTATCGCCGTTCCTTGCTAATATAGCCCCTGGCAAGTTTTGAACAAAAGTATTTGGTAGATTTGGGCATTGACAATGTTCTTTAAAGTCCTGGTAAATGTTGCATTTGCCATCGGATCGCATAAGCACGTTCCACCAATCTCATACATCCTCACCCCCGTTTAGAGATGAAGAAATGCAGTCTTGATAACAGTGGAGCCTCAGCAGGCTCTACTGCCAGACACCTCTGCCCTGAGGGCACATCTGACACAGTGCTCCCCGGTCTCAGTGATGGCTATCCCTCTTATAACCCCCGTGAAGGGCAACCATCAGTTGTGCTCACGAGATGGCGGTCCTGGGCAGGGAAATCGCTCAATGACCCCCACGCACAGGGAGAAATGTCCCTGCATAATGGAAACACTAGTGTTTTGTTCTGCCAGAGCAATCTCCTGCAGGCACGTATGTTGCCCAGGCCGCTAAGGTGCTGTCTGTTTTAAAAGGACTCTTCCATAAACAAGGCACTCACCTTAGCACTCTAGCCAAATCTAGGCAAAGAATCAGATACATTTCACACAACAATGTATTACGAGACCGAAGACAGTGAAATAGTGCGAGAGCTATGAGAGATCTCAGTATGTGTTTTTCGGGTTCAATAGCAGTATTTCACACTTGGCCAATTTATTCACAAGACATCCTATATTCATGCCTTTAAAACACATTAAACTACTTTAACTTTTAGTGAGTGGGCTGCTGATTATTATTTATCATTGTAAAATTGAAAGGAGAAACCTAGACCCCTGAGAAACATCCTCGGAGCTGGAAACCAAATAACTATATTTTATCTGCTGCCCACACATTGAGTTCTGGCTGCTTTCATGCTAATCATCATGTAACATTTCACAGGTGTCTGCCTTTATTGAGGCTGGACAACAGTGGCCCTATAACCCATTCCTTGCGATGATATATAATTTAATTAAAGTTCGAGAGAGGTCTAAGAGTTGCGGTAGAGATGGACCAATTTGGTACTTGAAGGCTGCAATAAAACCTTTTTTTATGAGGGTTTGGATGCGGTCCTAAATGTGGACCATAGAGGAGCAGATTAAAGATATTTCACTTTTGATCACAATTATCAGGCAATATCCCTGCACTGAGAGAAATCTCATTTGCTACATTTATCAAAAAGAAATGCTAGATTCGATCGTTCCTACAAGAAATTGGGGTATTAATTGAAGGGGGGGAGTTAGAAACCACCACAAGTAATACCCACAACTCTTGTCACATTGAACCACTAAAGTGAATAAATAAACCTGAGCTCAACACTCTAATAGCTATGGCACAGAGCAGACAGGCTTAACTTAAAGGCAACATGTAAAATATTTATACAAAACCTAAATTGTGAAAAGTTAAAACACAAAATAAGAAAAACCACAAACCAATTTAGAAAATAGAGTAAATGTGAATAAATAAAATGACAGCAAAACAACAATAATCCAATAAGGGAAACCAGAATTATCAATTTTTAAAAATGAAATATAAAAATGGCACCAAAATGCATAAATCACCTACTGCCATCAGGTTGTGCTTGACGGTTACCAAGGCTCAAGTTAAGGCTGACAGGGATAAAGCAAAGGTCAGATTGAAAAAACAGGTTTTACCTGGTTAGAAGTTTGATCTTCGGACATAGGGCCTTCTTATGAGTTTGGCAGTCCGCCTGTTGTCTCACCACTCCCGTGCCGACAGGAGGACCACCAAGCAGGTTGGGCGCCCGCCAGCTCACCAAATTATGAGTGTAATCAAGGGTGGGGGGTGCTGCGGCGGCAGCTATTTAAGACTCATAAGAGAGCCTTATCAGCAGACTGCCACAGTGACAGCGTCTGCAGCACATTCCTGCACGTTGTGGCATGTGCCATGTTGTGTGTGCCATACCGTGCTGGAACGGGGGTTCAATTCCAGGGGGGCACAACCTGTGCACCATGCAGGCACTCCCAGACCCAGGAGTGGCAGGAGTTGCCTCCCCACCGCCCTATTCAAGGGGGACTTAGCACCATGAAATGGGCTGTGGACAGGCAACTCATAATCTGCTCTGCAATGCGCAGTGGCACTGCCAGCATATTACTGCTCCTGACCGCTGCACCACAGCTGCGGGATCCTGGGTCATGGCAGATGCAGTGGTCCTGTGGTTGTCCGACCGCCGCACTCAGAATATTGTGAACAGACCCGCAGTGGTTGAGGCGGTCGGACCGCAACCGCGAGTTACAGCTGTACTTGTAATAAGGCCCATAGTCACTGAAATGGAAGTCAGAAACGCTCAGTAGGGCAAGGATCTTTATTTGTTTTTTATAGAGCTCACGGCTACTCAGATGACACTCCCGTTGCTAAGGTTTACAACCACTGGTCAGAGGAACTTATTTAAAAAGCGAGATTGAACAGCCACATTTTAAGGTTCAGTTTAAGGGTACCTTTCTTCTTTGGTGGCCCTAAGATCAATGGGAAGAGCATTGCAGGTAGACGTGGCAAGTGCCGAGAAAGAGGAGCAGCCAAATTTCTTGCTTTTCGTTTTTGAGACAACTGCCAACAGAGCAGCAGAGGAATGTAGAGTTCTCATTGCCAGGTAGTGTGTGAGTCTGTTAGTCAAGTAGCGGAGACCTGACTTATAAAAGGCTCTGTGGGCCAACACAAGCCCTTTGAAATGTACTCTCTTCAAGATTGGTAACCAATGCAGTTCCTTAAGGTGCAGACAAAGGTGATTATTTTTCCGGAGCCCTAAAAGAAGCCAGGCTGCCGTGTTCTGTACCAACTGGACACTCTTAAGTTGAAACGCTGTGAGACCCCGGTACAGAACATTGATGTAATCCAGCTATGAGGTTATGAGAGCATGAATTACCATCTTTTGGCAGTGTGAAGGGAGCAGAAATAGAAATGTTTTGAAGATCTAAGGCCGAAGCAAACTCCTACAACACTTTCCACCTGGGAGCTGAAGGCTAGCTTCTTGTGAAACTTTACCCCTAGGTTTCGAAGTGTGGCAGGGGGTAGTAGTGGAAGAACCAAGATTGGGCCACAATTTATGTCCCCAAGAAGGAGGATTAGAGCCAAAAAAGATTTTGCTTTTGCTGGTGTTGAATTGAAGATTGCTCCCGCACATCCACTGAAATACCACTGACAGTCATGCTATGAATCTGTTCTGGACATTGGGAATATTACTGTCCCAGGTAAGAAGGATCTGTGTGTCGTCTGTATATGACATTACTTGCACGCCAAAAGATTTCACCAGGACTGCCAGGGGAGTCATGTAGAAATTAAGTAGCATTGGCCTCGGGGTAGAGAACTGAGGAACACTGAATCTTTGGGGTCAGATGCAAAAGGCTCTATCCATACAGGCTGACTTCTGCCAGAAAAAACGAACCCAAACCAGACCAAGGCAGCCCCACATATATCAATATTACTTAGCCATTGAAGGAGGATTGGGTGGGAAACTGTACCAAATGTCGCAGATAGATCTAGAAACAGGAGGACCACTTGCTTCCCTTGGTCCTCTCCAAGCCTAATGATATGAGAGACTTCTATCAACGTAGATTCAGTTCTGTGTCCAGGGCGAAAGACCGATTGAGATGAATACAGTAACTGGATAGAGTCCAAACACGTGGACAGCTGAGCATTAATCAGTTTTTCTAAAATTTTAGAGAAGACCAGCAGTAATGAAATATGCCCATAATTGGCCAAAATGGATTTGTCGAGTCAAGTCAAGTCAAGTCATAAAATTTGTATAGCGCACTACGTACCCAGAGGGTTTCAAGGCGCTTAGGAAGGGGAGGAGGATTATTTGTCAAATATCCACGTTTTAAGCTGCTTTCTGAACGCTAGGTGGTTCTGGGTGAGGCGAAGGTAGGAGGGGAGTGAGTTCCATGTTTTAGCAGCCAGGTATGCAAAGGATCTGCCTCCCATGGTGGTCTTGTTGATGCGAGGTATAGTGGCGAGGGCTTGGCTGGAAGATCGTAGTTGGCGGGAGGGGGTGTAGAAGGACAGTCGAGAGTTGAGGCAATCTGGTCCGATGTCGTAGAGTGATTTGTGTGCGTGGGTAAGCAGTCGGAAGGTGATCCTCTTATTGACGGGTAGCCAGTGGAGGTCTTTAAGGTGATCAGAGATGTGTTCGTTGCGAGGGATGTCTAATATGAGCCTGGCTGATGCGTTTTGGATTCGTTGGAGTTTCTTCTGGAGCTTTGCGGTAGTACCCGCGTAGAGGGTGTTTCCGTAGTCCAGTCGGCTCGTGACTAGAGCGTGGGTAACTGTTTTCCTTGTTTCGAGGGGGATCCAGCGAAATGTTTTTCTGAGCATGTGAAGAATGTTGAAGCAGGAAGAGGATACGGCGCTGACTTGTCTGTTCATTGAGAGTGAAGAATCCAGGATGACGCCTAGGTTCCGTGCGTGGTCTGTCGGGATGGGTGCTTTTCCGAGGGCTTCAGGCCACCAGGAATCGTCCCATGCAGAGGGGGATGTACCTAAGATGAGGACTTCAGTTTTGTCTGAGTTCAGTTTCAGACAGCTTTGTTTCATCCATTCGGCAACTTCTTTCATTCCTTCGTGTAGGTTAGTTTTGGCGGTGCTAGGGTCATTGGTGAGAGAAAGGATTAGTTGAGTGTCGTCCGCGTAGGAGATGATGTTGAGGTTGTGTCGGCGTGCGATGGCCGCGAGGGGGCTCATGTATACGTTGAAGAGGGTGGGACTGAGTGAGGATCCTTGAGGGACGCCGCAGATGACTTCAGAGGCCTCGGACTTGAATGGAGGAAGGCGGACTCTCTGGGTTCTTCCGGTGAGGAACGAGGTGATCCATTCAAGTGCTTTTCCTTGGATTCCGATGTTATTGAGGCGTTGTAGAAGGGTGCTGTGGCAGACTGTATCGAATGCTGCAGAGAGGTCGAGGAGGATGAGGGCGACTGTGTCTCCGCTGTCCAGTAGAGTTCGAATGTCGTCTGTTGCTGCGATGAGGGCGGTCTCAGTGCTGTGTTTGGCTCGGAAGCCGGACTGTGAGGAGTCGAGGGATTTGTTGGCTTCGAGGAAAGCGGCGAGCTGGTTGTTGACGGCTTTCTCGATGACTTTGGCCGGGAATGGAAGAAGCGAGATGGGGCGGTAATTTTTGAGTTCGGTGGGGTCCGCTGTTGGTTTTTTCAGAAGGGCAGTGAGTTCGGCGTGTTTCCAGTCTTCTGGGAAGGTAGCGGAGTTGAAGGAGCAGTTGATGACGTCTCGGAGGTGCGGTGCTATGACGGAGTCTGCTTTGTTGAAGATGTGGTGAGGGCATGGGTCTGTGGGGGATCCTGAGTGGATGGAATTCATCAGGCGGATGGTGTCCTCAGTGGAGATTGGGTTCCAAGCCTTAAGGGTGTTCACGGGGGGAAGGTGGTCAGCAGATGGTAGGGTTTTTTTCAAAAGCGGAATAAACTTAGCTTTTATCCAACAGCTGAGAATGGTAGATTGACATAGGTAGTCATTCAGGAGTGTGTTAAGAGTAGGAAGTTTAGCCCCATGATTGACTGCCATTATTTGAAGGGGCAAGGGTCATCATCATAAACCAGATTTACAGGACTTTGAGGCTTTCTTCTTACAGCTTTATTCTTACAGCGCTGAGATACCCGTAGTGGTGATTGGCGCTATATAAAGACCTATACATTTACATTTACATTTCTCCGAGTCTTCCAAAGAGATGGTGGCAAATCTAGTCAAGGAGCAGGGTCGCATAGATGAAACTGTCAAAGGCCAGTTCCCCAAAAAAGGACCACAATGTCAGATAGCTGCTGGACAAGGTCCTGATGAAGCCATTAACATTTGGCTGGAGAGCTCAGAGTGGGAGAAATTTGATTTTCATGTCCAAGAAGGTCCTTTGCAGGCCAGATGCTTTTGGTGCCTTCGCCCAGTGAAGATTTCTTCATTCTGAATTGGTCTCTCTTTAGGAACTCGAATTCCTTCAGCAGCGCAAGGCTGCACGTTGTACCCTCTCTACAATGTCCCACTGACATGGATTTGCTGCTGTGGAAAAGCTCCAAGTGGTAGCAACCTGAATCTTTGATCCAGCAGCAATACACCTTTGTTGAATTAATTTAGACGTTTTTTCTCGGTCCTCCAGAGGTCTTTGGATACAAAAAGTTTTTACTTGCCAGGATTTTCAGGATGTAAGGAGGAGTACACTTTCACACAGCATATGGTCCCAGGACTTCAGGAACAGCACTTGTGGTCAAGAGTCACTCAAGCAGAAGCCACAAGCATTGTCCAAGCCAGGTCCAGTTCAAAGTGGTCAGCTGAGGTCTTCAGGATAAGGACGTCTAGCAGCTTTGTATGTGCCTGTAGCTTAATAGGATGTCAGCCAACTGACCCTTGGAGTCCACTTCTTTGTCCTGGGTACAAGTGGGAGCAGATCTTGCCTTTCATATTTCCTCACAGATCTCAATAGCAGGTGCAGTTCTTTTGTCTCCCACAGGTCCAGAAGTGTTATGAAGAGAGTGCAGAGGGGTGCCACATTTATGCCTGGCACCAGTCTGTGGGTAGGGGTGAACCCTGGCCAATCCCTAACCAATAGGAAAAAACTTTCCATGGGTAACCTTATCTACTTTTGCAGCAGTTTCTGTGTGCCCTGCTGCAAACAATCATACAATGCCCCTCTCTACCTATAGCAAAGATGGCAGAAACTATATTTTCCTTTGCAGAGCTTCTGTGCTCACTCTAGAGGTGTGGCCAGGTAAATGAGCAACCCCTCCTCTGTTGTTATTCAAAGCCGGTTCTGGAAGCAGCTCTTCCCCCACTGGAATTTGTGCCTTGCTCACTAGAGGGACAAAAGAGGATGCAGGCTCAGGTGTTAGCCACATCTACCTGTGATCTGGTAGGCCTCTTTTAAGTTAATTTGGTTCCAGGGCATAGGTCTAGATGGTCATACACAGGGCCTTTTTCGTGGCTCTGGTAGCAAGTTTACACCTCATCAAGTGGCCTATTCAGCGCCTGGGTGACAGTTGGGAGTTCATGCAAATGGGTATTTAAAGGCTTCAGGCAGGGAAAAGGTAACTTTCTAAAAGTATATTTTCTAAAATATTGTTCGTCAGTGAATTGGGCTTGCAATAAATATTTCAAAAAGTCCAAAAATTACTTTTGTGGATGGTTTCTAGCTGGAGTTAAAATTATTAAATGCATCAATGTATTGGAACCTCCAACCTTGCAGCAGTGAAAATAGCTTTTTGGGCCTTTCCACTGTGAGGACATCTATATCAATACACAATTACATCTCCTTTGTTTAAATGCCATGCACCCTGCCTTATGGGTAGAAAAGCCTACGCAGTGTTGATTTATTAATTTTTAAATCGGGGGCTAGCCAGGTTACAAATGGTAGGCCTGCAGCCATGTTTGCAATGTCACTGCAGTAAGGGGCACAAAGGATGCTGCAGCCCCCTAGTGACATCTAACTTACAGGCCCTGGGTGCATCTCGTACCATAAAGTAGGAACTTATATGTAAGTTAAAAACACCAATTAGGACTATGCCAATTTCTTCATGTTGAGAGAGGGAGGCGATTCACTTTGCCACTGGTTAGCAGGGGTAATGTGCAGAGTTCTAAAGCCACCAAAAACACCAAAGAAAAGAATGTGATGGTGTATTTGCAAAAATGGTCATTTCCAACTGTTCTAAAATTTGAATTATTATTTATTTTTTACAGAGTTTTATATAGCGCAAACTTGACCTCAGGTATCAGAGCGCTTTACATAGCACCAGTTGCGTTAAATACATTGCAACCTGCCCTCTAGGCTGTCAAGGGCCTACACTAGGGGTGACTTATATGCATTTAAACGGAAGGTTTGGGCCTAGCAAAAGGCTTATTTTACAATGTTGAAATAGCAGTTTAAAACAGCACACACAGGCTCTGCAATGGCAGGCCTTAGACATTAGCGTAACACAGCTAGTGCTGCAGGCCCACAAGCAGCATTTGATTTACAGCCCTGGGTACATGTAGTACCACTTTACTAGGGACGTATAAGTAAATTAAATATGCCAACTGGTGATAATCCAATAGTACCATGTTATGAGGAGAGAGCACAAAGCACTATCGCTGATTAGAAGTATTAAAGTGGACAGAGACCTAATGCCGGCAAAAACGAGATTATGAAAACTGGAGGAGCAAGGAAAAACTTTTAGGGGAAGACCACCCTAAGGCTGACAGGCCTAGTAATTATCTAAATACAATTTACATATGGAAGACAGCCAGTGAGACACTCTATGTCATATCAAGTAGAAGAGAGCTCAATACTCTTGGTCACCATGAAGTAGAATGCAGTTTATAGGCTTTACGGTTTGGATAGAGATTTATAAGTTTAACATAAGGGCTAGTGAAATGTAGGTACTTCTTGATTAAATTTAGCAATTTAATTAGCATCCTAGTGACTATAAGAGCAAATAAAGAGACATGCATGATAAGAAAGAGTGCTCCCTCCATCTAAGGCTCAATGTGCTGTATACAATTCAGATCATTGACTATTACAAGGTCCTTCTAGTTGTCAAACAAGTTTCAGGTTTGAACGATTAACTATCATTATATATTTATATAATGCTTTATATTTATTATTTGTTTATCGCGAACGATGACGAAGGGAAAGGTAACATGGGGAGGAAATTCATCAGATGTGTTTGTCTCTCAAAGGCTGTTAGGGTTTGTCCATGCCTGCCATCAATCGTGTGCATCAAGCATAAATAGTAAACAAGTCAAAATTTCTGCTAAGTTTCTAAGTTTGGAAGGGAAATACCTGTTTGGGTGGTTAGAGGAACTGAATTTCTAGAGAGGAAACCTCAACTGTGGGCATTACAAATCAAACTTTATATATTAGTTTAAAGATCATAAAGTGCTAAAACTTGAGAATGAAAACATTCATTCTAGAGCATGTCCTTGGAGAGTTAATAGTGGTAAATATGTCTTTACAAGTTACATCAGGAATTCAGAAGGCAGTCTCTGGCCTATATTACATTAGAATTGATATACCGTGGAAGCTAAAAAAGGAGGATTGAATATATATTTGTGAAGGAAACTCTAATTTAAAACGAAAGCTGTAATAATAATTTTAGGGATACTTCTCCCATGTGAGGAGTGATTAACTGAGATGATATTTACTCCATTGTCAATTTAGGTGTTCTATATCTTATCCTAAGGGGAATGGAAACAGCTAACACTGTGGCCAAATAATTTGAAAAAATGATACTGGGTAGTACTTAGGTGGAATAGTTTGGAAAACTACGTTGTATAAATATGGCTTGTCAACAGTGCTTGGCTTCATCATTTCGTTGGTAACGTGATTTAGTGTGTTGTACACTTAGCTGTTTTTCTTTCATACTACAGTATGCGTAACACATATCGATTACAATTTATGTTTCTCAACCACTTAGGAGACTCTCCTACATGTTATTTTGATTGATAACTGTACTGTTGTACAATATATCGAATCAAAATGTAAGCTTGTGCAGTTGCAAAAAAATACATAAACAACCAAGTGGGCAATTAGGGCTGATAAGACAAAAAGAAACATCTGACAATGGAACTAAGAAAATAAAGATTTGCCAAATTATCACAAAACTGCAATTGAACAAGAGGACGGAAGCGGTGAAAGGATTGCTATGACAAGCTTTCACTTCCATGACACAGAGTTTAGAATCCAGTTTCCCAGCTATCTAACAGTGGGTTAGGATGACAGAGACAAGTACAGTGCATCGAAACAAGGCCTGCCCAAAAGAATATGAAAGCTTCCAGCACTGACTATCTTATGGATGACAAAATCAAAGAAAGTATCACATGACAGGTTCCCTAAAAGGCAATTTGAGGCTCTAATTTCATTTATTAGGTTTCGCCCACTGAGGGACATTGCCAAAATATCTGTTGTCCATAACAGTGGGCATTGGCCCAGCCCACTGATTATCAATGATTGGTTTTCTTGTAAATCTCATTTGCTTATGTCTTACTCAGTGGCTTGCCTTCTTCTTGTGTTTGTCCCTCCAATGTTGAATAGCTTAACATCCTTCTGATTGGATGACTTGTGTCCTTCCACTTTTTACATTCAGGGAAGTAGATTTTAGTGCCTGGTTACAGTCAGCATGAGATGCCTGTTTTCAGACAATAATGAGTTCAATAAATTAAAGGCCTGGCATATTACAGTAGGGTATTCTACAACTTCTATTGCTTTATGTTGGCAAAGATCTAATTTGTGATATTCTGCTTCACAATTTCACATGCACAACATTCTGACACCATCATATATCTACTGTTACTACAGATATGCAAGCCAGGTTCTCCATGGGATTTCATGTGTTTTATTTCTATCTCCCCCGTGTGCTGCTTCCAACTCACCTCCCTTCACCCAACACTGTGTGTTGAATTCCCCAGCTCATCTGTTGCTTATCCCGCTTCTCTTCACAACTCTCTACTTCTTTCTGTTTTTGTTCTTCATTTAAATCACCAGTGAAATGGCTGCATCCCTATAGTTCTAAGTTCAAAGTTCCTTTACACTGCTCAATGACATTATGTGGCTCCCCCACACTCTCACCTGCAATTGGCTTCTCTTTCTGGATATTGCACTTTTTAATTTACCGCTCCGAAATAGGCACCCAGCATCTTTGAATGGTAAATTAAAAGTAACAAATAAATGTCAGCCATAGCCTCTTGATGCATACATGGTGCTGCATGTCTGCGTATACATCATTATGATGGGGATGAACATTTTCAGAAACAAACTTTATTTTGCCGACAATATTCAATGTTCACACCCAGCATTTGGAAGTTACAATTCTTGTTTTAGTGGGGTTGGTGGAATGTGACCATTGTAGAGTGTTTGTTGAGTAGTTGTTTCAGAGAGTTTACTGTAAACTAAGACCAAATGGCAGAAGCAGGTTAGTTAGTTAGCTCATTCCTGTATTACCACAAAAGAAAAAAGTGCTAGGAGTTGCAAAATCAGTAGAAAGCTCTCTCTTTTTTAAATTTGTACTGACATGCAGGGATATAAAATAACTGGCCACCATCATCCAGATCTGGATGTCCAGCACTTTTCATAAAATAGCTCAGTACCAGCTCTCTGTTGTAAAGAAAACCAAATTGTTTCTTCCAGAAAACAACTTCAGAACTGCTATTTAAGCCCTCGTACTCTTGAATCTGGATGGTGGTAATGCCCCTTCTGATGGAACTCTATTGGTTCTCTTATCCAGCCCTCACTATCTTCAATACCAGCTACATAATTTAGAAATTCATCATGAGCAGCACCCTTGCCTATATTACAGACATGTTCGCCATATCTGATGGTTCCTGTCACATCCTCAGCCAGGACACCAGCACACTACAGGCTAATAGGTGTAGAACAGAAAAAAAAGAGAACTTTCCAACATATGCACCCAGGATCTGGAACAACATTCCCATATACATTAGGACCACACAATGCTGCTCCAGGTTAGGAAAGAACTGAAGACCTGCCACTTTAAAGAACACTACATCACAATGCATTAGCAGTTAACAACATAGCTTCCTATTACTCATTGACTTTATGCTTGTCGTTGACCATGTACTGTGCTCTGGTGTCTTTTGACTAGGTCTGTGCTATAGAAATACCATGCACACACATGTAATTACATATATATATATATATATATATATATATATATATAGATATATATATATCTATATATATATATATATATTACCTACTGGCGGTCGCCAGTAGGTAGTTATAGTTAGGACCCTGTTTCCATAGGAAATCTGCAACATTCTATTTTGAATAACTTTGGCGCCGGTCGACGAATCCTCGCGAATTTCTCAAAATAGGTGGGGCGCTACGCTCCGCTCCTACCCTGAAAGTCTCGGGGGGATTCGTCAAGCGGGGGCTGAGATAAAAGGGGGGTCCCAAAACGCGTTTTTCCCATGCATTTTTCCATAGGACCTTTAGACAGGGCTACAGCCCGAACGGCTGAACAGAATTACTAGAAATTTGGCAGAGGGGTAGTCCTCAGGTCAAGGAAGTGCCTTTTGTAGGTTTGGTGTAAATCTGTTCAGTAGATTCAGAGAAAATAGCCTTTAAATCAATATATATATCTGAGCCAGCTTACGGTACGCTTACCGTAAGCTTACCGTACGCGTACGGTGGCGTGCGCGAGCGCGATTCTGATTGGCTGTTAGATCTTAGTAAACATTTGAATCGGCCGAAACCAGGAAGCGGCGGCCGCCATTTTCTCTCTCGCACTCTGAGGGCGGGGCTGTAAACAAAGGCAAAAAACATATAAAGGGGCTGTTTAGACAGCGCCCATGCACATAGCCATGTTAGTTGAGTCCTCAAAGATCCCCCAAGGCCAAAAACGGTAAATATTTATTTCTTGAAAATTTCGCCGATTACGCTTACCGTACGTGTACGGTGCGCTTACGCTAAAAATTTTAATAAAAAAAAAAAACACTCTCTGTGCATGGCATATTATTGTCATCACTTACAAATTAAATTTAACAGATTACCTATCACAAGGAAGCGCATAATATGTCCTCCATGTGCGCACGGTGCGTAACGTGGGCACGCGGTGCGCGTGTACGGCACTAACTGCGTAAAGTGGGGGCGCGGTGCGCGAAGCGCACCGCGTGCTCACTGTGCGCGCGCGGTGCGCGAAGCGCACCGTGCGCGCACAGAACGAACTGCGTTAAGTGGGCGTGCACGCCACGAATGGCGTAAAGTAACTTAGCATTTAAAAAACCGTACAAATTCACTGAAAAAACCATAGGTTTCACACACGTTATAGTTAGGAATTAGCATTTAAAAAACCTTGCAAATTCACTGAAAAAACCATAGGTTTCACACATGTTATAGTTAGCTGGACATTTTACTGATAAAAAACCAATGAAATTCCCCCGTTATAGTTAATGCAGGCAACTATAACTCACGCAACCGCAATCCTCTGCTGATGACATATGTGTCTTTATGAAAAAAAAATATTTGCAATATATGTATAGCTAAAATTTAATGGAAGAAGACATGGGCAAATAAGTGTCTAAATACAGTATTAGCATCAGCAGAGGATTGCGGTTGCGTGAGTTATAGTTGCCTGCATTAACTATAACGGGGGAATTTCATTGGTTTTTTTATCAATAAAATGTCCAGCTAACTATAACATGTGTGAAACCTATGGTTTTTTCAGTGAATATATATATAGTTAGGACCTAGTTTCCATAGGAAACTCATTTTTTGTTTTCCCAATAATTTTGGCGCCGGTTGACGAAACTTCACGAAATTTTCAAAACTTATGGCCTGTTACGGTCAGCTCCTATCCTGAAAGTTTTGGGGTGATTTGCCAAGTGGGGGCCGAGAAAAAAGGGGGGTCCCAAAACATGTTTTCACCATGTTATTTCCCATAGGATTCTTTAGACACGGCTACAGCCCGAACTGCTGAGCAGAATTACACCAAATTTGGCAAAAAGGTAGCTCTTGGTTCAAAAGAACTTGTTTTGTTAAATGGTGTAAATCCGTTCAGTAGTTCCTGAAACATTCAAGAAAAAGAGGTGAAAAAATCAATTTCCCATAGGAAACTTTAGACACGGCTACAGCTTGAACTGCTGAACGGAATTACACCAAATTTGGCAAAATGTAGTGGTTGGTTCAGAAAGCTCTCTTGTTCTTAAATTGTGTAAATCCATTTAGTAGTTGCTGTGAAAATCAAAAAATAAAGTTTTGATATCTATGGCCGTGGCGGATCTGCGGACCCTGCCGACCACGAGCTGCATTCTAATTGGCTGTCAACACTTCAAACCAGGAAGTGTTGGCAGCCATCTTGTGCCTCGGTAGAACCGAGGCAAAAGGAAACAGTAAAACAAACGCGCAAAAGAAGAAAAGGGGGCAGGGTAGAAACACCCTGACCCCCTAGGCTTCCTCTGGCGGTCCCACAAGGATCCCCAGGCCCTAAAAAAGCATTCTTTTTGTTTTAAATGGCTGAATTTGCGTTGGGTGCGTGAATCTGGCCGAGAAAATAAAAACAAACGAAGCGGGGGCTCCCACACTTTGTTTAATTGAAGCCTCCGGGTGGGCTAGGTCCCGGGGGCAGTAAAAAAATGTGTGGGCGGCCACAATCCTCCCCACACTGCCCTGGGGACTGCCACCCCCAGGGCTTTGTATAAATATTTGCGGGTGGGCACACGGCCTCCCTACAGCCCCGGGGACCGCCACGCCCCGGGGCTTTAAAAAAAATATATATATACCTGTGATGGGGGGGCTCAAGCACCCTCACATGCCCCGGGGACTGCCACCTCCCTGGGGCACTAATATTTAAATTTGGGGGTCCGTAATGGACCCTCGAGCCCTGGGGACCACCACCTCCACAGGGCTGTTCAGATGTCAGAAGGGGAGCCACATGGCTCCCCTCCTGGAGCCTGTGATGGCCCTGGGGACCACCTGCCCCCAGGGCCGGCTCCTGCAGTGTCCCAGGGTGGCCTTCCCCGGGACACTGCTGTTTGCTATGGTAGGGCAGGAGTACATCTCCCGCCCTACCATAGCAAACTCTGGTTTGTATTTTGGAAGAGAGAGCAGGGAAACCTGCTCTCTCTTTCAAAATCCGAAGCAGAATTGCTTTTCAACACAGGCAGCTGCATGCCAGCAGCTGCCCATGTGGAAAAGCAATGCCGGCTTTCACGGGGAGCCGGCGGGACCGTGGGGGCATTGGTGCTCCCCCCACGATCCCCAACAAAGTGATTAGGCCCAGGGGATGGGGTCCCAGGGGCAAATAAAAATTAGTGGTAGGAGGCACATTTTTTTAATAAAAAAATTTGGAGTCGTGGCCCCTGGTGTGAACACGAGGGGTGCGCAACTCCCTGCGTGGCCCCCTGGTGTGCACGCGAGGGGTGCGCGACTCCCAGTGCGGCCACCTGGTGTGAACGTGAGAGGTGCACGACTCCCAGCATGGCCCCCTGGTGTGCATGCAAGGGGTGCGCGATTCCCAGCGCAGACCCCTGGTGTGAACGCAAGGGATGCGCAATTCCCAGCATGGCCCATTGGTGTGAACGCGAGGGGTGCACGTCTTCTAATTGCGCTGGGTGCACTTCTCCTAATACAAAAAAATTAAGATTTTTTTCATTAAAAAGCTATATTATATGTTAGCATCTTGGGTGGCTCTAAAAAGAGCCCTTGGGTTTATTGTGAGATTGTTGTAGCTACATGTAAGTGCCGATGCAGGGTCTTAAGTTGTGGAGAAGAACTCTGTTTCCCTTATCTGTGAAGTGTACACCATCACTCCTGTAGATACCATCCATATCAAAACGCAGATTGTTGTTGTAAATGCAGAAACAGCTTTATTTACATTTTTTCTAGCTTTCTCCATTTGTGGACAAAATTGATTGGACCACTTCCATTTCTATCTTTGGCATATGTTAGAGTAGACAAAGGCAGTTTGGGGGGAAAAGCAACATCAATTCTGCAAAGGTGTCCTTTATTAGCATTTCCAGACCTACCCCAGTCAATGTGCCTAGGTCATTGCCACCACAGCGCACAATCATGAGGTCAGGAGGTTGGAGGTGCATGAAGGTTTTCACCAATGGCATCAATTGGTGCCACTTCAATCTTCTTTGTCCAATCCATTTAATATCTACATTTTGCAAAGCTAGATCTTTGTCAATACCTCTGCTTTCAGCATACGTTTTGCACCACAAAAAATAGCTGTGCCCAACAATCCACACTGAAAGCATCTTGAAGGGATCTCTAAAAATAATCAGAAGATGTCTGTAGCTGAGGTAGGCAGGTGGTAGAATGAAATATATCTAAAATGGTGGACAACATGCTGTTTTTAAGAAAGTAGAGAATTGATTGGCTGTTTGAGAACACTCTACTTTCAAATGTAGGGTGCATTTTACTTTGTTTAGAAAGCATGTTTCCTATTGGTTATTAAGAAAAGTTTGAAAGGTACAGCAGAAAGGATAAGGGCATGCTTTGCAAAGCCAACCACACCTGCTGTTGTCATATGCAACATTGTGTGTTGAACTTGTGACCTGGCAGCTAAGTTGAATGTTGCATGACCTGTTGCTATGGAAACTGATATTAAGGACAAGGGGTGAAGATGTCAGTTGAAAAGTATTATTCTCTATGACCAATGGAAACTCGTTTTTCAATTTGAAAAACTCTGGGAAGCAATGTAATTTGTGGGTTATGTGAATATATATGGAAAATTAGAGTGAAAGTTTGCATGTACTGGTTTTACATTGGAGAGTGTGCTGATCTACCTTCTCTGTGACTACAAGAAAATCCTGACCGAGTGTGTGAGAATTTTCATTCAACAGATTTATTTAAAAGATGAGTTATATTTTTAAGAGATTTATGTTATATATATTTGAAATTTTTATGAAAGTCTCCTGGTTAAATTAATTTATTAAATGTACAGATATATATTGGGATAATTTCTATTGTATTTGAACGTTGTTTAAAAAATAGTATGTGCACTAATATATATATATTATTAAGTGTCTTGAAAGGTATAGCTGAATGATGCTTCTTATTTATTATGAATTGGTTAAATATGCACGAAGAATGTGTATTTTAAAAAATGTTCATATAAGGTGCAGTTTAATAGGCATGCATATTTCTTCTCAGTAAAAAGGTATAGTTTAATAAAATGGCATTATTATAGATAGTTTGGTAAAATGAGGTACAACTGTGTTGTTTGCAAGATGATCATATAACGTGTTAATGATTACAATTCTATTATTAGTTTGTACAGTTTGTGTGGTTTTAGAAATCCCCATAAAAAAAGGTGTTCTTGAATAATCTTCTTATTAAGTCTGTTGAGAGGTTCAGTTTGATGATGTTGCATATTTCTAGATTTAATTGGCAATATGCAGTTCAATAGAAAAACACTACATTTTACTCTTTCTGGTATGTAGTAGTTGTCCCTTTAAGTAAATAGTATGTCATGAGTCATGTATTTGTTTAGATTGTATTTATATAGTTGTATATATACATTTACTGAATTAATGAGAGGTACCTGATAGATTACAGGAAAGCAAAGGTAGTGAATATGTGATTTTATAAGTGCATGAGAAGTGTTTTTGTGGTTCTATAATGTCTAGTTCCATACTTAGCATGTAGGTAAATGTGCACAATCTATACAGTTCCATAACCCCCTGCAGCCTACTGATTCACTCCTGCAATAATCAAGATGGTACTGATGCAGTGCCCCAATCACATTGTCACTCTCTGTCCACTCCTATTATCAACCTGACATTTAGGTGCCGATTCGGATCCTGGAGAAACCGGGTACGAACCGTCGGTCGGAGTGTTTTCTCCGTCTGACTCGTACCCGGGAAAAAAACATTACAAACATGGAAGTAAGATTCGCACGGAAACACCATTTCCATATGATTCGTAAAAAACACCGACCGACGAAAATATACATACAAATGTGATCCGGGGAAAGCACCGACGTGACGTCGGGACGCATTCAGGCTGCGTTTCACGAACCAGGAAGTACGAACCGCACCGACATCACCCCGCACGGATAAAATTCTCCGCCTGCCAAAAACTGCCGGGAAATCAGGACGACGCGCGCAAGGAGCACCTGTACGCGACGGACAGCCATGGACCCGAACCTACGTGTCATCCCAGCCCTCATAGCAGTCCACCTGCTCTACAGGAACCGACGCAGACGCCGCAGAAGGTCAGAACAACACCCAGGGGCAAAGGGGGGGGGCAGGGGCAGGACACAAATCCCCCACCCAAGTCACAAATCATACATGCCCTGGACATACATGACCTTCAGGGCCTGGTCACTTCGAGGGGATGGGGGCGTGTCCAGCAACGGAAGTGGATGTACACGCGAACCGGCAACACAACAAGTCCGGTACGTACCGTACCCACGCCTTAAGAGCGTGGGTACGAGTCGTACCACGCCTACCCCTACGTCACCCCAATAATGGCGGTACGGCCCGTACCCATGTTCCAAAGGCCTGGGTACGGGCTGCACCCCCACCCGTGTATGTACGGTGCGTACCAACACCCAACCCGTGGATGTACGGACCATACCCCCAACCCACCAGTGTATGTACGGACCGTACCCCCACCCCACCAGTGTATGTACGGACCGTACCGCCACCCCACCCGTGTATGTACGGACCGTACCCCCACCCCACCAGTGTATGTATGGACCGTACCCCCACCCCACCAGTGTATGTACGGACCGTACCCACACCCGCGTACGTATGGAGCGTACCCCCACCCCAACAGTGTATGTATGGAGCGTACCCCCACCCCAACAGTGTATGTATGGAGCGTACCCCCACCCCAACAGTGTATGTATGGAGCGTACCCCCACCCCAACAGTGTATGTATGGACCGTACCCCCACCCGTGTATATATGGAGCGTACATGGCCAGACACAGGAGGGGTGGGTGCAGAGTCCTCCCAGCAGTGCCCAGACACAGGAGGGGTGTGTGCAGAGTCCTCCCAGCAGTGCCCAGATGCAGGAGGGGTGGGTGCCTATCACTCCCAGCAGTGCCCAGACATAGGAGGGGTGGGTGCAGAGTCCCTCCAGCAGTGCCCAGACACAGGAGGGGTGTGTGCAGAGTCCTCCCAGCAGTGCCCAGACACAGGAGGGGTGTGTGCAGAGTCCCCCCAGCAGTGCCCAGACACAGGAGGGGTGGGTGCAGAGTCCCCCCAGCAGTGCCCAGACACAGGAGGGGTGTGTGCAGAGTCCTCCCAGCAGTGCCCAGACGCAGGAAGGGTGTGTGCAGAGTCGCCCCAGCAGTGCCCAGACACAGGAGGGGTGTGTGCAGAGTCCCCCAGCAGTGCCCAGACACAGGAGGGGTGTGTGCAAAGTTCCCCCAGCAGTGCCCAGACACAGGAGGGGTGTGTGCAGAGGCCCCCAGCAGTGCCCATGGACAGATCCAATTGCCACAATTGTCAGTCAGGTGCACAAAGACCCTGCAGTACATGTAACACATGTGTGCGAGGCTGGGAGTACACACATGCATACTGCCTAAAAGGGAACATGTCCACATGAAGTCATGTCAACAGACTACATACACAAGTACAGTGATCACCAAGGATGCCACGAATGATGCAGGTGGAGACATCGCTCTGCATGCATGGCCAAAGTTGAAGGGGTCCGTCACACACCCAGCTAATGTAGACACAGCTCAGCGCAACATATTGGAAACACCCTGCAGGGAAGATGTCAGGGTACACAGAGGAAGGAATACACCTTGGGACAATTTCACCATGCAGTAACTGCTTACATGAACAAAGAAACCTTGTGATGGCACACAGATACCAGGGTCCCCCCTATGACCAGCACACTACTACATTTCCCACACACCCAACCACCCAAAATCATGTAGCAGCCCCACCAACAGCAATACCACAAAAGCAGTAGTGTTCTAAGGAAAAAAAATGGCTTTATTCAGCATTATCAAAAAATGTTTGTGTGGATAAAGTTCAATATTTACAAAGCCCATAGGGCAGTCCATAAGTCACAGCTGGATGGGGGACACAGTGGGACGCGTGTCCCCTAGCTTGCCTGCACAGTTCAGACCACCCTGTCTTCCACAGGGGGGGGCATCATGTGGGGGAAGAGGACCAGGCACCGCAGGGACAGGAGGGGCAAGGGCAGGCGTTGTGGGTGCAGGGACAGAGGACTCCACCACAGGGGGTGGGGCAGCGCAAAAGGAGGTGGTGAGGATGGCGCTGCACACGTCAGCAAGGTCCCCCAGCGTATCCCCTGCACCCGAAGGAACCACAGGCCCCAAGGAGGGGGGGGCGGAGGAATGGGTCGCAGGGGGAGGGTGTGGACAGGGGGGGGACTCAACTACCCTGACCGGGGACTCCTTTGCCCGCTTGCTGGGTGGTGTCACTCTTGGGCTCAGGGACAGAGCGGCCATGAAGGAATCTTTGCTGGATTTGTGGCCAGGAGAGCTGAGGGGAGAGGATTTGGAGGGAGTGGATTTTGCGGAATGCGGACTCCCACTCTGGCTGCGTGACTTATGTTTGCCCCCCGACCCAGTGGGTGTGCCTACCTCACCCTGTGTGTGCGTGCCAGGAGGTGTGCGCTTGCCCTGCCCTGCTGGTGTGGTGCCTGTGTCTGGTGGGGTGCGTGCATGCTGACGTCTGGGTGTACGTGGGACAGGCATGGGAGTGGGAAGTGTGGATGGGGCAGGGGTAGGGGGTGGGACGTAGTGCTGCAGGAGACCCACTGCTGCAGTCAGTGTCGAGTCTATGGACCTCAGCAAGTTGCGTTGGTCAGACTGCGCGGCTGAAATGCCCTCCAAGTATGCCTCCATCTGGTTGAGCACTTGGCTGTGGCCATGGAGGACATTAAGCGTCACAGTCTGACCAACCCGCAACTGCCGCAGGATGTCCACAGACTTGGCATTGGTGGCAGCAGTGGAGACAGGGGCAGGGGGTGCAGAGCCTGGCAAGAAGGAGACACGTACTGACCGAGCACGGCGGGAAGGGACACGAGCAAGTGGGAGGCCGGTGATCGGAATGGAGGGGGCGGGTAGTGATGGAGTGCTGGTGTCAGCTGTGGGACCAGCCACCGCCCCCTCGGAGTGCTCAGCCTCGGACCCGTCTGCGTCATAGTCGGTGGTGGATTGACTGGACAGGTCCTCCGCTGCACTCCCGTCGGCCTCCGTGCCACTCGATGTGCCAGACAACTCTGCACTGCTGGCACTGGTGCTCGCTCCCTCCTCACGGTCCGTGCCAGTGTCTCCATCGGTGTCCCCCGACGATGCTGTGAGCAAGGTGAAGAGACAGGAAATAATCAGACACCTGCATACATATGTCACATGAGTCAAATTCACAAAGGTCACAGTGCATAGCCTGAAAAGCAACATGAGTAACATCTACAATACAAGGCACATATGTAGGGCCTGCAACACACAGTTGGTTGACCCACCATGCCACTGACCAACTATGGAGAGCATGACACAATAGCAAATAACATGATATGGATTTGGACAGAGGAGCCAGGCACTGGGGACAATCCAGCACAGCATCTGCAGCACACAGCGTTGGCGTAAAAAGGGATGATCAGGAACCATGTCTATAAACTGTAGGAACATGCTGCAAAGGCAATACTTAAAAACATGCCCAACATTAATGGGTCACTGCACCTTGAGTGTATGTCCAGGCAAACATCACACACTGGCCAGACCTAGCAAGGAGACTTCAGGTCTAGACATGTAGGCCTTGCCCGCACCAACCACCCCCTACATGAGACAATTTATTGAGACACAGGAAGCACTTACATCTCTTAGTTTGGAATAAAAACACATGGCCTGCAAGAAATCCTGATTGGACACAAAATACCCCTGGTGCGTCGGTACAAATACATCATATACAAATGGCCATCATTAGATCATTTTACCAAGACACACAGGCACTGGCCCCCGTGAGTATGAACAAGGGACATTTGGTCAGCCTGTACAGTGGACACATGTAGCAGAGTTTACGTAGACACAAATGGTGCCAGGGTACAATGGCACAGAGCACAACCTATGCTGTAGACACAGAGATTGTCGACATTTTTGGATTACACACATGATACCTAGGAAAAGATGCCACACTACTCCATGGTCCTGAATGGTAATGACTGCAACACAAGCCACCATCCCTGCCCTCTGCATATCTCACACTCATGCACATCATGTCACATGCCACAAAATAGGACATGCATGCTGTAAAGCAATACACTTTAGAGACACACTCCTATGTCTGGACTCAGCATCAGTGACAACTGACATGGACCCCACAAGTACTGAACTGGACAGGGCACAGGCAAGGTCCCAAAACCTGTTACACACCACCCCCACACATGAAGCTGCAAGCATTGGGCACATCGATAAACTGGCAGCCTAGATAACCTTGTGCAAGTGTGACTACACACAGACCAGGGTACACATGCCAAGGAGGGGAAGGGAGGAAGGACAGCACCGCTACACTTTGGGGACCAGGAACTGCACTGCACATGTAAACCCTGGCAGTGTATCCATGCAACTGTGCACTTACAAATGCTGGTGACACACAACAAACACACATGTACCTACCCCCTTCCTGCTGCTGCTTTTCCCGTAAGCGCCTGTCCATGTCAGGGAAGACGACCGCCAGCACACGCTTGTGGATGTGGGTCAGACGGCAGCGCCCATGGTTCTTTTGGCTCACAGGTGAGTCCCCCAGCAGGACCCGTGCGATCCTCCGCGTCCAGCACCGGATATCCTGCCAGCGTTTCCTCACCTGGGCTAGGCGCCGCTTCCGACCATCCGTCTGTCTCACGGCACTGACGGCGTCCTTCCAGATCTGCTCCTTGGCACAGGCACCTACCTGTGAGGATGAAAAATGTGAGACAACATCAATACACCTGCGACATGTCACAGAGACACACATTAGAAGAATTTGGCTGGATTTAACAGGGCATAGAATGCATCAAACTCATTACACCTGTGTCATAGGGACACTTTCCTCTGTGGAAGGCAAAAAGCACTAGGTGGCATTGTAGAGTACACAGGTGGCATGAGGGGTACGACACAATCAATCATCCAGGCTCACACTGTGCATCACAAGCGACACCAGGATTATGTGCAGCACCTCAAAGCAGTCACATGCCACAGGCCACTGAGGCGCCCTCAGCAGAGTACACAGACACACACAGCCACACGACAATCACCTGCCATTGACAACTGCAGCTACACACCTCACTCTGCACATGTGCCACTAGACTGGGGGTTGTCACAGGTGTGGGGCTGGCCCATCACCGCAGACACACAGCACTGCTCCCTGCTCACATCAGATGGGCAGGGTATATCCATCCCTCATGCAGCTGGGGTGCTACACTCCACATATGCACTCACCCACATGACAGGGGACTTACACACACACACCAATGTCCAGGGGACAAACACATCATTTGGACACTCTCAGCACATGTACACTAAACAAACACACATCTGTGGGTACTGCCACCTGTCACACTGGGGGGACCACAGATTCACATAAGGACTGTAGTAACAACATTCCCAGGAGGATTAGACAGGCAGAATGTGTAATGCCACATGCAGTGATTGTCACAGTACACACAATGCAAGTGAGGAGAGCAGACATGCACCACAGCATGCTCTGGCTGGGAGACATTAGGCATTCCCCCACCCGGGACCCACCCTACAGTACATTGCATGTGTGTTACACCTGGACACAATGGCAGAAGTCACAGTCACAAAAAAGGGGCACAGTCTTTGCTAGTGGACTCAGCACTCACCTGAACCCCTGGTCGACCATACAGCATGGGGTACTGTGGGAGGATCACATCCAGCAGGGCTTGGTTCTCCTCCTGGGTGAAAGGCTGGGCCCTCTCCACAGACCTGGACATGGTGCCAGAGGATTCACGAGCAGCAGCAGTGTAGTTGAATCAAAGGATGTGCAGGCAAGTGCTCTCTCATGGGACCTGGCTGCCTTATATCTACCTTGCTGCCCTGTTTCATTCACAGGAGTACAGAGTGATTGGTCACTCACATTTGCATCCTATGTTTCCTCCAATCCCTTTAAACCTACCACAGTCAGTGGCTTAGCTCTTTTTTTTTTATTGAGCATGATCTCAACTCAACAACCACTTTGTAACAATGTAGATTCTTTCAAACCGACTTTAGCTGGGCACCTGATGAAAAAAATTCAAACTTTAAACTCGGTCTCCATGACAACCAGCATGCATGTAGGGCTTCATACTTGTCCCTCATGTGTCCCCTATGTAATTTGGACATTCACACACAGGTACGGTGAGTTCCAGGGCCCTAGGGCACCTCAAATGCATAGAAACGGCCCGTACACGCGCGTGTACGGGCCGTTTCACTATGGCTTTGCTCGCGTATGCGTACCCATAGTGATACGCCCCGTACACACGCGTGTACGGGCCGTTTCACTATGGCTTTGCTCGCGTATGCGTACCCATAGTGATACACCCCGTACACACGCGTGTACGGGCCGTTTCACTATGGCTTTGCTCGCGTATGCGTACCCATAGTGAAACGCCCCATACACACGCGTGTACGTGCCATTTCACTATGGGTAGGCCTACGGCAGCACTCCCATAGTGATGGGGAACGTACACACGCGCTCAGAGCGCATGTACGGTGCATTTCACACCTGACAGTGGAGACAGGCAGCACACAGAAAGGAATAGAGCTGACATACTTGTCCAAGGCTGGACATCAAGGCATTGTCTGTGCAGTACTACATGTGTGGGGCACAGGTGTGTCAGGGTGTAATGTGGCACATTACTCCTGAGTTGTGAAGGCAATAGATGTATGATGAGATGTGTACAGATGTCATGTGTGATGGTGGACTATGTGCCAGACATCCCCTTCACTCCTTTGACATGTGTGCATGTAGTACAGAACACTTGTGAAAAGCGTCACTGCCATGGCACAGTCAACAACACACGCAACTGTCCCCTGATGCCAGCTACAGGGTTTTCACACCTGACATGTGACTACCCGCGTTGCACGATGTGACTATGTCATGTATGTGTCGTGTGTTCCCATTAGCTTGCTGTAGGTGTTTGGTCAAATGCATCTGCAGTTGCTGCAACCAACATGTGTCTGTGTGTAGATGGCCATGGCACAGTGTTACGCATACCAGGCCACATGTGGAATCCGACGTAAGGTGTGTGTGTATGCATCGACACGGAGTTTCAAAACAAGGACATATCTGCATACTCTCAATGTATGTGGGATCATTCTTGAAATGTAATCCTTCATGGCAAGGTGTGTGGTCTGTCCTTTTTCTATTACATGTGACCTGTGCCTCTAGTGTTCCGCAACCTGTCTGTACAATAAACATCCTTCCTCTGCACATATTTGGTTGTCTGTAACTCCTGTAATGCGTCTGCCTGCTCACTTACACTGGCCCACAGCTAGTTTCATGGCATGGCATTATGAGGTTGAGAATAAACGTTTGGAGCTGTCTCTTGGTAGGTGTGTCACATGCCTGGCATACGTGTCCAGGGCATATTGCACAGACCTGACACTGTATGTAGCATATGTGTATTGCCTGTTGACCATGTGCTCAGTACATTGACATTGGTGGTGTACTGTACTCACTCTTCGTTGTCCCTTCTAATTCACTGCAGGGCTCCGCCTCTCCCTCGAGTAATTCCGGACTTGGCTGACATGCGCTTCCCCCAACGTTTGATTGAGGAGTTGACGACACGGCTGGCAGCACACCTCCAACCGCTACACAGGTATCCTGGTGCACTGACACCCAAGATGAAGGTGATGGCAGCCCTACATTTCTTGGCCACGGGTACCTTTCAACATACCATTGCCCATGTGGGTGGGATGTCCCAAACCATGTTAAGCCGTGTTCTGCATGGTTTTGTAGAGGCCATGTTGGAGCACCTTGATGAGTTCATAAAATTCCCAACTCCTGAGCAGTTGACAGCTGTCAAGCGTGAGTTCTATGCCCTGGGAGGGATGCCCCATGTCATTGGGTCCATAGATGGAACACATGTGGCTTTGGTACCACCACAGGCACAGGAGGTAGCCTTCCGTAACCGCAAGCATTACCACTCCATTAATGCCTTTGCGGTGTGTCTTGCCAACATGGTGATTTCACATGTCTGTGCTCGTTTCCCAGGATCAGCACATGATGCGTTCATCATGAGGCGTAGCAGGGTGCCTGAAATGATGCTGCAGCTGCGCTACGAACGAGCATGTATTGTTGGTGGGTATACTCTGGCAGTCCTGTATTTAACGTCATCTTCCTGTCTTACTGCTTCTCCTGACCCACTCTTGTCCATGATGTTTCCATGTAGGGGACGCTGGCTATCCCAACATGCCATGGCTGATCACGCCTCTCCACAACCCCAGCACGGCTGCCGATCACCGCTACAACAACGCCCATGGGCGGACCAGGCGAGTGACAGAGAGGACGTTTGGCCTCCTGAAGAGCTGATTCCATTGCCTCCACAAGACCGGTTGCGCACTCCCATATGCACCGGTGAAGGTCTGCAAGATATTCCTCGTGTGCTGCATGCTGCACAACATGGCAGTGGAGAAAGCTGTGCCACTCATCCTGGATCCAGATGAGCAGGACCATCCACTCGTGGAGGATGAAGGGCTTGGGCATGAGGCTAGTGATGTGGAGGAGGAGGAGGCGGTAGAGGACATGCGGAGTCGGCTCATACACAACTTCTTTGCTTAGTGGTGAGTTCCAGTGTCTGAGTGTGCACGCATTGGGCTGTGTGTGGCATGTGTTGCAATGTGTGTGTCCATCTGCATGTCTTCCAAGTGAGTCTGAGGTGTGTTTGGATGTGTCACTCGAGTGATGGTGCAATAGAAGAATGTTTTTCCGGAGTCATCATTGTCACCTAGCATGTTGACTACCTAATACGTGTCGAGTACATGCACATGCATGCGGATGTACTTCTTTTGGCTGACTTCTGGTGTGTCTCCCATCCACAGGTACTTGCGCATGCTGTCTGCTGGTGGCATTGTTGTGCTCCTGCTATTCCTCATGAACACAGCAACATGTGCTGAATCAACGTTACATGCACGGACAAGTTTGAAAATCTCCTTCGGGTAAGGGATGCAGCACGGCTTTTTGGGAGTGGTATTTGTTTTGAATGTGTGTGCACTGCTCCTGTTCATGTTTGGTTACTTTGCATACATGTAGAATCACAATGGGGCACATGACCTGGAGCAGAATTCACCTGAATTGATGGTCAGACTTGGTGACAGTCATCTGTAATGGGATTGTGATGGAGCCATCAATGTGTGTAACACTGGCCTAGGAAAAATACGGGTTGCACCGGGTTGACATGGTGTGTGAATTCCCCATTAGGGGCTCAATGGTGTATAGCAGGCTCTCCGTGAGCAGCAGGGGGTGTTTAGCTGTAACCCGTCACTTGTGTGCCAGTGCCATGGATTTCCAGCATCTGTGGTGGTAAGGGGGGTGCCAGTGTTGGTCCCACGTGTTCATTCACAATACCTGTGTATGTGTTGACAGAGTTGCATTAGCATTCCGACACACATGAGTAATAAAGGTGTCCCTCTGCCTCCAAGGTGCCTCATCTCTGTCAATGGTGGTCTGTTGGCATTGTGCATGCGGCATGTCTGGCATTGTTCTCAGAGATGGTGCATATGAGTCTATGTGTAGAGTAGCAAGATGCAAGCTGTTTGTCAGGGATTAGATTCTGTATTGTGCATGATGTCCATGGCTGTGTAGGTTTTGTGGCATGTCAGTCTCCATGACGGCCACAGTGCCGCATGTGAATCCATCGTGTGTGTGTGTGCCATGTTGAACCAGACATTCCTTCCTTGACATACACCTTTTGCATGGTTCCTTCCTGAGATCCTTGTCTTTGTTTGCTACTTGTGGCATTGTTTCCTTGACATGGCGCATGCTGCTGCAGGACCTGCTGCAAGGGCACCCAGTGTCCACGCAAACGAGCTGGTGTCCATCATGGATTGCT
The DNA here is from genome assembly GCF_964204655.1 of Triturus cristatus. Lineage (NCBI taxonomy): Eukaryota > Metazoa > Chordata > Amphibia > Caudata > Salamandridae > Triturus > Triturus cristatus. The sequence goes on along the minus strand of NC_140585.1, from coordinate 579,248,034 downwards.
TGCTGACATGTGCTATGCTGATCAGCAGCATCTGTGCCTCATGTGGCAGCACACTCTGCATTATGCACAAGATCCCCAGTTCCATCCACCTCAAGGCAAGAGGGAGACCATCCCCCAGGTCAACTACCACATCCGTGTCTACTCCTACCCTGCACTCTACGGACATGTGCGTTAGAAATCCCATGATACTTGTCCACATTCAGGGTGCATCTGCACAGCTCTGCTACTACATCTGGTGACCAGGCCACATCAACATCCAACAGAGATGGGGGGAGTGGATCACTGCCAGCTGCAGGATGACCTTCTCAATCCACGCACACCCTCAGGATGCAGCCCACACCCACAACACAACCTTGTGGCACTGTGGTCCAACACCCAATTGTGCCATCTCCATGCATCCAACCTTGGCTGGCCCACCATTCTCCACATCCACCTGACTCAAGCATGCAGGACATGGTTCTGCCACGTCTCTACACATACCTGGGACTCCCACCCCAGGACACTCCACATGATCCCTGACCTGTGCGCATGACTGTTGCTCTTCTAAATAGGTCTGTGGGCACAGTTGTGCGGGCACCCCCTCAGCTGGTTGGGCCCATCACGGGTGAGTATAGTGCTCCATGTCTGTCTTGGATGGTACGTTGTGACCCATGTGTGTCCTGTGCCTGACTCAGACCCCAGGGTATGGTGGTTCGGAGTTAATTCAGTAATCAGGCATGGTTTGACTTTACAACACACACATGTAGTGGAATAATGCAAAATGACGGCATCATCTAGTGATTGTGATGAATTTTATTAGTGCTGGAGTACGTGTTTGGGGGGGTGACAAGAGGTACTTGGCGGGGGTGTAGAATCCAAAGTTCACAGGGGGAGTTGGTGTCCTTGCCATTGACAGTCATCAGAGTCTGTGCCACAGTCTTTGTCAACATTGGTCAGACAGTGACCAGCAAGGCCATATGGCAGAGAATGTCCTTTGCTGCTGTGCTGCTGTTGGGCCATAGGGCCAGGTGACCTGGGAGATGGTGATGTTCCGCTGACTCTCACGGTCTTTTGCGTGAATGACCCACCTTCCTGCGGGGACCCTCAGACGCCTGGCTTGATGGTGCAAGGGACGCTCCGTCAGATAAATCCTCCTCCTCCTCCCTCCCTGGGGCTGGTGCTGCTCTACGCCTGGTGGCACAGGGAGGGTTTGCCAGGCTTTGGGCGATCTGACGGAGGGATTGGCTCATGTCCCTGTGCACCGCCAAGTGCTCTGCATGTCTTGCCTCCATCCTGGCATGATGCTCAACCTGCAGGGCCTTCATCTCATTGAGGGTCTCAACTACCTGGGCGATGCCTCTGGAGTCACGCCGGTATGCGTCCAGGATGGTTCTGACGTGTGCCATAGCTGCGTCCTGAGCCAACTGGGCAGGTTCGGGCCTCCGCCGTCCTCCACTCCCACCACCCCTGCCCACTTGCGCCTGGCCTGCCGTTGTGGGCACATCGAGTCTCCGGGACCCCTGAGGGATGGCATTTGCGGTGTCGCCTGCCTCCTCCTGGGTGCCCGAAGAACCTTGTCCCTCCTGGACAGACTGGCTGTGTTGTTGTGTGCGGGCAGGGCTCCTGGGTGTCTCCTGGGATGTGGCAGGAATGGGAGTGGTGGTTGGCACAGTTGTACCTGCTGCAGGTGCTGCCGGTGGTTGGACACCAGAGGGGCCAGGTTGGTCTGGGTCATCCACGGAGTGGTGAGAGTCGTCGCTGGCGGTGGGGTCCTCTTCACGCAGAGCCTGGTCCTGTGAGTCTTCCCCCCCCAGTGTTGGGGGGAGATCGACGACGTTGACCTGTGTGTGAGAGAGACAGTGTTAATTGTGTTACATGCGACATCCATGTTTCATTCTTTTTTGATTTAGCACAGTTCCTCTGGGTGGTTGGATTTGGCTAGCATTCCTCACACAGTGCACTTGTGCATGGGTATGTCCCTTGGAGACAGCTTTCGACACTTTACCTATGTGTGACACAATCTTAGTTGATGCATATTTTGTGAACGCAGTCAGCAGTGTAGTGAGCGGGTGTAGCAAGCCATGCAGAGCCGCCTTACGTTTTGCACTGTACGTGGCCAAATGGTGTTTATTCCATGCTATTTGAGAATGCAGGTAGGTAACTTAACAATTTGTGACAGGGTTCTGGAGAACACAGTGGGTAGGTATACTGGGTGTAAGGTTCTGTTTGTGCCTGCAGCACGGATGTACTCGTGCACAGATTGACGCATGGCCTAGTGTTTATCAAAGGTTGAAGGGGAGGTTAAGGCACTGCCAAACCTTATCTACATGCACACAGTCCACCTGCTGACGAGCGGAGATGGCCACACCACCCAAGGGTGATTTGGTCTCCCTCTGTCTTCCTTTCTCCCTCCCTCTGTCAGCCTCCTCCCTCTGTCCGTCTCCCTTTCTCCCTCCCTCTGTCAGCCTCCTCCCTCTGTCCGTCTCCCTTTCTCCCTCCCTCTGTCAGCCTCCTTCCTCTGTCCATCTCCCTTTCTCCCTCCCTCTGTCAGCCTCCTTCCTCTGTCCGTCTCCCTCTGTCTCCCCTTCTCCCTCCCTCTGTCAGCCTCCTCCCTCCCTCTGTCTGTCTCCCTGTGTCCACCTCTGTCTCTGTCCCTCTCTCTGCCCCTCTCCCTCCCTCTGTGTGTCACCCTCTGTCACCTCAGCCCAGCTTCCTGGGCACACACAGTTTGCAGGTCTTGCAAAGGCCATTGGCTTGTTCATGTGGGTTTGTTCCTTCTCTGCGGGCACCCATTGGGTGGAGTGTGTGAGTCTGCGCTGCTGCTGTGGCGGTGTGTGCTGACACTCTTTCAGTGTGCTGCGTCTTCATTGGCTGCTGTTATGTGCAAATTGTGCCTTCATACCCATGTCGTCCTGCAACGCGGCCACCATTAGCAGGCAAAACAGTACTGTGTGGGGACACACTGTTGGTATGGCTGTGCCCTCAGCCATATGGGCTGAGGGCATTGTTGTGTGCTTCAGAGTTGCTCTATGTTAGTTTTGAGGCCCACCCTCCCGGCATCGGGGACATCCTGTCTTGTGTTTGTGATTTGTGTGGCCTGTGACTTGGCCTGGCCTTGCTTGGGGCATGGGGCATGGAGGCGCTAGTGGCATGTGTGTGTTTTTGGAGTGTGGTTGTGTCCGGTGCTGGCTTTGTGGGGGTTGCGTGCATGATTGGTATTTGGGTTGTATATGGCGTTCCCCCCATGTGAGGTGAGTTGTTTGTGTACTCACCAGGCTCTCGGACTCCTTCTAGTCCGTCACATGCCAACGGCTCCAGCGTGGTCATCACCTTCTCCTCCCAGGGATGGTAGTGTACCGGTCTGCGGGATGGCCCTCCTCCAGTGATGTTGGCCTGGTTGTGCTCGTCCCTCATTTTGCGGCGGACCGTCCTCCGCAGATCGTACCACCTGGCTTGGCACTCATGCCTGGTCCTTCTGGTGGACCCAACAGCATTCACGGAATTGACTATCCTCTCCCACATGGCAGTTTTTTCTGATATACTGGTCCGTCTGACCAATGTTCCAAAGAGCTGTGGCTCGACTCTGATGATTTCGTCGACAAGGGACTCCAGCTCGTCCTTTGTGAACTTTGGATTCTTGTTGGTGGGCATGGTGTGGGGTGTGGGTGTCGATGGTTGTGGGGGTGGGGGTGTGGATGGGTGTGGGTGTGGATGGTTGTGGGTGTGCAGGTGTGTGTGTGTGAATGTGATGAGGGTGTGTTTGTGATGGTGGTTGTGTGAAGGAGTGCAAGTGTAAGGTGTATTGATGGTTGAAGTATGGTGCAGTGCATTGTCTCTGGGGTCTGGCAGCAGTGGATCTGTTGCAAAGGATCATGGTTTGTGTGTGTTGGGCCTTTTTATTGGTCCATTTGTGGGTGTGGCTGTGTTTGAACTTTGGGTGGGTGTGTTATAAGGAGTGGTAGTGGTTTGGGCCTCTGTTTATCTGTTTGTCAGTTGCAGGTCAGTGTATAGGATGTATTTGGCCTTGTTGGATATGTTTTGTGGTGTTGTGTGCCTCGGATTGACTGTCCTTGTGTTTTTTTGGTTAGTTCTGGTTCAGTAGGAGTGTTTTTGGCCTCTGTATGGTGCGTACATGGGCCATGTTGTTGTGCAGTGCTGTCCTTTGCTATGGATTAGTACGACTCGTACATGCCCGATGTTGGGTGAGTGTGCTGGTGTGTGGGCCTGGGGTAGGGTGCGTACGAACATGGGCAGGGTATTGGTCCGCACCGTCCATCGGTGGTGGTGTTTCGCATGGTACATACAAGGGGGGCTGGGTGTAGGGTACGTACATACATGGGTGGGGGTACAGTCCGTACATACACTGGTGGGGTGGGGGTACGGTCCGTACATATACTGGTGGGGTGGGGGTACGGTCCGTACATACACGGGTGGGGTGTTGGTACGCTCCATTCATACACGGATGGGGGTGCGGTCCGTACATACACTGGTGGGGTGGGGGTATGGTCCGTACATACACGGGTGGGGTGTTGGTACGCTCCATTCATACACGGGTGGGGGTACGGTCCGTACATACACGGGTGGGGTGGGGGTTTGGTCCGTACATACGGGTGAGGTGGGGGTACGGCCCGTACATACACGGGTGGGGTGGGGGTTTGGTCCGTACATACACGGGTGGGGTGGGGGTACGGTCCGTACATACACTGGTGGGGTGGGGGTTCGGTCCATACATACACTGGTGGGATGGGGTACGGTCCGTACATACACTGGTGGGGTGGTGGTACGGTCTGTACATACACTGGTGGGGTGGGGGTACGGTCCGTACATACACGGGTGGGGTGTTGGTATGCTCCATTCATACACGGGTGGGGGTTCGGTCCGTACATACACGGGTGGGGTGGGGGTTCGGTCCGTACATACACGGGTGGGGTGGGGGTACGGTCCGTACATACACTGGTGGGGTGGGGGTACGGTCCGTACATACACTGGTGGGGTGGGGGTACGGTCCGTACATACACTGGTGGGGTGGGGGTATGGTCCGTACATACACAGGTGGGGTGTTGGTACGCTCCATTCATACACGGGTGGGGGTTCGGTCCGTACATACACGGGTGGGGTGGGGGTTCGGTCCGTACATACACTAGTGGGGTGGGGGTACGGTCTACATACACTGGTGGGGTGGGGATACGGTCTGTACATACACTGGTGGGGTGGGGGTTTGGTCCGTACATACACTGGTGGGGTGGGGGTACGGTCCGTACATACACTGGTGGGGTGGGGGTACGGTCCGTACATCCGCGGCCGGGGGGCATTTAGAGCGTACATGTGGGGTCTCTGGTGGGGTGTTCGGCGCGTATGCGGGCACGTGTCTCCATGCTTGCTGTGGGAGTTCAGTCCGTGCGGTGTTTTTTGCATACAGTTGTGAAATCGAAAGGACGGGAGTGATCGTAGTAGCGCGGTCGGACTTCATTTTTCCGATTCGTACGGTAAATCGTCTGGGGATGTGTCGGACACAATTTCCGATGCGAGGACGTGTGGGGAAATTTTCCCAATGCGATTCGTATGGACTTTTTCCCATGCGAATCGTACTTGGCAGTTTGTACGCTACTTGTACGATTCGAACGGTAAAAAATCCGGATACGATTTGTACGGGGAAAATTTGTCCAGGTTCGGAATCTGCACCATAGTTGTATGTATATTTACTAAATTAATGAGAGGTGACAGACAGATTAGAGGATTGCAAAGGTAGTGAATATGTGATTTAGTAATTACATGAGTAGTGATTTAGTGGTTCCATATTGTCCAATATTGTAGTTAGGCATTAAGACAAACAGTTCAAACAGAAGCACAGGTGCACCATACTAAATCAATCAGGTCAATTGGAACAACTATATAGTACAAGTCCGGTCAATAAAAGGGAGAGAGTTCCTTGATATCATCTCTTTATTCAATTTTCTTGTTAGAAACACAACAAAGCCGACGTGTTTCGTCCTGATACAGGACTTGTTCAGGGCGATAAATGCGAGAGTTAACGAGCCTCCATAGATAGTGAAGGATATACAGAAGATGATGTCCTTAAAATCATAATCCCATCCAGAAATATCTATAATTCAATCTATAATACAAGTCCATATAGTCAGAATGAATAATAATAATCTCCTTCCAAGTAGGGCAAAAACGACCACGATCGTAATACAATAGTCACGATCGGTGATGAGAAACAGCAGCAATACTTTCTCCGGTCAGACAAACAGTGTTACAGTCAAATGTACACAATATACACAGTCCCCTAACCCCGTGCAGACTACTGATTCACTCCTGCAAAAATCCAGGTAGTAACCATGCAGATCAGGAATCACAGCGTTACTCTCTGTCCACTCCTCCTATCATCCTGACAGAACAATGATCTTATCTAATCACTGTGCAGAAACACAAACACCTATAAACTCACCCTGCTGTCAACTACAGGCACTGTCACTATCCAGCCAGGGTCTATACACCTGTAGAATGCCTCAGGTATTAAGACGGGCAGCGCTACAATCTAATGTACAAAATATATGTAGTCCCCTAACCCCATGTAGACTACTGATTCACACCTTCAAAAATCCAGGTAGTAGTCATGCAGTGCCCCAATCATACTGTCACTCTCTGTCCAGTCCTGCAATCGTCCTGACAGAACCATGTCTTTATCTAATCACTGTGCAGAAACACAAGCACTTATAACCTCACCCTCCTGTCAACTACCAGCACTCTCACTATCCAGTCACTGTCCATACACCTGTACAATGCCTCAGGCATTAAGACACGCAGCGCTACCGTCAAATCTAAAAAATATATGTAGTCCCCTAACCGCATGCAGACTACTGTTTCACAACTAGAAACATCCAGTTAGAAGCCATTCAGATCAGCAATCACAGTGTCACTCTCTGTCCACCCCTGCAATAGTCCTGACAGAACCATGTCCGTATCTACTCTCTGTGCCAAAACACAAGCACTTATATACTCACCCTCCTGTCAACTACAAGCACTCTCACTATCCAGTCAGTGTCCATACACCTGTACAATGCCTCAGGCATTAAGACACGCAGCGCTACAGTCAAATGTATAAAATATATGTAGTCCCGTAACCCCATGCAGACTAGTGATTCACACCTTCAAAAATCCAGGTAGTAGCCATGCAGTGCCCCAATCACACAGTCACTCTCTGTCCAGTCCTGCAATCATCGTAACAGAACCATGTTCTTATCTAATTAGTGTGCAGAAACACAAGCACTTGTAACCTCACTTTCCTGTCAACTACCAGCACTCTCACTATACACTCACTTTCCATGCACCTGTACAATGCCTCAGGCATTAAGACATGCAGTGCTACAGTCAAATGTACAGCATATATGCAGTCCCCTAACCCCAAGTAGACTACTGATTCACACCTAGAAACATAGCTAATTGGCTCCTGAGGCGGAAAGCCGGGAGCAGGGACATTTTAAAAATCGTATTGTGTGCATTTACTTAACGTGATTTTAAAACTGCTATCCACCCTCACCTGAATCTTGGCAGCTCAGAACAGCGCCTCGCGCTGCAACGAACTCTTCCCTCAGGCGCCATTCACGAGGGCGAGGCGAGACACGCCCCCTCGGCTGGCCACGCCCCCCCGCCGCGAATACAAATAGCGCGCGCCAGCTCAGGCGCTGCATTGCTAATTGGCTCCTGAGGCGGAAAGCCGGGAGCAGGGACATTTTAAAAATCGTATTGTGTGCATTTACTTAACGTGATTTTAAAACTGCTATCCACCCTCACCTGAATCTTGGCAGCTCAGAACAGCGCCTCGCGCTGCAACGAACTCTTCCCTCAGGCGCCATTCACGAGGGCGAGGCGAGACACGCCCCCTCGGCTGGCCACGCCCCCCCGCCGCGAATACAAATAGCGCGCGCCAGCTCAGGCGCTGCATTGCTAATTGGCTCCTGAGGCGGAAAGCCGGGAGCAGGGACATTTTAAAAATCGTATTGTGTGCATTTACTTAACGTGATTTTAAAACTGCTATCCACCCTCACCTGAATCTTGGCAGCTCAGAACAGCGCCTCGCGCTGCAACGAACTCTTCCCTCAGGCGCCATTCACGAGGGCGAGGCGAGACACGCCCCCTCGGCTGGCCACACCCCCCCCAACCTCCTCGCCCACTGGTATAAAGTATGTGTCTTGGGAGGAAGCGCAGCGGACGAGCGCAGCGGGCGCGACTTTTGCGCGCCGAAGGCGCGCCTAAGGCAAGCCCGTCTGCGCCCGTCCGCGACCGACCGGGACCAGGGGCCATACCCCCTGCCAGCCCCAGCACACCCGAGGTAACCATCATTCGCTATAACCGCACCGACCTACTAGCCCTACGTAAACCTATTGAAACATCAAATTGTATTCTAACCGGCCCAGGTCTATCCTACGGTCCCATCTCATGCCGTTCCTGTCATTGGACCAGCTTGGGTCAATCTCCAACGGATCTTCATATGACCCCCACCAACCCTCAGCATGAACTACAATGTTTATATTTTAATGCTAGATCACTACCCAAGCATGCACTTGACATATGGGATATCCTAACCTCTAAAACGCCAGATCTGGTTTTCGTCACCGAAACGTGGCTATCAGATGCCAGTGCCCCGGATCTAGCTAACGCTCTCCCCCCCAATTATAAAATAATAACACAAAACAGACAAAATAACAAAAAAGGAGGTGGAGTAGCCGTAATCTTTAGGGACCACCTAACTTGCCTAACGGATACAACTAATGCGGAGCCTGAGCATGAGCTATTACCATTTAGAATCCTCGCCGAGAATCATGTCATGCTAGCGGGTGCAGTCATCTATAATCCACCTGGACAACAAACTAACCTCAGTGCGAAACTATTGAACCAAGTACTCCCTTTGTGCCTAAAACACAAACACTACATGATCATCGGAGATTTTAACGTCCACTACGAAAATTCCAATGCCCCTGGAGTCGCTCAGCTTAAATACGACATGGAAATCCTCCAACTGAAACAACTGATCGACAACCCTACTCATACAGCAGGGCACACCCTGGATCTCCTCTTTACAAACATCGAGCGGACCACTCTCAAGGAAATTCTCCCCCTGTCATGGTCTGATCACTTTATGCTTTCATTTCTACTTGAACTTCCTGGCAAACCCGTAAAAATCAAATACTCCCCCCTCACCTCCAACAGAGTCTGGAAACTAATCAAAGACTCCAATTTCCAAAATCATTTTCACGTGACAGATGTCTCCCTTCCAGATAACGAACCTACTGGGAATAACGCCATCCGGCTAGAAACCAGCATCCGCCAAACATTAGACAAAATTGCACCCCTGCGAGACGTCAGAAAAAAAACAACCATCAACGAAAAATGGTACACCCCCTCCCTCAAGAGCCTTAAAAGGGAATGCCAAAAGATGGAACACCAATGGAGACAAGCGAAAAACCCCACAACCAGAGTCAATTACACTGCCAAAAGGAAACAATACATCCTTGCCATCCGAGAGGCAAAAAAGGCATCTTTCGTGCAACGAATCAACGAAAACCACAACTCGGCAAAAGAGTTGTTTAAAATTGTGAAGGAGCTTAGCAATCCATCCTGCACCTCGCAAAACCTTACCCCCTCGACAGAAGCATGCGAACGGATAAGCTGCTTCTTTTCTGAAAAAATCAATAAAATTTACTCAACTTTTACTCTCCCCCAAACCGTCCCTCCTCATGATAATTCTGACGCACGACCACCTACATCCGACAATGACAATGATCGCACAGACCTGGGCAACTCCCCTCGCTTATCCAACTTCCAACCGCTCTCTGAAGAGGAAGTACTAACAGTCCTTAGAGCAATAAAATCTGGCTCCCCCACAGACCCCTGTCCACACTTTGTATTCTCGGAAATTGCACCAACCTTATGCCCAATCATCACCAAACTTTTTAATCAATCCCTCACCTCTGCGTCTTTTCCAGACTGCTGGAAACACGCATCTGTAACCCCCCTCCTGAAAAAAGCTGGAGCCGATATTCTCAACCCAGAGAACTATAGGCCAATTTCACAACTCCCCTACCTCTCCAAAGCATTGGAGAAGATGGTTAACTCACAGTTATCCAAATATCTTGAGGACAACTTGCTTCTGGACCCTACCCAAACCGGCTTCAGATCCAACAATAGCACCGAGGCCACGCTGCTGGCAGTGTCGGACAGCGTCAGATGCATCACTGACCAAGGGGGTTCGGTGGCTCTGATACTGTTAGACCTGTCGGCAGCGTTCGACACTGTTTCACACAAATGCCTACTGAACATTCTCCGGTGCAAAGGTATACAAGGCACAGCGTTGCAATGGATCGAATCCTTCCTGTGCAACCGCACCCAGGCAGTGCACATGGGCCAATTCCATTCTGAACCCCGCCCCATCAGTTGCGGAGTCCCACAAGGGGCTTCCCTAAGCCCCACTCTCTTCAATGCCTATGTATCATCTCTGGCCGACATCGGGAGAAAGTGGGGCATCGGCATTTGCTCATATGCCGACGACACGCAGCTGATGGTGACCTTGGATGAAAGATCGGAGAAATTAGAAACAACTAAAAATAAACTCCACAGCTGCCTCTCCGAAATGGCCGACTGGATGCGTAATCACTGTCTTAAGCTCAACGCCGGAAAATCCGAAATTCTACTGTTCGGAGGAGCTAAACTATCATGGAATGATTCTTGGTGGCCACCGGCTCTGGGGACAGCCCCCGCCCCGAAACAACACGCCAGGAATCTGGGTGTCATGATGGATGACGCACTATCCATGAAGGACCACGTACGCACACTTTGGGGTAAGGGATTTGCAATCCTGAAACTCCTCGCCAAGATCTTCAAATGGATCCCACTGGACTGTCGTCGCACAATCACACAGGCCCTCCTAGTTAGCCGCCTGGATTACGGCAATGCTCTATTCGAAGGAATGAACGAGCAGTTGTTCTCTCGCCTCCAGGTCCTGCAAAACCAGGCTGCCAAGCTGGTATGTAACAAAGGCAAAAGGGACTCAGCATCGGCATGCTTAAAACAACTCCACTGGCTGCCGATGCGCCAGCGCGCCACATTCAAACTACTCTGTCATGCGCACAAAACCCTCCATAAAACAGGCCCTACTATCCTGCAAGGGAAAATTGAATTTTACATTCCAAACCGAAACTTAAGATCCACTAATTCAGCCCTAGCAAAACCCAGGCGTATCTACAAAACAAGAACAGGAGGACGAGCCTTCTCGCATTTGGCGGCCAAACGCTGGAATGAACTACCGGCGGATCTGAGACACACCACGAACCTCCTTGTATTCAGGCAAAAACTCAAAACTCATCTCTTCCCCAAATAATAAACCCCCGGTCCAAACCTCAGCAGCCCTTTCTCATTAAGCGCCTTGATATCCCTTGCGATGAATGCTGCGCTCTACAAATACCTCAAATAAATAAATAAATTCAGGTAGTAGCCATGCAGTGCCCCAATCACTCTGTCACTCTCTGTCCAGTATTGCAATCATCCTGACAGAACCTTGTCCTTATCTAATCACTGTGCAGAAACACAAGCACTTGTAACCTCACCCTCCTGTCAACTACCTGAACTCTCACTATCCAGTCACTGTACATACACCTGTACAATGCTTCAGACATTAAGACACGCAGTGCTGCAGTCAAATGTACAAAATATATGCAGTCCCCTAAACCCAGGCACACTACTGATTCGCTCCTGCAAAAATTCAGGTAGTAACCATGCAGATCAGCAATCACAGTGTCACTCTCTGTCCACTCCTCCTATCATTCTGACAGAACCATGTCCGTATCTACTCTCTGTGCCAAAACACAAGCACTTATAAAGTCACCATCCTGTCAACTACAAGCACTCTCACTATCCAGTCAGTGTCCAAACACCTGTACAATGCCTCAGGCATTAAGACACGCAGTGCTACAGTCAAATGTACAAAATATATGGGGTTCCCTAACCCCATGCAGACTACTGATTCTCAACTAGAAACATCCAGGTAGAAGCCATTCAGATCAGCAATCACAGTGGCACTCTCTGTCCACCCCTGCAATTGTCCTGACAGAACCATGTCCGTATCTACTCTCTGTGCTAAAATACAAGCACTTATAAACTCACCCTCCTGTCAACTACCAGCACTTTCACTATCCAGTCACTGTCCATACACCTGTACAATGCCTCAGGCATTAAGACACGCAGCGCTACAGTAAAATGTACAAAATATATGTAGTCCCCTAACTCTATGCTGACTACTGATTCACACCTTCACAAATCCAGGTAGTAGCCATGCAGTGCCCCAATCACACTATTACTCTCTGTCCAGTCCTGCAATCATCCTGACAGATCCATGTTCTTATCTAATCAGTGTGCAGAAACACAGGCACTTATAACCTCACTTTCCTGTCAACTACCAGCACTCTCACTATCCACTCAATGTCCATGCACCTGTACAATCTCTCAGGAATCAAGACATGCAGTGCTGCATTCGAATGTACAAAATATATGCAGTCCCCTAACCCCATGCAGACTACTGATTCACACCTAGAAACATCCAGGTAGTAGCCATGCAGATCAGCAATCACAGTGACACTCTCTGTCCACTCCTCCTATCATCCTGACAGAACAGTGACCTTATGTAATCACTGTGAAGAAACACAAGCACTTATAACCTCACTCTCCTGTCAACTATCAGCTCTCTCCCTATCCACTCACTGTCCATGCACCTGTACAATGCCTCATGCATTAAGACATGCAGTGCTGCAGTCAAATGTACAAAATGTATGCAATCCCCTAACCCCATGCAGACTACTGATTTACACCTAGAAACATCCAGGTAGTAGCCATGCAGATCAGCAATGACAGTGTCATTCTCTGTCCACTCCTCCTATTATCCTGACAGAACAGTGACCTTATGTAACCACTGTGCAGAAACACAAGTACTTACAAACTCACCCTCCTGTCAACCACCAGCACTCTCACCATCCAGTTACTGTCCATACACCTTTAGAATGCCTCAGGCAAAACATGCTGTGCAAAACACAAACATTAATAATTTGTCGATTTTCTTTTGATGCAGTACTGTAATCATCCAGGTGGTAGCTATGTACTCATGCAATGACCCAGGTACAAATACTTACAGTGTTATAATCATCTATCCAGTATTGATGCAGTCCACTATACACATAAACTCTACTTATTCACTTATTCAGAGCTACAATTATCCAATTAGTACCTGGGTACTGTAGTAAATGGATAGTGATTTGAAAACAAAGTGTTTAAATGGATTTTATGTAGAACATGTTTGTATTCTAATATAATAGTATATTTTATAGATATATTTTAATGATATCATATATATTTGTTTTTAAACAGATATTGCTCAACATCATTACAAAGAAATACCATGGCTAGAAAAACAGAAAAGAGGAAACAACAATAAAAGGACTATTATTTGAAGAAAACACAACAGCAAGAATTAGATGAACAACAACATGTGAGGAAAAAGAAAACGTCTTCTGGTAAGAAAACACAATAATTTATTTAAAAACTTTCAAAGGCTAAAAACAGTGTGCACAATGTGGAAAGTAGAAAGAATGTCCCAACAACAAAGAAGAAGAAGAAGAAAAAAGGAGAAGTTAATGGAAAATTGCATTCCCAAGAAACAATGTATGGTAAAAGGAGAAGGAATCAGTTTGAAGAAATAAGAAAGAGAATGTTTTACAATAGAGTTGTCTTTAATTTGTTGAAATATGTGAAGAAATATAAAAAATAATCAGCATTTTATAAAAAGGAAAAACAGATTGGAACTATTGTTGAGAAGGCTTTTGATTTAAAAAGGAAATTATTCATTTTAGTTTTAAACAGAATTGGATCACTAGATAAGCCAATACATTTTATGAAGACCAAAAGTAAAAAGAAGAGAGTAATTAACAGAACAAACTTTTCTGATATTTTTTTGGGTGAATGGAAACACAGTTCAAGTTCAGAGCCTTTTTTCAATTAAGAAAGCTATTTTCAAACCAATACTTTATTGCATGCAGTTGATACCTCTGGTCATGCTTATGAGGTTAAAAACGGTTTCCAATTGAAAAAGAAAAGCTGGTTTCCAGAAATGTAGAAGAAGTGATAGCTAATGAAGTTCTAGGGAGACGTACTAAAGCCCCAGTGTATTCTTGGGATTGTAGTAGTATAGGCAGTATACGACAGGAATCTATTGATATTTTACAGCTTTTTTTACAAGACTACAGTAAAAAAGTGTTAAACAAAAGATTAAGATGTTGCAAGGACTAGATCCTTGCAGAGTGAGAAAAAATACTGATTTGCAAGGTCATTCTCTGGCTTGACTTTCTAGAAAAGTTTGTCAAAGTGTTTTTCATCATTTTAGAATGTTAGCAGTACATCATTCTCAAATGCGGAAGTTAGTCAGAAGATTGTATTATGCAAAAAGTCCAGCAATAATTTTAAATGACTTTAACAGTGCTCTTTTGCATGGGTCAGTATCAGATGTAAAAAAGTTTGTGATGAAATAGAGTTTCGTTACTTTGGTCCTGAAGAAGAGAGTGGACAAAGTGAGATATTGATAGAAGTAGGTGTTGAAGAAAATGTGGAAAATAGTAGAACAGAGAAGATTGAAGAACAAATTACAAAGTTTAAAGTAATTTCGTGTGAAAGACCAAATTATACTTGTATTTGTTGTCGATAAACTCACTATAAATATCAGACTAGGACTGTTGATCTGTATTTAAGAGGTGAAAGAGAAAATAATGATAAGTGGAAGGAATTTACAACTTATTTGTTGGTAGAGGATTGCTTTGATTTGGGTACTGATCAGCATGTTTGTAAATATTGTTATAACAAATTAGACGATAATAAAATGCCTTCCAGAGCTGTCCATAATAATCTAGAGTTGGTAGCAATTCACGCAGAACTGATAGATTTAAACACGTATGAGTCTATTCTGATTCAATCTGTACACCCCTTTCAGGCTATTGTTCATATGGAAACTGTTCCTTGGGGCAATTTGCTGGTGTGACGAGCAGTGTGCGGCCAATTGAACCTGATATATTACGGCTCCCTCGAGCCATTGGACTGACGAGTCCTGGACCAGCACCTGCGCGCTATGAGAGGTACTCTACCTGTTTTTAAACTTTGGCAGTCCACGCGGCACCCCTTACACTTACCTGCTCCCTGCTGACGAGAGGCAATTACCTCGAAACACGTGTCCAGGGATGGATATATGCAACACATATTTTTCTATACACACCGTGGCATAGGCGTACTCGCCGTCGCCACTACATTGACCACAGTTCCTTGGGGCAATTTGCTGTTGTGACGAGCAGTGTGCGGCCAATTGAACCTGATATATTACGGCTCCCTCGAGCCATTGGACTGACGAGTCCTGGACCAGCACCTGCGCGCTATGAGAGGTACTCTACCTGTTTTTAAACTTTGGCAGTCCACGCGGCACCCCTTACACTTACCTGCTCCCTGCTGACGAGAGGCAATTACCTCGAAACACGTGTCCAGGGATGGATATATGCAACACATATTTTTCTATACACACCGTGGCATAGGCATACTCGCCGTCGCCACTACATTGACCACAGTTCCTTGGGGCAATTTGCTGGTGTGACGAGCAGTGTGCGGCCAATTGAACCTGATATTGTTCATATGGAGCCTAAAACAGGTAAATTGCCTCCCACAGATTTACAGAGAGGATTAAAAGGAAGAGTTGTATATTTACCTCTAGATTTAAAGAAAAATATTGAAACTAGTGGTGTAGAGAAAGAAAGAACTGAACCACTAATTATTTTAGTTAATGGTGTTCCTACTAAGAGTAAGAAGATCTGGCAGGAATTAGTGGGTGTCCGGAAAGTGCAAAAGGCAACATTGTATCTGATACAAAACAATGATTACTACACAAACTTGTATGTGGAAGAAGAAGAAATACTTCTAGGAGATGATAGTGAAATGTCAAGTAGTCAAATTGAGAAAGTGGACATGTCCAAAACTGAAGACATTTATGAACATTATAGTGTATATCCTTTACATTCGAAAGAAGTGATGGGAAATACTATTGAATTATTCCAAATGAAGAAAGTGAAGGGGAGTCCCATGAGTGTTTGGGAAAAAAGTTTAGAAGCTCGTTTTCCACAGCTGTTCCCAACTGGAAAAGGTGGACGATATGACGAACGATCAGTGCAGATTCCTGCATCAGAATATCGGACAACAAGATTGTATGCAGAAGATCCAAGTTTTCGACAATGTATCCCATATATTTTTCATTTTTTGTTTGAGAGTGACTTGTCTGGACTTTCATATGCAGTCAACTGCATATTAAAAACATGAGTACATCTTCGAAATGTTTCTGCAAAGGAATTTATGGAAAAAGTACATCAGAGAGATGATCATTTAGAATCTCAACTGATTAATTTGATGGCATGTCAGCGTGGTACTAATGAGTATTGGTATCATCGTCATGGAGAACTTAAATGTATGCTAAGGAACTTAGGAACTCCTACGTGGTTTGTTACCCTAAGCTGTGCTGAATACTCATGGGATGATTTACTTCAATTTCTAAAAGAAGCAAATTCAAATATTAAAAACATTGAATTCAAGACTCCTGGAGAATTGTGTTCTTTGGATCCTGTAAATGTATGCAGATATTTCAATCATAGGTTTGAAGCTATGATGTATTTTATCTGCAACAAAAAGAATCCTCCTCTTGGAGAAGTTATTGACTTTTTTTGGAGAAAGGAGTATCAAGCTAGAGGTGCTCTTCATATACATATGCTTTTATGGATCAAGGATGCACCCAAATTTGGAACTGATTCGGATGACACTGTTTTATCTTTTATTGAAGATTATGTTACATGTGCTATACCTAAAAGAACAGAAGAAAACACCTTAAGGCAACAAGTGTTACAATTCCAAAGTCATCAATGTGGCAAATACTGTCGACGGAAATACAAATCGCAGGAAAAGTTTTATACTAAATGTCGTTTTGGATTTCCACGTCCAGTAATCTCCAAAGGAAGATTAAACAGCTTCATGTCAGCAGTGAGACATACCATCACTAGAAAATCACCCAAAAACACTTACAATTTGAAAAGAAGTGAAGAATCAAAGTATATCAAAGATTATAATCCAGTTATTCTCTCAATGTGGAATGCTAATATGGATATCCAGTATGTTGCGGATAATTCCATTGCTGTTGCTTGATATGTAACATCATATATAACAAAATCAGAAAAGACGAAGTTGAAAGTAATGTGGGAAAAAATTTCCCACGAGAAGAGTCTTAGTAAGAAATTGTATAGTTTTAGTTTGAAGATGCTGTCCCATTGAGAGATTGGAGCATATGAATGCTCAGATCGGTTGTCCTCTGCAAGTTTATATTCAAAGTCAAGAGGAATTATTTGGGTTAGTCTAGGTCTTGCTGCAACGCGAAATCGAGTACTTAAATCTATACAAGAAATCAAATATTTAGCATTAAATGAACCGGAAAGCACACAGAAAAGTTGGATACATACTATCCAAATAGAAGTCCTCATCTTGAGAACATATGTCTCTATGAAGTGCTGCAATATTACAGTTTTAAGAGAAATACTACAGAGAACATAACTGAAGAAAAATATGCAGTGTTTGGTTCAGAAGGATGTTTGGTGAAACATAGTACAGGAAATCTGATTAATCACAGGAAACTGAGTTGTGATACTGCTGATAAAATAGAATTTTACTATTTAGCACTTTTGCAACTTTTCAAGCCTTGGCGTATGGAACTGGAATTACTTGGAGATTTTCTGTGCTATGAAGATTCTTTCAATGCATGTAAAGATAGCATTGAATTCACTGCTTTTGCAAATTATCTCAAAATGTTGAATGAAGAAATTGATCAAGAAGCTACTATTGCAGCTGACATTGCTAGAGACAGTTTTCAAGACAGTCAAAGTTCTGCTTCACTGAGTCAAGACCCACTAGGACAACCAATTTTTGAAAATGAAGCAGCAATTGCTATGACTGAAGTGGAAATAGCAATGCATCAAGCTCAAGAAGACATTATGGACTTAGAAAACTTGGAAGAACAACTGAATATTGAACAGAAAGAAATATATGAGCAAGTGAAACAACAGATCGACCATGGTTTTCTTCATGAAATAAAAAGATTGCACATGCACATCATTTCAACCTATCCGAATGTATGTCAGTGGTCAAGCTGGTACAGGAAAAAGTTTTTTGATTAAACTTTTGACCAGTTACCTACAGAAAACAACTGACTCACATTTGTCTTGTGTTGTAACTGCTCCAACTGGGTTGGCAGCACACAACATTAAAGGAATTACATTACATCGTTTACTAATGCTACCTGTAGAGCATGAAAATAAATTGGAATATCACAAGCTATCTGGAGAAGCTTGTTATGAAGTTTCAAGAGTGCTAAAGAAAATGAAACTTCTGATTATTGATGAGGCGAGCATGGTCTCAAACTTAATGCTTGCCTTTGTGCATTTAAGAAAGCAGCAAATTCTAAAAACAGAATACGATGTCTTATTTGGAGGAAAACATGTGATAGTTTTTGGTGATCTACATCAACTTACACCTGTAAAAGGGTCACCAGTATTTAAAACGCTTGTGCATGAAGACACCAGAAAGTCTGTGGGAAGTGTTGAAAACGTTAACATTTGGTCATATTTTGAATTCAAAGGACTCATTAAAAATATGCGACAGGCAAATGATGTTGATTATGGCACCATTCTTCAAGATATAAGAATTGGAGTATTGACAGAACATGGCAAACAAGCTTTGAAAAGTCGTCTACTTACAAACTTATTTCCAAATGAAGATATAGTTCCTAAAAAATATACAAAAAAATTGCAGAAAATAAATCTATAATCTGCCTAATTCCAACACTGCAAGAGTGTTCTACATTCAATGAAGAACTTTTAAAGCTGGAAAATGAACAAATAATAAAAATGGAAGCCATTGATAAAATAGAACATGAAGGAATGACTATTATTTTGATGGAGAAATTAAAAACAAAATTGGATTCTTTAGAAAAATCTATATCTAAAACTGCTGGTTTAGAAAAGAATTTATATGTATGTGTCAACTGTCGGGTTATTTTATGGCGTTATTTGGATGTGGAAAAAGTTTTAGTAAATGGAGCAATGGGAAAAGTTGTTGATTTTGTTAAATATAAAAAAAGAGATGGAATTGAATGTTTGAAAATCAAATTTGATCAGATTGAAGAAGTAAAACAAATTGCTGGTTGTTCTGCTAGTTTTTTGCTTGTTAAAGATTTGTATGTTCGAAGAAAACAGTTTCCACTTTCTTTGACATATGCTGTGACTATTCATAAATATCAAGGTTTAAGTGTAGACAGTGCTTTAGTAAACATTGGAAGTACCGTAGTTAAAGAGGGTATGGCATATGTTGCTTTGTCTCGAGTCAGAAGTTTATCTGGATTGCATTTGATTGATTTTGATGAGAGAAAGATTAGTGCAGATGCAAATTTGTAAGAGAGTATAATCGGTTAAGAAGACTATATGCTCCCAATTTAGGTGAATATCCTGTATATGAAAAGCATGTACTAGGTCGAAAACGGAGATATATCTGTAGTGAAGTTAAAGAGAAGAAAAAAATTCAAGATAATGTTGAGATTCCAAGCAAAAAGAAAAAGGAGATTATTGAAGAGATTGTTGGATATCAGTTAGAAAATAGTTCAGGTATCAACTGCTATGCTAATTTAGTGGTAAATGTATTTTTTCTAGAATATCTGCAGCAGCAAATTATGGAGCATCAAGAAAAAAGGTTTTGTTCTTTGTTGCATTCTATTTTTGAAAATTTGAAAACTGATAAAAGTAAAATCCAAAGTGTTTCTGATATTCGGAATCTTCTGGATATATGTTGTGGTTCTACGCAATTTACGCAGAATGTGCAACAAGATGCTCAGGAATTTCTAATGTATATGCTTGCAGTGTTGGAAGATGAAGGAATACAAATTGAAAATCTGTTTCGACTTTGTTATAAATAGGAACGTGAATGTGAAAATTGTCGATTTACTTCTACCACTAACATAGACACTGAAAGATTCATATATTGCACAATAGCAGACTGTAAAACAGTGTCTTTCAACAAATTAGTTAAAGCAGTAAATCAAAACATGGAGTGTAGCCAATGCAAATCAGAAATGTTATCAACACTGTTTATACAAAGATTTGGACAATATATAATTTTAATGATACAACGTTGTACAGCTAATGGAAGAAAATTGGAAACCTTAATTAAAAATTTTGTAGCAGGTCAACTATCAATATCAGGAAGAAACTTTGTAGCAGTAGCAATTATTTTCCATGATGGACCTTCCACAACATCTGGACATTACACCGTCTATTTAAAGTGCAATAAAGGATGGACATATTGTAATGATGCTCATTTGGTTTCTAGATATCGTTTGCTTAACAAATTACCAAATTCATACCTAATATTTTTAAAGCCAAATTTCTAATAATATAATTCGGCCAATCGAGAATATGTTATTATTTATTAATGAGATTACTTTGGACAATTTCAGTATAAACGATTTCAGGAATATCATTTAGCCTAGAGGAAAGATATGGATATGAATTAAGCAGTTTTTCAGAGATATTCTGACACCAAATGTTTTAAAGAACATCATTTAGAGTACATGCAAGTTAAGAAGAATACTTGATTGAATTATTGTTTCTGTTCTTTCATATAATAGTTACAACATTCTCTTACCATGAAGCATTTTATGTATTTGATATTTGTATTATATGCAATGTTATTAAGGATGTTTTTTTATTCAGTGTGCAGAGTTACTTGACTGTGTTGAAATCATTTTTGAAGAAGATTTTTTTTTTTTTAAACAATCTTATTGATTGTTTTTTTTTTGCCCGCTGTTATGTGATGAGTAACATTGAAATCACTATTAATAGTGAAATTCAATATATTCTGCGAACAGCAAAAAAGGCAAACTAAATAATTTATATAATGCTAAAATTATGCTGTGTTGTAAAAATTACAATATTATATATTATAACTGTTTTTTTCTTTTTTTTAGCGGATCCTAATTCTAAAGTTCAACAGTTTTTAAACTTTAAAATATATTAAAAGAAATGGCAAAAAATGTTTTCAATATTTTGATATCTACTACTGTAAAGGTAAGGTTAAGTGCTCCAAACACTATCCATCCACTACTACATTCACCTGTGTATTATCCATACAAACCTCTAACCACCGATGCTCATTACTCATTAAAGTGTAAAATACCTCCGGTACTAACCATACAGTCCACCAATCACTCTGTTACTCATAATACAGTTCTTTACTCATCTACTAGAAGCATGTACTAATTCAATACCTCTATCAATACCCGAACATGTATGCATTTCCTCAGATGATCTCCTTGCAATACTCTAATTATTCAGCCAGTACAATGTCCTTACCTATTCACTGTGCCAAAACACAAGCACTTATAAACTCTCCCTTCTCTCAACTACCACCACTCTAACTATCCAGCCACTATCCATGCACTTGAACAATGACTCAGGCATTAAGACATGCAGTGCTACAGTCAAGCGTGCACAATCTATGCAGGCCCCTAACCCTCTGCAGACTACTGATTCACTCTTGCAATAACCCAGGTAGTATTCATGCAGTGCCCCAATCAGACTGTCACTCTCTGTCCACTCCTGCAATCATCCTGACAGAACCATGTCCTTATCTAATCTCTGTGACAAAACACAAGCACTTATAAACTCTCCCTGCTCTCAACTACCACCACTCTAACTATCCAGTCACTATCCATGTACTTGTACAATGACTCAGGCATTAGGACACACAGTGCTACAGTCAGACTTGCACAATCTATGCAGGCCCCCAACCCTCTGCAGACTACTGATTCACTATTGCAATAACCCAGGTAGTATTCATGCAGTGCCCCAATCAGACTGTCACTCTCTGTCCACTCCTGTAAACATCCTGACAGAACCATGTCCTTATCTAATCTCTCTGCCAAAACACAAGCACTATAAACTCTCCCTGCTCTCAACTAGCAGCGTTCTAACTATCCAGTCACTATCCATGTACTTGTACAATGACTCAGGCATTAAGACATGCAGTGCTACAGTCAAACGTGCACAATCTATGCAGACCCCTAACCCTCTGCAGACTACTGATTCACTCTTGCAATAAACCAGATAGTATTAATGCAGTGCCCCAATCACACTATCACTCTCTGTAAACACCTCCACTCATCCAGCCAGTACCATATACTAGACATGTCGTCCTGTATCTATGTACACACTACTCATTCACACCTTCATTTATTCAGGTAGTACCAATTCAGTGCAGCAATCACACTGTAACTTCCCGTACACTTCTCTAATCACCAATCTACCACCATGTAGTTTTCCAATCACTCTGTCAATACACAAATCTTTATAAATTCACCATGCATTCTCTTTGCAGTACTCTAATAATCCAGCCACTACCCATGTACTCATACAATGACCCAGGCACTGCAACAATTTTCCATACACTACTCATGCAGAACTCTTACCACCTATACGCTACTGATTTAAACCTCAAATTACTCACCTAGTACTTATGCATACCTGCAATTTCCCTATCACTTCCAAGCACTCGTCTAATAACCCATCATGCACCATGTACTTAATCAATCAGTGTGCAAATATGCAAGCACTTATAATTTCACACATGCACTTTCATTTCAATACTGTAATCATCCAGTTAGTAGTCATGTACTCATGCAATTAACTCAGACAGTAACTATCCACAACTACAATAACTTGTGCACTACACTTGCACTCATCTAATCACTTACACAGCACTCATGCAGTCCTATAATTATCCTGCTATTATCTATGAACTCATTTAATCACGTTGCCACTTCTCAAACATTCATAAAACAACCATGCACTACACTTGCATTCCTCCAATCACTCTCATAGTATGCATACTCTCATACAATCATTCAGGTAATGTTTATTTTTTTAACCAGTATATGTGGGGGTTTTCGGAACAGTTTTACATTTTTTTTGTATTTTTTAAAACGTTTTTAATAAAGAACTATTAGTATCTAATAGTAAAGAGTAAAGATAAAAACATTCTAGATAACATTTTTACATTGCACCGTACGTTTCATCTAATTTTCATCAGAGTTTATCAAATGACTATAGTTTTTCCAGTCATGAACCTCATTCTTCTCGCAAATGGACACTTAGTTCTTCGTCCTGATTAAGACCTTCTGGATATTTACTCTGTAGGTTAATAATATGCCAAGATTCCCTTTGTCTGAGTTGTAACTCTCTGTTGCCACCACTTCGGTTATATTCTATTTGTTCTATTGCATAGAAAGATAACAGTGAGCTATTCGACAAATGGTATTTGGCAAAATGTCTAGCTACAGGATACTGTGGGTCTTTATTGTTTATTGCCCGCATGTGTTCCACCACTCTTTTTTTAACTGCTAGAGTGGTGCTCCCCACGTATCTCAAAAGACACGGACATTCAAGAATATAGACTACATAGGTGGTTCCACATGTCAGAAATTGTTCAATGTTTTTTTCTGCTATTGGAGTACAGTATTTGTTTCACATGTGGCTGTTACGGCACGCCCTACAGTGTCCACATTGACAAAACTCTTTCAGGTTTAGACGTGTATTAATTTGGGTTTTAGATATATCTCCTTTCATAAGAATATCCTTTAGATTTTTACTTATTCTGTACGTTATTAAAGGACATTTGGGTAAGTCCTTCGTCAGGGTAGTCTCACATTTTAATGTATTCCAGTTGTGAACAAGCCTGCTGCGACAGGTGAAACGCGTAACTAAAATTAAATAAGATCTGGTGACGGAAAAATAGCCCCTGCGTCACATTTGTTTATTTTGGAAATATGAAAGTCGGCGAGCTTCGCCGACACCGGACGATCTGCCTGCCTTGGGCGAGGGGAGACAGAAGAAGCAAAACATTGGAAAAAAAATAAATATATATATATATATATATATATATATATATATATATATATATATATATATATATATATATATATATATATATATATATATATATACATACATAGGGAGTCTCTAATTGGCAGAGGTAGGTACCTTAGTCCAAATAGGGACCCTTGCTTCTAGTCAGTCATGGCTCCGCTCGTCCTCATCGTCAGAACCTATGGACTCAACATTGTGTCATACGCAGATGACACCAAACTCATCCTCTCCCTATCCAATGAACCCAACACCGCCAGACACAACTTTCGAGAAGGCATGGAAGCCATCGCCAAATGGATAAAAAACAGCTGCCTACCACTAAGCACCAACAAAATGGAAGTACTCATCATGGGCCCAAACCCAGATGCCTGGAACAACACCTGTTGGCCCCCCGCCCTCGGAAGCCCGCCCACCCCCACGTACCACGCATGCAACCTGGGAATCATCCTGGACTCAGAGCTCAAAATGGACCACCAGATCCACTCCGTCTCGTCCTCCTGCTTTCAGACCCTTCGCCTCCTATGTAAGACCTTCAAATGGATCCTCCTCGAACCCAAAAAGACCGTCACTCACGCCCTGGTCACCAGCAGGCTTGCAACACATCCTATGCCGGAATAAACAAAAACCTCACCCACAAGCTACAGAACATCCAAAATGCCTCTGCAATACTGGTCCTCAACCTGCAAAGACACTGCCACATCTCCCATCACCTGCGCACACTCCACTGGCTCTCCATCGAAGCTAGAGTCACCTTCAAGATGCTAACCCACGCTCACAAGGCCCTTCACGACACCGGACCAGCATTCCTGAATAGCCGACTCAAATTCCACGCACCCCAAAGGACCTTACAATCAGCCCAGCTCTCCTACGCCATGGTCCCCTGCACCAGAAAGACCAGATCGAGAGGCCGCTCCTTCTCCTTCCACGTGGCCAGAGCCTGGAACGACCTTCCGCTCCACCTCAGACAGATAACATTACTCCCCATCTTCGCAAGAAACCTCAAAACCTAGCTCTACGACAGACCCCCTCCTTGATGGACTGGAGCCTACGAACCCCCCCAGCACCTTGAGACCCTTACAGGTGAGTAGTCACGCTTAACAAACCCCTGATTTGTCAGGGTAAGGGGGATACATGCTTTAGATAACCCCTGCTCACCCCCCTGGTAGCTTGACACGAGCAGACAGGCTTATCCCAAAGGCAATCTGTAAAGTATTTTTACCAACACTCACAGTAACATAGTAAGAACACTCTAAATGGACACCACACCAGTTTCGAAAAATAAAATACCTTTATCTAAACTTAACAAGACCAAAACGACAAAAAATCAAACATACACAGTTAAAGATATGACTATCAAAAGGTTTCAAGAACTTGTACCATAGAAAACTATAGATGCGTGAGTTTTACAGAAAGTACCTGTAGTTGCGTGAAAATTCACAAGGCCAAGCGGCCGCAGAGTGAAGAAGCATTGAAAACAAAGAGATGTGTCAGTTCCTGAGACCTTGGGGAGGCGATGCAACAGTTCTGCAGTACGCAGGAGAAGTGATGGGTCAAATCCAGTCTGTAGGGGAAAGTGATGCCTTGATGCTTCATGACGGTTCCGGTCCACAGGTGATGCTTTGGGAAAGCTTGTCGCACAGGTGCGATGCGTGGAAATCTGGAATGTGTCGGTAATTGATGCAGAAGTGGCAAGCGGCGCTGCATCGGTTTTCTTCAGCCGCGACCCCTTGATGCATCAATTCTTGCAGCCGCGCCAGGTGCTGCGTCGGTTTTCATAGCGCACAGGCACCTCCTGGCAGGTCAGAACTCACAGCAGCAGAGTTCAGGGGAGCTGGGGTGAAGTCTTTGTGTCCCTGAGACTTCAGAACAGGAGGCCAGCACACACAGGCCCTTGGAGATCTCCTTCAAGCAGGGGACACAACACACAGCAAAGTCCTTCTCTTTTCCTTTGCAGAAACAGCAACTGAAGGCCAACCCCACACAGCACACAGCAAATGGGAAGTTCTTCTCCTAAGTCTCTCCAGCTCTTCTCCTTGGCAAAGGGTCCTCTTGAATTCCAGGGACGATCTAAAATTCTGGTGTCTGGGCCCCTCTTTTTATACAGTAAATCTCTTTGTTCTCTCCTGGGCCAGGGCTCTGAGCCCAGTCCAAACCAGTTCTGGGGACACTTTGCAAGTGCACAACAACCTCCATTGTCAGTGTGAGCCCTGGCTCCAGACACACAACCGGGGGGCAGAGTCATCATTGTGGAAGGCAGGCATAGCCCTATTCAGGTGCAGGTGCTACTCCTTCCACCACACCAAATGCAGACCAGGCCTATTCAGCCTAGCGCTAAGTCATCCAGACTCTCTGGAGTCACTGCACATCCCCCGCCCCTGTACTCCAAAGCCAGACAGTCAATACACATCTAGCAGAGGCACACTTAATGGCTAAGCCAGAAATTACCTACTTTCTAAAAGTTTTATTTTCAAACACAGAATGTAATAATCACCCTCACTAAAAGATGCATTTCAACATTCTGAGTTCAGGCATACTAAATTTAATTTCCCATATGGTTCCCAGGAACAGTTATGTTTATAAGATGTTATAACCGAACTCCCCATTCTATCCTATGGGAACAGATAGGCTTACCATAGTGAAAAACAAAATTGGCAGGTTTTCACCACCAGGACATGCTACACACATCAGGGCATGTCCTACCTTTCACATACACTGCACCTTGCCGCAGGGGTAACTTGGGCCTACCTTAGGGGTATTTAACATGTAAGAAAAGGGAGGGTTAGGGCGGTCGACATGGCAGTTAACAAACTGCGCACAGACACTGCAGTGGCAGGCCTGAGACATCTTTTCAGGGCTACTCATGAGGGTGGCACAAATAGTGCTGCAGGCTAGGGGCTTATCAGTAAATCAAATATGCCAATCGAATGCATGACGTTACAACACATACATTTACAACGCATGCCTTTATAATGCAGTTTTTACATTGAAACATCCTTTACAATGCATACACTGACATCGCATGCCACTAAAACACATTTTCTGAAACTACATTTACAACGCATTCCATTACATCGCATTATACCTTTACAACACATACCATTACAATGCATACCATTACATTGCATTTAAGGTAAGTGTTGGATAGTGTAGGGGTAAAAATTACTATTCTAACTCCAGGGGGTGCAACAGCAGGGTAAGTATTGGATAGTGTAGGGGTAAAATTTACGATTCTAACTCCAGGAGGTGGAACAGTAGGGTAAGTGTTGGATAGTGTAGGGGTAAAAATTACTATTCCAACTCCAGGGGGTGCAACAGTAGGGTAAGTGTTGGATAGTGTAGGGGTAAAAATTACTAGTAGGGGTACTATGCGTTTTAATGGTATGCGTTGTAATGACATGCGATGTAATGCCTGTGTTGTAGTGACATGTGTTGTAGTGTCATGCGTTCTAGTGACATTCAATGTAATGGCTGTGTTGTAGTGACATGCATTGTAAAGGATGTTGTAATGTAATGACTGCGTTGTACATGTAGTTCGATGTAATGACTGCATTGTAAAGGTTGTTTCCCATGCCAATCATGAATAACCAATAGTAACAAGAATTCACACAGAGAGCATATGCACTTTAGCACTGATAATCAGTGGCAAAGTGCCCAGAGTACTATAGCCAACAACCACAGGTCAGGAAAATATAGGAGGAAGAAGCAAAGAAATTGGGGATAACCCTATAAAAAGGGCCACGTCAAACACCCACAATGGGGCGCAAGTCGGATACAAAAAGTTGATTGGGTCTGTTCGGTGCTTACCTTCTGACTTAGAAGAAGTTTCGACAAAAATTTGCTTGAGAAGATAAAGTTCATCAGGGCAAGGATGCAGGTGGTGTCAAAGGAGGAGGAGTCGTCAGGGAGCTGCTGAACACATTTGTGGTGAAGATTTCTATGGTCAGTCTCTTTTTTGGAAGTAGAAAATCTCCAGTGGGAAGAGGCTGGAGACTGTAGCCAACAAGAGTTCCACAAGGCCAGATACCCCTTTGGCGAGGGTTCGCTGAACAGGATTTGCTGCAAAGAAAGTAGAATGAGCTGCCATGAAGTCAGGCTGACCGGCAACGCACATTGGGCAGCTAGACGACCAGTATGGTCCCATTCTCTTCTTGGTTCTCGGAGCAGATTTTAGCCAAACAATTTCTAAGTTGCAGGTTTTGGATAATGGTTGTCTGGCCACCTTTAGAACCACCACCAAGGGTCCAGGACTGGAAAAGTACCACTTGGGTTGTTTAAGACTCACTCAGGATGGGTTCAGGTGCGGGTTTAAGATGGCTGGAGACTTTTTTGTCCTTATGGATCTGATCAGGAGCCAGCCAACTAGCCCTTGAAGTTACTCTGGTAGGCCTGGGATCAGAAGTTGAACAGGGCTCAAGTAGCAGGTTTCAATGCAGGCTTCAGGCAGCAAAGCCATCCTCTGAAGTACACATAAACCCCAGCAACAGGCAGTCCACTGAGAGTTCCTCCACAGGTCCAGAAAGTGAAATAAAGAGTGGGTCTGAGGGACCTATTTTTATACCTGGTGCCTTCTTTGAAGTAGGAGAAGTTTCTAGAAAAATTCCCTTTGAAGTGATTGAAGTTTCCTGACTCCCCGGCCCTGGTTCCAAGCTGTCTGCATGTACAATGTAGGAGTAACAAGCCCTTTGTGTGAAGGCAGAGCACAGACTATTCAGTTGCAAGAGGAGTTATTCTCAGTTCTGCTCCCCAGTGATGGCCCATCCAGGCACACCCAATCCTTCTCATTTGTGGCTGCCAACTACACGCAGTCATGTGACACAGGACAGGCTACAGGCACCAAATTGTTAGGGCAGGAAAATGCCAATTTTCTAAAAGTTGCAATTTCAAAATTGTAACTTAAAATCTGACTTTAAAATTAAATAAGGTTTTAAATTACAATCTCTCAGACACCAAACATTAATTTTTTACTTGTTCCCAATCAAAAGTTGGCATTTATTAATTGTAGTAAAGCAACCCAATATTATCCTATGGGAGAAGTAGGTCTCACAGTAGGGAAACATAAACTTAGGGGGTTTTCACTACCAGGATATGTAAGCCCGCCAGGACACCTGCATTGCGGCTGCAGTGGCAAAGAAGGAGGAGGGGTACAAGGACCACAAGTCCCAGCCTCCGTGCTGCTAACGTCACCGCCGCAATCATTCCGCGCCCGAAGACGCTTCAAATATTGCTGCGGGCTTCCGCAGAGCGGGTTGTGAGCGGGCGCGCCCGGGCCAAGGGCGGGTCCGTCTGCAACCGTCCGCAACGGTTCATGGCTGGGCTGGGCCAATCTTCTTTTTTGTAAACTTTTGGGCAGCATAATAGTCTGTTTTGTCATCATTTCCATCACCAGATGCTGCTCATAGGGAGTCGCTGCAGGCTCTTTGGACCCTGACCGGATGTGGTTCACGCCATGAGTAATCCCCCTGTTTGGGCCACTTATTTGTCTGTGTGGAACTTTGATATAGCTCATACTTTTATTGCCTTCCTGGGTGTCTCTGGTCTCTCTGGTCCTTGGCAGTAAAATGGGGAAGAAGACTCAGTTGACGACCGCCACTGGCCCGCAGGGTTGCACCATTGACACTTTTTTGGCTAAGGCGGTGGGTGCCATCAATAAAGAGATAGTTTGGGCTGAGAGGCGGATTTCATTGGACACGGGGGGGCCAGAGCAAGTCCTCCAGCTACTTTGCACAAGATTCGTTCAGACCAGATCCAGCCCACCCCTCCCCCGGCTCCAAATCAAGCATCCTTGGAGGTATCATCACCCGAGCCGCCGGGCCTGGGGCCTGAGTCTCTCCCTTTACCCCACTCCCGCCACCACCAATTGTACCTTCTGACCCAGTGAACCCACTCTCCCCAAAACGGAAATGGAGGGCTAAGAAGCCTATTGAAGCGGCTCCAATTACACGCCAGGGTCAGGAGATGGTGCTAACGGGCGCTTGTGGAAGAACTGTTGACACGCCTGGTTCCAGTTTTTCAGAACATCATAGAGTCTTTTACGGACCTTTTTTCTCCACTTTTGGTCAGACTGGACAAACTGGAGTTAGCAACAAGGCACCTGGCAAGCAAAATGGACGCTTTTGTGTCATCTGTAGACAAACCTCTTTCTAGTCACCCACCAGTATGTATTCGGCCTGCGGATACCTTGCCCCTTGCTACTCCCTTGTGTAATAGCAGTGTCCCACATGCCAACGCTCCCCAATGCTTATGGGAACCAAGTTTCAATCCACAAAGTCAGGGCCTGGTGGTATTAGTATTCTGGGAGACAGCACAATTAGCGCTGTGTGGGCACGCCGGGATCTAGGCTCTGAAGACATCACCTCCATTGGGATGCAACAATCTGGGGATTGCCAGACTACCGTGCTTGATATCCCCCCAGCATGTGTTCCTTACTCTGTGGTTCTGTCAGGGGTACCCGACCTACCTGCCCATAAAGAGGAATCCATGGTCCAACTAATTCAAAAATGCCTTGCACTGGCTGGGCATGCATTCAGGGTTTTCCACCAGGGATCACACGGATATTTTTGAAGGCCTGTTTGGTGCCTCTAAATCCTTCTCCCGAACCACCTGCATTAAGTTGCTCCCACTGGGCTTTTTTTATAGACCACATTTGAGCAGATTGGGGGGGACTGTCTGCAGGGGGTCCATCAAGGAGGGGGTCTGTCGAAGAGCCAGGTTTTGAGGTTTCTTGTGAAAATGGGGAGAGATGTTGTCTGTCTGAGGTGGAGAGGGAGGGCGTTCCAGGCTCTGGGCGCGAGGAAGGAGAAGGAGCGGCCGACTGATCTGGTCTTTCTGGTGCGTGGGACCACAGCGTAGGAGAGCTGGGCTGATCGTAGGGTCCTTTGGGGTGTGTGGAATTTGAGTTGGCTGTCAGGTGTGCTGGTCCGGTGTCGTGGAGGGCCTTGTGAGCGTGGGTGAGCATCTTGAAGGTGACTCTAGCTTCGATGGGGAGCCAGTGGAGTGTGCACAGGTGATGGGAGATGTGGCAGTGTCTTGGCAGGTTGAGGACAAGTCTTGCAGAGGCGTTTTGGATGTTCTGTAGCTTGCGGGTGAGGTTTTTGTTTATACCAGGATTAGAGTGTGTTGCCGTAGTCAAGCCTGCTGGTGACCAGGGCGTGAGTGACAGTTTTTTTATGTTTGAGGGGGATCAATTTGAAGGTCTTACATAGGAGGCGAAGGGTCTGGAAGCAGGAGGACGAGACGGAGTTGATCTGGCGGTCCATTTTGAGCTCTGAGTCCAGGATGATTCCCAGGTTGCATGCGTGGTCCGTGGGCGTGGGCGGGCGGGCTTCCGAGGGCGGGGGGCCAACAGGTGTTGTTCCAGACATCTGGGTTTGGGCCCATGATGAATACTTCCATTTTGTTGGTGCTTAGTGGTAGGCAGCTGTTTTTCATCCATTTGACGACGGCCCTCCATGCCTTCTCGAAAGTTGTGTCTAGTAGTGTTGGGTTCGTTGGATAGGGAGAGGTTGAGTTGGGTGCCGTCTGTGTATGACACAATGTTGAGTTCATAGGATCTGACGATGGGGGTGAGCGCAGCCTTGTAGACGTTGAAGAGTGTAGGGCTGAGGGAGGACCCCTGGGGGACTCCGCAGGTGTTAAGTGTAGGGTCCGAGAGGAAAGGGGGGAGTCTGACCCGTTGCGTTCTGCCAGAGAGGAAGGAGTGGATCCAGTCGAGGGCCTTGTCTTGGATCCCTGCGTCGTGGAGTCTGCGTATTAGGGTGCGGTGATAGACTGTGTCAAAGGCCGCTGAGACGTTGAGGAGGATGAGGGCTGCTGTTTCTCCTTTGCCCAGTAAGGTGTGGATGTCGTCTGTTGCAGCGAGGAGGGCGGTTTCCGTACTGTGATTTTTTCTGAAGCCGGATTGGGAGAAGTCGAGGATGTTGTGCTCTTCGATGAATGTGGCGAATTGGCTGTTGATGGCTTTCTCGATGACTTTAGCTGGGAACGGGAGCAGGGAGATGGGTCTGTAGTTTTTGAGGTCAGTGGGGTCCACCTAGGGTTTTTTCAGGAGGGGTTGATCTCAGCGTGTTTCCAGTCATCGGGAAATTAGGCGGTTGCCAGGGAGCGGTTGATGGTGTGGCAGAGCATGGGTGCGATGGTGTCGGCAGCTCTGTTGAAAAAGTGGTTGGGGCAGGGGTCCATGGGGGCCCTGGAGTGGATTGACTTCATCGTCTTCAGTGTGTCTTCGGTGGTGAGGGCTGTCCAGTTGTCGATCGCTGGCTTCAGGGTGTCGGGGGTGGTTGGTGAGGGTTCAGTGTATTGGTTGTCTTTGTTGAAGTTGTCATATATGCTCTTGATTTTGTGGTG
Source organism: Triturus cristatus (assembly GCF_964204655.1). NCBI lineage: Eukaryota > Metazoa > Chordata > Amphibia > Caudata > Salamandridae > Triturus > Triturus cristatus. Next base: position 579,215,629 of record NC_140585.1, on the reverse strand, counting down.
GAAAAAGGTGCTGAGTTTGTCCCAGAGGTCTTGTGAGGGAGGGATGTTGGTGGACTCGCTGGAAAGGGTGCTGCCCCTTGCTAATTCTTTTGCCCCCCCTTGCTGACTTGAATGAGCTGTATTGACTCCAGGTGGTTGAGGAGCAATGCACCCGTTCCTCCCGGTAGAACGATTCCTTGAGACAGAGTGTAGAGGAAGTTGGCCACGTATTAATATGCAGCCCGAAGGAGCCCTTGGCTGCTCCATCATCTCATGAGTCCCCTGCGATTAGCCACCATTTACATCCCTACAATCGGCTAGTGCCACCCACTCTACTGGCAGGATTTTAGCCTCATATCCTGAAACATGGCGGGGTTGTCTTCTAAGTTTGCTGATGAATGCTGGCTACTGTATCTGAGGGCTTACAAAATTATATGTTTACAGGAGAAATGGGAAACCAAGAACACTTTTTTCCTGTATGGGTATAAGACCATCTTTTGCCCCGCATTAAATTCAACAATGGGTTGAGCCAGTGGTGGCCTTATTATATTTGTGGCCTTAAAATTTTGTAAAGATCTAAATATATTGGAATGGAACTCCCAGGTATTCCAGGTAATAGAAGTTCACTTGGGGAGAGCTCTCACCTGTGTGATAATCAACTTTTATAACACCAAGGAGGGTGAGGGGGGACCCACTAATTTTAATGCTTTAAATTGTGCGATTGAAGAATTAAAAGAGGAGGGGCACGAGCTTATGAATTGGATTTTAGTGGGTGATTTCAATTGCCATTTGTATCCATCTTTTGTAAAGAACCAGGGGAAAGTACAGCCATGCTCAATTTCGGAGGATCTCCATATGGAACACACACGGGATGGGAAGGCTCTCAATAACTTGTTACTGACCCAGAATCTGGTGAATACCCTAGATCTTTGGCCCCCCGGGCCCATTTTCAACTTGACCCCATCCTATAAAGGTAGGGAGTGGCAACCATTATAGATTTTATATTTGTACCAGCATCATTGGGGGTGGCCCCTGGATCATTCAACATAGAGGACAGTGCCTTCAGCGACCACAACCCACTGACACTGGTACTGATGGGACTGGGTTATCCCACGCCAGGTCCTGGTCAGCCACAGATTTTCCTAACTCCCACTGATCAGGGTAGGCGCCTAAGATGGGCAAGCATAGACGCAAAGGCTTTTAAACGTACCCTTTTCTCCTCATGCCAGATTGAGATAGGTGCTTGCCTGAACCCAAGCCCCCCGAGCAAGGATATTTTAAGCTCATTTTCCTCCATTGCCCAGAGAGCTGCAGGGCGTTTACCTACACAGGTAGGGGGGCGAGCTCAGGCTGTCCCCTCATGGTTTTACCACAAGTGCTCACAGGCTGTAAGGAGGTTAAAAGCAGCCTTGAGACATGTGCCACGGGTGAAAGCTAGGGTGTCCTCGTGCCGTCGCTTGTATAAAGAAGCGACAAGAGAGCACAGGCATCATCTGCAAAAGCAGGCATGGGAGGACCTAGCCAAAGCTAGTGAACTCAGGGATTCTTCCTTATTTTGGAAAATTATTAATAGTCCCTGTTTCGCAGAGGCATAGACCCCATTAGTATATCACCATATCACAGCAGAACAATGGGTGTCCCATTACTTAAGAGTCTACGGGGAAAACTGCATTAGAGTGCGCAATGTTGCCATCCCCCTTTGCGTGGTGACTCCCCCGATTAGTTTCACTCTGGAAAAGGTAACCCTTAGTATGCAGCTTATGGCCCCAAATAAGGCCCCTGGCACCAATGGTATCCCGCCAGATCTCTTTTGCGGCAACCTAGAGGTCTGGGCCACCCTACTAACCCAAATCCTAAATGCAGCAGCCTTGAAAGGGACATTGCCCCCCTGGTCCACCGCTACGATAGTACCTATTTTTAAGAAGAGGGATGAGGACAAGCCACAATCCTATCTCCCAAATTCCCTTATTGACATTGCAGTCAAGGTTTTGGGCCGAGTTCTTTTTTCTAGATTGTCTACGTGGGCCATAGATAATCAGATCATATCGGAAGTCCAATATGGCTTTCAGGAAGGTCTATCAACCTCAGACCAATGTCTTAACCTGTACCTTCTCATTTCAAAGTAAACTGTGGCCCAACCGGGTGCCATGTATTTGGCCTTTATGGACCTTACGTCCACATTCGACCGGGTTAACCAGTCCAAGCTATGGGACAGTCTAACCTCATTGGAAGTAGATCCTCATATTGTACATCTTCTCATATCACTCCATGCCAATACATCGTCAGCAGTGAGAGTTTCACATGAGGGTGCCCTCACCAAACTTTTTAATTGTACATGGGGGGTGCGCCTTATTCTCAGTTTATATTAATGGCCTCGAGGCGGCACTCTTGGGCCTTCAGTCAGACTCTCCTAGAGCAGGCACGAGAGTTTTGCAATGCTTACTCTACGCGGACGATGCAGTGCTCATGGGCCGTACGGGCCGGGGCCTGCAGGCCCTAATATTCGTTTTTGTGGCATTCATGGATGGGCTCGATCTGTCAGTGAACTTTACCAAGTCGTATGTAATGGTGGTGGGCCCACGGGGGATCCGGCGAAAAAGCTTTAAAGCCGGGAACCATACTGTTGGTAGGGTACCGTCCTTTCCCTATCTGGGAGTGTTATTCGATGATAAGCTTAAGTGGGAAGCCCTCTTAGAAGGGAAGCTGAATGAGCTGAATAAATCTTTGGGAGCTATTACTAGTTTTGCGAATAGATTAGGATCAGGGGCCCCAGAGGTGATCCTTAACCTTTATAAATCCAAGGGCATCTCAAGAGTAATATATGGGAGTGAAATTTGGGGGTACATGCCCACACATAGGCTACAGGTGGTGGAAAACAAATTTCTGCGGCAAATTTTATGAGTCCCCCCGGGTACAACAGTTTGGACTGTACATGAAGAGTGAGGGGTGGGTTTTCTGGCAGACCAAGTGGCAACCAAACCCCTAGTGTCCTAGGGAGTCCTCTCAGACGATAGGTTGGCCAGATATTTTCTTTGCACATGACACTTTAAATAAAGGGGATATTAACATTATAAAAGATTTACACCACAATTTTTTACGCTCGAACTGCGAAAATCGGGAGCTCAGCAAACTTTCAGTCAGGGCATATGTAATGTTAAAATCAGGAGCCGTACCTCCTGGCCTTAACTAATGCTCGCGACAGATTTTTGATCACGCGTTAGCTCCACCACATTTTAGCATCCCCGGTGGTTTTTTTCCCCTCGCCAGATCACCGAAGTCCCTGTGGCTGTAATCTTCGATCTCCTCAGGACACATTACATTTTATCCTATTGTGTAACTATTTTTCATTCCCCAGAAAACGTTTTCTCCCGCCCCCATCTCAAATGTTTGAAGCTCAGGCATGCTAAGGTGGCCCTTTTGCATTTACAGCTGCTACCTAACTCTTTGACTTTATGTGCAGTGTTAAGTTTCTTGTGGGCCTCTTATAAATCTAGATTATCTAGAGTGGATTGATTATGTGATGTGGGTTTTACTTATGTGCACTGTTTTTTAATATTTTACTGGTGGTTTTTAGATGAATTGTGTGCTTATTTATTATATGATGTATGGTATCTTATATGGTTGCTTTGCATCTGAATAAAGAAATGTATATATATATATGTAAAACTTGAAAGTACATCATCAATCTTTCAATTGCAATTCACCCTGACCTGTGGGCTACCTCATGCATACCTTAGAGGTGACTAATATGAACGAAAAGGGGAGTTTAAGGCTTGGTAAGAGCAAGATGAATTGGAAGTTTAAAACTACAATAAGGCAACAGTAACAGACCTGAAACATGTTTTAAGTAAGGGTGGGCGTAGTTGGCAGAGTACTACTATCTAGAACTCCACGCAGTTGACACTAAACTCCGTGAATTCCGCAACTTCGCTCCACCAATGTTGGTAAAATAACAAGTATCTCTGTCTTTAGATGCTAAAAGGCTTATAGTCATTTCACAAAAGTGAAAGTGATAATTTAGCAAGCAGTGAGAGAGGTGATGATTTTGGGATCCTCCCTAACCAAGGGAGAGAACCGAGCAGATGCCTTGAAAACAAAGAGCACATCTCTCTGAACGATTCAGTGATGGTCCCATCCTCCTAGGACCACCCCAAGCGCAGTTATTATGGGCAAAAATACAATCCCAACCAAAGGCCCTGCTCAGGCATTATGGGACAAGATTAGCAGTGGGCAGTGAATATTATAGTATTCAATATCAAATTAATTCTACAAAGAGCTGCAGTTCAACTCGTAGAGTCAAATGCAAAAACATTAAATCAAGCTGCAGTTCCACTAGTCGCTACTAGATGTCCCTCACGAGTCGAATGCAAAAGCATTGAAACCCTGATCTGAGAGGTAATACTATAAATTCTACAAAAAGCTGAACTGCAGCTTCATGAAAGGGTTTCAATGCTTTTGTATTTGACTCATGAGGGATATCTAGTAACGACTACCGACGAGAAAAACCGGAAAGGAACGTTAGTTTTGAAAGCCTGGTTTTGGAATTATGGGTTCAAGTGCAATACACTCTACCCTATGAATGATTTGGAAACTATACGGTGACAGAAAATTGGTAAATATAAAGTCTGATGAAGTTCCCTATGGGGAAATGAAACGTGTTGGCTGGACCTTTTATACCAGATGAACTCTTTAACGTTGAAATAAAGAAGTTATTTATTTATAACTACTTGCCTCTTGGACTTTCTGAACTGTGCACCCCCATCTATTCATAATCATTTGATCTAGAACACAGTGACACCTTTCAGCGGCTGGCATTGGAGTTGATTGCACGACCATTACAATTATTGGAACTGGTGTGAGGTACCGCAAGAGAGGTCCGCCCTTGTTGCAATTGGAATATTAAGTTAAATATGCCATTCAGGTGTAGGCCAGCTTCACCATGTTCGAGGGAGTGAGCACATGCGCTTTAGCACTGGTTAGCAGTGTAAAGGCATACTGAGTCCTAAAGCCACCAAAACGAATCCAGCAAAATAGGAGGGTGAAGGCAAAACGTTTGGGGGAAGACCACCATAAGACTCACAGGTCTAATAATTATCATGTTGCTAAGCGATGGGATAAGAAGCGGATGAGGAAGTAATGCCATCTTCCATGGGCCACTCCTTACATGCCACCCTTTGTTTGTGAGCTAGAGTAGGCTACTCAGAATCTGGGATAGTTTAAGTCCTGGATTATAGTGCATACAGGAGGTAGATCTTCTTAAGTGAGGACCCTGAACATTTTTATACCATGGCTAGACAGCCTGGTCCCTGTCTGAGAGAGAAAAGCATCTTATGTTTATAAGAACTGGTATGAGAAGGATGGAATCCAAGTAATGAGATTACATATAAGTAATCAACGCATTTGAAGTGGACTATTACTAAAATAGGGTTGTGGGAGGCTGATAATGAAGAATGTTCATAAGAGGGTTGATAGAAACTGCACCTTGATTTTGAAGAGGCTGAGCCATAAACCAGTGGGGACTACAGGCCATATCATCAAGGAACGGCGATAACATTATCGCCGCTTTAGCGTCAGGAAACTGCTGCTACAGCGGCGATAATGGGCTTGATAATATGCTCTGGTGAATTCCCATAGAAGCCCAGGTTCTGGTGTGAACCTGGGCTTCTATGGGAATTCACAAAGGCATATTATCAAGCCCGTTATTGCTGCTTTAGCGGCAGTTTCCTGCCACTAAAGTGGAGATAATGTTATCGCCGTTCCTTGATAATATGGCCCTACATTCTTCTATCCATGTCGGGATAAATTAATGTAAGCATGTATTAATAAGCATGTATTAATAAAATATTTATCAAATAGGGGCGTAACAAAGGCCCCTGCAGTGTGTGGTGGGGATCTTTCAGGGGCCCCTATCCAGCCCGAGGCTAAAGTATACCTTTGGGATATGGGTGACTCAGAGGCACCTCGCCATATTCTGCAGGCAGGAGGGCATCATTTTGCCTTTTTCCTCTGTGTAAAATGTGGAGGAACTTGATGGGGGGATGTAATTATCAATGGGGAGACAGGACATCAAAGTTGTTTGCTTTATAATTTCTTATCTTTCCCTGCTTTATCAAGACAGAAAAAGCCATGAAGAAATGGAGTAAGATGTTAGGCATGTATTAAGTTATATTAGAAGACAAGAAAACCAACAGAACTTAAGTTTCTTCTGAATCAAATGTACATTATTGAAGCTAAATGAAGAGGGTTGCTAGGATTGTGAACTGCTCGTATTTGCTGAGGCAGGTTATTTGTTGTAATGGACAATGGAACATTTGATATTTCTTCGATTACTGTGCGTGCGATTTCGTTTGACTGTGATTCTGATTATGCACATTATCCTCCAACTTGGTACCAACTTTCAATGAAATGCCTTATATAAAACCTGCACTGATTCTTAAATGGACATGCCAGAGGTCGTACGGGAAGTGTGACAAAGTGTACACATATTTCTAGTTTTCACAAGTTATTGGTATAACTGAAGAATTTGGATGAATAGTTAATCGAAAGAATATGTGCAGTTCAACAAATGTTCTGTTTTTGTTGAGTGCTTACTATATGGAATGTGTACAGAGCTTCCACATGTAGTTATCAAATCGGGAGTCAATACTGCACAGTCATGCAGATATAGGGGCAGATTTACAAGCACCTTGTGTCACTTTTGCGTCACTTTTGACATAAGAAAAGTGACGCAAATGTGGCGCAAGGGGCTTGTAAATCTGCCCCATAATTTGTAATTGGGTTTTAGTTGACTGAACACTTGTAAACTATGACCACATGAAAAAGCAAATTATGAATCTGATATCTTACGAGGGTTGTTTTGTGAATCAACATCTTCGTGAAAGACAACATGCGTTATTTCTCTGCGGATAGGCTTTCTGTTCTTGAAAATCTTATACAAATTCAAACTGGTCTCTGGCACTAGAGGTTTTAACTGCACCAAAGATCTCGCATTAATGTTCTAAGGTGGTGAGACATTGTGTGGGACAAAACACAGGCCATAAACCCCCCTCTCATGGTACTGGGTTTACCAGAGAACTCTTAAAGTCATCCACACACACTCAACTGCCCAAGGCTCCTGCTGCATTTTAAATCAACAGTCTGACGATAACAGACACAAGGTTGGGTTTCAAAATGGCTACAACTGGAAATAAATATTTTATACAGACTAAATAGTTAGGCTTTAAGGAGCGGTAGCACTCTCAGGGAAGCATTAGACGCTGTAAGGTGGACATCACCATTGTTCAGGAAGCTACTTCCGGGCATTAGGGAAGCTGTACCGCAGGACATAGCCACTTGACAAGCGAGTCAAGAGAATGCAGGACAGCAATGCCTTTAAGCCTCAAAACTGTCATTTTCTGGAGTTGTAGACTCATTGCAAGCCCCTGCCATTCCTCATTGCCCACACCGTTGAGCAAAGAGAAACTCGCCACCAAACATAAGTATTCTAGAGAGAAACAGGGAAGGGAGTAAGAGAGAAATCCTAGATTGGCGTCCACATTCCTGCAAGGTCCATCTGTTTGAAGGTACACTACCACTCTGTCTAGATGTTATGTAATCTGGAGATCTACACAGATTAAAAGACAGAGGACAGATGATAAGTAAGCAGTCCAGCTAGTGACCAAACAATATAGCACAGATGGAATTATGCAGAACGGTTCTAGCAGCTGGTAGTGCTGTTATGAGTCCAAAGCTGACCAGGATACAAGCAGAGGACCCCAGGCCACTGCAGCAACTCACTATTAAGACTCTACAGAAAAATTGGAAAGACATCACAACAAGGCAAGACAAAGCAGGAGCAAACATGGAAACCATGTCAATTGAAAATGGAAAGGGAAAAAGAGGATGGAACAAAATAAAGGGTTCACCAGCACGAGAGAAAATACAATGCTGCTACACATTGCCAGATAAACCCTAATAGTCTACATGTGTCTAAATAGTGCTTTACCTCTCTTTAGAGGAAGAGACCCAAATGCAGGAAGTAAGTAACTACTTGTCCTCTATAACCAGCAGACTAGTCTCCTAACCCTGTGCAATTTCAATGCCCATTCACCAACGACTCCATCCTCCTCGAACCTGCCATTCCCTGAATTCACACACAAACCTCCACAATAGTTTAACCACAAACTTTTTCCATGATACAACCTGGGGTGAAATCTGAACCCAGTCTAGTTGGTACTGCTCCAGCGCGGAGTGCAAAATCCCTCTTTACAGTCACGGACCAAAAGATCTCACATACACACACTATCCATACATTCGCTGGTGGGGCCCATAACACCAACATTCACTCACCATCAATCCGTATTGGGAGGCGATTATCCTTCCAGGTGCTGGACATGGGAGAGGGGAAAAATGACCACAATCTACCCCAATGAGCAGCAAATCTACACAACCTTCTGATACTCATTAGGCCCTAAACTCCACCTTTAGTATTCCTCTCATAAACGGGACGGATCAGTTAGTTGTAGGTTTAAGTGAATTTCTAATTCTCTAATTAACCTTTTCATTAACACATTTCAATGAATAAACAACCCAACTCATTTCTGTAGATGTTCAAATCCCAATTTATATTAATATTGCAAATTAAATCATTCATTTGATCAAGTTGCCATTCATATTTACCTATTCTGGCTAAAGTCGTCCTCTATGTCAAATCTGGCAGTCTCCCAAATCTATGCCCATCAATTTTAGTAGGTTCAGTTCATCAGGAGTTTGGGCATTAATTCAGTCCATCAAAGATTCAGGCTAACAGCTGTCCTGCAGTGTCACCGTCCTCTCCGTCAGCATAACGCCAGGAAATCGAGGAAGGCCAGAAACGAACCCGCCTACTACCTCTCTATTCTACCATAATTTATAGTAAAATCAATATCAAATGTATCAAAGTTTTGGGCATCCGAGTTCGCTGATTGGACAATCAAGGATCATCCTTTTAAGTTCTCATGAGAGTGTCTTTTGGGTTATGACCATTGTCAGTTCCGGTTCACACAACAGTCTTTGTTCGGAATATTTGGCTGACATCCCAGGCTGTCCTTGGAAGGTACATGTTCATCTGGGGTCAGGTCCAGGCCACTGTGTATCTGTTGTCAGTGCAGGTGCACTTCACCCAAGCCTTGTTCAGCGTTGGCAGTCGGGTTAGGCACCAAAGGCAGCCATCTTTTGATAGGCCAAAATGGTCAACTTAAGCAAAGAAACACAAAAACGTAATTAATACATAAAAATGACTAATCAAATGTTATTCCCTCGCTAATACCCATATGTGTATGTATTTATCTAGCAAAAAGCAACACTCAGTGCGTTTTATACTTACTAAATAAAGAACGAATCACAATACATCACAAAAGCAACATATATCATGCAATATTCTACTTGTCTATCATTAGTATGCGTACATAATTTAGTTTACGATTTAATAAAGTCATGCAAAGCAATCCCACGTGTATTTCAGTCATTAAGAAGGTTGATTAGTTATTTCCACTTCAATCCATTAATTCAATTATAATTAATTAATTAATTAATCTAATTAATAAACATGCAAATGGGGTGGGTATACAACATTTTTGCATAACCCGCTCCAGCAATCCCCCCTTTGGTGATTTTATCACCACATCACCCAACATTTTTTTCTGTCTTACGGAATCTTTAAAATGTTTTCTTGCTCTTAATCATAATTCAGTTTCGCCTACGTCTTCTCTTTTTACTGATTCGTAAATACTCTCCTTTCACTCCTCCAATTCTATTTCCTCAATTTCTCTTTTTTGTTTCTTATCTATTTTCACTTTTTATTCTTTTCCTATTTTTCTTGTTTCTACAGCACATACAACATAATCTTACCATTAAAATTATGCAAATTACACATGTTAATGGAAACAATATTTTACCTATAAGAGTACTACCTATTTTTACTAAGAAATTCTTAATAGCAGCTATTTTCTTTCCAATTCTTTCCCAAACACCTTCAACCTCCAGTGGTGCAAGTTCATCATGCAATTCAGTAATATTCTTAATATACGTTTTCAGATCTTTGCTTTTGTCAGGAATGTAAGTACAACAATGTTGAACTTTCAGCATTCCACAGACTCCACCCTCTTTTGCCAATAATCTATCAAGGGCAAGTCGATTTTGCATTACCATAGCACGCATGGCAACCATTTCAGTGTAAACCAATAAAAATCCTCCAGCGGTGCTTGTTGACAAGCGATCCACTACTGTTGATAATTTTCTAATTTTGTTTGCATTCAGAGTTATTCCCACTGCTGGTATCAATTCCTGAAAAATGTCACCTACAATTTCTGCCCAAGATTCTCTCTTAGTCCTGGCTAAATGATTACTTAAGCTATGTACAGCATCTTCTCCTCTAGCCATATGAAAGATTTTTGGAAAAACCAGGCCTACGTAATATGTGCCATACCAATGGTCTGGCAAACGATAATATGCCCTGTTCCTTCAAATAAAATATAATCCAGGAAAGACTGGATCTCTTCCACCTTTAAATCCTTATCCACCCATGATTCGATATGTATCATGGCACTCACTATTACCTAGAAAATAATTATCATACACAGTTTGATTCCTTCGAATGCAAAATTTCCCTTTCTGAGGCCAATCTAAAGCTATAGTTGGACTAGCTTCTCCTTTCAAATGTGTTTCTTTCTCTATATCCCAGATTGTTTTCTCCACTTCCCCTTCTGCTGCTTTTCTTTGCATTTTCAATCTTCTTTCCTCAACCATGTCTAGGAATGTCTTTTCCTCCTTCTTCAAACTGCATGTTAAATTGTTTCTAAAAATATACTCTAATGTTAGTTCCTTAGTTTCTAAGAAGAATTCACCTAATACCTTAACAGGTTTTACTTTGTTTAATTTATTATAAGAAGTCACTTGCACAAAAATGTTATCTACATCTGAAAAATAATATTTTAATTTCCCTGTCTCATAAAATAAACTAGCTATTATACTACATGTTATTCCATACGTTGCCGGAAGGTGATGATAAGTTACTCCCTCAGAAACAGATGCAGGTAACTGCATACATACGTAGCAGTCCCGTACGTCCATTGTCTTTACATATTCATACAATAATTTTGAAAACACATTATTAGAAAAATCTGTTATTGACCTGTCTTTATGCAAATAATTTTTATCTATTCTAGTTGGAACTACCTTTGGAGTTTTCCCTATACTCATTTTGTTCTCACTATGTCCTTCTAATGTATCTATAGTGGCTTTAAAGGAAATGACAAGAGCAAGGATGCTCCATAAAAGCATTAATAATCCTGTGCAACAACAACACATATTACACCATCTTTTCATGAATGTACATCTACCTTTACTACTTTCTGTGTTAGCCATCTTTGTTAAAATAGACTGTGTCTTTTGACTTAGCCTCTTTTACTTCACAACTAGTTTTTCTAACCTAAGGTTCTAACACCTATTTGGTTCTACCAGTCTCTATCTTTTCATTCAATATTTTGTTTTCTTCATCAATAGTTTTCTTAACTTATTCAGTTTGGCATCTCATCGTTCTTCACTCTCCTCTCGTCATCCAAATATGGATTTTCCTGAACTTCCGTTTCTTCTTCTCCAATGTCGGACAAGAAAACTCTCAGGATCTCCGATTCTATTTCATCCTCAACCACTTTTAGTACAGCCTCCTCTGGATTTCCTTGACTATCTGCCTCTTCTCCCTTTTCAGGCAGAGCCACGTACGTCCATTCTGGTGACTTATACTTCTGGTTAGGTTTCCTTGTTCTTCTACTCTCTTTGTCTTCAGTTAATTCGTCTTCTTTTGATTTTTCTTGACTTGTCACTTCATTCACCTGTTCAGCTCTCGGTGAATTCACTCGTGTCAGTCGGTATCTCAGTTTCCTTATTTTATTGGGCCAAACATCATCTCTTGCAACCCTTTTTACTTTGCTCCCTTTGTCATTCTTTTCATTCCTCCAAGCTCTCTTTCTTAGAACTCGACCTTCAGGTATTTCATTTTCACTCTCTTCAGACTCTGTCTCAACTTGCTTTGTCTTTTCAGCGACTTCTTCTTCTTCCACCACTTGTTTTGTTTTCCCTACTTCTGTCCCTCCTCGGCTCTCCGACACGCAATCTTCCTGCTGGCTACTTGTCCCTTCACCTAACTGGATGTTGCAGTTCCCTACACCTCCTCGGGGGTCTTCCGCAGAAATCTGTCCCTCTCTCTCTGTACCTGTCCCTTGTTCACTTAGATTTGTTACTTCAGGTAGAATTTCTCTCAGTCTCTCATCTGGTACTTCCTTTTCACGAATTTCTCTTATTGTGTCTTCAGTACTCTTCCCCTTTTCTTTCTGTGTTCTTTCTTAGAACCCTGCGCTTCTTGTTCGTTTCCAGAATCGCTGGATTCAGATCTCTGTAATCTTCTTCTCAGAGAGCTACTTCTGGGGACTAAAGCTGAACTTGGTTCTGTTTCCCCCCTTTCAGAGTTTCCTCGTGTCCTTGACCCTTCGTCATCTGACTCAATACTAGGCCTGGGCGAAAATTTCGTTCCGTTTGCGGAAATTGCGATAATTTGACATTTTTGCGTTCCGCGGAGAGCGCGAAAATGTCAAAAATTCCGGTTTCCGCAGCTTGGCGATAATTTGTTTCTTGCTCCCGCTGTAAAATAATACATTCTCGCGCGCGCGCGATCGCCTTACCTGAATCCCTGCGTTCGCCGACAAGTTTTCTTGATCCGGTCGCGTTCTCCATGAGATGTTGTATTGTTTTTAGCCATTTGCGCTGTCTCGCGACAGTTCGCGCCCGCAGTGACGTCATGCGTCGCGCGATCACGTCTTTCTTCTCGCGATCATGCACCGCGAGAACAACTCAAAACAAGATGGCCGCGCCCGCAAGCAACCACATGGGTAAGTTGGCGACCCGCAACCATGCAGAAAATCTCGCGAACATGCCGGAAAAAAACTTCCGCATCTTCGCGATATTTCTGCTTGTTTGCGATAATTTTAAACATTTTCGCGATAATTTGCGAAGGTTAATTCCGCAAATTCCGCCCACCCCTACTCAATACTTGATTCTGATTCATCAAAGTATTCTTTTCCTGTGCTGTCCACCGGATTTGGAATTCTCAATGTATGACTGGCATGGATCCAGTTCTTCAGTCCAGCACACTTCACAGCTGTGGTCGTGGTCAGAATGACTTGTCGTGGTTTTCCCCACATTGGAACCAGACAATTTCTTCTTCTGTGGACCTTTATCCTTACCCAATCACCTGGGCTCAGATCATGGGCTTGCTTCTTTTCAAGTGTGGTGGCATCTGGTCCAACCTGATGAAACACAGAATGAACTGCATCAGCCAGGCCTTTACAGTATTCCAACACCATGTCATCAGTTATTGTCATCAGCTTGTTGACTGGTATAAACACATGTCTCATAGCTCGTCCCATGATTATTTCATGAGGACTCAATCCTGTAGTTCGGTCTGACCTTATTGTCATGAGTACTAGAGGCAAGACATCAGGCCATTTCATACCTGTGGCCAAACACATTTTCCCTATTCTATTTTTGATAGTACCATTCATCTGTTCAACCACACCAGAAGCCTCTGGTCGGTAGGCACAATGTAGTTTTTGTTGCATATTCAATGCTTCACAAATTAATCCTACAATCTCATTATGAAAATGTCCTCCTCAGTCGGACTCAATTGTCACTGGGAACCCGAACCTGGGGATGAATTCTCTCAGCAGTAGCTTAGTGTCAGCTGGCACTCGGGCTCACTAACCTTAGAAGCCGGATACAGCAGGGGCGATCCACGACGCTAGAGTCCTCTCTCCCCGAGAACAGTATTACCCAAGAGGATGCTATAACCCCTCCAGAGGCAACACCACCCCCGGGGAAGGGGGAAAACTGGGGAAGGGCTGCGGTGACTTGGGATGGGACCTGCACTCCGGAACCCCACTCCTGTGAGAGAGAGAAGGAACAAGGATGAGCCACCGGACCCTTTGCCCACCCAGCAAGGACAAAAGTAACAGAACAGGGGGACCTCCCCTAAACACTCACACAAGTAGTTCCCAGGTAGCGCAAGTAGTCACACTCAGCACAAAGTACTCACGACACCGCAGGCCACGGAGATGAGGAACGAATGCTCTCCGAGCCTTTCAGTCAGCTCCAAGCGCAGGAATGGCCTCCACGGCGGTTTCCGTAGCGTCGTCCAAGAGCTCTCCGAGCCTTTCAGTCGGCTCCAAGCAAGGGTGAGAACAGGTTCAGTAAACGGCAGTCTCGAAGCTGAGAGACACTAGCCAGGTCTCCAGGCGCTTAGAGGGCAGGGGCAGAAGGGTGCCGGGTATTCCAGAGGCTGTGCACACCCAAACAGGACTCACGCTTCCTCGAGAGCAGGCGAGGCTCCTACGAGCGTGAAAAGGTGGTTGGTCGGGATTCGCAGGTGGGAGCCGGGCCACGGCTCCTTCAGCAGGGCTTTCTTCGGAATAGTTCTAGCGCGGTCCGTTACACCGCGGTACGCAGGAAGGGACTTGATTGACAAGCCCTGATTCTTCCGTGTTCGAGGCTTTTGAACCGCCTCAGGATGTGCGTCGCGCTTTCGCTAGGGGTGATGGATATTGTAGTTTTCATACCCACCACCTCCCTAACGACTCGCACCACTTCCCCGATGCGGTGAACGCCAGCGTACTCGCAGTTCCTGACAGAACCCCCCTACTAGGGCCGGCGTCTCGACGGACCCTTGGGTTTCGTAGGATGAGCCGCGTGGAAGCGGCGAAGCAGGTCAGGGCAATGCAAATTGGCCAGAGGTTCCCAGGACCTTTCCTCGGGACCAAACCCCTTCCAATCAATTAAGTAGTGTAGCCTGCCCCTGATATATCTAGAATCCAGTATCCCTTTGACTTCGTACTCGTCCCCACTATCTACAAGAAGAGGCTGAGGGTTTGGGGGGAGTCTAGTGCGAGGGAGACAGGGCCGCAGCAGAGAGACGTGAAACACTGGGTGAATGTGCCACGTGGGTGGGAGAGACAATTTCATAGCTACAGAGTTCACCACTTTGATAATGGGGTATGGGCCCACGTATTTGGGTTTCAGGCGCGTGTTCCCCTTTAAGCGTAGATGTCTCGTGTCTAACCACACTTTATCTCCTATCTTGTAGGCCGGTTCAGGCGTTCTTCTTTTGTCTGCGTAGCGTTTGTCTCTGTCTTGAGCAGTTTCCAATTGTTTCTTTGCTGCTTGTAATACCTTTTTCAGGTGCGCGTGGTGTTCTTGGATCGAAGGGTGTTTGGTTTGTGCAGGCCACTCAAAGGGCAACATGTTGGGATGGAATCCAGTTAAACAGAAGAAGGGGGAGCATCCCAGAGAAGAGTGTTCAGCATTATTGTAGGCAAATTCAGCCATCCATAGGAGCGTACTCCATTCTTCTTCATAGAGCAATGTAAAGCATCTGAGATATTGCTCTAACGTCTGGTTTAGTCTTTCCGTCTTGCCATCTGTTTGAGGGTGGTAGCTGGTGGAGAGACGTGCATCCACCTTCATGACTTGACACAAAGCCTTCCAAAACCGTGACGTGAACTGCGTGCCTCTGTCCGTAATGAGAACCGCTGGGATTCCATGACTCCTTACGACATGCTGTAGAAACTGCTGGGCTAGGCCCGCTGCGGACGGGAGTTTCTCCATGGCAATAAAATGGCCCATTTTCGTCAAGTGGTCGATGACCACCAGGATGGTAGTCATTCCTTTACTAGAGGGCATTTCCACTATAAAATCCATCGACAGAGTGTGCCACGGAGCTGGAGGGATGGGAATAGGGCGGAGCAGTCCACATGGTCGTTTGTGCTGTGACTTCCCTTGCGTGCAAATGGCACATCCTGCGACGTAGGCAGCTGTATCCGGGTTTAATGTAGGCCACCAGAAATGGCGCTTCATGGCTGTAGTGGTTTTCATTACTCCCAAGTGTCCACCTAAGGTGGAATCGTGAATCCATTTCAAGGCTTGTTGTTGTAGGGAAGAGGTCGGTAGATACAAGCGTTTATCCTGGAATAGCAGACGCTGCCTGGAGGACCGGTGTAGAGGGTCTTTGGCTATCCAATCTCCTTCCTCTGTCTCTGAGGTTTGGTTTCGTACTTCTTCTATGAAGTCGGGGGTAGTGGCAGCTGCCGTCAATTCATCAGGGAATGATGCAGATCCTAGAATCAAGGGGGTGTCCTCCACGGGTACAGGGCTCGGAAGGACAGGTTGTTGGGGCCGGGATAGCGCATCGGCCTTTCCGTTTTGAGGCCCTGGACGATATTTGATTACAAAGTCGTAATCGGAGAAAAACAACGACCAACGTAGTTGTCTCGGGGTCAGAGCTCTGGCGGTCTTGAGGAATAAGAGATTCCGATGATCCGTATAGATCTCTACGGTGTGTCTGGCGCCGAGTAAATGATGTTGCCACTCTTCGCACCCTCTTTTTATGGCCAGAAGCTCTTTATCCATGATGCTGTAGTTGACTTCACAGGGAGTCAATTTCTTGGAAAAGAATGCAACGGGATGTAACTGTCCCGTGTCCGGGTGTCTTTGTGACAGTATGCCACCCAATGCATATTGGGAGGCGTCGGTTTCTACCACAAATGGACGAGTGGCGTCCGGATGGCGCAGCACAGGGGCTGTCATGAAACAGTTCTTTAAGGTCTGAAAGGCTCTTTCCGCAGCAGTGGTCCAGTCGAAGGAGGCTCCTTTCCTCAGGAGAAGTGTTAATGGTTGGATAATACCGGAAAAGTTCTTTATAAAATGGCGATAGAAATTCGCGAAGCCCAAGAAGCTTTGTAGGGATTTCACGTTGGTAGGTGATTCCCACTGGGTGATAGCCTGCGTTTTCTTATTGTCCATAACCAATCCGTCGGGACCGATGATGTAACCCAAAAATTCTACCTCCGAAACGTGGAATAAGCACTTCTCTAGTTTGGCGTACAGCGCATAAGTGTGTAGGCGCTCCAGCACCGCCGTCACGTGCTTCACATGTTCTTCCAGGGAGGCTGAGTACACCAAGATATCATCGATGTACACGATGCATGATACGTCTAGGAGGCCCCTCAGTACCTCGTCCATGAAATATTGGAATGCGGCGGGAGCGTTACACAGGCCAAAGGGCATGACCGTGTATTCGAATAAGCCGAATTTGGTCCGGAAGGCCGTCTTCCACTCATCGCTGCGTCGTACCCGCACCAGGTGATAGGCTCCCCGGAGGTCCAGTTTGGTAAACACCTTCGCCGTCTTCAGTTGGTCTAAAAGAACAGGGATCAAAGGCAGGGGATACCTGTTCTTTATGGTGATTTTGTTGATCGCCCTGTAGTCAATGCAGGCCCTTAAGCCGCCTTCCTTCTTTGGGATAAAAAAGATCGGAGAGGAGGCAGGCGAGGTCGACGGACGAATGAAACCAGTGGAAAGCATGTCGTCAAGGTATGTCCAGAGATACGTGGTTTCCGCTTCAGTAAGGGCGTAAATCCGGCTACAGGGGATACTGGCTCCAGCTTCTAGCTCTACGACACAATCGTAGTCCCTATGTGGGGGTAATCTTTTTGCTTCTTGTGTGTCAAAGACCGTTCTAAACCTCTTGTATATGCTGGGTAACTCGGTGACTGGACTTGCAATTTGCGGGCTGCTAGTACTGGCAAGGAACCCCGCTGGACTATCCTTCAGGGATGAAGCGTTGACTTGTTCCTTGTTACAGTGTTCTTGGCAAAAAGATGAATTTAAAGTCACAGTGCGTGCTGCCCATCTTACTAAGGGATCATGGAGAGTCAGCCAAGGCATTCCTAGTATAAGTTTGAAATGGGGGCATCGATCAGGTCGAAACGGATCCGTTCGAAGTGATTCACCCCTATTTGCATTACTATGGGCCTTGTGTGGTAACACACTGGACCTGAGGTGAGAGCCGAGCCATCAACTGCCTTCACCTTCTCAGGTGTATCCTTTTGATCCAAAGGGAGACTTAATTCCTTGGCATATCGTTGGTCCATAACATTACCGGTTGCCCCGGAATCCAGCAGGGCATGGACCACCATGGAGATGTCATGAGGCAAGTTCAACACGACGCACACATTCATGTGAGCGACGGAGGGCTGGATAGTGTTGGCTACAGCAGGGAAGACCTCATTTTGTCTAGGCCTCAAACAAGCGGTCCCCGTCTTATTTGGGCTCTTTAGTTTCCCTGGTCCTCAGTCGGGTAATCCACTACAGACACATTCTTCGGTCCTAGGCTTCTTGTAGTGGTATTCGGGGGTCGGCTCCTGCACTCTTTGATAAAGTGGCCCGGCTTGCCACAATACAAGCAGAGTTTCTGCGTTCTCCGTTTTTCTTTTTCTGCAGAACTCAAGGGGCCTCGAATGCCTCCGATTTGCATGGGCTCGGTCCCATCCCCCGGAGAAGGCTTTTCTTCGGGAACGGCTCGGGGCCGACTGGGAAGGAACCGGGTGTCACTGCGGGTCTTGTCCCCTTTTCGCTCTAGAAGCCGGTGATCCAATTGGACTGTTAAATCGATTAAGTCCTCACAAGTGGTCGGCATATGCACCACTTGGGCCAGAACATCCTTCGCTCCTTAACCCTTGATAGAATAGGGAAGTTCTTTTTTCCATGGGCCAGTCCGTTTCTACCACGAGTCTGTTGAAGGAGGTGATGTAGGTCAGCAAGTCCTGTGAACCTTGTTTCAACGTAAGGAGTTCTTTATCTAATGACAACTGGTGCACCTTGCGGTCGAACAGCCGTCTCATTTCCACACAAAAGGCGGAGAAATCGTACAGAACCGGATCATCTCGTTCGATCAACGGGAAGGACCAACTAGCCGCGTTGCCTCCCAAATACGACATTACAAAAGCCGTTTTTGCCTGGTCCGTTGGGAAGACTGTTGGTTTGCACAAGAAGTGGAGCTTACATTGACCCATGAAGATGCCATACTTCTTTGGGTCCCCAAAGAACCTTTCAGGAGGGGCAAGGGGCAGCTGTATGGGTTGAATAAACTGCACCGGGGGAGAGCCGGAATGGTGAGGCGTAGAGAAAGAGCGATGTGGGAAACCCCCAGGGCTTGGTGATCCCCCGCCTGCAGCCTGTGTACCCCCTTCCACTACGTGCGTTTGGGTTGTCACTGGGGGCGGCAGGGTCCAGTCACGAATATAAGAACCCCCTTTGGTTCCAGTGGGAGGGTGACGGGACAGACAGGCTACCTCTCTTCTCATGGTGCCCATCTCAGTCTTCATCTCCTGATTCTCTACTCTAACGGCGTTCACCTCCACCCTAAGCGCGTTCAAGGTGTCCATCATAGTGGCCAGGACAGTAGCAGTATCCATCGCCCGGGCTGTATTAACCCGTGGGCTTGTCAATCTGTCAGCGGGCACTCGGGCTCACTAACCTTAGAAGCCGGATACAGCAGGGGCGATCCACGACGCTAGAGTCCTCTCTCCCCGAGAACAGTATTACCCAAGAGGATGCTATAACCCCTCCAGAGGCAACACCACCCCCGGGGAAGGGGGAAAACTGGGGAAGGGCTGCGGTGACTTGGGACGGGACCTGCACTCCGGAACCCCACTCCTGTGAGAGAGAGAAGGAACAAGGATGAGCCACCGGACCCTTTGCCCACCCAGCAAGGACAAAAGTAACAGAACAGGGGGACCTCCCCTAAACACTCACACAAGTAGTTCCCAGGTAGCGCAAGTAGTCACACTCAGCACAAAGTACTCACGACACCGCAGGCCACGGAGATGAGGAACGAATGCTCTCCGAGCCTTTCAGTCAGCTCCAAGCGCAGGAATGGCCTCCACGGCGGTTTCCGTAGCGTCGTCCAAGAGCTCTCTGAGCCTTTCAGTCGGCTCCAAGCAAGGGTGAGAACAGGTTCAGTAAACTGCAGTCTCAAAGCGGAGAGACACTAGCCAGGTCTCCAGGCGCTTAGAGGGCAGGGGCAGAAGGGTGCCGGGTATTCCAGAGGCTGTGCACACCCAAACAGGACTCACGCTTCATCGAGGGCAGGCGAGGCTCCTACGAGCGTGAAAAGGTGGTTGGTCGGGATTCGCAGGTGGGAGCCGGGCCACGGCTCCTTCAGCAGGGCTTTCTTCGGAATAGTTCTAGCGCGGTCCGTTACACCGCGGTACGCAGGAAGGGACTTGATTGACAAGCCCTGATTCTTCCGTGTTCGAGGCTTTTGAACCGCCTCAGGATGTGCGTCGCGCTTTCGCTAGGGGTGATGGGTATTGTAGTTTTCACACCCACCACCTCCCTAACGACTCGCACCACTTCCCCGATGCGGTGAACGCCAGCGTACTCGCAGTTCCTGACACTTAGCTACGGTCAACCCATCATTTCTTCTTGTTGGGAATGCTTCCACCCACCTGGAGAATAGGCAGACCACAACCAAAACATACCTCAGTCTGTTACAGGGAGGCATCTCAATGAAATCTACTTGCATTCTGGTGAAAGGCCCTCCTTCTCGACCTATTGTTCCCAGACTCACTACTGTCTTCTTCCAGGATTGTACTGCTGACATATTAAGCATCTCTGACAAAGACTTTCTGCCACAAGTCTGAATTGTACCAGGTCTGCTTAATTGACCTGATCATGGCATCTCTCCCAATATGTCCCTGGCCATGATACATCCGTGCCATGGTAGACATCATGCTATCAGGCATAACTGGTCTTCCATCTAGATAGACCCACACATGATCCTTTTCCCTTGGGGCACATCCTGCTTTTACCCACTGTCTCATTTCCTCATCTCCTGCCTCATCCTGCAATTGACTTACCTCTTCCCAAGTTCCCACAATGTTAGTGAACATCAATGAGCAAGAAGACATTTCTTTTTCCTTAGCCCGATTGACCGAATTCTGATTTCGTGCACAATACTGTGCCATGTCATTTGCGTACCTGTTCCTGGTGGCAATATAATCACCACCCTGACTATGTGCAGCACATTTTACAACAGCCAATTGTTTAGGCAGCTGTATCGCCTCAAGCAACTTTCCAACCACTTCTGCATTCTTAATGGGAGTTCTACTCGAGGTCAGGAAACCCCTTTGTAGCCATAGTTGGCCAAAGTCGTGTACGACTACAAAGCCATACTGGCTGTCAGTTATCACAGTCACTCTCACACTCTTCCCAATCTTGCATGCTCTAGTCAAAGCCACAAGTTCTGCTACTTGGGCTGATTTCACTCCTTTCAGATATGATGCTTCGATTACTGCTGCGACTGTGCATACTGCATACGCTGCACTCAGCAGTCCTTCATCTGTTCTCAAACATGACCCATCAACGAACATCACAAAATCACTTTCTGGCAAAGGTACATCTTTTATGTCTGGTCGTGGCTTGGTACAAAAATCAAGTACATCCAGACAATCATGATCCACTTCATCTCTTACTTCCACAATCTCAGCATCAGGCAACAAAGTTGCAGGATTCACATTCACACATCTCGCAAGATTCCCATTAGTTGCACCCAATATGACCTTTTCATACTTAGTCAGCCGACTGTGTGTCATATATTGAGTACGACTCCTTGTCAACAGAATTGCTACATCATGGGGTACAAACATTTTCAATGGATATCCCATCACAATTCCTTCACTCTGCTCCAAACTTCGACAGGTTGCAGCCACCACTTTCAAACATCCAGGTAAACCGACAGCTACTGGATCAAGCATTGATGAAAAATATGCAATTGGTCTCCTCAGTTTTCCATGCTTCTGGATTAACACAGAAAGTGCCCATCCATTTCTCTCACTGCAATACAACTCAAATTCCTTCTCATAGTCAGGCATACCTAGTGCCGGTGCTTCACACAAACCATCTCTCAATTGTCTAAATGCTGCCAATTCTTATTTGTTTAATTCAAGGGGATCTTTTACATCACTTCTCGTTAATCGCACCAAAGGCTTTGCGATCAAGGAAAAGTTACCTATCCACTGACGACAGTACCCAACCATTCCCAAAAACATTCTCACTTCTCTTTGGGTCATGGGAACTCTCATTCCTTTTATTACTCTAATTCTGTCTATTGTTATTTTCCTTAATCCTTTCTCAATGTTGTGTCCCAAATACTGTACTTCCTTCTTGCAAAACTGTAACTTTAAGTCCTCCATCTGCCAAATGATTCAGCAAGGCTATTGTATCTACCTCCCAGGCTTCACGTGTTTTTGACGCTACCAAAAGGTCATCAATATATTGCACCAAAACAGAACTTTCAGGCATTTCTAGATTCTCCAAAGACTTCTTTAAAAATTGATTGGATATTGAGAGGCTCTCTGTATACCCCTGTGGGATTCGGCACCATGACAAAATACGGTCACCAAAACGAAATGCAAAAATTTGCTGACTGTCATGGTGCAATGGGATGGGTAAAGAAAGCATGACACAGATCAATTACTGTGTACCATTCTGCATCATGGGGAATCTGATATAAAATCACTGATGGATTTGGTACAGTGGGACAACATGATACCACAATTTTATTCACCTTTCTCAGATCTTGCACTATCCTGAATTTCCCATTAGGCTTTTTCAGTCCCATAATCGGTGAATTACATGGACTACTCATTATTTCTCTCAAAATTCCTTGCCTGATCACAGGTGTTACACCTTCAATTATTTCAGGTGTCAATTTGTACTGCGGAACATTTGGATATGTTACTCCTTCTTTTACAGTTATTTTGACTGGATCTACATTTCTCATTAGTCCTACATATTCTCCAGTGAAATCCCAAACTTCTGCCTTTACAGATTTTCTCAGTTCTTTTGGTAATTCATCAGGGTTGAATACAGCATCTGTTTCAGTAACTTCACTTTCTCTGTTAGCTAGGGTCATCTTATACAAAACATCATCATCTGGTGTTTCAAAAGTTATTCCATCCGGAGTACAAAATATGGTGCAATTCATTTTGCACAACAGGTCCCTACCTAATAAATTCACAGGACTGGAGTCACACACCACAAAGCGGTGCATTTCTGAAAATTTTCCTATGCTGACTTTCACAGGTTCTGTAAGATATGTCTTAATTTGTCTGTTGGACACACCAACTTCTTGGATCGTTTCATCCGAGAGAGGAAGATTCTTAACATCAGCTGATCTAACAGTTGATCGAGTAGCACCAGTATCCACTAGGAAAGTAATATTTTCATCATTAACCCTCCCATCTACAAAAGGTCCTGTCTGGTCTACTTCTAGAGTTGCGCCAAGTACGCACTCTTCTTCCCCCCTTCGGCACCGTCAATAGCCCTCTTCTGCGTCACTCTCATCGCGTTGCAGCCAATATTGCGAGACAGCGCTAGCGCGTGGCAGCTTATTTACCTGTTCTTCATTGTAGAATCCTGATTCACTACTATACTTCTGTGTGTTTCTGCTCTGTGGAAAAGGCGGTTTTGGCACCTGATTCTGTGGGGAAACAACGTGCTGCTGTTGCTGCAGTTGACCACTCACCTCATGCTGCACCTGTGTGTTCAATGATGGATTTTCATTGTTAGTACTCGGGGGAAACTTACACTCAGATTTCCAATGCCCTATCCTGCCGCAATTATGACATGGGAACTTCTTTTTAGCTTCTTCAATATTCCCTTTGTACTTCCCATTACTAAATTTTGGCTTTGTCCCTGCTTGTTCCACCAATTGAGCTTCCTGTCTCTCCGCTACCTTTACCTGTGCCCACATTGCCTTCTCCTTTAACTTCCGCTGTTTTGCTTCAATTTCATCACTGAAGTATTTAGCATGTCTCAATACTTCATCTATTTATATCTTGTTTTGCCAATCTACCGTATGCTGTTTAATCATCTCACCAATTTCTGGTCGTAAACCATATACAAATCTGTATACAAAATGGCTCAAATCCTTTTCACTCAGATTCTCATCTCCACTAAACTGCTTAAAAGCTTGTATTAGCCTCTCGTAGTATGCATGCACTGATTCTTTACTTTCCTGGTGTGTTCGATCAATTTTTACCCAGTCTGTTTCTTTAGGGGGCATTTTATTTTTCTGAAATACCATAACCTGCTCATATTTCTTCATTACCTCGGGGTCTGGTGCTCCTGTTTTAGGATCCCTAGGATATTCCTTGGTTGGCCAATTTATTATCAGCTTGCACTCTGACCATAGATCTGCTGGTACAATTATGTCAAATAGACTATTCAAATAAATCCATAGTATTTTAGACAATTTCACAAATCTGTGTACCTGCCTGTACCACTCGACAGGCTTTTCGCGTAGTCGAGGGAAATCATTTGTAAAAGACAAAATATCCTGTCTCGTCCATGGGACATGTACATATCCTCCTCCTGGAATCTCTCTCATAGGGCGGCACTCAGTCACTACCTTCTCCTTTTCTCTTACAGGAAAGGCTGAAAATGTCTTATCTGAGGCATCATCGCGTTTTCTATACCACCTGCTTCTCCATTTATCCACGTCTCCCCATTTTCTCAGCAAAGTGATTATGTCCTTAATTTGACCTATTCGTCCTGTGGTGTTCATATTCTCAATGTCCTTTTCAGTGAATTCTACTCGATATGGTTTCTGTAAGGATTTTACCTTTTCAATATCAATACCATTTCATTTGCTACTTCTTCTAACCTTTCATGCAAGTTTTTTGCTCTCCAGGTCACACTTTTGCACAAAAATAATAGTTCTTCATCCTGATAGGTTTTCAATTTTTCTGTCGGGATAGTCCCTACAATCAATTCTTCCAATACCATTCGTAACTTGGCCACATCAAATGATTGGGATTCTTTGTCTTTCCCCTGCAAGCTTCTCAACCATTCACTTAATTCGTCTGTTGATGGTCCTACTGGTTTCTCTATACTTCCGTGTCCATAATCTTTTTGTGTTCTGACACTGTCTCTATCATTGTCATACGTCTCTCTGCACAATTCTGATCTAAAAATGGATTATTTGTAAAATTTGTTTCCATTACACTGATAGTCTGCCTCCATGGATTCTTATTCTGACTCGCACTTGGCTGTTCTACAGGTTTATTACTTCTGTAAGGGACTGTCAAACAATGCTCACTGTCCTTCTGTTTTTCAAAAATAGGCATTACTGGACCTATCGTTACTGGAACAGTTACTGCTTCTAGATTCTTAGTCAATTCTCTTATTTTCTCAGTTAATTCCAGGGTTGTTTTCGCTAATTCTACAGAATTTTCTCCATCTGTTCTTCCTTCCGATCTCTCTTCTACTTCCCTGGTACCACTGTTTGTACTCAAACTTAGGGATTCTGGTTCCGATTTTATAATTTGCATCGTTTCTCTCATTGGGGCACTTGGAGTTAACATTTCTGGTTCTGGTCGAGACGATGGTGGATTTTTATAGAACATATCATCAAGAACATCATCCTCAGACGCATTCGCACCATACCCTCTCGACTCCAAATTATGCCTCTTTTCTGCACACTTTCGAACTTCATTCTCTCCTACAGTTCTTACAGGGAACACACCCTCAGTCATACTCGCATCTCGCCATCTTTTCATTCGATCGCTATGCGTTTCGTGTCCATGTGGTCTTCCAAACCAGTACCTATATCCTTTACCACTTCTTTGTCTCTCTCGTTCATGCATTTCGTCTTCCCATTCTGTCAAAGCCTCAAACTTTGTTGGTCTAGGTCTTGGTTCCAAATTCATCATCCTTTCCCACAAATTTCTTAAAAGCGCCAAATTAAATGAATCATGCTCTGGAAAAGCTAATACTCCATCGTCCCAGTTATCTAACCAAACACAAGTATGATACCCATATTTCGCAATCATAAAGGATGCAGGGGTTTTCGGTGGAGGAAGTAACTGTTCTGCTCCTTTTCTGGTGGGTCGTAATACATTTTCTTGCCTTTCGCGCAACGCTAGTCCCTCTTGACAACTGTACCGCTAATCTATCCAATCACAGCGCAACTTCACACTAACACACCAATTCAGAGCGTCCACGTCACTGTCACAGTCCTCAAATCCTTGCGCGATTTACACCAATAAGGAGCGTCTACGTCACCCTGTTTCCTCCAATCCTAGCGCAGCGTACACTAACGCACCAATCTGGGGCGTTTCACAGTTCTGACCGACTGTCCAATCCCAGCATGGTCGTTCTGACGTCAGCAGCCGCTGCGGCAGCTCCTGCTTCTGTCTCTGTCTACCCCTCCTATACAACTCTGCTCAATAAGTTCTTGTTTCAATTTCTACACTTCTGTTTAGTAACAACATAGAAACATCTCCATTGTCCCCTTCGCTAACCAAAGAACAGCAAAAAGACCTTTCTCACGAGAATTCCGTCTTTCCCGAGAGCAGCGCTTACCTCTGCCCTACTATGGAATCATTACTTCCGTTGATAAAGTAGCACATCCCTCTACTTCACCCTTCTAACAAGCATTAGCTAATTGTTTCTCTCGTATTTAAGACACATAGTTGGAGACCCAATGCTCCTGAGAAATAAACCTAGAGTTTCGCAATCAACCCAAATGCCTTTGCATTCACACTCGTTTACACAAGAAAAATGTAATACATTCACACAGAATCCTGTCTTTCCAGAGAACAGCGAACAGTCTGTTCTACTACAGAATTATGCCATACGTTAACAAAGCAGCGCTTACCTCTCCTTTGTCCTTCTTACCTCCATAGTATCTGGAGTTACATTTTAGCAGAAGGTTGGAAGCTGCGTCCGTTGTAAATTTATTAAAGGAAAGTTTCGCATCAATGAGCTTTTTAAGAGAAGATTCAGAATTAGAGGCATGATAATCAAGCTCTAAAGTCTTGATATTGGCTAAAATGCGTTCGGATTCAGCTGTTCGAAGTTTCTTCCGTCGAGCTACAAAATTAATGATAAAACCCCTAGAAGCTGCTTTAAAAGAATCCCAAATAGTGACAAAAGAAGAATCAGGGATATGGTTAAAGAGAAAAAATTCAGTAGCAAAAGCATTAAATTCAGAACAAAAAGTTTTGTCCAAAAGCAGGGCATTGTTGAAACGCCATCTGCCAGAGTGAGGGGAAAAGGGAAGTAGGTCAAGGTCTACGTAAACCGGAGCATGGTCTGAGATTAGGATGGAACCAATGTCAGAACGTATAGCATGTTGGGATAAGGATTTACTAAGGAAGATATGATCAATGCGGGATTGTGATTGGTGAGGGGGGGAGTAAAAACTGAATTCTCTTAGGTCGGGATTACATAATCTCCAGATATCCACCAAAGCATTGTTTTGGAATGCATTAACAAATTGAGCATGCATCTTAGAGGGAACAAAATTAACATTAGAGTGACGGTCAAGGAAAGGGTCAACAACTTGGTTACAGTCTCCCCCGAAAAGTATATAGTTGTTGGTGAGGGAGGACAGTTTAGTTGAGATAGAGGGCCAAAATAATCTGTCAATTCCAGTTGGGGCATATACATTAAAAAAGGTGATAGGAATGTTATCTATAAGCAGTGTAACAATAACCCATCGGCCTTCATCATCACATTCATGAGAAATTGAAGAAACATTTAACTTTTTATGCAATAGAATCACAACACCATTTTTCTTAGAAACTGTGGGGGAGCAAAAAACATGACCCACCCAACAACGCTTGAGTTTTAGAGCTTCTGAGTCCGAGAGGTGAGTCTCTTGAAGGAGGGCAACATCGGAATTAAGTCTCGCTAAATGGGATAAAACTCTTTGCCTTTTAATGGGATTGTTTAAACCCTTAACATTCCACGATGTAACACGGAATGGAGTAGCAAAGAAATACAGCTAACAGCAACATGCTTATTATGACAGAAAAGGTAACTTGAGAAAACTAAGGGAAGTGTAACAAAATAGTGGAGGAGAAAGGGTATGAGGAGAGAAAGTAAAGAGGAAGAGAAGGAAAGGAAAAAAAGAAAGGAACCATTATGAGAATAGTACTGAATCCAAGAGAAGGCAGGAAAGAGGGGGAAAAATAGGAGGTAAGGGAAAGTAAAAGGAAGTGAAAAAAGAGAGAAAGGAACCAAAGATAAGGAATCAGGAGTAGAAAGAAGAACAGAAACAAAAACCAAGAAGAAGACAGTACATGTTCGAAAGGAACGACTGAGAAACATACTTACGGAACGAAAAAACTCAAAGACGAGGAAGGGGTGAGGACGCCGGGAGACAACGATGACGACATCCAGAGAAGACATCAAACTCAAATATCATGGATCCAAAAGACGCAGCATAAGGAAAGCAACAGGTCACTACGGGATATGAGGAAGGAAGAGAAAGTCTGTAAGAACGAGAAAATTAACAATTAAAGAGAAAAATGTGTCAAAGGGAAACAAAGAAACAAAAACTATAAGAGAACCACAAAGGGGATACATAAGAGTAAAACTGGTGTCAGAGAAGAAAACAGTAGGAGCTTCACAGTATCAACAATAGTGTAGCAAAAAAAAGAAAACAGAATCATAACACCACCTGTAAGCTTAGGCTTGTCGCTCCAGCTCTGGGCGTGTCACTGCGACATCGTCATAATCCTTGGACGTTGACAAAAGGCCTCTTGTTATCACTATAAAAATGCAGCAAGAGTTACAGATGCATACCTCAACCTCTGCGTGGTTCTACCACAGTTCGCAGTGGCATTCCTTCAGGTAATGTTGAGATTCAGACATTGGCCACAAGTAATAATTACGTTCATCATGTATTAAAATAATGTCCCAGCGAAAACAAATAAAGAGATTCAAAAAACAAAATAGCTGCTCCAAATATGTTGAGAGGCTGAGTGAAGCTCACGGCATGATAGGCAGGTAGTGAGCACAGTTATTCACAAAGGAGTAGCTGTTTAAAGACTAAATTCACTTTGTAGAAAATATGAGGAGACCAGGTGGCTACAAGAGGTTGTTCCTGTTAGAAAGCGTGGCCTCAGAAAAAGTAGAAGAGTCATTCAAAAATTTAACAGGCATTTGCTGAAAAACGCTTATTAAACAGACACACACCGATCAAGTAACTGCCGGTCACAGAAAGGGCAATTACCGGTAGTGCTCCGATGCGCGCTGGCGAAGTTCATCAGGCGCGAGGTAAAATGGTGGCCGCATTACCTCAGAAGCGGTTTGCAGCGCAGTCGAAGTGAATTAGACGTCCTGGAGCGCCGTAAGCAACAAAACCCCGCTCCGGAGACGCTTCTGTGTTTCCGTGATAAAAACCGCTACTCTGGGAGAAGGAAAGCTGATGAGAGCTGCGTCGCAGTCATTATTCTCCTCTGCCGTCACGGGAGAATTACGGACGCGCCGCCATTCTGCTCGGGCGTTGGCCACGCCCCCCCTCCTTTGTCCTTCTAACAAGCTCAGAGAGTACCTATTACCTTTCCAGTGATAAGCGTTATCGGAATGCCAGTTGGATCCCTGGTACCTAAGACCAGAACTTCAAAGGTAACCTTCGCTATAATACACACTTCTCTCACACAGAAAATGTCTCTAATGGCAACACACGACGATGTCACTGAATTGAACCCAGACAATGCGCCGTGCAACTTCAATTGTCACACGATTCCCCTGTGTACCTATAGGGCAGCAACAAATCCGTCTTTCCCAAGAGCAGCGCTTACCTATGCTCTACTACGGAACCGTTACAAACTTCCGACTTCCTACATCCCAGAAGCCGTGCAAACAACGTATAACTCAACGCAACTCAACATAGAGTGTTAGTACATAAATCAATATCAATCAATAACTAAAATCAATAAGCAATGTACAAGCAATAATCACTAAACCAAACAATAACAACCATCATCTTGCTACCAGTAAAACTGCTCCAGCACGGAGTGCAAAATCCCTCTTTACCGTCACGGACCAAAAGATCTCACATACACACACTATCTATACATTCGTTGGTGGGGCCCATAACACCAACATTCACTCACCATCAGTCCGTATTGGGAGGCGTTTTTCCTTCCAGGCGCTGGAAATGGGAGACGGGAAAAATTACCACAATCTACCCTAATGAGCAACAAATCTACACAATCTTCTGATACTCATTAGGCCCTAAACTCCACCTTTAGTATTCCTCTCATATACGGGATGGATGAGTTACTTGTAGGTTTAAGCGAATTTCTAATTCTCTAATTAACCTTTTCATTAACACATTTCAATGAATAAACAACCCAACTCATTTCTGTAGATGTTCAAATCCAAATTTATATTAATATTGCAAATTAAATCATTCATTTGATCAAGTTGCCATTCATATTTACCTATTCTGGCTAAAGTCGTCCTCTATGTCAAATCTGGCAGTCTCGCAAATCTATGCCCATCAATTTTAGTAGGTTCAGTTCATCAGGAGTTTGGGCATTAATTCAGTCCATCAAAGATTCAGGCTAACAGCTGTCCTGCAGTGTCACCGTCCTCTCTGTCAGCATAACGTCAGGAAATCGAGAAAGGTCAGAAACGAACCCGCCTACTACCTCTCTATTCTACCATAATTTATAGTAAAATCAATATCAAATGTATCAAAGTTTTGGCATCCGAGTTCGCTGGTTGGACAATCAGGGATCATCCTTTTAACTTCTCATGAGAGTGTCTTTTTGGTTATGACCCTTGTCAGTTCCGGTTCACACAACAGTCTTTGTTCGGAATATTTGGAAGACATCCCAGGCTGTCCTTGGAAGGTACATGTTCATCTGGGGTCAGGTCCAGGCCACTGTGTATCTGTTGTCAGCGCAGGCGCACTTCTCCCAAGCCTTGTTCAGCATTGGCAGTCGGGTTAGGCACCAAAGGCAGCCATCTTTTGATAGGCCAAAATGGTCAACTTAAGCAAAGAAACACAAAAACGTAATTAATACATAAAAATGACTAATCAAATGTTATTCCCTCGCTAATACCCATATGTGTATGTATTTATCTAGCAAAAAGCAACACTCAGTGCGGTTTAAACTTATTAAATAAAGCACGAATCACAATACATCACAAAAGCGACATATATCATGCAATATTCTACTTGTCTATCATTAGTATGCGTACATAATTTTGTTTACGATTTAATAAAGTCATGCAAAGTAATCCCACGTGTATTTCAGTCATTAATAAGGTTGATTAGTTATTTCCACTTCAATCCATTAATTCAATTATAATTAAATAATTAATTAATCTAATTAATAAACATGCAAAATGGGGTGGGTATACAAAATTTTTGCATAACCCGCTCCAGCAGTATCAGGAGATTTAGCAGTTATCGTCTCTCCT
The DNA here is from genome assembly GCF_964204655.1 of Triturus cristatus. Taxonomy (NCBI): domain Eukaryota; kingdom Metazoa; phylum Chordata; class Amphibia; order Caudata; family Salamandridae; genus Triturus; species Triturus cristatus. The sequence continues at coordinate 579,184,516 of NC_140585.1, read as the reverse complement.
ATACTTTACTCACCGCCTGCAAGAACTCACCATCCTCAGCCACCACTACTGTCTTGATCTAGAGGAGAGGGTTGAATGTTGCTCACATCGTCCTAGGACAGAAAATAACTACCCATTTTACCATTTGCCTCTTACAAGCCTACTGCAGTGCCCTGATATCAGGCTGCATGTCCTCCCACCTGGTGATATGCCCACCACTTCCAATGCTATGGGCACCATGCGCTCTTGAGTCCCCAACTCCCCACATTGGCCTTACCCACCCAAAATCCCCTCAGCCTAGATGGATTAATTGTTTGATGGAATACAGTTCATGCTTACCCCCCTGGGAGTTCATCTCACCAACGACTCCTAACATACAATCACTCCATACAGACAATCACGACCCAGCCCTACCAATGTACATTGAACTGGCTCAGAGTCCAAAGGAAATAGAAACAAAGTTGGTATTCACACAGAGATACATTTCTTGTATTTTACAGTCTACATTGTTTGGTTTGATAGAGGGGTAGCACTGATCAGAATTAACAAATTAATCTTCAGTAAGCATCACAAGCAAGGGGTGACCATATCATCCTTGAATTTACCAATATGAGGATGGCAATGCAGGACTTAGAACCTTGAAATAGACCTATACACACCAACATTTCCCACTTTTTGCTGGTGTTCTAGATACCATGATTGGAACTGAAAACAAGCAAGTTGATTTCCAACTTCTTAGGACAACGTGCCAAATTCTGGAAAGGCCTGGTGAGAAAGGCATCATTTTTTCTGCGTTTGACACCCTCTTCCTGAAATCATTGAATATGCATCATCAGAAATGGCTCTGGTGCTGGCTCCTGCGATGTGTCAGGATCTCAGGGAAATGCAAAAGTTCCTATTGATGCTTTGGGGTCGATGCATTGGTTTCTAGGGTTGCAGCACAAAACATTCACTTTCAAGGGCCCAGGACTGGATTTGACTCCACTTGCCAGAGTAGGGCTAACAGCAGAGGAGTCCAGTTGCTGATAGCAAGATGCAAGTGAAGTATTTTATATCCCTAAGACTTCAGGAACAAGAAGCAAGCCCAACAAGCTTGGTGAACCTTTAGAGCTGCAGGATGTAGAGAGTCAAGTCTAGCCCTCTTACTCCCAGGCAAGAAGCAGCAGGCAGTAGGCCAGCACAGTAAACCAAGCAACAAAGTGACAGTCCCTCCTGGCAGCACAACAGCTTCTTCCTGGCAGAATGCCCTCAGTTCCAGAAGTGTTCTGAGTATATAGTGTCAGAGGTCCATTACTTATACCTATTTTAGCTTTTGAAGTAGAGAGACATCAAAGAAAGGGCATTGTAGTCCACAAGACCTAGCCCTTTCCTGCCCTGGCTCCAGACTCTCTACAGGGTGGTAGGCAACCTTTTAGGTGAGGACAGGCATAGCCCTATTCAGCTGAAAGTACCAGCACCTGCCTCTCACTCTAGCCCAGGAAGATCCATCAGCCTGGTGATGGGCCATCAGGATGTGAGTGGCACACCTCAGCTCCCTATGTGTGTGACTGTCTAGAGGGAATGCACAAAGCCTAGCTGTCACCCAATGTAGATGGGTATTCCAGAGAAAGGCAGAAAGCACAGAATGGTTAAAGTAAGAAAATGCCAACTTTTTAAAAGTGGCTTTTTCAGATTTGAAATAATAAAAATAAAAAACATCACTAAAAGATGTGTTTTTAAGTTCTGAGACCATAGTCACCAAACTTACTCTTTCAATCTTTTCCCAATTGGAAGTTACACTTGTAAAATGGTACAAGTTAGGTCTTATACTAACCTATGGGAACAATAGGCCTTATAGTAGTGAAAAGTGAATGTAATCGTTTTCCACTAACAGAATGAAAAACTTAAAAGTACATGTCCTACATGTCCTAAACACACTCTGCCCATGGGCAGTCCAAGGCCTGCTCTAGGGGTGACCTATGTTTAATAAAAAGGAAGGTTTAGGCCTGACAAGTAGGTGAACTTGTCAGGTCCGCATAGCAGTTTAAAACTGCACACACAGGCTCTGCAGTGGCAGGCCTGAAACATGCTTGAACGGCTACTCATGTCGGTGGCACAATCAGTGCTGCAGGCCCACTACTTTCCTTTTATTTACAGGCCCTGGGCACATGTAGTTGGGACTTTACAGTAAATCAAATATGCCAGACAATGGAGAAACAAAGTGGCATTACATTTTAGACACAGAGCACATTCACTGTAGTACTGGTCAGCAGTGAAATGTGCACAGAGCGGTAAAGTTAGCAAAAACAAAGTTCAGCACACAGTCAAAAATAGGAGGTCAGAAGGCAAAAAGTCAGGGGACACCACACCAAATGATGCCAGGTCTAACACTAGCTATTTGTCTGTCAATTTCCTTCATGACAGAGAAAATATCTGACTAAATGACAATGTTTTCATTCCTCAACTGCCCGGTTTATCACTGCCACCAATACTGGAAAAGCTCCAGAAAGTTTATTATGTTCTTTGTTAGCCCATCTTCATTCAATATGTCACACCATTTCCTGCTCAGGCCGTCCTCAAATCCAATAATTACTGAAGCATCTGTGTACAACTCCAGTGCATGACTAGAGACTGCACCATCTCTTTAGAATTGAATCTCATTACAGATCACCAGAAATTGATTCAGAACTCTCAAGATGTGAGACTACCATGGCCCTTGAAAATTCCCTTGAAAGTGGCATACCCAATGGGAATATACTGTATACAAAATCTAACTGTCCTATGAATGTCTTTAATGGCAGCAGACTAAATACATGGAACACCTGCAATTCTATAAACATTCTTTAACCCTTCACTCTCCCTATCCACCTCACTCCCTAAGAATTTAGCTATGTTGATACAACTCCCATTCTGGTTTTTATGTCCCTGAAGCATTTAATTAACCGCTCACATTCACTTGAATATTCCTTCTCACAAAATCATCAAAATCGTGTGCAACTCCATCCTGCCCACTAACTTGAGTCCACAGTACCCACAAAAAAGGTCTTGTAGATAGTATCCAGCTTCATCAGGGCTACTCTCCAACATACAGAAGTACTCAAAAAAGGTACTGCACTTTTCGTAAAGTACAGAAACTATAGAACGGTTAGAAATTGAGTTTCCAGTCGGCAGAGGTATGCACCCTGTCCAAGCAGGAACGGCAATCCAAGTTTGGGTAAGTCAAATACACACCATAACCTGTGCTCACCCTCTGGTAGTTTGGCATAGAACAATCAGGCTTAACTTAAGAGGCAATGTGTAAAGTATTTCTTCAAACAGTAAAACAGTGAAAAGACCACACAAAAAGATACCACACCTAGTTAGATAAATAAACTTAATTAATTGAACAAAACAACAAAAATCTAATAAGTATAGCCAGAGTTATGAATTTTTTAAAGAATAAACTGAAATGTAGTGCTTTAAAGCATAAAGTGCCAACCGGGGCTATCTGGTCGCGCTAGAATAGGTCAAACCCAAAATGTCACGCCAACCGTGATGGAGAGCGTGTCAGAAAATGGGACCAGCTTTGGCCCGCTGAAACAGTACCTTGGTTTGCGGTTGGGTCACCATCAAGGACGAGATGAGAGGAGCTAAGAAAGCGATGCATCAGCTCCAATCTTTGGGATGTACATAATGGATCAGCTCCTAGCTGCGCAATGTTGATGCTGCATCGGGAATGGAAGCAATGCACCACGCTGTTGACTATGCAATGTCCTCACAGCAGAGGCCATGTGTCGATTTTGATGGAGATGCGATGTCCTCGAACCTCGCAGCAGTAGCGATGCATCGACGTAGACGGAGATGCACCTGTTCTAAATGGTGCAACAACGGCGATACATGGATTTTGGTAGTTGTTCCACTTTATACCCACTTTCAAGGGCCCAAGACTGGTTTGGTACCACTTGAGAGGGCACAACTCAGATGGCAGAGTCCAGGTGCAGTAGGTAGATGACTTGGAAGTCTTTTATACCCCTGAGACTTCAATTAGGAGGCAAGGCAGCGAGCCCTTAGAATATCTTTGGTTTTGGGTTGGACAAATGCAGGTCCAGTCCTTCTCACTCTCAGGCAAGGAGGGCAGCAGGCAGCAAGTCAGCACAGCAGAGCAGGAGTCCAGCAGAGTCCAGCAGAGTGACAGTCCTGTCAGGAGCACAGCAAACCTTGTGCTGGCAGAGTATCCACAGGTCCAGAAGTGTACTGAGTTGGTGGTGTCAGAGGTATCGTATATATACCCAGTTGTGCCTTTTGAAGTGGAGGAGACTTCAAAGAGAGCCCTTTGAAGTGCACAGAGTCATTGTCATCCCTTTCCTGGCTACAGATGCACTACAGAGGGGTATGCAGCCCTTTGTGTGGGGACAGGACACAGCCTATTCAGGTGCAAATGTCAGCTTCTCCCTCCCATCTTGCCCAGGATGGCCCATTAGGATCGGATGCAGATGGTCCATCAGTCACATCTAAGTTCCCTTTGTGGGTGGCTGTCTAGAGGGAATGCACAAAACCCAGCTGTCACCCACTCCAGAAGTGTATGCAGAGACAGTCAGAAGGCAAAGAATTGCTGAAGTAAAAAAATGCCAACTTTCTAGAAGTGGCATTTTCAAAAATACAATTTAAAATCTAACTTCACAATAAGTTAGGAATTTAAACTGTGATTCCAGAGACACCAAACTTGGGGATCCCATCTCTTTCCAAATGGAAATTACACTTATAAAATGTAATAAGGTAATCTATTGTATCCTATGGGAGAGATAGGTCTTGCTATAGAGAACAACTAATTTAAGAATGTTTCACTACTAGAACATGTAAAACTTAAAAGTACATGTCCTACTTTTTGAATACACTTCTGTCCAAAGCATTCCTTATGAGTGAATTATCTGTTTTAAAATGGAAGGTCTGGGCCTGCCAAGAGGAGTAACTTGCCAGGTCGACATTGCTGTTTAGAATTGCACACACAGACTCTGCAATGGCAGGCCTTAGACATGTTTAAAGGGCTACTGAAGTGGGTGGCACAATCATTGCTGCAGGCCCACTAGTAGCATTTTAATTTACAGACCCTGCGCACACTTAGTGCACATTACTATGTACTTCTAAGTAAATTCAATATGCCAATTGTGACTAAGCCAATGTTGACATGTTTAAAGGAGAGAGCACAAGCACTTTAGCACTGGTTAGCAGTGATAAAGTGCCCAGAGTCCTAAGGCCAGCAAACATGAAGTCAGCAAAAACAGGAGGTCTGAAGGTAAAAATTCTGGGTAAACCATACTAATGATGCCAGGCCTAACAATAACGAATGGGAACTCATCTAGCACAGCAAGTCTTCCTATCAGCAGCAAAGCCCAAGAGCAGAAAGCTATTGAGGTGTATCAGTAATTAAATAAAATGCTGGTTTCTTGTCTGCCTTTACCAGTCGTGTGACAAGACATTTACTCCTTACCAGTTTCTTAGCCAACTCAAAAGACGTGAATGGAATTGAGCGTTCTTCCCTGGCACTTTCAAATTCACGAATGAAGATGACACTAAGGTGCTGGTCTCTCATGCTAGAGTCAATCCTTGTCTATTTTGTGCTTTAAAACCAGTGACAGTTCTTTTCCCAACTAAGTATTAGGTGGAAATCAATTCATGACATGCCATGAAAATGGAATAGTGAAAACCTGTGATCATTTTTTCTTCAAAAACACTCTCATTTTCATTTCTATAATGTACCAATGTCTTGTGCTATTTTGGAGGAATAATTTCTTGTTCTATCACCTAGGGAGAGTTAGAGGTTCGAAACCATTGCATGCTCTCTCACAACATAACCACATAAAGATGTGATGGTGTTAAACGTTATTCTGCAGTTGTGCAGCAACCTGATCAATAGAACAATAGAGTATAGGTTGAATGAGGAAACCTCACTCTCACTTTTGTGACATGCTTTTTCACAGGCAACCTCATCCCACCCTGATAAGCTCTTAAACACTCATTCATGGATAAGGATGGTTTCCTTCCTTCAAAGTGGCAGTATTATATCCCAAATACAAACATTTTCTGTCAGACTGGTCTTAGTAGAGGGGGCGCCCTCTATAGTCAAGAATTCATCAAGATGGGAATACATACGAGCCCTCCATTCGACTGACAATGAGTGTTTAAGATAGAGCTAATGATAGGGATCATTTTCTCAAGATGAGAGCCCTTGACCTACTTTAAGGCACACAACAGGCTGAAACATGTTGGCACTTCTAAGAATAATAGAATCATAACCCCCACATTCATCCTCTTTTTCTTTTTAATCAACACCTTGTTACCCACAAATAAATGAATCCCCCTTGGGTTTACCTCAAGGTCAGTTTTTTTACAACAACCAGGACCCCAATAGTATCCAGTAATTCTTATTAAGAACTCCCTCTCACCAAGTTCCATCTTATCTGGTTGGGATGAGGTTTGCTATGCTGAAGCATACTACAAAATTGGGTGAGGCTTCCTCATCCAATCTATACTATAGTGTTCAAAGGATCAGGTCATTGCATGAGCGCAGAATAACTTTGAGCATGGAATATATTGTGTTTGCCACTTTCTCCCAGTATTTCCTCAAGATAGGGCTAACCACTGGTAAAACTCTATCTCTGGGTGTAAACACCTAGGACATGTGTCTTGTTCCCTGGGTATTTTTTGTTAATTTTCTTGGGTGTTAAATATGTCCTGTGGATGTAATACAACTGGATCATGCATAACCTTATGATCCTGGAGATTATGGGAGCATTTTGTAATATACTCCCCCACTTTTCCACTATGATATCTTTTGTATGTCAGTCGCCCATGCCATCCTGAGCTCATCTAGCTTGCACTGCGCTTGGGAAAGTAGCCCTCTACGTGCCACTGTTTTGCACAGGTTTAGATTTCTCACTGGTGGTGCATATCAATTGAAGCCCCTTGTGTTCAAGATGCTCCTCCGCTCCCAGCCCCCAACTGGTGTGCACCACTTAATGTATCACTTCAGAGAGCAGAATGTGGCCTCCTGGTATTCCATACTCTTCCTGTAGATCGTTAAATCCTCTCAGTACCCCAGCTCCCTAATAACTTCTACTCCATGGGCAGTCCATTGTTCCACCCATAATCACTGACCCTGACCTAAGTGGGCAGAGAGGCATGCTAGCAGGAGTCCTCCCTTGTAGTGCATCTTGGTATACGTCCTGGTAAGTGCTCTGTGCCTGCTATAGTAGAGCAACCAGATCTGCATCATTTAATTTGGGCCTTTATTGCTGGAATTTGTCAAGATTATCATTATGTTCATGAGAGATGGTATACCCAGCCATTCCTCCTTTTCATGTAATATCGAGAAGTTCACCCATCTCTTAACCCGCTGGAGCTGAGCAGCCAAATAGTACATTTCAAAATCGGGAGCTGCAGCTTCCTCGTCATGCAACAGCAATTTTGCCACTGATCCCTCTTGGAGTCCGGCATCCCAAATGAGACCTACCAGGATGGTATCTATTTCTTTGATTAATTTCCTGCCAAATTTAACAGGAACGGTGGAGAAGTTGTAGAGCAGCCAGGTCAGGGTTACCTTTTTGTGAAAGCTATCCTCCCTGGCACAGCTAAGGAAAGTGGTTTTGCAAATTTCAGAGAGCTCCACATGCTTCCAATAGCCATCTCTACGTTTCCCTCTACCAGGTCTTTTTCCGTCATATATATTTGAATCCCAGGTATTTGATAGTATTCATCACCCAAGTCAAATTGTCAATCACCAGTGGTAGGTCTGCTGAAGGTTTCAATGCATGGAAAACCATTGATTTGCTCCAATTGACCTTCAAGTCTGAGAGATTCCTAAAATCTCTTAGCCTCGTATTGCCGTAGTCCATGGTCACTGGTTACCGGTGAAGAAGAGAATATGTTTTAAGATCTTATGCCTAACACACAAAAACATGTATGGCAGTGGTCCTGGTTATTGGGGGAAAAAACTCAGCTGGTACCAGCCAAGTAGGCTTCTGCGATCTTGTAACAAATCTCTTCTCACCCAACTTAGAGTACGTACCGTCAGAAATGGGGGTCGGGCTTTTTCTTTTCTTGCTCCTAATCTCTGGAATAAATTGCCTCCAGATGTACGTAATATTTCTGATCATAATTGTTTCCGCCGACATTTAAAATCTTGGCTGTTTGACCACTAGCTCTGGCTCTTTTTCGCTGACAATAGGGGAGACGTTCGCCAGAGCCATGAGACCTTCGGGTGATGTGTGCGCTAAATAAATACTCCTTGATTTGATTTGATAAGATTATGGTCAATATGTGTCCTGGGGAGATACTCTGCATGTGTTGGGGTTCTTGTGTACTTCAGGAGCACAAACATCTGCCAAATTGGACATGTAGTGCGTGCAGGTCTCAGAAATAGGAATGGTCCCTCTCCCTGGGTGTAGTGTTGTCCAGGTATCTATCAGGTGTCAACATTCAATCTACCTCTAGAAGGCCCTGGCCGCTTTAACTACCGTGCACAGGAGCAATGGGGGGGGGGTGAGTATTTCTACGCTGCAGCTCACATTTTAGGTGCTGGTTTGGGACATTGGTATTGTGGAAAACAGAACTTTTCTTCCTCCACCTTGCAAAAAAAGGAGGTCTGCCAAAGTAACTTGTGTTTAATATTGACATGTGTGGACATAATCACAGCACTATGATGGCTATGACAAGAGTGGACATCAGACAAAGATCCGCAATGTTATTTATACATGTGGCATGAGCTGGGGATGTGCAAAATATTTACAGAAGGAACAATCCCTGAGGAGGTAACAAGGTTTAAGGCTTGTTTAAGACTTTCAAATCTTGACAGACAATGGAACAAATGAGCATAAACGTTATCAGACGACATTGCTGGTTCCTTCATACATTGGCAGTGTTAGAGTCGGGGATCTCTGGTTGGCGCAAGGTTGCCCTTGTGTCAAGCAGGAACCCTCTCCTCCACGTCAGGGCGCAGGATAACCCCTCGTGAATGACCCTTGCTCACCCTCTAGGTGCGTGGCGTGAGCAGCCAAGGCGATTCCTCAGGCGTTGTTGGTTAAGCACTTGCAATCATACACACAGTAAATACATCAATCCCCCCAGAAACGGACACCAGACTTGGATATATATAAAAATACGCTTCTTTATGTAAAAATAGGTATATATATCTCAGCAGACTTATCACAAGACCAATAACGTTTTCGCTAGGCCACCAGGTTATAAAGCAGGCAAATGTTCTTTGTTCGTAGCTTCAAATGGAGACCTTGTAGTCTCTTGCAAATGTTACTTGTGGTTCCAGTACTCACAGCGATCGGCTCCTGCGAACGGGGAAATAAGGCGTTGCGGGCCCCGAGCCCGATACTGGAACTTCCTTAGTGATGTGGAGAGTCGGCACAGGTCGGTGCGACTCTCAGCTTAAGAAGTGTTCTTGGGTCCTCAATCAGCAGGTGTGGGCAAGTAGGCAGGCGCGGCCAGCGACCCTTTAGCACGGCGGTGCAGGAGGGTCTCCACAGCGGGGGCGGCGCGGCCTGAGATGTCCGGGGATAGCGAAGCGGGGTCGCAGGGCACGGTCAGTGCAGCTGGATGACCCGGCGTAGATCACAGTCGTCGGACGGCTTCCGGCGGGAGGGGTGATAGCGCGGTCAGCGCGCTCCAGTAGCAGGCGGTGACAGGGATGCAGGCGGCCTGGCCCGGGGACAGAGAGCGACTCTGGACGGAGCGGGGCTCTCACGGGTTTGAGGCAGGCAAGCTTCTGAGTGTCACGGCCCTAGGAGGGGCGATGAGGGGCGCAGTCTCTTTCCAGCGGGATGCACACACGGCTCGAATTGGAGGACGAGCAAAAGCACAGAGAACCCACTGGTCCTGGGGTTCAGTTCAGGGGGCAAGCTCAGATCAAGCCCTTGGAGAATGTTCAAGCACAAAGTAGCAAAGTCTTTTCAGTAAGTCTCTTCCTCTCCTTTCTCAGCAAGGCAAGCAGCAGGCCAGCTCCTCCAGCGTCTTCTTCTCCTTCTAGTCGGGCAGAGGTTCTTTGTGGTAAAACAGGATTCTGATTTCTTAGGAGCCAGGCTCCTACTTTTATACCATGATTCTTTTGTTCTTTAGCGCCAGGGGGCCTAGGCCTGGCTCAGTCCAGTTCTGGAGCACTTTGTTATGGTGACTCTGCTCTTTCCTTTCAGCAGCAGGGCAGAGACATCAGCCGCTCCGCAGGGGGCGGCGCCGGCTTTGTGGTGGCAGAGCACAGGTCTATTCAAGAGTCAAGGTGTACTCCTCCCACCCATCCTGGTGTCATCTCTCTACCCACCACCTGGCAGCCAACCTGTCTCTGGGGATTCCCCAACCCTGCTCCTTACTGTTGCTAGGCAGAACACACACACACAGCAGAGGCGGACTGAAATGGCCAGGTCAGTAAATACTAACTTTCTAAAAGTAGTATTTACAAACCCAGGATATTAAAATAAACTTGACTACAAGAAGTATTTTATTATTCTGAGCTCAGGCATACTAAACTTGACATTCTACCATGCTCTCTGAGTCCACTGGGGTCACAGCGTGTAGTGACTCCAGCAGCCCATTCTGGCCTATGGAGAGCAGGTAGCCTTCAATAGTGAAAAACGAAAATTGCTGTAATTCACTACTAAGACATGCCACACACATCAGGGCATGTCCTACCTTAGGCCTACAATGCACCCTGCCCTTGGGCCTACCAGAGGGGTGGCTAATATGTAGGTAAGGGAAGGTTTAGGGACTGGCAAGTGGGGGCACTTGCGCAGTCAGCGCGACGGTCCCAGACCGCGCACAGGGTTTGCGTTGGCAGACCCTAGACACATTTTACAAGGCCGCTGTCTGTGGGTGGCGCAACCAGCGCTGCAGGCCCACCAGCAGCATTCGCATTTACAAGCCCTGGCACTCCTGGTGCACTTTACTAGGGGCTGATAGTAAACCGAATAAGCCAAACATGGACACCAATCAATGTATACATTTTACCATAGGGAGAGCATATGCACCTTAGCACTGGTCAGCAGTGGTAAGGTGCCCAGAGTCATAAAACAGCCAACAACAGGTCAGAAAAAATACAGGAGGAAGGCAAAAAGTTTAGGGATGACCCTGCAAAAAGGGCCAAGTCCAACACAACCCCCTTCCAGCCAAAACGCAGGGTAGACCAATCACCACTATGATGGTCTTCCCTGCTTGGGGCGATAGAACAAGGACCTGGCCCGCAACTGCAGGGGCAGACTCCATTTCTACGCCAATCTGAACCTATCGGACTCCCTCTGTCCATACTCTCAGGGCCCACCAAGCCAATCCAGGGGGAACCCTTCTCCTCCCCTGTGGACACCACCTGTGCAGCACCTAACCTTAACTGGCCCACAGGTGTGTCCCAACAGACAGACAGCAAAATGCTACAGTGGCCACTGACAGTAGTCAGGGATGAGACCCAGGGCTCTCAATCCTCTGTGGCGCCAGGGAGCGGGGGGCAGTAGCCCCAGGTGCTTGGCACCCTTTGTCCATTCTCCCCCTTGTCAGGTCAGGTATGACATCCTGGCAATGACCCACCAGCCCCAGGACTGTACCCGGCGGCTGGACCCAAGACTGGGGTGGCCTCTCCCACACCTGGTCCTCCTCCTTGGGGCTCTGTACCCTCCCACCTGGAGTGGTACCCCCTTCCAGAATTGCCAGGGCACCTGGGGCGGGTGTCCTGCGCAATTCGCCCACCAGTTCAGGTGTTCTATCCTGCAACTGGGCGTCCAGGTCCGGGGGGACACCCTGAACCTGGCCCTCCAACCTAGGGTCTAAACCCGTCAGTTGGGCCGGGGTCAGAGGCGAGGACTCCCTCCCTCTGCACCCCCTTCCAGAGTACTGCCCACTCCCAACTGGCGTGGTACCCCCAGAAGCAACATGGGTCAGGACACTGATTACAGTAGTCCCACCCTCCAGGCCAGGCAACACCTGAACCTGGCTTCCCAACCCTGGGACCAACCCATGCGGTTGAACGCTCGCCTGGCGCACCAGGACTTCCCGGGGAGCACGCATGCCCCCCCTGAGGGTGACACATAACTCCTGTGTCGTGCGACAGTCTGCCTGGCGCTGATCTCCCGACCCCTGTCCATCTGACAGTGCCTGAAGGTCCCCCAGGACAGAAGTGGTGTCACCATGGTCACTCACGGGGGACGCAGCCCTACTGGCTGGCCCCTGACCCACTGGTTCTTCCACTGGGGACTCTTTCCCCCTCTCACCCCTCAATCTGGACCTCTGCACCCTCCCAACTGGAGCGGTACTGCCAGACACCAGAACTGATGGAGGCCTGCTTACAGACACTCCCAGCTCACCAGACACTAGGGGATCCCCCTCAACGGGCGGCCCATCAGGACAGCCTAGGCTCCCTGCCTGGTGTTCCCTTAAAGAACCATCCAGGCTCTGAGACTGGGTTTCGGGCACCTGGGGGCACGCAGCCCCACACTCACTCCTTCTCCACTGAGACAGGGCGTAAGCCCCTACACCCCTCCCACTACCAGGGGACCTAGCTGGGCTACTCTGCACTACTTCCATCATTCTGGGTTGGAAGATACCTGAGCCACTCCCCACAGGGTCACTCCCCAATGCCTCTCCAGACCCTCTGGAATCCACCAAAAGGTCTGCCTCCAATGTGGGCTCTCTGCGGTCAGAGAACTCACCCTCACACAGGTGTTGGCACAGCTCTGGAAAACAGGGACTTACAATATGCTCTCCCACAATTGGATCACACAGCCCCCTAGCAGGGCTAACCAAACTATCCTTCACCTTACCATCCAGTGCCTCACACACGTACTCCACACCACTCTCCTGAGACTGGCAAGACAGTATCTGACTGTCTCTGTCCCACAACCCACACTCTTCTGGGCGGTCTTCACACTCACCCACCAGGACTTCAATTTTGGGGGAACCCCTCTCCCTGTACCTCTCGGTTAGAGTCAGTAGAGTGTCCCTCCCTCCCCTAGGACTATGAACCCTTGCGCCAGTTACCCTATTCCCTTCAGGGATACTGCGCACTACTGGAGCTACCTCATGCCCTTGAACCTCCTGGTGTATGTTAACCCCCTCCTTCAAGTCAGGCGCCACATCTCTGGGTGTGCGTACTACTCTCTCAGCACTGTAAAACTCAATATTGCTGCCACCAGAGGGAGAGCGGTCTAAACTCTTGATCTTGCGATCCAACTCCCTCATTTTTAGGTCATGATCCATTTGGCGTTGTTGTGCCTCCAAGGCCAACTTCTGCATCTCCATTTCCATTTGTCCTGCCAACTTTGCCATCTCCATTGCATGCGCCCTGTCTGCTGCCCTGTCTGCCAGCTCCTCTGGCGACAGGACTCTGCTGGGCTCCTCAAGGTTGTCGGGCGGAACGATGTCCCCCGCATTCCGTGGGTCTTGTGACTCCTTCCAGGCTCTCAACGCCTTGGTGTACTGGGTCTTCCTCTTGAATCCAGCATGGGGGACTCTGAATTTTACACTGTAGCCTTTCAATTGCTCCATCGTGTAGCCTTCCAGTCTCTCCCAATCCACCTCATCTATTCCCGAAATCACAGAGAGTGCTCTCCCAGCGGAGAGTGAGCTAGGCATGGTTGCAGTAATGGCAGATGTCTCAACAAAGTTCCAAAAATGAAAAACCTGTGGCTGCGTTATTTGGTCTGCTCTCACTATCTGGTGATTAATAATTCACTGTATGCAAATTACAAGTGCAAATCCGAAATCCCAGCCGCTGCCAACAATGTTAGAGTCGGGGATCTCTGGTTGGCGCAAGGTTGCCCTTGTGTCAAGCAGGAACCCTCTCCTCCACGTCAGGGCGCAGGATAACCCCTCGCGAATGACCCTTGCTCACCCTCTAGGTGCGTGGCGTGAGCAGCCAAGGCGATTCCTCAGGCGTTGTTGGTTAAGCACTTGCAATCATACACACAGTAAATACATCAATCCCCCCAGAAACGGACACCAGACTTGGATATATATAAAAATACGCTTCTTTATGTAAAAATAGGTATATATATCTCAGCAGACTTATCACAAGACCAATAACGTTTTCGCTAGGCCACCAGGTTATAAAGCAGGCAAATGTTCTTTGTTCGTAGCTTCAAATGGAGACCTTGTAGTCTCTTGCAAATGTTACTTGTGGTTCCAGTACTCACAGCGATCGGCTCCTGCGAACGGGGAAATAAGGCGTTGCGGGCCCCGAGCCCGATACTGGAACTTCCTTAGTGATGTGGAGAGTCGGCACAGGTCGGTGCGACTCTCAGCTTAAGAAGTGTTCTTGGGTCCTCAATCAGCAGGTGTGGGCAAGTAGGCAGGCGCGGCCAGCGACCCTTTAGCACGGCGGTGCAGGAGGGTCTCCACAGCGGGGGCGGCGCGGCCTGAGATGTCCGGGGATAGCGAAGCGGGGTCGCAGGGCACGGTCAGTGCAGCTGGATGACCCGGCGTAGATCACAGTCGTCGGACGGCTTCCGGCGGGAGGGGTGATAGCGCGGTCAGCGCGCTCCAGTAGCAGGCGGTGACAGGGATGCAGGCGGCCTGGCCCGGGGACAGAGAGCGACTCTGGACGGAGCGGGGCTCTCACGGGTTTGAGGCAGGCAAGCTTCTGAGTGTCACGGCCCTAGGAGGGGCGATGAGGGGCGCAGTCTCTTTCCAGCGGGATGCACACACGGCTCGAATTGGAGGACGAGCAAAAGCACAGAGAACCCACTGGTCCTGGGGTTCAGTTCAGGGGGCAAGCTCAGATCAAGCCCTTGGAGAATGTTCAAGCACAAAGTAGCAAAGTCTTTTCAGTAAGTCTCTTCCTCTCCTTTCTCAGCAAGGCAAGCAGCAGGCCAGCTCCTCCAGCGTCTTCTTCTCCTTCTAGTCGGGCAGAGGTTCTTTGTGGTAAAACAGGATTCTGATTTCTTAGGAGCCAGGCTCCTACTTTTATACCATGATTCTTTTGTTCTTTAGCGCCAGGGGGCCTAGGCCTGGCTCAGTCCAGTTCTGGAGCACTTTGTTATGGTGACTCTGCTCTTTCCTTTCAGCAGCAGGGCAGAGACATCAGCCGCTCCGCAGGGGGCGGCGCCGGCTTTGTGGTGGCAGAGCACAGGTCTATTCAAGAGTCAAGGTGTACTCCTCCCACCCATCCTGGTGTCATCTCTCTACCCACCACCTGGCAGCCAACCTGTCTCTGGGGATTCCCCAACCCTGCTCCTTACTGTTGCTAGGCAGAACACACACACACAGCAGAGGCGGACTGAAATGGCCAGGTCAGTAAATACTAACTTTCTAAAAGTAGTATTTACAAACCCAGGATATTAAAATAAACTTGACTACAAGAAGTATTTTATTATTCTGAGCTCAGGCATACTAAACTTGACATTCTACCATGCTCTCTGAGTCCACTGGGGTCACAGCGTGTAGTGACTCCAGCAGCCCATTCTGGCCTATGGAGAGCAGGTAGCCTTCAATAGTGAAAAACGAAAATTGCTGTAATTCACTACTAAGACATGCCACACACATCAGGGCATGTCCTACCTTAGGCCTACAATGCACCCTGCCCTTGGGCCTACCAGAGGGGTGGCTAATATGTAGGTAAGGGAAGGTTTAGGGACTGGCAAGTGGGGGCACTTGCGCAGTCAGCGCGACGGTCCCAGACCGCGCACAGGGTTTGCGTTGGCAGACCCTAGACACATTTTACAAGGCCGCTGTCTGTGGGTGGCGCAACCAGCGCTGCAGGCCCACCAGCAGCATTCGCATTTACAAGCCCTGGCACTCCTGGTGCACTTTACTAGGGGCTGATAGTAAACCGAATAAGCCAAACATGGACACCAATCAATGTATACATTTTACCATAGGGAGAGCATATGCACCTTAGCACTGGTCAGCAGTGGTAAGGTGCCCAGAGTCATAAAACAGCCAACAACAGGTCAGAAAAAATACAGGAGGAAGGCAAAAAGTTTAGGGATGACCCTGCAAAAAGGGCCAAGTCCAACAGGCAGACAATCAAACAAACGAGCATAAACATTACAAGTGGACATTGTTTTGATGCAGACCACATTTGCTATATTTCAGAGGCTTTACAACATGTTAATCAATCACTAAGTAAAGTTTGCTATCATTCTAGGGGCCCGGCTATTATGCCTCGCAGTTGTCTAAACCACCAGTGCAAGCTCAGCACTGATGATCATTTTAATCAAGGGCTCCTCTCTGCTTATCGCATTCAAACCTCAGCAACACGTAGGGTCAGGGCGGCCTCCACTCGCCCAACTGCTTGCTGGCAGATGCTTCTTTTGAACTGCTGGTCACTATCTAAACATAGCCTGGAACTGTTTACCCTGCTGGAAGACCAGCACCGTATACCTTTGTTTCTTACAGAAATGTGGCTGAATGAAGTTAGCCTGCCAGATATTACTAAAGTCCTTCCATTGGGTTACACAATCGTGCAAAACAATCGGGTTGGAAAGAAAGGAGGAGGGGTAGCAGTTGTTTTTAAAGACAGCCTTGAATGTAAATCTTCATCAGTGGACATTGCAGGCTGTGAAAACCTATTGTTCTCATTAAAACTTCCACATACATTTTCAGGTTTGCTTTTATATCGGACAACAGGGACTGCCACAGAATTTGTGCAGGCTATTCTGGAGATCATTGCCCTCCATAGCCTTAAGTCATCCAATTTTACACTGTTGGGGGATCTAAATATACACTTGGATGATAATACCTATACACAGGCTCTAAATCTTACGCAAGACCTAACAGCGATTCAACTTGCCCAGCTGGTTACACTTCCTACACATGCAAAGGGCCATATATTGGACCTCATTTTCACCAATATGTCCAATATGACGGTTAACGTTTCAGAACCTGTTCTGTTAATTGAGTTCTCAATCACCAGATCGGACTCATCTTATCCCAGCATCCCCCTTACAAAATCTTCTAGACATTGGTCTAAACT
Organism: Triturus cristatus; assembly: GCF_964204655.1. Lineage (NCBI taxonomy): Eukaryota > Metazoa > Chordata > Amphibia > Caudata > Salamandridae > Triturus > Triturus cristatus. The sequence goes on along the minus strand of NC_140585.1, from coordinate 579,167,625 downwards.
CGATATCATACGCTGGAAAGATGTTCTGAAGGACTCAATCCAAAACCCGCATGGATACGTTGCCACTGCTCACCTGCGGGCATATTATCAAGACAGGCGATAAAATTATCGCCGCTTTAGCGGCAGAAAACTGCCGCTAAAACGGTGATAATGGGCTTGATAATATGCTCTGTGGAATTCCAATTGAAGCCCATGTTAGATGTCCTTCACATCTAACATGGGCTTCAATTGGAATTCCATAGAGCATATTAGCCAGCCCATTATCGCCGTTTTAGCGGCAGTTTCCTGCCGCTAAAACGGCGATAATTTTTTCGCCGGTCTTGCTAATATGCCCCCTGGCTTTTAGGGACTGGATTGAGTCAATTCTTGAAGCTCTCATTCCCAGAAAACTGAGGACATTTTCCAGACCTAGAGTTAGTGCTAAATTGTTTTCTCCAAGAGATTAGATAGCTACACAAGGAATGAAAAACAAAAGCTAATACAGCACATCCACAAGTCATGTAAGAAGGTCCAGCTGAATGACCAGTAATGGGGACCTTTCACCATTCAAAGTCAAATAAGTATTTTCATACATCAAAAAGTAATATATGGCAGTCCAAGATCCAACAAAATGTGATGAAAAGTCCACGTGATGTCAGTAGAAGATGTTCTTTTTTTTTCTTAGAGAAATCGATATCCAAGATAGAGCACAGCCAACACGTGTTTCGTCAGTACTTTTCGGTACTACAGACTTTCTCAAGGCTATCGATTGAAAGTGTAAATGATGGAGTCCGATGACAAGTTTAGAAAAGTAAGTACAAATAAAGATGAAAATCCACACCATGTAAATGGCTAAAGTCAGGGTAATCTTCTAAGTCGAGCAAATCCGTGACCAAAAATAAGGTCAAAAGGTATACATTACGATAATGATGCATCCATATCATTAGTTATTGTAAGGCGTCCTCAAAGTCACCGCACATGATAACGCTCACCGGTAAGGAATGTAAGCGACTGGAAAGAGTATGGAGACTCCAACATGATGATGACAGGAAAGATGCTTATAAAAACGTCTTGAAAATATACCAGCATGCAATCCGTACAGCTAGATTAGCGGATTTTGTAGAGACGATTGATCAGTCCCTGCAGCCCTCTAAGGAGATCTAAGCAATTGTGAACTCCTTTCAAAAACCTAAACTTTCGGGTGCCGGTCCTTCTCTTCCCAGGGATTGTTAGTGCAGTTTGATGACTTTTTTCCTTAGAAAAAACTGTCTCCTATACGATTCCCTGGAAGGAGATTTAGATCTGCACCCTAATATTAAAGAGATCTTTTCAGCAAAATAGGCCATAACGGACTTTTCAACCTTCCCTCAATTGAACAGTAATATCATTAGGTCAACAGCGAACACAGTAAAGTTAGAATTTCCTCTGGATCCGACCCCTATAGATATACTGCTTTACGGAGGCGATACCATCATATCTGCCTTGACAACTATCTACAATATTTCTCTGGAAAGTGCTGCTGAAAAAATCCTCCTTGGACCCTGACAAGATCGGGAATTATAGACCAATAGCACTTCTCCCAGGCATTAACAAAGTCATAGGAAAACTGTAAAATGCAACCGATTTCCTGGAAACACACGATCTCCTGCATCAGATTCAAAAAGACTTTCACCACGGATACAGTGCAGAGACAGCCCTTTTACTGGCCTCTGAGGATCTGAAATAGACATTAGATCTGAGAGAGAAAGTTGTGCTCATTCTTCTTGATTTGAGCGCAGCTTTCAACACTGTTTCCCATGTCCCATGCTACCGTCCGACATAGACTCAAGGCTGTAGGTATCAACGGAAGAGTACTAAAATGGCTGACCTCATTTCTTGACAATAGAAGCTTCCAGGTCAGGAAAGGGCCTTGTCTGTCACAGGTTCATCAGCTAAGATGCGGAGTGCCACAGTGCTCACAATAGAGGCCCACTCTTTTCAATATATATGTCCACCCTCTAGCAGATATTATCATTTCATCAGGCCTTACCTTGGTGTCGTACACTGATGACACCCAGATTGCTGTTTCTTTAGTGTCAGCGCTGGGAAACCCGTTTCTGGATAGCTACTTGCTTTACAAAAAACCGTAACAAAAACATAACAAAACATCAGTTGAAGGAGATTTCTGCTATGAAGTTGAAATCCGCCCCAATAATTTAGTGTAGTGTGTTACGATGGCCATATGAAACGATAGGTCATCCAAGTAGCCAGCCTGATCTACTTTAGAGGTTTATACATTGAGGAGTGCCACACATTTCCCTTCCAGTCTCCCACATAGGATTATGTACCTTCCCCCCTGTGTGCACTGTCACATGGATTTTCTGGAACAGGACTCCTGGGCAGTTCCATATTAGTATCTCTCTTGTGCATGCAGACTACTGTGTAAAATATACCAGACCCCTCCACCACCTTTGGAATGCCAGGTCTTCAGTCCTCATCAAGTTCATTTCTTGTAGCATTACTATCGTGCCCCCCTACGCTTAACATATGCCTACATATTATATCACTTTTTTCATATTGTTAAGTCCCGGAACATTCCACCTTATAACTTTACGTGTTCCCGCCATATTCAGCCGTTAAATTAGCCGGTGCAGCGGAGCAGCCCCCCTATGTTTTTTCCATCCTCATGCTCCCCCTCTTCACACTTCCCCTCTTCACCTCCCATCAAGTGGAGAGGTGTGGTGCAGCGACCAGGGCAGCTGACTTCCGAGCACAGGCTTCACAGTTCGATCCCCGGCTCTGGCGGCAGCTTAGCTCAGCACCATGTGACTCTGGGCAATAGCTCACTTAATTTCCACGAGGGCCCCCAGTGCCTTGAGACCCGTAATGGTGAGTAGTTTGTGCTTTGCAAATACGGATTTACATCCATCCAGGCCATATTTCCAGACTGTAGGATAACATTACGGTGCCATGCCAAGTAAAAACAAGAAATAAGAACTGCAAACCACATTCCCCAACTTACCCCTCCCAGACTGATGAGCAAGACACCTTTATCCAAACAACTTGAAGCATAGCCCAAAATGATTCTCCAGTCCAATGCAATCTCTGGAGAAATGTTGTGGAGTGCATGCCGGTCACCCTAATCCTCTAAGCTCAGGTCCCTCTTCCCTGGCCCCTCCGCCATCAGTATGTTCTCCCATGTCCATCTGTTTGACGCAGCCTTACGGTCCCCCAGCACCCGGTCCGGGCAGCCCCTTGGGCCCACCCCTTTTAAATTAGGCTGTCTGCGGTGTGCAGGGTCACTACAAGTGCATTAATGTCCTCCATTGATTTTTGAGATAAATCAGTGATGGAGATTGTAGATGAGAAATCCTCGTGCCCGCACGTCTATCCAGTTCTAAGAAAACTGGCTGCCACCCTGACTGCCAGATTCTGTTGCAGCTGGAATTGTGCTCTTGAAGGCCTCCGTAGTCTTTGCCTGCCCTCTCCCTGTCTCTTCCAAGACTGCTCCCAGTTTCTGCTCTCCTGTCCCATTTGTGAGTCAATTTATGCCCTCACTTCCTGTGCATCCATGAAGAATAGTGATTTTCCACCAATCATAAGTTTCAATTTGGCTGGGAATAATAAGGTTTATTTTATTCCCATTTCTCTAAGTTTTTTCTTGGCCCCTACAACAGAGGCACAGTGTTGTTGCACAGATATGGGTGAAGTCTGGGAATATCATAACTCTGTTGTAAAGCACTTTCAATGGGGCAGTCAATCTCTCAAGCGCCAATATTGGGTCTCGGTCGTGGGAATGGAGGAGGCGGTCATCCACCAGCCTTGGCAAGGCTCCAGGTTGGGGTGGTCTCCCAGCCCTGTATCTTTCAATTTCATGTGTGTACCTCAGTGGCCACATAGTCAGTGCCTTACAGCTTGCTTAGTTTTGCCAGAGGGACACAGAGCCCCCATTAATTCAGCCCTGTCACTGTGGCCTGTGCTATATTTCATCCTCTGATATCAGCTGCACCCAGTCTCAGGCCTCTGGCTTCCCTCTCTAACACTCAAGACTCCCAGGCATGGTACTGGGGCCTGGCTCCAGCCCAGCTAATCTGCTCTCTCCAGTCTCTAATCAGTGAGGGAGCTATGGTTTGGGGGTTTGGGCCGGTGTCTGTGTCCCCTCATTAGAAGCATGGGAGGTGACCAGCAAGCTGTACTCCACCTAAGGGGTGGCTCTCGCCTGCACTCTCACTTGCGTGGGGACTTGCCATTGTCTTACTTGCTGGGCTGTGAGGCTGGTGTTGTGTCAGGCTCCTGCACCGATCCTTCCAATCTGCCGATGCGCATGCTGCCGCCCACAGCCACCCCGCCATTCATCAGCCCAGTGCTCTGCCTCCAGTATGAGGCTGGACTCCAGCCACCAGTATCTTTGGAATGCCATGTAGGCCGGGGATCAGTGGGACCTGCCTGCCGCTCCCACCTAGGATATTGCCTCAGATCTGATCTGGTTCCTGATGTGCAAGGAAATACCTCTTTTTGCATGATCACCCCCAATGTTTTGAACTGATGCTGCTGGTTTTTTTATACTCAGAGTGCAGCGAGACCTGCTTACTAGACTTCAGTGCCAGTGCTCTGACCCTCAAAATTGTAATGTTGGATACAGAATGCATAACCTTCCTTCTCCACAGTAGATTATATGAGATGCAGAAAGTGGAACATACTCCAGTATTAGAATTGTGAGGGAATTATCTAATTGTAGCTATATCTATTACAAAGACAGCCAGAAAATGGCTTACTGTAGAAGTCATATTAATTTCCAATTTCAGTGCTTCACTAGAAGATATGATGCGGAACACATCTGCATCTTTTTAGCTTTTCAGACATGAACATGTAAGGTAAACAAATAATCTAACAAAGCAATTATTGTGTGGTTTGCATGGAATTCAGGAACATTGTGGATATTGGAAACACTACAAAACAGACATTTAGTTTCACATACTATGTGCTAAGGTTCAATGAAATTTAGCTTTGCACAGTTGTTGTGGTGCCATATCCATAAAGTGTGTCACATCATATCTAGAACAAGCAAATAAAAGGCCAAGAACTGCAAAAGATAAAATAAAATACTATAACAAATTACACATTGCAAAGAGAAGATAAAAGCTAGAAAGTGAAATAGGGACCAGGGAAAGCATATACCTGGGAACATATATGCAAAACAGTATTCCATATGTTTAGCTGTGAGGAAGTGTGATTCTCTGTTCTTGTACTATGACCCAAAATCATTCAAATCCACTGTAAGAAAATGGGATATTAGTTGGGGAGGATGTGAGTCCTTCCCACGTAATAGTTCCAAAAACCTATCAGGTCCAATATACAAACTCAATAAATAAGTATGGGCTCAAACCCCTGGTAGCTATGGCACAGAGAAGACGGACAACATAAGGAAACATTTGTAAAGTAGTTTGCAGTATCAAAACTACAAAAAATTCAAAACACAACACAATAAAAATACGACAGCTACTGGCTGACCACAATTTAGTGGAGGTCAGATACACCAAGCAGGTTGTCCTGGGCAATGATTTTACCTTCTGTCATAGTCTCTGCAATAAAGTTGAAATCATCCATAGGGACAAGCCTTCAGGCTGTATCAGCAAAGTCACCTCCAGGTTGGATAGCTATTGGACAAGGTCCCATTAAAGCAATTGATTTTGGCAGAAAAAGCTCAGAGTAGGGAATGCAGATTTCAAGCGCGCTGAAGTGCTCTCGTCGGGTGGGTTAGGTTCCAGTACTCACTCTAGCAGAGGCCTACAGCAAGTACCAGTCTAGATCCAGAGGGCACTTCAGGGAAAAGGCCACTTATATCTTCTTGCATGTCTCTGGTATCCATAGAGGTTACAGAGATCAGGCCTTGTCCTCTTCTGTTCTTCAAGTCCAGATGTGTGCTGATGAGCTGTGAGTGACACTCCACAACCAATGAGAAAAAGTTCCCTGGGGCTAACCACTCCCACTTTTGCATAACAACCTGTTTGCCTTACTGCAAAATTCCCCACAGTGAACTATTCAGAGTAAAATCCAACATTTCAGCACCCTTCTGCCCTTCGAGGCTGCTGGTGTACCAGCCATGGGTGTGTTTAGGGAAATGAGCAGTCCCAGCCTCCTCAGCCATACCAAACTAGTTCTGGGACCAGCTTCCCCTCCCACTGGTGCCAAGCTGGCTTCATGTGGCCCATGGAACTAAGGTTTCTCTTCCATAGGTCTTCCTTTGCACTTAACTATAAATGGACAAACCTCCGCCTGGTCCCTTTCAAGTTAGCAAAGATCCTGGACCCTCCCAGGTGCCCTTTCTGAGGTGAGAGGAGTTCCATTCCTTGCACACAGATCTTCCTACCAAAATGCCACAGCCATTTCTTGTAATGAATTTTAGTAATCATTACAATAGTGGTTGGAGGGAGGGAAAGCCACCCCGGATTGCTACTCATAAAATCACACCGGGGTGGTTTGACGGGGGATTCGACCTGCCCGATATTAAAAAATACTATTGGGCGTCCCACCTGGTGTCAATTAACCAGTGCTCTTACAGACCACAAGGAGACCTTGCTTTCCAGAATTGACAGGTGGCTTCTGCCCAGAGGGAGCAGTGAGGGGGCGATATATTTCAAGAGTGGGAGACTTGTGGAAGGCGGGCGACATAGTTCCGTTCACCCAGCTGCAGACAGAATATGAGCTGGCGAAAACGTAATATTTTAGATATTTGAAAATTAGACACGCTTTGCTCGCAGTGCTTCCCAGAGGAGAGTCAATTCCTGAATCCTCCCCTCTCGAGGATCGTGTCCTGGATTGGGACCTACCGGATAAGGCCATATCAGTTATATACAGAAAACTGATTAACAACACGGCTGATCCATAGGTCCGACTACAGGCGCAATGGGATCATGATGTAGCGGGGCTAGAGGACGAAGAATGGCTGGTGGCGATGGCCTCTCCTAGAGAAGTGGCCATTTCCTCTAGGCTACGATTAGTGCAATTAAAGATCCACATAAATCCTATTTGTCGGGACCCTAATTGGTTTGTATGGGTAACTGTATGGAAGGTGGTTGTCCCAGGCATTGTATACAAGAGGGTACCTTTATTCATGTTCTCTGGGAGTGTATGGCTATTCAATGTTACTGGGGGCAGTGGTGAGACGTATGTAAGAGGTATTGGGGCAAAATATTGACTGTAATATTAAGTTGGCTATCTTGAACGCCTGGGGCCCAACGGATCTAAACTGCAAATAGCTTGCCTGGGTAACCTTGGGTCTGATGGTGGCGAAGCGAAATATTGTACGATTGTAGAAGGCACGTGAGCCACCACGATTACCTGATTGGGGCAAAGACATGGACTGGTGTATGGTTACAAAAAAAAACTGTATATGAAAGTCGGGGGTGCCCACCAAATGTACGCAGATCTGGGAGAAGTGGAATATGTACAGGGGAGAGGTATGTGTGCCCCCGCCGCCAAGGGACGTTACCACCATACAGGGTCTAACTACTGTGGCATTGTGATTATCCTATTGCTTGCCTTGTACCGAGTATGTTTCTGTACCTACCCTTGCTCTCTGCTATGTCACTGTTGCCGGTATATGCAACCCTTTTCTTCTAACTGTCATGCACTGAAATGAATAAAAACTATTTTTAAAAACTCAATAGTGGTTGGATCATTTCAGCAGCTTGTCTCTAACCAAATATAGTAGAATTATTATTTTATCTTAACTTTAGTCTTCCTCACTGGGGTAGCTAACTCCTTGCACAGTGAAAATAGTATTTGGGGGCTAGTTACTGTAGATACAAGCCAATATTTAATTATTTCATGTACCAGTTTTAAATATTTAGCACCCTAACTTGTGGGCTGCAAGTGACTTTTTTAAAAAGTATCTATAATTGTAATTGCATTAAAATAATGCTTACTACCTCTTACGAGGTGTTGAAGCACTTTTCAGCAAGCAGCACACTACTCCAGAACCCAAAAAGGATTGGTGATGAATTAATATCGGGAAATATGAAATTAATTTGAGCGGTGGACATGTGGATCTGTAGTTGGATTGAAAAGGATAGTGAGGGATAGAAGAGGGAAAAGTCTAGAAAGTGTTTATTTGGAGATCACAGCAGTTGAGGAGGTTTGGGATGAGTAAAGGAGAGATGGAGGGGGAAGAGCCTCTAGAAGTGGGTTAAGGAGGAAGATGAGATATCGGATGAGTCTGGGAGAGATACATGAGGGAAGGGTTTAGAATGGCTTGTTTGGGAAATCTGAATAGTAAGAGGTTTAAGATGATGTGTGGAGGGGTAGAGGAGGTAATAGTCTAGAAAGGGTTATATTGGGGATCACTGTAGTAGAATGGGGTTTGGGATGAGTCAGAGAGTGTAGGTAGAGGATATATTGAGAGAGGTATGGGGTGAGAACAGAGTAGTGCATTGGACAGTGTAGTAGAATGAGGTTTGGGATGAGACAAAGAGTGGAGGTAGAGGATATATTCAGCGGGGTATGGGGTGAGATATAGGGTAGTGCATTGTAGATGCTGAATTAGGAGTACAGTAATAAATAGAAAGATACATAAGTGGATGGAAGGTATATTCATATAATGAAGGTAATATAACTAGATCTAAGTTGTATGAGTTTGGGGAAGAATACAGACTGCAAGAACAGGGGACGAGATGCACGGCACCTAAAATTGTTCTTCGCACTCCCCATATGTAAACCATGTTCTTATTTGTCCATGGTGCCATCCTACAGTCCACTTTCATTTCCCTCTTCCTGCCCTGGAGTGGACAGCTTAATGCAGATCAAGCATACTCTCCGGGACCAGAGGCATCCTGTGGTTACTCAGAGGTGCTCAAGTGAATCAGTCTGGTACAGCTAGAGTAGCAAAGCCCTGGGTACTTCTGCTATACTCAAAAGTTCCAAAGCCTGCTATTTGTGTCTGGACTCCTCGTGCTGAACCAAAGTCAAGCTGTCAAGGATTTATTCAGAAAGCAGTTATAGGTTACAATAACCTATAACCAGCACAATCACATAATACCCAATTAAAGGTCAAATCTTCAGGAAACATAGATCTTTGACAAAAAAAGAGTAAAATGATTAAAGGTCAGAGGTCCAAGCACCTTTTGGGCAGAGATACAACTCCATGTCATTACAGTGCTACTGCCTGTCACTGCAGACTGCATGTAATATTCTGTAATGTCCCATGAGAACACATCTGCACTCCATTTTGCTGATATATTCTACTAGCAGCAGTTTACTCGCAAGGAAGTCTCTCATCTTCATGCACATCACTTGTAACAGATCAGGTTCCGCTTCATTGTCACATCAAAGGACATTGCTAAAACATCTGGGACATATTCTCAAGGATCTATCGTCGAGTTATCGGCACTTTAGCGCAGCCAAACTCGCGATAAATTTAACGCGCCATTCACAAGCTGGTGCTAACAGCCCATATCTCCAGTTTTCCTGCAATAGCAGCAGCAAAAAACATCGCCATGGATGACCCTGGCAACTATCGCTAATGAGATGCAGAGTAGGGGTTCCCAAGCAAAAATCTGCGACAACACCACTCCGCAACATTCTCATAAACCAGCCAGATCAGCGATGAGAGCACAAAACAGGCGATACGGCGCGTTAGCAGCAGGAAATTAACACCTGCTCTGGCCTGGTGCAAAGCTGGACGACAACCTGCAGCATAAGAGAGGCCAGCCCAGAGCCAAACCTGAAGAACAACAGATGCCATGGAGCTACTCATCATGCAGCTAGGAGGCCCAACAGGGCCACAACACCCACCGCCACCACCCCCAGGACCGCCATCCCCGGACCGCCACCGCCCCCCCGGACCACCACAGAGGCAGCGCAAACAAGGACAGCGGACCTTCAGGAAATGAACCAGCCTCACAGACTTAACACCAGAGTATGTCATTGCCCACTACAGACTCAAAAGGACAACCATCCTCCACATCCTGAACATCATTGCCCCAAGGCTGACGGCACCAACACAGCGGACAACCAACATCCCTCCACAGACAAAGCTGTTGGCTGTGCTGCACCTGTTGCCCTCTGGGACATTCCAACCAAAAACCGCCAGAGTCGGAGGAGTCTCACAGCCAGCCCTCTCCAAGTTCCTCAAACCTGTCCTGGATGCCATCATCAGCTTGGTGCCCCAGTTCCTATACTTCCCCCACACTGTGCAGGAACAGCTGGAGACCAAGCAAGGCTTCTATGCCATAGCTGGCTTCCTGCACTTGTTGGGGGCAATTGACTGCACACATGTCCTACTCGTGCCCCCTGCTGACACTGCACAAAATTACCGCAACAGAAAGCACACGCATTCAATCAATGTGGACGCAATAGTGGACCACCGGGGACTCTTCACCAATGTCGTTGCCAACTACCCAGGCAGTGTACATGACTCATACATCTTCCGACAGTCCATCATCAACAGGCGCTTCCAGGATGGCACCTACGGAAATGCAGTGCTCGTTGGTATCAAATGGACACACCGCACACCTCCAATCCACAATCATGCAATTCACAACTCTGGCAATACACAGGTTACAAACCCACATACAACATGCCAAACAACATGCCCACCCACCAGACCCGACAGCACAACTTACTGTGGCAACCTGGGCTAGCCATGTACATGAGCCACCAACGGCATGGCACATCCATCAGCCACACACCAGCGGAATGTGGAGGTAGGTGGCAACCAGGCATGTGCGAAGGAGGCAAGTGACCCTTGAATAAAAATGCACACATTCAATGTGTGCCATGGATCTGCTGGACAGACTGCAGTATGCAGACCACATACATATCCATGTTGACATATAATGCTGATGTTAGTAGTGTTGTGGACAGTGGACGCAACCATGCCACCCCAGCCAGTGGGGAAGATCACGGAAATGTAGCTTGTTATGTCCCCCCTGTAAGTATGTGTGGAGTGGGCTTACCCAGCGTATGCCAGGCTACCGTAGGGGTGTGCATAAAAAGCACGTAGCCCTGGGTGTGGTTCTCTTCCGGAATGGCCAATGTGTCTGCCAGGGCAGCGCCTCTCAACTCACCACGAGGCCGACGCCGTGAACGGTGGAGCCTGCAATACTGTGCGCCTGCCGCAGCCCGGGCCGCTGCTCCCCGAACCAGTCTCGTCCGCCCCTGCGCATCCTGGCCTCACTGCTCACCTGCTAACACTGGCGTGTCTCCAAGAGTGCCCACAACGTGCCTGTGCTAACTCCAAACCTGAGGCCTGCAACCTTGGCAGGCTCCACAGACCATCGCGGCCTCCACGAGCAAGGCCCGCAGTACTCCTTTCCCGTTGACTCACTCCACCGGCATACACTGCTAACAAGAAGGTTACACATTTGGAACTGAGTCTTGATTACACGATGGCAGAGTACATGTTCATGGCATCGTTTAAATCCCTATACTCCCTTTGATGTGGTGCCACCAACTTTGTGCATAGCATTCCGACCACACGTGTCTGTGGGCCCTTGCTAACTTCTGCCTTAGGCCTACACACCAGTCCAACAGGCCTCATACAAATCCAATCCAGTCTGTCCCAGCCAGGACACAGCATCATCGCAGGGTGCACACGCGCTCTGCTTTAGTGCCTCCACCTCCGTCAACCAGGAATCTTCTCCACATGCCATTCCAACGCCGTGTGTTAGAGATCCAGGAGGAGCTGGCTGCATAGCAGTTGCCTCACGCTGACCTCTGCCTCCGGCACACACTGCGGTTCTGTAGGATATACAATTGGAACTGAGTCTTGATTTGTTAATTGCAGAGTTTATATCATTGTAAAGGCCTCATCGCAGACTGCATCCTCTTCCAGCTCTGGTGCCACTGATTCTGTGCCACGGGAGTCATGTGCACTCTCCCGTTGAACTTTGTTGGCACTTTAGTCTATGGCCTGGGGGTTGTCTTCATCATGTAGCTGATATTAACATGGTGGGAAAAAGGAGACTGTAGCATTCATCTCCTCCATAATGCCTGTTTCTACTTGCTTCTACCCTCTGCATCATGCCCTGGATGGACACCTTCCACTGTCCCCCGTAACACTCCGCGACATTCTCCTTGGACATCAACGAGGGCCCTATCTCAGTGCACCACAAGTCACTTTCCCTTGCGGGTGTGCCTGTGCCGGCCGCAGTGCATCCGGGGCCACTAACTCTGTGCAGCTCAAGTCATGGACCCTTGCTGTTTGTACTTTGAACTTCTGATTTTCAGATCACTGTCTCAGTTGTTGCCAGCACCAAGCAACCCCTGAGGGGTTGCTTACACTACCCAACACCCATCCAGCACAGGCATCACTGGACGTGTGACCCTGGCAATAAAAGGTGCCGGGCGCATGTGCCCGTACCACAAATTGTCTCATTGTGTCCCTGTGGTTATTATGTATGCATGAGGGCCCCGGGCCATACCACATCACATTGTGCTGTGTACAGCATGAGCAACATTGTCACCTCAGGCAGTGGTGTAGACCTGGGACATGTGGCTGTGTCGGACCCCCTGTGAGCACAGGTGAGTGGACCGGCATACGGCAGTATGGCGTTGGGGTGTGGTCATTCGACACATGGCTATGGGCGTGGTTGAGTTTAGGCCTTGACAAAGAGGTAACTGAAGCATGTGTCTCTGGCGTAGTGTCTGCGCCACCCGTCATGCATTGTGCAGTGCTGCTATGTAGCATGCCCACGGAGTGCAGCCTCGGCCGAGGCGTATATTTATTGTACTTGCTAGGCTGAGATTGCGTTTTATTGGTTTGTCTTAATGTTCTGTCATGTTCTATATCATATAAAAAAATGTATGAAATAGATAGACATATTATTATCATGAAAAAAAAATATTTTTGATAAATAAATTAAACAAACTAATTTTACTCTTGGTCTGTGGGTGTTTTCTTATTCTATGGACGTATTGCCAATATTTGAAAGTATAGTGTGAGGCAAGTTTTTTGTTTTTTTTTGACATTGTTATTTCCCTGATTACTTCCTCACCCATCTCACTTCATTCAGGGTCCCTCTTCCGTGGCTTTGTTCTTACCATGGGCCTACCCACACGTGGCCACACACCTTCAGTGCACAACATCACTGTGTCGTTGTCAGGATTGTGGACATGTGCAGACGGGCATGACAATGGTGTGCCGTAGGGGTGCAAGTGATGCAACCGCGCTGCGCACACTAGTGAATAGGCTCGGGGGGAGGGAGTAGCAGCAGTGAGGCTATGTACTACACATTGATGCCGCTCATTTGCAACAAGCAGGTTATGTCATACAGGAATCCCTAAGTCACACATATCACACACCAATGAACCAGTGAGCCTCCCAACACATCATGCAGAACCAACTGTTGACTTCTGTCTCTCTGCACTGTCTCAGGTGACCAAGGATATGCACTCTGAGCTTGGATGATGATACCCCTTCAAGCCCCGAACACACAGCCCCAACTACAATGCGGCCCACAAATGCACCAGGGGCACTGTGGAACCCACATTTGGAGTGTTGAAGTCACGTTTCAGGTGCCTGGACGTCACAGGTGGAAGGCTCCTGTACAGCACAGACATCATGTGCAAGATAATGATTGCATGTTGTGTGTTGCACAACAGATGTGTACGCAGCAAGGCACCATGGATACCAGTTCCAGAGGTACCGGACGATGATGATGAAGATGAGGCAGGTGGACCACACCCCACTGCAGCCGCAGCAGGAATAGCAATCATTGCAAATTTCTTGAGATGAGCACGTCACACTGTGACTGTCCTTGGCAATCATGGGACAGTACAGAATAACCACAGGCACAGCATGTGCAAATAAATGCATTCCAAAATTACACTCACTAAGTGCATGTCACTCATCTGTACAGGCACATCACTCAGACAAGTGTGAGTGCGACATGTGTTGATAAAGATTTTATGATGTGTTCATGGATGGTGGGTGTGTCACCTCTGTGCAGAGAGGCTGTTTGGGGTGTCACATATTCGAACTGCCAGTCATGTGTTTCACAGTTAGTAGGGTATCCCACTCTTCGGCATTTCACATGTGTCAAGGTCATTCCATTTGGGCTACTATTTGTGACCTACAGGTGACAACAGGGCTCCTTTTGGGGTCAGTTATGCACCACCATGATGCAGGGATGCCCCCAGTGACTCAAGTCCCACAACATGGGCAACATGTATGTAAGCGGAAGTCACTGTCCCCACATTCGTCCACGCTGTCATAATTGATTGATCATGGCAATGACACATCTGTGTGCAGGAGGGGTTGCTTGTTCCTCTGCAATGTGAAGCGGAGATGCGGTTTCACTGTGTGTTCCTTGCAGGTGTCTGCATTTGCGCAATTTACATGCAGACTGCATGTCAGTGTACATTGTGAGTGTGAGGAGATGCCTATGTGATGCGGGACAATGGTAATTTGTTCTACGTCATGGATGTGGGGTTGTGCTCGTACATTGTCATCTCACCATTTTTGTACTCTGCTTTTATGGTGCATTTTCCCACATTACGCGTGGGAATTGCAGGCCTGTCGCTGGTTTTCAATGGTTTTTGTTAACCCTGGGCGTAGTTTGCGTAGTAGCGCTACGTTACGCTACGCAAAATGCACTTCACACTTCGCAAGCTACGCAAGCTATGCGTAGCTACGCGAGCTACGTAGTGCGGTAGGGAAAATGCTGTTCGCACTGATTGCACAGTGCCGGATGCTGGTCCGCACTGTGCAATCATTGCAACGTTTTCTGCCACTCGAGTAGATTTGTACTCGAGCGGCAGTTTTCTCAATTCGGACTGGTAGATTCTCAACGGGAGTGGTCGCGAGCATACGCGACCACTCGCAATGAGAAACCTGACCTCCCCTCGTTGAGACTCTCGCCGGGAGGTTTATTTTCCATGCTCACGATCGTCAACTTGATGTTGCTGATCACGAACGAGGAAAAAGTCTCACCGGGATGTCATTTTGCTCGCTTGCGGTCGCCAACTTGACATTGAGGACCGCGAGCAAGCAAAAAATGCCCACTACGCTACGCGTTTTTGCACTGTGCTACGTGCAATTCGCGTAGCGCGTAGTTGGGCAAACTACGCGAGCGTAGCATAGTCCTACCCCCAGGGTTAGTTTTTGTATCGCTATTGGCCTCATCGCAGCTTTTTTTGCATTCGGGTTTCGCATTTTTTCGGCATCGAGTTGACTTTATTGCGGACATTAGACGTGTTATCGTGAGCCTATCGCATGGTACCGCCGGCTTGGGAATACCACGTTGTCACGGTGCTATTTTTCCGCGATAGACTGTGATGTGAAGAGTTGCGTTAAGCTGATTTTGCGATAGTTATCACACGTTCTTGAGAATATCCCCCCATGTGTACTGCTGGTAAGGGGATTTACGACAAAAGTAATCTCAAGTTAGAAAATAAGCAGGGAAGAGGGATTTCTGTACTTTCCCCAGAGCCTAAAACACACTCGGTCCTAGAGCACTGGAAATGTTGCACATAAAGTAGCAGGACAATGTAGATCCCTACAACATGTTCTCATCCTTCCCTTAGAAGAGGTTGGGGGTAGGAAGGGGAGGCTCTTCATGTCGGCCTAGCTGTCTGCCGTCATCCATTAGCTCTTTCTGCTATCAGCTGTTAGTCTCACTCTTTACTCGGACATGGGAAATAATCAAGGCTATTTTTGGGGAATACAATAGTCTGGCTGTGCACAGCACAGCTTTTATTTCTTAGTGCTGCACCCAGGCACATCCCTTCAATACCATTTGAAAAAAATACGTTAGTTCTTTAGGTGTAGTGGCATACATTCACAAGAACCAGTCTGAATGGCTTATAATGCACTTCTCTTCTCTACCCGCTAATAGAAGCAAGCAGAGTTGAGCGACAGGTGGTGCTCGGGTGATGGGAACATGGGCCCAAAGTCAAATGACTGCTACACGTGGTGGGGCCGGTATGCAAGCCTGTGAACAACCAACACTACATAGTAAACTGCACAAGTAAATAAACCTGATTGGCAGGTTGCACATAAATCACAGGCCACTGAGCTGTTGTTCCTAAACTTTACTTGAATCGTTGAATATCGTTGGTGTTATGTGTATTTAAGGGGTGCAAGTTTAGAAAGTATAACTTATAATTTCACTCTTTCTACCAAAAGCACTTTCTTTGAAGGACACAATAGTCCATTTAAACTTATTTTAACTTGCATTTATAGACAGTCTGTTTGGTTCAATTTCACTGAAACTTATGTTTGTGTGTGGGCTATTTTTGGATCATTTATTATAGCTGTGTGGATCACAGCACCCGCAGCAGGGCATAAGGTCTGTAATCTTCTGCAATAGGCTATAACTGATCAAGTAATCTGCAGTGGCCATATTATCCAGGAACGGCGATAACATTATCGCCGCTTTAGCGGCAGGAAACTACCGCTAAAGCGGCGATAATGGGCTGGATAATATGCCCTTGTGAATTCCCATAGAAGTCCAGGTTCACACCAGAACCTGGGCTTCAATGGGAATTCACAAGGGCATATTATTATAGTTTTACTTTGTAGGTTACTGCACCTGGTGAAGATGTCGGGCGGCTATGCTCTATAGCACATAGCTATCAGATCCGTTGGCCAGAGGCACTAAGAGGTGATGCTGCTATTCTGTTCTGCTACTGCCTGTGCTCTACTTGCTGCTTGTATGAGAGCAGCATGCACTGATAACTGTGTAGGCCACACTAACCTCATCTCACCCTCCAGGGATTGCAAAAGGGGAGCAAATTAAAAGATCAGTAACAGTTATGACTTAGCAGCCAACTCCAAACGTTCTCTCCTACCGATTATAGCAGCCATGCTCAGAGGTTCTGAAACTGCACAATATCAATATTATCTGCTGCTCGGAGTGATGCAACTGTCCTTTTCCTTTCAAAGGTTTAGCAACACTGATAAGAAGTAGGGAACCTTCCCCATTAAAATACATCAACTCTGCTAAATGCCTGTGCTGTTAAAAGTACACAAGTCATCTTGGGAAATGCAGGTATTGTTGCCCATAGACATAGGAATTAGTGCCACAGGACCACTACTAACCATCTGGAATGTATTATACCCTTGCACCAGCCCATTAAAACATTTTAAGACAACAACAGAGTAATACAACACAAATTCTCAGTCAATACTCAAGACGCTATTTCTTTACATTTTAAAATATGTCATAAGTAAACTGGCCAACAAGTGTGTGCAGCACAATGTCACCTTTTGCACACCTGCAGTAAAACTAATAAGTACCACAAATCTGCTTAGAATAGTTGCATTCCCATGCACTGCACATTGAGGCTTGCACGTGAAGCATGGTGCATTAATCATATTGCAGGCAAACTCTGTGCCAGTCAGTGCAACTTATATCGGACGTTGGAGGGGTAGGTGGGTATTTTTACAGGATAGGTGGATTTCAGTATCATTTTGTCCCTCGGACAAGTAGAATTTTTTTAACAATTCCACTGATAAGGACTGTCTAATGTTCTAGCCTAAGCTTTGGAACTTACAGCGGCCGTGGTTTAAGTGTTTGAGCCCAAGATCCACCACTCCTTTCCCTAATGTCACTTGGATCAACAACAGTGATGTTCAATAATGTGATGGGGCGGTAAGAATTCGGGTCCTCACTGTCTTTTCCCTTTTTTTAAAAACTGACTATATTCCCATATCTGAATGACTCTGCTATTGCCCCTCCTTCTAAAACTGAATTAGCCAGCAAAAAAAAAAATCCAAGATGGCACTACAAAAAACTTTAAAAAATTCTGCCGGGAGGCCATCCGGGCCGCAGGCTTTTCCGCTCGGAAGATTTTTTATGACCCCCTCCAGCTTGTCTTTTGTAAAAGGCCTTGCCATGGCGATTTTCTCAATATCCGAGAGTGCTGGTGATTCATTTCTCTGAAGGAATCCTCTCAGAGATGTAATATTGACAATCTGTTGGCCATATATAGACCTATAATGTTGTAACATTATATCGCCTATTTTTACCAGGTCATCAGTGAGGGAGGCAGTTGAAGAGCATTTCAATGCATTTAGTTGATTAGTAGCAGCCTGCTCCCTTGCCTGCCAGGCAAGAAACCTACCAGTAAAATTACTTTCTTCATTGATCTTTTGTCTATGATTCTGGTAGAAGGATTCGTCTTTAAGATAGTATCTTTCACTAAGGTCACGTTTAGCCTGATTGAGCTGCCGCTGGTTGAAGACTGTAGGGCTGCTAAGAAGTGCATCGAGAGACCTTTGTACTGTCTGCTCTAAAAGTCGCTTTTGAATACCAAATCATATTTAAAGGAGCAGATTCGTTGTTGCGTACAAGGAATTCCCTAATCTCGGTTTCAATAAAAAGCACCCAATTTTCTTCTAATAGATATTGTCTATTTAGCATCCATCTTTTAGGGGTCCTAATATAATCCCCTAACTGAAACTCGAGAACCAGCATCGCATGGTCTGAAAATCCATTCTGAAGGAATCTCTGCTGGCTGAAACTCAATCTCCTGGATATAAGAAAGAAGTCAATGCGTGATGAGGTATGAAATCTGCCTGACAGACAAGTATAGGTGATCTTAATTGGAAATGCCACCCTCCAGGGATCTAATAGGTCTAGAATCGCGCCATAATTTTGTATAATTTTTAAGGTTTTAGGTTTCAGCTGTTTTATGGATAGAGCAGAGGAATACATTTTAGGATTCATTAAAAAATTAAACCCCCCCCCCCTAGGATCAATTCGCCGGGTACTAGAATTAGTGATTGAAAAAATTCCTCATACGGCGTTGGGTTATCCTCAACTGGGGCATCTAAGCTGGCAAAAGTTTTTAATGTATGCCCTACTTTGCAAGTGACCCAGCACCATCGTCCGTTCTGGTCTTTTGCAGAATTGACAACTTCCCCCTGAAGTCTTTTATTTAGAAATATCCCCGTGCCCGGATGGGATGCTAAAGATGAAGAAAACCCTTTATAGGCTGCCCAAGACCTAAACAATGAGAAGTCAGGTACTTTTGCTGCCTGCATATGGGCTTCTTGTAATAAAATAACTGCTGGGTTTTCTGTCTTACTCCACACCTCAATTGCCCTTATTTTCTTCTTGTTGTTAAGGCCATTAACGTTAAAGTAAGCCACTTTCAAAATCTCCTTTCTAGCCATTGATAATAGAGATGATTTTCGACCACCTTAAGAGCATTAAAATACAGTATACCACCGCACTATGGAAACAATAATGAAGAATGGCCCCATTTGCGAACTGACTGAATATGAATCTGTTGACATAAAATGGATGTATAGGTGTATGGATTTGAAAAAATGGACTTCGTTTTCCCCCTATGCTCCCTTTACCACCCTTGTGACCCCACTCACCCCTAGCAGCCAGAAAGAACAGAACGCCGTCACTGCTCGCCTCTGGCATGCTTCCCCCTTCCCCCTTTACTGGCACTATGAGTTGGTGCCCAATGCCCCGGCCTCACATCCCCCTTCCCCTATTTCTAGAAACAAAACTCAACGAAAAAGATGTTAAACAAATCAGAAAAGAGGCAAAATAGAAAGGGGCTATCCAACCTGTGTAACGTAACCCAAAAAAACTTTTTTGAACTCTAATCAGAGAGACTGCCCACCAATGTTGATTTACATTGAGCCATATCAACCCGTCAATATCTGCATGATAGTGAAATTTGGCTTTGTAACAGTAATTACCAGAACTACCAGAACTTTAAAAACCCTACCAGCCAGGGGATCTGCCCCGCTTCCCCCATCCCAAGAAAACAGAAGATAAAGGACACCACCTTTACCTATGCTACTGAACAGACAAAACCAAGAAAAAGACAGTGGAAGACAAACCTGCCTCAGAAAAATATGCATAAACAAGCAAAACCCCAAATAAAGATCCAACCCATCTGAGGCCAAACATTCAGGAACATTTAAGAGCAACTAGAAAAAACCACATATTGACATACTATCATATCTTAAGACTGAAAAAAGTATTGGCACTTAGGAATTACTCATAGAGATCTGTTTCAATAGTTCCAGTGCTTCTGAAACATCACAAAATACGTGGAACTTTCCTTTGACTAACACTTTAAGCTTGCTCTGTTGAGCAATCGTGGCCTGTGCCCCCTGTTCCTTGAATAAATCTAAAATTTTTATGAATTCCTTCCGCCTTTTGGCTGCCGAAGCCGACATGTCAGGAAAGATGCGGCACAGTGGAACTTCTGTCGAGGTGAACTGACGCTGTTTAATTGCCTTAGTTAGAATCTCCGAAGTTAACCAGGAGAGTTCGTGGGAACTTAGAATTAAGAGGAAGATAGGCCGGTACCCTGTGTGCTCGCATCAGAGTGAGATCGCCATTAAACTCTGGGAGGACAGTTCTTTTGATAAATGAGTTGACTCACTGTTGGGTCTGCTGCCCCTCAAGGCCTTCCGGAATACCTAGGATCCGGAGATTGAAACACCGGGAATGATTTTCTAATTCCTCAATTTTATGTTCCAATGTTGCTTTCTGGATTTGAAAGGAGGCAACTTTGCTATTCATAGTTAAGACTTGGTCCTCCAACTGCGAAATTCTTGTTTCGGCTTCAAGAAGCCACGCCGGAACCTGGGCCATACATTCCTCAATTTTGGATAGCCGTTGATGTATTGCAGCTATTTCAGCAGATTGAGAGACTTTCAGCTCTTGTATCTCATCCAAGATCAAATTAAGGAGGCTCTTGGCGTCCCACTGCATGGAAAAGGCTCTGTTTTCCAGTGCAAGATTGTCTTGAGATGCTTCTGATGTTACTTCGGGCTGCGCAGGCTACGTCGGGAGCATGGATTCTGCCGAGATAGACAATACTACAGGAGCAGGAAGCAGGAACAGAGAGATCAGAGCAGGAACTTCCTCCAGAAGAAGATGCAGGCGCATGGACAAGATAGGTATCATAAGAGTAAGTAGATCCGATAAAGGTAAGAACTCCCCCCCTGAAGACAGCCTCTAAAAAGAAGAGGAGGGTGGGAAAGTTTGACTACCGTCTGAAGAATCTTTCAGACTCCCGCCTGTGTCCAGAGCTGTGGGGTTGTCTATAGAATTGTCTATAGAATTGCTGGTTAGGAAGGGCTCAGTTCCTGTCGTTGCCTGCTCACCTGATGGCACCCCATGCATAACCTTGAAAAACAGAGGATATTTTTTAAGATCTTTGGAAGCTCCACCTAAGCCAGGTAGCTTCGGTGTCTTGGCTTTATGTGAGTCTTTATTTGAGTCTGATAGCATGGAGGTCCCAACAATAGAACAAGGGCTGATACTCGAGTCTAATTCGGCAGGGGATCCCCCTTTATCAATTTGTTTGGCGGCCTCTGAGCTTGCCATTTCAGCGGTTTCAGTGTTTATGTTGAGGTCCTTCCTGAGGCTGCTGTGCGGTTTACAACAGCCTACCGACCCTTTTTCTCACCCTCTGTCCAAGGCTTGGGGAGGCCGTGTGGATTGTTGTTGCGCTTTTAGCTCCTTTAGTAAGATTTTGAATAGTGTGGTTATGTCATGAAATACTTCTCCTGAACAGTCAAAGAGTATCTGCCAAAGAGACCCTCAGTGACCCCCAGTGACCCTCAACCAAGCAGCATAGGTGGACTCCCATGCACTGATGGATCAGGATGTTTTATGCACCTACCCCCTCTTGGCGAGAGACCTGATGGGTTAAGTCAACAAGGAGCCGAGAAAATCCAAAGGCAGAAGCAGCAGCCAGAACTACAGTTCCCAGAAGTCCAGGTGGCAGTAGAGAAGGAAGCCGCCAAAGAGACAACAAAAGCAGCCTGAACGCATGTAGTTTTGTTAGCCTGTGGGCTTGTGAGCCAGCCCGGGAGCTAGCCAAAGACAATACACCGCTAGGAAATATGGCTGTAGATGCAGGCGCAGCAAGGCAGGGAGCAAGTGGCAAAAACCTGGAGAGCTACAGAGCTGAGAAGCCCATCCGGTGGTGCAGGACAAAGCAGACAAAAAGAGACCCAACAATTTGGAGGCCTGTAGCCTGCTCGGGACAACAAACAGCCTGAAAGCATGAGAAATATGTCTATGAATGTCAGCGCACACAGGGAGACCGCCCTACCTCTCAATACAGCTTCTCAGCACAGCCTTGTGTCCAATAATCTGCACACTCAAGCCAATTTTTCGCGGGTTTTCAGCAGCTTTTTAGCGCTGCAAAGTCCAAATCCAGAAGATTGCTAAATCTATATGCTTCGTCCCGGTGATTCAGATATGAAAAGGCTGCCACATCCATACGCCCACGCTGAGATTTGAAAGGGCATCCTCCCTCCGTGAGCCCTCAACGATCGGCATCATGCATTCGGACCTCTGAGGTCCACGTCTGATGAAGGAAGGGGGTGTGGTTACGGCGATCAGCCGGCCGTCGGCATTCCCCGCATCCGAGCTCTCAGCTCAATGGTAATTCCTCTGACTATAAAATAATCACCAAACTTTTAGCTAATCATTTTAATCAAAATGCTTCGCATTTGATTCACCCTGACCACAATGGTTTTATAGTGGGTAGGCAGTTGGGCACAAATACGCACTATTTAACAGAAGCTTTAGACTATCTTGAGATTCAGAGGATACTGGCACTGGGCCTCCTTTTAGATGCCGAAAAAGCATTTGACTTAGTTGTCTGGTAGACCCTATTTTTTATTTTGCTAAATTTCGTCATACCTCCTAAAATTACGGGGTTGGTTCAGAATTTATATCTCAACGCTGAAGCCAACGTAATTATTAACACCTCGGAGGCTGGCTAGGTCAATGTTAAATGGGGGACTAGACAAGGCTGCCCATTGTCGCCGGTATTATTCGCCTTTTTTTTTTAGCCATTAGCGATTGCAATCAGGAATAGTATTGATATCTGCCCCCCACTTCCAACTATGGTGAAATTAAAATTATACACCGATGACATCATGCTTATTATAATGCCCCTGAAGGAGGTCTAGCGTTACAACAAACAAATGATGGACGGAATGCTGACAATGCAGACATTCTCCCCCAGTCAAGAGATCTGGGTTAAATCCATCGTTCTTTTGCCCACTACGCCACCCCAGTTCAGACATGGCCATATGCAACTCAGTCTTGACCCTGTGCCTCATGGGAACAGTCCAGCCCGAACTGCCAAGCCATGTCTTCCCTGGACCAGAATCAAGCATCCTAGGACCGGTTTCTGGCTATCAGCCGTCATCAGCCAGGATAGCTTGACTCCAGTGGCGTAGTGAGCACGGGACCCACGTCTGGGCATACCCATCCCACTTAGGGCGAAAAGCGTTACAACAAACAAATGATGGACGGAATGCTGACAATGCAGACATTCTCCCCCAGTCAAGAGATCTGGGTTAAATCCATCATTCTTTTGCCCACTACGCCACCCCAGTTCAGACATGGCCATATGCAAATCAGTCTTGACCCTGTGCCTCATGGGAACAGTCCAGCACGAACTGCCAAGCCATGTCTTCCCTGGACCAGAATCAAGCATCCTAGGACCGGTTTCTGGCTATCAGCCGTCATCAGCCAGGATAGCTTGACTCCAGTGGCGTAGTGAGCACGGGACCCACGTCTGGGCATACCCATCCCACTTAGGGCGAAAAGCGTTACAACAAACAAATGATGGACGGAATGCTGACAATGCAGACATTCTCCCCCAGTCAAGAGATCTGGGTTAAATCCATCGTTCTTTTGCCCACTACGCCACCCCAGTTCAGACATGGCCATATGCAAATCAGTCTTGACCCTGTGCCTCATGGGAACAGTCCAGCCCGAACTGCCAAGCCATGTCTTCCCTGGACCAGAATCAAGCATCTTAGGACCGGTTTCTGGCTATCAGCCGTCATCAGCCAGGATAGCTTGACTCCAGTGGCGTAGTGAGCACGGGACCCACGTCTGGGCATACCCATCCCACTTAGGGCGAAAAGCGTTACAACAAACAAATGATGGACGGAATACTGACAATGCAGACATTCTCCCCCAGTCAAGAGAAGGAGGTCCAAGCAAAAACTTTTCAGATCTTTGAGGATGTTGAAGCATTAGGTGGATATAAAATGAATAAAAAGAAAAACGAAATTATACAGTGTGGCGGAGCATCTTTGGATTTACACCCCGATATTCTTTCCTGCTTAAATACTAAACCTAAGAGGTATTTGGGTGTTTATTTCTCTGAGCACATAACTGACTTATATGACCTCAACTTTCCGCATTTCTACGAAATGTTTAGGATTTATTTCTTCGATGGAGCTCTCTTCCATTAACCATCTTGCACTGATTAAAATGTCTGTCCTTCCACTATTCAACTTTCACTTTTCGGCGATTCCCTGCATTTTAATAAGCTCCTTTTTTTACTAAAATAGAGTCTATGTTTACAACCTTCCTTTGGGCAAAAAATGCCCCGCGAACTGCACTTCGCACTTTATATGAAGAACAGGAACATGGAGGATTACGTCTCCCGAATCTTAGGGATTATTACTTTGCATATTTTGCACAATATATATCCAGATTTAAGCCACAACAACAATCAAATCTTTTTATTAACTATTTTATGAATTGAATTTGCAAGGAAAATCAGATCCATTCCCCATTAATAATTTTTATATCACTCAAATTGGTACGATATAAGTGTTTACAGTGGTTTTTGCCAAAAGCGACAGACTCTCTATAGAAGATATTCCATCCCCGTAATCAATTCCTCAACCCCGCTATCCGGCCCTATCTGATTATCTCGGATCAGAGAAACTTCAGTAGTAACACAAAAATGGGCCAATGCTGGATTTCGGAAAATCTCAGACTTTTTGAGGAATGATAGGTGGCTGATCATAGCTGAAATGCCTCATTTAATTGTTAATGACATCCTTCTTCTTGGGTCATATACTATCTTTAGTAAATTCCTCAGTGAACTTGATCTGGCTCAGATATGTGAACGGAAATACGTAGCAGATGAATTATTAGGTGACACTGCATTTAAGAAACCTGGGGAATTGAAAAAGTGTTTAGCCTCAATCAAGGGTATTGATCTTATACAGAAGGCTATTATGAAATGGGCTAAACACGAGGAGTTGGATATTTCAGCAAGTATGTGGTCAGCAGTTAACAATTTTAATTTTAGTACATTAAGGGGAGCCAATTGGCAAAGGATGTTGTTTTTTAGTAAATGACAACTCTATAGAACTCCCCTGTCCTTATCTAAAATTTATACCAACCAATCAGCGCAATGTTTCTGCTGCTCTAACCATCCTTCAGCCAATTGGGCACACATTACATTAGAATGCCCTTTGATTCAGAGGTTTTGGAAGGATATTTTCTCACATTTGGAACATGAATGCAATATTTCAATAGGATTGAGCATTTGGCTAATAATACTTGGCTTTGACCCAGACCTCCTTCTCCCAGACAAGCTTGTTAAATTATCATATATTGCAATGGCCGTAGCTAGATCACTTCAGAGATGGAGATCAGATCTTATACCATCTGTCCATGAATGGGCCTGGAAAATGAGACTAGTTAAAAAAAGCCTGGAAAATGAGACTAGTTAAAAAAAGCGAACGAGCCTATGCTTCACGGATTGGGGAACTTAAGAAGTTTGAGAGAATCTGGGCAGCCTATTTTGATTAAGATCTTTAAATGCAATGTCAAATCTTTTTAGGAGGTACCTCCATTATCCCTGATATTTAGTTCTGGTAACCTTAGGATTTGTATTTATTATGTAAACATCTGACAGGTTTTCTCTGAATCAGTTACATCATTGAATTTTGGAGGATATATTATGCTCTACATACTCGCTGAGTATTATTTATATGTTAAGATAACCAAGGTTTAATCCTTTATTCTGTTTTCAGTTTTTATCTACGATTGGAAGTGGATACTGGGTTCTTTGTCCTTCATATAATAATTTAAATGTATTTGCTGCTTATCTTTCTGTATTTTAAGTTGGGGTGGGCGGAATTTGCGAAATTAAGTTTCGCAAATTATCGCGAAAATGTTTAAAATTATCGCAAACAAGCGGAAATATCGCGAAGATGCGGAAGTTTTTTTCCGGAATGTTCGCAAGATTTTCTGCATGGTTGCGGGTCGCCAACTTACCCAAGTGGTTGCTTGCGGGCGCGGCCATCTTGTTTTGAGTTGTCTCGCGGTGCATGGTCACGAGAAGAAAGACGTGATCGCGCGACGCATGACGTCACTGCGGGCGCGAACTGTCGCGAGACAGCGCAAATGGCTAAAAACAATACAACATCTCATGGAGAACGCGACCGGATCAAGAAAACTTGTCGGCGAACGCAGGGATTCAGGTAAGGCGATCGCGCGCGCGCGAGAATGTATTATTTTACAGCGCGAGCAAGAAACAAATTATCGCCAAGCTGCGGAAACCAGAATTTTTGACATTTTCGCGCTCTCCGCGGAACGCGAAATTGTCAAAGTATCGCAATTTCCGCGAACGGAACGAAATTTTCGCCCAGGCCTAATTTTAAGATGTATTCCCTCTTGGCTACAGTTCGTGAAAGCATGTTTTGAGCATACCTCGACCTGTATAACAATGATAAGAATAAAGATGCAGTGATTACATTCACTTATTTTACAGCTATTATACTGTCCATGTTACAGGAGAGCCACTGAAGAACACGCTATGAAGAATGCCTCAACTCTTTTTTTTTAATGGTAGAAACATGTCAACAACACTCTGTGCAAAGTTTAGGTTCAGTTTGTTTGGAAAAAAAATAAAAGATTGACTCAAGTTGTTTAAATAATTTCATTATTGATCTTATCAAGACTCAGCATAATCAGGCTTGGTTTTTATATTTGTTTCTACTAGAAATGTGGCATCACCTCACTCTATAGGGACAAATACTTGCAGCCAAAATGGAAAAAGAGAGATCCTCCTTTCCTTCCATTTGGAATCCCACAAAGCCATACAGAAATGGATAAACTACTTTGCATTCTTATAAAGAGTCAAGATATTGCATACAACGTACAAACAGATGACCTGCAGCTAACAAGGTGCCTGAAGCATCCTCCCATAGGCATACGCTACCATGAAGAGCCATGTATAACCTTCCTGGCCTGGGGAGGGTGACAATGAGGACACCATGTCCTGCCTGGAAAAAGTTCCTTTATAGGCAGTCAGAAGCAGAAAGTAAACTTTCATCTGACCTACACATCACATGCAGGATTATATTGGTTAATTTAGACATGAAGTGTTCAGGTTATTGAAATATCTTTAGCGGCAGCCCTATGGAAGCATTTAACTCAATGCTTCAAAAGAAGGTTAGCAATTACCTCTTCAGATGCTTCCACTGCACCATCCTTTCCACTGCTGCTGTTCTTCATGCTGCTTTTCCCAGTTTTGGGGGGCTCCATGTCCTTCTTGGTTCCTGTCAAAAAGGGATAATTTGCCAACAGATTAAAAGCTGCAGTAGTCAGGCTACACAGGTAGCCTTAAGCCATGTTTCCTTGTCAGCCTAGTAAATGTTACAATATGTGCTGCAGTCCACACGTGACATTTAACTTTTCACTATAAATATCTATAGGTACACCCTCAACTATTACTTCTAGGTCCGGGAGAAAGGGGGAAAAACCAAAGCACATCAAAAAGTACCAGAACCTCCCCAACGATCTAAATTGCTTTGCAAAGGTCTTTCACCATTGAAGCAACAAATACAGTACGAAAAGTGGTCAGCTAACCCAGCTGTGGACATCAGGAGGGGATTCTCTAGAAACTACTATGGAAAAGTGACACAAAACAAACCTGTTGGACATCATGCGTTACATAAAGAAGATACAATACAAGGTTGTATAAGACATGATGGGGACCATCTCCTGCATTCCCATTTGAAAGACCTCTGCGGTGATTCCCCTATATTTTAATTTTGCCTGTAAGGATGGAAGCTCTCATTTGATGTTGGGAACATCAGTTGCAAGCTCCCTGATGTAATCAGTTTAGCCGTCTTTCATATTGTCACCTTGTAGGACAAACATTCCCCAACCACTCACCTTCATAGACATTCTTTATGGGTGGTCCTGATGAAGGTGGTTGCAGATTGAAATTAGCCATCGAAACATGTGTTGACCTGGTTGTTTGGATGCCCGAGCCAATAACACTTCCACGGATACTGTGTTTGAACTATGCCTTCCGTGGTATTTAAAGTTTATGGTATTTAGGTGGAGTGGTGAATGCATGTGAAGAAAGATTGCTGATGTGTGGTGGTCTGACAGGTTAGAATGTTTGTGTGGTACACAAAGAAATATGAGGGACATTTCACTTGTTTTGACATATGATTTATTCTCTGAAGTAATGAAATATAGCCATGTAACGATCATTGATATCAAGTGAAAATATTCTTGAATATTTGAATCAATGCACATTTTAAATGTTTTTTATACTTTTTGTACATTTGGGAAAAGGAGAAAAAAACTAATAATAATGTAATCAAAAGACAAATGACATACTGAACAAAGGTTTTGTAATGTGGAAAGGGTATATATAGGGTAGCCGTAAAGAGCTCTATGCAGCCTTTGCAAAGCAATATAGGTCGTTGGGGAGGTTTTGGTACTTTTTGATGTGATTTAACTTTTCACTGCCATTGGTGTATTTTCACGCACCATACACTATGGCCTAACTTGAAAGTGAAATATTTTAATTAGGAGTTAACCAATTGTGTCATGTTGTAGGGTAGGTGTCAGAGCACATCCACTGGGTCCTGGAAAGCAATGCTCCAGTGTGCAGAATTAAGAAAACAGCAGCATCATCTCACACAAAATGGGGTGACGACACAAAAATTGTTTTTCCCACAGCAGAAATGTGGGTTGTTTTACTCTTACTCTAAAACTTTATAGGAGGGGAAACAAGCTGTAAATGAAATATTAAAATAACTGCATAAACAACTGTTTCTTAGATAAGACAGAAGATCAAGATGTAGCAGTTGTGTGATAAAATGTGTTATATATATATATATTCACTGAAAAAACCATAGGTTTCAGGCACGTTATAGTTAGGAATTAGCATTTAAAAAACCTTCGAAATTCACTGAAAAAACCATAGGTTTCAGGGGCGTTATAGTTAGCTGGACTTTTCACTCGTACAAAATCATTGAAATTCCCCCGTTATAGTTAGTTCAGCTAACTAGAACTCGCGCGCCCACAATGCACTGCTGATGACGTCCCATATTACATCACTCATGACATGGTCAGTGACATCACTCATGACATCACTCATGACATCACTCATGACATCACTGATGACATCATCCAGTGAATGTGTTTTTTTCTGAAAATGACATATGTTTTATATATGTATATCTCAAGGTCGATGGAAGAATAAATGGGTATATAAGTGTCTAAATGGATGATTTGTTTTTGAGAAATTGATTGTATAACTGACTGATTAAGTGTATCTTAGTGAATACATGGCTTAGTGAGTAATGTTTAAATATGTAAATATCTGTATCAGTCTCTCACTTTGTGTATAAGTGGCTGCATGGGTTGGTGAGTAGCTACATGAGTGTCTATCTAGGTTATTAGTTGGTTTTGTGAGTATCAGTATGAGTGTCTGAGTGTCTGTATGGTTCGGTGGGGGGTATTACACAGTGCATAGGTGCATGAATGAGTGACTCACTGTTTGTATGTGTTGAAGACAGCATGTGTGCAGGACTGTATGGGTGGATGAGTGTGTGCATGGGTGTGTTAGTGAGTGAATGACTGTCTCAATGGTGTCTTTATGAGTAACTACATATGTTTTAAACTAGTATATGTGACTATTGGTGTATATAAGTGAGTATATGTGAGAGTGAGAGATTGGAAGAGTTCCTGTATGAATAAGTATGTGTTTCTATAAGTGATTGTTTAAAAGACTAAGTATGTGTAAGTTTCTGTAGAAGTAAGTGTGGTGGTGTGTGTATAACTGTATATGCAAGTAAATGGATGTTTGATTCTTTATTAGCATGAGTGACTATGTGTGTGAGTAACTCTATGGATGAGTGGCGTTGTGTAACAGGATGTATAGGTGTATGAGTACATATGATGAGTGAGTACATGTATGAGTGACTGTATAGGACTGTTGGTGAATGGGTGGATGTGTATGTGGATCTTAGAATTACTGAATAGGTTGTTGGAACTGGTATTGGTATGTCCATTGTTTTGAAAATGTTAGTTTCTATTTTTGAATGTGTGTATCAAAGGTTATATTAGGGGAGAGGAGGTCTGCCACTCTATCACAAGGATGATGTCATCAGTGTTGTCATCAGTGATGTCATTTGAGATGTCATCAGTGATGTCATGAGTGATGCCACTGACCATGTCATGAGTGATGTAATATTTGACGTCATCAGCAGTGCATTGTGGGCGCGCGAGTTATAGTTAGCTGAACTAACTATAACGGGGGAATTTCAATGGTTTTGTACGAGTGAAAAGTCCAGCTAACTATAACGCCCCTGAAACCTATGTTTTTTTCAGTGTATTTCTAAGGTTTTTTAAATGCGAATTCCTAACTATAACGTGCCTGAAACCTAGGGTTTTTTCAGTGAATTTCAAAGGTTTTTAAATGCTAATTTATAACTATGCCTACAGAGATAGGACATGTGAAGAAAGAAGAAAAACGCACAGAAAGAAAAAAAAGAAATGCAGAAAGAAGGAACAGAAGTCCTCAAAGACTAAGAAAAGTGCAGGAAGAAGGATAACATGCAGAAAGAACAAACAGAAGAGCAGAAAGAAGCCTTGTTGCAAAATCATCCTGTACCCTCAACTTTTTCAGACGGATACTGGTGGTAACTGGTCTGACTAACCAGTCCTAGAGCCAGTGCTATGTTAAAAGACACTCAGAATACAGTGAAAACACCTACATACACTAGGGAACACTCTGCGTTGGGGTCCCCCTGTGATTAGCATGACCTCCTCTGTAAGCCCCTAGTATATAATAGGGCAGGGGATTAAAACTACCTCTTAAAACGCACCACAGGGCGTGTTTGCACACGTCACCTCAGGCCCCGTCCCCTCCCTTCCCCACTGTGTAAACACGCCCTGTGGCCGTTTTAAGTTGGGAGATTAAGTCCCCTTGAATTCTGTGGGTCTGTAGGGGCCAAATAGCCCACTAGGTACATCCAGTAAGCGCCATTGCAGAGAGGTGTAAAAAGGGGCACTGCCTGCACCACCTCTCTGCAACGCAGAGCAGTGGCGCTTACTGGAAGCACCTGGTGGGCTAGTTGGCCTCCAGGGTCCCTCAGGATTGAAAGGGAATTATTTCCCCAACTTAAAACGTGCCACAGGGCGTGTTTGCACACGTCACCTCACGCCCCGTCCCCTACCTTCACCACTTTGTATACGCGCCATGTGGCCGTTCTAAGTTGAGAGATTAAGTCCCCTTGAATCCTAAGGGTCCCTAGGGTCAAACTAGCCCACTAGGTACCTCCAGTAAGTGCCACAGAGCTGCGTTGCATAGAGGTGTGAAAAGGGGCGTGGCCGCAGAACACCTGTCTGCAACGTAGCTCCCTGGCGCATACTGGAGATATCTGTTGGGCTACTTGGCCCTCAGGGACCCTCAGTATTGAAGGGGAATTAATTCCCCAACTTACAAATGGCCAGGGGGCGAGTTTGCAGAGTGCTGCAAGGAGGAGGCGTGGCCTCCGGTGCGATGCCTGTCTTTTATTTATTTTATTTTTTTAAGAAGGAGGGCTGTGTGGCCCCCCTTCTTTTTCTAATTTATTGGCCCTGGGGACCCCATCCCCCAGGACCTGCACCCTAATTTTTTTTGTTGGAAAAAATACATTTGAAAGGGGGCTGCGTGAACCCCTTCCAAATTTAGACCCCCCCAGGTCATGGCCTTTTTTAAAAAAAAATTCTTATGGCCCCGGGGCCGGCCTTTGTTTTTTATTATTTTAAAAAAATGTATATTTATAGAAACACCTAGGACATGCTGGAGAAACCGTATGTACCTATCACCATGACGATTTGCGTGATATTCATTAAAAGGCGACTATACATACAATTAATCCACGTGGAATGTATTTACACCGCTAGTGAAGCTCTGACCTGTCTGACGCCCTACCGTGCCTAATTCCGGGGCCCCCGCCCCGGGGGGTACTCTCCAAGTAGACACCCTTGTTGTTTATTTATACAAACATGGGTAGCTATTGATGGGCACATTTAATACACACGCACACCAAGCCATTCAAAGGGGATTCGACAAAAATTCGACCAAACTATGCAAGAAACACCCCTCATGGTTAATAAAACACACATTCACCGCCGGATGTGTAATACTTTTTATTTTACTCTCTGGAAAGGAGACGAACCTCACTTGAGAGTCACAGCATCCTCCTGGCTGAGCCCAATGCTGTGTTACACCCAGCAGTGCCCACCGAGTGCCACACACCTCTGTGTTGTATTCCACCAGCTAGTGCGTATGCTATGACACTCTCTAGCCCATGTGCACTGTAACACCACCCCGTGAATGTGTCATGCCACACTTGCCTTCGCACAAGTTATATTGCCCCATCTAACGTGCCTTCCTCAATGCCTATGTTATAACGCACAGCGCTATGCCATACATATTACAATCTGGGATCCATATCTTTGTCACAGTGTATATGCAACGTTACACTCCCCAGCACATATTTTATATTACAACTTTAGAAACTAGTTAGGTTACACAACAATGCCCTGTGCATATTACACTCCAAGGCGCATATCGCATAGCACGCGCTAGTGCCTGTGCTATCTCGCGCTCTCCAATGAATCTGTCATTGGGCACAATGTATTGCATATTATATTTCACACCCCGGTTCCTCTTATATCACACTTTTTGGTGCATAGTTTATACCATATACTATATCTAGTTTTCATTTTCAATCGTGCTCTCAGGACTATGTTCTATATAACACTGCGTCCACCTACCCTTTTCACGAGCATTACATTTTGCAATGGGGGTGGAGGGTCAGGGGGTGTTTCTGCCAAGTGAGCCCAGAGTCAGTCACAAACGTCCTCTTCTTCCTGAATAAAAGTGAGATTATGCTGCATACTTGTTCATATTTTAAGTAGTTCGCACAGACACATTTTAAAAACAATAAAGTTCCTAATACCCACCTTCTCTGAACAGTTAGCTTGCTGCCCCATCCACCTCCTCCCTATCCTCTGTTGTCTGAATCCATGGACTAGCCCCCTCCCTCCTGCCATGCATGATCTGATGTGCTCAAACTGCCCTCCATTTAGCATGATGTACCAGTCTACTCCTCCTGCCCTCCATTGCCCAATTCTATGGCCCATCATTGACCTCCTGCTTAGCCTCTGTGCTTAGCTTGCTGCCCCTGTTCTCCTTCCCCCTGCCCTCTGATATCTTTGTGCATGCCCCTGCTTCATCCTTTTTGCCCACCATATTCCATGGACCTGCCACTCCTATCTACTCTGAGTGTTCTGTTGAGCTTCCACTCCCCTCCCACCTGCCTAGCATTGTCAGATGACTGTAACCTTTCCCTGCCACCTCCACCCTGCCTGTCCACATGCCATGCCCCTATCCCCATCCTCCTGTCCTCCATGGTCCATTTTACTGCCACACCCTTCTGCCCTCCCTGGTCCGTTGTGTTGCAACTGCTCCTCCTGCCTGCCCCACGTGGTCTGTTGTGAGGCCCCTTCCCCTGAACTCTCTTGTCTGTGCCCAGGTCCTGACCCTCCCTTCTATCCTCCATGGTCCTTTGTGCATGCCCCTGCACCCTCCTTCTTGCCCATCATAGCCATTGTGCTGCCACTAACCCTTCCGCTTGCCATGCATGGTCTTCTGTGCTGCCATGGCCTCTGCCACCTTCCCTGTGCAGTCAGCTAGCTTGCCCTAACCCCCCCAACCTTCCCTCCATGGTCTGTCTGTATGCCATCATAGTCTCACTGTTGCTCTCCATGGTGTGTCTTGTTTCTAGTGCCCATCCTGCCTGACCAACATGGTCATCTTGCTGCTCCTGCCCTGCCCCCTTGCCCCCAGCTCTTTGTTTCCATGTGCAGACCCCTATTCCCTCCCTCTTGGCTTGTCTGTTCCATTGTAATGCCCCTGATCCGTCCCTCCTGCCCTTTATGGTCTGTTATGCTGCAGCTTTCTCTCCTGTCTGTCCATTATGGTCAGCTAGCTACCATTGCCTCTTTCCCCTCTGTTCTCTGTTGTCCATGTGCATGGTCCTGTCACCTCCCTATTGCTTTCTATGGATTGTTGTGCTGCACTCCCGTCCCGCATGCCCTGTGTGGTGTATTGTGCTGCTGCAAACCCTGATGCCTTCCCTGTAGGGTTAGTTTGGTGCACCTCTCCATGTCCCTCCTGTCCTCTGTTGTCCAAGTCCATGTCCCTACCCCAATTCCTCCTGCCTACCATGATCCAATGTACCATACTTGCGAATATTTTGAACTTGGTAAGAGGGAGATTTCGACAAAAAACTGGGGTATTGATTTTCCCCTTTGAGTTACATTGAAAAAGAGGAGATTGTAGACAGGAAACAGATTAAAAAAAGCCCATTTGAGCATAAAAACACTGGACGTTTCCTGGCTGAAACGGGTCTGTTGGCATGTATGGTTGTACTACCACTGCCTCTTCCTTCTGCCCACAATGGTCTATTATATTGCCACAGCCTCTCTTGCCAGTCCTGTATTGTTGGTTTGTTGCCCCTGGCCCCCTTTCCACTCCCCTCCATAGTCTGTTGTGCTGCCACTGCCCTTCCTGCCTGCCCAGTGTGGTCAAATTGTTGCCTCTGCACTTTCCTACCTGCCTTCAATTTTCAGAGTACGTGCCCCTGGCCTCTGCCTTTCAACAGTATCCCAATGAACAACTAGATTGCTAACATTCTATATTTATTACAAAAGTGTGGAACGCCTGACGTCATCTTGATGTAATCAAAACTGTAATACCTAGAGCATTTCCTTTAAAAATTACATATACGAGAGGGTCTTATTTGCATCAACATTATGTTTAGTGCTCTAAAAAACTAAAATGAGGACATATTTTCTGAGTTTTCAATTAGTGACAAAGAACTTTTACATTGTTTGTAATCTTTATGTTTTTTTATCCAGTTGACCACTTGAATAAATGTTGCACTTAGGGGAGAGGATGTGGTGTTACTTCCAGAGCTGCAGACTTTGCAACTGGGGAACCAGGTTGGAGTTTCTGCTTCAGCTCAACATTCTGTGATTCTGGTCAAATCACTTAATCTCCCCATGTCTACAGCCAAAATGAATTTGATCTTGTGTGATGTAACCAATGCTCATGAAAAGAACTCCAATACCTGACAAGTCTGCACTATATAAAACTGCAAATACACAAAAAATAAGTGTTTTGCACACTTCTGTCATTGGGCTACATGTGGGCTACATCTGGGTGATATTTGGGCTACATTTGGGCTCTTTTGTCTCTGGTGGCCATCTTGGGAGATTTATTTGTTATGAAGTTTCCTAATTTCCTCATTTACTGCAATCTCCTCAGTAGGAAATACTTTCAGTTTTTTTACTTTGGTTCCATCAAGAAGGCATTTAGATATGTCACACATTTGCCAAAAATTCTGAATGTTGGCACTCTAGTTGCTCATTAGATTACTGTAGTAAAGCTACTGCTCAGCACAGAAGTCTGCTGCTGGTATTAAAAGTGCATGTTTCAGTCTGCATGTCAGAATATTTTTATGAAATAGAAGAGGATTTGAGAAATCAAAATGTGCCCTAATTTTTCTTTCTGCAGCACTAATCATAATTTCTACGGCAAAATGAACCCCCTCATTTTGTTCCTTTGTAAATTAAATGATTTAAGTGTTACCACTTTATTTCAATCAAGATGGCTTCAGGTGTGCCATACTTTTGTCATAAGTAAGACTGTTAGAGCTCTAGTTGTTCGTTAGAACACTCTGGGACATTCTGTCATTGGGCTATACTTGGGCTACATCTGGGTAATATTTGGGCTACATTTGGGCTCTTTTATCTCTGGTGGCCATCTTGGGAGATTTATTTGTTATGAAGTTTCCTAATTTCCTCATTTACTGCAGTCTCTTCAGTAGGAAATACTTTCAGTTTTTTACAGTGGTTCCATCAAGAAGGCATGTAGATGCGTCACACATTTGCCATAAATTCTGAATGTTAGCACTCTAGTTGCTCATTAGATCACTGTAGTAAAGTTACTGCTCACCAGGGAAGTCTGCTGCTGGTATTCAAAGTGCATGTTTCAGTCTGCATGTCAGAATTTTTTTATGAAATAGAACAGGATTTAAGAAGTCAAAATGTGCCCTAATTTTTCTTTCTGCAGCACTAATCATCATTTCTATGGCAAAATGAACCCCCTCATTTTGTTCCTTTGTAAATTAAATGTTTTAACTGTTACCACTTTATTCCAATGAAGATTGCTTCAGGTGTGCCATACTTTTGTCATAAGTAAGACTGTTTGCGCTCTAGTTGTTCGCTAGAACACTCTGGGACATTCTGTCATTGGGCTATACTTGGGCTACATCTGGGTGATATTTGGGCTACATTTAGGCTCTTTTGTCTCTGGTGGCTATTTTGGGAGACTTATTTGTTATGAAGTTTCCTAATTTCCTCATTAACTACAGTCTCCTCAGTAGGAAATACTTTCAGTTTTTTACTTTTATTCCATCAAGAAGGCATTCAGATGTGTCACACATTTGCCATAAATTCAGAATCTTAGCACTCTAGTTGCTTATTAGATCACTGTAGTAAACCTACTGCTCACCCGGGACGTCTGCTGCTGGTATTGAAAGTGCATGTTTCAGTCTGCATGTCAGAATTTTTTAATGAAATAGAAGAGGATTTGAGAAGTCACTCAAAATGTGCCCTAATTTTTCTTTCTGCAGCACTAATCATACTTTCTATGGCAAAATGAACCCCCTCATTTTTTTCCTTTTTAAATTAAATGTTTTAAGAGTTACCACTTTATTCCAATCAAGATGGCTTCAGGTGTGCAATAGGTTTGTCATAAGTAGGACTGTTAGCGCTCTAGTTGTTCTTTAGAACACTCTGGGAAGCTGCAGTAGAACACAAAGGAATCAACTGACAGTCTCTGCCCTTGTTGGATGTACATGTTTTACTGAGAATGTCAGACTTCATTCTCACATGACTGAGAAAGATAATGTGAATTTACAGAAAATATGCTCTCAGTTTAGCTTATAGATCACCTTCCAAACCTCTGTGGGAAAAGCATGAGAAAATAGTTTTCTATCAAACATGATTCATGATATCACAGCAGAAGGCTTTTTCACATGGTAAAATCACCTTAGATACACGACAATTCATAAAATGAGTATGGTACCATCAACAAATGATTTATAATGTAACTAAAGTCTTAAAACCTTCTATTAACTGCAATGCTTTTTAATGAGGTGCTATCATGTATATTGGTCCCAAGATGGCTGCCAACACTTCTTGGATGAAGCACTGACAGCCAATCAGATCTCACGATGAGATGTTTGGTTAGGCTCCGCCCAGATATATCTATCTTTTTAACTCTAATTTTCTCAGGAACTACTGAACGAATTTACACCATTTAAGCAAAAGGCATGAGTCTGAACTGAGGGCTACCTCTTTGCCAAATTTGGTGCAATTCCGTTCAGCAGTTCGGGCTGTAGCTGCGTCAACAGGTCCTGTGGGAAAATGCATGGGGAAAACGTGTTTTGGGATCCCCGTTTTTTCTCGGCCCCCGCTTGATGAATCACCGTGAAATTTTCAGGATAGGAGTGGACCGGAGCTGGCCAAAAGTTTGGAAAATTTCGCAAAGATTCGTCAATCGGCGCCAATGTTATTCCAAATAGAATGTTGCGGATTTCCTATGGAAAATAGGTCCTAACTATAACTACCTACTGGCGACTGCCAGTAGGTCATATATATATATATATATATATATATATATATATATATATATTTATATATATATATATTCAGTGAAAAAACCATAGGTTTCACACATGTTATAGTTAGCTGGACATTTTACTCGTAAAAAACCAATGAAATTCCCCCGTTATAGTTAGTTCAGCTAACTATAACTCGCGCGCCCGCAATGCACTGCTGATGACGTCACATATTACATCACTCATGACATGGTCAGTGACATCACTCATGACATCACTGATGACATCTCAAATGACATCACTGATGACCTCACTGATGACATCATCCAGTGAATGTGTGTTTTTCTGAAAATTAAATATGTTTTATATATGTATATCTCAAGGTTGATGGAAGAATAAATGGGTATATTACTGTCTAAATGGATGATTTCTTTTTGAAAAATTGATTGTGTAACTGACTGATTAAGTGTATCATAGTGAATACATGGCTTAGTGAGTAATGTTTAAATATATAAATATCTGTATCATTTTTTCACTTTGTGTATAAGTGGCTGCATGGGTTTGTGAGTAGCTACATGGGTGTCTATATAGGTTATTAGTTGGTTTTTTGAGTATCAGTCTGAGTGTCTGCATGGTTCGGTGGGGGGTATGACGTAGTGCATAGGTGCATGAATGAGTGACTCACTGTTTGTATGTGTTGAACACAGCATGTGTGCAGGACTGCATGGGTGGATGAGTGTGTGTATGGGTGTGTTAGTGAGTGAATGACTGTCTCAATAGTGTCTTTATGAGTAACTACATATGTTTAAAACTAGTATATGTGACTATTGGTTTATATATGTGAGTATATGTGAGAGTGAGAGATTGAAAGAGTTCCTGTATGAATAAGTATGTATTTCTATAAGTGATTGTTTAAAAGACTAAGTATGTGTAAGTTTCCGTAGAAGTAAGTGTGGTGGTGTGTGTATAACTGTATATGCAAGTAAATGTATGTTTGATTCTTTATTAGCATGAGTGACTATGTGTGTGAGTAGCTCTATGGATGAGTGGCATTGTGTAACAGGATGTATAGGTGTATGAGTACATATGATATGAAGAGGTTGTTGTAACTGTTATTGGTATGTCCATTGTTTTGTAAATTTTAGTCTCTATTTTTGAATGTGTGTATCAAAGGTTTTATTAGGGGAAGAGGAGGTCTGCCACTCTATCACAAGGATGATGTCATCAGTGAGGTCATCAGTGATGTCATTTGAGATGTCATCAGTGATGTCATAAGTGATGTCACTGACCATGTCATGAGTGATGTAATATGTGACGTCATCAGCAGTGCATTGCGGGCGCGCGAGTTATAGTTAGCTGAACTAACTATAACGGGGGAATTTCATTGGTTTTTTACGAGTAAAATGTCCAGCTAACTATAACATGTGTGAAACCTATGGTTTTTTCACTGAATTTCTAAGGTTTTTTAAATGCTAATTCCTAACTATAACGTGTGTGAAACCTATGGTTTTTTCACTGAATTTCTAAGGTTTTTTAAATGCTAATTCCTAACTATAACGTGTGTGAAACCCATGGTTTTTTCAGTGAATTTGCAAGGTTTTTTAAATGCTAATTCCTAACTATAACGTGTGTGAAACCCATGGTTTTTTCAGTGAATTTGCAAGGTTTTTTAAATGCTAATTTTTTTTTTTTCTTCTATTTTTTCTAACATATTTTTATTTTAATTTTCTTACCTTTTATAAAGACTATGATTAAATTTTTAAAATTCTTTAATATGTTTTTTTTATATATTTTTTAAAATAAACATGTTAAATTTATTTGCAGTACTTTTTTTCTATTTTTTTTTTTATTTTTTTAGTATGCGTACCGTAAGCTCACGGTAAGCGTACGGTTTACGCAACGTCCGTAATTTTCCTACGCTGCTTGCGTATAGTTACGCAATTTGCGTAGCCGCGCGTACTCCGCGTGGGACGCGTACGCGTGTACGCTACACGCGCACGTTACGCGGAAGTGCCGGGAGTGACTGTTATGCGCATGCGCGCAAGCGCGTGTCTTTTTTACGCGCATGCGCACTTTTGCCGTAAGCGTACCGTAAGCGTACCGTAAGCGTACGGTAGGTCATGTGATCATGAAACACAACTTTTGATTGGTTGAAACTACTTTCAGTTCTAGAACTCTCCTACACCACACCCATTCCCCTCATTTCTGCTTGTGATCCCTTGGGAGAAGGAGCTGGTTTGTCTTTGGGATACGATGGCAGAACAGCAGAGCTCTTCTGAGAGTGAGGCTAGCACTAGCAGCACTGTCTTGAGGCAGAGATCGAGGAAACAAAAGCCCTCTTATGTATGGGATTATTTTACTTTTCCTGAAGGCCAGCAAAAGGTAAATGCACCCTTAGTGACTTGTAAGCTGTGTAAGCGTGTACTTTCTAGAGGTAATCCTAACAGGAAGTATTCCTTTGGGAATCACACCATGAAGAGACACCTCCAGGATGTACACAGAAGGACACATGGTCATCTTTTTGGAGGTAACTCTTCAGAAAGACAAGCCAGTACATCCACAGCAGCTCAGCCTGAACCATCATCTGCAGGGCTGACTCCTTCTTCTGCAGGTCAGGTGAGCCCTTCATCTGTGGGGGGAGAATCTCCTTTTGCTGGCCCTCTGGAAATCAACCCTCGATTTCGGAAGGTTGATATTCGATGCACATTTTGTCAAGATCTAATTTGCTATAGGGAGACCAGTGTTTCCCTAGTGAACAACAAAATAGATCAGCACATTTGTCGCTTTGAATAATTTTCCCATGCTTCCTTTCCTCTGTCCCTGCATGAACACAACGGTTCTTTTAAGAGCCAACCTTATCTTTCATCTTTTTTTTACATATGTTTTTAAAAACTTTTTTTTATTTTTTTTTACCGTACGCGTACGGTGCGCGTACTTTTTTTTTTTTTTTTTTTAAAAAACACTAAAAATCAATAAACACATTACAAGGTCCTTGAGAGACTACAATTATTATTATTGACTTACCATACTCACTGAAAAAATATTTATTCATTTGTTTTTTTAAAAAATAGTTTTAAAAATGGTTCTAGTTTTCGAAAATTTTCTATATCAATCTTAAAAAAAAGAAAAAAGTATTAATATTTTTAAAACAATTTATAATACAGTACACATATTTACATTTTCCCAAAAATATTTTTGCCTTATTTTTGCTGTTTTCAGAATATATTGCATTTCACTATGAATTGTGAAAGCAATTGCATTCATCATTTTACAGCGGGCAAAAAAAAATAACAATCACAAAGATTGTATTAAACCCCACTCGCTTGTAAATACTGTGCATGATTATACATGGAAAGGAGCTGGCTGTGTGCTAAGAGTCAGCTTCTGCACCAAAAAATCGCTCCCCCTACAACAAAAACAATTTCCATTTCTATTATTCATTTCTTAAGTTACCACATACATCCCCTCTCAAACTCTAAACTCACCTTTAAAATTAGTTAGTTGTGAAAGAAATGTGACACTCAAACAGCAGATTATCAGAGCCAGGATCTCTGTTGTGTTCACCTCTCTCCTCTCAGCAGAACCAGATAATGGCAAACTCTCCCTCTATTTTTCCACACATATACATGTAAGTTTCAAATCTCAGTGCTTCCCCCTTTTTTTCAAATGTAATCACACATTTCTATTGGTTGAAAACCAACCCTTTTCCAAAAGTACCCTTCCCCCAACTTGACTTCTGCCTAGTACCCTTCCCCCAACTTGACTTCTGCCTGCTACCATAGCAACAGCTCATGGAACACTGCTGTGTGGAGTTAGGTCAGAAGTTCGCCACACAATGTTTCAATTCCACAGAGCAAGAGTGCTTGACTTTTCAAACCTAACAGCAAATCCATAGTACTGTTCTTTGGTAACACATTTTTTTGTACCAATACAAAACATGCTTCTATTAGTTTACACATACAGCCTAGTTTTTATTCTAGAATGGTATGAAACAGCCAATCAGTTCTTTTTGTTTTGAAAAAAATATGTATGCCTCCATTTCCAAACTGTCTTTCTTTTCATATTGCCATTCTACTGAAAGACACCTCCTGAGTGCATCCAGTTCTCCTTTGAAGATGTTCACAGTGTGGATTGTAGGGCACAGCTATGTCTTCTGGAGTGAAAAGTTTGCAGAGAAAACAGGTATGGTGAGAGACCTTGCTTTGCCAAATGTAGACATTAAATGGATTGGTCAGAGAGGGTTAAAGTGGCACCAATTGATGCCATTGGTGAAATCCTTCATGCAAATCCAACACCCTGACCTCATAATAGTGCACTGTGGTGGCAATGACCTAGGCACTTTGACTGGGGTAGGTCTGGAAATGCTTATGAAGGACACCTTTGCACAACTGTTTTCACTTTTCCCTAAAACTGCCTTTGTGTTTTCCAACATATGCCAAAGGCAAAAATGGAACTGGTCCAATCATTTCTGTCCACAGATTGACAAAGCAAGAAAGCACGTCAACAAATCTGTTTCTGCTTTCCTCCGTGACTATGGTATGGGTGCCATTTACCACAACAACTTGCGTTATGACATGCAAGACATTTATAGAGGAGATGGTGTGCACTTCAATGATGAAGGGAACAGAGTCTTCCTTTTGAACCTTAGACTCTGCATCGGTACTTACTTGTAGATACCACTAAAAAAATGACTTCATAAACACAACAGCTCTTTTTAGAGCTCCCTAATATCTAAACTCTTAAATCTGCTTTTCATTTATTTATTTTTATTTTTTTACCGTACGCTTACCGTAAGCTTACCGTACGCGTACCCCGTGATTTTTTAAAAAATCAATAAATGTTTTTTTTGTACTTTTCTGTCCTTCTTTGACCCCCTTACAAATGTTAGGGGGTCTGTAACTCTCCTCATTGCCCCCTTTTCTTGTTTTCACTCTTTTTTTTCAGAGTGAAATACACAAAATGGCGGCCGCCGCTTCCTGGTTTCGGCCGATTCGAATGTTTACTAAGATCTAAGAGCCAATCAGAATCGCGCTCGCGCACGCCACCGTACGCTTACGGTAAGCGTACGGTAAGCGTACCGTAAGCGGGCTCAGATATATATATTGATTTAAAGGCTATTTTCTCAGAATCTACTGAACAGATTTACACCAAACCTACAAAAGGCACTTCCTTGACCTAGGGACTACCTCTCTGCCAAATTTCGAGTAATTCTGTTCAGCCGTTCGGGCTGTAGCTCGTTCTAAAGGTCCTATGGAAAAATGCATGGGAAAAACGCGTTTTGGGACCCCCCTTTTATCTCAGCCCCCGCTTGACGGATCCCCCCGAGACTTTCAGGGAAGGAGCGGAGCGTAGCGCCCCACCTATTTTGAGAAATTCGCGAGGATTCATCGACCGGCGCCAAAGTTATTCAAAATCGAATGTTGAGGTTTTCCTATGGAAAAGGGGTCCTAACTATAACTACCTACTGGCGACCGC
Source organism: Triturus cristatus (assembly GCF_964204655.1). Classification (NCBI taxonomy): domain Eukaryota; kingdom Metazoa; phylum Chordata; class Amphibia; order Caudata; family Salamandridae; genus Triturus; species Triturus cristatus. The sequence continues at coordinate 579,124,442 of NC_140585.1, read as the reverse complement.
CAGTAGGTAATATATATATATATATATATATATATATATATATATATATATATATATATATATATATATATTACCTACTGGCGGTCGCCAGTAGGTAGTTATAGTTAGGACCCTGTTTCCATAGGAAATCCGCAACATTCTATTTGGAATAACGTTGGCGCCGGTCGACGAATCCTCGCGAAATTTTCAAAATAGGTGGGGCGCTACGCTCCGCTCCTACCCTGAAAGTCTCGGGGGGATTCGTCAAGCAGGGGCCGAGAAAAAAGGGGGGTCCCAAAACGCGTTTTCCCCATGCATTTTTCCATAGGACCTTTAGACACAGCTACAGCCCGAACGGCTGAACAGAATTACTTGAAATTTGGCAGAGAGGTAGCCATAAGGTCAAGGAAGTGCCTTTTGCAGGTCTGGTGTAAATCTGTTCAGTATTTCCTGAGAAAATAGCATTTAAAAGCATATATATATGTGGGCGGAGCCTAACCACACATCTCATCCTGAGATCTGATTGGCTGTCAGCACTTCATCCAAGAAGTGTTGGCAGCCATCTTGGGACCAATATACATGATAGCACCTCATTAAAAAGCATTGCAGTTAATAGAAGGTTTTAAGACTTTAGTTACATTATAAATCATTTGTTGATGGTACCATACTCATTTTAGGAATTGTGGTATGTTCTAAGGTGATTTCACCATGTGAAAAAGCCTTCTGCTGGGATATCATGATTGAGAGAAAAATATTTTCTCATGCTTTTACCACAGAGGTTTGGAAGGTGATCTATAGGCTAAACTGAGAGCTTATTTTCTGTAAATTCACATTATCTTTCTCAGTCATGTGAGAATGAAGTCTGACATTCTCAGTAAAACATGTACATCCAACAAGGGCAGAGACTGTCAGTTGATTCCTTTGTGTTCTACTGCAGCTTCCCAGAGTGTTCCAAAGAACTACTAGAGCGCTAACAGTCCTACTTATGATAAACGTATGGCACACCTGAAGCCATCTTGCTTGGATTAAAGTGGTAACTCTTAAAACATTTAATTTAAAAAGGAACAAAATGAGGGGGTTCATTTTTCCATAAAAAGTATGATTAGTGCTGCAGAAAGAAAAATTAGGGCACATTTTGAGTGACTTCTCAAATCCTCTTCTATTTCATTAAAAAATTCTGACATGCAGACTGAAACATGCACTTTCAATACCAGCAGCAGTTTTCCCTGGTGAGCAGTAGCTTTACTACAGTGATCTAATGAGCAAAAAGAGTGCTAACATTCTGAATTTATGGCAAATGTGTGACACATCTGAATGCCTTCTTGATGGAATCAAAGTAAAAAACTGAAAGTATTTCCTACTGAGGAGACTGCAGTAAATGAGGAAATTAGGAAACTTCATAACAAATAAGTCTCCCAAGATGGCCACCAGAGACAAAAGAGCCCAAATGTAGCCCAAATATCACCCAGATGTAGCCCAAGTATAGCCCAATGACAGAATGTCCCAGAATGTTCTTAAAAACAACTAGAGCGCTTACTGTCTTCATTATGACAAAAGTATGGCACACCTGAAGCCATCTTGATTGGAATAAACTGGTAACACTTAAAACATTTAATTTAATAAGGAACACAATGAGGAGGTTCATTTTGCCATAGAAATTATGATTAATGCTGAAGAAAGAAAATGAGGGCACATTTTGAGTGACTTCTCAAATCCTCTTCTATTTCATTAAAAAATTCTGACATGCAGACTGAAACATGCACTTTTAATACCAGGAGCAGACTTCCATGGTGCAGTAGTTTTACTACAGTGATCTAATGAGCAACTAGAGTGCTAACATTCAGAATTTATGGCAAATGTGTGACATATCTGAATACCTTCATGATGGAATCAAAGTAAAAAACTGAAAGCATTTCCTACTGAGGAGACTGCAGTACATGAGGAAATTAGGAAACTTCATAACAAATAAATCTCCCAAGATGGCCACCGGAGACAAAAGAGCCCAAATGTAGCCCAAAATCACCCAGATGTAGCCCAAATATAGCCCAATGACAGAAGTGTGCAAAACACTTATTATTTTGTGTTTTTGCAGTGTTATATAGTGCAGACTTGTCAGGTATTGGAGTGCTTTACATGAGCATTGGTTACATCACACAAGAACAAATTCATTTTGGTTGTAGACATGGGGAGACTAAGTGATTTGACCAGAATCACAGAATGTCGAGCTGAAGCAGAAACTTCAACCTGGTTCCCCAGTTGCAAAGTCTGCAGTTCTGGAAGTAACACCACATCCTCTCCCCTAAGTGCAACATTTAATCAAGTGGTCAACTGGATAAAAAAACATAAAGATAACAAATAATTTAAAAGTGCTTTGTCGCTATTTGAAAACTCAGAAAATATGTCCTTATTTTAGTCTTTTAGAGCACTAACCATAATTTTGATGCCAATAAGACCCTCTCATATATGTAATTTCTAAAGGAAATGCTCTAGGTATTACAGTTTTGATTACATCAAGATGATGTCAGGCGTTCCACACTTTTGTAATAAATATAGAATGTTAGCAATCTAGTTGTTCATTAGGATACTGTTGAGAGGCAGAGGCCAGGGGCACGGACTCTGAAAATTGAAGGCAGGTAGGAGGGTGCAAAGGCAACAATTTAACCACACTGAGCAGGCAGGAAGGGCCGTGGAAGCACAACAGACTATGGAGGGCAGTGGAAAGGGGGGCGGGACAACAAACCAACAATACAGGACTTGCAAGAGAGGCTGTTGGAGGGAAGATCTATTACGGGTCAAGGAAGCTAGGGGCGGTCCCCAGATCCCCGGGAGCCACCACAGAACTGAGCAGGAGAGTGAGTCAGGGACAAAAGGGGCACCTTAATTTGAGCCGGGGTGCCTAGGAACGCTTGCTCCAAAAATGAAGAAAACAGACATATGAGACATGGAATTGGAGGCAGAATACAATGGCAGTTTAATGAGAAGATGCAACTTCAAAGAAACCGCAGAATAGAGACATAAATTACAAAATACAGAATCCAGATAATCATACAGCTGTCATAATATTCTCTGTATCTCAATTAATGTACTGACAGAGAGAGAGAGAAAACACATCTATAAATGCATCATGGGAAACAAGTTACACCAAGGAAAATGTTACCTAGGAACACTCACATTTACTCTTAGAGCAAGCATTCCTGCAATTACAATACAAAATCTTTTAAATGCAAAAGTAAAGAGAACAATGGTTAAACATAACATGACATTTCATATAGGTAAAATAGAATAAGATACTTCAAGCAAAGCAGAGCAAGACATTTTAAGCAAAGGAAGACAAGAGCTCCCAGCTCTTGGGGAAAACCTGCACTGCCTGTTAACCTACATACAGACGGCGAGGTAGTCCGTCGATATCTGTGGGTGCTCCCTTTTTATATCATTTTGTGGGCTCCTTTGCACGCTACATCTACCTACGTATGCTACCCAAAAGCTTCGTCTGCAGATTTTACCAGACATTTCGTCATTTACCCACTTAATGCTGACAATGGACTGGGTGAAAAGGTCAGTCTCTCAGGCCAATCGCTTATCGTAAGTTCCATAGAGCAAGCAGAAAATAATGGGTATTGTACGGGAATTCAATATATTCATGTATAAAATCTCCTCAGTTCTCCTAACTTGACGCTCTGCGGTTGCCACTTCCTTAAAAGCGGGAAACCTGCCCAGGAAGCAAGTACCAGTCCAGGATGCAGCCTACTGTATGTCGACAGCTTCAGGGGGATGTTGAACTTTGATACCGAGCACGGAGCACTCGGGTAGGGTGGGGGCTACTAGTTTGGATCAGAAGGCCTCGCAGACCTGCCTTCAGACTGCTATACACTAAAATTGCAGAGCTATGGTCAATTTAACAAAGAGGCCTACATATTGAACAGAAGGGCCTACACAGGGGTTTTATGCTGGCTGAGTGGTAAGGATGTCTCAGGATAATTATATAGCAACACAGGACCCGCTGGTCAATTTAATACGGCCTACAAATGCAGCTGGCAGGGCAAGGACAAGGGTCTCATACTTCAGGTGTGGACAGAACGGGCCAGGGGCCCCCTGTGATACAAAATCTACCCTCCTTCAAGGCTGTGGCAATGTAATAGACCATTGTGGGCAGAAGGAAGAGGCAATGGTAGTAAAACCATACATGCCAACAGACCCGATTCAGCCAGGAAACGTCCAATGTTTTTAAGCTCAAATGGGCTTTATTTGATCTGTCTCCTGTCTACAATATCCTCTTTTTCAATGTAACTCAAAGGGGAAAATCAATACCCCAGTTTTTTTCAAAATCTCCCTCTTACCAAGTTCAAAATGTTCGCAAGCATGGTACATTGGATCATGGAAGGAAATGGGATAGGGACATGGACTTGGATAACAGAGGACAGGAGGGACATGGAGAGGTGCACCAAACTGACCCTGCAGGGCAGGCATCAGGGTTTGCAGCAGCACAATACACCACACAATTAATCAATCAATCAATCAACACAGGGCATGCAGGACGGGAGTGCAGCACAACAATCCATAGAAAGCAAGAGGGAGGGGACAGGACCATGCACATGGACAACAGAGAACAGAGGGGCAAGAGGCAATGGTAGCTAGCTGACCATAATGGACAGACAGGAGAGAAAGCTGCAGCATAACAGACCATAAAGGGCAGGAGGGACGGATCAGGGGCATTACAATGGAACAGACAAGCCAGGAGGGAGGGAGTAGGGCTGGGGGCAAGGGGGCAGGGCAGGAGCAGCAAGATAGCCATGGAGGTCAGGCAGGATGGGCACTAGAAGCAAGACACACCATGAAGAGCAACAGTGAGACTGTGATGGCATACACACAGACCATGAAGGGAAGGTGGGAGGGGGTCAGGGGCAGCTAACTGACCACACAGGGAAGGTGGGAGGGGCCATGGCAGCACAGAAGACCATGCATGGCAAGTGGGAGGGTTAGTGGCAGCACAATGGCTATGATGGGCAAGAAGGAGGGTGGAGAGGCATGCACAAAGGACGATGGAGGATAGAAGGGAGGGTCAGGACCTGTGCACAGACAAGAAAGTTCAGGGGAAGGGACCTCACAACAGACCACACGGGGCAGGCAGGAGGAGCAGTTGCAGCACAACAGACCAGGGAGGGCAGAAGGGTGTGGCAGTACAATGGACCATGTAGGACAGGAGGAAGAGGATAGGGGCATGGCATGTGGACAGGCAGGGTGGAGGTGGCAGGGACAGGTTACAGTCATCTGACAATGCTAGGCAGGTCGGAGGGGAGTGGCAGCTCAACAGAACACTCAGAGTAGATAGGAGTGGCAGGTCCATGGGACATGGTGGGCAAAAAGGATGGAGCAGGGGCATGCACAAAGACATCGGAGGGCAGGGGGAAGGAGAATAGGGGCAGCAAGCTAAGCACAAAGTTTAAGCAGGAGGTCAATGATGGGGCATAGAATTGGGCAATGGAGGGCAGGAGGAGTGGACTGGTACATCATACTAAATTGAGGGCAGTGGCAGCACATCAGACCATGCATGGCAGGAGGGAGGAGGCTAGTCCATGGATTCACACAACAGAGGATAGGGAGGAAGGGGATGGGGCAGCAAGCTAACTGTTCAGAGAAGGCGGGTATTAGGAACTTTATTGTTTTTAAAACATTGTGTCTGTGCGAACTACTTAAAATATGAACAAGTATGCAGCATAATCTCACTTTTATTCAGGAAGAAGAGGACGTTTGTGACTGTGACTCCGGGCTCACTTGGCAGAAACACCCCCTGACCCTTCACCCCCTATCGCAAAATGTAATGCCCGTGAAAAGGGTAGGTGAACACAGTGTTATATAGAACATAGTCCTGAGAGCACGATTGAAAATGAAAACTAGATATAGTGTATGGTATAAACTATGCACCAAAAAGTGTGATATAAGATGAACCGGGCGTGAAATATAATATGCAATACATTGTGCGCAATGACAGATTCATTGGAGAGCGCGAGATAGCACAGGCACTAGCGCGTGCTATGCGATATGCGCCTTGGAGTGTAATATGCACAGGCCAGTGTTGTGTAACCTAACTAGTCTCTAAAGTTGTAATATAAAATATGTGCTGGGGAGTGTAACGTTGCATATGCACTGTGACAAAGATATGGATCCCAGATTGTAATATGTATGGCATAGCACTGTGCGTTATAACATAGGCATCGAGAAAGGCACGTTAGATGGGGCAATATAACCCGTGCGCAGACAAGTGTGGCATGACATATTCACGGGGTGGTGTTACAGTGCACATGGGCTAGAGAGTGTCATAGCATATGCACTAGCTAGTGGAATACAACACAGAGGTGTGTGGCACTCGGCAGGCAATGGTGGGTGTAACACAGCATTGGGCTCTGTCAGGAGCACGCTGTGACTCTCAAGTGATGTTCGTCCCCTTTCCAGAGAGTAAAATAAAAAGTATTACACATCCAGCAGTGGATGTGTGTTTTATTAACCGTGAGGGGGGTTTCTTGCATAGTTTTGGTCGAATTTTTGTCGAATCCCCTTTGAATGGCTTGGTGTGCATGTGTATTAAATGTGCCCGTCAATAGCTACCCATGTTTGTATAAATAAACGACAAGGGTGTCTACCAGGATTAGGCACGGTAGGGCATCAGACATGTCAGAGCTTCACTAGTGGTGTAAATACATTCCACGTGGATTCATTGCATGCATAGTCGCCTTTTAATGAATATCACGCAAATCGTCATGGTGATAGGTACGTACGGTTTGTCCAGCATGTCCTAGGTGTGTCTATAAATATATATTTTTTAAAAATAATAAAAAACAGTGGCCGGCCCTGGGGATTGGGGTCAAAAAAATATAATTAGGAGACTGGCCCTGGGGGATGGGGTCATCAGGGCCAATAAATTAGAATAAGAAGGGGAACCAAACAGCCCCCCTTCTTAAAAAACTAAAATAAATAAAAGACTGGCATCGTGCCGGAGGCCATGCCCCCTCCGTGCAGCACTCTGCAAACGCGCCCCCAACAGGCATCTCCAGTATGCGCCAGGGAGCTGCGCTGCAGCCAGGTGTTCTGAGGCCAAGCCCCTTTTTACACCTCTCTGCAACGCAGCTCTGTGGCGCTTACTGGAGGTACCTAGTGGTCTAGTTTGACCCTAGGGACCCTTAGGATTCAAGGCGACTTAATCTCTCAACTTAGAACAGCCACAGGGCGCGTTTACACAGTGGTGAAGGGAGGGGACGGGGCCTGAGGTGACGTGTGCAAACACACACTATGGCACGTTTTAAATTGGGGATATAATTTCCCTTCAATACTGAGGGCCCCTGGGGGCTAACTAGCCCACCAAGTGCTTCCAGTAAGCGCCACTGAGCTGCATTGCAGAGAGGTGGTCCAGGCCATGCCACTTTTTACACCTCTCTGCAACGCAGCTCTGTGGCACTTACTGGAGGTACCTAGTGGGCTAGTTGGACCCTAGGGACCCTCAGGATTCAAATGAACTTAATCTCCCAACTAAAAATGGACACAGGGCGTGTTTACACAGTGGTGAATGGAGGGCACGGGGCCTGAGTTAACGTGTGCAAAAACGCCCTGTGGCCTGTTTTAAGAGGTAGTTTTAATCTCCATGCCCTATTATATACTAGGGGCTTACAGAGGAGGTCATGCTAATCACAGGGGGACCCCAACGCATAATGTTCCCTAGTGTATGTAGGTGTTTTCACTGTATTCTAAGTGTCTTTTAACATAGCACTGGCTCTAGGACTGGTTAGTCAGACTCAGTTACCACCAGTATCCGTCTGAAAAAGTTGAGGGTACAGGATGATTTTGCAACAAGGCTTCTTTCTGCTCTTCTTTTTGTTCTTTCTGCACGTTATCCTTCTTCCTGCACTTATCTTCGTATTTGAGGACTTCTGTTGCTTCTTTCTGCACTTCTTTTGTTTCTTTCTGTGCATTTGTTCTTCTTTCTTCACATGTCCTATCTCTGTAGGCATAGTTAGAAATTAGCATTTAAAAAACCTTTGAAATTCACAGAAAAAACCATAGGTTTCAGGCACGTTATAGTTAGGAATTAGCATTTAAAAAACCTCAGAAATTCACTGAAAAAACCATAGGTTTCAGGGGTGTTATAGTTAGCTGGACTTTTCACTTGTACAAAACCATTGAAATTCCCCCGTTATAGTTAGTTCAGCTAACTATAACTCGCGCGCCCGCAATGCACTGCTGATGACGTCACATATTACATCACTCATGACATGGTCAGTGACATCACTCATGACATCACTGATGACATCTCAAATGACATCACTGATGACATCACTGATGACATCATCCTTGTGATAGAGTGGCAGACCTCCTCTCACCCTAATATAACCTTTGATACACACATTCAAAAATAGAGACTAAAATTTTCAAAACAATGGACATACCAATACCAGTTACAACAACCTCTTCAGTAATTCTAAGATCCACATACACATCCACTCATTCACCAACAGTCCTATACAGTCACTCATACATGTACTCACTCATCATATGTACTCATACACCTATACATCCTGTTACACAATGCCACTCATCCATAGAGTTACTCACACACATAGTCACTCATGCTAATAAAGAATCAAACATACATTTACTTGCATATACAGTTATACACACACCACCATACTTACTTCTACGGAAACTTACACATACTTATTCTTTTAAACAATCACTTATAGAAACACATACTTATTCATACAGGAACTCTTTCAATCTCTCACTCTCACATATACTCACATATATACACCAATAGTCACATATACTAGTTTAAAACATATGTAGTTACTCATAAAGACACTATTGAGACAGTCATTCACTCACTAACACACCCATACACACACTCATCCACCCATACAGTCCTGCACACATGCTGTGTTCAACACATACAAACAGTGAGTCACTCATTCATGCACCTATGCACTACGTAATACCCCCCACCGAACCATGCAGACACTCAGACTGATACTCAAAAAACCAACTAATAACCTATATAGACACCCATGTAGAAACTCACCAACCCATGCAGCCACTTATACACAAAGTGAGAGACTGATACAGATATTTACATATTTAAACATTACTCACTAAGCCATGTATTCACTATGATACACTTAATCAGTCAGTTACACAATCAATTTTTCAAAAACAAATCATCCATTTAGACACTTATATACCCATTTATTCTTCCATCGACCTTGAGATATACATATATAAAACATATTTAATTTTCAGAAAAACACACATTCACTGGATGATGTCATCAGTGATGTCATCAGTGATGTCATTTGAGATGTCATCAGTGATGTCATGAGTGATGTCACTGACCATGTCATGAGTGATGTAATATGTGACGTCATCAGCAGTGCATTGCGGGCGCGCGAGTTATAGTTAGCTGAACTAACTATAACGGGGGAATTTCAATGGTTTTGTACAAGTGAAAAGTCCAGCTAACTATAACACCCCTGAAACCTATGGTTTTTTCAGTGAATATATATATATATATATTCATTGAAAAAACCACAGGTTTCAGGGACGTTATAGTTAGGCTGCAATTTCACTCATACAAAACCAGAGAAATTCGGCTGTTATAGTTAGCTGTGCTAACTAAAACTCACGCCCCCGCAATGCACTGCTGATGACATCACACATTACATCACTTATGACATGGTCAGTGAGATCACTGATGACATCATCCTGTGGGTGTTTTAAAAAAGTTTAAGAACATTATATATATATATATATATATATATATATATATATATATATATATTTATTTATTTTAGCAGAGTTTTATATAGCGCAAACTTGACCCGAATGTAATCAGGTATCAGAGCGCTTTACATAGCACCAGTTTAGTTACATGAGGACACACATTCATTTTTTTGTTACGCACGGGGAGATTAAGTGATTTGCCCAGAATCACAGGATGTTTAGCGTTGTTACCGAGACTCGAACCCAGTTCCCCCAGGTCCGAGGTCGAGCGCCTAGCCATTAGGCCAACTCCTCTCCTATATATATATATATATACATCCACAGAACAGAAAAGCTCCTTCCGGATCTGCTGGGACCCTTGAGAGGTGGCTCACACGCCAGCGGAGCACGCCGGCAAAATTAATGTCCACACCAAACGAAAAAGTTCTTCGTGCGCTCTCAGTAATAAACAGGTGAAACAACGATATCAATATCCAAGAGTTTAATTCACACTACGCGTTTCGGCGACAAGCCTTGATCACGTACGTACACGTAGTGTGATCCGGTAGTGGGAGCAAGACTGTATATTGGTTGATTCGTCCCAACTTATACACAACAACTTGATTAACACAGTTGGCTCCTATTACCTATCCTGAGACCAACTTCATTTCGAGCAGCCAGCAAGAGGAACTCCCCACTCTATGGGGGGGGTATAACAGGGCAAAAACAACGTGAAATTGTCCTAGTAGCATTGCAACATGGAAGAAGAGGCGGAACGACGAGCGGCAGCAGCGACCCTATTCAGCAGGAAAACAGGGGTGCACAACAAAGAGGACAACACCCTGAGAGGGGACGCTTCAATACAACCAGTAGAAGATACCATCAAAAAACTGGAGAAACTTAAAAGAAATGAGGTGTCCAAATGGTGGGAGGCGATTTCTCTACAGAATTATGTAGATCAGAATATGGCGCCAAGAGGACTAAGAATTTTTATCACTCCCACATATGAAGCCCCCAACCCCAAAATGCTGGAGGAATGGTCGGAACACTCAGCTGCAAGCTCCAAAGGCATGATGGGCATATTGATCAAGTATGCTTGGCAGGACTGGGATGAGCTTCTAAAACAGATCAAAACCCTTACTGCAGACTTGCAACAGATGGTGGACAATGATACTTTAAAGAAAATCCTAGAGTCCATGAAGGAACGTCTTACCAAATATGAGGAAGAGATTAAAGCTAGAAAGCAAAGGAAGATGAACAGAGATTACTCGGATTATGAAAAGGGAAGGATCCTAACTTTCAGTAGAAAATATGACCATTTGTATACCACACAGGACACCCTCAGACAAACCATTCCCACTGCAAATAATATCCCGGTATCTGACACCCCCACTGTAAGTGATGTCGAATCAGATGTATCTGAAGGCAACACATCTGGCGAGGACTGTAACATCAGACAGGTCAATTTTTTAGAGGAGTTTCGGGTCCTGCAGAGGGACCGACAAACAACACGGGACAACCAACAACCGAGAACCCGGGGACGAGGAAGAGGACGTGGCAGGGGAAGCGCCGCCACAGAAAAAAGAGATTACAACAACGCTGGGAACGCAGACAAAGGAAGGGGAGCCATGGGAAGCAGAAAAACACGCTCCAACAGAAATTACTAATGGATACGAACATGGTAAATTTAACGGTTGTAAATCTATCCAAAAGACCATTATCCGACATAGAAAAGAGAACCCTATGTTTGGGCCTTTCTTTCTGTCCGTCCTCTCCCTTTAACTACACTGAAACACGCATTGACTTATTCAAATATGCGAGGAAACTCAAACTTAAAAAGTGGTTTAAACTGAAAGGACAAGAACATATACCTGGTAGTGGTAATACGAACAATGACGCCATGGGTAATCTTATGATCAATGATATTGATAATCTTTTGGTTTTAGCTGATTTAGCGCATTACGAAACATCTAATGATGGTGAGATCCGCACCACTCAAATCTTAGGGGATATGGATCTCACTCAAGGGGCAGCAGCATGCACTAATTTCAAAATCAAATCTACTTTTGTGCCCCCTCTTCCCCACGACAACATTGACACATTCCAGGACTGCATTGCCAAATCTCTGGTTGATCTCAGATTCAGTAAAAAATACTCAGGTAGCCGCACGAACAACTTATCTTACACTCAAAGACAGGCACTCAAAACTCTAGCCAGTGACACCACTCTAGTTATACGCCCAGCTGACAAGGGGGGCAATGTGGTTATCCTAGACAGAGACTACTACATTAGTGAAGCATTAAGACAACTGCAAGACACTAATTTCTACATAACCATATCCTGGGACATCTATAACTTGAGCATCACAGAAATCTGGGACAAACTTACTGATTGGAAGGACAAGGGCCTCTTAGTATGGGAAGAATTTTGCTATTTAAAAAGGGACCATCCCAAACTTCCCATATTGTACTTACTACCGAAACTCCACAAAGATAAAGTCAGACCTCCTGGTCGCCCCATTGTCTCTTCCATAGGGAGTGTCAGTGAACACATCTCTAAGTATGTGGACCATTTCCTGAGGGAATATGTCATATCCCTTCCCAGTTATTTGAGGGATACAAAAGACTTTCTTGGCAAAATTGAGGAATTGACCTGGGAGCCCACCTACCTCTTTGTCGTGCTGGATGTCCAGTCCCTGTACACAATAATCAATCACCAACAGGGGATGGAAGCCTGCGAGTACTTTTTGAGGCAAAGACCGATCAGATACAGGGAACAAAGCCGTATGATTATGGAAATGATCGATTTTTGTCTCAAAAACAATATTTTCTCTTTCAATGGCGCCCTCTACAGGCAGGTTAACGGTACTGCCATGGGTTCCTGCTTTGCTCCCAGTTTCGCCAATCTATTCATGGGCTTCTGGGAGCAAGAAATAACAGCCAGCAGGACCCTGGAAACCGATTTCAGTAAAGTTGTCATGTGGCGTCGCTACATTGATGACTTGTTCATCGTCTGGAATGGCACCAGAGGTGAAGCTGAGGAATTTATCTCGAAACTGAATACCAATAGTTACAACATTGTTCTGTCTGGGAGTATCAATGACACCAAAACGGACTTTCTTGACGTAGGACTGGAGGTAGTGGAGAACAAAATATGCACTACTCTTTTTCGGAAAGCTACAGCGGGCAATAGCATCTTGCATGCCCTCAGCAGCCACCCCGATACTCTCAAATGGAGTATACCCTACGGGGAGCTGCTGAGGGCAAAGAGAAATTGCAACAATCCCGATGCATACAGTACAGAGAGGGATAACATTGTCAGCCGGTTCCAAGCTAGAGGCTATCCCAATTGGGTTCTCAGAAAAGCGAAAGAACGCGCGGAAGGGATTGATAGGGTAGACACCCTGAAAGACAGAGTAGAAAGTACCACCGATGATACCTCAGATGTGGTCGGGTGATCCTCACATACAATTCTGATGCACATAAAATCCAACGCATTTTCGCTAAACATTGGGACATTCTTAAATCAGATGGGGTGGTTGGCAATCTGGTTCCTGACAGGCCCAGCATCACCTACAGGAGGAATAAGAACATCAGGGACATAGTAGTCAGAAATGATATCACTGACCGTACCACCAATACTGGCCATGGCCTCATGGGATTTTTTCCATGTGGCCATTGTAAAGCTTGCAGAAACAGCACATTTAAAGACAATCTGACATATGGTGGGGTGTCCAAGAAAATCACGCAATTTCTCACATGTAGTACCTGTTTCGTGATTTATGCCATTGAGTGCACGTGCGGACTTTGGTACATAGGGAGTACCACATGTCCTGCTAAAAAGAGAGTGATGGAGCATCTAAGGGCCATTACTAATAATGACCCCAAATACCCGGTTGCTCGTCACTTTTTCTCCAAACATGGTTCCAACATTAACGACATGAGTTACTGCATTTTGGAACATATACCTAGGAATCCCAGAGGTGGTGATAGAACTCTTCACCTCAGACAACGTGAATCTAGATATATTATTGACTTTCAAACAAAGAGCCCAGGGGGATTGAACATGGATGAGGAAATGTCAATCCACCTTAAATAATGAGGAACCATACAATTATAATCATAGCAAGCTAATATTTTATGTCTTAATTGCTCCCTTACCCGTCCAACATACCATGTGTTTTTATGCTCACCCATGTACAACCAAATCAAGCTGTTTTGTCTTTTAATAGTCTCCTTTTCGATGTGTATGCTATGCTACTTAATACTTCTGTATTGTGTTAACCCTATGAGCTATGTTATTCGTTGCACTGACATGTTCATTTTTTGTATCATTTACAGGAGAGAAGGAAGGAGCCCTTCACTTTGACTCACCGGCACGGGCATCCTACCCTTTCACTCCACGAGTTCACTCTTCACTTGCCCATCACCTCAAACCTTTCCACTGACGGTTTCTTGATAGAACATATGGGCACGCTCATTGGCTAAGATAAGTCCTATGGTTATAGTCATCACGTACACATTTTATGTCTGTAGAGCTACTACTATTGCAGTATAATGTTTCTGTCCCCGTTATTTAGCGCTAGTCATAACATTACTAGGTAGTTGCCTGGGCACTTGCCCGTAGACTGCCATTCACCTGACCCCTGTCTTTAGCTCACGCATTTTTCGTGTCAATTGTTGGGGGCACCATTGCCATGGCAACCACCGTTTCCGTTAATATTAGTATTACCCTACTATTTCTTCGGTCCAGCAGTGCAGCCATAGGGATGTTCCGCACTTGTGGAGACAACTCACATTGCATCATGTATCAATTCTTTCAACTTTGAACTTCGATTCTGAGTATGCAATGTTTTTCTATGTACCAATACTGTTTTTACCACTCTAAGATGGCCGCTGCCTTGGCTCCAACTCATTCCGGTGTATTGACAGCGTAATTTCAATGCTTTATCCACACCTGGGTAGACACGTCACATTGCAGCATTTATTTATCAATTTAATTTTTAATTTTATTTGAATTTGCAATGTTTTCCTGTGTACCAATAATGTTTGTACCACTCTAAGATGGCCGCTGCCCTGGCTCTTTCTAACGTGATGACATCGCATTTTCAATGCTTTATTAGGACTGTTGGGTAACACATGTTCACACGTGATCAAGGCTTGTCGCCGAAACGCGTAGTGTGAATTAAACTCTTGGATATTGATATCGTTGTTTCACCTGTTTATTACTGAGAGCGCACGAAGAACTTTTTCGTTTGGTGTGGACATATATATATACATATATATATATTGTATTTATTAATATTTTATGTATTTAATATTTAATATTTATATACATATTTGTATTGATTTTAAATGCAATAGTGGGAATCAATTACCCATGAAATTTAACCCATTCAATATGAAAACAATTTTATTGTGGTGTTCCCCTGGACCTCCTCCCCAACACTTGTATATTAACCCCTTTTTTCCTCCAAATTTAACATAGAAATGACATTAAGTTAGAATCTAGTATGAAGGGCATACAAAACATGATAGTATTTCATACATTATTTATTGGACGAGCCCTTTAATTTTTGCAGGGTTTTATTATATTTAATTCAATATTTTCTCATAGTTAGGGCACTTTGGAACTAGGTCCAATCAAGACAATAGACATTTGGGAATGCCAGTTTTGTTGCATTTGAGCAAGTTATTTTTTTAGGATTATCTAAATAATTGCAAAACCGGTATTATTTGTTCACAGGCATGTGATAAAAAAATAAAAATATATAGCTAGTCATGGTTAATATAATCAACTAGATCTACATTATGTATTAATGCATTTCACACAAAGGAGCAGGTGATAGAGTTTTATTTGTATTTACATATTTATACTCTAAATTGTAAGCTTGAACCTCCTATGTATCCATGTGATTAATGTACAACATTTTAAGAATTTAAACTATTTATAGTTTGATTTTTTCTATGTCTATGACACATGTGATTGGACGCTGGCACTTTAAATAGATTAAGCACAATAGGTAACGTTGTCATGTGATCAAGGCGGGAAGCTGCCGAAACGCGTCATGGTGACACTATTTTCAAAGCAATAAACGGAAAATAGCACTTATCCTTGGTCTGCTCTCGTTTGTCTCCTGTGGATGAGAAGTGTTGTAGAGCGAGATTTCTTCATATATATATATATATATATATATGCCAGCCACAGTTCAAAGATTGCTGCGCACTCCAACCAGTATTTTAAATTATTCGAATTTTATTTGTTTGCAAACACGATCAATAAAGTTACTGACAAACGCGTTTCAGCCTCCTGGCCTTCGTCAATGTCATTGACGAAGGCCAGGAGGCTGAAACGCGTTTGTCAGTAACTTTATTGATCGTGTTTGCAAACAAATAAAATTCGAATAATTTAAAATACTGGTTGGAGTGCGCAGCAATCTTTGAACTGTGGCTGGTGTGAATTCGCGAGTTTTCGTCCTCGCGGCTGGGGCACCCGCTGTGTTGAGAGCAGGGAGCTGACGGGAAAACGTGGTGAAATATATATATATATATATATATATATATATTCACTTAAAAAACCATAACTCGTGCGCCCGCAATCCTGCTCATGACGTCACATATTACATCACTCATGACATGGTCAGTGGCATCACTCATGACATCACTGATGACATCATCCTTGTGATAGAGTGGCGGTCGCGCGAGTTATAGTTATCTGAACTAACTATAACGGGGGAATTTCATTGGTTTTTTACGAGTGAAATATCCACCTAACTATAACATGTGTGAAACCTATGGTTTTTTTAAGTGAATTTGCAAGGTTTTTTAAATGCTAATTCCTAACTATAACGTGTGTGAAACCTATGGTTTTTTCAGGGAATTTGTACATTTTTTTAAATGCTAAGTTATGTATGTATTATTATTTTTTCTATATTTATTTTACAATAAACTACGTATTAAAAATTGTTTCTTTTTTTTGTTTTTTCACCATGCGCGCACGGTGCGCGCACCCCCGCGATTTTTTGAAAAAAAATGTTCTAACATTTTTTCTGCCTTCGGGGTCCTTCAGGGACCCCCTGACAAAGGCTAGGAGGTCAGGAACTCTCTACCCTGCCCCCTTTTCACGTTTGCCACCTTCCTTTTTCACTCTTGCACTGAAAACAAACAAAATGGCGGCCGACACTTCCTGATTTCGACCGATTCGAACGTTGACTAACCTGTAACCACCAATCAGAATTACGCTCGCGCACGTTAGGGTGCTCGCACATTGCGCGCACGGTGCGCGGCTATAGATATTTATATGCTTTTAAATGCTATTTTCTCAGGAACTACTGAACAGATTAACACCAGACCTGCAAAAGGCACTTCCCTGACCTGAGGACTACCTCTCTGCCAAATTTCAAGTAATTCTGTTCAGCCGTTCGGGATGTACCTTCGACTAAAGGTCCTATGGAAAAATGCATGGGGAAAATGCGTTTTGGGACCCCCCTTTTTTCTCGCCCCCCGCTTGACGAATCACCCCGAGACTTTCGGGGTAGGAGCCGAGCAGAGCGCCCCATTAGTTTTGAAAATTTCGCGAGGATTCGTCAACCGGCGCCAAAGTTATTCAAAATAGAATTTTCAGATTTCCTATGGAAACACGGTCCTAACTATAACTATCTACTGGCGACTGCCAGTAGATAATGTATGTATGTATGTATATATTCCAATCGAAGACGCTCCACGTAATGAAGACACCACCCTCAATGTTTTCTTTTCCCTCTTTATTTCGGCCGGCAGCGGCAGGTTGAAACACAGTTCTCTCAGCACTTGATTTCGCCCCAATCGCCCCAATCGCCAAACGCGTTTCTGGGAAAGGTTCACCTTGATCACTGGCATGGCGTAGGGGAAAGGAACAGCTTTCCAGTAATTCACAGGTGATTTAAGTTCTTTGTACCACCCGACTGGGCGTGTCTGCTCTAAGCCTTGTGGTTACTGTAGTCCATGATATCACCATAGTGGTACTGCTGAACCTTTTCCTCCATCAATAGAATTCCAGTTAGGTTGCTGATTGGAAGTGGGCAAGTCCGCCGCTTTTCTCGTGCCAACCAAACAGGTACGTTGCTCCTTTTGTGTGTCTAAACCATCAAGGAAACATGGACCCGACCTTCCTGTGGTGGGGTGTCTTCGTGGCCAGAGCAGGCTACATATATGCCAATCGTAGACGCTCCACGTAATGAAGACACCACTCTCAATGTTTTAGTTACCCTCTTTATTTCGGCCAGCAGCAGCAGGCTGAAACACAGTTCGCTCAGCACTTGATTTCGCTCCAATCGCCAAACGCGTTTCTGGGAAAGTTTCCCCTTGATCACTGGCACGGCGTAGGGAAAAGGAACAGCTTTGCAGTAATTCACAGGTGATTTAAGTTCTTTGTACCGCCCGACTGGGCGTGTCTGGTCTAAGCCTTGTGGTTACTGTAGTCCATGATATCGCCATAGTGGTACTGCTGAACCTTGTCCTCCATCAATACAATTCCAGTTAGGTTGCTGATTGGAACTGGGCAAGTCCACCGCTTTTCTCGTGCCAACCAAAGAGGTGCATTGCCCCTTATGTGTGTCTAAACCATCAAGGACACACGGACCTGCTCTTCCTGTGTGAAGAAAGAAGCAACAGAGGTGGAGAAAGATGCCTACTTCGACTGTACCTTTCCACAGACTCATACAAAGTAGGCTAATCACTATAACTTCTCCCAAGAATTCTTAAACCTCACTTTTCTCTTCTAGGTTCACTATTCATTGACCAGAATGTTAGGCCTACCAAATGTAAAACAGCAATCCTAACCATATCACATGTTACATACAAATAAACATACAAATACTTGTATATCTAAGTTTCAAACAGCATACTCTGTAAATGTGTGTACAAAAAGGTGTATGCATTTCTTTCTGCTCACAACACAGTGCACATGGGTATTCAATAGTATATTTGACGGGCTCTATAATACCTAAATATATAATACATGTCTGCCTGTGCAACCAACTGACAGAGCAGAAGTGAGAAGATTTCACCAACTATAGGAGAAGTTATCTTTTTTTTAAGCTACCATCTTCAGTGCCACTGGTGGCAGGGGCATGCAAGACAATCCCTTAAATTAAAAATTCAGCGATCCCCCATCATACATCTCCATGGGCCCATGACATGGGGCATGTATTCATGTTACTGTCATATTATGGGGCAGATTTATGTTGCACTTGCGCCACTTTTGCGCCGCCGTTGCGTCACTTTTGTGACGCAGCAGCGGCGCAAATCCTGCACCATGGTGCGGGGTATTTACAACGTGACGCATCTGGGAGATGCGTCACGTTGTAAAGCCTTGCGCCACATGTAGGCATTCCAGGGCAGGTGGGGGCGTTCCGGCGCAGGAACGCCTCCTAAAACTGGCTGAGTGAAATCTACAAGATTTCACTCAGTCACTTTTAGGCCCATGCTGCGTCAAAACCCTGCGCCTGCTTGAAGCAGGCGTAAGGATTGACGCAGCATTGTACAGATAGGGCCCCCCAGAACATTGCTGGTGCTGCGTCGCGCTTGCGACGCAACTCCAGCAATGCGCCACTTTTACGGCACAGATGCGTCACGCATCTGTACCGTTTTTGCCCCATGGTGCGCCGCATTATAAATGCGGCGCATCCATGGTGGCGCTGCTGTGGCGCATAATAATTGGCGCATCCCTGCTGATATGCAGGGATGCGCCAGTTAACATAAATCTGCCCCTATGAGTTTTTGGTGCTTCAGCAAGACATTTTTTGGGGCCTTTGTTCGGAATAACTTTGATTTATATTACACATTTTCTGTTAATTCAAACCTGCATGATACCAAATAATGTTGAATTATACTTAAACCTTTAGAAATGGGGTCCCACACATGAAATATGTCTTGTCCAGTGTCCCACAATCCTTAGGAAGGGTCGTAGCTTGGGGGGGGGGGGTGGGTTGGGGTGTTACATCCCCTCAGTGAATGTATTATTTAATAAGTAGTTGAGTATAGGAGTTTTCAGTCAGGTATGATAATGTGTCTGTTAGATTTCCCCTAGGATTTTTAAATACTCAGACAAAAATACACATACAAACTCTGTTTTGAAGGTCTTACAATGTGATTATTTTACAAAATACTGTGTTGTACGTACCCTTCGCGATCCACACTCCTTTCCCCTGGCCCTTAAGCCCCCCTCATGTGCTGCTTCTCAAATAATGATACGCCAGTGTGATTGTCAGAAAATCTGAAGCTCAAACCCCCAGTCTCATTGGCCAAGCTATGCCCCTGTCCTTAAGATTACAGTGGGTAGAGCGAGAAAGAGTAAGAGTTAGAGGTAGACAGAGAAATAGAGGTAAGAGAAAGAGAGAGAAAGATCACTCTCTCAGGAGACCCCTTGGAAGGTGGGGGCTCAGGGTAATTGCCCCTTTTGCACCACCAGAGCAAAAATAAACCACCTCCAAACTAGAGTTTTGCAAATAGAGTCCACCATTTAGTTTGACCACAAGGGAGAGCTTAATAATTGAAAATATCTCACAATTTTGTGTTTCATATTTCTATTTACGTGCATAGTCAATAAGTAAAAAACATTGTTTTAATCATCCAAATTTATGAAAAACTCCTACTGACCCAGTAGTGCAGAATAAATACCATAACAACCATTCAAGCGCGACATATATCACTCATACCATAACAATAAACTCAAACACTGACAATTAAAACATCTCATATATTAAGCAATAGCAAGACACCCTTCTCATCAATGCTAATTGTGGCCACGAGAAATACCTATCATGGTATAATTTCTTAATGTCAATGTGCCACATAAATACATTCAACCTTCACTTAAAGCAAAACGTTGTATTATTGAATATATTGTGCACTTTTTTATGTATGCAGGGTGAACATAATATACATTTCAATCTTTTTTGGTGTCAAGGTGGCTATAGTGCTGGTGCCTATGCGCGTTTCGGTGAATGGTGATCAGCTGACCACTCACCTTCTTCAGGGCTCAAACTGGTAACTCAACGAAGTAACTTTGCCCATGCCTTAAAACACCTCTGATGTTAAATTATTTTAATGTGCATAAACTTCAGCGGATCCTGGTCAGGCTGTGTGTGTTATAGTGGGAGGCAGGCACATCCCTGGGTGGTAGGGTCTGGTGTAGTAACTTGGATCACTTCACATCTTGAGGTTTGGAAGTTCATGCACAATTACAGAGAAAAGGAGCCAATTGGGTCACCCCGGTAGGGCATCAGGGCTTCCCTGGATGGGAGTGCCGAGAGGAGCACCCCTGGTCTGGAGGGACCAGGCTGGGTCTCTATACCTCTGGGAGGGTGGAGGGGATGGCAGGGCTTGTGGCCTCTACACCCCTTGGTGAAGTGAGAGTGGTGACATTAGGGTCTCTACAACTCTTTGTAGGAGACTGCACAAGATAGGGTCTCTACACCTATGAGTGGGGAGAGGGTCTGGGGCCTTACACCAATGTGTGGGAAGGAGACAACTTTGCAACTGGGTTCTCCGCACCCCTTTGGTGGAGAAGAGATGGACTGGGTCCTCTAGACTGTGTGTGGGGAGACCGCAGGATCTGGGGAGTACACCCCTGTGTAGGTGAGACTGTAGGAGCTGAGTTTTCATACCTCCTCTGTGAGGGAGACTGCAGGAGCTGGGCCCTCTACAGCCCTCTGTGGGGGAGACTGCAGGAGCTGCGTTCTCATACCCCTGTGTGCGGAGGAGAGGGGAAGTTGTGGATTCAGAGGTCACCAATACCTTCGCTAATGCCTGGGCCCAGGATTTCTGGCGCCAGCAGCATGTGGGCTTCTCATGTCCCCGGCAAGTCCCAAGACGCAAAGATGACCTCTATCTGAGCAGCTGGGATGGAGAGGGAGTAAGCAGGTACCCTGAAACAAAGGTAGCTGGCAGAGATCCCCCTGCACTGGGGCAGTAGTAATTGCGCACTTATAAGTCGGGTGGTGTCCTCCGTGACCGTCGAGGCACTGTACAATACGTCAACCACATTTTGTGTGCAGCTTCTGATACCACCTCATTGTTAAATGCGGAAAGAAATGTATATGAAGAGAGCAACTGCAGTAACATACAGAGCCCGAGGACTGTAGGTGCCTGGGGAACGCACAGCGCGAGAAGGAGGAACTGTCCTACAAAATACACAGCTGGGAGGAGGAGCTAAACAGGGGAACACACATACAATGCTTTATATTGGGGTGGGGACATCGAGGGAGCTGCCGTGGGAATACACAGTGGGAGGAGGAGCTGTCCTTGGGAATACACTGAAAGGAAGGGCGAGCCGAGGATCATGCAGCCTGGAGCGGAAGCGGAAATAGGAACACGGAGCCAGGGGGAAGGTCTGCCAGGGAGTGGAAGAGCCTGAAGGAGGAGCTACCCTGGCGGAAACACGGGAAAGGTGGGGGGGGTGAATGTGGTCCATGCAGCCAGGAGGAGGAACTCAACAGAAGGGTACATGACTAGTATTAAGAACTGCCATGGACAAAGCCCAGCCAGTGGGAGGCACCGCCCTGGGAGTGGTTGTGGTGTGGAATATACAGAGGTGATGGAACAGCACTGGGGATACACAGCTGGGGGGAGGAGCTGCTCTGGGAGGTGCACAGCTGGGTGTGGTGGACTGTAGAGTGGTGCTCACAGCTAAGAGGAGCTCTACTGAAGAATAAATGCACAGCCAGGGAGGAGGGAGTTGTCAATGCAGAATACACAGCGAGGAAAGGGGGAGTTGTTTGGGGAATAAACAGCCTGGGCTGGGCGGGGCTACCATCAGTCTCTGGGTGAGCTAAGCCACTTTCTACCCCCAGTTGGGGATAGCTAGGGTAGGACCCACCAAACCCCCAGGCAACGAGCTACCAGCCTGGGGAATCCTCTGGTCTCCGGAGGGAGTCATCGAAGCACTCGCAGAGCACCCAGGACATGGAACCTACTGTCTACAGTCAAAGCAGGGCATGCTGGGACCACCTGGGGAGCCATAGAGGGGCTGAGCTGACCCCCCAGGAGTGACACCTCAGCTTTTGTCTTATGCACCCAGGATGAGCACCAAGGAAGAGGCCATGAAATACCCCTCCGGGCCACTGTTCAGCTTCAGCTTCCAGAGCATCCTGCAGGGCACAACCAACGGCCCCCCCATGGAGGGCCCTGCCCGGACCGCCGCCCACTGCAGCAGCCCCTCGCTGTCCTCGGATGATGAGTAATCGGACGAGGGCTGGAGGGGGGCTGGCTGTCTCTCTCCAAAGGCGGGCAGCAGGGGCTCGCAAAGGGCCTGGAGTTTCTCGCCCTGTAGCCCCCTCACCTGCCCGGGTAAATGAATATGTCTTCTACATTTGCATACTTCTGTGTGACTTCGAGTCTGCTCATGGTATGTGTACTTCACGGTGCCCATTTCTACCTGTACTCACCCCTGTGTACTTTTCTGCCGTTGCTCCCTTCGGGCCCTCTACTTCCCTGCCACATCCCCTCACACCTCACTGTCTGCACCCACCTCAGTGCGTGTCTCGCTCGAGGTCCACCGCTTCACTGCATTTAAGCTTTTCTATGTCCCTTTTTAGGTCTCAGCTGTCGAAAGCATCGCATGCGCTGCTCTCGGCATCGAGAGCTTCTTGGAATCAATACAGATTCCGAAGCTCCCGGAGGCAGAGTTGAAGCCCCGCCCAGCTTTCTAATTGGTTCGTGTCATGTAGTATGCAAAACGTAGGCTTTTCATTGTAAAGGCTTCTTAGTCCCTCCTTGTTGCCGCCTTGTATCCTTTTTGCCACGCCCAACGGGATGTGATCTTTTACCGGCGGCATAACACCCTCTCCCTCATTAGCTGGGACGCACTATGTTTTCCACACAATGCCAATAGCATTTTGTTGAAGGGCAGTCAAACCGATATGTGCCTTATTTTTTACTGTATTTTGGAGCACGGCGCCCGCTTCAGGCACACCGCGCTTTGTTTATTTACTTATTTGCCTGGACGACTTGTGGCTGCGCGGGGGTGGCTCGAGACTCCAGGCAGAGAGAATCCATAGTATCGACAAGCCTGTCAGGGCGCGGAGTTCAGTCCTTCTGTGATGGGTTCAGTGGCGAGGGAAAGGAAATACCATCGCTGTGATGGGGGGGGCAGGGGAGGGGATTGAAAACATGAACTTGCCCGCTCAGATGTTGCCCTTTCCAATGCTTGCAAAGTAAGCAATAGTGACATTTAAGAGCAGCCGCTTTCGTTTAGGATAAATCAACCCGGCATGATGTGTGTTTACACTGGGTCCTTCTCTCCAGGCTTCGCGTCTTTCTATATCCGACTCCGCGCAATAGTATCTTTTTGGGGAAAAACTGCGAGGCATGGCAGCACTTCATTCACCTAATGTTCGATATTGTCATTAGCTGCATCCGTGACTCTAACCCCGGAAGGTTCTGCTGGTAGCTCTCACAGGTTTTTTTTCTCACTTTCTTCCGCACATTCCTGTGACGTGGAGCTCGTTTTACAGGCGCGAGCGATTGAGAGAGAGAGAGGAGGGGAATGGCGGGGGAGGAGAGCGTGAGCTGGTTTGTCCAGAAACAGAGTTGCCGCTGGCAGAGTAAAAGAAACAAACTAGAATCCAGGCTAAGTATTATCAGTGGAAATGCACTACTGCCGCCGCAGGTGCATACCCTAGTTTAATGCAGGAATATAAAGAATGGTCCGTGCCTATATTCAACTTGAATTCAATTCAAATATACTGAATATGTATTGCGTCAAAGCTACAAGACTGGTATTAAATCCCAAATAGAAACCACTACGATATTGTAATAAGTTATGAATACTAACCCTGGGCGAGACACTACGCTTCGCCCACGTAGTGTACGTAGCGCTGCCTGCTTCGCAGTTTTCGAAGTAGGCGAAGCAGGCAGCGCTACGCACACGCCAGGGCGAAGCGTAGCTGCCTGACACCCACCACCCACCTCCCGCCCGCCCTCCTTTTAATAACATACCCTAATTGTAAATTAAATAAAAGTAAAGACTCTTACCTGAAGCGCGGCGTCTCCGGGGCTCCGTTTTCCTGGTTTCCAACTTCTTCTGAGAAATGCGCATGCGCGGACGCCCGCGCATGCACATTTCTTGCGAGAAATGCGCATGCGCGGGCGTCCGTGCATGCGCATTTGTCAGAAGAAGTTGGAAACCAGGAAGAGGGAGCCACGGAGACGCCACGCTTCAGGTAAGTGTCTTTACTATTATTTAATTTACAATTAGGGTATGTTTTAAAAGGAGGGCGGGCGGGAGGTGGGTGGCGCGTAGGGGGGCTACGCGGCGCACGTAGTGTGCGTTGATTTGGGCACACTACGCGCTGCTTCACGTAGCCCCACTACGCCCACCCTTAAATACATGCAAAATATTATAGTGAACACAATTACAGATGCGCCAAAGAAACAATTATCATTTGTAATGCATTTATTTCTCAATTAGACTCAAAACATAATTGTATGCATTTTGTGATAGGTTGCATGGGAGGAAAGAAAAGAGGGATTTAGGACATGCATGTGTGGGGTAGTGAAGGAGAAAATCATAGATTCAGAAGTAGACTATTCAAATTAATTGTAACAATCAACTGGTAAGGAAGACCAGTGTCGAGAGACCTGTCCGTAATTAGAACACATGTTTAGAAAAATGCTTTTAATTCAGTCATGCAAACATGCATATTCATGAAAAGGTAGAACGGGGTAACAGGTACAGTTCTAGGGTGGAGAGCGTCGACGTTTTGACTCGACTAACGCAAGGAGGGAAAGTAGGGTCCTCAGCTGCGAGTCTTCATCAGGACGGGGTAACGCAACCTGGGGGTAGGGAATGTGATTTATTCTGACAGCGCTAGGAAACAGAATATAATTGAATACAAAAGGCGTAGTGGAGAAACTAACCTAATCCTGGTGCCAGTCTGGCATCACAGGTCAGTCTAGGAACCAAGGAAAACCGCAGATCGCAGTCATACTGTCATGAAAAGAAACATGGGGAACGGCCAAAATTGCCAGTAACCTAGGAGCCAGAGCTGAGCTTCCTCACCCTTTAAGTGGATGTATACAGTCACATCCAGGTTGTGCGCCCCAAGATTGGCCCTTATGTGATTCAATCACCAATCCTGCTGAGTAAAGCATACGGGCAGGCGTAAAGAATCTCAGTAATATACAAAAATATACAACACCACTAGTGAGGCTTGTTACGGTGCCACCGTATAGCATCAGTAGCGCAATACAAAATCGGCGACCCCTTCAGTGGACATGAAATACAGTGTGTAGGATAATCAGGGTTCAATAATTATGCCAATGAAAACAGTTCCGTTGGGTATGGGAGCCGCAGTGTAAAGAGAAACTGACTCGAGTAATTTTTCCAAACAGCCCAACCATCACAAGTATCCAGGGCGAGAGGTCTCAACTAATGGCAAAATATGTCGACCCACTGATATCGTATGGCTGGGAGAGGGGACTGAGGTTTACCTTAGTACAAGAATTCCGGGCACTCAGAACGTGTGCCTTAGTCAAGTGACAAGCAGAGGCTGAATGCGAGGACGGCTGTTGGTTTAAGACCGCTTCCGAAAGCGGAAACCGTGATGTGCACGTCACTCGAACGTAGTGAGACGTGCGTTCGAACGGAGCCGACAACTGAGAACGGGACGCTATTCCGGTATAGAGAACTACGGGCAGAACTTGAGGAATGTCTGATGGCACCTCAGAGAGCCGTTAATCTCTGCGTAGGCCACTCAGAACGACGCGCATAATGGGGAAATGCTAAGTAACCCAAGGACTGAATACAAAATTGCGGATCTAGTGATTATCCAAGATATATATCATAACACAATAGAGTCCAAACCCCAAAAAGGGAGAGTTAACAATATAAGCATGTGACAAGTATCACTATATAGAGTGAAAAATACAAAACCTATCTATATTCAAGTAGTGTGCATGAAAGGGTCTATGTACAAGATTAAAATCAATGTATCCAAATACCTGCCTATGTACATTCTAGGTTACATAAGTATTCAGCATGCCGAGGCAAGTGGCCATGGCGGATGCTGAAAGACAGGCTAGCTAATCGTATAACATTCACATATTAGTGCCTTACGTATCAGCTGATATGTAGGGTAGCTGCTTGTCGGGCTATCTCTTCATACTCGTTCAGCCCTCTAAGTATCGTGTCAAATGTGTGTATCCATTTACATTCACAGTAGTTAAGAATGTGTGAGAGACTACCCCCTTTTTTTGGATCACGAAAATTATTATTTTATTTTGGGGGTTTGCATTAATATTTCCAAAATAAAAAGCTTTTGCTTGAAAATATATGTATTTCCATCAAACAAGCTGATGCTTGGAGACACAATGATTATATTGTAACAAGCATTGGAGATGCAACAGGTCTCACCTTTGATTAAGTTAAAGCCATTTGCTTTGCTAATGGTATTGTATAGCAAAGCAAATGGCTTTAACTTAATGAAAGGCGAGACCTATTGCATTTTTAATGCTTGTTTTTCTTATGTCCTTTCTTTCTGCCAGAACCTCTCACTGTCCCCTTTCTGCCTGACCCTCTCACTAACCCTTTTCTGCCTGCCCTCTCACTATCCCCATTCCGCCTGGACCTGGGACTGTCCCATTTCTGCCTGAAACTCCATTGCCACCTAATCTTCCCAAATCTCTCACTGTCCCTTTTCTGCCTGAACATGTCACTTTCCCCTTTCTGCTTGAACCTCTCATTGTCCCTGTTCTGCCCTGACCCGTCACTGCCCCGTTTCTGCCTGAAACTCTCACTGTCCTGTTACACACATATTTGTCTGCATCATGTGTGCACCTCTTAACTCTCAGTGCCTCACCTCATAGTATTTGGAAGCATCTCTTTGCCCCTCTTCCATCCCCACCGGTGCTTGTCCATGCCCTCTCCATGTGCTTGTAATGGTCGCCTATGCCTCTTCTGTTCACTGCCTATAACATCCTCTGTCCTGCTATGCCCCCACATGCCCCCATGCCTTGGGGAGGTGGCGGTCCCCGGGGCAGGTTATGGGGGGCAGGAGCCCCCACACCCCATGCCTTTAATTTAAAAAACAATCCCCGTGGAGGTGGCAGTCCCCGGGGCTGCTGAGGGGCTGCGTGCCCCCCGCATGTAATCAACATGGCCCCGGGACCTGACCCACCCGGGGGCTGATTAAAATGAATCACTGGACACCGTGCTTAGTGGTTTTTTTCCCAGTGGGATTCGAGCACCCGGCGTTAATTCTGCCAATTTGTTTGTTTTTTAAATGCTTTTTTTGGGCTGGACCCCCTGAGCAGACCTAGGGGGTCAGGGTGTTTCTACTCTGCTCCCCTTTCTTAGTTTTTAACATTTTTTTTACCTTTTTTTTGTGACTCGGTTCAACCGAGTCACAAGATGGCTGCCAACACTTTTTGGTTTGGAGTATTGGCACCCAATCATAATGAAGCTCATGCTCCGGAGGGTTTGCGAATCCTCCTCAGCCACCAGATATCGATATTTTTCATTTTTTAATTTCTCAGGAACTACTGAACAGATATACACAATGTAAAGCAAAGAGAGCCCTCTGGACCAAGGGATACCTCTCTGCCAAATTTGGTGTAATTCCGTTCAGCAGTTCGGGCTGTAGACGCGACAAACGTTCCTATGAAAATGAACATGGAGAAAACGCATTTTGGGACCCCTCTTTTTTCTCAGCCCCTGCTTGACGATTCACCCAAAACTTTTAAGACAGGAGCTGACAGGAGCGCCCCATTAGTTTTAAAAATTTCGCGAAGATTCGTCAAACGGCGTCAAAGATATTGCCAAATCAAAAAACGCTTTTTCTATGGAAACTAGGTCCTAACTATAACTACCTATATATATACATTTCAATGCATATATATATATATATAGAGAGAGAGAGACACAGAGTGAGAGAGAGAGAGACATTGTTAAAATGGTTAATTATTACACTTCTTTGTGAACCATATAATACAAAGAGTAGCCAGGCATCAAAATCCTTCATTTCTCACACAACAGAAGCTCACTCTATGATATCACAGTAATACTGAAGACAGCTACCAAAACTATCCAACAACAAATGTAATTTACTTACATATTTAACGTTATAGTGTTCAAGGAATGCTGGCTGAACACTGACATTAACATGGAGTGTGGTTCACAATGGTCAGACCTGAACATAATTCATTGAAAGACATGCTGTGATCTGGTATTCTAAAAATATGCAACTTCTATATTAAAATCTCTGTCCAGGAACACTCATCTGTTTGCATTTTACAAGTGAATATCCTTTATAGTATACCTGATGCTGCTTTGACTAAGAAATATGTCATACCTTGAATTGGGAATGAGATTTCTTCCAAATTCCCTACTCAAGTCAAAGTTAAATCAGCTATTAACAATTTCATTATGTCATAAGTAAAATCAAAAATTTCAAACACATAAAAAGAAGATCATTTCCAAATATAAAATAGTCTTTAATTTCAAACAAGAAAATAAAACTCAGTAAATAGCAGAATAGCTAGTCATATTCATACATCAGTTGGTTGTACAGAGTGAAAGTATTCCTTACTTGAATTGCACCATTTATAAAAAGGGAAACAGCTTTGCAGATATAATCAGTCTCAAGGCTACATAGAAACTTAAAGGCTTCCTGATGCATTATAAAATTCCTCGATAATAGGATGAGACGTAAAACATGTTTCCGAATTTCACAATCGAAACCACAGAATAATAGAAAGTGCATTGATGTTTGTGCTGACAATCCATTGCACAGGCATCTGGGAAGTCTATTGGAACATATGCCTTTATTTGGGATAACTACAAGACGATGTGCAATACCTACGGGCTGATTACAATAATTCTTCTACCCGAATCGGTTTTGGAATTGTGTCCCACCGAATCGGGTCCTGCCAGTCCTACTGAACTATTACTATGCTTCCAGATAACGTTAGGTAGGACTCGCATTGACTTCAATGAGAGCCTGTGTTCCAAACGAGAACACAGGCTCCCATGGACAATAGGGCTGGTTGGGGAAAAACTTGCACCCTATTCCTGCCACACTGTGCATGCATGGGAAGGGGGGACCCATGGGTACCCCCACGGGCCCAAGGTGAAGGGGGGCCAGCTACCTGTCCCCAAAGTCAGATTCTGACAGCTGATCTGTGTTGGTACAAACATACGGGAAAGGCTGTCCGAATTTAACATCCTAATCGATCAGTTGGAAATGTGGTCTGTATACTGCTACGATTCGGCTCCGAACGACTCAGTTACTACCAATGCCTTTCGGAACCGAGTCAGACAGTTTGAGCGCTTTTCAGCCGTTGTAATCGATCACTGAGAAATGTGTCCGTGTCGGTCGGAAAGGTGGGTTCATAATCGGAATCGGACAAATCGAATGCATTTTTGGAGCCGTTTCTGATGACATCCTAATCGACCCCCTAGTCAGAACCTAGTGAGATAAAATATTTTCTGGATATCTGTGATCATCACAAGGTAACCCTGCAGCTCAGATTGCAAGGGCCCTACCAGGTAATTAATTACTGAAGTTTTCTGCTTTTCTTTGGATTCCATCTCACCTGTTCGTTTATAGGTGAAAATGGCTTTTAGTTCTTTCTTGCCAAACTGTAACATGTCCGCTTGATTCTTGATGTGCAATTCCACGTCAATTTTCTTTATTAAACTATTGACATGCACCAGCCAGAGGATTTTATTGCAGTGCTCAAGGGCAAGGCAGTCATTAATTACTTCTCTTAAGAATTTCATGCCTGGTTTACTCCAAAAGCTGTGGCAACCAGTAATCACAGTCAAGTCAATTACATCCTCCAAGTATGTGACACTTAATTCCCTGTGGGTAATTAAGGTAGAAATAGTATGCTGTACAGCAAGGAGCCTAGCCCAAATTTTCCTTTCCTGGATTTGCAAAATATTTTGCCCCCTCAACCTCCAAAGTATTGGTCTGTAGATGGCTGATGGTATACATTTGCTCCTATGAAGCTGCGACATCTCACAAATAGGTTTATTTGTGAGAGAAATATAAGACAGATTCCCCTTGATGACCTGAAAGAAAGGGTAAGAACACTACTTCCCCTCAACACGAATTACCTATGTACAACCTAGCTTACTACACACTACAATACAACAATGTCAACCATACTAGACCAAGTAGCCCCCCTAAAGCAAAAAAGAGGAAGGATTAACCCATTGAGAGCCTGGTTCAATACAGACCTAAACTCTGAAAGAAGACATCTCAGAGCTGCAGAAAGACTCTGGTGGAACAACCCGTCCCCAACCCACCTTGACCAACTCAAATCAGAACGCAGGAAATATAAAATACATATGAAGAACGAAAAGTCGAACTTCTTCCGTAGTGCTCTAGACAATGCCAAAAATCGTCCCAAAGAACTCTTCAACCTCATCAAACAACAAACATCTAAACCTCCCTTATCAACCATGCTGGGTTCCAAAGGACTATGTGACACCTTTGCCAAGTTCTTTCACAACAAAATCACCAAGATTGAACGCTCCCTGGAGGACCACCCCCATCATCCAATGATAACCCGCCTCCCAACAACAGGGGAAACAACCCCCCTCGACACCCTCCGAGCAGTTGGAAGTCATTCAACCTCATCTCGGAAGCAGAAGTCATGGAAATGATTATCAGGTCCAAACCTTCTTCACACATAGCTGACCCCATTCCTGCCCAACTGGCTAAAAAGCTCAACCTCACCATAGCCCCTCTTTGGGTCAAGATTATAAATAATTTCCTGAGTACTGGAATCATGCCAGACTGTTTAAAAATCAGACAAGTCACACCCTTATTAAAAAAACAGGCACGGACCCAAACAACCCTAAAAACTTCAGCCCGGTCTCTAATCTCCCCCTCCGATCCAAAACCCTGGACAGATTTGTTCTCTTCCAAATTAACCAACACATTGACAGCAACAACCTTCTAGATACTCACCAATCAGGCTTCAGAAAAGGCTGCAGCACAGAGACAGCGATCCTGAATGTCATAGATATCGGCAGTCTTTGTTACGGTTGATGACAATCTGATCATAAATGTACTCCGAGAGAGAATTGGTGCAGATGAGTTGGTCTTACAATGGTTTACCTCCTTCCTTCAGAACCTTTCACAAAGAATACAAATTAACAACTTCAAGTCCGACCTCCTCCCCAAAACTAGGGGAGTCCCACAAGGATCAGTTTTCTCCCCACCACTGATTAACATCTACATGGAACCCCTCACCTCCATACTCAAAAAAACCAACATCCCCTTCCACCTCTATGCAGATGATACCCAGATCTACCTAGAAACCTCCTCAATTGTAGACATACAGAAACTAAATAACACCCTGAAAAAAGTCCAACACTGGCTACCCAAAACCACCTAAAGCTCAACCAAGACAAAACGGAAATCCTTTTCACATCCAACAAGGAGACGACCCCCTAATCATAGAATGGCTAAAATCCATTGACACTCTTAATAGCAATCTTACCCTGGCAGACTCTGTAAATCCCTGGGAATCACTCTGGACCCAAAACTAAACATGGTCAAACATATCAAGAACTCAGCGAAGAGCGCAATCCTGAACCTAAAACTACTCAACAAAATAAAACCCTTCATCTCCCCCAATGACCTTAAACTGGCCACACAATCCTTGTTTCTGTCCAGATTGGACTATGGGAATGCAACACTCAACGGCACGGCAAAATCTCACTTAGCCCACCTCTGAGCAACTCTAAATGCAGCTGCTAGGATGATCACTGGAGTAAAGAAATACAACCACATTTCTTCCTCACTAAGAGAGCTAAAATGTCTCCCAATCAAAATGCGTGCCATCTTCAGAACTGCCTGTCTTACACACAAAGCTGTTCACACTGGTAAACCGGCCTACCTGGCTTCCAAACTCAAAAAGGCAGGACAAACAAGGAACCCCAAGAGCAGCAACATTCTTCTTCACACCCCACCGAAAACTCACACACAAAAATCCCTGTCCAGCTCCATCTCGGAAAATGGGCCTAAAATGTGGAACTCCATACCAGTCCACATCAGGACTAATCCCTCATTCGTAAACTTTAAAAGACAGCTCAAAGACCTCCTCCTCAACAGTCCTCTTCTAAATGGAGAGATGCCTCAAAATGTGTCAAAGCTCCAACACCAAAGAAATCCTGCCCAGCGCAGAACATAGATACTTCAGTGCTGTTTTTTGTAATACTGAATAACTGATTGCAACACGATATATGTTGTAAAGCGCTCCGATACCTTTGGGTCTGGCTAGCGCTATATAAAACTCTTAAATAAATAAATAAAAAAAGGTTTATTGCCAACTTTGCTTGCAAACCTAAACAAAGTCGCAGTCGATTTAGCAAATCATGAATAATTCTAAGTGGAGGTTCCAGGAGCCAGAGTTTGAGAACGGTACATCAAAATAAGAAACATTTGTTGCTTCTAATAATTTATATTTCCTAATAAAGAGTGATTTCTTTTTGGGTCTACCTCTTCCACACTCCATAGTATAATACACCCTTGTCTTACTCCTCTGATAACTCTAAATCTCAGTGTACACTCTCTCTTTAGTCCACATCTTTAGTCCAAATCTTACATGTGAGGTCATTGAAGAGTACATCTGAGAAGGATGAGTAACAATGTCCATGGTAGTACCCACTAATTATGAGATGGAGATTTATGCATTGTACCATGGTCCCTATATCCTTCCTGAAACCGTATTGAACATCTGTCAGTGTCAACACAGAGTTTTCCACCATCCAATCATTCAATCGATCTGAGACAATCCCCCACATTTTGGCAAGGAGTCCAGGAGGGATATCTGGAGGTAAAACCTGGGATCCACCGTCTCCTTTTTTGTATATATAGAGGATAATCAGCCCAGGTTTGAGGAATGGTCCCAAAGGCAGCTGCATTAAAAACATTTGCATGGACTGGTGCCTATAATTCAATGGGGGCCTTAAAAATATCTACTGGAGTCCGGTTGGGCCAGGGGCTTCAGAGGCAGTAGACTTTCCTATGGCTGCAACAACCTCCTCCACTGTGATCAATTGTAGGGGAGTTAAAATCAGATCACTTGTGTCACTCTGGGGTACTGCTGTATAGTCAATACAAGGTTTAAAATACCTTTGAAATGTTCATCCCAAGTAGATGGGGCAACTAAGAATTCCATTTTTGGATTTACTATCTGACAAAAAAGGGAGTTTAAAATTTTCCAAAAAAGGCCACTATCCCTTGTGTGTTCTGCCTGTTCTAAGCCGACCCAAGCTTGATCCCGCAGCTCACTCTTACGTTGACCTAGGGCCTGCTAAGGTTTGATCGGAGGAGCATCATTTCTTCTCTATCCTTGGGGATTTTTGAAGAGCCTTTCTTAATTTGTCATTAGCCTGTGTACAATGTCGGTCAAACCACCCAGTGGGTTGTGCCTGTTTACTAAAGTTATTCTTTGTTAGTTTATCTGCTATGACTAAAGTGATCCTACTGAAAGCTCAAATAACTATCAGGTGAAGGTTCAATTTCCGTGCACATAAAGTAATCTTCCAAATTACTTTTTACCAACTTTTCTAAAACACTGGTACATTTACCCTCGACAATTTCAAGCTAAACGCATTTTTTTGGGCTGTGACAACCAAGGTAGACTTCTTGAGACTGAATTGGTAATACTACTGTAACTGTATGTGGAAAGTGGTCGCTATAGTAGGAGACATCAATGACTAGTATACTAGATAGGTTGTCTTTATTTGCTGACATTAGATTTTGATCAATCCAATAAGTACTACTGTTTCCACAGAAAGTCTGCAGGGGAGTACCTCCACTTTGAGTCAAGATTTCTAAACTGTGTTTATAGAACAACAGGTTTAAAATGTCCCCATATGTAATATTGGGAAATTGCAAAAAGTGATTACCTTCGGTGTCTTCATGACTACAAATATCAGTAAGTGAATTTACATAGATGTCAATATTGAAATCTTCTGCCCAGATGAGTATCCAGTATCCAGCAGTATCCTTTGTAAAATAATCCAATTCTTTCTCAAGGGACCTTACAACCTCACAAAATGTATTACTAAACACATCATAGTAAAAATGTCTCAAAACAATAGATAGATTCATATTTTCCTTAATTAAAATCAGTTAGGAAAATGGTGAGATGGAAGAAAACTTTCTAACAGTCACCGGGGCTGTAGTTGAAACCAAGGCAGACAAACTACCCTTGGCTCGCCCATGTGCTGATGGTAATGCAGAGCTAATTATAGCAGTATACCCATTTATGGAGTAGTTTCCGGTATGCCAGATTTCTTGAAAACACAATACATCTGTCGTGCGGATGTAGTTGCACCATTCGCTGTTGGCCAGCTTACTTTTCACACCAGCAATATTCCAGGATCTAAGAGTGAGGGACTTTGTGGCAATATCTACTGATGAATTTGCCTTTCCCTAATTTTTGTCAGCATCACAGGGGACACCTCCAGTGTCATTCTTGTTGAGCTCATTACAACGTCAATCTTAATCATCAAGAGTCAGTAGGGGAGCAAATCTATTGGCAGATAATTCTGGGTTAATTTCCCCTTGGATGTTCTAGGTAACTGCGGATCTCTGCACCTTGGCACTCTGCAGGGGCTCTAATGGCTTATTATATAAGGAAAAGAGACAACCACCGTCCTTTCACCTTGACATCTTTGATACCTCTGTCATTGTTGTAGGTTAAAAAGAAGTGATTACAGAAATTGACTATAACGGAATCACTGCTTTCTGGTTTGTATCTAGAGCCCATCCAGTTGATCCTCCTTACCATAATGATCTCTGTATGTAAGAGGGTTACATTGAAATTTCTATTTGACAGCCAGTGCACCACTTAATTTTTTTGACTGACCCAGCTTTCTTTAGTCCCAGACTTTAACTTAGTTACACCATTTAAGACGATGACGTAGGGTGCAAAATCAGGGTGGAGATGGAGAGTAACTTGAGCTCCCTGATCAGTTTGCTGCTGAGATACACCATACTCCATATGCTCCAATATGGGTGCTTTTGTAATAGTCTCCCTGTTTGCTCTGCCACAGGAGCCAGACCGTTATTGGTATGGTGGATTTCTTAGACTGTCTGGGGATTTTGAGTACTATTTCTATTAGTATATAAGGTCTCATTTGTTACTCCGGAATTTTTACTTGAGAGAATCAGGGTATCTTTACAATGCCTTTCTAGGACAGCAACCCTTTCCTTTATTTTTTTTAGATCCTGCAGTACCTTTAGTTCCAGATAGTATAGTTTAGTGAATAGGTTTTCCACCAATGATTAAAGGATTCTTGGGATCTCAGGGTCAAGTCCTTTATTTAGATCTTTCTCATAGTCCCTCTTTTTGGTCCGATGGGTTTTAGTTGTTTTAAACAATTTTTTGGTTGAATTTTCAAGGATAGGAGCCTTATCATGGGATTTGATCCTTTTGAGTGGTGATGAAGTTAGTTCTGAGTCATCAATAATCTCTGCTATTTCAAGTGGGTTTTTTAGGATGCATTTGTTATTAGCTGACTTTGCATAATTCGTACTTGGGTTAAGTTGCTGATGAGTTTGGATTTTTATGTACATGCACAGTAACAGCCCAAGGCCGCATCTGCAACTAGTTTGGTCATGGCTAATTGCTCTTCCATGTTTATAATTTCATTTTCTGTTAGACCCACAGCACCCGTTAGATAGTTTGTGATGACTCCCTCTTGGCCTGCTTCCCATCTTTGCACTAGCTTTCTTTTCACCATAGTTATGTGTTTTAGATCTACTTAAATTAGGTAAAGAAATGACAAAAACTGAAGGTGCAATACACTTCCTACGTTGTCTAAATACACTGTGGCCGAAAGACGTGGTAGAGTCAGACCAGGGGGAGGTGGCATGCTCTTAGCCCAGTCTTCGCCTAGGCCTTGTCCTGGCGCAATCCTCGTGCGTTTGTGCTGAGGGAGCTGCTGATGCTTTGATGCGCCTCCAGGCGCAGCGGTGACATGGAAGAAACCAGGGCAGTCTGGGCCTTGGAGGCTCACCCCACTCCCTGATCCGCTCCTCCTGGTCCTTCCTGACTGCGCTCAAGAGTATATTTCTCAAAAAAGAGGGACAGTGGGGCTTTTTAAAGAGGTCCAGCAAATGTGCCCTGTCAAGTCCTTCAAGCAAAAGTGAATGCTGTTCCTCTAATTGTGGTGCGTAGTAAACTTAGGTACGTGGGCCAACCACCAGCAAGTAGGTGGTGGTGGTAGGAAAGTACTAGGAGGAGGAGGGATATGGGGACCCCGCTCTTGCGGAACTAGGGTTCTCACACACCCAGCAAGTTAGGTGTCATGCTTCATCATCTGGACCTGCTCCTCGTTGGGTCGGCGCTGCAATACCCAATGGGCACCCACGTAGGGGCTCTCTGGCGGAGATCTTTAGTTCCTAAGCTGTATGAGGAAGTGGGGGTGTGTGGTCCGTGAGGGTGTAGATACAGTGAAGTGCAGTGAGTGCGTTAAAAAAGGTTGGATATTCCAAATATTTTTAAAATAAAAGAGGGACTAATGCTGACTGTGTGGGGGCCATATTGGAATGGCAGTCAGGTAGCTAAGACGCGGTGGCCATCTTGGAGTGGTGAATAAGAGATAGTGAAATAGTGGTGGTGGTGACGTGAATTACAGTGAAAAATTTCAAAAACTGTTTGGAATTATACATTCAAGATAACAGTTCAGCTATTAAGAAATGGATACAGAAAATCACATTGAGAGAATATTTTCTATACAAGGATAGAGACAAAACATTTCTTTGACACAGTAATTTGTAACCATTTTGCACATTCAGTTAGAGGAGGGATGTCCAATCCTCAAGGCGATTGAGTCCCATGCGGATACTGTTGGTCCTTAATATCCAATGGAGCTCTTCCTTGCTTAGTAGCTGTGACACATCCGCACCGCGTGGTGGTGGTTTGATCTGTGTGATAATTGTCCAAGTCAAGTCTCTTTCATTGTGTGCCTTTTCCATAAAGTGTTCCACCAAGGGAGCGTTTTCCGTGTTGCATCCGTTTTTGAAATTTTTTACTGTAATTCACGTCACCACCACCACTATTTCACTATCTCTTATTCACCACTCCAAGATGGCCACCGCGTCTTAGCTATCTGACTGCCATTTCAATATGGCCACCA
This sequence comes from Triturus cristatus, assembly GCF_964204655.1. Taxonomy (NCBI): domain Eukaryota; kingdom Metazoa; phylum Chordata; class Amphibia; order Caudata; family Salamandridae; genus Triturus; species Triturus cristatus. The sequence goes on along the minus strand of NC_140585.1, from coordinate 579,086,573 downwards.
CTTCACTATTTCTCACTCACCACTCCAAGATGGCCACTGCGTTTTAGTTACCTGACTGCCATTCTAATATGGCCCCCACAAAGTCAGCATTAGTCCCTCTTTAATTTTTCCAGCCCACATGTTCCTTGCTAGCTTTATAGTCGGTTCTCTTAGTACAGTCTAACAGCGATCCCTGCCAGAGGTGCCGCGTCCTGCGATTCTGCAACCGGCACCACTGTAAGTATACAATCCCTAACCCGCATAGCCTTGCTCCAGCCCCACTGTCACTTAATTTGAATAATGCCTGTGCTTCCTTTCCCCAGTGAACCGTGATCTGGAAGATTTCCTTGATAAATACGCGGGATATCCTGATATCGACGCACCACTGATTATAATACTCTGCCCCCTTCTCTGCCCTGAATGCACTATACTTATGATTGTTAAACTTCCCCATAGGTCCTAATCTTTCTCTACCTGAACGACCTTCCCCGCTTTATGGACCAGCCTTGGTAATACCTTTTTCCTCTAATGCAAATGCGCAGTTTACACCAGATTAATCACTATATAGACAACTGTGTACCCAGCACTGTTAAGTCTTCGCTAATGCACCGGTCAACTTTGACCCTTTCACCTCTATTCTAAATATTGTCTCGCACTGCGCCATATGTAACAATCTGGTTTTTAATTCACCTGGTTCCCCTATTGTTCCCAAATGGAACTTTGGTTTTTAATATCTTCCCGCACTGCGCCGTCTTTTTTTAAACATGGTGATAGCTCATATTCTATTTTTCGCCGCCTACACCGAGTACCGATCACAGTTCCTAAACACACTTCACTATCCAAATATAGTGACTGCACCATTGTTTAGTGCACAGTATGACATCGTTGTTCTAGCACTAAGCATGCCTGAAAAGAATGGTCCGTTTGGTGCAAACCGTATCACTAATTTTATCCATGTCACTTCTGTTCTAAATTAACATGCCTGGCCTCGTATTTACAGTGTTTTTCCCTTCTCTCCCTTATTTTTTCCCAACAAATGTCGTTTGTATGTAGCATGAAAGGCAAATTGTTTATAATTCCAAGACATACATGATTTATATATTTGTCCTGAAGATGATGCCATTTAATTTGTTTTTCGGCATCAAAACGTCGTCGACACAATAGGATCATATGTACTTAATATGCTTGTGAATGCTATGTACAATGGTCACTCAAATTATAATCAAGTCTGTTCACTGATCATAAGTATACAGACCGATTTGCTCGCTGTTGCCTATATTTGTTGTTTTGTCTTGTTCACTGTAGGTCACGGGCTGTGCCCCCTTGACATTACTTTCTGATTTTGTGCATCGCCAAATAAATTCCTGTCCAGCTGGACAAAGGACATAAATACTATTTAGTTTGTGTCTATCCTTATCTTAACACCCCAATACTAGGGTCCACTGTTTTTTGTAATTCATTTGCCTCCAGACACAGTGATGAATCGAGAAAAACCAGGCCAGTCTCGGGCTTGTAGGCCTCACCCGACTCTAGTGATCCGCTCCTCCTTCAATCTTGACCTCATCAGCATAATAAGGCTTGGTTTTATACCTGTTTCTACTAGAAATGTGCCATCACCTCAACCTATAGGGACAAATACTTGTAGCCAGAACGGAAAAAATAGCGATCTTCCTTTCCTTCCATTTGTAATCCCACACAGCCATACAGAAATGAATAAACTCATTTGCATGCTTATAAACACTTCAGCGTCCAGACCCAAGAAACCACCTACACCTCCAGCAATGACAGGCAGCCCACCATCACCACCAGGACACTGGTCACCACCGAAGATACCACCATGACCATGATGAGCACCCACTCAGGAGCCCCCATGGACCCCTGCCCACTGCACATCTACCACATCTACCAAACTATGCTGCACTATCAACGCCTTCTTCTAATCTGACTTTTTCCTCAATGACTGGAAGTGGGCAGAGGTCAAGCCCCTCCTCAAGAAACCCTTGGCTGACCCGACAGACCTGAAAAACTACCAGCCCATATCTCTCCTTCCCTTCACAGCCAAAGTCACAGAAATATTCGTCAACGCCCAGCTGACCGCATTCACCGAAGAGAACTCCATCCTCGACTCCTTCCAATCTGGATTCCACAGGAACCACAGCACCGAGACTGCCCTCATCGCCGCCACTGATGACATCTGCATGCTACTCAACAAGGGCCATACCGCGACCCTGATACTGCTAGACCTCTCCTCAGCCTTCGACACCCTCTCCCACCAGACTCTTGCAGCCAGTCTGCAGCAAGCCGGCATTTGGGGTACTGCCCTCCACTGAATCAGCTCCTTTCTCACTGGCAGAACTCAAAAGATCAGACTCCCACCTATCCTCTCTGAACCTACAGAGATCAAATGTTGACTTCCCCAAGGATCATCACTCAGCCCCACTCTCTTCAACATCTACATGGACCCCCTCGTCACCATCCTCAGACAGCATAGGCTCAGCATAGTATCCTACGCCGACGACACCCAGCTCATCCTCTCTCTCATGAAGAACCCTGAAGACACCAGTTTCAGCTTCCAGGAAGGAATGAAGGAAGTTGCAGCCTGGATGAACAACAACTGCCATAAGCTTAACTCGGAGAAGACAGATGTCCTCATCCTTGGACTCTCCCCCTCGGCTAGGGACAACACCTGGTAGCCCTCTGCCCTCTCAAACCCACCAACCCCAATGGACCACGCACAGAACCTCAGCATCCTCCTAGACTCCTCCCTCACCATGACCCACCAGAATAAACGCCGTCATCTCCACCTGCTTCAACTCCCTCTGCATCCTCCATAAGACCTTCAAGTGGATCCCCTGAAGCCAGAAGGACCGTCACCCATGCACTCATAACCAGCAGACTTGACTATGTTAACGCCCCCTATGCTGGAATCAACAAATCCCTCCTACACAAACTCCAGACCATCAAGAACACTGCAACCCGACTCGTCCTCGGAACCCCACAACATGAACACATGACCCAGCACCTGCTAGACCTCCACTGGCTCCCCGTCAAGAAGAGAGTAACCTTCAAGCTACTCACCGACACCTACAAATCCCTCCACAACATTGGACCCAAATACCTCAATGAAAGAGTCTCTTTCCATTTACCCAGAAGAAACCTCCGCTCCAACGAACTCGCCCTAGCAGAGACCCTGCGCATCCGCAGAACCAGAGTAGGTGGAAAAGCCTTCTCCCACGTTATGGCAAAGGACTGGAACAAGCTCCCAGTCAACATCAGACGCCTACCTACCGCGCACACCTTAAAGAAGAGCCTCAAGACCTGGCTCTTTGGCTGATTCAGAGCTGCATCTCCCTCCCCCCCCCCCAGTGTTCTTGAGACCCTCACGGGTGAGGTGAGTAGAGAACTCTATAAACCCTTGATTGATTGATTGAGTGATTGATTGATTGAAAGAGTCAAGATATTGTGTACAAGGAATTGACATCAAGGGTATTCTGTATCTCCTTCGTAAAATACAAAACAAAACCTTGATTCCACCAGGCAGACCCATTGTGTCATCCAAGGGTAGTGTATTCAAAAACATTTTGAAGTATGTGGATCACTCCCTAAGGGAATATGTTAACACTCTTCCCTTACATGTCAAAGATACCAAAGATTTTCTTTCCAAATTGAAAGGTACCATTTGGGACGAAAAATGTATTCTCATCAACCTTGATGTCAATTCCTTGTACACTATAATCATGGGATCAAGGCATGTCTCATATTTTAAAAGACAAACACATAGGATATCTAGAGCATAGCAACATGCTACTGGAGATGGTGAGGCTATGTCTTTATAACAACATCTTCATGTTCGATGGTGATCTCTACAGGCAAATACTGGGAACAGCAATGGGTATATGTTTGCCCCCAGTTTTGCCAACCTGTTCTTGGAACTATGGGAGGAGGAGATCTGCAAAGATGACACTTTGAGTCTTTATTTTCAGAGGGTAGTATTGTGGTTACAATACATAGATGATTTGTTTATTGTTTGGAACGGGAGTGAGGCGGAAGCCACCACATTCGTTGAGAAATTGAACAGCAACGCATACAATATAACACTCACGCACAATATGTGCAGGGAATACATTGAATTTCTAGATGTCAGGGTTGAAGTCTGTCAGGGCACCATACAAACCAGCCTATTTCGCAAAGCCACTGTAGGTAACAGCCTCCATCATGCCCTCAGCAGCCACCCCGATACTCTCAAATGTAGCATTCAATACGGGGAGCTTCTGAGGGTAAGAATGAACTGCAGTACCGATGAAGCTTATAACATCGAACAGGATATCATGATTTCCAGGTTCAGAGCCCGAGGTTACCCCTAATGGGTTCTCAAATGTGCCTTGTCAAAGATGAGTACAGTCAGTAGACCACAAACACATAGGGGCCCATTAGGATCTCGGGCGGATCGCCACCGCCCCCATGACGGTGGCGATCCGCCCGAGATCCTTCCTCGCCCACCACCCATTTCCCCCGCCATATTACTATGGCGGGGGGACCGCGGCGGACGGAAAGACTATCCGCCGCTTTTCCGCCCGGTCAACAAGTCGACCAGGTATAAAAAAGAGTTTAATATGATGGTGGTGTCTGTGAGACACCGCCAGCCATATTACTATGGGCGCGGAAACATGCCTTTCGGTGGCAGCATTGCCGCCACGGAAAAGCATGCGGTAATTGCTTGCGGGGGGCCATTGCGGGCCCATAGGGACTCTGGGGGGTGGGGGGTGCACTGGGGGGAACCTATGGTACCCCCCTGCATTTCAATAGACAACGTGGCAGGCAACATACCTGTCACGTTGTGCATTGGAATGTGCAACATGCATTTTTAGCATTGCGGCGGGTGGTGCCACAGTTGCGGGTGCATCCTAATTGCCCCCACGGGATCCCCGGCCTTATGGCGGGCGGTCTCTCTTCACGTCGGGATGGCGGGCAGACAAAGTCTGCCCACCATCCTAATGATGCCCTTAGTGTACAGAACACGGACTCTGATACCATAGACACAAGGGTTATTCTAACTTATAACAAGAACTCACAACAGATGCACAAAATCTTGGCACATAGTTGGAACATCCTCACGAGTGATCCCACCATGACAGACCCAGGGTCACCTACAGGCCACAGTTTAAGAGACATCCTTGTGCACAGTGATATATCTCATACTCAATGACAGGGGGCACACAATCTGAAAGGCTTTTTTCCCTGCGGCCTTTGTAAAGCCTGCTGTAACAGCCACATGAGGATGGAGTTTTCAATACCAGGTGCAATTAATACCCAAAACATTACACAATTCTTGATGTGTAGCTCCAATTTGGTCATCTACGCACTTAAATGTCTGTGCAAATTGAGATACATCGGTAGCAGGCATTCATGGTTAAGAAAAGGGTGTTGGAACACATGCGAGCCATCAACAACAGGGACCCATATAATCCCATAGCAAGGCACTTCCAAGATTTTCATCTCTCCAACAGCTCTCTCCTGAGTTTTTTTACCATTGAATCGGTACACATTGGCCCCAGGGGTGGTAACAGGGTACTCAAGCTCTGCAAACGTGAGTCAAAATGTATATTAGAGCTCAAGACAAATTCCCAGGGAGCCACAATTTAGACAAAAACTGGCTACTCATCTGCTTGATGATTAACATTAGTTCCATTATTCCCGGAGTCGCAAATGTTCAGTTTTTTCCTCCATATCTGTGCTGTGCACAGCTATGTGTTCTCATTTTAACTGCACTATGCATTACACTTGTAACACTGTTTTAATCACATGTATTTTATTGTTTTCTCACTCAAGGAAAGACAGGGGCCCCCCATGACTTAGACGGACATTTCTGCATGGGTTCCCTACCCTTTTCTTCCCCGGTTCCGAGTGTGCACATCGTTAAGACAGGAGTTATTTTGTTTTTATTATTGTTGGTATCCAACTTTAGTCACATTGTATTATTTAGGATTATCTTTGTGTTTTTATCCGTGTTACACTTTTGTGTGTACACAATGCATTGTGACTTTAAGACTGCCAATATGCCATCCCATAATGCCATTCGGCAATTGCACACTGTTGCTTATTATACATTACACAACTATCATGGATGCTGTTATGCCACTTAGCGCCTGCATAGTCTATACTGTTAATATCTCCTAGCTGTATTTTCGGCTCATGCCGGTGATGGACCTTATTTTGCCACTGGGCGATAATAGTTATCACTAGTATATCAGGTCCTTCTTCCACTTGGTTGCCCTTGATTTCCATAAAGAGACTCAGTTGTTTTTTTAGACGTGCATGTCATTACAATGCCAAACTTTGATTGTAACACTTATTTTCTTTTATCAGTATCCAGTACTCATATTTTTTTTGTACGGGGATCATGCGCATGTTTGCATTGTGTTAACAGCACCCATGTATGCTCCAAGATGGCCGCCACAATTGTGTAGATTTGTACAACTTCGAGAACATGAGTCCATTGTCTATGTTGCCACACCACTATGTATTGCAATCTCACTTGTCAGTCAGTGTGTGATCAAGGCAGCTCTGCTGTCGAAATGCGTAAGGACTGGTTAATGAATCTGCACTGTGCGGCATCTCCTGAGTGTGCGGCGCTTCATTGGGATACATTGTGTGGTATTACGACCGGTTTGTTCCCCCAGCTTTGTGCACCTCCTGACCACGGGCGGTAGACTCCAGAAGGAACATTGTGTGAATATATATATATATATATATATATATATATATATATATTTTCTTCAAAGATGCCCATGCAATGAGAGGCGCACTCCTCCAGCTGTTAGTTTTCAAAACCTTTTATTCCTCGCTCTGGCAACAGCTGCGCCGTACCTCAACCAGACATTAAATTCGAATTCGCAGCGCTGTTTCATAGAAATAAAAGGTTTTGAAAACTAACAGCTGGAGGAGTGCGCCTCTCATTGCATGGGCATCTTTGAAGAAAATTTCACGTGGCAAGTCCAGCCGCGGAGAGATCGCACCGCCCCCTACACTGTGCTGGGAATCGTCTTACCGGCATTGTCTGGTTGAGGTACGGCGCAGCTGTAGCCAGAGCGAGGAACAGAACTTCAAATACGACGCCAACTGGAGGGCGATGAGTAATCCATTACTGGTTTGCCAAGCACACAGCCACTGGAGGTGTTTAATTGGGGTATTGAGACCACAAGTCCCAGCGTGCATGGCGAAAACTACTAGAAGAGGCACACCTGAGGCCAATAAATACATACAGAAACGCGAGGAGCTGTGGGACCCTGAACTTGATGTGCTGACAAACGGCCTCTGAGGAAGAAGCACGACTGCTCTGAAACGCGTCAGGCCACATGGATATAAAATTCGAATTTGCAGCGCTGTTTCATAGAAATAAAAGGTTTTGAAAACTAACAGCTGGAGGAGTGCGCCTCTCATTGCATGGGCATCTTTGAAGAAAATTTCACGCGGCAAGTCCAGCCGCGGAGAGATCGCACCGCCCCCTACACTGTGCTGGGGATCGTCTTACCGGCATTGTCTGGTTGAGGTACGGCACAGCTGTTGCCAGAGCGAGGAACAGAACTTCAAATCCGACGCCAACTGGAGGGCGATGAGTAATCCATTACTGGTTTACCAAGCACACAGCCACTGGAGGGGTTTAATTGGGGTATTGAGACCACAAGTCCCAGCGTGCATGGCGAAAACTACTAGAAGAGGCACACCTGAGGCCAATAAATACATGCAGAAACGCGAGGAGCTGTGGGACCCTGAACTTGATGTGCTGACAAACGGCCTCTGAGGAAGAAGCACGACTGCTTTGAAACGCGTCCGGCCACATGGATATAAAATTCGAATTTGCAGCGCTGTTTCATAGAAATAAAAGGTTTTGAAAACTAACAGCTGGAGGAGTGCACCTCTCATTGCATGGGCATCTTTGAAGAAAATTTCACGCGGCAAGTCCAGCCGCGGAGAGATCGCACCGCCCCCTACACTGTGCTGGGGATCGTCTTACCGGCATTGTCTGGTTGAGGTACGGCGCAGCTGTTGCCAGAGCGAGGAACAGAACTTCAAATCCGATGCCAACTGGAGGGCGATGAGTAATCCATTACTGGTTTGCCAAGCACACAGCCACTGGAGGTGTTTAATTGGGGTATTGAGACCACAAGTCCCAGCGTGCATGGCGAAAACTACTAGAAGAGGCACACCTGAGGCCAATAAATACATGCAGAAACGCGAGGAGCTGTGGGACCCTGAACTTGATGTGCTGACAAACGGCCTCTGAGGAAGAAGCACGACTGCTTTGAAACGCGTCAGGCCACATGGATAAAAAATTCGAATTTGCAGCGCTGTTTCATAGAAATAAAAGGTTTTGAAAACTAACAGCTGGAGGAGTGCGCCTCTCATTGCATGGGCATCTTTGAAGAAAATATATATATATATATAAGGAGGGGCAGGGGTCAGTGGAAGCCCAAGGATTAAACACCAAATCGTCAGACAACACCATCATTAACCTCAGCTCGTGTATTCTATCCAAAAAAGAGGAGGATGTTCTCAAACTAGGTCTCTCCTACGTACCGCCAAGCAACATGAATTATACCAAAACTAGGTGTGACATTTACAAGGCGGTGAGGAAATTAAAATTACGAAAGTTCTTTGCACTCAACAAAATCACTGAAGGTAAAAATATCACCAGTCAGGCGGAGAGCAACAGTGAATCTAGTGATATGTCACAAACAGCAGAGCTCCTAGAATTATGGGAAACAGAAGGTGAAGGATATCAATCTAACCAGAATGAAAGGAAACCAACAACGACTCATTTCAAACCACTATCTACGTTCAATCCAATAATGCCACGAGATGCCATTGACATATTTCATGAAAACACGGTCAGTCAAATCAAAAAACTCTATAAAAATATTGTAACAGAAAGGAATAAGTATGACCGCCAAACCATGCAATACAACAACCTAATGAAGAAATTAGGGGACAATAAAAACATTGTGATACGTCAAAGCGACAAAGGTGGCAATGTGGTACTTTTGGAGCGATCACTCTATGAGAAGGAAGCCTATGCCCAGCTCAACGACAGAGAATATATACATATATATATTATTTACTGGCGGTCGCCAGTAGATAGTTATAGTTAGGACCGTGTTCCCATAGGAAATCTCAAAATTCTATTTTGAATAACTTTGGCGCCGGTTGACGAATCCTCGCAAAATTTTCAAAACTAATGGGGCGCTCCGCTCAGCTCCTACCCTGAAAGTCTCGGGGTGATTCGTCAAGCGGGGGCCGAGAAAAAGGGGGGGTCCCAAAACGCGTTTTCCCCATGCATTTTTCCATAGGAGCTTTAGTCGCAGCTACAGCCCGAACGGCTGAACAGAATTACTTGAATTTTGGCAGAGAGGTAGCCATATGGTCAAGGAAGTGCCTGGTGTAAATCTGTTCAGTATTTCCTGAGAAAATAGCATTTAAAAGCATGTCAATATCTATACTCGCGCACCGTGCGCACACTGTGCGCGCACCCTGCCGTGCGCGAGCGCAATTCGGATTGGTTGTTAGATGTCGGTAAACATTCGAATCGGTCGAAACCAGGAAGTGTCGGCCGCCATTTTGTCTCTCGCAGTCTGAGGAGGTGAAAAACAAAGGTGGAGAACGTGAAAAGGGGGCAGAGTGGACAGTTCCTGACCCCCTAGCCTTGGTCAGGGAGTCACAGAAGGACCCCCAAGGGAGAAAAAAACAATTCTTTTTTTTTTTTTAAATCGCGAGGTGCGCACACCGTGCGCGCACGGCACGCACTGCGAACCGTGCGCGAAGCGCACCGTGCGCGCACGGTGCAAGCACGGTGAAAAAACTGAAAACAAAATAATTAATAAATACATAACTTAGCATTTAAAAAACCGTACAAATTCACTGAAAAAACCATAGGTTTCACACACGATATGGTTACGAATTAGCATTTAAAAAACCTTGTAAATTCACTTAAAAAACCATAGGTTTCACACATGTTATAGTTAGCTGGACATTTCACTCGTAAAAAAAACCAAAGAAATTCCCCCGTTATAGTTAGTGCAGGCAACTATAACTCACGCGACCACAATCCTCTGCTGATGACGTCAGATATTACATCACTGATGACATATGTGTCTTTCTGAAAAATAAATATTTGTTATATACGTATAGCTAAAGATTAATGGAAGAAGACATGGGTAAATAAGTGTCTAAATACAGTGATGTAATATCTGACGTCATCAGCAGAGGATTGCGGTCGCGTGAGTTATAGTTGCCTGCACTAACTATAACGGGGGAATTTCATTGGTTTTTTACGAGTGAAATGTCCAGCTAACTATAACATGTGTGAAACCTATGGTTTTTTAAGTGAATTTTGTATGTATGTATGTATGTATATATATATATACATACATACATACATACATACATACATAAATACATACATACATACATACATATATATATATATATATATATATATATATATATATATATATATATATTATCTACTGGCGGTCGCCAGTAGATAGTTATAGTTACAACCTAGTTTCCATAGGAAATCTCAAAATTCTATTTTGAATAACTTTGGCGCCGGTTGACGAATCCTCGCGAAATTTTTGAAACAAATGGGGCGCTCCGTTCAGCAAGGATACGCCGTACTGCAAGCTGGTAACAACCATTTATTCATGGAACACAGACCTCCCCAGTCCAAACTCAAGTTCATTCCGGACGCGCTTCAGAGCCATCACAGCTCCTTCTTCAGTGGAAAATAACTTGCAGCATACTGGTGACCGCTCCCAGGCACCATTTACCCCATGCGCACCGCCCACCAATAAGTCCCACATGGGCTTGCAGGTGAGTAAAATAAACAGCATGGTACTAGCAGGTTAATTATTACACTTTATTGTGAATCACGATATAAAAAGAAACCGGCCATCAAAATACTTAATTTCCCACAAAACAGAAGCTCACTTCATGATATCACAGTAATACTGAAGACCAAGCATCTACCTAAAATATCCAACAACAAATGTCATATACTTACATATTTAAAGGTATATTGTTCAAGGAATGCTCCCTGAACACTGACATTACCATGGGGTGTGGTTCGCCATGGGCAGCCCTGAACATTATTCATTGACAGACATGCTGTGATCTGGTATTCTAAAAATATGCAACTGCTATATTAAACTCTGTCCAGGAACACTCATGTATTTCCATTTTACTAGTGAATATGCTTTATAGTATACCTGATACTGCATTGACTAAGCAATATGTCATTCCTCGACTTTGGAATGAGATTTCTTCTAAATTCCGTAATCCACAAGTTCATATTTTAAACCTGCAAAATAATATTACAAAATGATGTGTTATTGGGTGCATTTAAACATGCTTCATCAGTTAAAGCCTTTTAAATATCATGAGACATGACTGATGTTTAAAGCTAATATTGTGAACAATGTTTACACTTGTTTTGTAGACCAATTATTGCTATTACATCCAAAATTGTGTATAATGAACATTAAAAAAACTAATTATTTTACATTATTTTAATATATTGTCATTCAGGTTTTCATTCAAAATGTACTTATTTGTACTGTAGCATTTTTCTGTTTAGCTCTACATGTAAAGTAAATATATAAAATTAATTTAAAATATTATGTTACATGAAATATTTTCAATAGGTTTTTTTATTTTTTTTATTTTACATAGTTTCATATAGCGCACACTTGACCTGAATCGGGTATCAGAGCGCTTTACATAGCACCAGTTGCATTACATGAGGACATATTCATTTTTTTTTCTGTGTAAGGCACGGGGAAAGTAAGTGATTTGCCCAGAATCACAGGATATTCAGCCTCATTGCCGCGACTCGAACCCAGCTCCCCAGATTCGAGGTCGACCGCCCCAGCCATTAGGCCAACTCCTCTTCCCATATTCTTGAGTTAAATACAGTTTTTAAATTTTCCTTTTCCTTAAGCACAGAGAGAATCAACAATCGGGGCAGAAATCAATGCATTATAAATTAAATAGAAATGTTTTAATTTTTATTTGTTTTGAAAATACTTAACATATTTTTATGTAAATGATGTCACTATATTAACGTTAAATGGAAAACAAACATGGAAAATACTACAGAACTATTATATTAATTTTGAATTGAACCTTTAATTAAATGAAATTTATTAAACTAAAATTTCTGTTTCTGAAATTCAAATAAAAAAATTAATTCCCACCTGAAGAAAAAAGTATTTTCAAAAGTGTATTAATAATGAATAAAAACTAATTTAAATAATCGATTAAAGTGAATGAAATTAGTCTTAATGAAAAATACTGTTGCATTATGTTCTCAATTAAAATATAAGTTATTGAATATGTTATAATTTAATCATATATATTTACCATGTTAACATTCATTTATATTAGTAATTTTTTTAAATAACGTATTTTAATTTGCCATTATTACTATGGGGTTTTATTTTAAGTCTCTTCCTCCATTATCTTCTATGGGAGTATGTTGCATTATCAGTGGTAGGCCATGTGTATTGCTGGACTTACTGCAAAAATGTGTTAGCTACTACAGAAGTGTTAGTAGCATGTGTAAGGTACTACAAAAGTGTAGGTTACCACAAAAGTGCTGCTTGTGAATAGCATTTTGTAGTTAGTTTTGTAGCGCTACTGTAGTACTGCAAATGTACTACAAAGTGCAGTTTGTCAATCACACCTATTGTCTCATATGTTACAAAAGCATTGCAATGCTGAAAAAGAAAAGACATTAAAAAAAAAATCCTCCTAGTGAAGGTGCTATCAAAAAGGAGCATTGCATGGTACTTCAAACAGAACAGTCTTCATGCAGACTTTTACCCAACATTTTAGGCACAGATCAAGATGCAATCTGAAACTATGGATTTCCACATTTTCAGTGTACACATCCATATTTTAGTGTCAATTATTCCAAGCAAAACAACTGAACTATACTCAGCTGGCCACAGAGGACAGACAACAAGGAACACTTGATAATGCTGAAGATAGCAAACTTTCCCATGGGCACACATCTGCCATGCTGCTGAAGAGAAATTATACTCCTTGGTAAGTGCCCAAACTCTGAAGTATGGAACTATTGTACACTTTTTCTTCAGAATAATCTATGAAACGCACTGCGTTTTAGGCGTTATATAAAGACAGCAAAATAAAATTATTATTTATAGATAAATAAATATACACAATAATAGAGCTAACAGCAGCACAAATCCTACTTGAGAGGGTCAGACTTTCTTGGTGCAACTCCTGATTTAATACATTAAGGGGTGGTATTAAAATATTACCGATAGCTGCTTTAGCTTCTAGTCCAGTACTGCATGCTATGATCTGCAATAGTCATTCACTTTAAAAATTACTTTTAGAGGCAAAGGCAAATATGATGTGAAACTGTAAGACAGACAAATTGCACTTCACTAATTTTAGAGTTTATCAGTGTTTTGTATCAGGGTTATTAAGGCAGTGGACGTTTCGTGACCAACAATATGTAGTAATAATACAGAATATGTAGAATTTTCCGTTACAACTGTTGTAAACAATGTAACTTTTTAATAATTCAGATGTATATTAAATATTATACCAAATATACCTTTCAAAATTCACTTGCATAAAATCTTAAAGGTCATGTTTTTAGGGGGATACAGAATTGCGGCTATGGTAACGCCAACATACCAAGTGCTGCGAAACACATGTAGGTTACATAAATATTTAAAGGTACATGTATTACCATAGATTGCATCATATAGAGAGTGAGGGGACTGAAATTTGAAAAGTACACTGTGAAGTTTATACTTCGATGCAAGCAACGACCTTGAGCACAAAAATCCATGATAATAAGGCATATAAAAGGGGTCAAATATATTTGCAAATGAATTAGGAAATGTAGAAATAAATGTTTAGCTATGTGAAATTAAGTTGTAGATAGTCGGATAGTGAGAGCAGGGAGTGCAAAGAAATGCCTTTTTACTCAAATATTTATTACCAATTGAATTTTAATTAGGGGTGAGTGATAAATTACTCTCCACCAGCAGAGTTCACAGAGTTTTGCCCACTCCACCAACCACCAGGTGGCAGATTATTTTCTTGCATTCAGCTGGCCAACACTAAGTTGGTGAGTGAGAGTTTGCATCGCATAGCATGATTTTCAGGGGCTAGAATGCCTCCAGGAGAGATTTCTCAAAACGGGCGATCACTGCAGGTTACGACTGTTCGCCCTGAGAAAGCTGTCGCTCAAGTAGAAAATCACCTTGAACAGGAGAAAGAAGCAGCACCCCTGGCGCGCCATAAGGTGCTGTTTGTGCTGTAGCATGTACAGCTCAGAATAAGTTCCTGGTGCTAAAACTCTGTGCAAGCAGCAGGGTGTGCTAAATTCCTCACGCTTGCAGAATCTTGTGGAGTTTTTGTGCAACTTGGCAGAATTCCGCAGAGTGAAACTCCGTGAGTTTCGCCAACTGCTAATTTCAATGTCCAAGGAATACACATTTTCAGGCAGAATAATTTTACCTATGATACCAACAGTGCATAAAGAATGTTTTGGTAGGATATTTGGGGGTTGAAATTAACATTAAGACATGAGTAAAGACCAAGAATAAGACCGCATGTAAATTTACATATTGTACACCGTACATTTTGGAGGCCAAGGTCACAGTGGCAGAGGTACAACAAAGGTAAAGGGAAATGTTTGGAAGGGGACAATATTTATTTCAGAATGTTGGAGTATGAAGGGCTCATAATTAAGGAGGTGAGTTGTGGGAAGAACTTTTAAGTCAGATAAAGGGCTGGATAGTGTATAAATGAAGTGAGTCCAATTGACCACATACATTAAATTCAATGAGAAATAGTTCTCAACATATTTCAGTTGGGAAATGATTGATTTTGATCTCTATGGTTTGAAAAAATATCAAGAATATAATATTTGTGATAGCTCATTCAAGAAAGACTTACAATATAATATCACTCAAATTCATTTGTGTTCGTTACAAATACAAAATGTATGAAAATAGACAAATTTCGAACACATAATAAGTACACCAAACACTTTTGAACCAGGGAGAATGTATAACAATTCACATTAAAAGCAGATACTTATATAACTTTATGACTATTTCTCTCGTTGAGCTGCACTCATTAGGCAGATCCTTTCTAACGCACCTTTGTCATAATGGTAACAAAGTTGTAGCATAAAGTTCGAAATATAATAAATGCCTTTTGGTGCACTTTTAGAAAAAATTAATATTGTGTAGCTATTCCTATAAGGATGTGGAAAAGATTGTGTACACAGTATGTAAATGTTCATGCGTAAAAATAGCAAAATAGCAAAGCTTAAGTGCAATTGTTCCTCATGATGCTGCTCTCGAATTACAGCAAGGTACATGTAGCCAAACAAACTGACAAGCAATGGAAATTTGCTAAAAATTGAAAAATTTTATTATTTCAAATTATTGATGTTGTAAACGTGCAATTTCGCAACAATGTTACATAAAATGAAAGTGTATCCGGTTCCTACTAGATTAAAATATACATAATATACATTACTATTCATTTTATCTCTCTTGGACCTACTGCATTTCGCAAGAAAGATTACCTCAAATGTATGCAGTGCTGAATAAAAACAGTCAACTTTCACCATTCATGCAATCTCTGTTTCCAAACACACCTTTACTACTTGGAACAATAATAGTGGTTCCCCTACACTTAATGCATGTTATGATATGATACTAATCAATTTCAGAAAAGCAATCTTAATACTTTATTTGACACTAAATGTATGTAAAAACTGATTTATCTGTGTAGCCTAATATTCCAGTGTTTAAAACGTTGTAACACGAAGTAGAAATAGATCTAGCTTGTCAGTTTGCTCCATGTTTGCGTGCTATGATGAAACATAAATCAAGTCTGTATTTTCTCAAGGACATTCTGTCCTGCACACGACAGAAACCAGCTCCCTTCTTGGTCACTAAGTAAATCACACACGAAGAGGCTGTCTTGAGCGGTATTATATAATAATTGCCTCGAATTCCACAAAGCCGGCCTTTGTTGTACCATTCAGAGCCACAAAGCACAAATGAAATATAACGGCTTTCTCGTAATACTTTTCTGTTGCCGACTGTACTTAGTAGGTGAAATACACTGACGTAAAATATTTAATCGAAAGTGCTGTTTGCAAACTCATTTGCGATTTATGTCTTACATTCACATCTGTGTCATTTTACTGACGTCACCATTTCATCTTAGTTAATGCCTTCGCTGCATTAACAGTTTTAAAATATCTTCCTGGCATATATAAGCCTCTGCCCTACTGAGCACTGCTATTAAACGATGATCGAAACTCCATCGTAATTTTCTAATCACTACAAAAAATGTACCTCAGTTTAAACAAAATCAACAGAAAGAGAAAAATTAGCTAGTATTTGTATACACCAAGAATATGTAGCTTTCCGTAAAATACTTACATCTGCTCCTTTGTTCCTTCTTCCAATAACGGAATGAAATGGTGGCCGCGTTCGTATATAAAAGAAAGTTTGCAGCCTCAGTAGAGGAATGGGTGATATGTGATAGCTGGGTGCGTGATGGGTGTTGCCAATGGATATAAAATATGGCAAGCTTTGAACCAATGGGGCTGGCCTCGCATTTCCAAAGCATGAATGAAATATCGCCCAAACGTGAGCTGTACGGTTTGTTGTCTTGCGGTGTACCATCTATAAGAGGTGGCCTTGCTGAATAGGCTAAATAAATATGCGATTCGAAAACATGGCGGGGACATAAATGGAGAAAATATAGCCTAGTTCAAGACCCGGGAGATTTAGCCTATTGCTCACTAATGTCACCCGAAATCAGCAGAAATAATCAGGTTGGCACAAGACTGGAACTCTGAGCGGCCAGAAGTTGAGGCCGTCACGCGTCAGAGTTCTCAAACAAATCTAGCAGGTGGTTAATAAGCCATGGCTATCCAGTGTTGTTCTACACGGCACATTTGGAAACGAAGCAGTCATTCCAAAATTCACTTTTATTGTATTCTGTGAAATCAATGAAGTTTAAAAACGACCTTGGGAATTTTGGGAATGGTTTCTAGAATATTAATTACATGTAAAGTGAAACATTTGATTCCACTTACATTTTTCACTGATGGAAAATGCTCTGTCCATTTACAGTTTTTTAATGCAAAACTGACTCATTGTCAATTTGTTTAATGTGTCATGGCGAGCAAAAGTGATTAAGGTTCACATTATGAATTGAGGTGTTTCAATAAATAAACTACTATGTAGTGAAAAAATCCTTACAACATCAGATGTCAATTTGTTCATATGTGTTTAAGGAAGTTCAAAACATATTTAGCTAAATAGGAAAATGTGATTTACAAGAAAATCTAGTCATTTTAGACCATATTACATTGCATTATGGATCTGTTGGAAAAGTCCACCTGGGGACTGCATTGCATACTCCCCAAAGATGTTTAGGAAGAAAGCGCGGAAATCACAGCTGTTTTTCTGGGAACACTTCATATTTGTCCTTTTTTTATTTCAACAAGTTTTATTGAAATTTTACGCATAGAAAACATAGAAAACATAAACCAATTAAGGAATAAGAAAAAGGAAATACAAAAGAAGCATACCAAAATGAAAGGTCTTTTAACGTTACAAAAAGAAACAAAATACACAAGGGGTAGAAGGAAATCATATACAGAATTACATTGATCACTGTGAAATAGTCAAGGAAGACTGTAGTAAAGTGTATGCGCCCAAAAGAGCTACAAAACTTCAGTTGCAAGAACAAGGCGGCACCTGAAAGGAATGCAAATAATACATATAATGAGTTACAAAATATACCACATACAAAGGAGCGAAGTAAGAGGCATCATGTACAAGTAATACCTATAACAGTATGCTCAGATCAAGGTCCACTGTATTTGTCCTTTTAATTCAGAATTTACTCCTAAATCAGGAGTAAGACAAAATAACATGAAAAATACTGTCAATTGCGCTCTGTATGAGTGGACCGCCTATGCATATCCCTATGTATGTGCCTTTCACAGCTTTTTAAACCAAGTAATGTTTTACATATTTTCAGTTTTGACTTGAATTTATTCCCATTTGATGGGGCCATGGGTCAAGTAAGGCATGCATGGATTGATGGTGGTTGTCACTGGTGTAGTACTGACCCTAGTATATTGTTAACATCCTTGACATGATGGTGTCTACATCTCTTAGAATGCTGGCGTGGGCATTATGGTGGCAATTCTTGGCATATTGTGGACATCCATGGCATGACGATGCTGACCCTTAGTACTTGCATTGCCTTGGTGTGACAGTGGCTGTAATTTACATATTATGGGTATGCATGGCATGATGTTCAGCCCTGGAGGTCATACGCTGTAAATTGTGGACGTTTATAGAATGGTTATACCCATCTCTCTTATTGTACTAATTCTACCTTAATGGTTGTAGGTGTTGGTATATTGTTGGCAACCATGGAATGTGACAGACAAGCACAGGCATTTAAAATAGAGCATGCCCCTCTATTAACCAACGTGTAGCAGTGGCACATGTGAGTACTTGCTGAAATTGGCAGATTGGAGCTTGGTTACCAAGCATGGGAAATGGCTGAAAAGTGGAAAGCTTCAACTAGGTGTAAGTTTGCACATGAGTAAATCCAGCTTTGTAGATAGGCTCACAAGTGTTTTCGCTCCTCTTGATAAAGGTCTTGGGCTAATTCTGATTTAAATGGGTGTTGAGGATGGGTCTCACAATTTTGGCTTAACAAGTTTAAGTTCAACATTTCCCAGCAAATAAAAAGTAACATAAGTTTCTCTTTCTCATTTCTTGCCTTTACTAAGATTGTCATTCATTTGAAGGACCAGATACAACAGCGATGTATAAGTATGGGTTCTATTTGGTAAAGTGTAATGGATTTCTTCAAAGCTATCTTTCAGTTCCAGATAAAATAATTAATGTTTCTTGACCTTGAACCTGGCAGTTTCAGAGGTTAATCAACTCAAATGTGATATATATGTTAGAATATCCTAAGGGTTTCACTTAAATATAATAATTCCTAAATATATGGCTGATTGTGATAAAAGATATTCAGGTTTCCTCAAGGATGCCAAGTCCTCAAAGCCATACAATGTTGTCTTACAATGGTCTTGACCACGTTGCAGCTCTCTCACCCAAGGTAAAATAAGGGTTTTTTGAATGTGCATTTGGGTATAACATCACGACAGAGGCATGCATTTGTCTAAGTCTTAAAAATGTGCTGTATCTACTAGGGCAAGCATACAATCTTCCTAGCAGAGCAACACGAGATGGATGCCGAAGGAACTAGCAGAAGATGCAGAGTAACCCTAAATATTAAAATCCTTGTTGTCCATGGTTGAAGTATTTATCTAAGCCATGAGCAGTTGGATATCTTAGGCCAAATAATCATATGATTGACCGATATTGCATTTTGACTTCTCTACTGCTTTGGTTGTAATTAATAAAACCACAAGGTCTACCTCTTAACCCATTGTGTGCCAGGTGGATGTACAATGTTAATTCCACAAACTATTAGGTCTGTATGAACATAAAGACAAGCTTTCCCCACTTTACCACTGAGAAGACTGCTTGACACTGTATGGCAGGAAATATCCTCTACTAACAACTAAGTACAACGGTGCAAAAAGAAAAGGTACAATTTCCCATATGTAACATGCAACTATCAACACAGGAAGGTGTCATAAACACTTACTTGTGTTTGCACATGGTTCTCGTTAACTTAACGTATCACAGCATGGGTTATATGATATCACAATGCAAGTGTCTACAATCCATGCCTTTACTACACATATACTTTTACCATGCAAGCTGAGTATATATAGGGTAAGTATTGTTCATGAAGAGTCATCACCTTCTGTGACTCCACATACAGCGGATTGCGACACCACAGTCACCAAACTTCGCAGGAGAAATATTTTGTTTATTTATTTGTTTTTCATTTCGTTTAATCCTTTGCAAGAATCAATGTGACATTATTTTCCTCTCAGGCCAACGCGCTATGGGTTATGCCTTCTACTGGGCTTCTTCCCTCTATTTTATTCTGTCCTTGCACTCTTTTCATGCCCAGTTGGCTACTAGAGCGTGGATTACTTTTTCTGGACAGCTTATTTTCACCGCCATTTTTCTAGGATTCCAGTTCATTTCACTGCATTATTTTATGTCCTTCCACAATTACCATTGAATTGTTAATAGTGACTAGTGCATAAACTAATTCAATGTACCATTAAATATACTATTTTTAAAGATTAGTCACCCTCATATGTCGTTCTTTAAAAAAAGATTTCTTTAAAGTGACCTGTGCATTCTTCTAGGGTTTCTTTTCTCGTTCAATGAAACATCTACTTGCATGGTCATAGGTAATTCAACAAAATTAGATGATGCATATCTAACTGATATATTTTGTTCATGTACCTAAATTGCAAATACCTTTTAGGACATTCTATTATTGAATATATATTAGTGAAATGACTGCTGTCATTCTTTATTTGACGTTCCCCTTTCTAACATCTGGAGTCTCATGCTGTTACCTTTTCTGAGAAACTAATGTGGCATTTTCTACTACATCATATAAATAAATAAAGTGACACGTGGTACCTGCTTGGTACCGTAACTCTGTTGCCCATCCCTTGTAAAGTGTGTTGTGCATTACAGGTATGTAAGCAACTTGTGTTTATTGCACCATATCTTCGATGGATGTTAAGTGCTGGTGCATTATTTCCTTGTTAAAGTGACTCGTGCTCTCTTTTTCCGACCTCATTTCTTTGTTATGCTCTCTTTATTCATTTTAACCATAGTCTCTCTATCTACTCTACTTAGTAGTGGCCTTTTTTCTGAAATAAACTCTAATTTACACCTATCCTCTGACCCACTAAACTCTGTCAGGGATATTTCATTTGTGTATAGGATGTCACTGTTTACCAATGATCAATCAATTTTTCAAGTTTCTAAATGTTAAAAATTGTCTCTGGGTTCAATCAGATAATTTAGGGGAGAAAGTTCTTTATCTCTGTTCTTCATTTTGCTCTTCACAAAGTTTATTCCTGTTAGTCCTTGAGCTGATTCACAAAACAGGGGGCCATTTGCTGTGGTTACAGGTGCACATATAGCTCTGCATCTGTTTTATATCCTGTAGGAGTCTCTGAGTCCATCGTGATTATTAGTTTTGATTCTGCTCTCCTTAATTTTTGCTCCCTATTTACTTCTCTGCTATTTTTTTATATATATTTAATTCCGTAATAGCTGAAACCTTTTGGGGAGTGATTGTGCACCTAATGATTCGCCAATGAATAATTCATGTCTTCATTTTTATTGGCCCTAATATACTGTGTAATTTTCATAGTTTGAGTTTGTTGATAGTTCGCCCCACACCACATAATATTTATTGCAATTGCATCTCAGTGTATAAACTACAAATTCATTTTCCCAATTAATTCTTTCTTGAATTGTTTTCTCTCCATCTAATGTTGTTTAGGGTTTCTGATTAGTCCCATATTGACAAGCTTTGCATAAGCTGCATTTTATGAAACCTTGTGTACTGCTTGTTAACCAGTTCTTTTCTTTTGTTTCTAACAAATGATGACTCATTGTTAAGAGATCACCCAATGATTTAGTTTTTTGAAGGTTATTTTAGGGTTTGGTCCACTACTTCTGTAATTAGTTTTTATTTTCGTAATATATTCCAGTTCTTTACTAACATTTTCTTTATTGATGGATGTGCTGAGTTGTACTCCTTGTTCCAATTTTTTTTATTTTTTTATTATTATCTGCTTTTGTCTGATAGAGTACCTCTGTTGGAGTCTTTTTGCTAATTCTTTCTTGAGCATCTTGTGACACATTTCTTTGGTAGCCCTGTTGAATGCTTCTTTCTGTCATTTCCTTTAATTCATTTATTAGTTGACCCTCTGATGGCAGATTCTTTTTGTTCCTAACATTTGGCTGTACAGAATACTCTACTTCAGTGCTGTGGGGTGTCCATTATTTGCATGAAAAATAGAGTTGGTGGCTGTGACATTTCTATTAATGGTAGAAATCAAGTCACCATCTAATATATCCAGGTTGACCTCTAAAAATATACAATGTGTTCTACTCCTCACTGTTGTAAGTTTGATATTTACTTCATTATCATTCAATTTCTCCACAAATTCCTCCAGTTCTGTTATTTTTCCATCCCACAAAATAAATATGTTGTCTATAAAACAACACCATAGCATGACTTTGTCCATGTGGGAATTGTTCTCTTCGTTCCCGGCCACCTTCTCCCACCACCCCATGAATAAATTTGAATAGGTGGGAACAAAGGAGGCGCCTATGGCCGTGCCTTGTAACTGGAGGTAGAATTGTCCATTGAAGGTGAACACATTGTGTGTAAGTTCGTATTCCAACATTCCTATTACATTTTGGGTGTAGTCTAGATGTTCTCTTAATCTATCTCTTAGGAAATAGTCACATGCTCTGATTCCATCTTTGTGATTAATTGATGTGTAAAGGGGCTGCACATCCAAATTACAGTATTGCAGCTTTGAATTGTTAAAATACCAACCAAGCCAACCTGAAATGAATAAAAGTAACCCCTGACATGTATATCTGGAGATGCGGATCCACTGCGACAGATCGGTGCAGTCACGCACAAACAGGAATGCTGTGATTGTTTGGCCACAACATGAGAGCAAAATTGCGGCCCCCGTTTTGTGCATCGGGACTCGGTTCCCAGGGGGCAAAATAACATTTAAATATGATAGAATGGGACTAATGGAGGGGTCTGTGAGTGACCCCACATGTGCAAGTAATTGTCCAAAATCATGTTTTATAGCGTGCGAGGGACTGCAGATCGAGTGTGGTGCCCAGCACGACCTGCTGTATGCTCCACAGTCAATCTGCAGATCCATACCCCAATAAAAAACACAAACACCCACTCACAGACCCATGCACCTACTCACCCACTCACTCACACCCCCACTTATAAACCCATACAATCACTCACAAACCAACTCAAACCCACACACAGACCCACAAAACCACTCACACACTCACAGACCCAGATAGCCACTCACACACCCACTCAACCACTCACCCATCCAAACAACCAGCCACTCACATACTCATTCACAGACCCATATAACCACTCTCACACCCATTCACAGACCAACACTGATACTCAAAATCTCACACACTGACTCACACAGCCAATCCCATATCCACTCACAACCAACATACACACCCACACAACCACTCACACACATACCCATACACCCATAAAGCCACTCCCAAACCCACTGACAGACCACAAAACCACTCACATACCCACCCACAGACCCACACAGCCACTCACACAACCACACAACCACTCACACACCCATAAAGCCACTCAAACACCCACTCACAGACCAAACAAACCACTGACATACCCACAAAGCCACTCACATATCTACTCACTCACCAATACATCCAATCCCACACCCACACAGCCCCTCACACACCCACTCACACACCCATTAAGCCACTTACACATCCACACAGTCACTCGCACAGCCACTCACACACCCACACAGAGGTGGTGATACATTTATAGAAATCACAATAGCATATGTTTATGTTAAATGTGTGGATATTTAAGCATTTTGGTTGCTTTTGGTTGGGAACAGATCCGTGGACCCATAAAATGAATTATGGTGCAATTTCATTCAGCGGTTTGGTCTGCAGTCGTGCTCAGAATTCCTACTATGGGAAATTACATGGGGGAAACACATTTTGGGACCCCAAGTTTTCTCAGCCTTGATGAATCACCCCAAAATGTTCTAAACAGCAGCTGAAGTGAGTGGCAAACTATATACTTAAACTTTTTAGAAACAAACGGTCAATGGATGATGTCATCAGTGATGTAATTTGAGATGTCATCCGTAATGTCACTGACCATATCATGAGTAATGTGTGACGTCATCAGCAGTACATTGCGGGGGCATAAGTTATTTACAGCTTAATTTACGAGTGAAATGTCAGCCTTAGTATAACTTCCCTGAAACCTGTGGTTTTTCAGTGAATTTTTTAGGTTTTTTAAATGCAAATTTCTAGCTATAACATCCCTGAAACCTATGGTTTTTTCAATTAATTTCAAAGGACTTTTAACTGCTAATTACTAACTATAACGTCCCTGAAACCTATGTTTTTTCAGTGAATTTAAAAGGTTTTATAAATGCTAATTTATAACTATAACGTAGTAGTCGCGTTTGCACAGTGGTGCAGAAAGGAGGCTGGGCCTCCGACCAGTGCACAGGAATTCCACTGCTTTGGACTTACAGGAGGTACCAGAAGGGCTTCTTGGCCCCCAAGTCCCTCAGGTCACACCCCCTTTCTGCACCACTCTGCTAACTCGCCTCCTGGCATGCTCTGGTTGGGGATGAAGTCCCCTTGTCTCCTGAGGGTCCCTGGGAGTGAACTAGCTCTCCTGTTATCTCTAGTAAGCCCCACACAGCTGGATTGCTGAGAGTGATCCGAGACCACACCCCCTTTTTACACCACTCTGCAAACGTGCCTCATGGCGCTCTGCTGCTCGGGGGATGATGTCCACTTTACTTCTGATGTCCTCAGGACACAAGAGGACCTCATCCCCCGACCAGCAGTGTGCCAAGAGGCACGTTGCAGAGTAGTGTAAAAAGGGGCATGGCCTCGGACCACCTTTCAGCAGTCCCACTGTGTGGTTCTTACTGGAGGTACCTGGTGGGCTAGTTGGCACCTAAAGACCCTTAAGATTCTAGAAGACTTAATCTACCCAACCCAAAATGCCCTAGGAGGTGCATTTGCAGAGTGGTGCAGGGAGGAGGTGGAGCCTCCGGCGAGATGCCGGTTTTTCTTCTCTTCTTTTTTTTGTTAGAAGGGTGCTGTGTGGCCCCTTTTGTCTCAATATTTTGTGGGCCCTGGGGACCCCATCCCCGAGGGCCTGAGACATTTTATGTTTTTTTTTTTAATGGGAGGAGGGCCGCATGGTCCCCCTCCCTGGGCCGATTTTGGCCCCGAGGACCCTATCCCCTGGGGTCTGACCTCAATGTAGGGGACTGCAGGGAGAGCCCCAATGCCCCTGCGGTCCCTGCCAGCTCCCTGCCTCCTGCTGGATCCGGCATTGCTTTTGGGCAAAGGGAGCTGCTAACACGCAGCTCCCATTGCCCAAAAGCAATTCTGCTTTACTTCATGGAAGCGAGAGCAGGTTTCCTGCTCTCGCATCCATGAAGCAAAGCAGTGTTTGCTATGACAAAACATGAGCCGTGCTCCCGCCCTGCCATAGCAAACTGCAATGTCCCGGTGGTGGGCACCCTGGGACATTGCTGGAGCCGGGCCTAGTGGGTGGCGGTCCCCAGGGCCTTCTATGGCCAGGGGAATCTGGGTAAGAAAACGTTGGGGGATCCATGCAAACCTCATCTCCCTGAACTGCCCTAGGTATCTAGTTTTCAGAACTGTCTGGGTTTGGTATGTTTCTCAAGATGGCCGCCTAACCCGATACCAAAAATCCAGGTGCCTCCCCTTGCAAAGCCAGGTCATTTTGTGATAGATAATTCTGCTGTCTCCACAATTTGTTTTTATGCCCTTCCTGTCACGGGTATTTGGCCCACCCACACAAGTGAGGTACAATTTTTATTGGAAGACCTGGGGGAATGCTGTGTAGTAGGAACTTTATGTCACCCCATTGATCCCACAACTTGCCCACACAGAGACCTGAGAAAAATGTGATTTCTTTAACTAAATTTGAGGTTTGCAGGTGATTCTGAGTAAGAAAACGTTGGGGGATCTACACAAAGCATAACTCCTCCGACTCCTCTGGGTGTCTAGTTTTCAGAAATGCTTGGGTTTGGTAGGTTTCCCTAAAAGGTCGCCGAGTCTGGGACCAAAAACGCTGGTGACCCCTTGCAAAACCAGGTCGTTTTGCGATTGATAATTTTGATGCCTCCACAATAAGTTGTGGGCACTTCCCTGTCACGGTCACTTGGCCCGCCCACACAAGTGAGGTAGCATTTTTATTGAGAGACCTGTCGGAATGCTGGGTGGTAGGAAATGTGTGCACGCCTGGTGATTCCACAACTTTCCACATAGAACCGTTAGGAAAATGTGATATTTATAACTACGATTGAGGTTTGCAGGTGATTCTGGATAAATAAATGTTGGGGGATCCATGCAAGCCAAACCTCCTTGGCCGCAACCGGATGTGTACTTTTCAGAAATGTCTGGGTTTGGTAGTTTTCCCTATGACAACCACCTCAACCCCCTCAGCAAACTGCCTGGCTTCAGGAGGCAACGTTTGTCACTTTCTGTAAACTTGTGGGCAAATGCAGTGCTTAATTAGTAACAGAATAAGTGAAGAGGCTCACGGTTTTCTCAGAAGCCCACTGCTGGCATTGCTGAATGTCAAGTCTGCTTAACACCAAGTTTAGCATCTGAACTTGATTCATCCTCATGCCTCTTTCATCCACCACCATACATTGACTGCCTCCTTATCTCACTCTTGAAGGTTCTTTTTAATCCCTTATTTCTCCCTTTGTCACTATTATCCCATTTTTCTGTTCCTAGACATAAAACATCTTCCCCTCAACACAGACACCTTTGCACTATGGTGCAAAGGGTGCCTGCGCTGGTGCTAGGCTGCTAAATTTAGTGCCAACACAGGGGAAACACAGGGCTGCACGATATTGTTGTAAATTTGGAGCAGCCCTGTGTTTCTGAAGTGGTGCAGTGTGGCGTTAAGCCAAGGAGGCTAACTCCGCATTCTGCCACTTCGTTGTAAATATGCCCCTTAATATTTAACTTGCTGAGATGACTACAAAATGAATGCAAATGAATCAATTTAGTGTGTAACTTTAGCTGGCACAATACTTCACAAATATGTATCATATGATAGAGAGCAAAGTCTCAATAAGCATATTGGGTAGTGAAATCTACTTATTGAAAAAAATGCATTTTTACATGATTGGCTTGCTTTGAGTGGCAATAATACCTGCCTCTTTTTTCCAGATTTAGAAAAATTACACTGCCTACACAAAATGCACTTCTCCTCTTTAATCTCTGCTCAGTTCACCAGGTCAGCACTAAGCCAACTCTATATCAGAACTGGAATTTATTGCAGGTCTTGGATTATTCCAATTTCCTAAAGCTCCACTAAACAGTTGTAAATAGTTTTAGGCTTTGGAAAGCCTATTGAATTTCTTTCTACCAAAGCCTCGTGAAATCCTAAAAGAAACAGCTGCCCTGACCTGCTTTGGCTTCTCTTAAGGGCCTTCTTCTGTAGTTAAGGATGGCTGGTTAGATTTCGAAAAGCATTCTTTCCTCTTTATCTTCTTTCCCTCTTCTTTCTGCTATGTGCCAGATAAATGTAAGCATCCTTGAGTCCATTGTCAAAGCAAATAATAAGTTTCACACTCTGAATGCAAAACCTTTTAGTGATTCAAAAGGGCAGGTGTATTGCTGCAATGCCTGATGATAGTAAGTGACACTTAGTGGATGGGTGGGAGGCGTTCCCAAGGAGGTGTCAGGGGATGTTCAGGGAAGGGACCCACAAGTGAGGTGAATATCTGAAATATCCTACCTCTGTGGCTATGAGCACAAAATGGCTGCGCCTTTCTGCACTTCTTTGCATTTCTAAGCACGTATGACTCAAACTTTGGTGCCTAAAACGACGACCATAGCCATTTTTAAAGGAAAATAGAATACATTTTTTAAAGAAAATAATATAGAAAAGTAGTTGAAAATTCCACAATTGCTGTAGCCTTGCTCGGGAGTGTTTGTCACAATGTGAAATAGCGCCCAATTAGGGTTATAGATGATGAATAATCTTGCGAGTGCTTTTTAGCTTCAGAGCTCTACAATCTGTAGACCTTATTTCAGCAGTGTGTGTTGTAGTATGTGACCACATGGCCTGTTTTGCAAAATATTGAACGTGTTTAACTCCATGACAGTTAGGTTAATACAACGATATCATCAGTTGTATTAAGTATGTGACATCCCTGTGGAAAATTAAGGTAGCACACCTAAGATGTTAAGTGGCTTACTTGCATCACAGCGTCTTTGCTAGTAGTTTACTATAACGCAGAGGTGTTTTTAGGCATTGGCAAAGTGGGCAATTGCCCAGGCCTCCCATTTTCCATGCTCCAAAGCCCCCCCCTTCCCCCTGGAAAGTGAATGTTCTCTATTAGACCGCTGTCTATTTTATATCTCTATCTACATTTCTCAATTTCATCCTACTTCTACCTTTAATTCTCTCTGCGTCCCGGGCAAGACATATTTCAACCTATATTCTGCTATTGTTCGGCATTATGCTGGCTTGATTTAGCAGAAAATTGTTAATAAAATTAAAATTTGTTCTTTACAGGGATCTTGCCTGAGGCCCTCAAAATCCATAAAATGACACTGCGACAAATCAGCAGTGTAGGATAACTTTCTCCAAGTCCAGTCACTAGAATATGTTTCTAGCTTCATCCTTCACATGTGCATATATCACTATGCCACGGGAATTGCTTTGGATACATTTTGATCTCACTTTAGTTCCAACGTCATAGATGAGAAATATACTCTGCGTCGGCATTCGCCTGAAATCCCCTCTCTTTTATAGTAAGCCCCTGGCTTTAGGGAAATCCCCTGCTGTTTAAGGTTTTATTCGCGGTGGGACAAACGTGGAAAGAGTAGCAGGTGTTCGCGTGCAGCCATCTTGTAGAGCGAGTACTTCGTCTCTTCCAGTGCATACGCTGACCCTGGGGGGGACTGGCATTCATCTGTCAGCCTTCAAGACACATCCCTAAGTGTGCCGAGGCCTCGCGGCCGCCTCCGATGCACTTGGTGTTATAGAATACATCCCAAAGGACATGCCTCCTCGCCATAACACACATACATGCAAATAGGTCAGCTGCATGCACTAACAACCTCCGCACATTTCACGGACCACACTCACATTCCAGAGATACCAAACGCCGTGTGCCTCACGCATAGTATAATACCTTGCTTTTTCACAAAGCTAATTCGGCCACAGTTTTCAGTTATATAGTCATGTAAATAAGTGAGTTCGTTTGGTTCCATCTAATTTCACAGCGGGCAGTTTATCTGTATTAGACTGATGAAAGTCTAAATCACTTTCATGAGCATAAAAAGAAATGCTGACCTCAGTGCAGTATGTGATCAACAAGAAAAATAGGAATTCCGCGCACAGAAGTGATATGTCCATCCAGTGGCAGGAGGCCTTGGATGTCCCTGGGTGATGTTCTCTCACTCAGCTTGAAGAGTGGCAGGGCTGAGCATCCATCCCAGTTACAGGCAGAAGTCGTGCAGAGCTTCTGCTGCTCGCACAGCCTGACTGACTACTTAACATTTGACAATTTTGAGGGCCTTGAGCTCCCCTTCTTTTAGTCCATTTCCAGACATCAAATGTGATTCAGAGCCTGAGTCTTTGAAGTTTGTGCTGGGGTTCTGCTTCCTTTTGAAGTGTCCTCTCCTGTGCCCTGCCATGCCGCCAGAAAGCAGTTTGTCATAGCAGGAGTGACCTCGGATCTGATAGCCCCACAATACAGCTCATGGTAGTGACTAGAGATTCACATCTGGATGTCAGCCAAAGTGATATGTGTATCAAAAGGTTACACCCAGGTCGCAGCCCCTGTATGATCTCTTATCCACCCCATCTCTTTCCTGAGATGAGAGCAGGCCCCTTTCCAGTGAACTCTCTCTTAATCAAAGAGTGCCGTTGAAGTATACTGAGGAGCTGGGTCTTCTTCCTCCAGGGTGTGTACCACATCCAGCTCACAGGAATACAGCAATCCACAAATCTGTTCGTGGGGGATTACTCTACCTCCTCATGCTCCTCCAGACAGTCCTGGCTCTCCCAAATCAGAACCCAGAATCGTCTATGTAGTGTACCATTCACAGTCACACATACACCTAGCACATGCGTACAACACACACATGCTGCACAGAATTACATACACACTTGATGTAAGCCAAGCGTGAGTTAAGGTCACAGCAGTGGACCTTTACATGATTGAGCCTGTAGACCTTACTCGAGTGACACATGTAAAAAGGATGGTTCACCTTTACTGATCACTACAATGTATGCTGCCACCACCACACTTATGATGCTCACCTCCTGGCAAAGCTGGTAGACTTTCACCACTATGAGAGTAGTGCTTTGGGTGCCTCTCTGGTTACAACAAGTGTGATCCATGTTGACTCATGACAACAAAAATCCACCCCAGAGATCTGGACATCATTGAAGTTGGAGCACTCAGGGCTGGAGTACACATCCATTGCCATGCAAGGGCGTGTTCTGTCCCAACAGGTATTGGTATCATAACCAGCGCCCTGTGTTGTGATACCATCTAT
The DNA here is from genome assembly GCF_964204655.1 of Triturus cristatus. NCBI lineage: Eukaryota > Metazoa > Chordata > Amphibia > Caudata > Salamandridae > Triturus > Triturus cristatus. The sequence continues at coordinate 579,056,169 of NC_140585.1, read as the reverse complement.
CTTTATAATGCCACCTCCATCACACAGCTAAGCTCTGTATCCCAAGATAATAGTACCTCTCTGGTCACTCAAACAGCACTAAAATGCTTCTCAGGTAGGCTCACAGCAAATATAACATTCTAGCAACCATTCACTCTCCTATGGTGTAGCATACTGCCCGTCTGATAGTGCACCTAGAGGCCCTTCAATGGGTTCTGAAGCACTATGCACAGAAGATAAGCGGTGACACTGACTTGATGCAAAAAATCCCAACAAATGCATTGCAGTGTTTGTGGTTGTAGGAAAGTGGATTATTATTTGGGGCGGGTGGTTGCCCATTTCAAACAATAATTACACTAACGTGTCAGGGAAAACACCAAAGTCACTAAATTAACCTGAGCCCAAGATATGACACAGACCAGGCAGGCTTAGAATAGGACAGTTTGTAAAGAATTTATGCAGTAAAACTGTTGCTCGAATATGAATTTACCTTGAAAAAACAAAAGACAAGAGGCACTTGTCAAAACAGGAACAGTTGGTTTAATTAAGCACTTCGGCCGGACCACAATTATTGAAGCGGGTTTGAGGCCTGTCTCAAAGTACAATCAATCTGAACAAGGTTTTATGCATTTCTTTGGGTATTGTAAAGTGTTTCAGTGGTTCCTTTTTTGGTAAAAGAATGCAGGCCTTGTCTTTGGAGTCATAAATAAGGCCCCTTATGACAAATGCAGGTGGATCTTGACCTTATGTGAACACAGTGGCGGCCAGTGGGTAAAGTGTCCAGATGTCCGGCATGAGGGGTGCGTGATCACTGCGTGTACTGTGTGTGTACTGTGTGTGCTGTGTCCTGATTGGCTGTGTGTTCCTAACTTCATATGGAATCTGACTTTACAGTGTTTTTGGGAATGCATGCACCACTCAGGCTAAATGTGCTTTATTAGGCCCAGTCTCCCTGGACCATTGTGGAGTCGCTGCGCTTAACTGAGGGATAGACCTAAGTTTCCTGTTCATGAGTTAGTCTGCTGGCTACGTGCCACCCCACCTGTGACCTGTCAATCAGTAACCTCAGGTCTAGTTCTCAGCGTCTGCCTGACCATGAATTTCTGCATCAGGGTTGATGCAGAGATCATGATGGGTGAATTCAATAATAGAAATGGCATTTCGTTTTTACATTTGAATGTCTAATTTTAAACATTGGCATTAGTTTTTCAATATTAACAGAACAACAGTGATAGTTGAAACACCACAACACCTAGGCTCAATGTCATGCCAATCGGAATGGAGCCGAGGTTGGATACACCAAGCAGGTTTGCCCTTGCCAAAGACGTTACTTTCTATATTACTCTTTTTAATGGATCTCAAAATCCTCCAGTAGGGCAAGCCTGAAGCTATATCTGATATACATGCAAAAAGATGAGACGCCTTAGCCGTAAGTTCCCTTAATGTCTCTGCAGGTATAGGAAATATAAAAATTTCAAAGTTCCAACTTTTCAGGTTTCTGATGCAGCTCCTCTGGGTCACGGCCAATACTCCAGGTCCAGGATCTCAATATTTGCATAAGGAGCCAGGACGGACTGCAACAGAAGCAACAAGTAAAGTCTGGTCCATATTCAGTTGGTAGTGGTCACTACAGGAAAAAGGCTCTCGCCTCTTCTAGTGTCCCTGCATCTTCACAGGAGGCCAGCCCACTGACTAATGCAGTATAAGTCTTCGTCCTGGTACAAGAGAGAACAGGTCCATTCCTTCAGAGCTCCTCTCAGGTCACAGAAATTGATCTCATCGGGGGTTCCTTGGAGTGCAAGATTTAAGGTTCATACTAGTTAGTGGGTGGGGTTACTCCGGAAACTCTCTAACCAATGGGAGAAAAGATGCCTACACACTTTTTCAGATTTTGTGTTTGCCCTACTGGAAACAATTCAACAGTAGTCATCCCTCCTAAAATCCAAGATGGGAAAACCCTTTCTCCCTTATTCAGAGCTCTTTTCTCATCTAGAGGTGTGAAAGGGGAAATGGGCAATTGGTTCCCCTGTGTCCACTCCAAACCAGTTCTGGGGGTAGCTTCTCTCCCACTGAGGTTAGAGCCAGTCTGGCTACTGCAGGCCCTGGGAACAAAGGCTTTTCCTTCTTTAGTTCTCTCCTTATACTAAACTATTAATGTGCAAGTCCCCCCTCTGTCCCTTTCAGTTAATGAAGCTCCAACTGTCCTTCCGGAGCTGATTGGTACCAAATGCCCCACACCCAGCCCATCCTGTCACCAGGCCTATGCAATTGATCTCCAGTGGAAGCAGAGAAAGTTATCTTTTTAAAGGTTATTTTTGCTAACTACATATTACAAATCGAACGTCACCACTGACCATGGCACCACTGGCTTTTAACCCATATTAAAAATAGTCTTTGAATGACGATTCAAGCGATTTCCTGTCAAAGTTTATAATCTGTTCTTTTTCTAGGATCCAGCTACAGCCTTTGCCATTGAAAATAGTTTTTGGGTCTTAATCACTGGCGGAACATGCTAACTTTAATTTTGCACATGTTCCACCTTCAAATATCAGGCACCCTATCTTGTGGGAAACAAGGTGAATTTATGGGTAACTTTTTCATATACAAAAGCAGGATCTCCCACTTGTCAAAAAGGGTTATTTTGAAAGGTTTGACAGCATTCTTTAGGCTACTGCAGTCAGACTGTTCATTGTAGGCCTGAAGCCATGTTTTATAGGCCCACTCTGTTCTGCAGTCCACAGGTGGTACTTAACTTCCAGGCCCTGAGTACATTTTCTACATCCTCTTCTAAGGATTAAGTTAAATATGTAAATCAGGGAATAAGCCAATTTAACCACGTTGAAAGGCAGAGCACAAGCACATTACCCCTGGTCAGTGGGGGTAAGGTGCACAGAGTTTAAAAAAGAGCAAAAATAGGGTCTAGAAAAAGGGTAAAATCTGGGTGACTATAAGAAATGGAGTTGTTAGTTGACTGTGGTGTGGGCCCTGGTTCTGCAGCAACCATAGTCCTTGTCAGGGTGAAGTCACAAGCAAACCCTAAATTAACAAGTGTTCAACCATTAGGTAGCTTGGCAGAGAGCAGTCACGCTTAATTCAGAGGTAATGTGTAAAGTATTTATGCAACACCTCACACAGTACCACAGTGAAAACACATCACAAAAGTATCCACCATCAGTTTAGACAAATTGAGTATTTTTTAATCAATAAAACAAGACAAAACTACGAAAACCTTATCAGTAGAACTGAAGATATGCAGGTTTAAAGATTTCTGTAAAAATAGTGCCAAAAAGCACAAAGTACCAACTATGGATTTCTGGTTGCACCAGACAAGTATAAAGTCATACGTTCAGGCCCACCAAGATAGAGCTCAGGTTGGCTACATGGACCCAGTTAGGCTTGCTGACCAGAGTACCATAATTCCCGCTTTGTGGAGTGTTCCAAGATTATATGTGTCTAATACAAAAGATTTTTCAATTTACTCTTAATATGCATGACTACCTGCTATCGGCATATGCGTGCATTTTTATGTCGAGCAGTCACACAATACTTTTACAGGTTTCTGACATTTTAGTTATTTATTTATAAGCTTCACTTTGGATGGGTGTATTTGTTTTTTTTAATGAAGAATAATGTAAGCTTTATGTGACGTGTGGTACTCCAAGATGGCGAACTGATTCCCTTAAGTGCTGGGGAGGTACGTCACCAGGTGAAGCCTAGGTGTTTATTGTTAATAATATTTGGTGGGCTATTTAAATGGAGAGTGGGGTTTTAGACTGACACTGCCAACATTACTATGATTGAGATGTGCCCTCCCTTTCCGAATTCCCGTGCATTTATGTGAAAACTATTGTATCCAATAGGTGTCCTCTGTGGGGTCTGCCTGACTTGAAATAAGAGTGAGCAGGTGGTTGAAATATAATTGGGACCTCTAACATTGATGAAACATCCAAGAATATGGGAATATATGTTGATGACCTTGAACAATTAGCTTACTATCTAAACAAATGTGGATGGTATGTATTTTTGTACATTGTATCTCAACTAAATGATGTGAGATCTAAAATTGCACACAAGGGGTTAATTATAGATTTACATATTAACTTGTGGCATGGATTCTGCCCTCTTTTTGTTGCTTCGTATTAATTATTTATACTTAGGAATTGCTTTCTCTTCTGTCTTGTGTGGAACTTTTTATAAATATCACATGTGAAATGATATGGTTGAATTATCATCATGGTTTCATCGAGCTATGCATTATCTTTTTTACATGTTTTTAATTAATATTTTTGGGATAGATATGGGTGGACAGTTTAGGATCACCTTCTGGGGGTAGTTAGTTTTAACTGGTGTTTGTATATTGTTTATCACTATTTGTGTATTTTTGTTTTATCATATTACCACCCTGAAAAAGTTCACGGTGATGAATGAAACACGTTGGCTTAGTTTTTGGTTGTAACATTTGGCATCACAAAATCTCATGACTGACTTGAAACTAAAATAAAGATATGGAACTGTCGACAATTTAATTGGACTTTTGTATTTACATTTCTTGTTGGTGCACCACTATGTTTGTGTTCCTGTATATTCTGCTTTGCAGTGTATCCTAGAGCAGCAGATACTCATAAGGTGTGTGTTGGACTTGGCCCTTTTTGGCAGGTTCACCCCTAAACTTTTTGCCTTTTCTCTGACATGGCGTTGGTGGTTTTAGGCCTCTGGGCACTTTAGCACTGTGGTCCAGTGTAAAGTGCGTGCGCTCTCTGTGTACATTTGGTAAGGCTGGCCAGCCCTCCCCTAGGAATACATTGGGGATTCACTGATCAGTGTTTCAGTGGTAATTCCTGGAATGGGAGGAGCAGCGTGGGCGAGTTTAGTATGTATGAAATTGAGAGAATAAATGCTGCGCAATGGTGTGCATAGATTTATTATGACTATTTGAGAAATGCCACTTTTAGAAGTTGGCATTTCTGTGTGCTATGTGTCTGCCTGCCTGATGTGAATTGCATGTCTGGCTTATGAGTGACAGGGGCTGGGAGGTGTGTGTGGCTCCAGGAGGGGCAGGGTGAGTCAGCACTAGGCTGGATGGGACATCTGTGCTGGGAGTAGTGGGAGGAGTAATCCCCTGACCCTGAACAGGACTGTGTCCAGCCTGGACAATGCTGGCTCCGCCCCCTGTGGTGTGTCTGATCACCTGACAAAGGGAAAGAGGAGCTTGGAAAACATAGTGCTCCAAATCCCCCCTGAACCAGTTGCATCTGGTTCCCCCATGCCCTGCACTGCAGACAAAGGAATGCTTAGTATAAATATAGGGGCTGTGACCCCATGATGTGCTGTTCTCTGCTTGTGCTGTGCTTGTTCCTGACCTTGCTGGGGTGTGCTGCTGCTGGGGCCCAGGAGGAACCACCATGAGGGCTTGCCTCCCTGAGTACAGCATTGCCCCCTTGATCCCTAAGGACTTGCTGGGACCTCTTGCGCCCTGTGAGCGCTTTGCTTTTAATATGCCAGGACCTTCAGGGCTTCTTGTTGCCTTTGCGCCCTGTGAACGGTTTATTTTTACTCCCCAAGAAAAGAAGCACGAGGGCTCTGCAGCGCTGAGCTGCCCGTGGAGGAGGGAATTACCCCGCAATGCCAATGAGGTGGGAGCCCACCCCACATTTGTATTGTTAATTATCTTTATTTATGGAGAGCGGGTGCCCACCCCGCTCATACTATTTTAAATACGGGTGCCCACACCGCATTGATGGTGCCTTTGGTGGGTGCCCACTCCGCCATTGTCTTTGCTAAAGCGGGTGCCTACCCCGCAAGGTGCTGCAGAGAGAAGTAGAAGCGGCCGCAGCGATCGTGCAGTGACCAGGAAGCCAGGCTGCCTTGCCTGACTGTGGGCGGGGCTCAGAGCATGTCCAGTGAGCAGGAAGCGAAAGTCCCGCCCGCCAGAGAAGCCATCCGGAGCCTCGCAGGCTCCACATTGAAGTCCCGGTCCCAGAAAGGGGGACTGTGTGAAGAGGAGAGCAGAGTTTTTACCCCGCCGTGGAGGGAGTCAAGAAGATCGGTGCCCAAAGAGGAGCGAGAGGCTATGGAGCCTCACGGGCTCCATCCACTGCTTTCCAGCCTGCCCCACCTGCCAGAAGGGGAGGCATGCCCACGGAAGATCGCCGGTGACCGGAGGAAGTCCCCATCAGCCCCAAAGAGTGAGGGCTGGGCGGGGTACATGGCCGGCGTCTAGTTTCTGAGCGGACCCGCAAGAGGGCAGGCCGCTCCATCATGGGGGCAATTTTGTTTGCATTGATGAGTTTGGTGCCCCTGAGTGGGACCAGAGGTGCCTTTCGAAGCACGTTGTCAGTGCTTGGCCTGGGCGGTCCCACCGTGGCGGGCCGCTCCAACGAGGGGGCATATTTTTGTTTGTTAGCGGACCCAGAGGGGCATGTGCTTCTCCAATTTGGCTATGTGTTCACAGTTGCCCCGCTTGACAGTGGGCAATTGCAATGATGGGGGCAATTTTATTTAGAGAGCCCTAGTGGGGCCCCAAGGGCACAGTCGTGCCAGGGCCCATTTTACATTGTTCTCAGCTGTGCCGCACCAGCGCGGGCAGCTGCAACGTTTTTGCATATTTATCCAAAGGACACAGTGAGTGCCAGGCCTTCTTTGCATCACAGCTGTACGGCAATTAGCGTCAGCTGCAACGTTTAGGCCATCACTTCTTTTGGGGGTATTTTTGAATGAGACAGAAGGAGTGAGATGCACTCCTCTGCCCCAGCGCAATTGCGCACTTGCGAATTCTGCTGCATTGGCAGTTGCCCTGTCACTTTTGGACATAGGGCATTTGAGCCCATTGAGAAGGCTAATTGGCCAGGGGGACTGTTGGGTTGATAGGGGGCTAGGCCCTAATGTGATTTATGTGGTGCGCAGGTAATATGATTTATATACTGTGATTTATGCACCCTAATTTATGCCTCTACTGTGGTTTATGTTATGAGGTTTTGCATATTGTGGTTTATGCTTGGGAGGTTATTCTCCTCTGTGATTTATGCCTAATGAGAGTTATGATTAGGAGGTTATGGTCTAATATGTTTAGGCTTATGAGGTTGGCGCATAATGTATTTTACGCCTAATGTGATGCTGTGCATAATATGGTTTGTGTTGCAGGATGCTGCTGAGTACAGTGTCTGCCAGTAATTACTGGTTGTGGTCTACGTTTATTATATGTACTATATTTACTATGTTCACTTTGTGATGGTTCTGACAGTGGTCCAATTGGCCCTGTCATGTGTATATAATCCATCCATCCATATAATACATGCTCCTCATCCTCTGTTTGACAAACTTCGAGTCCTCTTGACTCTTTCTTATTATTTGAGCACCCCTTTACACTCATTCCTTCAATTCATCTTTCCTTTATGACCCTCGGAGGAACCTCAGTCCTTAATTTTTCTTTAATAAATACATGGTAAATAATAATTATTGGTGTGCTGCACTTCATGTTTCTGATAAATACATTTACGATTGATATGCGTTTGTGAGCTGATAAGTTGCGAGCTCTTAATAGGTTTAATGATGATCACCTTGAATTTACAAATTTCTAATTGATTGGTCTAGGACCACCTCTACACATCATCTTGTCCACAACGTCTCTTCCAGGAATGGAAAATTAAGTGATCAAGAGCATACATGTACCTATATATAATACAGAGATATTGCCAGAGAAAAACAAACTTTATGCTGAGTGGACCGTGTTACAGGCTTGCAACAGTGGTGCAACAAAGGTGCAAGCAAGCAATTTGACCCCCATGCCTGGTTTGGTTGTAAACCAACTGTAATTAATTGATGTGAAGTGGGCCAGCCAGACCCGTAAACCATGGTGTCACTGCACCTGTTACACCATTGATAGTTATGCCCCTGGCTTGCAAATATGGCAAGAGTTATTAGTCAAAACGATTCTATCGACCCATTGTTCGTGATTGCAATAGTAATTAAATGGGCAACACATTCTATAATAATAATAATACAATAACTTGATCGGTGGTAATTCCACACCCCTACTGGACCTGTCTGAAGGGCAGCATTCTAGGGAACTAATTTTACAAATATTCAAAGGGCGTCTTTGGTCAAGCGTTCATGAAACTGGGAAAAAAACGTGAGCTGCTTTTCTTGCAACACAATGTTAATTCTTAAACATTTATTCTATTAAATCTCATTGTTTTTCATGAAAAGCTGTTAAAATCATAGTTTTTGGGGACTTGCTATTTCCAAAATGTTATTTAAGGAAAGCTGATCTAATTTCTTTATAAATTAACTTAAGCAAAGTATGGAAACATCTTTAGCCTTATTCGGCTCTGGTAACGCACTTCCAGTAAAATCTATTGGAGATCTGCCTTTCTCTTGGATTCGATGGTCGAACAGCAGTGACCTCAGGCACGTGCTACTTTGGCGGGAGTGACGGGCGGAGGCGGCCTGATTGAATTAAGCAATCTGATCGCATGTTTGGATTTTCCACTGAAGTCGGCTCTCTTTAATCTTTACCTTCTCACCACCTGTGTGCGCTCCCATCAATGGACGCTGAATTAAGGGGCATTGTGCTACATAGGCGAATGCGATGCTTCTATTGCAAGCCTTTATAAGTCCTAGTTTCATAAACAAAAAGGATCTTGAATTACAACCCAGTAACTAGTTACTACCCTCGAAGGTTGACAGATACAATCCTATCCTGTACTTGCACTCCTCAATGGAGACGCATTCTTAAACCTCATGATTCAATTGTCGATAAAAATCGCATTTTTGTCAATATATGAACCCTGCATTCAGAATAATCAAGATGGTAAAAATGAATCTAGTATGAAAATGTTGAGGATTATAATTATGGGCTTCAATGTAAGAAGCCATATGAATTTGGGTGGTGGTCGTGTCTTCCAGACGAATGCAAGAAGCAGTAGAAACAGCAATACATTATCCCCTACCATAGCCAGCATATAATCCTGGTGGGAACAGTCTGCAGCCCTGGGTGTAATGAAGTAAGACAGTAACTTATCTGCAAAATGATGAGCATATTGCATTCATCAACAATCTTACAGCTTCCCATGCTGTAGCACAGCTCGTGAGGACAGTATGTACACAGCAATAGTAAAGAGACAGCGCCATTTGATGAACTACGCTGCAAGTAGACAACCAAGGAATATGAAGAACCTTCTTCTAGCATATATTATTGCACTTTAAACAGTAGTCTGCTTTCAACTAACCACTACACCGTGCAACGTAAGCAAACTAATACCAAAACACATCTTTATGTACATGATAAACCTCTATCTGTAACAAACATTTAAGGCCTGCATACACATAGCCAACCCAAAATGCTTGTAGTACAGAGAGATGGCCAACGCCTGACAGCTACTATCTAAACCTAGATCAGGGTCACAAGCTAAGGGTGCCTTCAATGCTACCAGGTAACAGAGATGATATCTATGGGATGCTGCTTAAAGAAGACACATATGGTGCTGCCAGATAACAGCTTTGACAGTACTTGAAAACCCATTCAGAAATGCCAGGCCACGCCCTCCCTGAACAGGAACACTAGCACCGCAAGACTGGTTTTGCCTTGATTGGGTATTAGTCATTTAGATATTGCCTGCTTGTACTATTACTCCTGGAGCAGGTTCAAGAATGATTTTCATATGGCTGGCTCCAAATAGTGGGGAAAATAATGATGGGTTCAAATGCTTCCTGCAGTGATTGCCAGTGGTTGGACATGTTGCAGGTATTCCTCCCATCACCTTTTGTGTGTTCAATGTGACACTCTAAGTGGTCAGAGGTATGCCCAGACTATGGGCCCTTGCTCACATGTTATGAAATCTTATATTGTGCTATATTATGAGTATTTGTAGCACACTTTCACCCATGGGAGGATCTTGGCGCTTTGTCAGGTGTTTGAGGCTAGCATTGGGGCGACTTACTTGAAGAGCCAGTCCTTCAGCTTCTAGCAGGATTCAAAAAGGGAGGCGGAGGCTCCAATGAGGGTTGTGAGGTCATTCCATGCTTTACAAGAATAAACAACCTCCTGATCTGCTTTTGCATATACGTGGGATATGTGCTAGCGAGGGTCCAGCTGATTAGAGGTGTCTGGAGTGTTGGTGGAACTGCAAACATCTGTTCAGGTAGACTGGGCCTGTGTTGTGTAATGCTTTGTATGTGTGCATGAAGAGCTTGGATTGTATTGAGAACCGTGAGAGTTCCCACAGGTGTGATGTGATGTGAGACACAGACGTTGAGTCCCTTGCTCACTTTGCCACTGGATTCAAGCAAGCCTGGATGAAGACGGCTGAAATGCCAGAAACCGGTCCTAGGAAGCTTGTTTCCGGTCCAGGGAAGGCATGGCTTGGCAGTTCGGGCTGGACTGTTCCCATGAGGCACAGGGTCAGACTGATTTGCATATGGCCATGTCTGAACTGGGGTGGCAGAGTGGGCTAAAGAACGGTGATGGATCAAACCCAGATCTGTTGACTGGGTGTGAGTGTTTGATTGGTTCTGATACTCCGTCCATCACCACCCCCTTTTGTACCCCTTTGTTCGCCATAAGTTGGCAGGGTATGCTCAGACGTTGAGTCCCTTGCTCACTGTGCCACTGGATTCAAGCAAGCCTGGCTGAAGACGGCTGAAATGCCTGAAACCGGTCCTAGGAAGCTTGTTTCCGGTCCAGGGAAGGCATGGCTTGGCAGTTCAGGCTTGACTGTTCCCATGAGGCACAGGGTCAGACTGATTTACATATGGCCATGTCTGAACTGGGGTGGCAGAGTGGGCTAAAGAACGGTGATGGATCAAACCCAGATCTGTTGACTGGGTGTGAGTGTTTGATTGGTTCTGATACTCCGTCCATCACCACCCCCTTTTGTACCGCTTTGTTCGCCATAAGTTGGCAGGGTATGCTCAGACGTTGAGTCCCTTGCTCACTTTGCCACTGGATTCAAGCAAGCCTGGCTGAAGACGGCTGAAATGCCAGAAACCGGTCCTAGGACGCTTGTTTCCGGTCCAGGGAAGGCAGGGCTTGGCAGTTCGGGCTGGACTGTTCCCATGAGGCACAGGGTCAGACTGATTTGCATATGGCCATGTCTGAACTGGGGTGGCAGAGTGGGCTAAAGAACGGTGATGGATCAAACCCAGATCTGTTTACTGGGTGTGAGTGTTTGATTGGTTCTGATACTCCGTCCATCACCACCCCCTTTTGTACCGCTTTGTTCGCCATAAGTTGGCAGGGTATGCTCAGACGTTGAGTCCCTTGCTCACTTTGCCACTGGATTCAAGCAAGCCTGGCTGAAGATGGCTGAAATGCCAGAAACTGGTCCTAGGAAGCTTGTTTCCGGTCCAGGGAAGGCATGGCTTGGCAGTTCGGGCTGGACTGTTCCCATGAGGCACAGGGTCAGACTGATTTGCATATGGCCATGTCTGAACTGGGGTTGCAGAGTGGGCCAAAGAACAGTGATGGATCAAACCCAGATCTGTTGACTGGGTGTGAGTGTTTGATTGGTTCTGATACTCCGTCCATCACCACCCCCTTTTGTACCGTGATGTGAGACCAGCATGTGAGGTAAAGGATCAGTCTGGCTTCTGCCTTCCAAATGGTCTGGACTCTTTTGGTGTATTGGTTGGTGAGAGAAATGGGATTCCTTCAGGAACCACAAATCTGGTGCGTACTAAAAGATAACCTATGATCACCTCTGCTAGCTTGGCACAGGGTAGTCAGGCTTATCTAAAGAGGCAATATGTAAAGTATTGGTGCAACACACACACACACAATAACACAATGAATACACCACAAAAAGACCCTACACAGGTTTAGAAAAATAGAGAATATTTAGTGAGGAAAATCAGATAAAAACAACAAAAATCCAATCAGTAGCGGTGGAGATATTGAATTTTAAAGCAAAAAATACTGTAAATCGCTTAGAAGCAAGTAGCACTAAAAACTTTACTTTAGGTGGACTGGGGCAAAATCAAGTTTGGACTGACCTCGTAAGAAGCACAGGCCGACTATAGGACCCATGCAGGCCCCGGTGAACAAAGTACTTTTCCTGGTTGCAAGCAACAAAATGCGTTGATCTTCTCCACACAGTGAAAGTAATGCTTTGGTTCCGATTCACACTGTAGAGTCGATGCCTCATAGTCGAGCCTCGCGGTCGGGACCTCGGATCGGCACTGCATCGTCATCGTTGAACCTCCAAGTCTGGGTCTTGGATTGGTGCAACATTATTGTCGAACCTCGCAGTCAGGGCCTATGTCTTTGTCGAACCACATAGGGCTGTTTCTGGATCGTCACTGTGTCTGCATTGAAGGGCACTGCATCAGTTCCAATCGGCGCAGTGGTGAAGATGCATCAATTTTGTAGCAAGACAGCTGCTAAACCCACTTTTGAGGCCCAGAACTTGGAGAGGGTCCCTACAGCAAGGGTAGGACTCACAGAAGGCACAGTCCAGCAGCACTACCAGAATTGCAGGAAGCCTTTGTGTCCCTGAGACTTCAGAAAACAGGAGGAAAGCCACAAAGCGCTTGGAGATCAGTCCAGCTCTCCTTCAGCACAGTCAGGGAGCAGCAGGCAGCAGGGCAACAAGCAGAAAAACAGTACTTCAAGAAAAGCATTCCAGGTGAGATCTTTAAGCAGCACAGCAGTCCTTCTGACAGAGGTTCAGTTCAAGATCCAGAAGTGTCTGATTTTAGAGGATCAGAGACCCAGTACTTATACCCAAAAGTGCTTTTGATGTAGGGGGTAACTTCAAAGCAGCTCTTTGACGTGCACAAGGTTTACTTTCAACTCAGTCCCTGGCTGCCAGACAATCTGCAAAGGGTAAATCAGTGCATTGTGTGTGGACAGGACACTACCTATTTAAGTGTGCCAGTCCCTCCCTTTCTTCCCTGCCCAGGGAGATCCATCAGAATGCAGATGAATGCAAATGAGTGCTAAGAATGCAGATGAGCTTCACCTTACTGTGTTTGTGGCTGTCTAGAGGGATTTCACAAAGGGTAGCTGTTACCCACCCGAGGAAGTGTATTGGAGACAGGCTGTCAGGTATATAGTGCAGAGAAATGTCCACTTTCTAAAAGTTGCATTTCTAAAACAGTAATGTTAAATTCAACTTCATTAGTAAGAAGGATTTACCATTACCAGTCCCAACATATAAAACATGAAAAGGGTACTCCTCTCTGATCAGGAATTGCACCTTCAAAGTGTATTAAGGATTTCCCAATGCTAGCCTATGAGAAGAGTAGGCCACACAGTAAGTAAACATTTTATTGTTTTTGATTGATTAAAACCATTACAATAATGCACATTGTTAATAAAAAAATCTAGTATGTTAAAAAAAAGTTAAAATACATTTCTAAAAGTGGATGAATCTCCCGTGTAAGAGTGGCCATATTGCTTGCATTATGCTTAGAACAAACCCTGGTCTATACACAGTTTAAAGTTCAAAAGGATAAGCCTTGTACGGTTTTTGTGCTTGCTCAGGGTGCCGCCGGTCCTTGCTTTGTTGCTACTAGTGACAGGAACTTCACTAACTTCCCGATTAGTTGCGGGTTCTTAGGGTCGAAGCAAGCAAGTATCGCCTGTCTCCGGGTTCGTATCCCTCGTTCATTGAAGAGGGGTTTTAGTAGGCCTACCCTTTCCTCTTTTAACTTAATACAGGAGCAAATTAGATGTTCTATGTCCTCAGTCCCGTCCCCACATAACCTGCACAAGGTCCCATGGTTCTCTCTCTGCCAGGGTGGAAGATGCAGTATTGCTGGGAGGATACCTAACCTATATTTTAAAAAGGTTTCTTTGGTTTTCCTTGAATATCCTAGTGTAAAATATACCTGCGGCCCAAGGGATTCATAACGTTCAGTGTCAATCATGCATGGCTCCTACGTGCAATGGCTGCTTTGTCTTCTATAAGAGATAGCTTCTTGATGACCTTATTTGCTACGTGCTTGAAGTGCAAGTGGGTGGTTGGAGTTTCCCACAGGTCAGCTAATCCAATAACAACCAAGGATTCCTCCAAGTATTTTTTGTCCGGTCGAGGTGGGTGTGCTGCACAGTTCAATGTGTTCCTGGGTGAGTTCCTAATTTTCTACCAGCACTTGATGTAAGAACCTCGCCTTGCAAGGAGTTGTTTGGTTAGGCCAAACCCGAGTCGAATGTGTGCAGGCGAGGTATTAGACGGGATGTTTAGCATGACTCTGTATGCTTTTGACAGGATAGTGTCCAGCAGTATTGCATCCTTATGCCTCTGGACTTCGCTGCCATAAGTAATCGATGGAGGAACTTTTGCTTGCGCTACCTGAAGCAAGGGCGAAAAAATCGGTCCTGTCAGTTTTGTTTTCAGTAGCCTTAGTGTTGACCCTGTTGCCATTCCTTTCCTCTTGATTGCCTCGAGTTGTTTATCACAATGGCCACCCTTGTCAATTATTAACCCTAGATGTTTGAACTCGGAGGAGTTCGCAATTGAGTTTTTTAAAAAAAACAGGAACGAGACCGTTGTTTCCCATTAATTGTCAGGGTTTTGTTTATTAACATTAACCTCAAGATGGTTTTCAGCTGCGCATTCGTGCAACTTGTTGAGTAGCGGTTGTAAACCGACTTGAGTATGGCTTGCTAGCACAACATCATCTGTCTACGACATACTGGAAATGGCTTTTGCAACCTAAACTAGGAGCGTGCGCATTGCAGGCACTGAGGGCTGGTGTCATGTCTGCTGTATAAAAGATAAAAAGAGTTGGTGCAAGCACACAGCCCTGTTTAAGGCCTTTAGTTGTTGGTATGCGTCTTGAGAGATGGGAGCCATTGCCGAGCTTTACCTGTATCCAAGTATTGGAGTGTAATTGTATCAGAAGGGTCAGTAGTGATGGTGGGATCCCCCAGAGTGCCAATTTCCTCCACAGTAGTGCTCGGTTGACATTATCGAACGCCGTCTTAAAATCCACAAAGCAAAAATGGAGAGTTTGTTGGGATAGTTTTACCTTTTCGATAAGCAGTGACATTGCTAGTAAGTTCTTTGTTGTACCAGTTTCTCTGCAGAACCCTGTTTGGTAAGGCGGGATTATTTCATTCTCTTTTGCCCAGTCCTGTAGCTCTACAAGTAGATTGCCTGCGAAGTATTTGGCCTCAACGTCTAATAATGCAATCAGGGGTTAATTGTTTTGTAAAGTTTTGTCGCCTGCCTTATAAATTGGTGAACTGATGGAGCCCTTCCATGATACTGGTCGGGTCCCGGACTGCCTAACAGAACAGAAGCGAGGGGCCAGTATTTCTGACCAGTATTCCGGGTCTTGTTTAAAAAGCACTGGTGGAATCCCATTTGGCCCTGGGGCTCCTTCCTTTCTCCCTTTAAAAATGTGCTTTCTGACCATGAGGGCATCGATTTCATTGGGCTCTTCCTCTGCATTCATCATGTTTTGGGTCAGAGGAACGGATTGGCTATCCGGAAATACTTGTGAATCAGGTATCTGTTGTTTGAAATGAGAGTCTAGGAAGGATATCTATGCATTTTCTGTTATATGTGATGTTAAAGCTCCGTGAGCCAGATGTAAAATTCTGTTTATGGCTGACCAAAAGCGTGCGCTATTGATTCCTTTAGAGTCATGGTGAAGTTTTGCCCAGAATTCGTTTTCATTGGATCTGTTAATGTTCCACTTAAGCTTTTTAAGTTTAGCCTTTATGTTGTGAAGTTGGTTGTTTAAGTTCTCATCCCCAGGGCAGAGCCTCAACGATCTCAAGAGTTTTTATATAGATTTTTTGAGAAGTTTCAAATTGGTCCTATGTGTGCGCGTGACCTTCCCTGCAGCTGTTGGATTGTTAGGAGCGGAGTATCTGACTACGGTTGAATAAGAGTTAGAAAACAAAGCCGTGAAAGTTTCCCATGTGCTGGGTGGATTTCCAGTGGGATAATTGAGTTCCGTTAACTTTAGTTTCGCTGCCAAGAGCACCTCCTTGGTGTTAGCTATGGATTACTTGATTCTTGAGGTCACTGTCCCCTTGATCTCCAAAGCAGAAGCCTATTACATATTGAAAAAAGGAAAGAGAAGCTAAAGTATAGTCTATTGTAGAATTTGCAAGTTCCGTGTGAAATGAGGTGGCCGGGGGAGAATCGTCAGCAAATCTTCCATTAAGTACCCTTAGGCCGAAGTGCTCCAGGTCTTCTAACAGCTCTAGACCGCTCTTAGGGGATCTTCCCTGGTGGCTTTTGGTTTGAGTTGGCATGTTCCAATAGAAGGATTGGGCCTGTAAGTCTTCATTTCATGTTGTACCTAGGATTTGTTGATTTAGATCGCCAGACAAGATGAGGTTAGGTGTGTTATGCAAACTCATTATTTGAAGCAGATGTTCGATTAAAAATTTTGACCCCTGTTTTTTCAGAATCGGGTTTCAGTATGTATTAATTAGTAGCACCTCCTCATTTTTGCCGCTAAGGTTTAGGTGAATCTTTATAGTGTTTACAGATGATAAGGAGCTGTAGGTGGCTTGGCCCCCTGATAAGTGGCCATATTTTGATTTCCTTACAGCTGAGGTATAGAAGAAAGTGTACCCCTCTAGATGCCGGGGATCCGCTAACCAGGTTTCCTGCAAGAGAATAATATCAAAGGTTTTGAGGTAATCCAGAAATTCGGCGTCTACTGCCTTGCTGCTCAGCCCATTAATGTTCCATGAGCATAGCCTCAGGGTAGTTTTGTCGTGTTTTCCCCAATTGTTATGTGGGATAATTTGTCATTGAGAAGGTCTGGCTATATTAATGGTTCTAATGATCTGAGCATGTTCAAAGTAGGGGGATAATGGAAATTGTTCCCAGTAGGGTGACCGTCCTCGGGCCCCCCCTAAGTACCGAGGATATTTTGTCTCTGTTACTGGTGGTTTCTTCACGTCACCTGGTAAGTAATGGGAGCGGATATCCAGTGTTGTAATGCGGGAGAATTCGTATGCCCCAAGCTTTGAAGGTTTACCATTCTTCCAGGACCTTATTTGCAATTTGAGTGGAAACCCAGGTTGCCTTAGTGGATTCGCTGCCTTGAGCTATGTCCGGCTTAATAAATTCTACTGATAGAAAAACGGTTGTGTGAATGCCTTTTAATGAGGATATTTCCCCTAGTAGTTGGAGAATATTCCTTCTATTCAGGGTATCAAAAGGCCCCTTCGAATCATACGCTGGTGTGAAAATTATGATGGTAGAATTTTTTGTTTGATTTGCTTGGCTGGTTCCTAATGAATTTTCTCCCGGGTCATTTTTCCACAAATTCAGATGGGCTGCCGGGTTAGCCCGCTTGATTTATCGGAAATTGGGGTTGTTCGACACCTAGGACCAGAGAAGGCTTCTGAGCTGTGGTCTTTATTATTTTGTTTTTGTCTTACAGAAGGTCTCTGGAACCCAGACGTTGTTGTTGTTGACCCCTGTGATGCTCCTAGCTCCTCTCTGTCTCCTTTGCTAGTGTTAATGTCTTTTCGTTTCACTACTCCTGGTGCTGGTGATGGAACGTAGATAAAGGTGTAGGCTGGACGCTCGTTAAACGTAGTGGTAGTATGGTGGTTGTGACCCTGTAGTTGAATATGAGGTGAATCTGAGGTTTGTGCCAGCACCTCATTTGATCCGTTTGTGTTGGGGGATCCCCTGTCCTCTGTTGATAGTGAGAGTCGGCAGCTTTTGTTGTCTTCTTGAGCCTGTTCGACTTTAGTTGTTCTGATACATAGAGTACCGGCTTGACTTGATAAAGCCGAAGCAGCCCCAAATGGCGCCACTGTCACTTGTACCGCGGTCTTGCTCGCTGTGGTGTATTTATCCTTAGGCTGACTGGTACTTTCATGGGCTATTAAAATTTGTGCTGAATGTGTGGGTGTTGTCTGCTGTTGTGTTTTGGTGAGAAGGAGGGGATATACTTTTGTTTGACTCGGAAGTGTTATTTTGTTGCAACCTTTCCCCTGAAGTTGACGGTGTTGCTTCGCATTCAGTGGTGTGGGTAAGTTCTTTTGTATCAAATGTGTCTCAGAGATCGGACTGCCCCTTGGACAGTTCAGATGGTTGGGAACAACGGCATTTTTGACATCTTAATCCTGTTTGGGTGATCCGTCCGCCGTTGCTTTATCTCGATTCACTATAGCTTTTTCTTGAATTTGGCCCTTTGGCAGGCCCTCTATAAGTGTAGATACAATTGAGGTAAGCAATGACAGTTTGGCAATACTAGGCCCACAGCTGCAATTCAGTTTGGCCTCCTGCTGGGCTCTGCTGATTAGCAGCTTTAGTTGCCCCAGTTTTTCGTCGATCCCACTACAAAGAGAGCCAAGGTGTCAAGTAATGTCAGTTGCAAATCCATTTTGTGAGACTGGTAGTGTAGGACGTCGACAGTCCATTGCATAGTGTTAAGTAAAATGTCCCATGTGTTCTGTGCATTCCTGCTGGTTTGGTTTGTTGAGTTCCGAGTGAGGCTTAATATGGCATGTAGTTGGTGTGTTTTTGTTTCTCTGTGATCCCTAACTTGATGCATGTTAATACTAGCCATAGACGATGGAGGTTTTTTAGGAGTGTCCAGAGCATAGGAAGCGACTAGATCAGCCCACTCCTGCAATCCTAGGTAAGAAAGGGCATTCTGCCCGCCTCCCCTGGATTCCAGGGAGATATCGGAGATCATTTTGGAGGTCTCCGCCGTGCCCCCTGTTTCGACTGTCGATGGCAGGAAGGCCCTTGCATCCTTTATGGCCTTTAACTGTAAATGCAGGTCATGTGGAGATAACTGAAGATGGTTTTGGAGTTGTCGTACGGGAGTTTGATTTGATTGGAGTTTGCTTGTGTCATCATGCATTGGGCTTATGCCATTGCTGATGATTGCCACTGGCACTTGCAATGGGTGAACTTCTTTTTGCTTGTCTGAATCGTTTGTTATGGTTTCCTGCGGCCAAGGAGGACAGGAAGGAGAAGTGCAGACGGCCAAGGTTAGAATTTTGGCACGCTGCGCCGCTTTCGTTGCCACTTCCTCCACTCTTATTTGTGAGTCGTTATGGCTAAGTTTGTTTGGTTCAAAAGTTTTTTCTGGTGTTGAAAGGGAGACCACTAATTGATCCTCTGGAGTTTCCGCACTGACTTGTACCATGACAGGTACAATAGTTGGCTGAAGAGGGAGAAGAGGAAGAAGAGAATCTTGTAGACCTTGAATTTTACCACTGGAGGAGAATATGGATTAAGCTGCGTCTTTTAAAAAGTGGACTTTTGAAGAAATGTTTGGTTTCTCCCAACTTTGAGGAGTCCAGATGTCTGCTGTGCTGGGCTAGAGGGGCGCACTACTGTTCCTCCATGTAGCAGAATCAGCTACGAAACTGCACCCACAAATGCTGTGATAAAGCAACTTTACATGCTAAAAATCTTATAACCAATTCACAAAAGTGAACTTTGAAAATAATAAATATCAGGCAATGAGAGAGGTGATGAAATTGATGAAATTGGGGTCCCCCCTAACCTATGGGGAGGACCAAGCAGATGCCTTGAACACAAAGAGCATATCATGCTGAACGACTAAGTGGTGGTCCATCCTCTTAGGAACACCCAGTTATGTGCAAAAAACAAGCCCAAACAAAGACCCTGCAAAGCATTATGGGGCGAGATTAGCAGTGGGCAGTCAATATTATAGCATCCAATATCAAAATATTTCTATAGAGAGCTGCAGTTCAGCTAGTCATTACTAAGTGTCCCTCACGAGTCAAATGCAAAAGCATTGAAATGTTTACATCAAGCTGCAGTTAAACTAGTCGTTGCTAGATGTCCCTCAATTCAAATGCTATTGCATTTGACTCATGAGGGACACCTATTAACGACTAGTGGAACTGCAGCTTCATGAAACGGTTTCAATGCTTTTGCATTTGACTTGTGAGGGACACCTAGTAAAGACTAGTGGAACTGCAGCTTGATGTAATAATTTCAATGCTTTTGCATTTGACTCGTGAGGGACACCTAGTAATGACTAGTTGAACTGCAGCTCTTTGTAGAATTATTTTGATATTGGATACTATAATATTCACTGCCCACTACTAATCTCATCCCATAATGCTTTACAGGGCCATTGGTTGGGATTGTATTTTTGCCCATAACTGTGCTTGGGATGGTACTAAGACTATGGGACCACCACCAAATTGTTCAGCAAGATGTGCTCTTTGTTTTCAAGGCATCTGCTTGGTTCTCCCCCTAGGTTAGGGAGGTTCCCAAAATCATCACCTCTCTCACTGCTTGCTAAATTTTCCTTTTCACTTTTGTGAAAAGACTATATGCATTGAAGCATGTAAAGACAGAGATACTTGTTATCTTACCAAAAGTATATGAGGTTTATGTTTTATTAATTGGGAGTCTGACAGAACGGAAGTTGCGGAAGTCACAGAGTTTTTGTTCAACTTCGTGGAATTCCGCGTAGAAGTACTCTGACAATTACGCCCACCCTTACTGATTAGGCAGTCAGCGGGAGCGGCACAGGGATGCTGCAGATTGGAGGGAGTGAATCGTCCTTTCTTCTACACAGGCCAGGTCCGATCTGGGCTCCCCGTGGTCTCTTCAGAGCACTCAGAGCTTTTCCAGCCTGTCTGCCGCAGCCGAAAATGCTGAAATGCAGCTAAATGTGGCCATGGGGTGCGTTTGCTGTTGCTCCCCCCCCCAGACAAACAGAAATCGGCAACGAGACGGGAGCCGCGAGCAGTGAGCAGTTCGGCGTCCACCCGCCACACACTCAGACAGCAGTCAGTAGCGGGAAAACGTGGAAGTCCACACAGTAGTGAAAAGCAAAATTGGCTGTTTGTCGCTACCAGGACATGCAAGACATAATGGTACAGGTCTTATCTTTTACTTACATAGCACCCTGCCCTGTCTACATATTTAATAAAAGGGGAGTTTAAGGCTTGGCAAGTAGTTTAAATGCCAAGTCAAAGTGGCAGAAAACAGCACACACAGGCACTGCAGTGGCAGGCCTGAGACAGGTTTGAAAAGCTACTTCTGTGAGTGACACAATCAGTGCTGCAGCCCACTAGTAATATTTGAAGTAAAGGCCCTGGGTATATGGTATACCACTTTACAAGGGACTTACCAGTACCTCAAATATGCCAATCAGGTATACACCAATGTCATCATATTTAGGGGAGAAACACATGCACTTTAGCACTGGTTAGCAGTGGTGAAGTGCTCTGAGTTTTAAGGCCAACAAAAGGAATCTGCAAAACACTGAGGCAAAAGGCAAAAAGTCCATGGGAAAATCACCCTAAGGATGTCAGGTTTGCCTTTTCCTGCATAGATGCCATTCTTGAAAACCAGTCTGCTGGTGATGAGGGCTTGGGTGATGGTTTTCCTGGTTTTGTGTGGCAGCCATTAGAATAGCTTTTTTTTTCATCTTCAAGGTGTGGAAGCATGGCGTGGCAACTGTGTTGACTTGTGCAGACATGTCCAACTTGGTGTCAATAATGATGCCGAAGATTCTTGCTTGTGTGGTGTAGTTGGGAGTGGATCTGAAATCTGTAGGCCACCAGGAGGAATCCTCCAGTGGGACTTTTTTCTGAAGATCACCACTTTATCTTGTCTGTGTTCATCCTGAGACAGTTGGACTTCATCCAACTTTGGGTCATTGAAGTTGATCCTGGGTGTTTAGTCCGAGAGGGACAGTATCAGTTGCATGTCCTCTGCGTATATGAGTGTGTTGATGTTGTGTGCAAGGATGATATCTGCCGGAAGAGTCATTTAATGTTGAAGAAGGTTGACCTGAACAAGGAACCATGTGGGACTCTGGAAATAAGTTCCTGTGCTTCTGAGTATGGTGGCATGTTGACTGTTAGTTTTCTCCCGGTGATGAAGGTGCAGATCCATTGGAGGACAGGTACTTGGAGACCGGTCAAATGGACCCTTCAGATCCAGATGGGATCAAAGGACTGTGTTGAAGGCTACAGAGGGGTCAAGTAGGATGAGGGATATGGTTTACCCTTTGTCAGGGAACATCTGGATGTCATCTGTATCTACGATGAGGATGGTTTCTGTACTGTAGCTGGGTCTGAATCCTAATTGCATTGCATGAGAAGCTGGTAGTTGGCGAAGTGGTTGATGTGGTATCTGTTGATGGTTTTTTCTAATACCTTGGCTGGGTATGGAAGGAGGGCAATCGCTCAGTAGTTTGTGAGGTGGGCTGGGTCAGCTGAGGTCTTCTTCAGGGGGTGTTGATGGTTGTGTGCTTCCAGGTTTCTAGGAAAGTGGCTGTGTTGATGGAGGTGTTGAGGATGGCGGTGAGCGTTTTGCTGATGGGGGCAGAACCTTTGTCAAAGATTGGGACATGAGTCTGATGGACCACTAGAGTGGATGGTCTTCATGATTGCTGGGTTCTTCTCTGTGGTGATCCATGTGGTCAAGGTGTTACACCCGACTGAGTTAACCCAATCAGGGTGAAAACTGTCTAGGGTTGCTTGTTTTCCAGTAGAAGGAGGACTTGGACTGTCAGTTCAGAATACACTGTTCCTATTGGAGCAGGGTCAAGGCTGATTTGCATAGAGATGGGTCCAAAGTGAAGTGGAATATTGGCCAAAAGATAAATGGGTTGGAATGCTTTAAAAGAAGAATACAAGCTAGATGACTTATTGTCCGATCACCCATCAGCACTGGAAGTGACATCTTTGGATCTTCCATCATTCACCTGCACATGAAGTGACATCACTAAATTGCCCATCATCCATCTAAGCAGGAATTGACTTTAAGGCAAGCCCGTCTGCTCACGTCCACGCCAAGGGCCAGGTCCCCATGTCCAATCACCACTCAGCTATACTCTGCAGCACTCGTTAGGTCGCTAGACCCCAGATGCCGCTACCCCAACTGCTGTAGCACTTCACAGCATGGTAGGAGCTCTCACTTGCATCCACAGCTGGTTCTCCAGCAGCCACCCACCCACCCACCCACACCCTCCATGCAAATATTAACAAAGCCCTCAACACCTCCTCCCAATATGCTCCACAACAAGCACCAACAATGCCTAAACCCCACCCTACTCCACACACTACAGCACACCTGCACTTTAACACCCACTTGCCTGCATGTTTCTTAACACATGATCACTCAGCAAACACACAACCGAAATATGGGACCTGCTGAGCAGCGATGACCTCTCCATCAGAGAGACCTTGCTCTACCCCTAATCAGCTCCCGACATCGCCAAGGCAGTCCCAACTACAAGATCACTTGACAAGACTGCCTTCAAAAGCAAGGAGGAGGACTTGCTGTCATCTAAAAGGAAACCACCAAATGCACAATATCTACAGAGAACGCTACCTCATTCACGCAACACCTGAGCTTCAAGCCGCAAATCTCTAAAAACGTCTCTCTGAACGGCACTCTTGTCTGCCGACCACCTGGACCACAATCTACCTTTACCAACCTCATCACCAACTTTGTCGCTGTGCTTGCCATTGACTCCAGAGCATACATTATCCTCTTTGACCTCAACTTCACCTGGATGACCAAAACAACCCTTGCACCACAGCACTCCTTGTAAGCTTGAGCAACAACACTCATCTCAGAACCAACATACACCACAGGACACACACGGGACTCCATCTTCACCACAAGAAACAGCATCAAATGCAACCCCACCACACTGTTCCGATGGACTGACCACTCCAGCATCTACTTCCAAATCAATGCCACTCAAGTCAACACCCCTACCATGTTCAGCATTCTACGCCACAGCTGGGGCAAAATCACAGAAGCAGGCTGGCTCAGCGCCCTCAACACAGAACAATATAGCCACATAGGCAACTTCTTTCACAGCAAAATTGCAAACATCTACAGCAACTTCGCCCACAAACTCAACTCCAGAGAACTCATGAAAAACCTATTCACCACTAACCAACATGACCACCTGACCTAGTGGACATCCCTCCCCATACATGACAGAGAGGCAATCATGCAATCCATCCATTGAGGGGCCTGCAATTGACCCAAGCCCCCGCCACATCTACCAACCTGGGAGCATTACCAATCAGCACCTCCCTGACCCACTTCATCAACACCTCCATCACTTCCACCACTTTCCTTGAGGAATGTAAACTTGCAGAAATCAGAGCCCTTATTAAGAAGACCACAGTAGACCCAAATCAACTTCCAATCCATCTCCCTGAACCACTATACAGCCAAAGTGATTGAGAAGTCCATCAAAAACCAACTCACAACCCATCTCGAACTTCACCATCGTCTAGACAAAACTCAATCAGGATTCAGAAACAACCACAGCACCGAAACAGCAATTAACACAAACACTGATGTCATTTGAATCATCCTGGACCAAGCAGAAACTGCAGCCTTCATCCTGGTCAACCTCTCTGCAGCCTCTGACATGATCTTCCATAACACCCTGATCAGAAATCTCCATGAGATTGGCATACAAGGCTCCCCTTTCAAATGGATCTGTTTCTTCTTCATGGGAAAAACCCAAAGTGCCAGGCTGCCACCCTTCACTTCAGAGACCAAGAAACTGATATGTGTAGTCCCACAGTAATCATTCCTCAGCCTCACACTCTTCAACATATATATGACACGGCACGCAAATATCATCCGATCACAAGACATCACTGTCATCCCCTACACTGAAGGCACCTGACTCATCCTCTCCCTGATGAACAAGACAACCAGCACCAGAACCAACTGCACAATTATGATAGCAGACTAGATGCAAACCAACTGCCTGAATCTCAACTCCGACAACGTGGAAGTTCAGGTTTTTGGCAACAAGATCTCCCCATGGGACTCCACCTGGTGGCCGTACCAGTGAGGGCCAACACCCACAGCCACAAACCATGCAAGAAATATAGGGATAATTTTAGACAACAAGCTCAACATGACACTTCAAGTCATTGCAGTTTGCATGTCCTCCTTCCACATCCTACGCATGCTGTAAAATATCTTCAAATGGTTTCCTCAGAACACCAGATGAACCGTCAGGCAAGTACTCCTCACCAGCAGGCTGGCCTACGGCAACACTCCCTATGCAGGATTCTCTAAACAACTCCTACACAGACTGCAGACCATCTAGAACACCATCACAAGATTGATACTTGAACTCCCCTGCCACACCAACATCACACCACACCTCAGGAAGCTTCCCTGGCTCCCCATTCACATGTACAGCCAATTCAAACTTCTCACACACATACAAAGCCCTGTACAATAAAAGACTAAGGGGCATAACATCAAGGCGGCACAATAAAATTATCGCCGCTTTTGCATCCGTTTTCAGTCGAAAAGCGGCGATAATTATATCGCCTTATCAGCAAGGTCACACTATTGCATGAATCCTTGCCTTAGCACCGTTTCCCATAATACCCAGCTTTGCATCTCTAATGAGATGCAAAGTGGGCGTACCTTGCCAAACTTACGTGGAGAATGTTGCTAAACGACATTTCTCCAATTAACAAGGTAATCGCTAACCTGCTTAGCGATAATAAAAGAAGCGCTAACCGCGCTTAACGCAGGTTTCTGTACGCCTGCTTTTAATCTGATTTAGCCATGTAATCCAATGGGAGGTGGATTGCATGGCTAAATCCACCCTGCCCTATCAGCAAGGTATCGCCTGTCGCAGTGCGATTATCGACGGTTTTCCAACGATAATCGCACCGTTTTGTAGCTAACGCTTGGATTTTTATCGCTTTGGAGATAGGCTTTGCTGATAGCACGCTATCTCCACGATAGAATCCAGTGATAGCCGGCAATAATTATCCTTGCGCTAAGTGCGCTTAGCGATAATTATCACCGGTTGTTGCTGATGTGCCCCAAGAATACCTAAAGAGCCGCATTCACTTTCATCAACCCAACAGGCACCTATGCTCTGCCTCACTCTCACACTCACACATTCCCTATATCCGCAATGCAAAACTGGAGGTTGCTCATTCTCCTACATCGCACCCAAGACATAGAATGATCTCCCTCACCATATCAGAGACTCCTCCTCACTTCTTGCATTCTGCAAGAAGCTGAATACCTGGCTCTTTGTATAAGCATCTTGGGGACCACACACCTACACACCTGCCCAAGTGCATCGGGTGATTAGTATGCAATACGAATCAACATAACAGAACAATGTTAACCCAAGTGTTGCCAGTTGTTAGACTTGTTAGGGGCAATCCTCCCAACACCTTTTGCGTTTACTCGCAGTAGCAGGAGCTGAGCCTGACTTTTGTGTCATTTGAGGGTACCAGTAAGAGCATGTGACCCATAAACTACAGATTAGAAAACTCCAGGCATACATGCAGATTTACAACCAAGACAGAACATCCTCAAGTGCCAACTCAGGAAGGACTCAAATGACAGGTGTGCAAAAAAGATGACATTGTCATGCTTCTCAATGGACATAAGTAACTTGAGAAAACGCCCTAGCGTAGCATAATAGCTCACCAAGCATTCTCAGCACAAAGAGGAAATGCGTGACAAAATGTACGTGTACAGTCAAACCACAAAGACTATTTAGCAACTCAACATCAAATGTCATCTGGAGCAGATCATTTTCCACAGAATGTGTTGCAAAAGTGATTCTGACATACTGCTGACAAATTCAGTGATGCTTAACACCAGTCCTTTATTCTGACTCTTAAATTTCTGACTAAATTGCTCACTCTTTTATTAATCGTTTTATATAATAAGTTCTACAGATGGGACAAAGTACAGTCAAACCTAAGCAGTAACATGCAAATGAGATATGCCATTAATATGTTAAGTGAATCACCAAGCATTAACACATAGTTGACATCTTTTGCATAAGTCTACGATTCAAACAGTAGACAATTAATCATCTAATGCCAGAGACAATCAGTATAGGCTCGATTTACTGTTTGCAGCTGGCGAATATGAATTAACAATCTCAGTTGTGGCATCTCTTTTTAAGTAGGTGCTAACCGAGATCCATTTTTTTAAAAACATATTCATGCTGCTGTGGACTGTCAGTCAGTTTTAACATTGCATGAACTGTGATTTGATTTGATTTTAATGTGTAGAGTGCAAGATATGCCCGGAGGTGTCGTGGCGCTGCCTGTGACAGGTAAGTGTGGAACCAACTATGGCTAATCATGACTAAACAGCCATGTTTTCAGAGCTTTCCTGAAGCGTAATGGAGAAGCTGCTGACTTCAGATCCTGAGGGAGAAGGTTCCAATTTTGGACGGTGCAGATGCTCACATCTTATACCACTGTGAACGTGTTTTTTCAGGGTTATATTTTTGTGTGACAAATAAAATAGAATATTAATGATTTTTGTGTTGGATTAATTTCAAGAAAAGTAAAATTGTATGTTTACAGTGGAAACAAAATGAATTCCGTCTCTGTGTCTTCACTCCTGCTTTCACCCCTCCCATCAGGTTCCTTTGTGTGTCATCTCTCTCCACAGGCACTGCAAACGCAAAGACAATTGATGCAATGTGTTTTCTTAATCAAGAACACAAAGACCTATTAAATGAAGCTTCTAGTGTGATAGGAAAGTTGCAACTTTCAAGGTTTCTTCCACTGTGTTTCTGTGGCAGAGTTCATTTCATTCATGAATGGCTTCTGGTAGATGTTGCAAGTTATTGTGCAAACTTTCTCTGGGTGACTGTATCACTGGTGAGAATCAAGCTTACTAAGAATATGCGATAGTTCTTACATAACATACTATTGACGTGATGGATTCTGATTTCTGAAATTAAATGTGACATTGAACTTGCCATGCTGAATCTGTGCTTGTAGCTAATTATCTATGCAAGAATAGTGTAACAGAGCCTTTTGGTTTTCGGGTGAGCCAGAAAACTTTCCTATTCTACTAGGGGATTTCATTTTGGGAAGAATTTCCTATTTCTCTAGAGATGCTGTCGGATTTCTTATGATTTTGCTGCTCATTTGAGACCTAAAGGGGCACATGCATCAAGCAAAATACCAGTCTTGAACTGGCCGGTTCGCAGAATCTGCCCCTTTGCGACCGGTATTTAGCCATTTGGGATGCATCAGGCCCAAACCCAATCACAGAATAGGTAAACGCAAAATTTGCAATTACCTATTTTGTGAATGCATGTAGGGAATCGCAATTTGCAATTCCTTAAATGCAATGCAAGAAGCAATCTGAGATTGCGGCTTACCATTAAGGATTCGCAAATTACCATCAATATCAAGTTGGTGGTAATTTGCAATTCCTTAGAAAAATGCTACAAATTGCATTTTTCTAAGTGCCGTGTGGTGCATGCACATGCCCTAAAGGCATGTGTGTGCGACACATGTGCACACATGCCAGTTTTGGGGGGAATCAGGGTGGCCTTTTGGTCCCCTATAACCATCGAAATTGCAATCGCAATTTGCAATTACCTATTTGGTAATCACAAATTGCGAATGGTTTCCCATTCATTCCCATGGGTCACTAGGCCCATAGGAATGAATGGGAAGGCATTCCCTATTAGTGAATCGCAATTTGCGATTCCGAATCGGGGATGTATAGGAATCACAATTTATATAGCGATTCCTACATGCATAAGGAATTGTGCGTCCTTAATAGCGATTCCTTAAAAATCGCTATTAAGGAATCGCAAATACTTACCTTGGTGCATGTGTCCCATAATGATTTACTGACTGTTGTCTATTCTGTATTAACTTTGCATTTTGAGCCTTTGTGGCATTATTCTGTACTGCTTGATTTAAAGATTTTAATGATAAAACCTTTAACTTTTGCTTGAGCAAGATAGAACTCAGATACTGAGTGGCCTTTATGACTTATTATGTTAATCTGTTACAATGATGTTGGGTGTGAGGTCTTTGAAGCAATATCAATCCCGAGTGGAACCTCTAGCGGTAAATGGTGATGTTTTAAAGATTTTGGGATGTCATGATTATTGGGGTACATTCAATTCCCATTGATGAATGCTTGTGGTTCATGTCTAAGCAACTTATATAGGTTTGAGATATCTTTAGCTATTCAATTATCAGCAAAATAAATTTCATTTGTGTTTTTTCCATGATTCTACTAACAGAGGAGAAGTTGAAGCAATATAAAATAGTAAGTGGTTTACAAATCAAAGACAGCTACAAAAGCTGCGCTGCTTTTGACTTCGCAATGACAAAAACATCTCCCAACATTGGTCGAGGGCATTGTCACTAGCTTTGGAATGGATGTCTGATGTGCTGGGAAGTCAGAAGTGTGGGATAAGTGTGTCATTGGGCATGGGTATGTTGTTTTGTTACCCTTTTGAACTGCTTAATCCATGTGTACAGTAGAATTGGAATGATCTACATATTTTGATGCCATTTTATCTAACTAATAAAGAGTTCCATTGAAGATGCAATAACAAGAGAGGCGGGGCAACTATGTCTCTTGAACATAATGAAAATTACAGAGGTAGATAGTCTGCCATTTTATTTTTGGCGACTGCGACTCTTTAGTTGTGATTAGGTTTGACTTTCTACTGAAAAGCCCTTTTATTATTGTTCTTATGCCTTTGGTGCAGTTTGATGATCCTGTGTGTACCTTCACAAAGAAGAAGGTTAATATGGGTTAGGTTCAGCATGGCTAGTTTTATTCAGTTCCATCCATTTTTGGAGGAGGCAAAAACATACATTCCATTTTAAGCACCTCTATACTCTCTGATAAAGAAAAAATTCAGAAATTACACAATGGCATAACGCTGGAACTTTACTCACAGAAGCACCTTTGCTTGGTTTGGTGTAAATCTGTTAGGTTGTTTTCTAGAGAATAATTTAGCAAAATGTGCCAGGTGGGCTAATAGTTATTAATTATAAAGATATTTGGACAATGAGTTCTCAAACTGCCCTCAAGCACAGTTTCAAGGACAGTTTGTGGAGCTACATTTAGACACATAAAAAAAACCATCCTTGGACAAGGGAGCTTTGTCTCCCATCACCCATTACAGGTCCAGGAACTCAGAGCTGAGAACCTAGGCCTAAGAGCTGATCTCAATAGAATTTCTGCTGATGCCGCCAATGCAGGTCATATGGTAATGTCTGGCATCCTGAAAAATAAATCAATAGGTGTAAGAAATTGCGATTATTGGTTGAGGATGTATAAGCCCCATTCAGGCAGCAACCATAATCTTTGTCAGTGTGAACCACCAAATTAACCTGTGTTTAACCCTCTGGTAGCTTGGTGCAAAGCAGTCAGGCTTATCTTAGGGGCAAAGTGTAAAGTATTTATACAACACACAAAGTTCTAAAATGAAAACAACACAATAAAAATTCAAAACCAATTTAGAAAAGTATTGTTGATTTTGACGATTAAAATGATACCACAATGACAAAACTCCAGTCAGTAGAATTGGAGATACGCAGTTTCAAAGTCATCTGGTCATACTAGACCGGGGCAAGTCACAAGTTCAGGCTCACTGCAATGGAGCGCGGACTGAAAAGAGGGACCAAGTTAGTCCCGCTGAAAAAGTTATCTTCAAGTCCTGCATGAATAGTTAAATTCACAGTAGAAGAGTAGAAAAGGGTGCAAGGAACAGGGACAGTTTCGTGGATGATTGTCAGAGTAGCGCCTGGCATCATGGACAGTCGTTGCTGTAGCGCAAAGATTCTTTCAGGTGTCACAGACATTCATTGCTGGAGCTTCTTTTTGGCAGTCACCATGGGCTGCCACTGCGATAGCACTTAGAGCAGATCAGTTAGGTTCAAAAGAGCTTCAAGTTGGTGGCCATAGCAGGTGGCAGAGTCTCAGCATGAACAGGCCTGTTCACAGTCACAAAAAGCCCAAAACTTCACTTTTCTTTACAGGAAGAGCTTGACTACTGCCAGCAGTGTCCAAGAACAGGAAGGCTCATTTTGGGAATCAAGAACTCGCTCCAACAGAGGCCAGAAGATCTTGGGCAGGTCCAGTTAGGCCCAATGCAGCAGGGCAGCCGGGCAGTTGGCGGGAGGGCTCTTGGGCTGCTTGTGTCCCTGTAGCTCAGACAGGAGGTAAGCCAACTGACCCTTGGAGTCACTCAGATAGTCTGGAATGAAGGGAGCAGATCCAATCTTCTTTGTCAGAGTGCAAGGTAGTACTCCAGCAATAGGGCAGGGCTCTTGGGCTCAAGGCATTCCCCAAACAGCAGGGGAGTCCTCTCGGGAACAAAGCAGTCCTTCTCCTGTAATGTCCACAGGTCCAGAATTGTACTGAACAGAGTCTCTGGAGGTCAAATATTTTTACCTGGTGCTAGCCTTTCAATTGGATAGATTCTCTATACTACCTCCACACCTGGTTCTAAAACGTTCTTCCCCTTCCCTGTTAAGGCTCCAAACGTTTTTGCATTTGTCACCCTGAGTGGGCCGGGTATGCCCAGATGTGTGTCCTGTGCTCCCCATGTCACTGGAGTCAAGCTATCCTGGCTGATGAGGGCTGATGAGGGCTGAAAGCGCGAAACCGGTTCTAGGATGCTTGTTTCCAGTCCAGGGAGGACCTGGCCTGGCAGTTCGAGCTGGACTGTTCCCATTGGGCACAGGGTCAATACTGATTTGCAAATGGCTGGGTCCAAACTGGAATGGCATGGGGAGCAAAAAAACGATGGATTTAGGCCCAGATCTCTGTACTGGGGTGAATGTATGAGAGATAGTTGTTGTAGGCCTGAGAGAACAGCCAAGTCTTCAGCTGTCTTCTGAACAAAGCATAGGAGGTTGCCGTCCTTAACTCCAACGGGAGCGAGTTCCAGAACTGAGGGGCTAAAACTCCAAAACGGGCACCTCCAAGTTTTTTGCGTTTGAAGGTGGGGGTGACTAGCAGATTCAGGTGAGTGGATCGAAGGTTGCGAGTGGGGACGTAACGTATAATTTTAGATGAGATGAAGGCTGGGCTGTTCCCATAAAGAGATTTAAAAATTGTGCATCCCATCTTGAAAAGTCCGCGCATTGCCACAGGCAGCCAGTGGAGGCCTTTCATCAAAGGCCGAATGTGGTTCCATCTAGGCTGATGCAAGATCAATCTGGCAGCCTGGTTCTGGACTAGTTGGTGGTGTCTAAGCTGGTACGCCGGGATGCCTACATAGAGGCAGTTGGAGTAATCAAGTCGGGAGATGACCAAAGCTAAAATTACTAAAGTCAAAGCTTCCTGAGACAGGAATCTGCTGATTTTCTTGATTCTGCGTAGTTGAAAGAAGCCGGCAGAGACCACCGAGCTGATCTGATCTTTCATTGATAGATCATTGCTGACCACTATACCTAGACTTTTGGCAGAACTTGCCGGGGAGGAGGGTGGCCTAGAGAAGATGGCCAAAAGTTGGAGTTCCATGGGTTAGCAGGTCCGCCCGTGAGGATCAGTTCCGTTTTGTCGGGGTTGAGCTTCAGTTGATTTCCATTCATCCACTTGCTAATGAAGATCATAGTGTCTTGGAAATGGGCCGGCGAGGAAGGGTGGAGGTTAATATCGAAAACCAATTGGAGGTCATCCGCATAATTGTATGTCACGACTTTCCTGTTCCAGAGAGAGGAAATTAACGGGAGGAGATAGAGATTGAAAAGAAGCGGGGAGAGGGAGGAGCCCTACGGTACTCCGCAAGAGAGTTCCATCTTCTTTGAGGAGAAGTTGGCGAGGCGAACCGATTGAAATCGGTTACTAAGAAAAGAGGAGAGCCATTTTAGAGCCAGTCCCTGGATCCCGGCATTGCTGACACGGTCCAAGAGGATGTTATGGTCGACTGTGTCAAAAGCTGCTGACAGATTCAGGAGAACCAGGGCCTGGGTAAGACCTCTATCAGCTCCCCCTCTAAGATCGTCCATGACTGTCAGGATGGCGGATTCTGTGGAGTGAGAGGCCTGGTGGGGGTCCAGGATGTGATGCTGTTCGACAAAAGAACTTAGTTGAATTGAGACATATGCCTCTAAGACCTTTCCAAGGTAAGGTAGTAATGAGATAGGGCAGTAGTTGCCAAGGGCAGAGGGGTCAGCACCTTGCTTCTTCAAGATGGGGATAATTTCCGCAGTTTTAAAGAGGTCAGGAACTATGCCCACTTCCAGTGATTTATTTAGAAGAGAGAGAGGGGGGTCAGGGCACATGGAGAAGGCCTCCTGGAGTACATGAGGGGGGCAGCAATCTGTTGGGGACCCCGAGCCAGCAGGGGTGACAGACCACTGGCATTCAAAATATTGACCGGGGTAATAGAGGTCCATGCCACTGGTGTTAAGCTATCCTGGCCGATGAGGGCTGAAAGCCCAAAACTGGTCCTAGGATGCTTGTTTCCAGTCCAGGAGGACCTGGCCTGGCAGTTTGGGCTGGACTGTTCCCATTGGGCGCAGGGTCAAGACTGATTTGCATATGGCTGGGTCCAAACTGGAAGGGCATGGGGAGCAAAAAAACGATGGATTTAGGCCCAGATCTCTGTACTGGGGTGAATGTATGACATTGTTCCGCATTCTGTCCATCAATTATTCTTTTTGCAGACACCTGGAGATCTAAACTCAAGACACCACACTGAAAAACTCATTTACCCATGGTGGACCCCCATTTTCAGTGAACATAAACTTTCTAAAATTTTACAGAATCTGCGGACACAGATATGAGTCCATAATGGAAACGGCCTTAACAACTTGGGCTGAACCACGCGTGCCATTTACCCTCATGCAGTACCACGCTTGCCTTAACCGCGCATGTACCTTAAAAATGCATATGCGTGGCTAAGGCAATGCCCTGTCTGGTTGCAGAGCGAAGGCATAAGAGGCGAAGACGAAGACAGGAAGAGGAAGACTCGGACTCCAAAGACTCAGGACTCAGGGGAGGACATGTTAAGGTAAGTGGGGCTGGGGCATGTTCTTGGGGGTGGAGGGATTACTTTTTTGGGGTGTGGTAGGTTTTAGGAATAAGGAGGGTGTTGGGGCAGTTTTAGTGTGGGGACAGTTTTTGAGGCTAAGGGTGGGGGAAATGGACAGGTTACAGGGCAGGGAGCATGGTCAGGCTAGTTTAAGGATGTAGGGGATAGTTTTACAGGGCTCAGGGCAGGGGGGCTAGGTCGGGGTAGTTTTTAGGGTGTGGGTTTAATTTTTAGGGCTCAGGGCCAGCAGTTGGAGTTGGCAGTTGGCACCTGACTGGTGAAGAGAGAGGAGCACAGAACTGAAGGAGGAAGGAGTGAGGCAGCAGGGGTGGAAACTTGTGCCTGGAGTGGGGTCCAGAAACCCACCCTTGATACTAGTCCCTGCTGACTGAGCCCAGCCTGGAGCCCTGTGTGGGAGAAAGCAAGAAAAACCATCTTAAGGACCTGGACAGCCGGAGCAGGCCTTAAAAGTAAAGAACAGCAAGTTCCTGACCTGGTTACTGGTAACTTCCTGAAGTCCGACGTCGAGAAGCCTGGAGACCTGGAGCCCGAGGTGGAGAAGCGGCGCTGACGGGAAAGCAGACGTCGTACCCGGAGCCGCCAGAGGTCGAGAGAGGGCGCCGACGGAGGTCGTGGAGACACCAGAGGTCGAGGAGGAAGTCACCTGAGGTCGAGTGTGCGGCGTCGACGGGGGAGTGAAGTCCGCCCTCCGGAGTCGCCGGAGACCGAGGTGAAGCGTGCTGGAGGTCGGGAGTGGAGATCGCACTCCGGAGTCGCCGGAACCTGAAGAGAAGCGTGCTGGAGGTCGGGAGTGGAGGTCGCACTCCGGAGTCGCTGGAACCTGAGGAAAGGAGCACCGGAGGTCGGGAGTGGAGATCGCACTCCGGAGCCGCCGGAAGTCGACATCGAGCCAAGACCGCCCGACGTCATCGAGCCGAGGCCGCCGACATCGAACCGGAGCCGACATCGAACCGAGGCCGCCGACATCGAACCGGAAACGCCTCCCGGCGTCGACCAGAACTGTCATTGAGCCGAGGCCGCCGACATCGAACCGGAACCGCCTCACGGCGTCGACACGACTCCAGCGGCGCCGGAACTTCATAAAAAGGGCAGTAAGTGGAATAGAGGGCGCCTAAGGCCCTGTGGAGCCCTAAGAGACCATTCTTGGGGCTAGAGAGGTGCTGGAACCAGCTTGATAGTGCCAGGGGTGAGCTGAGACTAATACAGAGGGGTTGTGTAGTGTGGGAGAGCCAGATCTCTTGATTCCCCCTTGTTCTACCTCAGTTTAGGCCTCAGCCTTGTCCAAGCCAAGTAGTACACCCCTCAAGTCATCCAAAACTCTACAAGCTGGGATTGGGCCAAATCATCCCATAGTACCTCAGGAATGTGAACTGATTTTCAAGTGTCACTGTTGGCGTTTATTATTTATTGAGAGCACTGTATTTATTGTATTCATCCCATTTATGGTCTCACAGTATTTATTGCCTCACAGTATTTATTGTTTCACAGTATTTATTGTCGCACAGTATTTATTGTCTCGCAGTATTTATTGCCTCATAATATTTAATTGCCCTATATGTAATGCACTTATATTTATACCTTGATTATTTATGATCTACCTTATTTATTGAATTGTTGACGTATTATTTATTTGACCTACCCTTCTACAGGAAAAGCCTTGTGTACTGTGATTGTATTATTATTTATTTAATCAGCAACTAAGAGAAAAGAAGATAAAGAGATATATTTTCAGTATAATTTTTAAGGTGTAGTGTCGTTTTTGGAACGGATGCACGCATGGTTATTGTGTGGGTATGACGTATGCTTAGCACGGTGCCTGACCCCCGACCGCTCGAGCCAAGCTACCACAGTGTATGTCTGGGAGAACACCACCACCCTTCCAGTGTGGGAGTGTTTTTCTAACAGACAGGTTACAGGGAAGGGAGCAGGGTCAGGGTAGTTTAGGGATGTGGTGGATCGTTTTTAGGGCTCAGGGCAGGGGAGCTAGGGTCGGGGTAGTTTTTGGGGTGTGGGTTTATTTTTTAGGGCTCAGTGTAGGCAGAAAATGGACAGTTTACAGGGCAGGGAGCATGGTCAGGCTAGTTTAAGGATGTAGGGGATAGTTTTACAGGGCTCAGGGCAGGGGGGCTAGGTCGGGGTAGTTTTTAGGGTGTGGGTTTAATTTTTAGGGCTCAGGGCCAGCAGAAAAGTGACAGTTTACAAGGCAGAGAACAGGGTTGGATATTTTAGGAATGTAGGGGATAGTTTTTAGGGCTCAGGGCAGGGGGGCTGGGCTCAGGGTAGATTTTGGGGTGTGTGTTTATTTTTTTGGGCTCAGAGCAGGTGGATAAGGGACAGTTTACAGGGCAGGGAGTAGGGTTGGGGTAGTTTAGTGATGTAGGGGATAGTTTTAGGGCAACATAAAGCTCAGTAAAAGAAAGATTTATACTATTTTGGGACAACAACTTCAATCCATAGTACCAAAAGAAGCTTGAAAAAATCCTACATGAACAATTATGAAATATAACACAGGAACACCAAACAATATCTCTTGAGGGAGAAATACTAAAGCAAACTGAGAAGCAGAACAACCCTCAACTCAGCACCTTTACATTGGACTGCATGCAGTGCAAAACTAGTGTGTGGTGCAGTTAATAGTATCCCAGAATTAGAAATGAAAAGATGGAAGACATTTTACCATTTTACGCCGATGACACCCAGCTCATCCTCTCCCTTACCAAAGACCTCACCACTGCCAAACTCAACTTCCAGAAAGGAATGCAAGACGTCTGCATGGGACAGCACCTGGTGGCCGATCGCCCTTGGAAACCCACCTACCCCCTCAAATCGCGCCAAGAACCTCGGCATCGTACTCGCCTCATCACTCACCATGAACCGACAGGTCAACGCCATCACCTCCAGCTGCTTCAACACCCTCCGAATCCTCTTGAAGACCATCAAGTGGGTCCCCCCTGAGTCAAGGAAGACAGTCACCCGCGCACTCATCACCAACAGACTGGACCATGGAAACACACTCTACGCTGGCATCAACAAGTCCCTACTCCGCAAACTCCAGACAATACAGTACACCGCCGCCAGACACGTCCTCGGCATCCCCCGACACGAACACATCAGCCAACACCTACGAAGTCTCCACTGGCTCCCTGTGGAGAAAAGAGTCACTTTCAAAATCCTCACTCACGTCTACAAATGCCTACACAACATCGGACCCAAATACCTCAACAACAGAATCAACTTCTACGTACCCAAAAGAAACCTCCGATCTTCCAACCTAGCACTGGCAGAAACCCCACGCATCCACAGAGCCAGAGCAGGCTCAATGTCTCACATTGCAGACAAGACCTGGACCGAGCTACCGACAGACGTGCCCTCTCCCTGAAAACCTTCAGGAAGACTATCAAGACCTGGCTCTTCGGCTAAACAGATCTGCACCCCCCTCAGCGCCTTGAGATCCTCACGGATGAGTAACGCACTTACAATTTGCTGATTGATTGATTGACCAATAAAGAAAAAAACACTTTTCAAGCAATGAGGTTATCAATTGCAACTAAAGCTTTATATTACTCCAGTGTAATTCACATGATTTGCAGAATTTCAAGTTACGCTTGTTACACAAAAATCAACAAATTATGCCATTGCACTACTTCATAGGTTTTTTTACTGCAAACGCATGGGAACAACAGAATGTGAGCAGCTGTTCGTAACGCTTTTGGTTTTTTGCACATTTTTTAGCAAAAAAATACATCCTGCCGTCAAAAATTGATGCCAAGACTCATTTTACAGTAAAGTACATTGTGAAATAAAGGATTTCCATTTCACATGATTTTGCTGACATTTCATGGAATTACGCAGAAAGCTATTTACACAAATTTTGCACACCTGTAAACACGTGTAGCTTTTATTAAGCACTACAACACCTCTTCATAGCTTACAGTGATCAAGTTAATAGGATACTTTCTTTGGTACTTCTTAAACTGGGTAGGCATGGCCTAGGCTAAATGGATGTCAGCTTATTCCCAACATTGCTGATAGTAAAATCGAGGTACTTTATGGACATCTTAAGGGATTCTCCTCGTAAAAGTTCCAAAGAAGAGACATCATTGAAACTATCAATCCCCCACTCTGCTTAGGAGTAGACAAATCACATTTACCCATGGCAGTCTTCATGTGGCCACAGCTTCTGCGGGGATAATCGTTCTTTGCAATAAAGGCCACTGAGATTCTCATACACTTTTCCATGCCATCTCAGCTGCTTTTCGAGCATACATAAGGTTTCTTCTTACTAAAAGGGGCATCATTGACAAAGTTCAAGACTTTAGCCCTCATAGGATGAGCACCCAATCCTGACTCCACCACAGACCCTTTGAGATGTAGAGTAGAATGGGTTATCTTGAACCCTCTAAGGCGCAGGAGGGAGCCAAAGTGCCACTAACATCTCAGTACAATCAAACCAATTCTTCCCGCATCTGAACAGGCCACTACAATACCCCAACATTACCTGAAGAAGACCTGAGATTTACTTGTCATCCAAGTGGGCTCGACAAGTAGCACCAGGATGCAACTGGAAGATGAGAGAGAGAGCTCTGCACAGCTAGGGCATGGATTTATCCTTATAGATTAAAGGACACACAAAGCTTTAGGAATGGGCTTTTTAAGCTGGTATTATTTTTCTTTTATCCATATTGAATTATTAAACATAATGTTAGCTCGCCTCAAAAATAGACAAACAGCTATACCATGTGATGGTCTGCCATAAGTGCCAAGCTGAGAATTAGGTTCTGGTGCCAAACTCCAGCAAACTCCCCCTCTAAATAATCAATGGCGGTGTTATTGACAGCTATGTCTTAAACGTAACCTTCCACACTCCAGCCTATTGCTCAAAGACATTTATCATGTGTCACCTGCTTAATCACTGGGTGGAGGGGTCATGCCAGGAAAGCATGCCATCCCTGAGGAATTTTCTTCTTGAGAGGGCGCAAATGTTCTAAAACCAGAGGTAGTTTTTGTCTGCTTAGAGTAATTCAAAATCACCAGTAGAAACTGAGCTGTGGAGGTGATATAAAAGTTGAAGGGCCTCTCTTGCAAAGGTGTGCCAAAAAAAGAAACACCTTTAGCAACTTAAACTTTTCACTCGTTTCTTAGAACATTTTAGAAGTGAGAACGTTCTGTAAAACACGTCTCTTTTAATAGCCACCATTTTTTAAAAACTTGTCCTGCTTTGCAGTTCAGAAAGCCAGTTCAGTATGAAAAAATCTTTGTATAGTTACATGGTTGAAAACGTAGCAAGTTTACCCAAATGAACATTGACCACTTATTCCCAGTGTTTCAATTAGAGCAGTTTTTTAATGCGTATAACATTTATGCCTATATCCAATATTGTACATATCTTTGAGCAAAGTTGGTTTGAACCTGGAATGTTCTATTTTTATTGTGTGGCTAATTTATGCTCATATACCACATTCTTTCTCTAAAATAAGTTTTGCTGCTTGTGCCAAGCTTCCAGACATGAGACAGGTATTCCACACATAAAACAATTCACCTTTGTGGGTCAGATTGATGGGGTTTTGGGATTTGAGTCCCAATTCATTTCAAACAATGAGCTTTTAAACCTGCAGCCTAAATATCTATTTTCTAAATTGTGATTGAGAGCTATTTCCCATGTGTGGAAGTTTTCTGCTCAGTGAAGCCATGTTTAGTCCCACCTATCAAAATTGTGTCTGTTCCTCTCTCCTGTTCTCAAGATGAAATCACATCTTTGTTTTACAAATTAGCTCATGCCTCATATGACACAGTACCTGTAATACAGTGGATCATTCCCTGGAATTACTTCAGAGAATGACTATTTACAGGAAAGGCAAATTTGTGGTAGGTAATTACATGTAAGGGCCTGATTCTGATGCGGTTTGGAAAGCTTCCCGACCAAATGGGTTTGGAAATGGTTTCCGAACGAATAGGATCGGGAGAGTCCAACTGACCGAGTATGATGCATCCGGATGCACCCAGATAGGATTTGTTTGGACTCCAGTTGACTTTAATGGGAGCCTTTGTTCCAACTGAATGCATAGGCTCCCATTGAAGAAAGGGGTGGCTGGGGAAAATCGTGCAGCCTGTGGTGGGCACCCCCTGGTGCCTGCCACACTGTGCATGGCTGGCATGGGGGAACCCATGGGTACCTCCATATGCCCGATTGGGAAGGTTCTGGGTGCAGGGGGGCCTACTATGTGCCCCCAAAGTCTGATTCCGACTGCCGATTCGAGTCAGACGGTACAGTTCAGAAAGGCTGTCCAAATCGGCATCATACTCGGTCGTTCGGAAACGCGGCCCGTAGAGACGTTCAATTCTCCTCTGTTCGGCTCAGTCATTCCAAATGACCTCAGGTTCGGATTGGAATATTCCTAATGCCTAACTCGCATCATACTCGGTCCGTTGGAAACCTTTCTGGGTCAGTCGGAAAGACACGTTCCCAATCTGATTTGGACGGAGCAAATACCGTTAGGAAGCCTTCCTAACTGCATCAGAATCAGGCCCTAAGAGGTAAACTTTTCGGTAACATTTCGATCAGTGTGTCAGAGAAAGGCATAGCACTCCTCTGCCGTTTTATGCTGAACTTTGTTTTTAAAATTGATTATTTCTTTTACTTTGCTTTCCTTTGTCTGATGTGTCTATTTCACATGGTGCAAATTAACTGGAAAGCATAATTGACTGTGGGAATTGAGGGAAGGGGTAAATTGCAGAAACTGGTGCTTTATTTCCCTAATACGTCAAAAATGAAAAACAAACAATCTGGCGCTTACTTGGGTCATTCCTTCGGCCGCATTGTCTTATTTGTGGGGAACCCTTTATTGCCGTTTCGGCAAAGGATAGACCGCGATTACTGCGGTTAGCGGTGCAGCTTTCCGGGGCTATAAAGCTTAGAGCGGAAGCGGCCGCGCAGCGGTAACATTTCGATCAGTGTGTCAGAGAAAGGAAAAGCACTCCTCTGCCGTTTTATGCTGAACTTTGTTTTTAAAATTGATTATTTCTTTTACTTTGCTTTCCTTTGTCTGATGTGTCTATTTTATATGGTGCAAATTAACTGGAAAGCATAATTGACTGTGGGAATTGAGGGAAGGGGTAAATTGCAGAAACTGGTGCTTTTTTTCCCTAAAACATCAAAAATAAAAAACAAACAATCCGGCGCTTACTTGGGTAATTTCTTCGGCCGCATTGTCTTATTTGCGGGGAACCCTTTATTGCCGTTTCGGCAAAGGATAGACCGTCATTACTGCGGTTAGCGGTGTAGCTTTCCGGGGCTATAAAGCTTAGATCGGAAGTGGCCGCGCGCAGCGGGCGCGCCCAAGGCAAGCTCGTCTGCGCTCGTCCGCGCCTCGTGCGCTGCCGGCTGCTGGAAGTATGGAGGTTACTGCTGCTCAGGGATCTTCCGTCCGGAGGTTAGTCTATTCTCGAGAAAAACTGCTGCGCCTGGGTAAGAGGGTTCTGAATTGGTGGGGGGATCAATCTATAAATGGCACAGTCATGCTCACTCAGAAGAGTGACCTAACGAGGTATAGCCGGCTCTCTACCGTTGTTCCCCCAGATGTCAGTACGCCTAAAATAGATCGGCCAGATCGGCGGATGGAACCCTCTGTGGGGGAGGCGGAGGAGAAGCAGCCGGGGGGGGAATTCTCTGCCATTCAAGCCCTCTATCTAAATGTACGTTCATTATCAAAACATGCT
Source organism: Triturus cristatus (assembly GCF_964204655.1). NCBI lineage: Eukaryota > Metazoa > Chordata > Amphibia > Caudata > Salamandridae > Triturus > Triturus cristatus. Next base: position 579,014,724 of record NC_140585.1, on the reverse strand, counting down.
ACGGAAATATGGGACCTGTTAGGTAGCGTCAAGCCGGATTTGTGTTTATTTACAGAAACTTGGCTTAACGACGAAAATACTTCTACTTTAAAAACGGCTTTCCCAGATGAATACTCTGTCACACGTCTGGACAGAGTTGGAAAAAGGGGTGGAGGCCTGGCTATTGCAATTCGCTGTCCTTATCACATAACTATTTTGGATAGGGTTTCCTCCCCTTCCCTTGAGTTACTGATCTTTCGAATACAACAAGCTCACACTATAGAGCTGACAGGAGCCTTAGTATACCATCCTCCAAATAGTGAAAAAAATAGCTTCTGCACTGATCTTTCTGAAAGATTGGCCCCTTTCATACTGCGGTCAACTAGAGTCCTATTGGTGGGGGACTTTAATTATCATTTGGAAGTCCTCTCAAATAGGGATTCAGCAAGTCTGCACGCAAGAATGGAATCGTTAGAGCTTACCTCCAGAGTGACCGTCTCCACTCACCGTGCTGGCCATACTTTGGATACTATTTTCTCTAATATGTTGGATTTGAAAGTAGAGACTCCGATGGAGGTGGACTGGACAGATCATTTTGCACTTTGCTTTTCTTGGAATACATTGGGGCGCCCCAAACGACCTAAACATCATATTGAACCCCGTAGAGCATGGAAAAGAGTGACGGCCGCCTCCTTCAGCCGTAACTACTCTCCTCCTTGCTTTGGGGAGATTGATTGCGATGCCCCCTTAGAGAGAGTCGAGGCCGCCATCATGGAGGCGCTCGATGTGATTGCTCCATTAAGGTTGATGCAAATCGCGCCAAGAATAGCTCCGGCGCTATGGTTCACTGAGGCCTTAAAAAAGGAGAAAACCGGCATTAGAGTTTTGGAAAGAAGATGGAGGAAAACAAAAGCAGTGGCAGATAGAGATAGGTATCGGGCAGCTCACAGAATCTATCTAAACAACTGTAAAATGGCTAGGAGAACCCATCTGGGTACGCGGATCTTGGAGGCAAAGGACTCCTCGCAGGAGCTCTTCAAGATTCTGAGAGAATTTACATGCCCTCGGAATAATGAGGTGCTCCCGCCAGCCACTCAGGATTTCTGCAACGCATTAGCGACACATTTCACTGACAAAATCTCCATGATTTATCGTACCTTTGAGGAGAATAACAATTTAAATAACAGCAAGATCCCTAGACCAGTATTATGTTCATCTGGTTTAGATGTTTTCCTATCATTACAGCTGCCCAGGTTGAGGCTCGGTTGGCTAAAATCAAGTTGGGATCCCCTCTGGATCCGATGCCACCTAGGATTATGAAGGAGTTGTCTCCTACCCTTGCAGATTCCTTGGCTACCATCTGTAACCTGTCGCTAGTAACAGCCACCTTCCCGAAAAAATGGAAGGTATCTCGTGTCAAGCCACTACTTAAGAAGGTATCAGCGGACCCTACGGAAGTTCTTAACTACAGACCCATCTCTCTTCTTCCTGGTTGGTCCAAAGTTATGGAATCCATCATAAATGGTCACTTGTCCAACTACCTAGAAGAAAATAAGTGTTTGGATTCTACACAGTCAGCACAGAGGCTGCTCTGCTTGAAGTCACTGACTCCATCAGGCTGTTGCTCGATGAGGATTCTCCGGTTATGTTGGTGTTATTAGATCTGTCGGCAGCTTTCGACACCATCTCCCACTCTATACTGTTAAGTAGATTGCGGGAGGTGGGGGTCGGCGGCCTAGCTCGTAGGTGGTTTCAGAACTACCTATCCGATAGATCTCAATCTATCCAATTGGGGTCCTGCGTGTCATCTTCAGTAGGGGTTGACAAGGGGGTTTCCACAGGGCTCCATTTTGATCCCCACATTATTCAATCTATATGTGGCCCCCCCTAGCGTCTCTCATTAGAAACTGTGGCTTTGAGGCCATCTCCTACGCTGATGACACGCAGCTGATTATAAACCTCGGAAAGGATCCCGCAGCCACGAAAGTCAAGTTTGCAGCTTGTATGATTGACATTGCCGACTGGGTGAGAAGTCATTTTTTACAACTGACCTCATCTAAGACTGAGATTCTCCTGTTCGGCAAAGCTGCAGACTTCTGGACCCCCGACTGGTGGCCATTAAAATTGGGCCCGGCTCCCATTCCTAGAAGTTGTGCGAGAAACCTGGGGATCTTTCTAGACAATCAGCTCTCAATGGAGACCCAAGTTAAAACCTTGGCTTCTTCGTGTTTTGGTACTATGCGGATGTTAAGGAAGATTTTCCCTTGGATCCCGCTGAGTGCCAGAAAAACTCTTATCCAGGCCCTGTTAATGAGTCGCCTGGATTATGGAAATTCCCTACTGGTCGGAATCAGGGAAGATCTCTTTTCTCGATTGCAGGTGGTGCAAAATACAGCTGCCCGCCTTGCCCTTGATAAGCCTGCGAGAACTCCCTCTCTGCCGCTTTTGCACCAAATGCACTGGTCGCCAGTTAGAAAAAGAGCAACCTTCAAAATGTTGTGCCTGGTCTTCAGATCCTTACACGGACTGGGACCGGTCTATCTTAGGGACAAACTTAAATGGTATCAGCCCTCAAGACAGCTCAGATCCTGCAATCGCAAAACCCTGCGCGAAAACAAAATCAGGAAAGTAAGGTTAGGGGGTCGTGCTTTTTCCTACCTAGCCCCTAAGCTATGGAATAGCCTCCCTGAATCCATTCGCCAATGTTCAAAGTTGGCACCATTCAAAAAGATGCTTAAAACTTGGCTTTTCTAGCTGTTCTTTCCTTCTCTCTGACCGCAGATCCTGTTTGTGCTAGCGCCGAGAGATCCCCTCGGGGATGATTCGTGCGCGATATAAGTGATCTAAATAAATAAATAATATACTGATAATATACCCAGGGAATTACTTTCCTAACCCTGTGGATTTGAATTATCGATATCCAGAGGTTCAGGCATCATTCCAAATGTTTTGAACTTTGACATGAAACTGTTGGATTGCATTCCTTGGGAGAACAAACTGAATTTTCAAATGTACTCTTAAATAGCAAGGTGGTGGTGCAGGGGGAGATGGGTGTTGATAATAGTTCAAACTGAATGCATAGTTCATATTCACTAGTAAATGTGGCTTAGGATATGTAGTCTCTGAACAACTCTAATGCACAGATAACGTAAGAGGCGCTACACCATCATTCCAGTTTTCCTTTAACAGACCAGCTTCTTCAGCTCTAACATTATGAGGAAGAAAGATACTTGGGTTATAGTTTAGTCGGAACCAGTTATTAGCGCACACATCAGTAGGGTTGACAGGGGTCGCTCATTGCACGGGCTGATTACTCAGTCAGTGCTTATTTCACTCCTAGCAAGTTGGCCTGTGCATCCATGTTCTTCTGGTAGGCTGTCGCTGTTTTTGGTCATGGGCGCACATGACTGCTCTATGGTACAGAACAGTGGCTAGCAGCGGGTGATGGAAGACTCTGAAGTGGAAGCAATCCAGCAATCTGATTCATATTCGTCCTCTGATCATAATTTATATATAGTAACACAAGATGGCAGTCATAATCAATCAATCAATCAATCATGGAATTTATATCGCGCACTACTCACCCGGAAGGGTCTCAAGGCGCTTGGGGGAGGGGGTCTGCTACTGCTCGAACAGCCAGGTCTTGAGCTGTTTCCTGAAGGCGAAGTGGTCCTGGGTCAGCCGCAGGTGGACGGGCAGGGAGTTCCATGTCTTGGCCGCTAGGTAGGAGAAGGATCTTCCTCCGGCGGTGGCTCTCTGGATGCGAGGGACGACGGCGAGGGCGAGGTTTGCGGATCGTAGCTGTCGGGTGGGCGTGTAGAAAGTCAGGCGGTCGTTGAGGTACCTTGGGCCCAGGTCGTGGAGGGATTTGTGTGCGTGGGTGAGGAGTCTGAACGAGATCCTCTTGTTGACAGGGAGCCAGTGCAGGTCTCTCAGGTGGCTCGAGATGTGGCTGCGTCGGGGGGCGTCCAGGATGAGACGGGCGGAGGCGTTCTGGATACGCTGAAGTCTTTTCAGAAGCTTGGCTGTTGTGCCGGCGTAGAGGGTGTTTCCGTAGTCTAGTCTGCTGGTGACGAGGGCCTGGGTGACAGTCTTCCTGGTCTCGGTCAGGATCCATCTGAAGATCTTGCGGAGCATGCGGAGGTTGTGGAAGCAAGATGAGGAGACAGCGTTGACTTGTCTGGTCATCGATAGGGAGGAGTCCAGGATGACGCCCAGGTTGCGTGCGTGGTCCGTTGGCTTGGGTGCGGTGCCCAGGGCCGGGGGCCACCAGGAGTCGTCCCATGCGGAGGGCGACGGTCCCAGGATGAGGACTTCTGTCTTGTCCGTGTTCAACTTCAGGCGGCTGATGTTCATCCATTCGGCGACATCTTTCATCCCTTCGTGTAGGTCGGCTTTGGCGGTGTCGGGGTCTCTGGTGAGGGAGAGAATCAGCTGGGTGTCATCGGCGTAGGAAATGATGTTGAGGTTGTGTTGGCGTGCGATGGCAGCGAGGGGTTTCATGTAGATGTTGAAGAGAGTGGGGCTGAGCGACGATCCTTGCGGGACGCCGCAGATGACTTCGGTGGCCTCAGAGCGGAACGGAGGGAGGCGTACTCTCTGTGTTCTGCCGGAGAGGAATGAGATGATCCATTCCAGAGCAGTCCCCTGGATGCCGGTGTCATTGAGGCGTTGGACTAGGGTGCGGTGGCAGACAGTGTCAAATGCTGCGGAGAGGTCAAGGAGGATGAGTGCCGCTGTTTCACCTTTGTCGAGCAGGGCTCGGATGTCGTCGGTGGCTGCGATGAGGGGGGTCTCGGTACTGTGGTTGGCTCTGAATCCGGATTGCGATGGGTCGAGGGATCCGTTCGTCTCGAGGAAGGCGGCCAGCTGCTTGTTGACGACCTTCTCGATGACTTTGGCAGGGAATGGAAGGAGCGAGATTGGGCGGAAGTTCTTGAGGTCGGTCGGGTCCGCTGTTGGTTTTTTCAGTAGTGCGCTGAGCTCGGCGTGCTTCCAGCTCTCCGGGAAGGTGGCTGTGTCGAAAGAGGCGTTGAGGATGTCTCGGAGGTGAGGTGCGATGGTAGAGGCGGCCTTGTTGAAGACATGGTGGGGGCATGGGTCGGTCGGAGATCCGGAGTGGATGGTGTTCATCATGCGTGTCGTGTCTTCGGGGGTCACTTTGGTCCATGACTGGAGGATAGCGGCGGGGTGAGTAGGTTCAGTCGATGGGTGCGGGGGTGGAGCGCCGAAACTGTTGTGGATGTCGGCGATCTTGCGGTGGAAGTACGAGGCGAGGGAGTCGCAGAGGTCCTGCGAGGGAGTGATGTCGTTGTTGCCGGCGCTGGGGTTGGAGAACTCCTTGACGATGTTGAAGAGCTCCTTGCTGTCATGGGCGTTCTTGTCCAGTCGTTCCTTCAAAGATTTCTTCTTGGTGGTGCGGATGAGCTGATGATGTCTGCGGGTGGCGAGTTTGAGGGCGGTCATGTTGTTGGTGGTCTTGTCGAGGCGCCAGGCCTTCTCGAGGGTGCGGCAGGCCTTCTTGGAGTCCTTGAGTTCGTCGGTGAACCAGGGGGCCTTCTTGCTTCTGGGCCTGGTGAGTGGGTTCTTCAGTGGGGCGAGGTCGTTGGCACAGGAGGTCAGCCATTGCGTGAGGTCGAGGGCTGCTGTGTTAGGGTCTGTTGTCCTGACCGGTGGGTTCTGGCTGAGGGAGGTGGTGAGCTGGTCGACGGTGATCTTGCTCCAGTTTCTGTGGGGAACCTGCTTCGGGTGGTGGTGGACCGTGTTCTTCTTGAAGCTGAAGTGGACGCAGCTGTGGTCAGTCCAGTGGAGTCCGGTGCAGTGGCTGAAGGTGACGTGCTTGCTGGATGAGAAGAGGGGGTCGAGCGTGTGGCCGGCGTGGTGGGTGGGGGTGTTGACCAGTTGCTGGAGTCCGAGGTTGGCGAGGTTGTCCAGCAGGGTGGTCGTGTTGCGGTCGTTGTTGTTCTCCAGGTGGAAGTTGAGGTCCCCGAGGAGGATGTAGTCGGCGGAGGGGAGGGCGTGAGGGCTGATGAAGTCCGTGATGTCTTCGCAGAACTGTGCGCGTGGTCCCGGGGGTCTGTAGATGAGGGTGCCTCTGAGGGTAGTCTTGGGGTCGGTGTGGATCTGGAAGTGCAGGTATTCGGCGGTGTTGAATGCGTCGGTGGAGTCAGTCGAGATGCGAATGGTGTCTTTGTGTACGATGGCGATCCCTCCTCCGGTCTGGTTGACGCGATCCCTCCTGATGATCTTGTAGCCGTCCGGGATGGCTATGGCGATGTCGGGGGCTGAGGAGGTGCTCATCCAGGTTTCCGTGAGGAAGGCGACATCTGGAGATGCGGTGTCGAGGAGGTTCCAGAGTTCCACGGTGTGTCTGTGGACGGAGCGTGTGTTGATCAGGATGCACTTGAGGTGGTTGCTGTTGTCCGTCTTGGTGGGCGTGGTGCTTGTTTGGAGGCAGGAGAAGTTGCAGGATCGGCAGGCGAAGGGTCCATGGGTGTGTCGCGGGGACGCTCGGTAGCACCCGGGGGCTCGGGAGGTTTTGAGTGCGATGAGCGTAGTGAAGTCGTAGGTCCTGCGGGGGGGCTGGCGGGCGCGGGGGCCAGGGGGTCTGGCGCTGGGCGCGGTCCAGGCACGGACGGGCGCAGACGGGCTTACCTTTGGCGCACCTTCGGCGCACATAAGGCGCTCCCGCTGCGCGCGTCCGCTGCGCGGTCGCTCAGGGGGCGTCATAAATAAGGAGCCGGGAGGGAGGGCAGCTGGGAGGCGGGAGCGGGTTGTCCAATGGGCAGTGGGGGGAGGCGGGGACTGCAGGCGGGAGCAGGAAGGAGGAGAGCGGGTCAGCGGTGGCGAAAACGGCGGGAAAAAACGGAGCGGAAGTCACCGGGGCAGCGTCGGAGGTCAGCGGGCGACAAGGGGCAGCAGCGGCAGGAAGCGACAGGCAGGAGGCAGGAGGCAGGAGGCGGCAGCGGCGTGAACCAGGTGAGTGGCGTCAGGCGGAGGTAACAGGGTGGGCAGGTGCCAGGCAGCGACAGGTAGGCAGAGCAGTGAGGGGGAGCGACCGGCTGTGGAGGCCCTCATGTTTGTTGGGATGGTCTGTTTCGGTTTATGCTTCCATGTATTTTCTGCTTTATATTTTCTAACTGCTTTGCAAAATTCCAGCCTAATTACCTTCCAATTCTGTTAGTCAACCCATGAGTAAAATTCTGGGTAAGGAGTCCTATATATAAGCTCTGGTGAATCTTGCAACTAGTGATTCTCCTGTCTCGCAAAGGTTAAGCTGAGCACCATATGTATATATGCATCACATTTTTGCACCAACATGCCCTACTTTGGATTCTGGTTTTGGTTACTAACCCTTTCCATGTACTCTTAAATTCCTGATGTTTCTCTCTCCTCCTTGTCCCTAATATGTTATGCTGATGACTTTGGAAGAAGGCTCATTCTAGGTTGTTGGTCTTGGTTGATATTGTGTCTCTTCTTCTGGGAATTTGAAGAGTAGCTTATTAAAATGTACATATTCCATCTGGCCCAAAAAGAAATTGTACTTCCTAATATCCAGCATGAATTCCCTTTATTTGAGCAATCATATTTTGCTGATGGATTACACCTGATAACAATGGGTGGGAAACTGAGCTGAGTATGCCCAATTTATATAAAAGTAGGCATAGGGGGCACATGTACATCTGCATGATTCTATTTCATTGGCTGCAAACATCTGCAGGAATCGAAACAAATGTCCTCACAAAGGTACCAAAGTGAAGGTCCATTACGCTTAAGAAATTGCACTGTCCAAGTATTACATTGTGCACCTTTTTTCTCAAAATCAGCACACCCTATACAGGATCTGCGTTCAAGTATGTCTAAACTAAGGAAGGAGGGTTGTGGTGAAAATATCTGGAATCCTCTACGGGTTCAACTCATTGGAGAGCCTGATCATGGGAGTTTTCAGCAGAGACGTAAACTCTTTAATGTCTCTGTTACAGTTAATTCCAGATTACAATCATCGTGCAACTCTTTGCTCTTGAATTTGATCTAGAAGGGAACATCCATCATATTGACCCACGTGCCTTGAGGTTCCCCTTGTTCAATGTGGATGTGAAAAATCCACAAGTGGATTATTGACATGAGTGTATGTGTACTGGCTTTAGCAAAATGCTCGGAGGCCTTTTACCCATTGTGCAGGCAGTATTTCAGAAGAACCCAAGAAAAGCTGCGATCAAACCACTTCTTGAAAAAATAATCTGGTCTTTAACAACATGTCATGTCATAACTACTGTCCAATGTCAGCTACACCTAGCCACTGTATGGTACTTTCAGAAGAAAGGAACAAGTCAGTTTTAGGCCTACCTCAATAAGACTGATGCAAGCTCAGTTTGTTTTCACACACATCTTGCAACTGAGACAGAATTGCCAGACATAATTGACACACTGTTCTTTGTACCATATAAAGGCAAAGTGGCATTACTCGTTCTCCTGCAGTTGACATGTTGGTCCATCTTATTCTCCTGAATATGCTACAAAAATAGTAAATTGAGTAAAGATCTCAAAATATCTCCATCTTCTTTTAGTTATTTTGCAAATATATAAGAGGCATCCTATTCTCTGATAATAAACTATCTTGTACCACAACACAGGCTTGTCCTTTCCGCCTTTATATTTAATGTTGTCCTGGCCCTTTTAGGAGGGTCTCTCCCAGATGTTTGCCTTCTGTTGCTGAACCAGGTTTTGTTGGCATTAGAACTTTGTACACTTTTGCCCTGCTCACCAGTGGTCCAGTGCTTGGGCTCGCTACGTAAAAAAACATGGTGCAATTGGCATGTACCTGATTGGTGACTTTAACCTTTACTTGCACATTCCGAGTATATGGTACTACATGTACTCAGGACCTGAAAATTAAATGCTACTAGTGGGTCTGAAGCACTCATTTTGCCACCCACTAAAGTGGCCTTTTAAAACATGCCTCAGGTCAACCACTGCAGCCTGTAGTGCAGTTTTAAACTGCCATTTCTGCCTCGTAAAATAAACCTTTTGCCAGGCCTAAACCTTGCTTTTGAGTACCTATCAGTCACCTCTAAGGTAGGCTTTAAAAGCTGAAAAGGCAGAATGAATTGTATTTAAAAAGTAGGACATCTGTACTTTTCGGGCACACTTTTGAAAATGCCACTTTTATGGTTTAACTCGTTTTATTGTTTTAGAGAAGTACAATAGCCGCCACCTATATCCACTGGCCGGTGGGGAACAAAATAATGTTCAACACAAACAAAAAAGAGAGATAGAGAGGAAATGAGAGATGAGCCTGAGTAGTCCAGGAAAAGGGGGCAGTGGTACATTATAGTCAACTGTAGCCGCCCTGGAGGGTTTGCGGCACCTACTTGTTTAATTGTCAGCGGGCGGATGCTCTTTGGTAAGTCTTAGTACTCTGAGGTATCTCGGGCAGGTAAGCGCCAAACATTCTGTGGATAAGAATGCTAGAGTAGTGCCCCAGGTGTGTCAAATTTGGGGAGTGAGTGTGTAATAGCTGCTGTGATCTTTTCCATCCCCAACAACTCCCACGTCCTGTACAACCAATCCAGCCGGGTCGGCACATTTCTGTCCCCTATCGGAATAACAGCACCTGCTTGGCCGTGCCTAGCACTAGGGTGATTGCTCTCCCTCGGCATGATTTAAGAGGATAGGTAATAGCTAGGGAACCTGGGAATTTCGGTTTGGTGTATGCTGCCTACATCGTGTAAAATTGAGTCCCAAAATGTTTGTATCTTCGGGCAGTGTGAGAGAGTGCCCCACAGCCCGCATGCGCACCAACACAGGTCGTCCCCTCCCGGCCTCCATTGAGCAAGACTAGTGGGGGTGTGGTACCAGTAGTGTGCTATTTTTAAAAACATTTCCTTACCCGCTGTGCTGCAAGAGGAGGCTCTAGCTCAGTGTATGATGTCGTTCCACTCCCTAGGGGAGAATTCACGCTCAAGTTCAGATTCCCTTTCGCGCTGCACAGGAGACTTACTGCTCTGTCTGGGGGTGTTAAGGAATGCATAATATATCCGACAGCAGGCGTCTGTCTGAGGTTCGGGTAATAAACCATCGCTCAAACTTGGTTAGCGGCCGGCTAGCATGGGAGAACACCAGTGGCTGGGTCACCCAGTGGTGAAGGGGGAGGTACTGTCAGTAAGCATTCCCAGGGATTCTAAAATCTGAGACCAAGCTAGTGAACTCCATCACCCCCTTTACATCAAACAGATCACCTATTCTTTTGCAATTGGCTTCTTACCAGCGGATGTATCCATTTCCCATCTTTGCCGGGGGGAAATCCGGATTTCCAATGAAGGGGGTCAGTGGTGATATAAAGGTTGAGAGGCCATATGAATCCTGCACCCTATCCCACACTCGGAGAGTAGTTCTTAGGAACGGAGACACATATCCTCCCGGTGAACGGTGTCACTTCGGGAGCCATGGTACCTTCCAAATATGCATACCCGCTATCGAGCAGTCGATAAAGTACCAATGTTTCTCCGACTCCAGTTTGTACTAATCGATCATATACCTAAGTTGTGCCGCTTGAAAGTAGCGCTCCTGGTGCAGGATGCCAAGCCCCCCCTCTTCCTGTTGCAGGTATGTCAGATGTCGAGCCCTCCGAACTTTATTCCCTCCCCATATAACGTTCCAAATGAGCTGTTGTAGTTGTGCTCCCAGCCTAGGTGGAGGCCAAAGTGGGAGTGTCTGCATGATATATAGGATGCATGGCAAGATAGTCATTTTAATGGCCACCAGCCTACCCATCTTTGCCGGGGGGATATCCGGATTTCCAATGAAGGGGGTCAGTGGTGATATAAAGGTTGAGAGGCCATATGAATCCTGCACCCTATCCCACACTCGGAGAGTAGTTCTTAGGACCGGAGACACATATCCTCCCGGTGAACAGTGTCACTTCGGGAGCCATGGTACCTTCCAAATATGCATACCAGCTATCGAGCAGTCGATAAAGTACCAATGTTTCTCTGACTCCAGTTTGTACTAATCGATCATATACCTAAGTTGTGCCGCTTGAAAGTAGCGCTCCTGGTGCAGGATGCCAAGCCCCCCCTCTTCCTGTCGCAGGTATGTCAGATGTCGAGCCCTCCGTACTTTATTCCCTCCCCATATAACGTTCCAAATGAGCTGTTGTAGTTGTGCCCCCAGCCTAGGTGGAGGCCAAAGTGGGAGTGTCTGCATGATATATAGGATGCATGGCAAGATAGTCATTTTAATGGCCACCAGCCTACCCAGCCACGATAACGTGTGCAGCTTCCAGTTGAAAAGTTCCCCTCGGCTAAGAGTGTTGTGTAGTTCACCTGTGCTATTTTGTCAAGCGCGGGGAATTTCTGTAACCCTAGGTAAGGGATGTCTTCAGGAGCCCAATTAAATGAGAACTGAGTTGCCAGCTGCTGTTGCATATTCTTAGGAAGCGTCAAGCTAAGGGCCTGAGGTTTGGATGTTGATCTTAAAACCCGAGGCCCGACTAAAGGTTTCGATCTCACTCAGCAAGCAGGGTATAGAGGCCATTGGGTTCATAAGGAAGAGTACAACATCGTCTGCATAAAGCAATATTTTATGTACCCTGTCCCCCATTCTAATCCCAGATATGTCTGGTTTCTGCCGGATTCTCTCTGCGAACAGTTCTATGTATAGAGCAAAGAGCAGAGGCGATAAAAGACATCCCTGCCGTGTCCCTCTACCTATCTTAAAGGGTCTTGACACCAGCCAGTTCACCCTTATTTGTACCTGCAGGTTGTCATATATGCAGTCCACCCATCCTAAAAATCGATCCCTGAATGTTTCAAGTATGGCCAGTGGACCCAGTCGAATGCCTTCTCAGCATCCACCGAGAGTAGCATTGTGTGATGCTGTGTGCGCTGGGCTTTGTCTAGAAGATGACTCATCCTCCGCGTCCCATTTCTGCAGCTACACTCTAGAATAAAACCAGATTGATCTTGGTCCACCAACTCCTGCATATGGGGCACCAGTCTCGCCGCTAATATAGTCATAAAGATTTTCAAGTCGACTTTAAGTAAGGATATGGGCGGTAGGATGCGCAGCCCAGTGGGTCTTTGCCTGGCATCGGTATTACGACCACCTCTGCAATGGTCATGGTAGGAGTTAAGGTACCGGTATCTCTAAAGGAGTTAAAAAGGCAGACCAGGAGTGGGGCTAGGTCATGTGCAAAAGTCTTATACAAGTCAATCGGGAATCTGTCTTCCCCAAGGGCCTTCCCAGAGGTGAGTCCTCCGATAGCTTTTAAAACCACATCTAAATGGACATCTGTGTCTATTGATGCTGCATCATTGGGGGGGAGGGGGGATACCAGCGCATCTCTCACATATTCTACCACCGCCTCTGGAGCCAAGCTGTCTGCCGTGTATAGATCAGTATAGAAGGTCTCAAACGTCACCGCTATGTGTGAATCTGCCCAAAGGGTCTCCCCCTGTGGGCCTCTGATCTCCATAATGCGGCGTGCATTCATTTGGGCGCGTAGCAGATTTGCAAGAAGCTTCCCGGCCTTGTTTCCCCCTTTGTAGTAGCACTGCTTAGTGTGCAATAGAGAGTATTCTGCTTGATCAAAGTCTAATGCTTTTAGCTGCTGTCTAGCTGGATTGAGCTGTCGCCTAAATTGAACAGCGCCTGTGCAGTGGTGTACCCCTTCCACCTCCTTAATCTGCAGTTTCAATTGTTCCCGCTTGTCTCTCCTATCCCTATTCAGGCCTGCGGTGATTGCCAAGTAGCGCCCTTTAATGACCGCTTTCAGAGTATCCCATATCAGGAAGACCGACATCGAGCCGTCATCATTGGTATTCCAAAAAAGTCTGATTTGTTGCCCTTATCTCCTTGATATTTGCCTCATATGAGAGGAGTTTATGATTTAGCCTCCACCTCCTCTGTATCTGGGGCCTCCCACCAGTTGCACCACCAGAGAGATCGATGAGTGGTCCAAGAACTCAGCTGTACCTGTCACTACTTCACAGATGCCTTTTGTAACCCGTGAGGAAGTGAAAAATAAATCTATATGTGCATAGGTTTGATGGGTTCCCGAAAAATGTGAATATGCCCTATCATTGGGATACTGGTGTCGCCAGGCATCTGTCAGCCCCAGGTCCCTCAATTTTTGAAGCATGGAGTTTGAAAGAGCCCCGGAGTGACCCATACGTGGCACGGAACGATCTAGTTGTGCATCTGGGACTATAGTAAAGTCTCCCCCCTAGATGAAATCCTCGTCTGGTGACTCCAAGATTGAATTCAGTGTGTCTTTAAGGAAGGTTTCTTGGTGATCGTTTGGGTCATATATGGATGCAATTGTGTATGTATTATTTCCTATGGCTATTCTCAGTGCTAGCACTCTGCCCGGTACCTCTGTGTGCCTTCCCAGGACTGAGCCCACGAAGTGTGTTGTGAATAAAATTACCACCCCTGCTTTTTTCCCCGCTGTAGAAGAAAAAGTATTGCCTATCGAACCACCTGGAGCGGAGAAGCTTCCAGTCAGGCTTTAGTAAATGGGTCTCTTGCAAGTGACAGTTATCACAATTTGACTCTTTCAACATGTAGCTTAACCGGTGAGTTGAGGCCCCTCACATTAAGGCTCAGTATCTGCACTCTATTTGCTGTCATGTGGTCTGACTACAGGATCTGTTGGAGGCCCTGTTCGTGGTGTTTCAGGTGGCTCTCCCCCGCCCAATCTCCCTACGTTTCCCCCTCCTCCCGCAAGCGTTTGCCCCAGGCTTGTTGCGCCACTACTTCCCCTCATCCCATCCGCAGGCTCACTGTACCTAATTGGAGACCCACCTCTACTACTAAGGGGGGTAAGCGCAGAGCCCCTAGAATAGGATAGTAAAGGAGATAGACAGGTAGAAATGTAAAACTGACATATTGAACTAACCAGGAGGGTATCCTCCTATGAATCTTACACACAACATCGTGTTTGGTTTCCACGTGGCCTACGGCCGGTCAACATCTTCAGAGAGGGGGAGCTTCTAGCCTCCGGCCTCTTCCGAATGTCCTCAGGACCCCCTCACATATCGCCAGGTCTGGGGGGCATGGTTCGCCTACAGGTTGGCCCATGTCAGTCTCTGTTAGAGTCCTCCTGGTCGGCACTGTTCTGTAGATGTCGGAGCAGGGCTTCTCTCTTTCTGGCATTCTTGTTCTGTGGGTTTTGCATGTTTCCCTCTTCTAGTCCTCCGACGCTGCCTCAAACTTGCTGATCTCTGGGATGACCTCTCCTCCAGGTGCCCGCTCCCGGGCTCTACCTCTTCCAGGTCAACGCTGAGGGACACTTGGGCCTCCTTCAGGGAACACACCATCCGCAGCTCCTTATTCCAGATGAAAGAAAGTCTGAAGGGGTGCCCCCAGATGTAGCGTATTCCTTTCTCCCTAAGGAAGCTTATGGCTGGCTTCAAGGCTCGGCGACGCTGGAGATTGAGGGGAGAGAGGTCCTGGTATAATCCGACCTGGAGGCCCTCAAACTCGATGGTGGCCTTGTCTCTAGTGGCTTTCATTATGACTTCTTTCTGTCTGAACGAGTGGAAAACCTTTGAGATGGATGTTCAACCTCTCCAAGTGGTTTTCCAGGGCCTCCAGGCGAGGGTGCAGTTCTTCATTACGGTCCCTGAGATCCAGTAACTCTCAGACTTGTTCAGTAAATTCTTCATCTCTACAGTCGCCTGCTTGTTCCAGGGTGTCCACGCGGTCACCTATTTCCCAGACGTCGTTCTTGAGTTGCTTAATGTCCGAAGCGACATCCTGCCCAAGGGCTGTGAAGTCACCTCTTAGTGTGCCGAAAAGCTGTTCTAGGAAACCTTGTGTGATCGGCTCTGCCATTTGTCCCCTGTCCACCTCTCTATCGTTCTCTGAGAGCTGTGTCGTCGAGTGTTTGGGCGCCTGAGTGTCCGCTTTTTAGAGGATGATTTCTGTAGGAGATCCTTAATCGTAGCCTTCTTTTTTGTCCTGTGAGTAGAGATCGTGGTGAACCACTGCTTTCAGGTCCAGGGGGACGGGTGTCACGGTGAACCCAACTCCGGGTCCCCTTTAGCGATGCAGACTGCGTGGGCGCCTCCTTCCCTTGTCTGCCCTTAGTCCGCTGAGTCCTCTGGTGCCCCCGTCTGGTCAAGGGCCCTGGCCCCACTTTTCTATTCCAGCTGCCCCCTTGTGGCTCACAATCAGTCTTTATACACCCGGGCGGGTATATTCGCAGTTGGGGTCCAGCAGTCTAGTCCGCGCTCATATCTTCCAGTCTCTAACCTGATGCTTTCACTTCAGGCCTCTCTACCTCAGTGGTCCTCCCAGGCCAGACCCTACTTAGGTCTCTACTTGTGGGACTGTGCTGGCCCACCACAACTCTGCCTGGCTCCTCCTAGCTCTTTGATGGGAGTATTTCCCAGTTGTGGTCTAACTCCCAGATTCAGGCCTCATGCTCCCAGTCCAGCCCCTTGCACTCAAAATGGCCACAGTCTGGGCTGTCCTCCTATCTGCCCTCGGCTGTGCGCTGCTGAATTAGGCTCGTCCTGGAACCATGGAATCGCCCCTGACCTCCTTACTACCCAATGGAGCCGCCAAGCACCAGGTCAGCTCTTCCCCCCAGACACCAGGAGGCCCTGTGAGGACAATGCGAGGGGGCACTGCTTGCCACTCCCGGCCCGGCCTCCCGCACTCACCTTCTTGCAGATCTGGGCCCTGGAGCCACCAGCACAACACTCACCATGCCCGCTCCTCTCAGCGCTGACTGGGCTTGTAGTTGCACCTCCCGCCCGGTATTCGGGCTGCCGTCGCCACTATGCCTCATCGAGCGTGACCTCCAACCCGGGCCCGCCACTCGCAGCTCCCAATGACATGTTCTGCCGGCCTCTGTGCTCTTCCGTTGCGGCGCGAACTTCCACCACTCATCTCCCTGTCTGTTCACCATGGGGGTCTCGTTTATCCTCTCAATGGAAATCTCACCCGTTGCGCTGTGGCTGTCAGCCCCCACTCCCAGTGCTTCTTCACCCACAAACTGGCCGACGGTGGTCTGCTGCGACTGCGGGCCGGTGCTTCATCTCGCCCCACCTTCTCGTCGCTGGATCCACAATCCCCCGGGTGCCTTCCACTTCTACCGTGCACCGGCAAGTTACATGTGCCCAGTGGGACTGTTTGGGGGTCCCAGAATGCCTTTAGAACAGCTTTATACGGCCATGGCAAGCAGAGCTCCTGGAGTTCACTGCTACTCCATCGCCATCTTGGCCACACCCCCAAAAATGCATCTTTTAGAAAGTTTGCATTTTCTTGTCCTAACTACTTGTGTCTTTTGCCAGGGTAGTTGCCACATGACTGTGAATGGCTCTGTTGATGGAGTTTGTGCATTCGTCTCAGACAGTGACACAAAGGGGACCAAGTGTGGGCAGGCTGGGCCATCCTGCCAGGATGGCTGGAGGCAGACTTTGCCCAGCCCCACTTGCCCTTTAAAGGGCTTGTCTCCAACACACACAAAGGAACCTTACACTGCGCTTTTATGACCCCTGGCTTTTTGGAGCCTTGACGGGGGAAGGGAAGAAATGTCCAGAACCAGATGTGGGGTAGTATAGGGAATCTCCCCCTATCAAAGGCTGGCACCAGGTATAAATATTGGCACTCGAGAATCACTCTTCTGAAAACGGGTGGACCTGTGCACATTACGGGAGTAGAACTGCCCTGCTGCCAGAGTACCACTCTGCTGCCAGAGTACTGCCCAGCTGCTTGAGGACTACCTTGCTATCTGAGAAGTAAAAGTTGGCATGCTTACCTTCATTCCAGGGTAGCCAGACTGACTCCAAGGATTAGTTGGCTAAGCTCCTGGTTGAGCTACAGGGAAACAACAAGCTCCAGATACCTTTGAACAAATGCCCAGCTGCCCTGCTGCAACTGGACCTGCATGGACCTGCAACTGGACCTGCCTGAACCCTGCTGGTCTTTGCTTGTGTTCATGAACCCCAAGACCTGTCCAGGTCCTGGGCCAATGACTGCCATCAGTCTGAGCTCCTCCAAAGAAGAAAAGGTTACATCCTGAATTCACGTTCTTTTCAACCACGTATGGGCTCCTTCGTGCTGATACTCTGCTGCCTGCAACGACTGCCAATGACAAGCTCCAGTGAAGGCCAGTTCTATGCATATGAGAGATAAGTGAGTTATAGGAGAACACACTAGACACTGTTTTAACAGAAAAAATCCCCCTACACATTGCCCCATCCACCTGTCCTGATGAGGACCCATGCGGAACTAGATTGAATGGACTATTAACTCTATCAGAGAGATACTAATTAGGATATTCAACAACGACTCAGACAGGCCCTATGCAGCTGCTTGCATGCACTGCAATTTGCATTCCGTCTACAGAGTGTAAATATTGATCACTTGTTAATTTGCGGGAGAACCTCTTTTGCACTTTTTTCATCCAATGGAGTAACAAATATCATGCTTTAAATTAGTTGTAGAAACTACAAAGCTTTAAAATATACAATATTCTGCAATATTTGGCTCTGGCGTTATGTCTTGTCTGCTCTTTGTTCTTCACAGAAATTATTATGCAATAATAAATGTTTTGTTTCTTGAGTGAATTTGTTTCTGTAATTTAAACTGCAGCCCCATCAGGACTCTTTTGTTGTTTGTGTTGCAAGTGCAGCAAATCACATAATTGTTTTGCACTGTGGGCGGTGGCGAGGAAGTCCATGGAGCAGCAGGGCAAATTGTTTTGCTGCTTCGTGGACTTTCGCGCAGCCTTTAACTTGGTGGATAGGGATTGTCTGTGGGAAGCATTAAGGAAGTATGAGGTGCCTGCTGATCTCTTGTTGGTAATTCAAGAACTGCATAGCCATAACTGGGCACGTATAATCAAAGATACTTCTGGCGGGCTCACAAGGGAAATTCCTATAAACAATGGGTTGAGGCAGGGCTGTGTATTGGCCCCATTACTCTTTGCCATATTTTTAGCAGACTTGCCCCTTCTCCTAGGTACAGCCAGAGGTGCAAGCCCGAAAATAAATGGTAAGCATCTGCCCTGCCTGCTGTATACTGATGACCTTGTAATAATGGACCAAACAGAGGTAGGGCTGCAGAGAAAGTTGAATGTATTTAACGAATACATCACTGCAAAGCGTTTTACAGTAAATATGGATAAAACAAAAATCTTGTGTTTTGGGAAGAAGAGTACGAAGTTTAGTTGGTACTTGGGCCGAACCAAGTTAGATACTGTAAATGAATATAAATACCTCGGAATATGGTTTACAAGGTCTTTGAAGTGGGATACCCATCTGGAAGCACAGAAACTAAAAGCGCATCTTGCGGTATGTGGGTTGAAAAGATTTGACTATAGCTATGGCGATATGTCACATTAACCTCTATTGACCGCCTTTAAGGCTATGGTTCCGCCACAATTCCAATATGGGGCAGAGGTTCTATGCATTGATGGGAAAAGCTCATGGGACAAAGAGGAGGGTAAATGTCTAAAATCCCTGCTGTCCCTTCCAGGGTCGGCGATGATTCAGGCAATTAGATTGGAATTGGACCTACCTTCATGGAATGTCCAGGTCCAGTCAAGTTTGCTTAGATTCTGGAACCGCCTGGGTATGGGGGAAGTCACCAAGGTATCACAATGGTGTATGAAGGAAATTCAATCCAGTGAGTTAAAGTGGGCGAAGACAACAAGAAGGAAACTCCTGACCATTTGCGATTACCTAATGGTGGACATTGACCCCATGACACTCCAAATTAATGTGATAAAGAATGTGCTTAAAGTGCAGGGTAAGGTATGCTCGAGGGCAATAGATCTAAAGTATTTGAGAGAAAAAGACTCTGTAAAGTTTATGAGCGCTGGATGGGAGAAAGACTCCAGCTTTCCATATATGGATTTGCTACCTAACCGTTGGCTAAGGAAAGAAGTCTTTAATTTAAGAATAGGAATCAATCCGCTATTTATAAATAGCGGAATAAAAGCTGCCCTTTCACATCCGGATGGTAAATGCGTGTCTAAAATAGAAATGAAGTGTGATATTTTGCACCTTTTATTGGATTGTTATCTGTTTTTAAATATACGTAAAGTGTTTCTTCGCCCGATATTTTTAAAATATGATGTCAATGAGCGCTCACAAGCACGTGATCTTTTAGTGGAAATGGAAAATCTTGACATTGCGATAGCCATTGGGAAATTTATGCAGGGGGTTTATAAATTTATAAACTGAGTAGAGACCCATGAAAAGGCCAATGCTTTTTAATTCTAATGAATTTTGGTTTTAATTGTGTAAATGCAGTTTTATGACAGTAGAATTTTTATAGTAAATGGAAAGAATTTGTGTTATGACGATTTTAGATGATAAAATATGTATTGTGGTTTATCGATCAATTGGTCTAAATAAACTTTACTTTTGACTTGACTTGACATAATTTACCACATTTTCTATCTGTTACGTCCATGGCTTCTCAGCCACCTGGGTGCCTGAGAAGCGCAGTACTTTGCAGAATCTTGCAGTACCCTCCTGGGGCCCAGAATATGCCATATGAAGCCCACAGGAGTGGGCTGGGAGTGTCTCTGACCTGGGCCTGTTTATTCTTGGGTTCCTGGGATTCTGGCTGCTGCTCCTCTCTCTTCAACTCCAAAATGGAAATGGTCTGCCTGAGTGTATGTAAGCTACCATAAGGTGACTCTGCAGCTAGCCCACTTAAGCTTTTCATTCATCTTTCTTTTCCCTTTCCATCATGATTGTTCCTCCCTTGTGTTTTTTCGGGACTTTCCCGATCCATTATGTTTTTGTCATGTGATGTTTGATGTCATTTCCTTTTCCTGATATTTTCCTGTTTACAAGCCTCGGTCTGGTTGCAACTAAGCTGTGTTTCTTTGTTTGTTTCTTCACTCCCTCCACACGCTGATCCTTACCCTTCACTCTGTGGTAAATATTTCGTTACCGGTACTATTTTTTATGCGGTAAAGTCTGTCTAAGAATAACTCAGTAAAATGAGAGGCAGAATCCGTGGTATTAGAGGGTTTAAAAGGCTTTATTCTTATAAAAAGGGAAACAATTCGAATTGTTGGCCTTCTATTCCATCACCACGAGAGTTCAGGAAGGAAGGAACATATATTATTGACAGTTAAGCGGTTTTATAGAAAATGCATTACAGTGAAACAGATGCAAGAGGCGTGACAGTTGATAACTCAGATAAACTGTACATACGTAACTAAACATGGGTGTAACTAAAATACGTCATTTAAACATGATGTTACAAGTGGGTGGATCCATAAAAGAATCCTGCAATGTCAGCAGAAATATGTGGCAGAGATGCGCGTGCAGCTGCATGACGTGTGATTGACGTGCAACTAGAGGGTGAAGGAGACTTGACATTTAGCTCTACATGTGGAGACAGAAGTCTGGGGTTATGTCAACCTAATTCCAAATCATATCTAATATCCTATGTTTAAAGAACTGTGTTATCCAAAAGAGAGGTCTCTTAGGATAGAATCTTATTCTATACTGACTATACTGACTGTTAGTGCGTGTACAAGCATCTAAGTGTCTACACTAGATGCGAGGGGGTAGGAATATTCCAGGGTAACGGGGCTATGAATTACTGGCATGAGGGCAGCGAAGCCTGGTCCTTTGCACGGAAGCTGGAAGAATGTTTACCTAAACTACTAGACAGGAATGCATCGGATGAGGAGCGAAGGAGATAATCTCGAAGGTGAAATACAGTTTTTTGGCAGGCTATATGGTGGATCAGGCACCGTTAGCCGCGCAGGGAGTAGGACAAAGTTCATGGTCACAGATGCGGGCTCAGACTGGAGCTTTCAGAGGCAGAAGGCAGGAAAAGGCTTGAGGACAGAATTCGGGCCTACTCGCCTGAATCTGTGAGATGTGGAAAGTGAACCACATAAAGTCGGTGGCCTTTCATACTTAGGAATGGAATATCTGACCCATTCATGGCGGATCTGAAAGAGGACATGTTGACGGTGGACGCACATATATTTGCGTCTTCAGAACTGGAGCGGGAGGGAACATACATGTACTTATAGCATGCACATGGAGCCGTTGGGGTCTACGATAGGGGACATAACTGATCACAAAATTCATATTTCCTCATTCCCTCCTTGTCCCCTTCGGACCCTTAGGAGATATCGATCTTCATCAATCCATCGATCTGTTCATATGGCATCATTTGTTCTTCTTTCTTCTTCCGGGATCTCGAACGAAAACTTGGATGTGGGATACACGAGGTGGCACACAGACCACAAATCGCTGGCCCACATTGTAGACATAAGCAGCAACTGAATAGTATGAGAAAGCCAATACCTAGGAAGGATAGAATTCTCCATCCCCAGGCTGACAACACGCCCCAGAACCAACCGGACCAAGTCCAGGTGCCTGGACTCTGGTGTATCTGGCTTACAATCTTATGAAGGCGGGTTATGGCTTTATATACTGACGGCGAATTTTCTGGTATGAAAATGCAACAACTTGATCCGATGACCCTACAAGCTCCGCCCCTATCGGCCAGGATGACGTCAAGGACAAGACGATTTTGAAGCACAACAATCCGCATGGCAGACTGTTCTTCTGTTAAATTGCCTAAGGCGGAAATAGTTTCGTTCACTACTGCTTCAAGGGTTCTGGTTAATCTACGTATCAGCTTACTATTAGTGACTGTACCTATATAAGGAAAGAAACCTTTATTGAAATCTGTGTATTTCTCCCATGCTGTTTCAGTGTAGTCGACAATTGGGAGATCTCTCTGCTGTCTATTGTGTACTAAATGAGTATTTCTATGATAATCAGGAGGAGCTAGGAAAACAGGTGGTAGAAGGAATGCTATGTAACAGGTACCATCCCAATCTAAAGGTAGACGTATATATGCGGTCTGGCCACATATAAAGTAGGAATGATGGGAAGCTCTAAATGTAGACTTGCCTTGATCACTGAATTTTATTACAGTGGTGCATTTACTATGGCCCATATGTATGGAACCATTCTTTCTTATACATAATTCCCCTTTTACTGGGAATACTGACATGGCGGGCAAGATTGGTGTAGCTTCAGATTCAACGTTCAGGATCATGAGGTTAAGTGTAAAATTACCTAATCCATATACTTCATTTTCTAGATCAGTTCCTGTTCTTTTGGGAAGTCCCTCCTTGTTACGGTAGCAGACTTTAAGTAAAGCTAGGTTCAGGTTTCCCCATACCCAGTTGTCTTGATAAACTGCGGAATTTGAATCTAGGGTATTAATCAAACTAAACCATGCTCCACAGGAGCCATTGTGTGTGAACGGATAGGGAAAGAGGGGCAAGACTCCCTTATAGTTCTGATAGGGAGGGAGTCGGCCACATATCCAACAATTTGTGGCATTGCTGGTTTGATGGGAATGATGTAACATACTAATGAATGTGTTGTTGCGCAGCGCAAATCTATAGGACAACTCATGCGGAGGAAATTCACTAAAAGAATGTTCTGCAGTTATATTATAAGTACGCTTAGGAATAGGGTAATACATGTGCAATAGGATGCTGACAATGATGATCAAAAGACTTAGAAAAAACAAAATTAATAATGTTACTGTACAATGACTACGAAATGATTTACAATACGCTTGCTTTTTCAGCTGCTTTCGCTGATTTCTTTCTCTTTTTCGGTCTAGAGGATACATGTCAGAGACAAATTCAACCGATTCACCTTGGAGAGGACTTAAACAATCAAATTGTCTGACTTATTAGACCTCAATTTTAGTTTATAGATTTCTGAGTTCGATTGCTCAACCAAGGGGAGCTTTAAGTCTGTCTTTGAGGAAATACAGGGTTTAGTCTCTATATCGGATGGTAGTCCATAAAATTTCTCGATATGACTCGAGTGCAACCATCCTTTTCTTCCCTCGATTTTCACGGCTGTCCTGGTGGTAAGTAAAACTAACTTCGGTGACTTCCACCTAGGATCCAGTTGGGTCTTCCGGTCAAAGTTCCTGACCAGCACCAGATCCCCAGGAACCACGTCATGGGGCTTCACCTCAGTATTATCGGGAAAAGCTGCGGATACCTGTGAACGACAAGATTGTAGTGCAGACATCAAGGAAGCCAGGTAATCTGTCAGCATATTACAGTCAACGTCAGTGATTTTACGAGGTATAGGCGTCCCCCACATATTTGGTGGTCTACCGAAGATCACCTCATACGGGGATAGCCCTGTTCGAGAATGTGCTACCATTCTCATGTAAAAGAGCGCAACTGGTAAGGCTACTATCCAATCGACTCCTTTTTCTCTACATATTTTGGACAATCTAATTTTCAAAGTTTGATTATGGCGTTCTACGAGACCTGCTGCCTCGGGATGTCGGACACAGTGAAATTTCCATTGATATCCTAATAGAAGGGAAACGTGTTTCATTAGTTCGGATGAGAACGGCTGGCCGTTATCTGAGTAGACAACACGTGGTAAACCGTACCGTGGGAAGAATTCTCGAACTAACTGTTTGGCAGTAGTCGGGGCAGTGTAATCTGAAACTGGGTATGCTTCTGTCCAACGGGAAAGAGCACAGACAACTACGAGAACATATTTGAATCCTCGACATCGTTCCATCTGGATATAATCCATCTGGAGGACTTCAAAAGCATGATTAGGAGGTTGAAATCCACCCTGTTCTACGGGGATGCTTTTACCTGGATTAAACTGACAACATATCATACAGGTACGAACTTTTTGTTTAGCTGCGGCTCGTAAATGTTTGTTGAACCAAATGTGTTGAATGCTGTCTAGCATAGCTTTTTCTCCTAGGTGCGCTGGACTATGTATAGTGTTAATGATGGCTTGGACCATTGAGTCGGGAAGAAACCATATAGATTTTTCCTTCGTCATCCATCCCTGATCTGTTTGGATCCCTCCTAATTCAGTCCATTTCTTTATTTCTTCTGGTGTGGCGTGTGTCTGTATATCAATTACATCAAGGGCGGGATCCTTAACTGTCATGCAATGGGTTGGTGTCGGAACTATTGTCTTTGTCATGTCAGTTGTGTGAGTCTGATTCTGAGCAGTCTGTTTAGCTGTTCTGTCAGCTAGGTCATTACCCTGAGAAATGATATCGGTAACTTTTGTATGGGCTTTGCATTTCATAATCGATATTGCAGTAGGTAGATGAATCGCGTTTAATAGGGCTTGAATGAGGGGTCCGTGTTGAATGTGGGCACCGTGAGAAGTTAAATAACCTCTCTCTCGCCACAGTACGCCGAAGTCATGGACGACTCCGAATGCATAACGTGAATCTGTGTATATGTTGACTTTTTTATTTGTGGCTTGAATACAGGCTTGTGTCAGAGCGGTGAGCTCTGCTGCTTGAGCTGACAAAGTGTTAATACAATTTGTTTCAATGACTTCAGTGTCTGTTGTGACTGCGTAAGCGGCCACTAACTCTCCTGTACTTGTTCTCATACATGACCCATCTACATAAAATGTCAAGTCTGGATCTGTCAAAGGGATGTCTGTCAAGTATTGTCTGGGTTTCGTCGTGATAGTAATGACTTCGACACAATCATGTGCCAATGGATCTGTTCCGCCCACTGGTAACAGTGTGGCAGGATTTAACGTATTACAACGTCTGATTTCTATATGTGGCTGAAACAGTGTTAATTCGTAACCAGTGAGTCTTGCTATCGTCAAGTGTTGTGTTTGTGTGCGGTTCAAGAGAACCTCTACTGCGTGTGGTACTTGTACTGTCAATTGATGTCCTAACACTATGGCATCGCTTTGTCTGATTGCTAAAGCTGTTGCTGCCACTGATTTCAGGCACGCTGGAAGTGCCTGAGCTACTGGATCTAATGTACTAGAGAAATAAGCACATGGTTTGTGTGATCCTGCTTGTTCCTGAGTGAGTACTGACAAAGCAGTACCTTCGCGTTCTGTCACAAAGAGTGTAAACTGTTTACTGTAACATGGTGTTGCTAGTACAGGTGCTTGGCATAAAGCTTTCTTTAAGCTTTCAAAGGCGTGTGTATGTTCTGGAGTCCAAGGGAGGACAGTCGATATGGCTGCCTCCTGTGTTGTCAACTGGATGAGTGGTTTTGCTAGAAATGCATATTGAGGGATCCACTGCCTACAGTATGAAGTGAGGCCTATAAAAGCCCGTACCTCCTTTTGTGTCTTGGGTGGTGGCATGTTAGCGATTAACTGTATGCGGTCGGGTGTAAGCTGCCTTCCCTCCTTGGACAGCGAGTGCCCAAGGTAAACAACTCGCTGGACACAGAATTGCAGCTTAGAAGGGGACACCTTGTGCCCCTTGTCAGCCAAAAATTTTAAAACCGTCAGTGACGCTTTTTCACATTCAGGTTCGCTTCGAGCGGTGATCAGCAGATCATCGACATATTGAAGCAAGGCAGTGTTAACTGGCATATGGATACTGTCAAGTTCTCGTTTCAGTGCTTGGCTATAGATGCTGGGGCTTTCTGTAAATCCTTGAGGTGCGCGTGTGAATTTAAAACTTTGTCCATTTAAACTAAAACCGAACAAATACTGACTTTCCGGATCTATTGGGACACTAAAGAAAGCATTCTTGAGATCAATTACAGTGAAGAACGTTGCTTCTGAGTCAATAGCTGTGAGTAATGAAGAGATATCTGGAACCACGGGGTATTGTGGCACAATACATTTATTTAATTCGCGCAGATCAATAACTAATCGATATACTGGTGGAGCTTTTGGATCCGTTCTTTTAAGAATCGGAATTATCGGAGAATTACATACATTGGAGTCGGTTTCGACAACCACTCCTTGTGCAATGAGCTCGTCAATGATTTGCAGTAAAGCCACTACAGCATCTGGTGGTAACTTGTATTGTCGCATTCGTGGTAATACTATTCCTGTTTTCAGTGTGACTCAATATGGTGTAATGTTCATGCAACCAACATCAGTGGGGCCTTGTGCCCATAAATGTGTAGGTAAATTCTGCAGTCGGTGATTCATGTCTCTGGATACGTAGTGACCTTTAAAGTCACGTAAAAATAGTCGTACTCCTTCCGGAGAACAACATATTATGGCTCCTAGAGCTTTCAATGTTTTTATACCTAACAAGTTTTCTGGACATCATTTAGTAAGCAATAAATCTGTTGTACGTGTTAATGGACCTACTGTGAGTGCAAGAGGTTGTGTTACGTCATTAATTATAGGTTTTCCTGAAAATCCAAGGGAAATATTCTGTGAGCCTGAGAGGGGTGCCCCTGGAACTTCACTACGTCTTATAGTTGTTCTGCTTGCCCCTGTATCAAGTAAAAACTTTCTGTCTTCCCCTAATGGTCTACAGGAACCTCAATAAGGGGTAAGCCAACTTCCCTCTCTAGGCTATCTCATGAGTATCGCTGATAATCGGGATAATCTGTTTGTGCATACTGATACATTTGTTGTGTTGTTGCTTGAGTTGCAGCAGTAGGCTGCGCTTGTGGTGGTACTACAATTTGTTGTGGAGCTGCCTGTTGCGGAGCTAATTGTTGCGGAGCTAACCTAGGTTGTGCCTGCTGAGGCGTCTGTTGTTGATTCTGATCCTGTCTAGGTAGACGTGGTCTCTCATGTGTTCTACCTGTGGCTATATTATGTTTCAGGACTGGACAATCGTGTATATAATGACCTGGTTGTTTACAATAGTTGCATGTCCCTTTCGCAGGGCCTGCGGAATCACCCTTTTGATGACTATCAGCTGGAACTGACTGTGCAACAAGCATTTTCATTTTCGTATCTTTCATACGTCTCTGTTCGTGTTCTTGTTCTTCTCTAATTCTATTGTGATGATATTGTAACATCTGTAGCATCTGTGATGGGGTATTACCTTGCCAGGTACTTTCGAATTTCAATACTCTATTCTTAACTTGTATCAGAGAATTTTCAACTAATTTTGTCACAAACAGATGTGGATATGACTCACTACTGGCTTTTATACCACTATTTATACTGAAACATTTTTCAAATCGGGAATAGAAATCACTAGTGTCTTCATCTGGTTTTTGTTTACAGGCTGAGATTGCACCCCAGTCTTCCTTTTTCGTAGTTAATAAACGTGGCAATACCTGTATTAGTAATCCTGCTAGTGCTATAGTCTTATCCCCAAGCCCTGCTCCTGCAGCTCGGGCCTTTTCTTCGTTTTCTAATGCTGTCCAATCTATCTTTTGGTCTCCTACCTCCCATTCTTTTTCTTTGAGTTTTTCATAAACACCTGCGGGTAATAGGACTTTTAATATTTTCATAATGTCGGGGTAGGTATACTCTCCCATGAGTAACATGTCTTTTATCTCACGGTGGAAACCTGCTGGATCTTTATCATGACTGGGTACTACTTTCTTCATTTCTAATAATTCCAGTTTAGTTATAGGCGTGTACACAAACACACGTGTGAAATTATCGTCGGCACCTCTGATCGGGTGCACTTCGCGTAGCAGGTTCTGTCTATCTATGTGATACATTTTTCTTCCCATTATGGGAACTGGAACGTGTTCTGGGCATACGAAATTTAAATATTGGTTTCGGGATTCTAGTATTTCCTTAATCAAATCAGTACCTGACCCTCTCCATATGTTCGTGAGTAGTTCTGTCAATATGTCAGGTAAGGGTCCTGGATCGGAGTGTTGGCTTTTATATAATATAAGGAGGTGTTGAATCATGTATATACTAGCTAAACGCTGTTCATATGGGTCTAGATTCAGAAACGTGTGTGCAAGTACATCATCATTGTATTCGCGGGGACTGTCAGCCCATTGTACTGCTGACCTGACTAATTGTTGTTCGTCCATGGAATCGAGCACGTGGTACCCCCTTCGATCTCGGAGTAATTTATCAGCGGCTTGGAATAGGTGTTCAGGGGATTTTGTATTCAGCATAGGGTTTGGAAAATGTCTATTATATTCTGGACGTATTGGACGTGTTGGGTCGTTAAAACCTCTGGTATTATTATGGGGTCTTCCTTTACCTACATAAGCTATCGTGTCTACTTGCTCTGATTCTTGCTCCTCCTCCTCTCTGTTTAGATCAGCGGCGTCTACCTCTAATCTTTCTTCGTGTATTCGTTCTACCTCTTTGCGGATCTTTCGGTACATAGCTATTATACATAACTGTTTATCATGTCTTCCTTCTGATATATTCCGACCCCAAGTGACAAGTGTTTGCATTTCTTCCGGATTTACCCCAGGTCGGTCTTGATTTCTAATTACACAGTTTATGAGAAAACGTAACAGTTGTCCCTGTACCTCCGCTTTCTGGTACTCCATGGCTCTGCTAATACTTTCAGGGCCTCGCCCTGACTGGACAAAGTGATATATATTTTCTAAATGTGTATTCATTCCTGGTAACTTCGTTAAATATATTGCAGCTCGTCGGATACGTAATGATGACAGCAGCATTTCGTCCCGTTTACCGGGCACAGGGTCATATCTACAGTCTACTAGAAGTTCCTTAAGCATGTCAGGAGTGGCTAGTTTGGGCGTACGTTGGAGGGCTAAATCTCTAAGGGAAAATTTATTTCCTCTGGGTGGTGTAGAAAAAATGTCTGTCGTACCTCCTGTAGCACCGTCTGGGGTGCTGGACGTGAAAGGATTTGTTGAGGGTGAGACAGCAACCGTCGTTGTGGGAAAAGCTGTAGAAACAGATGTGCTTGTCGGAATGTGTGTCGAAGCACGTTGTTGCGGAGGTACAGACGATTGTTCTTGGCGGTGAGCATCATCGGCAAGCGGTCTATGTGGTGCGGTATTAGCATACTCGGGAGCTGCGTCATCTAAATAGCGGGAGAGGAAAACTTCTTCTGCGGTTCTGGGATGCCCCTTGGGATGTGCTTTTATCGGAAATAATGGAGTTGGCAAGTCTTTTGGTATTTCCGGAGTAGCCTTAGGTAACCCTTCGGCCAGAAGTGGATACATACCATTCATAAGAGCGTTTCTTTGTCTATCTACTTGTTCTGATTTTACTCGGGTACCTTCCTCAAGTAATAGATTTTCTCGAGTTTTATTTGAATTCTCTTTACTCTTATCTTCCTGTCTAAGTGCTTTTTCTGTACGTCTATATGATTCTTTACGCCATAATTCAATGGCATCTTTCTGTGACTGTCTGGCTTTCTTTTTCCATAATTCTTCTTCTACTCTCATGATGCAATCTGCATCCCAGGTCCCCGCTGCGGGCCATCTCTGACTCTCTGGTAATTCTTTGGTGTAATCTACCCATAAATCAAGAAATAATACGGCATCTAGGCCATGCTTATGATACATAAAGTACCCTGGAGTGTCCCTCGGTGGGATGGGAACGGCTTCTTCGAGTACACCTTTTCTAGTTTTGTTTTGTCTTAGTTTCGAAAAGAGCGGCATTTTTAGATCTTGTTTCTAGAACACACTTTGTACGAGAAAACACAATAATGAACAGTCATTCATACCACAATATATATAGAACGTATTTAAAACATTTAACGCTTAACAGTTTTTAACGAACAATGATAACTAATAAGAAACTAGTTACTGACATTATACTGACACTGGATAATACCTATTTATATGCACAACATACTATATATACTGCTAAACAGTACAGATACACTGCTAAAACAGTGCAGACCGGATTTGTGTACCCAAATCCGTCTTGACCGGCACAGACTATGTGCACGTAAAGTGCCTCCCCGGTAATGGTACTCACCGGGTAGCTCGGAACGTAAGGCCTCGGAACGGAACTTGAAACTGGACCGGACTGGATTCGACTCGACTGGACTCGAAACTTCGGAACCTGGCGGGTCTCTGTATACCTCGGATCTTGCTCTCTCAGCTAGGCTCTGGTCGGGATACTTCGCACTTCTCACCGCCTCGTCTGGGTGTTGATCGCAGCCTCAGTCGTCCCCGCTTGGCCGGAAGGAGACACAGGAAATCCTGCAGATACGCGTTTTTGTTGTCCGTTCAGCTGTGGCAGGAGACCGGGCCTGCAACGCACCGCCGGCGCGTGAGATGAGAAAGTGTCCCTGTTCGGGCGCCAATTTATGTGGTAAATATTTCGTTACCGGTACTATTTTTTATGCGGTAAAGTCTGTCTAAGAATAACTCAGTAAAATGAGAGGCAGAATCCGTGGTATTAGAGGGTTTAAAAGGCTTTATTCTTATAAAAAGGGAAACAATTCGAATTGTTGGCCTTCTATTCCATCACCACGAGAGTTCAGGAAGGAAGGAACATATATTATTGACAGTTAAGCGGTTTTATAGAAAATGCATTACAGTGAAACAGATGCAAGAGGCGTGACAGTTGATAACTCAGATAAACTGTACATACGTAACTAAACATGGGTGTAACTAAAATACGTCATTTAAACATGATGTTACAAGTGGGTGGATCCATAAAAGAATCCTGCAATGTCAGCAGAAATATGTGGCAGAGATGCGCGCGCAGCTGCATGACGTGTGATTGACGTGCAACTAGAGGGTGAAGGAGACTTGACATTTAGCTCTACATGTGGAGACAGAAGTCTGGGGTTATGTCAACCTAATTCCAAATCATATCTAATATCCTATGTTTAAAGAACTGTGTTATCCAAAAGAGAGGTCTCTTAGGATAGAATCTTATTCTATACTGACTATACTGACTGTTAGTGCGTGTACAAGCGTCTAAGTGTCTACACTAGATGCGAGGGGGTAGGAATATTCCAGGGTAACGGGGCTATGAATTACTGGCATGAGGGCAGCGAAGCCTGGTCCTTTGCACGGAAGCTGGAAGAATGTTTACCTAAACTACTAGACAGGAATGCATCGGATGAGGAGCGAAGGAGATAATCTCGAAGGTGAAATACAGTTTTTTGGCAGGCTATATGGTGGATCAGGCACCGTTAGCCGCGCAGGGAGTAGGACAAAGTTCATGGTCACAGATGCGGGCTCAGACTGGAGCTTTCAGAGGCAGAAGGCAGGAAAAGGCTTGAGGACAGAATTCGGGCCTACTCGCCTGAATCTGTGAGATGTGGAAAGTGAACCACATAAAGTCGGTGGCCTTTCATACTTAGGAATGGAATATCTGACCCATTCATGGCGGATCTGAAAGAGGACATGTTGACGGTGGACGCACATATATTTGCGTCTTCAGAACTGGAGCGGGAGGGAACATACATGTACTTATAGCATGCACATGGAGCCGTTGGGGTCTACGATAGGGGACATAACTGATCACAAAATTCATATTTCCTCAACTCTTGGGACTTCATTGCTTGGATTTCTGACTCCTGGCTTTCTCTAACCCTGTAAAGACTTCATCAGCATAGATGTGTTTTATGCCTTTGGCTTTTTCGTCCAGTGAAGATGACCACTTCTCAAGGGCACTTGCCTACCCCATATTCCAGTATGAGGTGACATTGTGGCTTCTGGAAACAGTCACCCTTACTTCAGACAGTGGAATACCAAGATCTGTATTACAGGTAAGCATTCAGACATGAGCACTGAATAATGTGTACTACCCTTTTTAGGTCTGGTGAGACATTTTGTGAGGGCTCCAAAAAGTGCCACCATGCCAGCCTAGAGCTACAGTGCATGTGCGCGGGCACGCGCGTCGCACTTTACCGCGATTACTTTCACTTTCGCTTTGACGTTTGATCGCAATCACTTTCCCAGCCGCTCGGCCGCTTTGATGAGTCTCCATGAGGCTTCAATAGATTGCAGCAGTTAAAACAAGCGCTGGCATAGCCAATAGGTCTCGCTTTTGGGAACTTATAAGTGTTTAGTTATGCAACTGTTGCATGGCTAAACACTTATAAGGTCCCAAAGGCGAGACCTATTGGCTATGCCAATGCTTGTTATGTAATGTTAATATTGGCTCTATAGGGAACTGTAGACTAGGCAATGGGTATAGGCTAAATGCTGGCATAGCAAATAAACCCAAAGTTCGCCCATGCCATGCGAGTCTGTCTTTTAACAGACCGTTGAATCTGGAAAGGATGCAATACCTAAGGTGATTACTTGCAACCACTGAAGTCTGTAGTAAGTATGCAGCACCTCAGATCTTTATTAGAGCCTGCCTGAAGCCAGCTGAAGTGTGTGAGTTGAAAGGGGTCACACACTTACAGCTGGCTGGATTTCTGTAAGTCACATAAAGTTATTGGACTAAATCAAAACATTTGAAAGCACTTACAAAAATTGGGACGAAGTTAGCAGTCATTCAGTTCCCGATTTGTAACAAATTAGCGTAGATTGACTAGAGAGGGTTAGTTTAGCAATAATGCGCATGGATTCATTTTGCAATGCACACACCCGTCCTCGTGGCTCTTCTTTAAGAGCACCATAGCTCCTTTCCAAGAGGAACAGAGAGCTACTTGGAGCTTGGTGTCCCACAATCACAACAAAGAGCACAGGAGTTAATTAGGGCCACCTTAAAAAATGCACGTTTACAATATGTAACTGAAACCTGTAAATTATATATATCCATGTTTCGTTGCAGTTTTTATTTCACAATGGTTTATAAAAGAATGGATTAGCCGCAGATCCAGCCGGTCACCCGACCACCATGTTAACACGTCCGGCCCTCTCTAAACAGAAAACGTCGACAAAACATCCCGAGCCTTCCGTGTTTGCCCATTGAGATGCAAGTCTACTAATTGCCGAACATAAGGACTTCCACCATGATACAACATGACCAAATGACATGGTGTCCCAGCAACCAAGAGGAGTTCACATGCAGCCTGACAACGGACAATGCGCAGCCACCAACAGACCAAGTGGCCTCATTTCACTATGAATGGTGCCGTATAATATTAGTACCCGCCATGGCTGCTGCAGCAGCGAGCACAAACGACCCAAAGAAATAAAGAGAAAGGCAAAACTAAAGAAAATGCTCATATCTGCATGCGGGGTCCCTCTGCTCTAAGGGGAAACACGTTTATTAAATGTGCCACAGTTTAAAGAGACGTGGTGTTAAATACAATTATCCATAAAGGTCAATTGAACAAGGAAGGGTCTGGTTTTCCGGCGACTGTAAGTGAATGGGAAAAGGTAAGTGTTACAGTCTTAAAATGGCCGCCCCAGTCACTGTGTGTGGGATTTAAAGCCTTTAAAAAGTAAAGCCCTCTGTGTGTGTTTCTTTCTTATTTTTCTCTCGGGCTTGCTCCACGAAAGCTATTAACATATCATCCTCTGCTTTGTAATTAAGTTGTCAAGGAGGCTGCAGTGAACACGGGATTTGTTGATGCTTCATTACTTTGCATAATTCTAAAGATGTCTCGTGCTCTGTTGCAGGTGTGCGCAGTTATCAATCACCTGTGAGCGCTGCCGAGCGTCCTGCAGCTCTCGAGGCGAACATTTACTGAATTTCTGAAGGGCCAAGTGCCCCGGCCTCAGGCTGTTTTGAGAACGCGTGCAACCCCGGAACCCGCTGGTTAACCACTGGAAATTATATATTTTTATCTCGTTCGGATGATTTATGGAGGGCTGCTTTATGTGCGTTAGCATCCACCTGGAATAAAGGCAAGGCAGCTGACGGCTTGGGAGTTCTGCGGCGCGATGATTACAGTGATTACGTGTTTGTAATGTGTTTTCTTGCTCCGCTCTTTTTCTCTTGCATAGTTTTCACAAATAGTCAGACAAGCAGGTAAAAAGGCAAACTCATTTCCTATGTCTGTTTCCTTCATCTTACCGTACTAGGCTCGCCCCTAGCTAAAGCTAGCATCTCAGAGATGCATTTCACTTTGAACTTACTCAGCAATTTGCGATTTTGATGAATGTTCACGGTTTATGTTTCCACAATAAGCCCACACATCCGACATTCGCTTTTAAATGAAAAAGAACCAGCAAGAACACGGTAAGGGGCTGCTTAAAGCGTGATTCACCAAGCAGACATTTAATTCATTTTATTATCATTTGATACCTATAGAGAAAGAATCTTATTTTACTTTGATTCAGATCGTTTCTAGATGACCAACTTGACAGCACACGAGCGTTTTGAACTTGTTTTTTTACACACAATGAATTACATTAAAGTAATCCTGGCTGATTCCACGTCGTCTAACAAATAGTTATTTGGTTCTAAGGGTGTGCATATATTAGTTGATATATATTTTACCCAGTATAAGTTTCCCCCTGGGAAACACACCCAAGGCCAATGACCGCACTGGGAGGACATTCAGTGTGTCTGCCAGAAAACACTTTCCTCCAAAACATGCTTTCATAAAGGAACATATAAAGTGGCAAAGGAGTTTCGGACATTTGCATGGAGACACAACTACATGCAGAAGAGGAAACACCCTTTCTAACCCACCACGCTGCAGTAACATCTCTGCGTTTCATAATTCAGAAAGGGCCCTGCTCGTGTAATACAAATCTCCACCGATAGCGAGGCAGCGCTCTCGCGTCAAAGGGTACACTTTGATTTAAATGACCCGTAGAGTTAATTACCTCGAAATCCAGATGCAGTAATAGGATCCAGTAGAAACCCTTTAAAGCTAGTCCCCTGGTATTTACACCAGGAGCATCAGTTCATTACTGTGTGGGCAGGTTTCACATTAATAACAGGTCAGCTCATGTTTTTGCACCTTATTAACACGCAGGTTAAAATTAGTTTCACCTTGTGCAAATTTATAAATCAACACTTTTATAATTGAACTTTTAAAACAGGAATGCGCTCTAGATTAGCACATTCTTACAAATAATAATGAACTCCCTTCACTTGTGTTAACATTTTAAGCATATACGGTAAATCTAATAATACATTGCCTGGATATATTGTATTTAGCATAAACTGAACATATTTTAAGGAAAAAAATCAACTTGTGTCATAAACATTGACAGACTACACACAGCAGAAAGGAAGGTGAATTATTTGTAGACAAGACCACACCTGTTCTTCCTGCCAGCACCTGGAATGTTTCTCACAGGAGGTAGAGGAAATGGCCATCCTCAATTTGGAAAAGAGTTGTCAGCTATTATTCATTATATATAATGCTAGGCGTGTTGTCACACCATAATGAAAAATTAGTTTCATCAAAGAATATAAAACACAATTTGAAAAAAAAAGAAGCAATGGGAACGATTGCTGAAAAAGTAAGTTTTTTAGTTTTATTGTACAGTAAAGCACTCTTTCTGGTATCCAACTCAAAATAGATTTCACCAAAGCTGATTTTCAAAGATTTATTTATTTTACACTGGCCCTAAAAGTTTCTCACTAACCTATTTGTACATCCCCAGTCATTATTTTCTCTTTTATAGCTGTTAGCGATGAACTAGCTGTCTTCAGACAGTGGGAACTGAATTTAGAGCAGGCCACGGTGAATCAAAATATATTCACAAAATGTAGTCTTTCTGGCTTGCAAATCGCACGAAACCAGTGAATGCATTATAATGGTGATCAAATTTGTTTGCAGGAAAGGCTGTGGGAATTGCTTGCCGTGAAATCTTATGTTAACTGCTTTTATTTTTGCTGTCTAAGTCTGTCCTCCTTCTGAATGGAATGTGCCACCCTCCAGTCTCCGGCATTCGGCAGCCTCCTTCCTCCCTCTGTGTTTGCAAATGCAGGGGCGAAGGCCGTGCACAGACTCGTGCAATTCCCTCATCAGCCAAGTCGTTCATGAAGTTTGTTCCGTGAGAATTAATTCAAATTAGGAATCCATGTAAAGAATTAGC
The DNA here is from genome assembly GCF_964204655.1 of Triturus cristatus. Taxonomy (NCBI): domain Eukaryota; kingdom Metazoa; phylum Chordata; class Amphibia; order Caudata; family Salamandridae; genus Triturus; species Triturus cristatus. Next base: position 578,979,161 of record NC_140585.1, on the reverse strand, counting down.
TAAAACAGAGGGAATAAATATCACAGATCGAGTATGCACAAAGGAGTTTGAAAGCTTAATAGAAAATGCGGTAAAACAACGGCATTTAAAGTATGTCCCTGTGAATTTATTCTCCTGTAACCCAACATTAAGTGATAAAGATTGTAATGAAAACAGTAAAGATTCTAGATGAATTATAACGGATGTTTTAAAGGGATGGGCGAAGTGGGCCCGGCGGTGACTGAGATAGCAAACCAGCCCTGGCAATTATGTCGGCTGGCTGAGAGGGGGCGGCGGGAACTCTGCTGCTGCGCTTTTGTTACTTGGGGCTAGTGCTGCAAAACCGGCCCCTAGTAACAAAAACAGCCCCCACTGGTCCAAAACTGGCCCCCACCCTTCCAGCCCACCAGGGAAACACCTGGTGCCTGCTACCGCAGCCTGGCCCAGCCTTCATCTTCCAAGGGGTCCCTCAGAAGGTGAACTTTCTCTCAATTTGATATCTCGTTATCCATTTTATCAGTGGTGGAGAAGCGATGCCCCACTACTATTTGAGCATTGCAAAAAAAATCATAATAACATGATGTTATTATCATTTAATTTTTCAATGTGGACCTAGAGCCAGGTTAGGTTGGGGTGAGGCTTGGCTGGCCAGAGCAGAAGGAGGAGTCGTTTGCACTCTCTATCGGTGTATGACGGGTTGGCCGTCTCTCTTGGGCCGGCCAAACTGTCGTGCACACTTAGCATATTCTCCACCCAGCTATGTTACACAGCCGGGTGGAAAACTGCCCCAGGCTTCCAGACACTGCTTGAGCGGCCAAACAGTCCACTTAGACCTATCACGATGCTGCTGTCATGCTGGTGACAGGAGCGTCGTGATTGGCTGGGGCATTATGGGAGCCTGTGTGATTCCGTTCCGTGATGTCGAGAGGAGAAGACGGAGAAGAGGACTGAGGAGAGGTGGTGGCGGTGTTCACAGGTAAGTTTTCTTTCTTTTTTCATCACCCCACCGCCCCACAACCCCCATTCTGCAGCACCGCCATGGCATTTTATTTCTCTACCTAAACCTCTTTCCTGTTTCTCTGCCCACCGTCATATCTGATTCTAAATGTCTTTCCCCAGTACTTTCTTAAGACTTTTGGGTCCCCAGGAAAGACATATTTCAAATGTTTTTGTATGACCTTGCTTCTGAAAGTTTAGCATATATAATTCAGTACTATTTGGTAGGGGTGGGCGGAATTTGCAAAATTCACTTTCGCAAACTATCGCGAAAATGTTAAAAATCTCCGCAAACACGTGGAAATATCGCAAAGACGCGGAAGTTTTTTTCCCGCCCGTTCGCGGTATTTTCTGCGTGATCGCGGCTCGCCCACTTACCCATGCGGTTGCTCACGGGCGCGAGATCTCAATCATCTCATACTCTCGCGGTGCATGATCGTGAGAAGAAAGACGTGATCGCGCGACGAATGAAGTGATTGCGTGACAAATGACGTTAATGCGGGTGCAAACTGTCGCGAGACAGCGCAAATGGCTACCAACAATCCAATATCTCGTGGAGAACGCTACCGGATCGGGAAAACTTGTCGGCGAACGCGGGGATTCAGGTAAGGCGATCGCGCACACGCGATCATGTATTTTTTAACAGTGCGAGCAAGAAAAACATTTCCGGTAAGATGCAGATTGCGGAAATTTTGACATTTTCGTGCTCTGTGCGGAACGCCAAAATGTCAAATTATCGCAATTTCCGCGAGCGGAACGGAATTTTAGCCCAGGCCTACTATTTGGCATCATATCACTTGAATTAGCAGGAAATGGGTAACACAATTCAAAGTTTTCCTAAACAAGGGCCGTCAAAGTAACCTCACCAGGGCTCCCAAAATACTTAAGATGACACTTAATGATGGAAGCAGCTTCAGTCTTAATAATTTATTAAATAGGAGTTATAGGTGACATTTGAAAATATATCCCTTGCTTGAACCACAGCCAAGCAGTAGGGCTTTTCCTGTAAGGAAGTACTTGAATAAACACTTTTAAACTGGTACTATTTGTCTGTACACGCAGAGGGAATTTGTACTACTTAATTTTTAAAATCAATAGAAGAAAATAAAAAAAGAGTTGTACCAAATATAGCAACATACATTTCCTTTTTGAAAGGGTCTACATGGTTGCAATTGATGTTGCCGGACTCTGTTAGAAGAAAATAAAGTCATTAGCATAAACGCTTCCACAGTTGCGTGTATTATGAAGAGAAACAACTGTGTGAACGTAGAACAGCTCAATCTTTTCTTCGTTTGGAAACTGGTGGCTTGAGAAATGTTCAGATATAATCAGTGGAATGATAGAAATGGCAAGTTGTTCCTCCAATTCTGTCGATTTTTAAAGGGAAACCGGCGGCAGATTATCTGAATGCATGTTACAAATCAATCTCAATAGGAAGTCTTGTTATGACCCGATGCTCAGTCCATCTTGTACAAATATTCACAGTCAGTATAGCCTCACAGTGGTTTTCATTGCTGAATGTACTTTTCATGTGATACACTCTCTCCTCACATGGCTAAGGGGTATGTGTGGCAAATGAAGCTTCATATCCGCCTTGTGCAGCTCCAAATAAAGGATGGTGTCGTCGTTTTCCATGGTATATGGCTTTCACTCAATTGTGAGGAGTACATTTTGGTACTAAAAGCCTGCCTACCATAGTAGATAAATTATCTTTTAACATGGCTCAGTCTTTACTGCTCGTAGATAGGGAGATGGTCTCGATAAGAGCAATGGTGATGCAGAATTACATTAGATGTGTTACTTGCAAAAGAGGGCAGAGTCTGTCGATGCTGAAGGTCCAGCAGTTTTGTACTTATATTCCAGCTAAAAGTAAAGATCTGCGGGGGTATATTAATAACATCACTGAAATACACTATGAAATGCAGGACTTGGGAGCTGAAGGAGTTTGGGGTAAAATCCGAAAAGGATTTGTTCCAGATGGAACATGGTTTGCAAATCAAGAAAGTGGAATCTTTGGATACATATTGAAACTGATACTCATTTTCATAATCGGTATCATTATCTTGGTGCGAATGATAATTACATATAAGAGCAGAGAGCGAGGCAAGTGCAAAACTCCTTAAGAGAAAGAGAGGGAAGGATGGAAAGACTGCAGGACAGTCACTATGAGAATTTGAAGCAAATGGAGAAGTTCAGACAGAGAAGATTAGCTACGACATCTGTTTAGATCGGTCTCTTTGCAGGGAAGTTTTGGAAATTTTGTGATGACTCAACGTTACCAGCGGAAATCTCATTTCATTTGTAGGGGTTCATCATAATCATGGGTAGACTACCCCTGCATATAATCCAGCAACCATATTATTATGAAGTGTTAGCATTGTGAAATGTATTAACATAAACACGTGACGTATTTTAGGTTTTTGACAAGTAGTATGGAGAATTAACGGAGGAAATTAATGTAACTAGCAGAAAACGTTAACATGAAAATCTAATGTTGTGAAGTTAATGCCACTCATATACTGAATGTGTTTAACACTGATAATTCTATAATTTGGTAAATGTGTTAGTTAAAATGCCATACAGTTATGCCAATCTGTAATCTTTAAGGCAATAAGTTCTTATGTAAGTCGAAATCATAGGCCTGAAATATAAGTCCCTGAAAACTCTTGCTTTAGAATTAGTAGTCGAATTTCATGTGCACTGTGAAAGTTGTTCTTTCTCACATTTTGTATTGCAGGTGAAGAAGCGTTCTTTTAGGCAGAATAATGTCCTTGTTTTAGCAGCTAGGCAAGGAGAGAAGAAGTTACAATCGTTTGACTTGGGTCAATAGACATTGGGTTTCATACGTGAGAAAGACTGGGAGCCAAGGACGAAATGTTGCAGGGTTGCACATGAAGAACACCATGGAAAAGTATGCACAGGACTGCACCCAGAGTGCCTGTCATGTGCGAGGTGCACTGTAGGAATTCTACCTGTGGATAACCGATTGAATTAGAGAAAGTGCCCACTTCTTTCTTGCCTTCATAGAGGGAGCATCCTAGAACAAGCTCTTTCTCTTGCAATAGCGGCTTTATGCTACTTGACTCATTGATCGTGGAGAGACTTCTTAGGAAGACTCCATGCACTAACACCCTTTCTTTTCCATTGAAAATGCTTATGCAGGGATATTATCTTATTGCTGGTGTAGGGATAGGGTAGGGAGAGATTAACCCCTTTGCTGCTTCTGTTAGCCAACGGCCGTTGCAAGCACTACCTCCGCACGTCTGTTGGCTGACGCGGCCCCGCCCACTTGATCAAAGCGCTGCACCACAGAGGAATTTTCGGCAGGGTTAAGCGGTTAAATGCTTTTCACTCATCAACCCTCGATGCAGGGAAATTTAGACTCACGCTTTCTGATTCTCTGTATCCAACTTCTTAAATTAATAGTTGTGTTCATGCTGCGCTGTCTAAATTGGATGTATAGATTTGGCTTCATGCTAATTCCTTTGTATTTCTATACCTTCGTGTTGAGGTGTCTTTATATTCAGTTATTTTTGGCTTTGTAATAAATTAACTAACCTTATATAGTTGTCCGTGGATTATTATGCGGTAAGAAGAAGAATTGATCAATTGACAGTGTGTTAATGATTTTCTCCCCTTCAAACTTTCATGCTGCAAAAACAGAACCATCGGAGTGTGTCTCTAGAAAAGGTTCAGAAGTAATGTGCTGGGCCCTTTCCGTTTACAGTAGACTCTTTGAATGTGCTAGCTGATGCAAAGGTTGTGATCCAAGAGGCATTTAAAGTAGGCCCGGGCGGTAAACTCCGCTCCACTTGTGTAGTTTGCAGAATTCAGGCAGTCAGCAGAGGAGCATGGAGTTCCTGAATTTCACTTTCCCGGGTGCAAAGCAGAGTTTTTTTCTGTTTGCTCATGATTTGTTTTGCTGCTCGCTCACGCCATGATAATCTCGAGCTGCTAGTGAGAGTGCACAAGACTTCACGCTCACACAGCTTCTGCCTGTGATGGCACCAATGTAGTGCCGATCGCAGTTGCAAATGCACCACTCATGTAGCTTTTCTCCTCGAGAACCAGCCGAGAGACTTTGTGAGTAGATTTTCTTCTCCAATGGCCATTGGAGTTGTGTTTTTGTGCGAGAAGTCTTTTTTTCCAACTAGAAGTAAGTGCCCCACAGACTCCAACTCACTGTTCCTGTCCAGCAGGCTCCTTCCAGTGCTTTGTCCATCTCCTGGTCAATTATTCATTTGGATTTGGAGCTGAAAGGAGCACTCTCCTTGTCTGCATATATACTATTGGATTTAAGGACTTTGTATTTGAGATTTAACAAGTAAGTTCAAAAACTCTTGTAAAAGGGTGTGAGTTTTTTTGATAGAGGGCATGCACCAGTACTTGTACTTTTATTCAGTTTTTCAAAGTTATTGTGGTGGGTGCCCTGCATTTTTTCAGTTGGGGCCTAGTTATATATTTTTATTTAATTGTTCTTCCTTTTCAAAGGATTAATGTTGCACAGTTCAGTATATTTTCTCCATGTTTGTTAAAGTTATAATATTTTTTTTTCTTTCGATATAGCCTAGTCTGCCAAGGGGTCATCAAGTACGCCCAAGCCAGTGCTAGTCAGGTGTGCATGAAAAACAGTTTTTCTGTGGTGTTTGTTGTTTTAAAACATTATTGAGGGCTGGGATGGCATTGGATTGAATTAATAAATGTGGTGGGTGTTTGGGGAATTCACATTTTGTTGTGTAGAAAAAGTGTATATGTAGGGTAATATTTGATATCTTGGGAGGGTGAGTGTTGTTGTGAAATTTTTATAGCTCGGTTAATTTTCATTTTTGGCATTGATGAATTCATAGCAGTGTTTTCTTCGGTGTTACCATGTCGCCTTTGTCTCTCCATGTGTGTGTGTGTTTTTGCTATAGTCCATCATTGATTTGACTATGTTCCCCATGCCATGAATCCGGGGGCCATTTTGTGGAGTCTGTATCGCTAGACCTGAATGTGCTCTCTTTAGTCCCCATGCCTCCTTGCTCAGTGTTATTTGACCATGTGGCAGTGGCTGGCAGCTATTCTGTGCTTCCAGTCACTGTGCTTTTGTCATAGGCTTGCATGTGTTCTTTGTTCCCCATGCCTCCTTGCTCAGAGTTGTTGTTTGACCATGTGTAATTGCCTGACAGCCATTTTGTGCATCCAGCCACTGTGCTTTTGCCCTCGGGTTTCATGTGTTCTTTGTTCCCCATGCCTCATTGCTCAGTGTTGTTGTGAAATTTTCAAAATAGTTCTCATTATGGCATTTTTTTAGCAGAACGGCTTTGACTTTCTTCTAAAAAAGCTTGAGGGAGATAATCACTCTCATTCAGGGTGGTAGGGAGTTCCACATTTTTGGGGCAGATCTGGCGAAAGTGTGGCCATGAGTTTCCTTTTCTTGAATCTGAGTGGTTCTAGTATGAGAGATATAGCTCTTCTAGAAATCCTTCTGCCTCCTGATAGTTTTATTTTAGTCACCATATGTTTATGACCAACATGGCGTAACATGCAACCTTCAGTTGGATCCTAGCTTCAACTGGGAACCAGGTGAGGGTTCTGAGTGATGGCGAAATACGATCATAGTGACATGTGGCTGTTAAAAGTCTTGCTGCAGCATTTATTGTCACTTTCATTGAGACTCTGCTGGTTTTAGGTAGACCTCTGAGTGTGGCATTCCCATAGTCCAGTCTTGAGGGCACTAGAGATTGAACCGAATGCAGCGAAAAGATCAGTACGTTCTTTTCCGACAAAATTAGCAAAATATACTCTTCCTTCAGCACCAACACTTCGTTAGCTAAAACCAACGGGGAACACCAAACCCCCCCCCCCACCCTGATGTATCAGCTTGCATGGGCAGTCTCTCTCCACTCACAGAGGAAGAGGTCGCAAAAGCTATGGAGGAAGTTAAGTCAGGGTCCCCCCTTGACCCATGCTCACTTCATTTTTGCTCGGAGTATATCTACAATATGTCCATACATCACCCAACTATTTAACAGGTCTCTCGACACTGCTGCATTCCCTGAAACATGGAAAAAGGCCATAGTGACTCCCCTGCTGAAGAAAGCAGGAACAGATGTTCATAATCCAGCAAACTATCGTCCGATTTCTCAAATCCTATATCTCTCTAAGGTCATGGAGAAGTTGATTAATAGACAATTATCCATATATCTTGAGTCCAATGAACTGTTGGATCCTTCCCAAACAGGCTTTAGAGCCACAAATAGTACAGAGGCTACCCTCCTAGCTGTGCTGGATAACATAAGATCTCTCATTGATCAAGGAAAGGCCGCTGCCTTGATCCTGTTGGACCTGTCGGCAGCGTTCGACATGTCTCACTCAATCTCCTGCTGGAAATTCTTTACAATAAGGGAATCTACGCCAAAGCTCTTCAATGGTTTATCTCTTTCTTAAGCAATATGTCTCAAAGTGTACAAATGGGAGCGTTTTAGTCCAAACCAAGAACAATCAGCTATGGTGTCCAACAGGGAGCATCTCTGAGCCCCACGCATTTTAATGCCTATGTGTCATCTTTGGCAAAAATAAGCAAGAAGTGGGGTTTCAGCATTTGCGCCTATGCGTATGACACTCAATTGCTGATAACCATTGAAGAAACCTACAAAGACACAAGATTAAAACGGAATAACTGCCTTTGAGAAATGGCCAGCTGGATGTCGGACCACTGCCTTAAATTGAACTCAGAAAAATCAGAGATTTTGCTCTTCGGATGAGCCAATCTAATCTGGGATACCACCTGGTGGTCCCAAACTCTGGGAGATGCCCCAGCACCCAAGCGATGTGCGAAAAACTTGGGCATCCTTATTGATAATACTCTATCAATGCAGGACCATGTGCTGGTCCTATGCGGAAGAAGCTTTGCGCTTTTAGAGATATTAAAAAAAGGCTTTTTCCATGGATCCCACTTGAATGTAGAAGAACAATTACTCAGGCCCTGCTTATCAGTAGATTAGACTATGGCAATGCACTGTTCGTAGGCATGGCAGACTATTTTTTTGTGTATTTGCAGTTGGTACAAAATGCTGCAGCCAGGCTGGTCTGCAATATAAGTAGATTCAGCTCAGCATACGAGTGTGTGAAAAAGCTTCACTGGCTACCCATCCACCAAAGAGCGACGTTTAAGATGCTTAGCCATGCACACAAGGCTTTGCACCATCGGGGGCCTCTAATCCTACAGAACAAAATCGAATTCTATGCACCAACAAGGTGCTGAAGGTCATGCTATCAAGCACAGGCCAGAACGAAACGTCGTGTCGTGCCTTCTCGTACCTGGGGGCCAGCATTGGAATGAACTACCCCAAGAGCTTCGTCTCACGCCTGATTATATAGCATTTAGTAAAAAACTTAAAACTCATCTGTTCCCCAAAGCTTACCACAGACAGACAAGTGACACCTCTACAGTACCTTTACCACCAGTCCCACTAATCAGCGCCGTGATATCCTAATGGATGAATGTCGCTCTCTATAAATAAATAAACCACTGTTTTGAGGTCTCCAAGCAGTATGAAGGGTTTCAGTTTTCTTAGAAATTGCAGATGTAGGTGAGCGCTTCTGACTGCAGCTTGTATGTGAGCTCTTATGTTTAGATTTGAGCCTAGTGTGATGCCTAGTGATGTTACTGAATCGCAGATGGTTGGGGTGCAGTTTAGTGATTTAATGTTAGGACACCAGGGTTGAGGTTGTTGGGATCTAAGGGGTGGGGAGAAAAGAATGAATTCAGTTTTCAGAGGGTTTAGTTTTAGATGGTTGTGTGCTAGCCAGTCCTGTGTTTTTCTCAGGGTGTCATCCAGTCTCTGGATATCCTCTTGAGAGTAGATTTTGTTATAGAGCTGAAAATCTTGATCATATATATGGTATGAGATTTTTGATTATTTAAGAATTTAAATGAGTCAATCCATTTATATATTGAAGAGCACTGGTGAGAGTGTAGATCCTTGTGGAATGCCCCTGCATATGTCTGCTACATCAGATAAGGTGGTGCCTATTTTGACTCTTTTTTGTTGGTTTTGCAAGCAGGATGTGAATCAGTTAAGGATGGCTCCTAATAGGCCCATTCTGAATTCAAGAATTTCTCTGAGCCATTTGTAGCTGACTGTTCCAAATGCTGCTGATAAATCTAGAAGTATTAGGTGACCGGATTCATTTTGGTCTAGTGATCTTTGTATATCATATGAGATGTTCAGAATGGTGACATCGGTGTTGTGTCAAGGCCTAAAGACTGATTGGTGCTTGTCTTAAAGGTCAAAATTATTGCTGTGTTTGCATAGCTGATCATGAGCACATTTTTCGTCCAATTTAGCCAGGAAAGGATGACTGGATACTGGTCGGAAGTCGTTTAAGTCTTTTTTGTTAGTGTCCTTGCTTTTTAGTAGTGACAGAGATACTTGGCCCATCTTCAGGATTTCCGGGAGGGACCCTTGTTGGAGTGATGAGTTTAAGATTTTAGTCCATAAGGGAGTGACAGATTGGAAGATCTCTTTCAGTAGGTGAGAGAGAATGGGGGTCATCAAAATGTGTGGTAGATTTTATTGCCTGAATGGTTTTCGGGACTTCTGCCTCAGACAGAGATCTGGCTTTGTACCGGAAAGCTCAGTTTTTTCTAGGGACAGTTGGAGTGTGCTGCTCAGTATTCTTGCTGCGTGCTGTAGAGTGGTTGATGAATTCACCAGGTTGTGTACTAGCTTGGCTGGTAATGGAGTTGCTTATGGTTGCGATTATATCTTTAAAGAAAGTGGAGAGGGCGTTACAATTATCTGTAGGGGTTTTTGCAAATCCTGATTGTTGTTTTATTATGTCAAAGAGTTTTCTGGGTCTGTTCATAGCTCTGTCTAGTTGAGATCTGATCACTGTTGATTTGTCATTCAAGATCGTCTTTTTGTCTGAGATTCTGTGCATTCTCAAATGTATGTTATTACAATAAAAAATATGCATGAAGTTGAAGGTGCAGAAATGCAACAAGACTTTGAATAGAATGTTCAATTGCTAAGCACACTTTTCTGGGGTTTCTGATGCTGAGTTTTTTTTGTGTGCCTGGCATACCCATTAAAATGATGAATATAATTTCCTTTGAGCCATATTTTTCAAGGTATGACACAGGGGTGTTACCTGTTTACTTTACTCTGTGTGTGGGTGTGCGCTGGTTTTGTGTTCTTGACTTGGGGCCATGGCTACAGTGTGAGGATGTACAAGACCCACCTTATACAAGCCTCACCTGATATACAATAGCTAGCTGGACTCTGACAGTCTTAGGTTGGTAGTGGTGGGTGCGCAAAATTTGTGTAATTTGCATTTCCATAACTATGTGAAATTTCACAAAATAATTGGAAATTTCTGAAAAGCAAATCCGGAATTTATCACTACAGTTTAGTGTGAAATGCATCCTCATTTCCATTTTGGATGAAAAGACACATTTTGTGCTTAAAAATAGATCTCAAAATACAAATGTTGCTAACATCAGCCAATTGTGTTCTTGGTATTTGAGTTGCTAATTTTGCAGTGTAATTACACAGTGTGGCTTAATGGCTTAGTATCACCCACTAAGTGTAATGTGAAATTCCTGAAATGACACGAATTACGCTGGACTAATTGAAGTTTTGCTCATACTTAGACTAGTCTTCATTGAAAGTCTGTGTTCCTTCTTTCATAGCTGTGCTCAAAGGTTAAACATGTCCCTGAAGCGATGATGCGAGCTCGCTTTTTCTCTGCTCCCATGGCAGGTTCGAGAGTTGGCATGGAGCCCACCACAATGGGCTCACATACCTGTACCAAAGGTGGGGGAGACACTCAGAGTGCCTATGCCGATTTCTGCAGGCATGTAAAAATGAAGTGTAAATTGGAAGAGGTAGCCTCCTTTTAAAGGGGGCAGAGGTTTCAAAAGGGGAGCCTTAAAAAACTGATCAGAAAAGAGCAAGGTTGGTGGAGATAGGTGAAAACATGTTGGTCCATTAGGGTTATTTCCATGGCTGGTGGGGAGGAATTCTGAACACAACAGGGTAACATAAAGTATACTCGATAGAGCAGCAAATGGTGAATGCTTGACTCATGGCTGGTGTCCTAATAGCTACATTCGCTTCTCCTTGTCAGGACCCATAACCATTGTACAAAGGCCCATAAAAAGAGTACTGAATTGTTCTTAATGTGATGCTCAGATCCAAGGTGAGTCTACCCAAGAATCTTCAGACCTAAGAGACTGTGAGATTGCCCAAAGGCTATTTAGATCTAAGAGAATGTGAGTTTGTCAAATATAGATTTGGTGAACTGTATGTTATTCTAGGTATATGAAGATATATCTCTAACATCTGTAGAATTAAAATAAATCATACTGCAACTACACCTCTGTGCTTAACTACAAGTAATAATAGTGAGTCGGAAGTGAGCTCGAGACCCTCCACTAAAATTAGTGAATGGGCTAAAATCAACGTAATCAATGTGAGGATCTAGACGTATTATATGATATGGCCTGGTAGTCTTATCGTGGAACACACTCACAAAACCTTTATTGAGTTCAGTCAGGCTCATTTGACAACCTTAAGCTCAACACTGGGTAGCAATGGCTTTTGAATAGTAAGGCATAACCAAAGGAACTTAGGGGCATATTAACAAGGGCCATATCTCCGCTTTTTTGGCTTTAAAAGCCCAAAAAGCGGAGATAATAATATCGCCATATTACCAATGCGGCGCTAACATGCATTAGCACATGTTAGCAGCCGTATTCCACATGCCTCGCATTGCATCTCTAATGAGATGCAAAGTAGGCGTTCCCTGCCAAAACTAACAGGAAAATATCACTAACTGTCCTTCGTCGTACTTACAAGACAGCCCAGGACACACGTAGCATTACAAAAAGCCGCGCTAACCACGGTTATCGCCAGGAATTAACGTCTAAGAAAATCCTAACTTGCCTATATGTTACATGGGAGGTGGATTGTACAGCTCAATCCACATCTCCCTATTAACAAGGATTCCCCTTACGCTGCCGGTGTATCGCTGGATTCCCAGCGATAAACCCGTATTTCGCCGCTATCGCCGGATTTTTGATCGCCATGGAGATATGCGTTGATAATAACGCGATATCTCGACAATTGAATCCAGCGATAGCCGGCGTTGTGCAAAGTCGCGTTAAGCAGGAGATGCGATAATTATCGCATTTCCTTGATAGTATGCCCCTTAGTGTAAAGCATTTAACAATACCAAACAACGAAATAAGAAAGCCACACAACACAAATGAAATGCGACACTAATTAATAAAAAATCGAGCGAATTTTAATGAATTTTTAGAGTGCAGAATGAGCAACTCAAACGGAGGGTTCCGGAGATATGATTCTTCAAACATTTTATCACTTTAAATTTTGACTGCAAACCAGCATTGGTCAACAAAAAGTTTATAAACTTCCCAAAAGTTTGTTCATTTACTCCAGCTTGGACAGCCAAATCTGACAGGATGATGGTCTGGAGGGCCAATGGGGAAGATCTAGACAGTTACCTGGCCACTAAAGCATTTTCCAATCCAGTTCCAGCCTCTACAGCATGGCAGCTATAGACTTTAATAGAGTGGCCCTGATGCAGGATGAAAAGATGCTCAACGATGCTCCGGTTGTAGTGCGGTCGACGGGGCTGCCTTTGTGGAAGTTTCTCACTCCACAGGTGTTGTGGGGCAACTTGGTCCACAGAGGACAGGGTACAAGGAATTCCTCCTTCTGTGGGTAAAAGGAGAGTTGGAGCAGCTGGGCTTCTGGTCACCGGATATAGGGGTTGGAGACAAATCCTGTAGGGGTAAAAATGACTATTCCCATCTACCCCAAAAGCCATACCCACCCTAAAACCAAAAAATCTCCATTGCTTACCTGATAATGCATTGTAATGGCATGCGTTGTAATGATATGTGTTGTAATGGCATGGGTTGTAGTGACATGTGTTGGAATGGCATGCTTTGTAATGGCATGTGATGTAATGGCATGCGATGTAAAGGCAGTTGCATTGTAACAGTTGCGTTGTAAAAGCATTGCGATGTAATGACTGCATTGTAATGGATGTTTCCCATTTAGCATGTCTAGTATCATGAGTGCATTTGAGCTATAAACGTGCAACATGGAGAACCGTGACATTAAATCTATTCTGATAAATTGTTTGCAGTATCTGCATTTATATCATATAGGTTGAAGGCACCTGCTGTAGAGATCTTTGTGTGCCCAGAATATCTGAATGAATAATAACTCTGGGTGTCAGTGCATTTGCTTGAGAGATCTCTGTTTTATCTAGTCCCATCCAAATTTTGAATCAAAGTACCACAGAGGGTTAATATGTCTCATGCAAAGCAGATCATGTAATATGCAGATGACAGAGTTTTATTTTATGTAGCTAGATAAGTGGGTTACTGCTTTTAACACAGAGATCATTTTGTTATTTAGAGTTCATCAATTGTAATCCTTCTAATATAGTACAGTGAGCTATAATTGACATGTGACTCTTACACCTTGTAACCCTCACTAACTTATGTAAAACAACCTGTACATTGATTTACACACTCATGATTAATTGTCAATATATGTGTACATGTGATCTAAAGTGCTCTGATACCCTACGTACAGATGAGTAGCACTATAAAAATAAATACAAACAAAATAGTAGTATTTCAATTCTTATTTGTGTAAATACTGTTGCAAACCAGCTAACATGGCATTATTATAGTGCATAAATTTCACATATATAGGGAATGAACAAAGTCAAAAGCAAACCTCTCTTGAAGAGATAAGCTATGAGCCTTTCTTTCTCCTCCATTGCATTCAATCAATCAATCAATCAGTATTTTTATAAACCGCGACTACTCACCTGTAAGGGTCTCAAGGCGCTTAGTGTGGGGGATCTGCGGTTCAGTCAAAAACCAGGTCTTGAGGTCCTTCCTGAATTGCGGCAACGATGATGATTGTCTGAGGTACAGACGCAGGGAGTTGCAGGAGATAGGAGAAGGATCTTCCTCCAGCAATGGTCTTGTGGATCTGTGGGATGTTGGCCAGGGCCAGTTGGGCAGAGTGGAGATGTCTGGTGAGAGTGTAGAAGGAGAAGTGATGGTTGAGGTATCCTGGTCAGGAGTTGTGGGTTGATTTGTAGGTGTGACTGAGGAGTTTGAAGGTAATTCTTTTGTTGATAGGTGGCCACTGAAGGTCTATCAGGTGGCCGGTAATGTGACTGTGGCATGGGATGTTTAAGATGAGTCTGGCGTAGGTGTTCTGGCTGTTCTGCAGTTATTTTGGGAGTTTCTGGGTGGTGCCGGCTAGAGTGCTAATGAACGCATGTGTGACGATTTTCCTGTAATCGGTAGGAATTCACTTCAAGATCTAATGAAGTAGGCATAGCGTGTGGAAACAGGAGTATGAAACAGCGTTGACGTGGTGGTTCATTGAGAGTGAGGAGTCCAGAAATATGATGCTAATGATTTGTGCATTGTCAGTGGGTGTGTGGGGGGGGTTCCAAGTGCCGTGGGCCACCAGGAGGCTTTCCAGGCAGAAGGGGTGGCGGCACTATGGGGGTGGATTGATCCCAAGATGAGGACTTAGGTCTTGTCTTAGTTAAGCTTGAGGCTGCTGTCCTTCATTCATGTGGCGTCTGCCTTCATCCCGTTCCGGAAGTTGCTCTTGGCGGCTGTGGGTTCTTCTGTGAGGGACAGAATTAGCTGGGTGTTGTTGACGTAGGAGACAATGCTGTGTCTGTGGTTTCTGACAATGGCTGCAAGTGGAGCCATGTAGATGTTGAAGAGGGTGGAGCTCAGAGAGGAGCCCTGAGCCCCTCCACATCTGATCTCTGTGGGTTTTGAGTTGAATGGCGGAAGGAGCAGATCTCATCCAGGACTTTATCGCAGATGCTGGCATTGTGGAGTCTTGCGCAGAGGGTGGACTAGGAAACAGTGTTGAAGGTGACTGAGAGTTCCAGTAGAATGAGGGCAGACATTTTGCCTCAGTCAAAGCATTTGCATCTAGGTGTGAGGCTCCAGATAGCTTCCAACCAGAATACTGGAGCAAACGGAAGCCTGATGGCCCCTTAACCTCAACCTTTGTTATGGGTCCAGCTGAAATCTGATAAGGCCCCCCCACCTGCACGTTGCTATTTGGAATTAAAGCAGCCAACATGCATGTGCTGCTGAATGTGTCCCTGTTGGAAATGGGGATTCTGTTTGGCTAGGGTATACACCTAAGCCAGGCAGAACCCACCACTCTAGTGAGGTTAATTCAGATACCATGTAAGATAACTTGAACTCACCATAAGGTAGCTTGGCACAGAGCAGGCAGGCTTATCAAAGAGGCAATGTGTAAAGTTTTTGTGCAACACTTAGTAAAGTAAAACACCAGTTGTAGAAAAATAGGCCATCTTTGAATTGAAACCAGGCCTAAACGACAAAAATCTAATTAGTATATCAAGAGTTATGCCAGTTGTAAAGTTAATAGTTAATTCTCCTGGGGAATCACAGCGTCCAATAAAGATGCAGGCACTCCCTTTAAGGGAATTAAAGTAATCTTCAAACAAGCCCACTGGCCGCCTCGGAAAGGAGGAGACCTTAATGTTTCAGAGTACCTTGCCCCCTCAAGTGTCTTTGATTGCAGTGGCGGTTAAAGTCAGGCCGCCCAGGCCCTCGGGACAGTACCATCTTCACTGTGGTTAGAAAACTGTCTTGAAGAAGGTGTTTATTCACGTACTCACCGAAACGCTGCGTTGACAACTGTTTTGTCATAATGATGTATTTTTAAAGACATTTTTCTATATGATATTGTATATATAATTGTATTTAATAAATGCCTAATGCCAATATATGACCTTTTGTTTTTGATCTTTTTGAATTCTTTTATTTTTGTTTAATTGTAATGTTGACTTTATGATACTATTTAACTGTAATGTCTTCTCAAATTGGTAGCTCTCTGACCATCAGCATTGTTCAAGCCTGTGATTAACCATCACTGTTGTTAGGGACCTATTTTGTTCTTTATATGGTCCCCCTGTTCCAGATTGGATTATAAGGGGATCTCCCTTGTCTTTTCCTTGCAGAAAAGGAAGTGGCCAGCTTGCATAACCGGTAGGAACAAAATTACAAGTGTGTTACTTTGTGGATGTTTATGTACCTATGTTATGTGTTTTTTATTGGAAAGGGTAGAGCCAAAGCAGTCTTGCCTAGCAACTGCCCTAGCACCCTTCCGTAGTCAGACTTGCTTTTCAACCCAGAAAATCTATTAAATATTGGGGGGAGAGCCCCCCCGAACCCCACTTATTTCCGTCAGGCTCGCTCATTTCACTCACTCGCTAGCATTCATTAATTCATTATGCTTATGCCATACAAGTTTCAAATTCCACCAGCCATCACTGAATGTATAAACATTTTTAAGTACAATATTAATAAAAGAATTTTCTTAGAAAAATTGCCTTGCTCATAAATACAAAGCTTTTTCTGACTTCCTAAAAATTAAATGTTTCTTCGAAATGCATATCTCTTATACTTGCAGCTATTTAACATGACAAAAAGATTACTGGGCAATCAACATTGAACAGCTGATACAGAAAAGGAAGTGACTAGCCTGCATTACCGGTAGGAACTAAGTGCCTCAGTACGATGGCGGACGGACTTAAGTCCTTCCGCCATTGTCTCGGAATGGGGACCGGCCACCCACGATGCGGCCTATCCACACTCCGAATTACAATGCGACCGCCACCGTGCCTATATTTTGTATTGCGGCTAGGATGCGGTTAGCAGCCCCTACCACACTACAAAAAATAGGTGGGGGCAGATTTACAAGACCCTTGCGCCACAGGTGCGACACTTTTTGTGACGCACCGGCGATGTATTTCAGTGCCCTATATTTACAAGGACAGGAAAAGCCACCCTGCATGACTTTTCCTGTTCTTGTAAATATAGCCCATTTGCACGCAGCATTTTGCGTGAAAGGGACATTCCATGGGTTTTGCTGTGGGTGTTCCCACGAAACACCCATGAAACCAGACACATTTCCAGATTTACGAGAAATCGTAATTCTGGAAATGCATCTGAAAGCTACGTCTCCCCAGGGGAGGCGTAGGGAGGCGCAACGAGGAGAAATGTATTCATTTCTCCTCGTTATTTTCCTTATTCTATATGTGCTACATTCTGCAGTACCCATAGAAAGAGGAAATCACCACTGATGATTGTTTATGTACAGGAAGGTGTCCCTTCCTGCATGTAAACAATCAGTAAAACAATGACAATGTAGCACACATAGTAGTTGAAAACGTCATTTCTGATTGTTTATGTGCAGGAAAGGAACCCTCCTGCACATAAACTATCTCCCAATGACGCAGGCATCCTAACACAATGGTACACGGGTGCCTGTGCCGGCGCAGGGCAGCAGTTTCTGCGCCAGCACAGGGGGAAGCACAGAAATGCAACATATTGTTGTAAATATGTTGCATCACTGTGCTTTGAAAGTGACTTAGTGTGGCTCAGCCAAATGGCTTGTCGCACGCACTGAGTCACTTTCCTTGTAAATCTGCTCCCAGTGTTTACATATCCCTGCACTACATGGCGGACAGCATGCAGTGCTTGCCACATTGTACAGGGATGTGTAGGGGGGCACGATAGATGCCCACCAGGGCCCATGTATCAGCCCAATGGGGTAAGAAGGGCCCTCTACAGGGTCCTAATTCTGTTTCTACCAGCCATTCCACAACAGGTTGATTTCTGCAGAACGACTGGCGCAAAGGGATATTGTAATCCCCACAGCAGCGCCTGACAGGCACCGCTGCCATTCTGGGAATAGAGGGCGGTCCGCCAGGTGGTCTGAATGCTTCCCACCAACTGGACCATGTCGGTCAATCTTTCCGACCACCACCAATCCAACCGGCATGGTAATGTTGCGGTCGGATCAGACCACACAGATGGCGGGGAGACCGCCGCTGACTGTCTGTCGGCAGTAGTCTCCCTCCATCCTAATCAGGCCGAAAGTTACAAGTGTGTTTCTTTGTAGACATTCATGCACCTATGTTATGTGTTTTATATTGGAAAGAGTAGAGCCAAAGTAGTCCTAACCCCCTTCAGAAGTCCAACTTGCTTGTCAACCCTGAAATTTTATGCGATATTTTTGAGTTAACTTTATGAATGCATATAAGAACTGTATTTTTAGTCCATTTATCACAGAAATAGTGCTGAACATTACACCAAAATACACCAAATTTTTGTAAAGTTCTCAGGGGATAAACCCCAACCATGCTTCACCTTCCGACATGTTCAGAGGTGAAACAAGGTTTGGGCTAAGTGTCATCTATTTTGGCTTCACTCAATTGTAGGGAATATTTGGCTATTGAAAGAAGCTGACCCCGGCACAGCTCTTTATGACACTGTTGCCTCTGTCAGTATCAAATAGTCCTTATCCACTTGAACTATTATGGCTCTCACAGAGCTTTAACACAGTGAAACATTTTGCCTGGGGGCTTTTTTTCTATGAACAATTGTTTCCTACTAAAATAGGTGATTTTTGACAAGGCAGTCTCAGATTGAATCATTCAAGAGACAAGAACCTTTCGAATGGTAGTATTCAACTTTATTTGAGAAGTAAAGTGCTC
Organism: Triturus cristatus; assembly: GCF_964204655.1. Lineage (NCBI taxonomy): Eukaryota > Metazoa > Chordata > Amphibia > Caudata > Salamandridae > Triturus > Triturus cristatus. The sequence continues at coordinate 578,960,579 of NC_140585.1, read as the reverse complement.
ACACTAGCCTTTCTTGATTTCTGCCAATGTTTTCAATACAAACATTTTCCTTTAAGTGATTGGCCTCAGCCTAAATGAAAGCTGGTGCTTGTGTGTGAAAATTAGCAGCAAATGCATCTTTAGAATTAGCCTAACGCTACAAAAGCTTCTCAATTTTAAGTTATTTTCAGTTGAATTATTAGACAAGCAGCAGTTTCAGACACAGTGGCTGCTAATTCCAGAGTGTAGGATTTAGGAGCATAAAAAACTTCAACCTTCAGGTCCTACTTGGCTACTGTCTGTTTGAATGGATTCTAAGGGTCTAAGGTTCTGGAGGGCACACATCTGGACATTGCCTTCAGCTATGACATGCCCTCAGAATATTTCTCCTATTAGAACATAACATATCAGTTTCAAGGCTTTCTTCCAGCTCTGACTTGCTGCTTTTTGCAAAGAGAGCATTACACTCATTAAGCTTGATGATAATTTGCAGGTAGGAGTTGGCATGAGTGATGGTGAATTCAATTATGTGATTGATGAGGTATGCATATGAAAATATTGTTTAATGTGATTCAAGCCAAACAGTATTTGAAGACCATATCTTATTTCAACAAAATTATTGGCACCTCATATCCTGAACTACGGTTCAGACAGAGTTTACATCTGATCTGAGTTGCTTTTCTCGCTCTTTGAGATTTAAGGTGGTTAATGCAGATTAATTATTACAATACATGTTTGTTTCAAAACAATGGAAATCGATATACTGTTTCTGATTTTGCTCAGAATGTTTTAGTCATAATAATCAGACACTAAGCCGCATGATTTACTCCCTGGATGTTTCAGTGGTGACATATTTATTAGTAATTAAGCCAATATTACACATATGTTAAAAGTAGTTCATTGTTTTAAGAACAGGATTTTGATTTTTTCTTGGTTGAAGAATTTCAAAGTTATCATTGATCCCTGCAAGGAATAGTCAAAGGGAGGGGCGCACAAAATGGGGCTCTGTTAGGGAATGAATGGAATATGCCGGAAATATCGAACAAATCTAAATGAAATAAGAAAATAATGCATGGGGTTTGGGGGTGTTGCTGGCAAGTGAAATGGGCTGCAGGGATGTGATGAGAAAGTGATACAACGTGAAGTGAGAGCAGGACGCCTGGACAATGAAAATATTTTTTAATAATTATTTAATAAATAAATAAATAAATAAACCCAACCCTGCCAGATCAACTCCGTCTCGTCCTCCTGCTTCCACAACGTCTGCCTCCTACCTAAGACCTTCAAATAGATACCCCTCAAACACAGAAAGGCCGTCAATCACGCCCTGGTCACTGGCAGACTCGACTACAGCAAGGCACTCTACGCTGGAATAAACAAAAGCCTCACCCGCATACTATAGAACATCCAGAACGCCGCCGCAAGACTGGTCCTCAACCTGCCAAGACACTGCCACATCTCCCAGCACCTACGCACACTCCACTGGCTCCCCATCGAGGCTAGAATCACCTTCAAGATGCTCACCCATGCACACAAGGCCCTCCACGACACCGGACCACCATACCTAAACAGCCGATTCAAATTTCACGGACCCCAAAGAACCCTACGATCAGCCCAGCTCTCTTACGCCATGGTTCCCTGCACTAGAAAGACCCGATTGGGAGGCCGCTCCTTCTCCTTCCTCGCGGCCAAAGCCTGGAACGCCCTTCAACTCCACCTCAGACAGACAACATCACTTCCCATCTTCGCAAGAAACCTCAAAACCTGGCTCTTTGACAGACAGGACAGGATGGACAGGAACCTGCACCCCCCCCCACCCCCAGCACCTTGAGACCCTTACGGGTAAGTAGTCGCTCTTAACAAGCACATGATTGATAGATTGATTGATTGAAACTGTTAAGTGACTCACGGTATGATAACTTTCGCCATGTTTTTAAACTATTTCTAAGCGTTTTGCTAGCTAATGGGGTCGTGGTTCCCATAATAGTCAACAGTACATTTAGCAATCACGTAGCTACAAAATGGTTCAAAATTACGCTAAATGTTCACTTTTCTGGCATAAATAATGAGTGCGTGAATAATTATTTTGTACAGTTTGTTCTTATAAAGTTTGTTCAGGGTTCACAAGTTCCTTGAAATGTGAAAATGATAACGGAACTCTGGCAGATCAATTAGCAGTCTGGGTTGGTATACTTCAAAGCCATTACATGAGACCACCAAACAAATTGCAAAAAAGACTGTAGAAAATGCAGAATGCAGAAGTTAACGTAGCAAAGATTTCCAGACACTACCATAATTTCATATGTTCTTCTGGCTAACAGTAATTCAAAGAAAGAAAAATGTTCAAACCAGCCATCCTGACTCAAGACGGCAGTGGCCTATCACATTTATAATGTAATAATATCTTTGCAAAGTATGTGCTAAATAGAGACTTAAGACTGGTTCAAAAGAGAAACTTGCTATTTTCGCAAAGCAGCAAGAGAGTGCGGCTCTGTGTCTGAGATAGGTGCCTTACAATCTCCTCCAGGAACTTACTACATCATCTCCTTCACCAAAACTTTAAGGGACATATTCTCAAGAACGTGTTTAAACCCCTGCAAAAGTTACTTAACGCAACCTACAACATCGCAGTCTATCGCGGGAAATTTACGCCTTGTTAACCAAGTATTCACAACACGACGGTACCATGCTATAGTCACCAGATAACGCGATAAATGGCTGCGCTAAAATCAACACCATGCCGCAAAAATGCGAAACAAGAATGCAAAAAAGGCTGCGCTGAGGCCAAGCTGCAAAAACCAGACCCAGGCCTGCAAATCCCACGCATCTGGCAGGAAAATGCACTATAAAAGCTAGAAAAAAAACACACCAGAAAGAAGCCAAAGTGCGTAGCAACATAGATGCACCCTGACCGAGCACAGAGGCCAACATTAACCCCACAAGCCCCAGAGACCACCAGCAAGGAACAACAGGCTATGGGAAGGCCAAGGAGAAGAGGGAGAGGAAGACAGGGTGCAGTCCGCAGGAAAACAAGACAAGCGTCACGGAGATGACAGAACACAACCAGCAACTGACCCACAATCAGACTGCCTTGAATGCAGCCGGAGTGTCGAGGAGGCCAATGGAGGAGGACAAGAGGCACTGGCATGATGTGAAAACCTAAACCAGGCACAAAGACGCCACCAACAGGAAGGCAGCAACGGCGACAGGAGGTGGAAGTCCTGCACCACAGGAGGAGCTGGAGGAAACGGAGGCCACAGTCAACAGTGTGTAGACGGTGCAAGGAGTCAGTAGTGCAGACACAGCTCGATAGGACCTGACACAACATAAACAGGGTGAGTAAAGACCAGGGACTGGGGGGACGGGGGAGATGGGCACAGATGCACACATGCACAACGATGTGTAGCGCACTGCACACCCACAATGACCCTGGATCATGTCCCTCATACCCGTGGCACACTGCAGCACACACACATAGCAATCACAGCACATCCACATTGACGACAATGTGGCACCAAGTGCAACACCGACACTGCAGAACAGAGGACACAACTGGCTCTGCACACGTGCAGAAACAGGCCCACTACATCTGACAGAGCTGGAAACGTTGAAATGGAAATGTACACGTAAACCCTCACACCCGTCATGTAGTCCAAATGTACACTGTCCCCATCTAAATCCTGCACCTCCAAAACAGTCACAATGTACACCGTCATACAGTCTGCATGTAAACAAGAACTATGCGCCAACACACATGTCAACACAATGTCAACATGCATCTCCCCTCCACATTTCAGAGGGACACACAACACCTCCAGCAGAGCACAGAAGACCACACATCAGTGATGCCAGAGTGGATCACCACACCTACGACACTGATGCCCTACAACAGCCTATTGACATCCCACGCAACCCACCACCAGTACCAGGGCAGCCAGGCCACTTAGAAGAGAACCCAGTCCTTGAAACAGACCACACATCATGAAGCACCCGCAAGCACAACAGGCCCACAACACTTCACCGAACCACACATCGCACCCCAATGCCAGGTGTCAGAACGCCAAAAGGAGGTGGCCCAACAGGTGCGGGTGTGTTTTGAACCCATGAAAGGCAAACTAGACCACATAAGTGGGTGTCCATTACCCTTCAGGGACCACCTACACCCCACAAAGGAGACACGCACTGCCATAGAGACACATGCAGATGCACATTTCCAGTACAGAACCACACCCAGGGGCACTTACATATCAGTCACACACCCACGTTGGCTCTGCGTACGATGGCACAGTCCACTGCCCTTACGAATTGTGTGGGTGACTTCAAGGCTACATGTCGAAGCTCTAACCCGCTGCCTGTGGTGACATGTCAGCATCTGATGTACACAGCACAATGTAATGTCCTAGGGCCCAGGGCCCTCATGCATACAACAAGACCACATGGACACATGCAGATATCATGTTGAACTGGCTGCGGGCACGTGCGCCTGGCCCCTTTATTGGCAGGACCACATGTACAGTGATGCCTGTGCTGGTTGTGTGTGGGGTGAGTATAAGCCAGCCCGCACAGAGTGCTTGGTGCGGGCAACAACTTGAACAGTGGACAGCAGTCCAATGGAAACAAAAAACACCTGCATAAGAGAGTCAACTTCTGAGCAACATGGAGGGAGCCGGACCAAGTACAGCGGTCACCCAACATATAAGTCTTGGGGATCAGACTCATGCCAGCTGAGGCTAGAAGCAGTGTTCAGGCAGGTCCTGTTTCAGGTGATCAGTTCCACAGCGGTGTCTGGAACTTTGTTGTGTCCCTGGAGCTCACACAGGAGGTCATCCAACTGACCCTTGGAGTCACTCTGGGTATCCTGGGATATAGGCATGCATGGCCTATCTTCCTTCTTCAGACAGCAAGGCAGCCCTTCAAGCAGCAAGGCAGTCCTTCTAGCAGGAAGGGAGTCCTTCTGAATCTTCCACAGGTCCAGGAGTGTCCTGAAGAGTGGTTCTAAAGGTCCTGTTTTTATACCAGGTGGCAGTCTTTGAGTGTGGGGAATTCCCTCAACTACCCCCAAAATTGGCTCTAGTCAGTTCTTCCTCTACCCTTGGTCCTGGCTACAAAGTGGTAAACACCACTCATCAGCTAAGCTAGCTTGAATCGAGTGGCAAAGTGAGCAAGGGACCCAAGTCTGGGCATACCCTGCCATCCTAGGGCATCCATCATCTGTTCTTTTTGCGTTTGTCACCCTAGGTGGGAAGGGTATGCCCAGACGTGAGTCCAGTGCTCGCTATGCCACCAGATTCAAGCTATCCTGGCTAATGAGAGGTGAAACCCCAAAACAGGTCCTAGGATGCTTGTTTCTGGTCAAAGGGAGGACCTGGCTTGGGAGTTCAGTCTGGTTTGTTCCCATGGGGAACAGGGTCAAGACTGATTTGCTTATGGCTGGGTCTACTCTAAACAGGAATGGCGTGGTGTGTAAAGAACTCTGGATTTAACCCAGATCTGTGACTGGGGGTGAATGTTTGATTGATCCAGCATTCTGTCCACCATCTGCTCTTTTTGCATTTGTCCTCCTAAGTGGAAAGGGTATTCCCAGATGTGGGTCCTGTGCTTGCTATGACACCAGATTCAAGCTATCCTGGTTGATGAGGGGTGAAACCCCAAAACCGGTCCTAGGATGCTTGTTTCTGGTCCAGGGAGGACCTGGCCTGGCAGTTCGGGTTGGACTGTTCCCATGGGCTACAGGTTCAAGACTGATTTGCATTTGGCTGGGTCTGAACTGGGGTGGCGAAGTGAGATAAAGAACGATGATTAATTCAATCCAGATCTGCGACTGGGGGTGAATGTCTGAAAAGTTTCAGTGCTCCGTCCATCATCTCCTTGTGTTTGCTTTGTTCACCCTAAGTTGACAAGGTATTCCCAGACATGGGTCCCTTGCTCACTTTGCCACTGGATTCAACCTAGCCTGGCTGATGAGGGGTCTTACCCCGAAACCGATCAAAGGATTCTTATTTCCGGTCCAGGGAAGACATAGCTTGGCAGATTGCACTGGACTGTTCCCATGAGGAACAGGGTCAAGACTGATTTGCATATGGCTGGGTCTGAACTGGATTGGCATGGCGTGCAACAAAAACGATGGATTTAACCCAGATCTGTGACTGGGGTGAGTGTCTGAATAGTTTCAGTGCTCCGTCCTTCATCTCCTTGTGTTAGCTTTCTAATAGTGGCATTTTCAAAATTGGATTTTACCATTAAAGAGGATTTTAAGTAATTTGAGTGTAAAAACCGTATCTCTATCTGCTTCCAGTTGGAAGTTAGCACTTAATAAATGTACTAGGATAACCGAATGTTAACCTATGGGAGAGACAGGCTTTACAACATTGAAAAATTAGTTAAACAGTTTTTCACTGCTAGGACATATAAAACTTAACCACACATGCTCAACATTTCAAATACTCTGCTCCTGGCCCTAGGGGTGATTAGGGCGTACCTTAGGGGTGATTTACAAATATTGAAAAGGAAGGTTTAGGCCAGGAAAAATACTTAACTTACCAGGTCAGTTGAAAAGTGCACTAGAGGCTGCAGTGGCAGGCTGGAGACATGTTTTAAAAGGCTACTTAGTGGGTGGCACAAACAGTGCTGCTGCCCACTAGTAGAATTTAGTGTACAAGCCCTGAGTACATGTAGCACCATTTACTAGTCACTTATAAGTAAATTAGTTCATTAAATGTGCCAACTGGGTGTAGTCCAATTTTACCATGTCTAAGGTAGAAATCACAACCACTTTACCACTGGTTAGCAGCCAACAAAACTGTTTAGGCAAAGGAAGGAAAATATCTGTGTGGACCCTGCAGCAAGGGCCAGGTCCAATGGAATGATCCAATGGTATTTTTCATGTTGTAGCTGCTCCAGGTAGTTCCCTTCATATTTACTACTAAAATAAAGGATTACAAGTGCAGAGATCTCCACCACTATGGCAGAGATCTCAACACAAAAAGACAGGAGAGGTACAACCGCTTACACCCTTAAGTTGTGAATAGCATTTTGTGGTACATATTATGATACTACTTCACTTGCTACAAAATGCAGTTTGTGATTATGCCCTTTACAGTTTCATAAATGTCTCTATTTCCAATATAACACTATGTAATACTCAGCTGTCCCCTTCCAACTGGTTTAAACATCAAACTGCATTTCAAATCTTACACAGACATGTAAAGTTATGGCTCAAGGTCTCACAACCTTTCATGAAATATGCTCCTTAAAATGGTTCAAAAGTGGTAGCCGGAACCTGGAATGAAAGAGGGGAGTGCCCTGATCACATCCTTTACTAGACAGAGAACCTATATCACTGATGTTAGTGGTTCGCTGTTAAATATACCCTCAGCAGTTCTTCACACTGACTTAGAAATCTCAGATTTTTTTAGACAGACTACCATCTACTATGGCGGAAGTAGTACTATCTGCTGTCCTTCAGTTCTCTATTGGCAGTTTCCCATCCTCCAATGACAAACAAACCTCCAACTAGTGTGTTATGGGGGACACTCATCCACCAAATATAGAGCTGTTCACCATCACAGTGTGACGCAGGTAGCATCCAAATGGAGGACAGATAAGGCAGACAGGTTTACAACAGCAGATGTGTCCATCAAAATTTGAGGGAGACATCCATCAACACACAACTGTTCAAAATCAGCTCATTTCCAACACTTGCAGTTGCCACCATAAAAAACTATCCAGAAACAAACTTGACCATTTACCACACACAGCAGCATCCAAACTCCTGCCATAATTCAAACATTGGCATGGCTGACTCTGGTAGGGACAAACACAATTGCTCTATCACAAAATAATCAAACCTCTGCTGACTCCAAGACCCCAATTCTCTAATACAACTGTGAATAATGGAATATTCACTGATTTATACTACCAGAAATCGGAGACACCACTCACCATTCCTTTTGTAATGACAATCTACCATTTCCTCACTCTTGGACCCCATTCTCCTCACCACAACTCTCATTAGGAGCCCATTCAAAGAGGTGTGCTATCTGAATTATGCTGCAATTCACATAATTCCTATGACAGGGTAACACAGATCAAGTTACTCATCCCACCATAACAACGGTGTGGGAGGGATGGGGGAAACAGAAGCGAGGAGGCCGTATGTGTGTAATATTGGAGTAGTTTTTTATTCCAAATTATTAACTTAAAGTATACAATTGGGAGCTATCTCTGAATAATATATCAATGCATAACAGTGGGTTTCTTTTCCCAGGTAATGTCTCTAGGTGAGTAGAAGTTCTTCACTTATTTCTACTTCTTTCGGTTCCCTCTAGGCGTTCCGGTGTTCTGGAGGGGGTCCCAGGAGGCTTGTCAAGGGAGAGAGAAAGGAACGGTAAGTAAGGCTGTAGCCTTGCGGCGACTTAATGTGGCAACCCTTCAACACACCAACGTGGAGGCAATTGTGCAAAGAAAAAAAATATTTATATTTATATTGCTGTTGATCGTTGTGTGTCTGGAAGTCAGACTCACTTCCTGCAATTTTTGTTTCCTTCGGCTTTACCTGTATGCTTTATGAGGGGGGAGTTAGAATTTGATTGAGCCAGTGCAAAGACTTGAGGAAAAAAAGAAAAAAAACAAAATAATGAAAACCACAAAGAGATTAACAGGGACGTGTAAGAGACTCGGTTCCTCGACCCACCTCCCAACCTCCCCACATCTTTTACCCTCTTTGGTTTCATGTACTTCCTCTTGCAGCAACTCTCCAGAGTTGCAGTGGCTCCAGCGCATCCTCAGGGGACCACCACTCCTAGCTCCACATGTCTGGAGTTCCCTCAGCTTCGGCTTCTCCTGTGTTGGCTTCCTCCTCGATGGCGTCTTCCCCTGCGGCGTCTCTCGTGGGGGATTCTCTTTCCGCGGCTGCTTCTCTGGTGACATCCTTCCCAGCGGCGTCTTCCCCAGTGTCCCTCATCGGTTTCCTTTTCTCCTTTTCTCCTCTTCCCAGGATTGTGGATTGGGTAGGCAATGGCACAACCCCGCTCCCAGATTGGTCTGTTTGTTGTGCTGTTTCTTGTTCGTCCTGAGAAAACAAATAACAGTCCATTTTCATTGTTTGGTTTCTCTTCCAGCCTTTGCTGTCAGTGTCAGGACACAAGAGGAATGGAGACCACTGCATCGACTCAGATAGTAAGTTAGGGTTTGGTGTGGGGGTTTGGGCCATTTTCTAACAGACATCCCACTCAAATAGTATCATTTAGCTCATACTAATCCTGAGAAAGCAGTATGCATAATGCATAGCTAGTAGCACTCTATTAAGGCACACATACACTTATGCCATACCAGTCACAAAGTTGGCAGGTGTAAAGTGCACATACTCCTCTACTTTGTAAGGAAACCCCACATCCATTGCCCCATGTACACTAAAGTGGGACTGGTCACAGGTAGATCTACATGCAGGGAGTATATCACCTCACTTAAATGATTGTTGGTAATAATAAATAGTCAAAGGGATAAATGCTATATCCAGAGGAGAAATACAGCACCAGTTGATCAGAAGGAAGTTCTGCGAGTTTAGATGGGGAACATTAACACAGGAATGAAGCGATTCAACACCAGGGCACACATTGGTTTCATGGGAAGGTATCAGGGATATTTGCCATAGGATTTGTGTGAAAACATTACGGCATGCACACGTTTGACAGGTTTTTGAGGAGCTAAAAAGGAAATCACACATCAGGCAGGAGCAAAATAACATCTATGACCTGGAAAGTAGCCTAACTCCATGCAATATTTACATAGTAGGTAGGAACATCGGGGCATAATTGCAAGCCCCTATCGCCACCACAACGTCGCTTTTTTGGACGTTGTGGTGGAGATAGGGGCAGTTTTAAGACACCCTTTCACACTACACTTAGCGTGAAAAGGGAGGGCAATGGATGATGGCGTGGGCGTTCCACCGCAACACCTACTGATTTCGATGCTGCCCCATAGTATATACATGGGTGGCGTAAATATGGGGCAGCGCCAAAATTAAGACCAGGGAAAACCTGGTCTTACCCTGGTGAAATGAGGAGAAATTTTCATTTTCTCCTCGTTTTTGCTGCTTCCATGTGTGCTGCGTTGTGCAGTACACATAGAAACAGCAAACCGCCATTGATTATTTATGCACAGGAAGGTGTCCCTTCCTGCACATAAACGATAATTTCAAAAAAATTACGTTTTACAACTTTATGTGTGTGGCATTAAGCAGCACACATAGAAGTTACAAAATGCTCATAAACAATCTTCTCCTGCAAAGCAGATGCAAGGGTGCCTGCGTTTGCGCTAGGCAGCTACATTTGGCGACAGGGGGGAACGCTGCGCTGCACCATATTGTTGTAAATATGGTGCAGCCCTGTGTTTCAGGAGTGGCGGGGCACTGCATTAATCAAAGACGGCTAACGCTGCGCTCTGTCACTTCCATTGTAAATATGCCACTACAATTCAAGATTGTATGTGATATAACAAGCTGTGTTGTTTATTAACTGGGATAACTCAATTAACACAAGCAACCTTAAAAGATGAAGGCCATGTATGAAATGATTATTTGGCCATGACCATGCAATTCATATTCCAGCAGCTAGGACAAAATACCTACTACTGCAATACGTTAAGCACATGGATTTCTAGATAGGTACATGTCTTTAGCTGTTTAAGAAATAGGCTCTACAAACACATAAGTAGAAAGTTCCTGATCAAGAATCCACCATACAATTCCCATCACAAAGAACACACCTAATTCATCAAAGGGAACAGCAACTGTGCTACCATTATTATCTGCAAGTAAGAGTCCTTCGTATACGTCATAGCAATATGCTAGAAACAAGACTCCTCAAACGACACATATGTATTCTGAAATACCACAGTATCAGGAATAAGCCTATAGGAAGTATAAGTCAAAATGGATGACTTACTCTCATCTGCCATTTTTAATGGTGGAGTAAAGTCAGCAAGACATGAAGGGCACTAGTATATTTTGAAGGACAGTGTAACTTCAAAAATATCTGGGAGAGAATATCTACATCCAACATAAAAAAGTGGCTGCATGCCCAAGACCAAAGGTATAATGAAAAGGAGAACATTCAGTCACTGGAATTCACTCTAACATTAGTCCTGTCAGGTTATCCTAGATATATCATTTGATAAAAATTCAGATCAAGGTCCTTCCATTCCATTTGAAGGGAGGGAAAGAAATTGTCAGGTCCAATAAAGGACCAATGTTTTCCTTTCTCTCTGGGTGACCGTGAAATATCCCAGTCACCTCAGGGACATGCTGTTTGAGTGGGTTGTCTGGGTGTTGTTGGTAGGGTTTGGATATTTGAGTTGTCATGAGTTCATAAGTAGTGCATTTGGTTGAAGAATTATGGTCTGGCCTTCAGTCAGGCCACACACCCTTATCTCTGCAGGTGGCCAGCAACCATAGCGCATGGCCATATGCCCTGTGAAGTGTTCTTCACCAGGTGTTTTACTCAGAAAACCTTTAAAAAGTTCAGTTTTGTGGCTCAATCTGCTTTCTTTCCAGTGTAATGTGTATTCTAGTTTAAGCTGCTGCGGCAAAGTAGATATTTACATATGTATTTACTGATTACATTAATTAGTTGGTAACGTAACTTCTTTAAAACCACCAAAAATGGAAAAAAAAAATGTAAAGGTACGAAACTACTTCTGTTAGATGACCGATTTCTACAGCCTTAAGCGCACACAGACCACTTGTCTGGGTTAGGTTTCTTGCTGAATGCTTTTATCTCTTGTATCCAAGGAATTATACCTGCCTTTGGGGCAGGTCATCCAGTAATGGGATTCGTGAAGACCTTTAAAAGTGTAAAACGTGCAACGGCTGATAGGACAAGGTAATTTCACCCAAGTGATATATTAAACATAGTCGTCAGACAAAACCTACTGCCAAAAGTGTGTTATTCAAATCTAATATTTAAACTTCATACATTTTCATGTTCTTCCAGGTCATGTGCTCAGAGTCCATTTTTTATTTTTACCATTCGAGAAGTGAGATTCTGTTGACATTTTTTTCTTAGTAATAAACTCTCGCCTCGCAAAAGGACAAAGGAAAAGGAAAAATATTTTTTATGACTTCGGAAAACATTTCATAATGTATATTTAAATTTTTACAAGATCAAATCAAAGTATTGATTATGTGCTTGGGCAGTAGTCACAAGTCCATAAGGATTTACGGAGAAACATCAGTACTGTCCGGCCACCAAATCAAATATATAACAGCTTTACAAAACATCCCGAAGAGATAGAGAGGCAGAAGAGATAAAGAGGCAGTCAGTGAAAAATAAATACATCAAACTCACGAGATTTAAACAAGAATGAAACTAGTCAGTCTTGGTATGTCAGTTGCTGCCATATAGGAGGTTATATTCATTTGTCACTAGAGAAAAGGAATGATATACAAGCTTTACCGAACAAAAATGACAAAAGTATCATCGTCACTCATGATTCCCCGTACTTATGGCTCTGAAAAGTAAGAAATGTGTATGAGACTGTTTTTTCTTTCTTTTAATTATCCAGCGCCTTGAGGGAATGTCACTGAATTTTAGACAAGACTGCTACTTTTTGGGCACGGTTTGACTGAGTTGCACAATGTCAAACTAATTATTATGGAATGTTGGTCTAAGTATATTAGTATTACAGTGATTTGAGACAAAGCATTTTACACCGGCTTTTGAGTAATTGGATATTTCAACAACCATCCTTTACAGGCCATGTAAACCACAAAATTGGATTCTGAACTGATCCGTTTGTAAGAGCTGGAGGCTTCATTTAGCTGCTGGCTGGTGGCATTTGCCCCTGCCCACCTTGCAGAGGACGGCCCACCATATTTTAAGATCCTCTCCTGCCTGGTGGGGATTTCACTGCCTACAGTGCATTCATCAAAACAACACCCACCTAATAAGTACCTTGGTATGACAATCCGGTACTGTGCTTTCTTTGTCACCCTCAATATACTCTTTTTTGATTTACACAAACTAACTCCCAAGGGGAGAGTTTGCTTGTGTAAAACAAATAAAAACAAACCAAAAATACTCAATGGCCCTGATGCACAGGGAGCATTCTTCACTATGATATTGTGGCTGAGTACTAGATGAAGCTCTGCTGTCACTACTATCCACATTAGAAGGTTGTTGGCACCTGTCATCATTGAACTCGGAATCACCAAGAGCAATTGCCTCCTAGTGGATGAATCTCGAGAAATGATGGCTTGCCACCAAGAACTCCGCAGATAGAGCAGCGCACAAAAAAAGCTCTCAGCAACTATCAACGGCACATCAAAGGAGAAAAGGAACTCGAGAAATGATGGTGTGCCACTTAGAACCCCGGCAACAGGGCAGCTCACAAAACAGCCCTTAGCAACTATCACTGGTACATCAAAGAAGCCACGAAAAGCAGCCATCTCCACTTGCATCAACTCCAGAGCCAACCACACAAAGGATCTCTTCAAAATAGTCAAAGAATTCTCCAGGCCAACAGCCACACAGAAATCCATCCACCCCTCCCAAGAATTCTCTGACATCCTCTCATACTACTTCCACAGCAAGATCACCAACATCTACAACAATTTTGACCTCCAACCCGCCACTCTCATCCCTGACGTCCTCAACCAACCAGCGTACACCATCCAAACCATCACCCCCTGGTCACCGCTTACCGCCCTTGCCACCTCAGCCTTCATGTCTTCCATCAATGCCGGGGCACCCACCGCCGGTTAGCCCCACCACCTCTACAACTTCTCAATGAACCCAATCAGCATGCAACTCACCAGCATCCTGAACGCCTCAATTTCCACAGCAACATTCCCAGACAGATGGAAACATGCAGACATCTGACCCCTCCTAAAAGAAAACTCTCAGATCTCAAAATTTATCGTCTGATCTCCCTGCTTCCCTACCTAGCCAAAGTTCTTGAGACAGCCATCAACCAGCAGCTCAGCAAATTCTTGGAACTAGAAGTCTCTCCATCAGGATTCCGTGCCACCACATATGGCACCAGAACACACCTCAACTGTGGAAAGACGGCGGTCCTGATCCTCCTCGACCTCGCGGCATTCACCACAGTCTCCCACAACAACCTCATCAACAGACTTCACAACATAGGCATGCAGTAAGATGTCCTCAAGTGGTTCGCCTCCTTCCTTACAAGACACACACAGAGCATCTGACTGCCTCCCTTCACCTCCCCACCCAAAGACATCATATGTGGCATACTACACAGATAATACTTCAGCCCCACCCTGTTCAACATCTGCATGACCCCCTCACAGACATTGTCAGATCCCACGGATTGAACATAATCTCCTACACAGATGACATTCAACTGATCCTCTCACTCACTGAAGACCCATCCAATTCCAAAACCAACTTCTGTAATGCCATGAACAACGTAGCCGAATGAATGAGAGACATCCCCGGCAAAACTGAAGTACTGTTCTTCGGGAAGAGCATCTCCACATGGGACCACAGCCAGTGGCCTGCAGAACTCGGACCCACACCCACATCGACTGATCATGACCGCAACCTCGGCATCATCCTTGACAGCCAACTGACCATGGAATGACAAGATAAAGCAGTCACCTCCTTCTGTTTCCACACACTTTGCATGCTCTGCAGAATCTTCAGATGGATCCCAATCAACACCAGAAAGACTGTCACTCAGGCCCTTGTCACCAGCTGCCTCCATTCTGGCAAAACTCTCTACACTGGCATCTCCACCCAACTACTCAGAAGACTCCAGACAATACAGAACGCTGCATCCAGACTCATCCTGGACTTCCCCATCGAATCCACATCTCCCCCTAGCTGAGAGACCTCCATTGGCTCCCCATCTAGAAAAGAGACCAGTTCAAGTTCCTAACGCACACCTACAAAGCCCTCAACGACCTAGGACCTGCCTAACTCAACCATCGACTAAACATTCACCAACCCACCAGACACCTGCGCTCCTCTTCACTCGCACTCACACACACCCCTGAATCTGTCACAGCCATAGCAGTGGCCACTCCCTCTTCTACGTTGCTGCCAAGACCTGGATCAATCTTCCCCTCAAGCTCCACACAGCACCCTCGCTGGCAGACTTCAGAAAGAGGCTCAGGACCTGGCTCTTCGATGGAATAATCTGTAAAAGCCTCAAGGAACTTTTTCAGCAACCCAGGGTTCACCCTGCCAGGAAGACAGCAGGGTTGAGGCCACTGTTGTCTACAGTAATGTATCTAGACAAGGACCAAATTAAATTAGCTGTTACTTTCCTTGAAATGTTTATCATTCATACAGAAACTGTTAATTGAAATGTTAAACTGTAACACTGTTGTGCCAAAATTGCCAATTTCCATTTCTTCATTATGATATGAGAGCTACCCTTTTCATTTTACTATGGTATCATTCCAAAATTTATCACAGAGGTGGTGTATTGTTGTACCAAATGTAAACCACTAACACAAATCTGGTGACAGTAACTGCAATAGAACCAAAGGTGAGGGTTGTTCAGGACAATTGGATGAGTTAGCACTCCTACTCAAGGACAGGATGGAGTCTTGCATTGTAGCTAGTTCCTTAAATAAACTGGGTGACAACTCGAGAGATACTCTGATCAAAGTTTTGATGATCAATATTAGTTTTACGTTGTGGAATAATCACAATGCCTGATCTTCCTTTTCATTACCAAAGCGTGAATCCAAGCCTGTATGCTGATGTGAGGGGCATAGTGTTAGAAGTCTGAAAAGCAGAATGTGAAAATGCCCTGTATGTGAGGTCTTCCAGAGTTGAGTCTTTATTTCTTTCATTTCACCAACCTGATGAGAGCCCTTTCTCTTTCCAGTGACTTAAGACAGCTGTAATTACACGGCCTTCTCCCACCATGAACAGCAAGAAACAGAGTGAGCAGAAAGAGTAAACATCAACAGCACGACTATCTGCATCTTCCACTCATGAAAGTTAGGAAAGAGGATATGTATTGTGTTAGACAGTATGAGC
This sequence comes from Triturus cristatus, assembly GCF_964204655.1. NCBI lineage: Eukaryota > Metazoa > Chordata > Amphibia > Caudata > Salamandridae > Triturus > Triturus cristatus. The sequence continues at coordinate 578,944,584 of NC_140585.1, read as the reverse complement.
TCTCCAGGGTTACCTTAATGATCAGTTATGATGACCATATCCTCTATGATAGAAAGATAGCAAGACATTGATACAGAATTTAAAGCATTCTCCTCAGCCATTAGATATGATATGATATGACAGATATGTATTAAAAGAGGTACTAGGAACATATCTGCTTTTTTTAAAGGGTGTACAAGATATGATTGCATAGAACCCCTGATCTTCAGGTACACAAATATCTAGCCAGTATCACAGACTAGGTAGTCAAGTGCGAGTGTGAGGATGTCGAGGTCAATCCATCCGTCTACCGCTAGAGTTTGACTCATTTCCATAAATGAGGTAAAAAATGATGATGAAGATCCAGGCTAAGAAAAAAAAGGAATGAGTAAACTGAGCAAGAGGAAGATAGTCATGAAAGTTAGCATTTGGAGGATCAAGCTGGATGCCTTAGGCACAGCATCTTGAGTCCAAACGTATCAAAGTTAAGGTCTCAACCAATGAGTGACACAACACAAATTAATAAGGGATCATATCACAGGAGGGAGGTAACAACTACTAATAGCACAGATTAGGACATACCAAGTGTTCGCAGATGCTACGCTGTAATTAGCCTCCTGTGTACTATGAAACCAACAGTGGAGCAAAATAACCACTACAGCACAGGGAAGCTAGATGACTGCACAGGAGAGACAAGCTTTTTTTAAAAAAGCAGATACATCACAACAGAAGATGATACAGAAGACGAAAGCATTTCGTACATGGGCAAAATAAGTCAAGCCAGGTGCAAAATAATTTGAAAGGAGAAAGTCCGAACAACCATTCCTGCCAGACAAGGGAGCTCAGTGTAAATCGGCCTAAGTACCACTATTAAACTGGAAGTGTTTCAGTCTTCTGGCCCATTAGTGCATGAGTGCAACTCGGACTCTGGAAACTTTTTTACATTTCAAGCAGTGTCACTTTCATTGCACTGTGTACCATTTCCTCTATGTTTTCAATCTTCATCCATACAAGATCAAATAAGCTTTTTATAATTCACCCAAATTTATAAAGCAGAGAAAGAATGAAATCCCAGTACACTGCAATAACAAAAGGCTTGTCTACAGCATCATAGGAGGTTTGGAGTCAGTTGATATACTGAAAGGGAACAGTTTATCTCTACTTCTGCTCTTCATTCTTGATATGTTCAACAGAAGTTAGAGGTGCCTCTGATTAATGACAATGATACTGCTATTGAAAAACATCCATTACGGCAGCTGTCTGATTTCTTCAATAAGATATCAAAAATAAACATGGTCCAAAGTTAAAGCCCACATCTTCCAACATACGAAAGTCTGAAAGAGTATGGCATTTGTAGGGATTATACACTCTGCACACATAAAACAGGGATAGATCTCAAGTCTATAGAGTCCCCACAAGAGAATCACCAATGTCAATGCTCAGATTTTCAGTAAACTGGCAATTAGTGCTGCATTTACATTATCTATAAAAAGAGGTATATTTGGCCACAGAGTTAGCACAAGGTAAACAGGAACATGTAAGCAGCAGTTAGCACATAAAGAGGAAGAAAGAAATTGTAGGTCATCTATGACAAAGGCTGCAGCATCCAACCCAGTTGCTTTTATCAAATATTAACAAATCAGCCAACACAGTAACTGTTTCTCAATCCAAACTCTCAAATGAGTGGCAGAATTATCTGTGTTTAAGCACGCACCATGACAAGGAATTATATCAGAAAACAATTGGCATAAAACTATCAGTCTCTGATATAATAAGGGCTTTGGAAAGATACTTTAAATGAGCAGCACAGCTAAGCCTACTTTGAAAATCTCCAGTCTTCTCTTTTTTTGACTGACTACTCTTCCATTTCTGGTCTAAGATTGAAGCTTTAGTGGTATAAGAACATTTTAGTTTTCAGTACACGGAAGATGTTTCCGTCAGATTTCAAATATAAGTGAGAAAAACACGAAAGGCACAAATGGATGAAATGGAGAATGGCCAATGCAGGCTAATTTGAATATCTGTGGGCCCCAGAATCAGCCAAATCTATAGGTACTTCGGAGAATGTCAAAACACAAGAAGCTGCTAAGGTTTCTACCATTTAAAGTAGAGTTCATAGCTATGTCATTAGCAAGGCCGCTGGAATTATGCAATTGTGCAGCTGTGGTGTTTTTCGCATAGTTCTGGATTGATGCATTTGCCACAAAATCAATCATCTGCTGCATAATCTGCAGATATTAATCTTGCAACATATTGCTATTTGTCCTGACAAAGGTAAATCGCTGCAGAGTTTTTTTGTGGGCTGTTACCTCGATGGTGAAAAACATATTTCAATGGGAATCATGAAATACTTTTCCTATTTCAGCATTTTATGTGAAAGATGGGAGTAATATCACTGCATTTTGTGCATTAAAAGAACCCAAACAAGTAATCATGCAACATATGCAAATAAATTGCCCACAGTAATTGAATTCAATAGGAATAATTCCAGTATGATAAAATGAATCCAGTGGAGGAAATAACAAAGTTATTTAATCCTAAGGGGCTTTGAGAACGCCAGCAAAAAACAACGAAGGGAAATAAACAACAAAAGGAAATGTTACACTTCAATTTAAAAAAAAGAAGCTCTCTACCCCTTACTATCCTATTCTCCACTCGAAATCAGGACATTGGCCAAGTCTCAGTCTCTAGTAATGGTGGCTGCAACACCTCTCTTAATGTTATGGCCAGTAAATTAGATCACAGGTACCAGGAAGGCAAAACGGGAAAAATGTCCTCTCACGCAATCGGAACGTTCCATTTTTTTTTGGTTAAATTGCACTTTAGAGAGACTCCTGTGGGACCAACCATCCAGATAACTTTATTTTTTTAACCTGAATTCCTCAAAATGGGTGAACAGATTTATACCACATCATAAAACACACACTATCTGAGTAACAACATAGCTTTCTGCCAAATTTGGTCTAATTCTGTTCAGCCATTTTTTTGTTTCAGTGTATAAAATTCCTATAGGAAATTGTATGGGGAAAACCTGTTTTGGGACCCTCCCCCTTTTCCTTGAAATGGCTTGACTAATCCCCCCAAAAAAACATTCAAACATTCAAAGAAAGAGCTGAGCTGGATCAACTTTGTTTTGGTAAGTTTTGTGATGATTTTGATGATTTTGAGCACCAAAGTTATTAACTGATATATGTGTGTACATACACACATACATGCATACATATATACATATATATATATATATATATATATATATATATATATATATATATATATATATATATATGTGTATTTATATATAGATTCAGAAATGAAAAGAAAGAATGACTGAGGAAATATGAAGACACTGTAAAATCTAAAAAAACAACTACATTTCAAAGAGACTGGCTTGACTATGAGAGTGGCAAGATCTACACATTTGCTAAAAGGTTTGACTACCAGAAGACAGACAATAGGCTATTTTAATAGAACAAAATATGATATCTCAGTTAGTGACATAAGTTCAGATACAGGTTTTTTAGTGGAACAAGATGATTTTGCTTGTGAAGAGACAATGGTTGGAGCAACACGCGCAAAAACAGCTGAGGAATTTAGATTTTTAAGATTGGATCAGCTTCCTAATCATTAACCAAGCAAAGACCCAATGAGATCATAAGAAGCAGGAAACAAGCATTTGCAATGCAATAGGTTTCTCATTTGCAAGAGTTTGAGCTGTTGGCATTGTAAATAGCATTGTAAATGGAAATGCCTTTTATCTGTGCTTTGAAAACCTGCAAGTGGTGCGTAAACACACACTTTGTACTTATAGTCCTTGCTAATGAGAAGCAAGGCTGCCAGTAAAAGAGGCGCAGTTACTGGCGGCCTTGCTTCTCATAAGCAATGACTATAAGTACAAACTGCGTGTTTACGCACAGCTGGTGGGCTTTCAAAACACATAAATAAAAGGCATTGTAATTTATAATGGCAATAGCTCAAACTCTCGCCAATGCAAGAGCTATTGTATTGCAAACGCTTGTTCTGGGATGAACATTGGTCTATCGGATGTATTTATTCCCTAATATTAACACTTGAGTACATAAAAACACTATAACCCTAAAATGATTCATGTGCAGGTTCTCAAACTGTGTATTATTACCAGACTGCATGATCTTCCATTAAGTAGTGCTAAGCCTCGAAACTCAGCTACTTCTGAACACCACAGATGGAGCCTCAACATTTCTAAAGCATGTGCCAGTCTTCCCAAGGTGTCTACAACAGCTCATGGTACACCAGAGGGTGGCCCATAATGCCACAGTTCTTTCTTTCACTCACCCATCAACCAGAAAGAGGCCGGGAAGAGAGGGCTCGGGCCTACACATGGATTGGTTAGCTCCTTCCAGCAAATGGGATTACTCTTACAAGAGAAAAATAAATGTTTGACATGTTCCTATTCCCTCAACCAGTCCTTTCTAAGACAAGGTAACCTTCACCTACCTCCCGCTCGGACACCACCCACACCACATTAAATGAGAATAATACTTTAGCAAAGCCAAGGGGACTTCCTAATTATCCTAGAGGTCAAAGCAAGTGCTCTAAGGAAATGCAGTGAGCTCAGCTTGCCACCAACGTTGGTTTCAGTATAAAATGTGTACACATTTGCAAAATGTAACAATTTGAAGGCATTTGTAATGCTCCTCAACTGATATACGATTATATATAAATACAAGCATAAGCATGAATGAAAGATTGGTGATTATTTGCTTTAAATAAATGCACACAAAAATTATTCAACTTGGAAAAACGTTTTGCCGCTATAGCCCAGGCCTGAGACAGTAAGAAGTGACCAAACTAAACCATGCTGCCCACATGCCCCTGAACTCAACCCCCACCATACACTTGCATTCCATTAGCATATTTTCTGATTCAAAACAATCATCACCATTCCAGATCACCCATGTGGTCATAAATGGGATTTAGAAAGTGTTAGAGGCATGTGCCACTAAGCTTAAGTACACCAGGCTGGTTGCAGGCACATATTTCAGCAAGAGACACCCTTGGCCCATTTCCACTTGGACGAGGAACCATAACAACATGCTGTTACAGACAGCTCGCCAAGAAATAATCGGACCTGTGCCCTGCAGCAGCCTCCCAGATGTGGTTCCAGCACTACTGGTTATGCTGGTCAAAGGCAAGGACACATTTTCGCCTGCCTACCTACCTAACAAGCCATCTTCTTGTGCACTGTTGTATATTCCCTGATAAACGCAGTTGCTGTGTGGGAGTTGGCCCGCTTGCTTTCTTAGCAGCGAGAGGAAAAGCTGGCGGCGAGCAGTCTACAAACTTTCCTGTCGTCCATCCACACAAACCTCTTGGAGCCTGCGCACATGTAAAAACAGCTGATATCACCTTGGAGACTGGACAAGGAACGAGAAAACCCCAGAAAACGACTCAAAAGACTGCGCTTTTACTTTCCCTACCTCCCTCCCTCCACCAGTCCTCCAACACTGAAACTAACTAGGAGGACGGGGGTAGGGAGGGTTGGAGGGAAAGTGAAAGCGTGCCATGCGCGCGCTGTGTTGAAATGCTAGCCCTATGCGGGGACAGGAGATGTGCAAGCATACGGAGTGCACATCTCCTGTCCATGCACGTGCACATCTCCTGTCCCCCCTCTGCAGAGAAACCGACAACAATAGGTCTCGCTAGGCAAGACCTAAAAAGGAAGGAAGGACAAGGTAAAAGAAAATCGAGGAGGACAGAATACAAAAACAGCTTACAACAGCAAAAAAGTGTTTCTGATGTGAGGGTGGTTTTGAATTTAGCTAAAGAAACCCTCATGATGGGTGAAACTGAAATACTTTCTATAGGTCTCTCATACGTCAAGAATTCAATTTTGTTTATACTTAAAGTAGAGGGGAATTATACAAATTTATCATAAAATCAAAATTAATAAAAGTTCACAAAGAGAAAGGTGATGCTGTGAATGTTGTGCAAGGTAGGTAGGTAACGATGAGCAATATGCTTCTTTATGATTTTGACTTGATGCAAGACTTTAATGAACTAAAGAAAGAACATAGTACAGATGAGGTGTTATGTCATAAGTACCAACATTACATATAGATGAAGAAGGGCGCACAGAATGTAGGCCTCGATCCATGTTTGTCTCTCAGATTCTTCATGACAACATTGACATCTTTTCAGAGGTGACGATTAAGGAATTAAGAGGAGTACTGTATAGTTTCACCAATATTAAGGTACATTGGAATAAGAGAAATGCAGATTATAGACATACCACTAACAATCTGAAAAATCACAAGGATGTCGTATTAAGAGGATAGGAGAAAGGCGAAAATGTTATTTTTTGGACCCAAAGAAATGTATGTGTCAGAAGCTTATAAACAACTAAATGATACAGAATGCTACAGGAGAATCATCATGACTGATTATCTCAAAGTTAGACAAGACTTTGATAAAGAGTTAAATGAGTAGACAGACCAAGGTCTGGTAATATGGGATGAGCACAGATTTTTCACACTACACAACCCCAAACTACTTACCTCATCCCCAACATGTGCACAAATGTACATGCTCCACCAGCGTGCTCTATAATTGAAGCACAAGGGAGCCTGTTCGAAAATCTTTCAAAATACACAAATTCTTTTTTGGGGCCACTGGTATTAGCTCTACCATCTTATAAAATATTTGTTTTTGCATAAAATATTTGATTTAAGTTGTGAATAGGACATGTTACTTATGACACTTGAAATGGTTGAATAGTGCCTAACTAAAAACATGTTTGTGTTTAATGCAGAGATATTTGACCAACTTAGAGGAACAGCAATAGGCACCTGCGTCGCCCCAAACTATGTTAATTTGCATATGGGATGATGGGAGGAGCAGGTGGCTGAAGGTACTGCAATGAAACAATGAATGAGGTGTTGTACTTTGGGTTTGCTTTATAGACGACCTATTCATATCCTGGTAAGGAAGAAGAATAGAGGCCATTTCTTTTGTTTATGAGATAAACATTAACAATCTAAATCTGACTTTTACAAGCACGATAAGTGGCACTGAGAGACATAGTTTGGTCATTATGTTATAAAGAAAGCCCACAGTTGGTAATAGAATTTTAAATTGCCAAAGTGTCCACCCCACACTGTTAATTAAGAGTATACCCTTTGGAGAATTATACCGAACTAGAAGACTTTGTAGTACTGAAGCAGAATACCAACTGTTTGAAGAACAGATGGTAAACAGATTTAACGCAAGGAGATATACAGATATTTAGAAGGCAGCCTACAACAGGGCAAACAATTGTAAAGAAGAGACCACACTTTTTACTACTATAGAAGAAAAACTATGGGTATTGTACATAGATTCATTACAAAATGCTCTCAGCAAATTAATGTAAGAGCTTCCCTTACCAGGCAAAAGTGATCCCATATTAGGTCAAGAGCTCAAGACATCCACGTATTTGCTTCAGACATGCTAAATCCATGAGAGATTACTTAGTAAAAATGATCTCAAAGATATTAAGTGGAAACAAACTTGGCTTACACACACAGAAGGCTTTGTAAAATTTAATAAGAGTGAAGCATGTTAACATGGCAAAAACATCACTTCCATTAACCAACATCCACCAAAAACAGCATGGTTGGGGGATGACTGTCATGTAGGAGCAACTTCATAGTATACATATTGACCTGCCCGAGCCCAAAAGTATATGTGGGCAGTACTACATTGCCGGTACAAAAGAGAATCCTATAACACTTAAGGGTAATAACAAATTATGATGCAAGCTATCCTGTAAGCAGTCATTTCAGATAACTCTATGGGGGGATGAACACAAATTGAAACACAGTAGTATAGCACAGATACCTATGAACATGTGTGGAAGCAATAGAGAAAGTGAGCTCAGAATTTTTAAAAACAGGTTTTCCCCAGCAGCCAGCACTCTAGCATAGCATTTTATGTCATTGTTGCAAATACATTGACGTATTCTGTTATGTAATTTTAGGATAATTGTAATTTTATTATATTTTTCTATTTTTGTTTTTTCTTCACCTCTTTATTTTCAAATATTAGCAACGTAGGATCTAACATAAAAAAAAAATTGGTAATGTTGCCCACTGGGATTTTATATAGAAAACTGGGAATATGGTTGCTGCAGTGAACATATGGACACTGAGCAGTCCACGGTTAATATGTTTGAATTCTAGAAGAGTCTACCAGCTAGAATAATCAGATTTGATTGTTCTGCATTTAATTGCTTCTATATTTAGACTTGCATTGAACTCTACAGTATAATGCGTATTCATGAATTTATAATTTGATGACATGCAATGAGCTGCACTTACTAAATTCTCCAAATCATGCATTGTGTGTTCTTCATATTTGTGTTTATGAACATAGAAGAATTTTCATTTGGTGTATGTACTACACAATTAGGAAACAAGAAATAATATTAAAAAGGTGAACACTTGGAGACTCAGAGGTCCATGAGGATATTGATCTGATTGCAAAGAAGACTTTATTAATTTTCAGTACTGAATTACATAGGATTACATTCTTGTACTGATTTCTCCATAATGAGCTGTGCTTACTCTACAATATGTCTAATCATGTAACTTGCATTACAGTATGTTCAATTATGTATAGATAAATTTGCATTGAGGGTGCACACCACACACTATGAGTTTCAACTCATTCTGAGATGAGAACCTTATTTTTATTTATGATTGTCCTTCATTAGTGACCATGCATAGGTTTATGAAAGGGGTTGTGCATAAATAGATAGAATCCAAAGGCGTCTGTCTTGTGAAGAAGGCTATTCTGTGCAGCCAAAATGTGTTGATGCATTTTTTTCAGCCTCAAAATGTTGATAAAGCTGCTATTGGATTGTCGGTCTCATCTCATTACTACAAGTGAGGTAGTTATATTGTTAAACACGCAGGTGGGCACGTCTGATACAGTGTACACTGATGTTCAGGAGCAGACCAGCAACTGCATTTACGTAAAAAAGTAACTGGCTATATGAAAGTATAAAGCGATGTTCTGCTTAAGTCAAAATGTCAGTTTAACCCCTTAAATGCCCATAACGAGCTGGACTTGTCATAGCACACAGTTCTCGTGTGCCCATGATGAGTCCAGCTCGTCATGAGGCATCCCTTGCGAAATCCCTCTGGTGCGGGCACCAGAGGGATTTCCTTTAAAGCAAAATAGCCTCGGGAGCTGGGGAAGAGCTTACCCAGCTCCCGAGGCCCATCCCCTGCTTTCCCTGTAATGACGATCGGCGCGCACGTCGCGCCGACGTCATTACAGTGAAACTGAAACTGAAATGAGCCAAGAGGCTCATTTCAGTTTCACTTTCTACGTGCTCAGGGAGCTATCTTAGCCCTCTGAGCACGTAGAAAGATGGGAGAGGTATCGTTGAAAAGGGGAGAATCTCCCCTTTCCAATGGTACCCCTCGCCAGTGGATCCCTGCTTGTGGATCGCCACAGGAGGGTGATCCTCAAGCAGGGATCCACCCACTAGACACCAGGGAGGGGGGAGCGGCCCCTTGAGCAAGGGTCTTTGCTCCCCCCTGATTATTTTGGTGCCATTGAGTCTTTTTGCCCCCCCTGGGGGGCAGATGGGGGCAGCAGCCCTCATCTGCCCCCCCAGGGGGGGCAAAAAGCCCACTAGACACCAGGGAATTAAAAAAAAAAAAAATAGGGGTGGGGCCCATGCCCCCACCCCACCCCCCAATTATTACAGTCTTTCTGCCCCCCCCGGGGGCAGATGGGGCAGTGGCCCCTAATCTGCCCCTTCAGGGGGGCAGAAAGCCCACTAGACACCAGGGATCTTTATAGAAACTAAAAATAAGGGTGGGGGCTGCCCAAAACAGGCATGCCCATGCCCCCACACCCCCAATTATTACAGTCTTTCTGCCCCCCTGGGGCAGATGGGGCATTGGCCCCTAATCTACCCCTTCGGGGGGCAGAAAGCCCACTAAACATCAGGGATTTGTTTTTAGGGTTTTTTAGGGTGGGGGCTGCCCTAAATGGCCACGCCAATGCCCCCAGCCACCCGCCACCATTATAGCCTTTCTGCCCCCACTGTGGGGCAGATGGGGCATTGGCCCCTAATCTGCCCCACATGGGGGGGCGGAATGCCCACTAGACACCAGGGATTTTCATAGAAAGTAAAAATAAGGGTGGGGGCTGCCCAAAACAGGCATGCACCCCCGCAATCATTAGTCTTTCTGCCCCCCGGGGGGCAGGTGGGGCATTGGCCCATAATCTGCCCCTTCGGGGGGCAGAACGCCCACTAAACACCAGGGATTTGTTTTTAGAAGGTTTTTTTAGGGTGGAGGCTGCCTGAAACGGGCATGCCAATGCCCCCACCCACATGCCACCATTACAGCCTTTCTGCCCCCCCTGGGGGGCAGATGGGGCAGTAGCCCCCAATCTGCCCCCCCAGAGGGGCAGAAAGCCCACTATCCACCAGGGATTTTTTTTGCGCAATTGTTTTTAGGGTGTGGGCTGCCCGAAATGGGCAGGCCAATGCCTCCACCCTCCTCCCCACAAAAATGACAGTCTTTCTGACCCCCAGGAGGCAGATGGGAGCTGTAACGCCCAATCTGGCCCCCCCTGGGGGGGGCGCAGAAAGCCCACTAGAAACCATGGATTTTTTTGTTTTATTAGTGTAGGGGTAGGGGCTCCCCAAAATGGGCATGACAATACCCCCACTCCACCCCCAGAGAAATTCCAGTCTTTCTGCCCCCCCCCGGGAGGGCAGATGGTGGCAGTGGCCCCTGATCTGCCCCCTGTGGGGGCAGAAAGCCCACTAGGCGCCAGCGAGTACGCAGGCTTTTTTATGCATGGGGTGGGGGCTGCCCAAAATGGTCATACCAATGCCCCCACCCCCACAAAAAATAGCAACAGTGGCCCCTAATCTGCAGAAAGCCCACTAGACACCAGGGATCTTTATAGAAACTAAAAATAAGGGTGGGGGCTGCCCAAAACAGGCATGCCCATGCCCCCACACCCCCAATTATTACAGTCTTTCTGCCCCCCTGGGGCAGATGGGGCATTGGCCCCTAATCTGCTCCTTTGGGGGGCAGAAAGCCCACTAAACATCAGGGATTTGTTTTTAGGGTTTTTTATGGTGGGGGCTGCCCTAAATGGGCATGCCAATGCCCCCACCCACCCGCCACCATTACAGCCTTTCTGCCCCCACTGTGGGGCAGATGGGGCATTGGCCCCTAATCTGCCCCACAGGGGGGGCGGAATGCCCACTAGACATCAGGGATTTTCATAGAAAGTAAAAATAAGGGTGGGGGCTGCCCAAAACAGGCATGCACCCCTGCAATCATTAGTCTTTCTGCCCCCCGGGGGGCATTGGCCCCTAATCTGCCCCTTCGGGGGGCAGAAAGCCCACTAAACACCAGGGATTTGTTTTTAGAAGGTTTCTTTTAGGGTGGAGGCTGCCCGAAACGGGCATGCCAATGCCCCCACCCTCATGCCACCATTACAGCCTTTCTGCCCCCCCGGGGGCAGATGGGGCATTGGCCCCTAATTTGCCCCTTCGGGGGGGCGGAAAGCCCACTTGACGCCAGGGATTTTATTTTGTACAATTTTATTTAGGGTGATGGATTTTATTTAGGGTGGAGGCTGCCTGTAACGGGCACGCCAATGCTCCCACCCCACCACTATTACAGCCTTTCTGCCCCCCCTGGGGGGCATATGGGGCAGTAGCCCCCAATCTGCCCCCCCCAGAGGGGCAGAAAGCTCACTATCCACCAGGGATTTTTTTTGCGCAATTGTTTTTAGGGTGTGGGCTGCCCGAAATGGGCACGCCAATGCCTCCACCCTCCTCCCCACAAAAATAACAGTCTTTCTGACCCCCAGGAGGCAGATGGGAGCTGTAATGCCCAATCTGGCCCCCCCGGGTGGGGGGGCGCAGAAAGCCCACTAGAAAGCATGGATTTTTTTGTTTTATTTGTGTAGGGGTAGGGGCTTCCCAAAATGGGCATGACAATACCCCCACTCCACCCCCAGAGAAATACCAGTCTTTCTGCCCCCCCCCGGGAGGGCAGATGGTGGCAGTGGCCCCTGATCTGCCCCCTGGGGGGGCAGAAAGCCCACTAGGCGCCAGCGAGTACGCAGGCTTTTTTATGCATGGGGTGGGGGCTGCCCAAAATGGTCATACCAATGCCCCCACCCCCACAAAAAATAGCCACAGTCTTTCTGCCCCTTTAGGGGCATATCGGGATGAAACCCCCTTCCCCGATTCCTCCCCAGGGCGGCAGAAAGCCCACTGGGCTCCGACTTTTTTTTAACAATGTGCATACCTGTGGATTTTGGGCCCTAGCGCAGTTGGCACATAGGCAAACCTAGCAAACCTGTATATTTTTTAAAACTAGACACCGAGGGGAATCCAGGATGGGGTGACTTGACTGGCTCTCACCAGGTTCTGTTACCCAGAATCCATTGCAAACCTAAAAATGTGTCCAAAATATCACATTTTCCTCACATTTCTGTGGTGGAAAGTTCTGAAATCTGCATGGGTCCACAAAAATCCACCCACTCCGCGTTCCCCAAAGTCTTCCAAGAAAAATGGTACCTGACTTGCGTGGGTAGGCCTAGTGCCCGCGTCAGGCAAGGGCCCAAAACCTATTGAGGAGACATCAAAATTGCCTATCACAAAACAACCTGGTTTTGCAAAGGGGGTCCCATGAGTTTTTGGCCCCGGGCTTGGCGGCCATCTAGGGAAACCTACCAAACCCACACATTTCTGTAAACTAGACACCGGGGAATTCCAGGGAGGTATGGCTTGAGTGGGTCCCCCAACGTTTTCTTACCCAGAATGCCTTGCAAACCTCAAATTAACTGAAAAAAATCACCTTTTTCACACTTTTTTTGTGGGAAAGTTGTGGCATCACTGGGCTGACACAAATTTCCTACCACCCAGCGTTCTCCCGGGTCTCCCGATAAAAACGGTGCCTTACTCGTGTGGGTTGCCCAAGTACACATGACAGGCAAGTGCCCACAACGTAGTGAGGCGACATGAAAATTGCCTACATCAAAACAACCTGGTTTTGCAAGGGGGGTCACTTGGGTTTTTGGCCCGGTGCTCGGCAGCCACCTAGGGAAACCTTCCAAACCCACACATTTCTGAAAACTATACACCCAGGGTATACCAGGGAGGTATGGCTTGCGTGGATCCCCCAACGTTTCCTTACCCAGAATGCCCTGCAAACCTCAAATTAAGCTGAAAAAATTACCTTTTTCACACATTTTTGTGTGGGAAAGTTGTGGCATCACCGGGCTGAAACAAATTTCCTACCACCCAGCGTTCCCCCGGGTCTCCCGATAAAAACGGTGCCTCACTGACAAGGTACTACGTCGTCACTTACCTGAACTTGTTTTTGATAGAGATGAAGTATAATTTCGCAGGGACGCAAGGGACCAACTTCCAAAATATCTAACCTAAATCTTGTAAAAACTATATACTACAAAACTCAGAATTAGATATTAGGGAGGAGGGCCGGGGTACTGGACGCGGTAGGTTTCTTGCTGTCGACCTGCGAGGCAACAAGTAAAAGTCTATTAGGCGTTTGATTGAAAATCCCTTTTTAAACACTAGTGTGCTAAATTCTGCATTACACTAATCTTATTATAATTTTAGGAATTTCTAACTTCGCCTACCTGCGATCAGTCTTGTTGTTGACCTACGTCCAGTATTTCTTGTGAAGACTTCTGAAGTGTTGGAGGTTTTTGGTTTTTGGTATCGTCTAACATGTAGTGAAGACAAACTGAAATATAAAACAAAATATGTAACCTTAATTAGTTAAGCCACATCTCAATTATCACAAATGCTTCTTTTTCTCTTACTTCTCTTTTTCTAAAAATCTTGAGTTCTTCTGCCTTCATTTCACGAATTTCTGAAGCCCCTTAAACATGAAGATAGGGAATAGAAAATACCATAGTCCTGTTCCAACAACCTTACATTAGTCCTTCAATGTCACCTTAAACAATTATACACAAATATCTAGTTTTGATATTCTTTCTCTAACATCACATATTTATTACATGAAGTTCGTAAGTTTAAAGAAAAAGGGACTCTTCTTCTTTCAAATGTTCCAAAAATTGTTAATGTCCGAATTAAAGTAAGCTTTCTTGCGATGGGCGCCGGAACTTTAAATTATGTACTTATCTCCTTTTCTTTGTTTTGCAGGTCCTTTCTGCCATGAAGAAAGAAGAGACTTCGTAGCATCCGCATTGAATCCTCGCTGTCACGCTAGCAGGTAAGTTCGGGAATTCACCGGGAGCTCCGGACGCTCCTTGTTGCAAAAACGAAGGGAAGGCAAAGCGCCTTCTAGAAGTTTGGGCGCGGCTTTTATAAGCAGCCGCGCCCTAGCGTCAATGCGCACTGGCACGCTTTGCGTGCAGTGCGCCTCGGCGCCTTTCCCCAAGACTGCTTCCATAAGCGATCTAACTATCAGCAGCATAACGGCAAGCTCTCTGGGGCCTGCGGGGAAAAACCAAGTGCGTCTTTGCCACAACTAAGCATTACCAAGACGATAATTAAAAAGCAAAGCACAAACGTAAATTCACGATTCAAAATTTACATTAATATTTCTCAGATTCAAAATATACATTAATAATTCTCAGAATAGCAGCATGAATTCTTTAGTCACGTAGTTTTACAAAAATAACATACATCTGATGTCCTGTTACCTTACTGATCTTTACGGAGTGCGGGTGCACGGGAAAGGGGTGGGTTTTTATGACAGTACTCCCCTCTTAAGACCCCTCCCAAGACTTTTGAAATTCGTTTTGGTTTAGTTAGATATTTCATATGGAACGTCTTAAGTATTTTGGGAGCATTTGTCAAGTTAGAGAGTGGCTCCCAAGATCTTTCCTCGGGACCGTACCCTTTCCAATCGACTAAGTAAAAAAGCTTTCCTCGAATTCTTTTAGAATCCAAAATTGCTTTTACCTCGAATTCTGCATGACCATCAACTTCGATTGGGGGAGGAGGTTGATTCATCCGTGTTTCTTGATTAAAAGGTATTAGTAAAGATACATGAAAAACAGGATGAATACGATACTGAGAAGGAGAGACAATCTCATACATACTGGATTTATTATCTTTTCTATAGGAAAAGGTCCACTATAACGAGGATTAAGTTTCTTATTTCCTTTAATTTTCAAATTTTTTGTACTTAACCACACTTTATCACCAATAGCATATACTGGTTGTACAGATCTATGTTTATCAGCTATTTTCTTTTGTTGTTCTTTTGCTTTGGCTAAATTATATTGTGCTTCAGCATGTATCCCAGTTATTTTAGACATAAGTTCGTGAATCGAAGGAACTGATCTCAACACATCTAAGTTTCCTGGAACATTTTTGGGATGAAAACCATAATTACAAAAGAATGGTGACATTTTTGTAGAGGAATGTTCCATATTGTTATATGCAAATTCCAAGAGGCATCATTTTTATCGGGAGACCCGGGGGAACGCTGGGTGGTAGGAAATTTCTGTCAGCCCAGTGATGCCACAACTTTCCCACACAAAAATGTGTGAAAAAGGTGATTTGTTCAGCTAAATTTGAGGTTTGCAGGGCATTCTGGGTAAGGAAACGTTGGGGGATCCATGCAAGCCATACCTCCCTGGAATCCCCCGGGTGTCTAGTTTTCAAAAATGTGTGGGTTTGGTAGGTTTCCTTAGGTGGCCGCCGAGCAACGGGCCAAAAACCCAAGTGACCCCCCTTGCAAAACCAGGTCGTTTTGAGATGGGCAATATTCATGTCGCCTCACTACGTTTTGGGCCCTTGCCTGTCGCGGGTACTTGAACCTCCCACACGAGTGAGACGCCATTTTTATCGGGAGTCCCGGGGGAATGCTGGGTGGTAGGAAATTTGTGTCAGCCCGGTGATGCCACAACTTTCCCACACAAAAATGTGTGAATAATGTGATTTTTTTCAGCTAAATTTGAGGTTTGCAGGGCATTCTGGGTAAGGAAACATTGGGGGATCCACGCAAGCCATACCTCCCTGGAGTCCCCCGGTTGTCTAGTTTTCAGAAATGTGTGGGTTTGGTAGGTTTCCCTAGGTGGCCGCCGAGCACCGTGCCAAAAATCCAAGTGACCCCCCCCTTGCTAAACCAGGTAGTTTTGAGATGGGCAATTTTCATGTTGCCTCACTACGTTGTGGGCCCTTGCCTGTCGCGGGTACTTGGGCCTCCCACACGAGTGAGGCACCATTTTTATTGGGAGACCCGGGGGAACGCTGGGTGCTAGGAAATTTGTGTCAGGCCGGTGATGCCACAACTTTCCCACACAAAAATGTGTGAAAAAGGTGATTTTTTCAGCAAAATTTGAGGTTTGCAGGGCATCCTGGGTAAGGATACGTTGGGGGATCCACGCAAGCCATACCTCCCTGGAATCCCCCGGCTGTCTAGTTTTCAGAAATGTGTGGGTTTGGTAGGTTTCCCTAGGTGGCTGCCGAGCACCGGGCCCAAAAACCAAGTGACCCCCTTACAAAACCAGGTCGTTTTGAGATAGGTAAATTTCATGTTGCCTGACTACGCTGTGGGCCCTTGCCTGTCGCGGGTACTTGGGCCTCCCACACGAGTGAGGCACCGTTTTTATCGGGAGACCCGGGGGAACGCTGGGTGGTAGGAAATTTGTGTCAGCCCAGTGATGCCACAACTTTCCCACACAAAAATATGTGAAAAAGGAGATTTTTTCAGCTAAATTTGAGGTTTGCAGGGCATTCTGGGTAAGGAAACGTTGGGGGATCCATGCAAGCCATACCTCCCTGGAATCCCCCGGGTGTCTAGTTTTCAGAAATGTGTGGATTTGGTAGGTTTCTTTAGGTGGCCGCCGAGCACCGTGCCAAAAACCCAAGTGACCCCCCTTGCAAAACCAGGTCGTTTTGAGATAGGCAATCTTCATGTCGCCTCACTACGTTGTGGGCCCTTGCCAGTCGTGGGTACTTCGGCCTCCCACATGAGTGAGGCACTGTTTTTATTGGGAGACCCGGGGGAACGCTGGGTGGTAGGAAATTTGTGTCAGCCCGGTGATGCCACAGCTTTCCCACACAAAATGTGTGAAAAAGGTGATTTTTTCAGTTAAATTTGAGTTTTGCAGGGCATTCTGGGTAAGGAAACGTTGGGGGATCCACGCAAGCCATACCTCCCTGAAATCCCCCGGGTGTCTAGTTTTTAGAAATGTGTGGGTTTGGTAGGTTTCCCTAGGTGCCGGCAGAGCTAGAGTTAAAAAACTACAGCTAGGCACTTTGCCAAAAAAGGTTCATTTTTCACAGCGAAATTGAGGTGTCTCCACGATGCGTTTTGCGCCGTTTCCTGATGCGGGCACTAGGCCGACCCACACAAGTGAGATACCATTTTTCTCGGAAGACTTTGGGGAACATGGGGTGTGTGGGAATTTGTGGATCCACGCAGATTCCAGAACTTTCCACCACAGAAATGCGGGGAAAATGTGTTTTTTTGGCAATTGTTTAGGTTTGCAAGGGATTCTGGGTAACAGAACCTGGTGGGAGGCAGTCAAATCACCCCATCCTGGATTCCCCTGGGTGTCTAGTTTTCAAAAATGTATAGGTTTGCTAGGTTTCCCTAGGTGCCGGCAGAGCTATGGTTCAAAAACTACAGCTAGGCACTTTGCCAAAAAAGGGTCATTTTTCACAGCGAAATTGAGGTGTGTCCACGTTGCGTTTTGCGCCGTTTCCTGTCACGGGCACTAGGCCGACCCACACAAGTGAGGTATCATTTTTCTCGGAAGACTTTGAGGAACACTGCGTGGGTGGAAATTTGTGGATCCACACAGACTCCAGAACTTTCCACCAGAGAAATGTGGGGAAAATGTGTTTTTTTTGGCAATTTTTTAGGTTTGCAAGGGATTCTGGGTAACAGAACCTGGTGGGAGGCAGTCAAGTCACCCCCTTCTGGATTCCCCTGTGTGTCTAGTTTTCAAAAATGTATAGGTTTGCTAGGTTTCCCTAGGTGCCGGCAGAGCTATGGTTCAAAAACTGCAGCTAGGCACTTTGCCAAAAAAGGGTCATTTTTCACTGAGAAATTGAGGTGTGTCCACGTTACGTTTTGCGCTGTTTCCTGTCGCGGGCACTAGGCCGACCAACACAAGTGAGGTACCATTTTTCTTGTAAGACTTTGGGAAACGCGGGTTGGGTGGAAATTTGTGGATCCACGTAGATTCCAGAACTTTCCACCAGAGAAATGTGGGGAAAATGTGTTTGTTTGGGCAATTTTTTAGGTTTGCAAGGGATTCTAGGTAACAGAACCTGGTGGGAGGCAGTCAAGTCACCCCATCCTGGATTCCCCTGGGTGTCTAGTTTTCAAAAATGTATAGGTTTGTTAGGTTTCCCTAGGTGCCGGCAGAGCTATGGTTAAAAAACTACAGCTAGGCACTTTGCCAAAAAAGGGTCATTTTTCACTGAGAAATTGAGGTGTGTCCACGTTGCGTTTTGCACCGTTTCCTGTTGCGGGCAGTAGGCCGACCCACACAAGTGAGGTACCATTTTTCTTGGAAGACATTGGGGAACGTGGGGTGGGTGGAAATTTGTGGATCCACACAAATTCCAGAACTTTACACCACAGAAATGTGAGGAAAATGTGTTTTTTTTACAAAAGTTTAGGTTTGCAAGGGATTCTGGGTAATAGAACCTGGTGAGAGGCTGTCAAGTCATCCCATCCTGGATTCCCCTGGGTGTCTAGTTTTAAAAAATGTATAGGTTTGCTAGGTTTCCCTAGGTGCCGGCAGAGCTTGGGTTAACAAACTACAACTAGGCACTTTGCTAAAAAAGGGTAATTTTACATTGTGAAAATGTGGTGTGTTCACGTTGGGTTTTGAGCCATTTCCTGTCGTGGGCACTATGCCTGCCCATACAAGTGAGGTACCATTTTTATCGGGAGACTTAGGGTAATTCAGATTTGTAAAGGAACTGTTATTACTTATTGACTTTCGATGCATTTCTGCCTTCCAAATGAAAGACGTTGTGTAAAAAAGATGTCATTCTAAAAAATTCTCATGCTAGTATGAGTATTCCCAATTTCGGAAATGTGCAAATATCTACTGTTTCTAAACTCTATATTTTGTTCTCATTTCAGAAATACATAGGTGTCTTTCATACCGATTTTTCCATGTACACATTTTTACAGAATAATTACTATATACCCGGTACATAATAAAAAACCATTGCAAGTTGCTGCTCAGTTTTTGGCTCTTGGGTTCGTCGGGTTCTTGGTGAACCTACAAGACCTACATATCCCCACAACCAGTAATGTCCAGCGGATGTAACGGTATATTGCTTTCAAAGAGCAGTCATAATTAGAAGAAGTTACAGGTGAAAACGTTGACACAAAAGGATTTTTTTTTTCCAACAACTTTTCAATTTATCCTATATTTAACTGTTAGTTTCTATAAAGAAACCTTGATGGATATACACAAATGACCCCTTGCTGAATTCAGAATTGTGTCTACTTCTCTAAAATGTATAGCTTTCCAGGATCCATTATTGCTTTTGTACCCATTTCTACCATTAACTGGAAGGAGGTCGAAAGCACAAAAATAAGCAAAAATAGGATATGTCCCAGAAAAATTCCAAAACTGTGTAAAAAATGTTGGGTTTCTGACAAAAGTCTGGTATCCTCTAAAAGCTGGGAAAATGGTGATTTCATCCCCACAAACCCTTTTTTGATAACATTTGCAGGGGAAACCCCAGATGCTTTCATTTGCAGCCCGTTTTTCCAATTTTTCCCCCAAAAAACTACATTTTGCTGTATTTTGGCTCATTTCTGTGACTCCTCCAGGGGAATCCACAAACCCTGAGTACCATTAGAATCCCCATGATGTTGGAAGAAAAGGACGCAAATTTGGCGTGGATACCTTAAGTGGTCAAAAAGTTACAGGGGCCTCAGCGCGCACTACCCCAAATAGCCAAAAAAGGGCGTGGCACAGGAGGGGGAAAAGGCCTGGCAGCGAAGGGGTTAAACATAAACTAAAACCTCTGAATTTTACTAGTTATATTTAAGTGAAGTAACTATAACTCACACCCTCGCCATGCACTTCTTACTCTCTCACATATTGCATTACTCATGACATGTTCTATGACATTATTGACAACATCAATGCAACATCTGAAATGACATTATTGATGGCAACACTTTGCATGTCATATCTCCCATATTGAGGGACACATTTAAGGCAAGACCATGACAAATTGCCCTATTCAACTGCTCACTTTTGTGCTTTCTGATGAGTATTGGTTCATCTTGATTTGGAAAGTATCCAGCCATACTAACAAGGTTATTGGTCTGTAAGCCCTCTAGTGGAAAAACAAATTTCAATATTTTGCTATGATTTAACTAGATGCACAAACGTTGTTTGGTAAGATTTGGTAGACACAGCAAGGAGATACACTGGAAGACCGTTAGGTTTGTCACACATTATATTGTGGTGTTTAAATGCTGTCTCACAGGCAAAAGTATGCGTTAAGCAGATCCTAAAACGAGCCTTCTCTTTTGGTGAGGTTTGAGGCATGCATTGTTGCCTCTGTCTATTCAATGACAGATTCAAATCACATATTAAGGGGAAAATGCAATGTATTGTTTATGTATCATTTTGACAATTGCCAACTACTTGACTCACCATAGCATAAGAGGGGTTAGCAATGGAGGAAACTAACAGCCAATATACTGATTATAAATAATTTATTTGTAAGAAATGGATTCTTATTTTATAACTCCTCAATCAAAGCCACGAGAAACGCCTAAGGATGAACGCAACAAGGCAAAAAAGAAAATAACACCTAAGTTATAGTTTGGGGTGTAATTCAACAGACCGATAGAATTGATCCTTATACAACAATGTAATAAGTTAACTTTCTTGTTAAGTGATTGAAGAATCAAACTACAAATACATATTTGACAATGTTCGAATGTCTTTAAGGCACTACTGGTTAAAACCCCTAACGTGTTAACAATAGCAAGCAATGGTTTATTGTAGACCCATAAGCAGTCTATAGAAATGTATACAAGATTAATCCTAAAAATGCATATTTCAATTGTATATGGCATTTACTAATATCAATTTTCTTTACCTTTTGGCTACAAAAAAGCAAAAAATGATTTTTTAATACTCAGATTTATGTAAAACTGTTGCATCTGTGCTTGATCCTAATAGAACTGCAGAGTAATAAGGTTATGCCCTCAAATTGTTGTAATGGCAAAACACGTTTTTTTGAAATATAAGAAAATCCTGCTATTTACAGCAAAAGGATGGTAGGGTGTTTCATAACCTTTAAAATCAGTAAAAAGCATCTGACGTAATTTACAGAACTAATGATTTTATTTATTTTAAATGCACTGCATACCACCCTGCTGTAACCTCAGAGTGTATAGAAAAGGATACAGAGAAGTGTTCAAGCCATGTATGTACAAGACAGTCAAATAACATAAAATTATGTATGCTGGATTATGCCATTACCATTATGCAGGGATGCAATATTACAGGCTTGGTTGGTTTATGATGAATTTTAGTGGCATGAAAATTGCTGCAGTGGCCGGGTTTAGGGGCCTTACCAGAAAGACACCTTGCTAGAATGACAATAGATATTGAAATAATCTTAGGAATACACGATTACACATATAGGTAATTGAATAAATATATTTTAGAGGTTTTATAATCCTAAAATACTAATTTTGCAGTCTGATGAGTAGAGAAGATAGAAAGGAAAGAGGCCAGTATACGAAGGGATCTTCCACCAAATGTCCTCTAACATGCCAGCTGGATGGACAGTAGATTTCAATTGACAGAGACTAGGCTTTCTGCTGAAGAATAAGGGATAAGCATTGATGGGTAGTCTGATGAGCATCTGTATAGACTCTTATGAATGAAGCAGGGTTTTTTTGTAACTTAATCTTCCTTTAATAAGGAGCCAATGGATCTATTCAGTGCCACCACAATGTGGTAACTGTTTATCAGCCCAAACATGCGGTATACCAGCTTGTTCTGCACTTAGTTCATGAGTTATTGAAGAGGCCAAAGAAGAGGCTGTGCAATAGTCAATATAGGACATCATGCCAACAAGGATTACAGTGATTATCTGAGATAGGTGGTGCAATGTTAAGACTGCCACAGAAAGGTTTAAGTGATATAAGGATTATTTAGAGCAGCAGTTATGATCACTGTCAAACAACACGACCAGGTTTCAGATCTTTTCTCTGGTGTGGCAAGGATGGCCAGTGACTTAGGACAATATATAGGTGGTTGAGCTAGTCTTACAAGGCCTTTTCAAGCATAGGAAATATTTTGCATATGGGTAGGCAGAGGTGTGAGACACTTTATGTAAGTTCCCAGAAATATCTTCCAGATTGAGAATAACTGGTTATCATCTGCATTCATTACATGATTGTCTAGAACAGTAGTTAATTTCTGCTGCTAAGTGACAATAGGTCTTACCAGGGCTGTTTTGGGTGGACTAGGACTCTTATGCCTCTCCGAATGGTTGTGGACCATCAGGTCTGCTTAGCCTAGTGAAAAATGTCTTGGGCCGCGGCCCATCTGTCCGTCCTTACAGGCCCATCGTCCACCTAGGCATTGGGCAAGGAGGTGACATATGGTGACATCACTTCAACCTGGGAGTGTCACCTACTCACTAATTCATACACTTCTGCATAACACGATGTGCACGTGCTACTAGGCCTGACCAGGCAGGCAGAGTCTGGAATATTCTCAAAGCCAATCTCTGGAGGATTTTGAGGCAAATGTTGGAGTAAACTTCCAAGCAACTTACAGCTGCCCAGCCAAAGCACAGTGCCATAGCATTTTCCTGCCTGCTCAGGGAATGCCTGTGTGGCCCACCCAGCCTGTCTGCTGCCAACATACCACTGCATCACTGCGGCAGCACACGCTCCTGGTTCCATCTCCTCATTCACCCTGCTGCAGCAGTTCAGTGAGAATTAGACTCCTATTGCCAATACTGCTTATTTAACAAAAGTAAGTGAGAGGAGCAGACCTTTTCTTTAAAAACTCTTGTGAGCAACAATTGCCTTTTTTCCGTCTTCACTCTGATTGGTGATGTATTATAACAGGGGAGCATGTATACTTATAGCAGTCTATGTCAGTGGCATTAAGGGACATTAAATGTTCTACAACAGCACCACTGTGTAAATAAATCAACACTGCTGATTTATTTACAGAGCAGTACTTTTGCAGAACATTTACTGTTATTATAGATAGAACGTTATATACTACTAAACCATTCACTAGAGATGTGTTTTGTATTTCACATCCAGGGTGCTCTCATATGCGAAGATCAAGGAAAAGAGGACTCAGTGAAGTAATTGCATCAATTGCATCGGATCTCACAATCTTTCCATGTGAAGCAGCCGGGACTTTCCTGGTTAAACACCGTGCAGATTTTGTCTATTGGATGCGTAGCTCCTTCTCTCGCCCATTTAATACAAAAAAGAATGATTTAGTTATTTATATTAGCAAAAGTATTCCAACTTTAAACACATCACGTGTTTAATCAAGCTAAGACAAAAAGTCTTTCTAGAAAGTACGAAGTTAGGAGAAATCAGAGTATTCAGTATTTATGTTGATATCAATGGCTTTTCCTCATTTAACAAAGAAACTGATTTCATGAGATGCTGAACACCTCTGTGAAGACAATTACATGCACTTGCAAAACAGAAAAGCCCCAAATACTTACACTGAATCAAAAGAAAGTTATGTGCGGAGTTTCGCTGCAGACAGGGTCTATATGATGGTTCAAGGTTTTGCACTGTAGAATTAGCTACAAGCAATTACTTTGGTATAGCAAAAGTGGAGGTTAAAGTTGGCCATCCTAGCAATTAGCTCAGCATCACCTGCATATAGAAGTGCCAGCATTGTTTTTTGTTGACCAGCGGGACATCTGCCCCCAATTTCACCAGTTCAGCTTCTAGATCATTTATAGAATAAAATGGAAGCCAGGACACACCCCTGGAGCACTCCCCTATTGACTAGAAAAGGGCGTGAACAATCTCCACTGACCAAAACCCTGATTTTTTCTTAAATTTGTCCCTAGGGATCGCAGCTGGCCTAGAAGGCTTTTTTGCAGTGCTATTAAGGTGGCTATAAGAATCTTCTCAGCAGAGAAATGAATATTCAAGGGCAGAGGACAATCAGCCAAACCTTCATCTGCAATTGGAGCACAAGAAAAATACATTACACTAAAATGGCCTGTCTTGTTTTCAGGTATAATATGTGTGCTCACTGTATCAGGTGATACGCTTGGGGCAAGAACAGCACCCATTGCTTTCCAGAATGCCTGGAAGTTTTCAGTTTGGCAAGCAGGCATTTCTCGTCCTTGAGCTTTGCCTTTCTATTCCTAAGAGCTAGAATATAGGCTTTCCCACACATTCAAATCGCTTCCTAGTCCCTGGGGAATTATTACTACAATGGGCGCACAGTACCTCTGACATACAAGAGTTAACCACGCCTTCACATCCAGTAGAAACGTGTTTTATTATAGTCTCAATATTAGCGGAATACCAGACAAGTCTACTCCTGCATTTGTTGTATTAAGAACATGCATGCTCCCCCTCTCAATCTTAGAACTGCTCATGGGAACTTGTATCGAAAGGGTTAGTGGATTATGGTTACTATAAATAGCCAGGAAAACCTCCGCTTCCAGGGCAAGAGGGTGCATACTCCATGAAACCAAAAATGTAATCAATTACCGAACGTCACCCCTTACCAATATATGTCAAAATGGTGGAAGTCGCCAAATTGGTGACAACACTCTCCAAATCATGGGTTGCCAAAAAGGTATATAATAACCATCCCCTGGTGTCCCTATCACCCTACCAACTGTGTTCATCTAAAACTGGAGCAAATATAGATGATGAGAGTACAGGTGAA
This sequence comes from Triturus cristatus, assembly GCF_964204655.1. Taxonomy (NCBI): domain Eukaryota; kingdom Metazoa; phylum Chordata; class Amphibia; order Caudata; family Salamandridae; genus Triturus; species Triturus cristatus. The sequence continues at coordinate 578,919,690 of NC_140585.1, read as the reverse complement.
GTCACTAACCACAATTATATGAAAAGATCCACCAGAATATGCACTCTTTCTTGTTCAGAATGAATATGAGCTAACAGGGGCTATAAGGAATGTGACAACAAGGTAATACAAGGAGCTTGTACATCTACAAGAGCCTCTTTTATCACCTGGCAGCTTCTATGATGTTATGTCTTGTCACTTCATCATTCAAGAGATTTGACCATGCCCCTCATGTTAAGCATTGCTTGCAAAAGGACAAAAACTGCTGATTAAACTAGAAGGACGGCAAGGGAAGAGAACTTAGGCAGTGCTGAAAATAGAGGGGTATATTATCAAGAATGGCGTTAAAATTACCGGCCCTTTAGTGGCAGGAAACTGCCGCTTAAGCGGCGATAATGGGCTTGTTAATATGCCCTTGAAAATTCCAATAAAAGCCCATGTTCAAAGCGGTGATAATTTTAATGCCGTTCTTGATAATATGCCCCATAGTCTTTTGGGGCTTTTGAGGGCATCTGACATAGGTCCGCATGGCAAAACACATTCTGCTGCTATTCATACATTGAAAATAAATTAATATTTGACAATGTTAATCTGTAGGATTTTGAATTTTTATGTGTTCTGTTTATTGTTCTACTTTTCTTCATTTTTTTATATGTTTAAGTGTTTATCTGCAATGTTTATTTATTTTATATTTCACACTGTTATGTACCTATGTTGCCTTCCGTTGAATGTCTCCAGTTCTATCTGATATTTATACCAAATGCGTGTTTTCACTTGCATTTGTATGTTTTTTTTTTTTTTAGGATTTTAGTACATATTAAACCGTAATAGTGTAAGCAATGCATATTACGTGTGTTAAAATATATTTTGAAATAGGTTGCCTTAAATAATGGTTTCTTTTCCTGATTTTGCAAAAAGAAAGCACATGCGTTGTTCTTTGGTTAGCAAAACTTTTCTCAGCAGTTTTCTGCCGTTAAACCAGCGATAATTTTAACGCCGTGCTTGATAATATGCCCCTTAGTACCTGGGGAAGGAAGTTGGTGGCCTTGTTTGCCTCATATGAAGTTTCATTCAACACCACTCCCTCTGAATAGTGTCATTAAAGACCCCAACTGGCATCCTCTGCAGATTAGACGTTCACCTAACAGCCCCACTGGGGAGCACACTTGTGCAGGCACCCAAACCACAGGTTAACACTAGCATAATCTGGGTGAGAAATGCTTGCAAAGTATAAATGCTTTCTGGGGGTAAAATCCGATTGTTGGAAAAAGCCCGGTCATTTTACATTTGTGTGAAACTGTAATATATTTAATCTATATTTAATGTATATTGACTGCATTTGACTTTCCTTATAAAGTATATCCTATTTTCCAAGTGCACTGTCATTCTTGCATGACTAGAGACGATTATCTCTGTCGCTGCTGCATTTTACTTTTATGTTCCCAGATTTGGTGACACTTTTTTTTATCTAAGTAATTTTATGAAATAATTCAGGTGTAACATAACACATTACCACCGCAGCTGAATTGTTTTAAAAGGCTGAATAATTCTATGCACGGTTTAACTTTCACGGTGGTAGTATTCATTCAGATGTAAATGCTAATGTTGCTGAGAAAGTCATCATGCAGCCATGGCATTTTTTTTAGTACAAGTTTAAAGTTTTAATCTGAATCACAAATTGTTGAAAAGAAAGTAATGCAGTCACCTGCAAGAAGTGATGCGTTCTTCTCCAGGATCTGAATGTCTCGTTTCACTCTTAATTTTCTTTATTATTTATGGGCGCCTTTTCCAGTCCATATTGAAAGCAACCCACTATACAAAATAAGAGGACCAGGTACAATGAAAAGGTGCAACTTACTTTAGGCAAGTATTCTGACAGTAATGGTGCGCATTGCTATATATTTGAGTAGGGCATATAAGGCCGATGATGGCATTCGGATAGCCCTCCATTTTGAAATGTGACTGATGTACTTATCATATGTTTTTAACCCTCCACAAATGGCTGAGAACATAGTGCTGGAGGCCTGCAAAGCACAGTAGACCATCATCTCTGTTTACATTCTTAGCATGCCAAAACTCTTTTTTTAAACTGAGCCTGTCCCTTGCAAAAATAGGGGCAGCTTCCTTAGAAAGATTTGTTGCCATGCTGAGTAAACATTAGGGAGCGAATGCATGGCCCAAAATGATTATCAAAGGTACTGATGTCTCCTAAGGCCAGCTTCCCCTTTGCAAAGCAGTCACCATCCTATCTCAAGGGTGGGTAACTGATCAATAGTTTGCATCTGCAATTACAGTCTCGAATGACTAAGACATCCCAATGCAACATGAATGTATTCATAGACATATGTGGCTATTTCTATGGCACAATCCTAGTGAAAAGGTAGTGATGCACTGTAGAGGTACACATTTAAGAGAGGTACCTGGTTTGTGGACTGTTGTAATGTAATTTTTTTTTTTTAAAGAGGTGCATCTTTAATAGGAGGTTAACTCTTCTTCCATACCCCTTCTCCTTGCATTTCAAAAGGGTTGCAAAACCCCTTTTGCAACTGAGAATTACTATTCTAGCTCATTAAAGATATTCTGCACAATTTTACAATGTTGCATATTGTGTATAAAATTCTTTAAAATTTTTGTTGATCACTGTTTCATCATAATATTGTTGATGATGGAAACTAGTCTCCCTATTCAGCAGTATTCATCTAATATTCAAATCTACATGAAAATAGGGTCTATTAAAATATTCACACAGTGCAAACTTGTCTGAAAAACATCTACATTTGGTTGGCAGTTCAATTTCTAAAAAGATAAACCAAATTGAAATTCAAAATAGTAATTTCAAAATAAACAGTTTCTGGTTGTCAAGATCATAAAAAGTATATAAATACTCAAGAGACAAAATGGAACCCAGATCAGCGGAATCTACTCTCCCACCACTGTCTACCCACACACTCCCAACTGTATGTAGCAAAGGGTGGTAACACACAAGTGGGGGAAAGTGGAATTGATTATGAAAAAGAAAGAAACATCAGATGTTTCTATAGGGATTAGCTGGGGCGTCATGCAAAGCACTCTCTCTTCTGACAAATGCTATCTAAATACAATATTTAATTCATTAGCAAAGCACAGTAATTATTCATCTCCTAAAATATTCAAAGTTTTTGGCTGTTACAACTCATCTAAGTAGGGTTTTATCAGAGAATACACAGCTATCCTTGATAACGGTTCAGATAAAAAACCTCTAAATGAGAAACAAACATTTATTTTAGAAGATGAGGTAAAGTGTTATCTATCACAATAGGCAGAGAAAGACAAGAATCTGGAGTCTCATTGCATATCCATTTGGTTTACTGGAGTGTCATGAGCTAGTCAAGATGATGCCTATTATTAAACTTAAAAAGAAATGCTTAATTTAACCAAGCCCCAAATTAACATCAGAACACCAAGTATCATGTATTTCATTGAGTATAGTAACCTGGTTCATTTGGTATGTCCACCAACCTCAAAAATATTTATATGAAGGAAAGTGTGTGAGTAATCTACACATCCACACAAAGCTAATTCCAAAAAACGAAAACAATCCAAATAATATCCGCAAACGTTACTGGTCCTTGAAATAAAATGCAAAGACACTGTGAAAACATCAAATTGATCAAAAAACGAATTGCTTCATGTTTCAGGATTTTTATAACCCCGAAGAATTCTTAAGAAACTGGCGCCAGATACAGGAATATAACAGAAGAGTTCCCAAAGACAGACACACAGCAAAGATAGCAAGTCTAAAGTGTGAGATGCTCCAGTCAGGAGAACAACAGAGTTCAGAACGATGAGTGTGCATAAAATAGCACATTATGCATGACTTCCAGTTTCAGTGTTGGCAGTCCTGACAGCTAGTTATGTGTCACTGGAGCTTGCCTTCTCTCTTACAACAAGCTACTCTGAGAAGGTAAGTGGCTCCAATTTGGCCAATGGATCCTGGCTCATCCAAAACAAAGGGCTTGATTTAGGGTTTGGTGGTTGAATTGAAGATGGACAGGGTGGCTCAAGGCTTTGCATCTGCCAGTAATGCCTTTACTTCACCTATCAAATTTAGAGATGTCTGCTGACTTCACAGACATCTCCATACATCAGCAGGCACCACGGTCATTGCGGTTCCTGTCAATGCAGGAATACATTGATGGGTGGCTTTTCCAAAGCTTTTTCTTTTTTGAAAAGCAGGAGCTTGTTTTGGAAAAACAAAAAAAATGACCCCCTTCAGCATGGGAAATTTCTCCCCTGGGTGTGTCATTTTTCTTCTTTTTACTGTCCAATATACCTGGCAGTGATGGACAGTAAAATAAAGACCAAAGTCCCACTCTTAATAAGGCAGACATTTGGATGGTTTACCTCTGACATTCCCTACTCCCTCCAACCATCGGAGGAGGGTTTTTGTCAAAAGAGTAACATTTAATCCATTGGCGTAAACCTGGGAGTCTGCCCTCCTCTAAATCAAGCAGGTGGACCAAGAGTTTGGTGGAGAGTGCACTCTGTCACTTTTGCATGGAGTATCCTCTCCACTAAACTCTAAATTAGTACCAACATCTTTGGGAATCTGGATCAATTAACAGCTTACTATAGGCACACATATCAATAATTCAGTAAAAAGTTCCAAAGCTGCACTTCAATCTGTAATAAGAAAAAAAGAAAGACCATTCCTAAACTAAAAAGGCGTTTCAATGAGACACCTCAAATGTTCCAGAGCCCCAGTGGGATCAACTTGCTTCAAGTATCCAGCCTGTGGTTCCACAGTGGCAGCTACAATTTCAGTGGTGACTCACATGGAAACTATTTCCCTTCTGAAAAAGTGACAAAGTGCCTTTTCGAAGTGAGACGTAGAAACTTTTGAGAACTTTGTACCTTTAGAATTTCACCAGGACCAATCCACTTTGTGTATTCAGTGCAGGCTTCATCATTGTTGGCCTGAATTTGCAAATTGGTCCTGGTAAACTGTGGTCATTTACTTATACTGGAGCTTTATTTTTGGTGGTGCTTTACCACTTAGATTTATTTTAAACTCATATCTTTGGTTACCCTTACTGGATGTTTGTGGTTTTGGTCATATTTTCTTTCTTTATTTTCAAGTTGGTTGTGGAGTTTTATTGTGTTTTGTGTGTTTTTTTTCTTCTGTTTATACACTGCTTAATGATTAAATCATTGCCTTTTATTTAAGATTGACTTTTTTGTGTTTGGTTACCAGGGATGAGTACGGGTTAATTATATTTAATTGGTGTGATATTTACGGGTGAATGAATGACTGACTTATAAAGCACAGCAGCTATTCAAAGGAGTGTTTCAGCACTGAACCAATGGTAAAGTACCCAATGCATTAGTACTAACGTGGAGCAAATAGTAGTGTTTAGAGAGTGTTCCTGAATGCATTCTGTTTATTGATAGAATGCAGTGTTAGTGGAAGGCTGTTCCATTCCATGGTCACAAGCACTGAAAAGGATAAACTGCCCAATCTGATACAGAAAAACCTAGGTGCCACTGCCCAGCACATAATGAACAATTCTTTCAGAGCGATAATTTGGTCCTGATGTGTAAAAAGTCAGATGGATCATGAGGATGGATTTAAACAATATATATTCCTTGACTGTCAGCCAGTGAAGATCTTTCTGATGACATAACAGGAAATCTTGTTTTGGAATCTGCAAAATGAGTCATGCAACCATGTTTTGAACAATTTGCCTACTGATCAAAATGTACAGTAGGCAAAGAAAAAGGATGTTTTTGAAGTTCAACCTGTCTATAACCAAGTCTTGGACCACCATTTTCCATATTGATCGAAGAAGACTATTTAAGAACGTTTTATGTTCCAACTACAGACAGTACTTGAGGCTGGAATGATAACTTATCAACAGTGACGGCCCGTGTAGGGCGTTTTACCGGGGCGGTGACGTGGCGCAGAGGAGGGGCAGGGTGGGGAGTTGCAAAATGCGGCAAACGGCCGATTTCAGGTAAGTTACGAAAAAAATTAATAAAACGAATTTCGTTGCGCGCGCTGCATCGCATTTGGCGATGCAGCGCGTGCAACGGAATTCGTTTTATTCATTTTTTTTGTAACTTACCTGGACTCGGCCGGATGCCGCATTTTGCAACCCCCCCACCCTGCCCCTCCTCTGCGCCACGTCACCGCCCCGGTAAAACACCCTACGCGGGCCGTCACTGCTTATCAAATTTGACATCCAAGTTTCTTACCACTGTGCAGGTGCTGGTGGGGGCTACGCTCATCAGGGACAATAACTTATAATCCACTTTTCCGTGAAATGCCCAAAAAGAACAATTTTGTTTTTATCAGATTTGCACAGAAGATTGCTTTTCCATATCCAAGGGAGGTTTTAAATAATGTCAGTGCAGTTGCCGGTAAGGATCAACTGAGTGTCGTCCACGTAAGAGATAAGCTTGAAGCTGCAGGATTCGATGGGCAAAGCTAAGCTATAGATGTTAAATAATGTAGGGCTTAAAAGGAGCCTTGAGGCAGTTGATAGTGGAGCTGTCCTTCCAGAGAATGACATGATCCAGATCAAAGCTAAGCTGCCAATACCCACCTTTGCCAGCCACTGCAAAAGGACAGAGTGAGAGACTGTGTTGAATGTTGCCATCAGATTCAAAAGTATCAAGGCAATATTCTTACCTTTGTCCAGCAATATCTTGATCTCTTCCAATGCTTCCAGGAAGGCTGTTCCTGTACTATTTCGGGGACAGAAGTGGGAATGGGTAGGGTGCAGCAAATTATGATCTTATAAGTATGCTGACAGATGGATGTTTATCAGTTTTTCTAACATTTTAGCTGCTGTTGGCAGTAATGAGATCTGCCTAACATTGAACAAAATCGGCATTAGGTTTTTCATCAAAAGGACCACCTTAGCCGTTTTCCAAAGTTGATGTAGTATAGCAGAATCCAAGGTATTGGTAACATTTCTATTGAAAACAGGCGCAAAAGAACCAGATTTACAAGTTTGGAAGGCCTGCTTGGTTTGGTCCAGTGATGAAGGGAATTTTCTTTGCAAGGTGCCAGTAAGCTGAGAGATATAGGATAGCAGTGCAGTTCCTACTAACTTTTGCATCTGTTCCTCAAACAATGAGGAGAACTTATGACAAGGCTGTGCCAAAGCCATGCTCGTCGAGTGTTTGTGTGCAGAAAAGATTTGGTAATGCTAAATATTTCCCGGGTGGTGTTTTGTGCTAATTCAGTCTTTTGAACATAAAAGATGCTTATGTGGCTTTAATTGATTTGTGATAGATTTTAACTTGGAATTCGTAGGCAAGTTTATTTCAGACAGGTAACTACGCTGCGATATACATGCAAGCTGTTTGCAACCCTTTTGTACTTTGCGTAGTTCCAGGAAAAAGCCATGGGGCCTCTTTGGCTGGTGTCCATAGTTCCTGAAAGAATTGAGGCAGTCATAAATAGGCTCCTTACGTTCTCAGGTGGATCTTCTTATTCCTGTTTTCTGATATCTCTTTGGTAGGACTTCCCGAGTTCCAATGACGCGGAATGCTGTAATGGTGATACCAGGACAATTCAATTGGTGTGTCGATGGAGTACGCAATATTTGAAAAGATTGAGTCAAGAATGTGGCCTGCCTGGTAGGGGCATGTTGTTTCAGATTAAAACATAAGCAGGTTTCCAACAGGACATTTCCATTATCAATGTGCAAGTTGAAGTTACCTACAACTATAAACATTGAATATTGCAGACAGAATTGAAAATAGCCTCATTAGACCCAACAAAAGAATTTACAAATTCTGCTGCATATTCAGGAGGACGATACATGAGGGTTCCTGAAAAGAATGCCTTGGGAGAGAAGGAAAACCAGAAACCCCGATTCTCAGCACCTTTCACCTTCTCCAGCTGAAAAGTAGAACACTTCAAGGTATATTTTTCAGAATAACAGCAATTGCACTCCCTATCTTTCCCTCTCTATTTTGACTATTGATGACATAGCTTGGTGGGACTGCCAAAGCAATGACTTGATCGGAGCAGCTTTTTAATCAAGTGTCCCTCACAAACAAGGCGTTCAGCTCCATGTCGGGCCTAGACTCTTTGCTGAAGGTGGATGACATTTACTGTTACATAGTTGTTTACCTCCATCACACCTAGTCTGGCCTTCAGTGAATCGTGACTGGTTCTTAAAACAAAAGGGTTGTTTTGCAGGAGCGACGAGAGAAGTGGCCCAACATTCATCCACTGATTGTTTGGTACAACTGTAGCCTAAAGCTTTAATTTTAATAATTCCTCTTTCGAATACTATATACTGCTACTTGGATCTGGCTCGAAAGAGGCCGCATGAACGGTGTTGGATGTGAAACAGATTTGCGTGGGTGTAGACAGGCTTGCCTTTAGTGTGGCAGCAGCAGTGAGCATCTGCAATATGGCCTGCCTTAAGTAGAACATGTGGTTCATATTTCCCGGTCACCAGACTGCACAATCTTCGAAAATGGAGCCTCCCGATGGTCCTAAGGGGGGTAACAATGGCTACCTAAGTAACATGTTCTCTCAAAAAAATAAACCAAAAACAAGAGAGCTCTATTTAAAACAAACATTAAAGTGCCAGGTGCAACTTGTAAATGAGCTTTGTGCTCAGATCAGAGATATGTACAATTATAAAGTGCAACTAATGATCAAGCTCTGTGCTCGAGAAGTCTCACCTGCAAAACTAAGAGTCTAAAAACAATGCAACTGTGTGCATCAGGGTACCTTAGTCTAGGCAATATGTTCACGCCTCGGCCTGCCTAGGTAGTGTATGGGGATCTGATTTCTGGCCAACAGTGCATGCAACCATTTCAAATTGAGCCTCCTGATGGCCTTAAGGGAATAAAAATGGCTGCATTGGGACAATACTCTTTAGCAACCTGTTTTCATCAAGCTCCGCTTCGGATCCAGCAAGCTCCACTGATCAATTTTTCTCCATAACGGTTTCTAAATCAAAAGGTGGGTATTCAACCAGATTTGGTCTCTGCATTCGACCCACACTCCATCGCAGTCAGCCTTAACTTTTAACTTTGACCCAGTCTAGCACAACCAGATAACCGCGGTTGGTGCTTTGAGCTTTTCGTAACTATTTTCAATTCACATTTCAATAAAGAATATCTCTGGCACTGCCTATTGGATCTTTGTCATTTTTATGCCATTTTATTTATTAAATTTACTCTATTGTTCCAAATTAGTTTGAGACTTTTCTTGTGTTGTGTTTTCACTTTATTACTGTTTGAGCCCTCATAAATACTTAGCAAATTGCCTCTAAGTTAAGCCTGACTGCTTTGTGCCAATCTAAAAGAGGATTGGGCACAGGTTGATTTAATGAATTTAGTGGTTCACCCTGACAAGGATTGCCATTAATAGTTGAGGTGTGTTCTACTTCTCACCCCCCTCAACTAATACTCCAATTTATTTCAGTATGGAAGCGAGAACCAAATATGAAGGTGCACCACTAATTACAGAGATTGTAGGTGCCAGGATTACTTGGGGAATTCATTGATTGCAACAGAGTGGGTCATTACGATGGCGAGCGGACATTGATGCTGGGACTGGGACCGCCCACGTGTAAGGCGGCGGTCCTGCACCCCGATTACAATGCAACCGCCACTGTGGTGGTCGTATCCTGCAACCTTAACAATGCGGTGGGTGCTGCTGGCTGCAGCACCCGCCTCAATGTCAAAAACCCATGTTGTGTGTTTCCCTGCACTATGTGGCAGGAACCACGCAGTGCCTGCCACGTGGTGAAGGGAAATGTCGGTGGGTACCCAGTGCACAACCACCTCCCCCCAACACAAGGGGGGCCCGCAACAGGCCCCCGAATCCAATCCCCGCCAGCCTTTCTATCGTGGATTCACCGCCAAGGAAAGGCTGGTTTTCAGCAGCATCGTCATTTGGCGGACAGTGCCTGCTAGGCACCGCCACCATTCTACGCATGCTGATCGCTCTGCTGGGCAATCAGTATGATTGCCTGTGGATGAAACGTGGCGGGCAGTCTTTGCAACTACCAGGGTACTAGGACGATTCCCCTCACCATCGTAATTTGGTGGGGAAAAATTGCTGTCAGATGGTGGAGGGCCCGCCAACGCGCGGCTGGTGGTGGCGGTCCTTCCATCATCGTAATGACCCTCAGATTTCCTAAATGGGGTAAGCAAAGTGATATTTTGTGTTAACCTGTGACTCTAACATCCTTCTCCGCCCCATTAACCATTGGGCCATCTGCCATAGTTTCAAAGCCCAGACCATAGCAAACATGCACCCTTTTAATAGTAGTTGTGACTCTTGGAGGTTTGAATTCTAAATTTCATGACAGAAGTGGTATGCACTGGAAATAAGAAATCAATTTGAAATACATTAAAAGTAGAGCTATGTTTCAGCTAAGAACATTCCCATACATTTCCCACAACGACACAGGAGTTGCCTAACTCCACAGAGAATATAAATGAGCCTTTAAAGAGATAGCCACTGCATTTCAGGCATCAGCACGCAGACCATGCAATCCATGCTGATCTCAGGTATATTGTGTGACCTCCTTGGAGTTACAAGATTTAGACAAACGTTGTTATATAGGATTTATAGTGAATGGAAATGATCAAGTGGAATGCAACTGAAAAGATGATTGTGAAAAAAAATTCTGCCACAGGGGATAATAGTTCAAAATTATGAATGGGCAAAATTTATTTATGCCAGAGTAATCAGAGTATTTTCAGTAATTACGCATGACTCTTGTGATGCGGAATTATCAAAATTATGCCATTACACCAGCTTGAGTAGTTAAGAATGATTTGGGGCAAAAATCCTACAGCAGGAGCACAGGAACAACAAACTAAGATATAGCTAGAAGCTGATATCTACTTCTGCTTGTGTGCTGTAGCATTTAGTGCAATTTTCTTAATGCAAAATGCATCCTCTAACAAATAGGACTAAATGTCAGATTACACTTCTTGCTTACTTATGCATAATTCAGAGTATTTTTGCAGTAATTATGCTAGAGAGAATTATGCCAGTTACGCCCACTCCTATTCAAAATATATTGCGAGACCCAACTCTCTGAATTTACTCTTAAGTATACAATGTGAAGCTATAATAAGTAATAACTAGCTGAAAATGCTTGAAGAAGCTGGTAAGTATGGTTACATTATTCAGTCAATGATATGTTTTAAAAATATACCCAATAATAACTATGGGATGCGTAAGATTATGAAGAAAAATGGGTAAAATTAAATACAGCAGTCTTGAGATGTTGCAATGCTACTTAATCATCTTACACTCATTTCTCGTATGTATCTTCAGGACTTTCGAAATGGCGTTCATGTATGAAACTGCATGCTTCTGTTTCTTACATATCGAATATAACGTTTAATTAAAATTGAGGAAAAACATATGTAGTAAGAGATTAGAATTCTCATTTGAATTCAAAAGGTAATTAAATCTGTCTAAGTTCCCGAAGCATATGAAGGTCTTCGTACACCCTGATCTTTCAAATGTGGTTAAAGCTTTGTATAGCACTAACAGGAGATCCACAAATACTTCTGGCCTACCTGGAAAGAGAAGTGGAAACTATGGATTGCATTAAAGCCGGCCTATATTTTCCAACTCCCTTTGAGTGATAACTTGTCCCGGCATGTTGCATGGCGATCCATGTTGCTATTCACTCCTAGGTGTTCACTAGCCTCCCTTAACCCATTTTTGACATTTTTTTCTCCATCTGTCCCATATTGTAGTCATGCATAATTATGTTTGGTTACAATATAGTTACTTATTTACTATCCAGAAAGCTGTCTCAGGAATGAACTCTTGCAGCTGACATTTTCAGTATCTTGAATGTTACTTTGAATCCCAGCAAGGAAGACTCAGCCTTCCATCCTTCAGAGGTCAGGAGATTAATTGTGATTATGTTGTGTAATGTTAAAGATTGGTATTTACTTGATTGGAAGGGAAGAAGTGTAGTTAAAAGCACTATATAAGAACTGTTCTGTGAATACTTGGGTTACACAGACATTTTAAAAGTTGTCATCTTTAAACGTAATCAGAACCATAAAAAAGATGAAAATTATTCTGAATGTATTTAAGATAAACAAAAAACTGGTACTATTCATACAGGACAGTGTAGATTTTTCGAAATTACTTCTAATCCGTGCTTTCAAAATGCAAACACATTAAGGAAAAGCATATGCAATATGACTTTGACTTGAATATTTTTAATGTGCGTGTCAACATGTATAAGACTAGAAACATTCACCACCTTTTATTAAAAAATAAGGGTGCAAACATTAACAGTGCCACTAAAAACAGGTTAATATAAATACATTTATTTCGCTTCTATTGTATTTCATTTCAAATTGCAGTACGAGGATTGCCTGAGTGCACAACATATGATTTATTTTAAGTTACTCCAAGCTTAAATTGAGTTCGTTATGTTCTAGATTGCAAATAGGTAATATAAAATGGGAAATTGTTCTCATGTACACTGGTTTGGAAGAGTCTCAAAACGGTAATGCGGGCATTAAATTCAGCAGAGCATTTCTTGCAGTAATAACCTGCCCAGCAATAGGACTATAACCTAAAGTCATGACACCACCAGGATTCTATTTGCAATGCTTCATTAAACGTTATAAAAAATGCTCATATGCCCTTTCCAATTCACTGTCCTGGATGCTTTCAATGAATTGCCGTAGACACATTAACCATGCCTTCACAGTGTTGCTGTCAGATATTTTTTATTGCCATCAATCCAACATATTTTCTTCTCTTTATTGTGCACCTCCAATTCATGCACTGACGTTGAGATGGATGCCAAATTCCATTATTTCATTAACTATCTGGATCAATGCGCTTGCCAATGACAGGAAACCACATTTGTGGAGAACGCTGTTGATATCCTACCTACTGTGCTTTATTTATTTACATGTCTGCCATGGGCCTTTCGCAACAGAATTTAAACAGCTGAAGTTGGTGTATGTAGTAGAGACGAGCAGGGCAGGTGGAGGGGTGGCATGGGGTAATAGAGAGCAGAGAAGTGGGTGGATTTTGGTAGAATGGAGAGTTTGGGGGCATATTATATCAAGGACAGCATTAAAATTATCTGTTCTGGTGTGAACATGGGCTTCTATTGGAATTCTCTGCTGCATATTATCAAGCCCATGATCGCTGCTTTAGCGGCAGTTTCCTGCCGCTAAAGCGGCGATAATTTTAACACCGTCCTTGATAATATGCTCCTTAGTTCGGAAGCACAAGAGAATGTGTGGCAACAAGGCGTGGCCGTTGCTGAAGGGATGGCAAAGGGGGTCAGTGCAATACTTTTGTCTCTTTCTTTGGATTTCTTTTTCACCAAGTGTTTGCGCTGACATAAGGAGGAGACCGAAGAGATCATTTGTTGCTGCTTCTGATTTATTTTAGTTTGTTTTTGCGAAGTCTCCAGGTTAATGGGTGGTGAACAGATGGCAAAGTAAGATAGTGAGATTTCAAAAACTTTTAAATTTATTTTTCCCCTTACCATTTTTTCTCATCTACAGGATGTAGATGGATGTGATGCTTGTACGCATTTCAGCTAAAGTCCGAACTGATCATTTATTTCCAGATTCCAGTTCTCTTTAGTTTGTTTCTATGAAATCCCTGTATTCGGCTAGCCAACGCCCCATTCATATAATGTATTCTTAAGGTTTCCTGTGTTAGAAGGAAAGTTGATCAATGGCGGCTCCTCCATCTGGGCGTTTGCGCGTCGTCCCACTGCTTTCTTGCAGTGCGAGAAGCAGAAACATAAAATGGTAAAACTACCATTTTATGTTTCTGGTTCTCGCTCTGCGAGAAAGCAGAAGTGCCTGGTTGGGGGCGGGCGGGTGGGCGGTCCTGCTCGAGGGCAGGGGGGGAGTGGCTTGCCCACTGTTGTGGGTACTGACTCCTTGGTCGGCCCTGGAGCCTACCAAACAGTCAGTACCCACAACAGTGGGTAAGCCACTCCCCCCCTGCCCTGGAGCAGGGGGGGAGTGGCTTTTTTCTCCATGCAGAGAAAATGGCCGGCTGGGGCGCTCTCCTGCTGCACCTCAGCAATCACAATGCTGCCATTGCCGCAGCGTTGTGATTGGCTTGGGTAGGGGAGGGAAGCTGCCTGCTGGCTTCTTCCTGTTGCTGCAGCAGGAACATGCGGCAGTGGGACCTAGCTGCACCATTACACCGTGACCCGACTGGCCAGCCAGGAGCAGAGGCGGCTCGGTAACCGGCAGTAAGGTAGGTTTCATTTTTAATATTTTTTATATTTAATGCTCCCTTCCCCGAGCATGCTGGACGATAATTATGCACAATGCTCCAGCTGACTGCAGGCATTCTCTCGTTATCTCCTGGTCTTCACCCCGGGAGGAAATCTATCCGTCCTCGTACTTTGCGCTGGAAAAGAAAGGGCAAATTCAAGTAACAAAGATGAAAATGTTCTCGAAAAATAGAAATTTGGGGAGCAGTCTGTGTCCACACACAGTGCTGATTATTATGTTGATTTGGATGTCAAGAGCTTTCTGATTGAACTATTGCAAGGGTGCACCGAATTGAGCCCGGTTTAGGTTCTGCAGGACACGGTTCAAGAGCACGTGCGAACATGTCAAGATTTAAAAAATAGGTAAGGAGTTCCAGCCTCACTGGAATGTACCATTTCTGAACGGACTGCCAGTGAAATATAGGCCACTCTAATCTGGCGGCAGCACAGGTCTCTACTGGCTACATTAGACAGGGAGGTGGTGGGGGCTAATGGGAAGAGCGGAGCTGTGTACTAGGGAGCGCAATATAATCAGAGCATTTAGAATTATTAAAAAATAAAGGGGCAGATTTACAATAACTGGCGCATCCCTGCATATTAGCAGGGATGCGCCAGTTATTTTGCGTGACTCAAAAAAACCCTTGCGCCACCATGGAAGCGCCGCATTTACAATGCGTCGCACCATGGTGCACGGTTAGACAGATGCGTGACGCATCTGTCGCCGTAAGGGTGACGCAGTGCTGGAGTTGTGTCCCAAGCGCAACGCAACTCCACCACTGCTCAGGGGTGCCCTATACCTTATATGCTGCGTCACTCGGATCTGACGCTGCGGGGACGTAAAAGTGACTCAGTGAAATCTTGTAGAGTTCACCGCATCACTTTTACGGGGCTTCCTTGCGAGGGAACGCCCACCCTGCATACATTATACCTGATGCAGGTATAATGTAGCGCAGGGCTTTACAACGTGACGCATCTCACTAGATGCGTCACGTTGTAAATACGTCGAATAGTGGCGCATTGCTTACGCCGCCGCTGCGTAACAAAAGTGACGCAACAGTGGCGTAAAACTGTCGCAAGGGGCTTGTAAATCTGCCCCAAAGATCTTCAAAAAAACGCTTTGCCTTATAGTCCAAAAACATGGTATATTAATCATACCCACGTCTGAACAGCTTAGTAATCGTACTCATGCCTCATTTTACAGGGATAGAGGCATTTAATGTGCTGTAAATCGGCAAAGCTTCAAATCGCTGCTAACTGATGTTAACATTATTTCAGCAGGACACTTATGTTAGCCTATTTAGTGTCCAAGAGTGACAAGTATGCTATGCCAAGTTTCAGGGATACGCCCTAGGGTTGAACATATTTCACTGGTGTTTGTGTGCCAATCCACGGATCTCAGACAGACTGCAGATTTCAACAGAAGCATGAAAAATACATTCTTGCAATAAGTTGGAAGAGGAGGAGGGAGACAGACTGAGGGAGAGCAGAGGGTGGAGAGGGGAGAGACTGAGATGGAGCGGACCTTGGAGGTGGAAGAGAGAGAGAGGCTGAGACTTGAAGATGGAGGCGAGAGAGACTGGAGGGAGAATGGAGGCTTTGAGATGGGGGAGGGAGCGGCTGGGGGACAGCAGAGTCTGAGGTGGATAAGAGAGGACCAGTGGAGGTCTGGAAACTCAGAAGTGCATTGTTGACCTTTGCTTGAAAGTGCACCATTTGCCAACTCTAAAAAAAGAGTTTTCTCAGGGTCGCTCCCTTGCCTCAGGGCACTCTTCCCGAGCTTATACGCCTCACCACTTTCAAATGTCACCAGCCACCACTGAAGTTAATGTTGTTTCAGTCCTCGGGATAGTACTACATTCAATATACTAATTTTACTGTTTGAATGGCAAGTTCTGCATTAGAGTATGAAGTTGATTAGGGGTTTGAGACAATAGGGTATATTTACAAGAATTGCTGCTGAGCAGTTTTCACACTGTCTAATGGCAATTTTTTTACCACTGCCGATTTCCAAATCTTAACGCTATGTTTGCGATGTATATACAAGACTGTTAGAATGAAAATCATGCTTTCGTATTGTTCTTAGTAAGTTAGCATTCGCTGCGCCATTTTGTGAATCAGCGCGATTTTATATCATGACTGAAACCAATCTGTTGCCACTGCTGAGAAATGGCCTTCTCTAGGTTATGTTTCTTCAGAACTGAGTTTTGCTACACTAATGAATGCACTGTTCTTATTAGCGTATACCTTTCCTTTAGATGTAAGCCCTCTCCAACTTGTCTAGTGGCGAACACAGGCAGGATGACCTTGACTAATAGATAATGTGTGCCCGGCTTCAGAACTATAGCTCACTCCTTTGTAATTTATTGTTCAGTTGCAGTTTTCTGTAAAATTCCATGGTGGGCGTGTTTTCATTGATTCTGAAATGTACATAATGCATTGTTATACTTGTTGAAGTCAGACTTTCTCTGCAGCACTCTTTGTAGGCAGACAGGGCTCCGCTCTGAGTGAACTTTAAATAAACAAATATTGTTTGTATTCTCTACTGTCTGACTGACTCTTCATTTCGTAGAAGACAGAGAGGTGCTTGTGGGTGACCCGGGTGACCCAAATCGGGTCACTACCTTCAGTTGGCACCTGAACAGGGGCTCCTTCGGGTGAGTGACCCATCCCCTACCGCAGACGGGGGGAGGTCCTGGTCATCGTCGGGTCTGACGAACGGATCAGGGATCTCTGCACAAAGAGTTTCTGGTACTCGCAGCTGCCCCTTCTGTCCCGCTGTACGATGCCTCGCCCATTGGTCATCCCGACTGGAGTCCTGAACAGCGAAACCCTTGGATCTTATCGTTTGGTCTGAAGAGTCGGCAGCGCAGAATAGATTAGTTTTGACCCGCATATATCAGGTGAGTTTGTTTTGGTTCTTTGTGGATATGGTACCATTTTGGTTTGTATTTGGTATTGTCTAAGGACCTTCTTTTTGATAAAAGTGATCACAATTGTTTTGCCAGGCATAAAATAGTGAACTTGTTTTCTTTTAAAAATGCCTAATTTTAGTAAATTATTTTCTTTGGGTTGTCGTTGTTCTACTGATGCTCGAATAGAAGAATGTCAACCGGCGCCTCCAGAAGGCACTCCAAATTTTGATATGTATGTGAAGCATGGTCTTGGCCCTATTATGTTTTCTACATTATGGTACAAATATACGACTGACAATGCTGAGTTACAATGGCCTTTGACAGGTACTTTCGATGAACAAATGATTGAGTATTTACAGTTGTTCAAGAGACGGAGTAGGCAGTCTATGTTTGACTCCCTTAGAACATGGCAAAAAACAGCCAAACAGAGACGAATGAAAGCAGAGAAGGAGGCCCGGAGAGGGAGATTTCCGACTTTGACTCAGAAGGCCGTGGCCTATGACAGGGAAAAGCAGGAAAACGGTATTGAATGTGAAGATAGAAGGTTTCGATTACATATTGACAAATCATATGTGGCTCAGGAGAAAGATGCTTTTTTGGAAGAATTGTTGAATGCCCAACAACCGCCTACATATGCCCCGCCGAGAATATATCGTACTGTTCCTGTGCCCTTACACCCACTCATTACAGTTGCATCTACTGCCTCTGTCCCTGTGTCCACTGTTGTCACGTCAATGGCTGTGGTTTCGGCTCCTCCTCCTTCTCTTGCTTTTGTGTCTTTGCAATCTGTGGTGACTGTGACTGTTAGTACTCCTGCCACACCTATTATCTCAGCGTCCCTTTCGCCAGCTCTTTCTCCTGCGACGTAACCATTAGCGACGATAGTGCCAGTTACTTCTGTTGCTTCTCCTACTATGGTTTTTCATCCTCCGGCATTAGTAAGTAGTGGGACACTGGTACGTGGACTTCAGGATAGAGATTGGAAGAAGTTTAGGGAACTTGTGGAGGATGATAAGAAACAGGTATTAGCTAATCAGGCTGTCCAGTGGGCATGTAATCCCATTTATAGTGCAGAGGATGTCTGGCACTATGAGAGTTTTTGAGCCTTTCATACAACAGCATTCCCTTAAACATATGTGTGCAAATTTAATTGGTCTTTGGCAGCAGTATTTTGAAGCTGAAGCGTCTCATATTTTATATGATATTAGGGATCGGGTGTATATCAGTGAACTGGGGCCAGAACAGGTATTTTCTAACTCTGTGACAATCATAGCTTATAGGGGAAGATTACATGAGAGAAGTCCCAGGTCAGTGTCTCAGTTCCCTTTGAGAGAGGTTCATCCCATATATCACCCAGAGATGCCAGAGTTAACGGATGGATGAGGTAATGTGACTTGAGCAGCAGTAGCAGCTCAGTTTCAGGAGCAATGGGTTTATAGTCCATGGAAAAGAAGTGAGGTTTTATTGCTTAAAACTCATTTGCCTGACCCTAGAAAGAATCCTACTGCTTATTATAAAGAATTGACTGAAGGTGCTTCTTCAACGGTAATGACTCTGGCCGATATTGAAATGTTTTTTGGTCTTCTTGTTCTGATTGATATTTGGAGGCAGGTCCATACTCAAGATCATGTACCGGACTTGGGTGGTACTTGGGATCAAATTAAGGCATGGGACCAGGAAAGAAAGCCAGGTGATAAGCCTTAGGCAGAGATACTTGCTTTGCCCCTCCACATCATTACATACATGCATTCTCTCCTTCCCCCGAGAAAGGTGGACTGGGATAAATTGTCAGCTGGGCAGAAGAAAGATGAGAGTGTGTCTCAATTTGAAGGTACATTTCTAGATTATAGGGACAGGATTTGTCTATTGTGGGAGGTGTTCGTTTGTTTGCTAATAGATTTGTTTCTAATTTGCTTCCTGAAATTGCAACCCAACTGTAAGCTTCTGAGAGTACCTGATCCACCTTCTCTCCCTCTGTTATTTTGAATAAGGCACAATAGTATAAGCATAGGGATAATGAGAAAGAGGAGAGGACAGAGAGGAGGCATAAGGATTTGAAGATGAAGATGTTGTTGTAGCAGGCCTTCAGAGGGAACGTCAGAGGATGTGGTGGTCCTGCCCGACAGCTTCCACGCACTAGTAGGCAGCCGAATACTACACCTTTGGGGCCAAATCAGTGTGCGCACTGTAAGGAGGAGGAACATTGGAGTAGCGAGTGCCCCGTGCACTTTTAGAAGGTAGCAGCCCCTAGAGGTCGAGGATCACTTGGATGGGGTCGTGGATCTGGTGGGCTGATAGGGCACAGAGTGTTGCTGCCTCACAGGGTCTTTCTGATAATCATTATTTTGATGACCCTTGAGATGGACAGTACTACCATGATGATAACGAAATGGATGAGGCGACAGGTATGTCTTACAGCAAGGATAGCCAGGGGCAGAGTGAAGGATGGGTTCAGATACCTGTAGACCAGCGTGGTCCTTATGTTACTGCAGAATTGCGAGGTTCAACTAAGGAATTTTTGGTGGACACAGGTGTGGCGAAAAGTTCTCCTTCTCGGAATATGGTCCCTGGGGCGGCTCTGTCTCGCCATTATAATGTGTTGGTTGGTTTTTCCGGTGTACCGGTTGTAGGCCCCATTTCAAAACCTCTTGCATTGACTATTGGTCCTTTTACTGTGGATTCACCATTTCTGTCGACATCCAATTGTGGTGAGAATTTGATGGGTTTGGATTTGTTAAAGAAATTTGCTTGCCACAATTTATTGTTCTCCGGCCCAGATGTAGCATCTGCTAAGCAGTGTTTGTCTAAAGATGCTCCTCTTCTTGTTGAGTTTAAAGATGTGCCACCCACTCTGTGGTTGACAGGCGACACAGGTGTGGGACTGTTGCAGATATCGCTGGTTTCAATACATGTTAAAGATGGTGCTGTTCTGCTTCGTATCCCTCAGTATAAAATACTGCAGGCAGTAGCACAGCAAGCTTTATTGCAAATTATACAAGATTTGATTGGAAAGAGAGTGGTTGAGGAGACAACTGCTAGCATTTGTAATAGCCCCATTCTTACGCTTCTTAAAAGGGCGCCCACAGGATCTTCTGATGACCATGAAGATGTTTATCGTTTTGTGATTGATTTTCGAAAAGGTAATAAAATAGTAGTCCCTCAGTTTCCAGGGGTTCCTGATATTACTACTCTTTTGACAATGATTCCTTCTACTGCTACATTTTTCTCTGTCATTGATTTGAAAACGCATTCTTCAGTATTCCTATTCATCCAGATAGCAGGTATTTGTTTGGTTTTAATCTAGCTGGTAGAAGCTTTAGATTCTGTCGAACTCCTCAGGGATACACCCAAAGTCCAGAGTATTTACAGTCAAGCATTAAAGAATCAATTGGATTCCCTTTCACTTCCCCCAGGTAAGGTATTGGTGCAGTATGTTGATGACTTGCTCATTGTTTCTGATACAGAAGAAGGTTGTAGGGACGGTACAGTTGAGTTATTGTTGCATCTGGCACATCACGGACATAAAGTTTCTCTTTCTAAATTTCAGTATTGTTGACAGGAGGTCACCTATTAGGGTCACCTACTGTCAAAGGAGGGTAGGAGGTTGACCCCAAAGCGCATCAGTACCATTGTTAGAATGCCAGTTCCACAAACTCAGAAAGATGTGCCCGCTTTCATAGGTATCACTTCCTACTGTCAGCAGTGGATACCTAGCTACATGCTACTAATTAAACCCCTGCTTTCTCTAACATTAAAAGATGTGCATGAGCCCCTGCCTTGGATCTTTCAAATCTCAGCAGTGTTTTGAGCAATTGAAAACTGCGCTTTGTTCGGCTCCAGTACTTGGCACTCCAGACTACAATAAACCATTTGTGTTGTACGTTCATGAGATAGCCGGTTGCGCGCTTTCTGTTTTAACACAAAACTTTGGAGATAGGCAACGGCCCTGTGCTTATTACTCTGCTGTCCTTGACCCTGTCACAAGAGCCCTCCGGAGCTGTCTAAGAGCGGTCGCAGCTGTGGCCGTTTTTATCAGATAATTGGCTGGACTCGTACTTGATACTGATCTTACAGTCATGGTACCCCATGCTGTGGATACACTTTTGAATAAGACTAAGACACAGCACCTCACCAGTGCACGTCTGACTGGTTATGAATTAACATTGTTCACAAAACATATTACGATTAAAAGATGTGCCACTCTGAACCCAGCCACGTTACTGCCCCTCGTTTCTGTGAATGATGAGATTGATAAACATGATTGTATCTTCTGGACAGAAGAAGAGACAAAAGGATGGGTAGACTTTAGGCCTGGGCAAAAATTTCGTTCCGTTCGCGGAAATTGCGATAATTTGACATTTTTGCGTTCCGCGGAGAGCGCGAAAATGTCAAAAATTCCGGTTTCCGCAGCTTGGCGATAATTTGTTTCTTGCTCGCGCTGTAAAATGATACATTCTCGCGCGCGCGCGATCGCCTTACCTGAATCCCTGCGTTCGCCGACAAGTTTTCTTGATCCGGTCGCGTTCTCCATGAGATGTTGTATTGTTTTTAGCCATTTGCGCTGTCTCGCGACAGTTCGCGCCCGCAGTGACGTCATGCGTCGCGCGATCACGTCTTTCTTCTCGCGATCATGCACCGCGAGAACAACTCAAAACAAGATGGCCGCGCCTGCAAGCAACCACATGGGTAAGTTGGCGACCCGCAACCATGCAGAAAATCTCGCGAACATGCCGGAAAAAAACTTCTGCATCTTTGCGATATTTCTGCTTGTTTGCGATAATTTTAAACATTCTCGCGATAATTTGCGAAGGTTAATTCCGCAAATTCCGCCCACCCCTAGTAGACTTGACTTATGTTCCCTTATCTGACCCACAACGGGTACTATATGGCAATGGCTCTTGTTTTAAATTACCAGATGACACTACAACTGCTGCATATGCTGTCACCACACTACGCACAGTAGTTGAGACATCCTGAGTTCCTTATCAGTCGGCTCAAGCTGCCGAGCTTGTTGCCCTAATCGAAGCTTGAGAATTAAGTGAGGGATTGGTTTCAATAATTATACTGACATCCAATATGCTTTCGGGGTCGTGCATAACTTTGGGCGACTCTGGGCTGAGAGAATGTTTCTTCCCTCGCATGGCACTAAAATCCAGCACGGGCACCTTATATTTTGCGGCTTCTGTCTACTTTGACACTCCCTATGAAATTGGCCATAGTGAACTGTAGTGCTCACCGGAAAGTTACTGATGATGTAGGTAGGGAAAATGATTTTGCAGATCAGACAGCTAAAGAGATGGCCCGGACCACAAAGAAATGATTGTTTGTAGTAGGACCTGCTGGGTGGGTGACTGAGGGTACTATGTTTGAAGACACGCTTGAGAATGTGAAGGAGATTCAAAGCGAGGCCACAATAGAAGAGATAGCAATGTGGCAAGAAAGTACAGAACAATTGAACGATGAGGGATGTTGGATTGACAAGTCAGGGAAGCAGAGATGGATGTTGCCAGATGCATATGTTCTCCCTGTGGTTACAATGGCCCATGGACCAGCCCACATTAGTGCAAAGGGTATTTCAAGTTGCTAGATCCTGTATTACAGAATGACAACATTTTGAGGACTGCTGCACATTTAGTGAAGTATTGTATGGTGTGCATGATGCATAATTCCTGAAAAAGTACTCCTACCCCACCCGGCAATTTCGCACCACCTACTTTCCCTTTTGAAGTCCTTCAGGTGGAATTTATAGAGATGGAGCGGTGCAATAATCTGAAATGTTTCAGTAGTTGTTTGTGCTTTTAGTAAATGGGTTGAAGCGTATCCTACTAAAGACAATACGGCTGTTACGACTGCAAAGGTACTCCTGAAGGAGTTCTTTCCTTGTTTCGGCTTGCCCCATTTGATTTGGAGTGATAACGGAAGTCACTTTAATCCCATAGTAAATCAGTTAATTTGCGATGCTTTGCACATAAGACAGAAGTTTCATGCTGCAAACCAACCCTAGTCAGCAGGCTTGGTTGAGAAGTACAATGGTACTCTCAAGCTGAAGATGGCAAAGATTCAGGAAACAGCAGGGTTACAGTGGCCAGATGCTTCCCCATTAGCACTTTTGTCAACAAGAACTACAGCACATTCTAGGATAGGATTGTCACCGTATGAGGTCATGTTTGGGCACCCGACAGTTGTCTGGGGCGTTCCGGGTCATTTACGGTTTGCTGATATTGAGTACCATTTGTTGATTGATTATCTGTGCCAGTTAACTTAAAATTTGCATTCTAGTCACCAACATGTCTGTGCGTCGCTGCCAGTTACACCAGAGGGGCCCAGACACGACATTCATCCTGGGGATTTTGTCCTCATTCGTAATTTCGAGAAGAAGAAGAGTTTGGAGCCGCGTTGGAAGGGCCACTCCAGGTTTTGCTGGCAGCTCGCAACGCCATCAAATTTTCTGGACGTAAGAGCTGGATTCATGCCTCCCATTGCAAGAGGGTGCCCATGCCGTTGTCCTATGATCAGTGGGTCAAAGAAGGAGTATCTGGCCAGGAATGTGAGCAGGTTACTTGTTTTGTTCCATTCAGTGACGCTGTCCTCACATGGACGCAAAACAAGGAGAATGATGACATTCTGAAAGAGGCTGTCCCACCAGAGAAAAGAGCTATTCAGGAGCCTCTTTTCACATATACATCTGTGCCTGGAGTCACCAGGTACAATTTGCGGCCCCGGCTGGGGAATAGTGCACAAAAGGAGAAGTCAGATTAAACAGGGATGGACTGTGTAAGTTAGGGTGTTCTCTGATTTAGTACTAACGGGGTTAGTTTAGGGTGATGTGAGACTGGTGCACTGTTTTGACATTGGACAGGATAGATTGAACGTACTCTCTTAAGGAGTGCATTGTCCTGATAGACGTGGAATACATCAAGAGCTTAGGACAGAGCAAGCTCCACCGCTGGTGCTCAAGAGCGCAAAACGTTTGATGAACAATAGGAGCCTGTACCAGTAAGGCTCTGATGGACACTGGGAACTCGTATACCTCTCTTGATGGAGATTTGCCCCTTTTGTTTTATTATTTATTATGCACCCCTTTGGCAGAATGGTTGCTGACGAAGAACAGCCAGTAATTCCTCTCGTTCACATACGAAAATTTAGTCTACTAAGCAAAAACTGCTCTGTGCTGTTCTTGTGTTACTGCTGTTATTGATTTTGGGAGTGGTGTCTTGGATTTTGGGGTGTGGTTATAATACCCCATCATGTTCTACACACAGGATTGTTTCTCAAGTTCGTACAAAAATGACAGCACTGCGTAATGTATTTCTAGATACACATGAAAGGTTCTTCTGAAGAGGTACTGCTTGTTACCCTACTGAGTCTGACACTAGCTTATGGACTGCATATCCATAGTCACGTGTTAATTATACTTATACTCAGCTCCCTGGTTTCGTAGAAGAGAAAGGAGTGTTTGGGTTTGGTTACCAGGCCCATGTCTGTATTATCCAAAGCCAGGTATATGTTATCTAGGATGTAACAATAACAGTTATTGTGCCAATTTTTATATAGAAAAACAGAATGTAACATTGATAGGTCGGCAGTGCAAACAATTGACGGTACCCCGAGAGCCTGGTTATTACCCTGCATGTTGCCCAATCGTTAATTTTACCAACCTCATTTTGTATGTCAACTGCTCAGGGATAAGTTTGCATAAGGGCACATACTCTAGGGTAAACCCAAAAGACCCTAGTACCATTGGGTGGAATTCTTGGAATGCTGCTGTGGCTTATGATAGGCCTATTTATACACACCCAGGGTTTTTCTTTCTATCCGATGGGATTTATTTCAATATGCACAATGGTACAAATGATGTGTCCCTTGGGATGGTGTTGCCTCTAGGTGTGCCCTGTAAACATGCAAAGCCTAAGGTCAGATGGATTAAAATAACTTTGACAAAGGAATTTTGCGAGGGGGTGACAGACCTGGAGGCCAATAATTATAGTAATGGAATTATCTTTGGGTACATTCTTTCCTCCATTATTACTTATGGTGGTACTGTTATGGCCAGGGGTAAAAGGGCCAGGGAATATTTCGGGTGTAAATTGCGGATACTATCTAACTTCATTATAGTGGCTTTGCATGATATCACCACCCAATTAGAAAGTATGCAAATATATTCTGAGCAATTTAGATATGCTGTTGATTTCATTCTAGCTAAGATCGGTGGTGTGTGTGCAGTAGTAGGAGACCAGTGCATAGTCGGAATCACTAATATGGAAAAGAATATTACCCAACATTTTTTAAATATTTTGGAAAATGTTAAAGGAATGGAAAGCGGAAATTAGAGTTGGTCCCTCTTTGGTGGATGGGATTGGATCCTTGAAAGAGTGATCTATTTTGTTTTGATCCTGATTCCTTTTCTGTGTTCTGGTGCAGCGTCTCCCCTTATGTTGCTCCTACTGCACCACCTTTCTCACCCCTAAGAGAGTCTCAATCCATGATACTAATGCAACAATTATGATTCAAAAGGAAGTGAATGAACGTTTGCGGATAGACATGGGTATTTTTGAGCCTTCTTCCCTCCTTCTACTTCTCTTCCTGAAAATGAAGACATGGAATGTTCCTAAAATTACATTATCATGCTCTATTGAATGATATTTCTTTTGTTACCTTAATATGTTTGCTTAGTTCATGCTAAAAGGAGGAATCATGCTTTCTTATTGCTCTTAGTAAGTTAGCATTGACTGAGCAATTTTGTGTGTCCGGCGCCATTTTGTATGATGACTGAAACCAATCTTTTGCCATTTCCGAGAAACAGCCTTCTCTAGGTTATGTTTCTTTGGAACAGAGTTTTGCTACACTAATGGATGCACTGTTCTTATTAGTGCATACCTTTCCTTTAGATGTAAGCCCTCTCCCACATGCCTAGTGGGGGGCACAGGCAGTATGACCTTGACTAATAGATAATGTGTGCCCGGCTTCAGAACTGAAACTTACTCCTTTTTAATTTTTTGTTCAGTTGCAGTTTACTGGAAAATTCCATGGTGGGCATGTTTTCATTGATTCTAAAATGTACATAATGTATCGTTCTACTTGTTGAAGTCAGACTCTCTGCATCACTCTTAGCGACTGGGTAGACAGGGCTCCGCTCTGAGAAAACTTTGAATAATCAAATATTGTTTTGTATTCTCTACTGTCTGACCGACTCTTCATTTCGTAGAAGGCAGAGAGTTTGTCGTGGGTGACCCGAATCGGATCACTTCCTACAAGACGTTGCTACGTGGCATTCGGATCACCTACCGGCTGCGAACAATGACGCTAACTCTAGTGCCAAGGTGATAAAAAACTACACGATAATGCGAAGAAAGTGACGTCCAGCCAATTTGCGGCTAGAAAGTTCGAGCTAGTCGGCCAAACGTCACTTTTCAGCATCTAGCGGGGAAAAAACGTACAAATACACCGCTAAGGGAAAAAAGAAAAAAAATCACCTGAATGCAGAATGGGGCAGTCTGGACCAAGTTCAGCTCAGGACAACAACACCCCCCACCCCCTAACTCCACAACAGCCAGGATGACCAGCCGGAGTCCCATGGGAAGAGGAAGAGGAAATGCAGATTCAGTCAGGAGGAAAATGAGATCCTGATTGTGGGAATGACAGAGAATCAACACCAGCTCTTCGTCAGCTCCAAGGTGTCATTGGGGAACAAAAATGACATTTGGCAGTCCATTGTCAACAAGGTGAACTCTTTCCCAGAAGTCAAGAGGTCAGTGACCGACTTTAAGAAGCGCTGGCATGATGCCAAGCGCAAGACTAAGCAGAAACTGGCCAGCAATCATCAGGCAGCAATTCTGACCAGAGGTGGGAATCCAGAGCCATAAGAGGAGCTCAATCTATTGGAGGATCAGGAGTCTGCAGTCATCTGTTAGGAGATGGTGGTTGGAGTAGAGGGACAGGACAGTGCTGACTATGACCAACTACATCAGCAACAGGGTAAATACCAACCGGGACATTGGAGAGAAATGCGTAATGTTGTTTCATCCAGGTAGCCATGTCTCATCCCCCCACTGTGTGCAGGTCAGACGCTCGCCATATAGGTACCATGGGGCTTATTCACATGTCCTTTGATTTGTTGTTACATCTCTTTTTACTTCATTTAAAGTGGCATGCTGGTGATGCCAATAACTAAGGGCCATATGTATCAAGCAAAATTGCGATCGCAAATGCCGAAATTCACAGAATTTCGGTGTTTGCGATCGTAATTTTGCTTAGTGATATGTATGAGGCAAATCTGCGTGCAAAATAAGGAATCGCAAAATTTGCGCTTCCTTATTTTGCGATTGCATTTAAGGAATCGCAAATTTTGCGATTCCTTACATGCAATGTAAGAAGCTCCCAAAAAGTGCTATTCGGCCTTAAGGAATCGCAAATTACCACCAACTTCAAGTTGGTGGCAATTTGCGATTTTTTGAAAAATGCACTTTTTTGCATTTTTCAAAGTGCAATGTGAAGCACATACATGTCCTTAGGGCATGTATGTGCGCCACATGTGCACCCATGCTTATTTCAGGGGTGCAACAGGGTGTCCTTTTGACACCCTTGCACCCTTGAAATTGCATTCTCAATTTGCGATTCTTTAATTGCTAATCGCAAATTGAGAATGTCTACCAATTCATTCCTATAGGTATTCCTTAATTGCGAATCGCAATTTGAGATGCGCAATTAAGGAATATGTAGGATTCGAAAAACGTCTTGCAAATCCTACATACATAGCATTTTGCGATTCTCAAATAGCGATTCGCAAAAAATCGCTATTTGAGAATCGCAAATGACGGTTTTGATACATATGGCCCTAAGCACTGTGACGTGCTACTGTTTTGTGGTAGCCCTGCAGAAGCTGGCTAGTTGCTGCTACCTCATTGATTGTACTTTGCAGTTTGACGACTTTTTAAAAATGTTCTTTGCACTTTGATTATTTTTAAAAATATTTTAAAACTGGTTCCTTGCACTTGACCCACTTCTTAACATTCCTACCTTTTATTTTGAATGCGACCGCGGTGCCCGCTTGTAAGAGCGGGCCCGCCAGGATCGGTCTTATACAATAACAAATTGTATAAAGGAATAAATACAAAATGGTTTCTGTTTAGAGCAAATTTAATTACCGTCTCCACAATTATTATTTCTTGATGAATTGTATCAAAACATATTTATAATCTACATAGACAATAGCACCTGATCAAAGAAGAAAAAAAACACAAAAATGACATATATCACAACATCAATGTATAACACAATTACCCTAAATAAATTATTCTCACTAGTGTCCTCCTTACAGTTCTGGATGGACCACTAAGAGGTAGTCCAGATGGCACACTTAAAACTAATCAAATAGTACCAATCGTTCTGGTGTGACACCCTATAATTCCAAACAATCACTATGATTCCATCGACTCCTCCTTAGAAGCTCTAGTTTCCTCTCACCCCGGCAAAAAAAGCGCAATGCTATGACCGTGCAGCTTGTGACGTGCTGCTGTTTTGATCATTTTTATATTTTTAAAAATATTTTAAAACTGGTTCCTTGAACTTTGACCACTTCTTAACATTCCTACCTTTTATTTTGAACGCGACCGCGGTGCCCACCTGTAAGAGCGGGCCTGCCAGGATCGGTCAGCGCTCTAGTTTTCTCTCACCCCGGCATGAAAAGCGCGATGCTACTACCGCGCAGCCGGCGCATGCAGCCGGCTCACGCAGCCGGCGCACGCAGCCGGTGCACGCAGTTGGCGTGCGCAGCCGGCGCAACAACCCCGCGCCAAAGGCAAGCCCGTCTGCGCTCGTCAGCGTCCCGGAGGTGGCCGGCGCCGGCCTTGCTGCCGGTAAGACTCCTAAACACAATTCTCGCCTATGTTACAGTAGTCAGTCACTCCAGGAAATAAGTAAGGATGTGAGCTGCCGCTCCCACACCTGGAGACAAACAAAGTAGTCTGGCCTCAATGTAGCTGGGCTGCCTCTACCATAATGACAGGACTGATACAAAATCAGGGGGTTATGAGGAATTCCAGACCTCGCGAGGCAAAGTGGCCTCGGGAGACCGGCCAATTACGGGCCATGCTCCTCAACACCCAGTCCATGCAAACACATGCCCTTAATATCTTCGACTTATTTGGGGCTAGGAGCCCGGATTTCAAGTTTTTAACGGAGACATGGCTGAGCGATGCCTTAAATCCTATTATTGCCACTGCCATTCCTAACGGCTACCAGATGATCAGGAAGGATCGATCTGACGGCCCAGGTGGTGGTATTGCTATAATAAAAAATAAAAAAATTCATGCATGATAGTTCCTGGGGAAGATGTAGCCGGAGCTGAAAGTCTTGGGTTCCATCTGGGGGTGTCACCTCATCAATCGCTGGCGGGCCTCTGAATATATAGACACCCCGGCCCCGCCAGCATGTTCCTTGAGTCCGTCAGCAATTTGGTCTCCCCCTTTGTTATGAAATACAAACACTGCCTGGTGTTAGGCGATTTTAACATCCACATGGAAAATACAGACAAACCGGATTCTATCAGACTAAGGGAATCCTTGGAGATTTTCAAGCTGACCCCATACATCCAGCATTCTGCCAATGAAAAGGGACACACTCTGGATCAGGTCTTCTCCACTGTAAATATAGAAACGGGCCATCCCCTCCTGCTCGAGTGGTCTGATCGCTTTCTTCTCAATTTTTCAATTAAGAAGGAACCCAATCATCCCAAGTTTTATGGGAAGTCCCGCACGAGCAGTTTCAGACCTTTTCATTTAATTATATCTGATGCTCTGAGCACT
This sequence comes from Triturus cristatus, assembly GCF_964204655.1. Taxonomy (NCBI): domain Eukaryota; kingdom Metazoa; phylum Chordata; class Amphibia; order Caudata; family Salamandridae; genus Triturus; species Triturus cristatus. The sequence goes on along the minus strand of NC_140585.1, from coordinate 578,889,735 downwards.
GCTCTTAGTAGTCACCCGATTCCCTTCAGTGGTAATCTTGAGGATGATGTGGTTTGTTTGGATAATTGGCTCCAGCTCTGCCCGGGGGAGCTGGCACCCCAATCCTCGCGCTCCACCAAGGCCGCTCGTGCCTCTGCCCCATGGTTTACGGCAGCCCTCAGGAAAAGTAAGAGTGCCTGCAAACGCTTGGAGAGGGTCTGGCGGAAGAAGTTTGATCTAAATGATAAAGTGTCTTATAAACAGGCGCTGAAGTCTCATTACATATACATCTATGAGGAGAAAAAACTTTTTTTCTCCTCAAAAATTAATTCGGCAGATAATAAGTGTAAGGAGATATTTAAATTAGTTAGAGAATTTTCATCTCCAAGAGCGGTGGTCAGGACATTGACCTCTTCTGAGACATGGACAGCTCACATGGCCTCGTACTGCTTTGATAAAATTAAAAATATCCAAGACACTTTCCCTGTACATCCCCTTGCTCAAGATGTTTGAACAGAGCTTATGTCCCCATCCTTGCATGTAAGGGGACTATCCTTCATGCAGTTCCCCCCCTCCCCATGGTTAAATCACTTGAAATCATGAAAGCCCTGTAATCAGGCTCACCATCTGACCCGTGCCCAGCTACTGTTCCGGCATCAATAGTGGAGATAATCAATACGGCGGTGAATCGGATTCTGAATGCCTCACTGCAGCACGGGCTTATCCCCAACAGGTGGAAGAAGGCGCACATACTTCCCCTTTTGAAAAAGCTGTCAACCGATCCCGAGATAGCCTCAATTACATGCCTATATCCTGCTACCCTTCTACTGCAAAGCCCTGGAAAAATATGTATATCTTGTTACCACCACATATGTTGAAACCATCCAATTACTCCATCAGAGTCAGTCCGGCTTCAGGACACATTTCAGCACTGAAACAGCACTCTTGGAAGTTTCGGAAGCTATCAAGTATACTCTAGATCAGGGTGGCAAAGCCGTGCTGATACTATTGGATTTATCTGCGACCATTGATACCGTTCCCCATGACCGGCTCCTGCGGAGACTCGAGGAGTGCGGCTTTGTGGGCATGGTACTTGAGTGGGTTTCCTCCTTCTTGAAGGACCTCCAGCAAATAGTTTGGGCCCCACCCTTCTCTGCCCTTATTCCGCCCTTGAAGCTGGGAGTCCCGCAGGGCTCGATTCTGAGCCCTACACTTTTTAATATTTACATGACCCCTTTGGCGAATTTGGCAGAGGCCCATGGAGCAAAAATAGTATTGTACGCGGATGATACTCAGTTGCTCTTCACTTGCAACAGAGATGCAGATTTCAGCGGAGATGTGATTAACACCTGCCTGTCAGACGTGTTTTCCTGGATGCAACTGAATCAACTGAAATATAATTCCAAAAAATCAGAGATTATATTCTTTGGCCTCCCTCCTAGTAACATGTGGCAAAACTGGTGCCCTCTGGACATGTCTCCTCCTATGACCTCCGTAAAGACAGTCAAAAATTTAGGAGTGAAGCTGGAGGACACCTTATCCATGAATGCCCAGTTTCAAGCAGTAGCTGAAAAATGTTTTTGCTTAATTAAAATGTTAAAGCAGTTATTGCCCCTTCTTTCGGTCACACACAGGAAAACAGTGGTCCAGGCTTTGATTGTATCTAGGCTGGACTATGTAAACATCCTGTACCTAGGGTTACCAGAGTATTTGTTGACTTGTCTGCAGGGAATAGCACTCATTACAACGAGTACCATTACAACGTGGTTATTAGTACACGTTGTCAATTACAATGAGATACCATTACAACTCAAACTTTTACCCCTACTATGCCTTTACCACGCATGCCATTACAATGCAAAAACATGCGTGGTAAAGGTATAGTCATGGTAAAAGTTTCTGAGGTAAGTGACAGTCCTCTCACTACATTTACAGTACCCAGCACGACCCCCTACACTACCCTAAACCCTAAAACACTACCCCCACCATGACCCCCTACACTACACAAACACAACAAAAATACCCGAAACCATAAAACACTACCCCCAGCACGACACCCTACACTACACAAACACCACTACACTACCCTGAAACACTACCCCCAGCACGACCCCTCGACCCCCAGTCATGTCACTACACTCAAACACTACCGAGCACAACCCCCCTACATTACCCTAAACCCTAAAACACTACCCTACACTACACAAACACCACAACACTACCCTAAACCCTAAAACACTACCCCCAGCACGACCCTCTACACTACACCAACACCACTACACTATCCTAAACCCTAAAACACTACCCCCAGCATGACCCCCGACCCCAGTCCGGTCCTTACACTCAAACACTACCCTGCATGACCCTCCGACATGACCCTGAACCCTAAAACACTACCCTACACTACACAAACTCCATAACACTACCCTACACCCTAAAACACAACCCCAGCACGACCCCCTACACTACACAAACACCACTACACTACCCTAAACCCTAAAACACTACCCCCAGCACGATCCCCAACTCCCAGTCCAGTCCCTATGATGGAGCAGGGTTTTTACTTTAAAACCGAATACGGGCTTCATTTTCGCATGTTATAACTAAAAGTACTACTGATTAATTATTAAGTATTAAAGGTTTGTCGAATGTTGTCTAATCAACCTTATTAACAAGAGAATTACACGTGGGAATGCTATTGCATGGCTAAAATAATAAGTGAACTAAGTTGGTGAGCAAACTGACAGAAATGGATGTTGCTTATGTGATGTTATTGTGTTTGCGCTTATAATTAATATGCATTAATGGCTTTAAATGTCGCAAATGGCTAGATAAATACATACACATAAGGGTATTAGTAGGGAAATAACACTGTATAATCATTTCCATGTAGTAATTATGTTTTGTGTTTATTCTTGCTTAAAGTTGTCCATTGTGGCCTGTCATAAAATGGCCACCACCCGCAGCCTGCATTGGAGTTGCTGGAAATTTACAAAAAGGCTTCGCTCTGCCTATGACCTTGCACCTCTGATGAACTGAAAAGCCATAAGCATAATGACAAGTCCGGGACATCTGCCAAAAGCCCCTGGAAGACGGAAAAGTTACAAAAGTGAAAATATTGACTATACGAATTTGTTTTGAACCCACTATTGAAACAAATTCACCTAGTAGAGACATCCGTAAAAGTATCGAATTAGTCATGGACGTTCAATTCTGTTATTCATTATTTGGGACAATCTATGCGTGAGAAAATCTCGCATAATATCGAAAAAGTACCAAGATGACATTATTTCCGCCAAATCATCCGTTCTGAATAAAGAAATGTAACTTTTAGAATGTAAATTTTAGTATAAATAATAGTAGGCTAGAGAGGTCTAGCGCCACTTCTTCCCGAGCTGATGATGCGAGGTCCCTATGCTGACGAAGAGGATGGAGACTCTACATGACTGCAGGAAACTCTGTTTCTCCTACTGAGGACCGGTTTTGACTTAGGATCTGACATTTAGACAGAATAGGTAATTATGAGAGAAATGAATTTGCATTTTAATTGGCTTTTCTTACAATTTTAGATAAATGAACCATCTGTTTGAATTCCTGTCTCGGGTGGTTATTTCTTGTCATGTTGATTGAATTTATTGTGTATTCTTTGAAATGTATTTTACTAGATTCACAAGCAACTAAGCTGGTCGCATTGACCACATAGTACAGGCGTATTGGATAGGTATATTATGAGAGTGTTTTCCCTCTTTTGCAAGGCACGGATAGAGTGATTTAGGTATGAATGTTGGTGTAATGGGCCCCACCAGCGTGTGATGTGTGTATGCGTGTGTGACTGTGAAATCATTCCGTCCATGGAAGTAGAGGGGATTCGGAAGCTCCGATCTGCACCAGTTTCATGGTAGCAGAATGATGGTTAGCTATTGTCTTGGTCTAGCGAAATTGCGTGTATATAGGCTTGTTGATTATTGATTGATATTTGTACTAACACTTTATGTTGAAGTCGTGTTGAGTTTTATGTATTGTGAACGGCTTCTGGGACGTAGGAAGTCGGTGACAGTTCCGTAGTAGAGCAGAGGGAGTGTTGCTCTCAGAAAAGGCGGGATTGTTGGCCCTGTATGCAGACAGGGAAAACGTGTGACAATTGAAGTTGCACATCGCATTGTCTGGGTTCGATGAGGTAGCATCGCCGAGTGTTGCCATTAGAAATGTATTTTCTGTGTGAAAGAAGAGTGTATGATAGCGAAGGTTATCTGTAAATCTCTGGTCTTAAGTCCCAGGGATCCGTAAGGTATTCCGTTAAAGCTTACCGCTAGAGAAGTAATAGGTATTCTCGGAGCTTGTTAGAAGGACAGGGCAGAGGTAAGCGCTGCTTTGTTGACGTGTGATATAATTCTGTAGTAGGACAGACTGTTCGCTGTTCTCGGGAAAGACAGAATTCTGTGTGAATGTACTACATTTTCTGGTATGAAAGTGCGTGAATGAGAAGGCGTTTGGTTAATTAGGAGACTCTTAGGAACTTTCCGGACGGAAACAGTTAATTAATGCTTGTTAGAAGGGTAAAGTAGAGGGATGTGCTACTTTATCAACGGAAGTAACGATTCTGTAGTAGGGCAGAGGTAAGCGCTGCTCTCGGGAAAGGCAGAATTCTCGTGGGAAAGGTCTTTTGCTGTTCTGTAGCTAGCGAAGCAGACAATGGAGATGTTTGTATGTTGTAACTAATAGACTCGTAGAAGTTGAAACAAAGTCTACTAAGTACTCTTGTAAAGGAGGGTTAGACGAGAAACAGGAGACAAGAGCAGAAGCGACTGCAGCAACTGCTGACGTCAGGGAGACCGCGCTGTGATTGGACAGTGGGTTGGAACAGTGGAAGCACGGTGATTGGTGTGCTAGTGAACGCCGCACTAGGATTGGGAGACATACAGGGTGACGAAGACGCTCCAGGATTGGTGCGTTAGTGTGAGTCGCGCTAGGATTCGCGGACTGAGTCAGTGACATAAACGCTCCAGATTGGTGCGTTAGTGTGTGTCGCGTTGCAATTGGATAAGACATCGTACAGTTGTAGAACAGACTAAGAGTTACGGAAAACAGGAAAATGTATTACCATAACGGAGAGAGAAAAAATAAGTCCTTATTCAGTAAAGTAAAGACCTGGTTTGACAAGGATAAGGATATTATAACTAGGGAAGGAGAGTTACTTCCTCCGACCAGAACCCCTGCATCCTTTATGGTTGCAAAATATGGGTATCATACCTGTATTTGGTTAGACAACTGGGCGAAGTATACTAGAGAGGATGGGGTTTTGGCTTTCCCAGAACATGGCTCATTTAATCTGGCCGTGTTAAGAAATTTACGGGAGAAGATGATGATTCTAGAGCCTCGGCCTAGGCCGACGCAATTCGAGGCATTGGTGGAATGGGAAGATGAAGTACATGAGCGAGAAAAGCAGAGGAGTGGGGGTAACTACAGGTACATGTTTGGGCGAAAGTATGATCGCGAAACCCATCATGAACGGATGAGAAGGTGGCGTGATGCCAGTATGACTGAGGGATTATATCCTGTAAGAACAGTAGAGGAATCAGGAGGAAGAAAGTGTACCGAGAAAGAACATAATGTAGAACCCAGGAGATATGGGGCAAATGAGTCTGATGATGATGTCTTAGAGGACATGCTCTATAAAAGACCACCCCCGTATAGACGAGAACCAGAGGTAGAGACAGCAGTGACCCCGATGAGAGACACCCTGCGGATTATTAAAACAGAGGGTACCACCCCTGGGTTGAAAAGCAGTTGTTCTCTGGCGGAAAGAGAAAGAGAGAGAGATAGAGAGAGAGAGAAAAATAGAGAGAGAGAAAGAGAAAGAGAAAGAGAAAGAGAGAGAGAAAGAGAGAGAGAGAGAGAGAGAGAGAGAGAGAGGGAAAGAGAGAGAGAGATAGAAAGAGAGAATGAACTTGAGGATGAAAAGACCAGAGAACTAGCAAGAACTACCTTTGAACTGACAGAGAAAATCAGAGAACTGACTAAAAATCTTGAGGCAGTTACAGTGCCTGTGACAATAGGCCCGGTTATGCCAATTTTTGACAAGCAGAGGACGGGTGAGAATGGATTGACGGTACCATATGTGGAAAGTAGATTGATTGTTCCTCCGGAGCAGGCAGAAATGAGAGCAGGATAAACTCAGTGGAAAACAGGAGAAAATCAGTGGAGACATACCATATGTGGAGGAGAATTGAGTATGCAGACTAATTCAATTTTGAATTCTGGATGTATGGAAGGAAATAGAGGATCAATTTTAGAACCGCAAAGAATGACAGAACCAGGGGGTGCAGAAAAATCTGTGATAACTGCTGAGGATTTGAATGATTGGCTGAAAACTTTACAGAAAAAGGAGAAAGAGTCACAGGGAATTGATGTAGCTAGGCTACGTATGGAAATGGAAGAGATGATAGTAGGTACAATACCTATAGAAACGCTGAAGGATTATCGAGAAAGGGAGATCCTTTTCCTCTCTAAGAGCGTCACATGGAGAGCAAAGAATATACACGACAGGTTAAAAGGAATAGCCAGTGAATTGGGAATTGACATGGATAAGGTGAAAGCTTTACAAAAGACTTACCGAGTGGATTTTTCAGATAAGGATATTGAAAATCTGAACAATGCAGGCCGAAAAGGACAGATTAAGGAAATGATTGCCTTGCTGAAGAAATGGGGAGATGTAGAAAGATGGAAAGACAGATGGTACCGAAAGCGAGAGGATGGGCCAGATAGAACTTACTCAGCATTTCCTCTGAAAGAAAAAGAAAAAGCAGTGACAGCTTACCCCATGAGAGAGATTCCAGGAGGTGGGTACGTACATGTCCCATGGACCAGACAGGATATTTTATCATTTACGAATGATTTCCCTCGTCTAAGGGAAAAGCCTGTTGAGTGGTACAGGCCGGTCGACAGATTTGTAAAACTGTCAAAAGTACTGTGGATTGACCTGAATAGTCTGTTTGATATAATTGTACCAGCAGACTTGTGGGCAGAATGTAAAATAGTCATAGACTGGCCCACTAAGGAATACCCGAGAGACCCAAAAACAGGAGCTCTAGACCCGGAGGTCATGAAGAAGTATGAGCAGGTTATGGCCTTCCTGAAAAATAAAGTACCCCCCAAGGAAACAGACTGGGTTAAAATAGACCGAACACATCAAGAATTGAAAGAATCAGTCCATGCTTACTATGAAAGACTGATACTAGCTTTTAAGCAGTTCAGTGGAGATGAACACTTGGGTGACAAGGATCTCAGCCATTTTGTGTATAGATTTGTGTACGGTTTGCGGTCTGAAATCAATGAAATGATACGGCAGCACACCGTAGACTGGCAGAGTAAGAAGATTGATGAGATTCTGAGACATGCGAAATACTTCAGTGATGAGATTGAGGCAAAGCAGAAAAAGCTAAAAGAAAAGGCGATGTGGGCACAGGTGAAAGTTGCAGAAAGATAGGAAGCTCAGTTGGTTGAACAGGCAAATAACCCAGGAAATAAGCCCAGGTTTGGTCCGGGAAAAGGAAAGGGAAACATTGAGGAAGCCAAGAAAAGGTTTCCCCGCCACAACTGTGGAAAATTGGGGCACTGGAAATCCGAGTGTAAGAATCCACCGTCTACTAACGAAGAAAATCCCTCATTGAATTCACAGGTGCAGAGTGAGGGGTGTGGTCAGCATCGGCAACAGCAGAAGGCTCTACCCTACACTACACAAACACCACAACACTACCCTAAACCCTAAAACACTACCCCCAGCACGACCCTCTACACTACACCAACACCACTACACTATCCTAAACCCTAAAACACTACCCCCAGCATGACCCCCGACCCCAGTCCGGTCCTTACACTCAAACACTACCCTGCATGACCCTCCGACATGACCCTGAACCCTAAAACACTACCCTACACTACACAAACTCCATAACACTACCCTACACCCTAAAACACAACCCCAGCACGACCCCCTACACTACACAAACACCACTACACTACCCTAAACCCTAAAACACTACCCCCAGCACGATCCCCAACTCCCAGTCCAGTCCCTATGATGGAGCAGGGTTTTTACTTTAAAACCGAATACGGGCTTCATTTTCGCATGTTATAACTAAAAGTACTACTGATTAATTATTAAGTATTAAAGGTTTGTCGAATGTTGTCTAATCAACCTTATTAACAAGAGAATTACACGTGGGAATGCTATTGCATGGCTAAAATAATAAGTGAACTAAGTTGGTGAGCAAACTGACAGAAATGGATGTTGCTTATGTGATGTTATTGTGTTTGCGCTTATAATTAATATGCATTAATGGCTTTAAATGTCGCAAATGGCTAGATAAATACATACACATAAGGGTATTAGTAGGGAAATAACACTGTATAATCATTTCCATGTAGTAATTATGTTTTGTGTTTATTCTTGCTTAAAGTTGTCCATTGTGGCCTGTCATAAAATGGCCACCACCCGCAGCCTGCATTGGAGTTGCTGGAAATTTACAAAAAGGCTTCGCTCTGCCTATGACCTTGCACCTCTGATGAACTGAAAAGCCATAAGCATAATGACAAGTCCGGGACATCTGCCAAAAGCCCCTGGAAGACGGAAAAGTTACAAAAGTGAAAATATTGACTATACGAATTTGTTTTGAACCCACTATTGAAACAAATTCACCTAGTAGAGACATCCGTAAAAGTATCGAATTAGTCATGGACGTTCAATTCTGTTATTCATTATTTGGGACAATCTATGCGTGAGAAAATCTCGCATAATATCGAAAAAGTACCAAGATGACATTATTTCCGCCAAATCATCCGTTCTGAATAAAGAAATGTAACTTTTAGAATGTAAATTTTAGTATAAATAATAGTAGGCTAGAGAGGTCTAGCGCCACTTCTTCCCGAGCTGATGATGCGAGGTCCCTATGCTGACGAAGAGGATGGAGACTCTACATGACTGCAGGAAACTCTGTTTCTCCTACTGAGGACCGGTTTTGACTTAGGATCTGACATTTAGACAGAATAGGTAATTATGAGAGAAATGAATTTGCATTTTAATTGGCTTTTCTTACAATTTTAGATAAATGAACCATCTGTTTGAATTCCTGTCTCGGGTGGTTATTTCTTGTCATGTTGATTGAATTTATTGTGTATTCTTTGAAATGTATTTTACTAGATTCACAAGCAACTAAGCTGGTCGCATTGACCACATAGTACAGGCGTATTGGATAGGTATATTATGAGAGTGTTTTCCCTCTTTTGCAAGGCACGGATAGAGTGATTTAGGTATGAATGTTGGTGTAATGGGCCCCACCAGCGTGTGATGTGTGTATGCGTGTGTGACTGTGAAATCATTCCGTCCATGGAAGTAGAGGGGATTCGGAAGCTCCGATCTGCACCAGTTTCATGGTAGCAGAATGATGGTTAGCTATTGTCTTGGTCTAGCGAAATTGCGTGTATATAGGCTTGTTGATTATTGATTGATATTTGTACTAACACTTTATGTTGAAGTCGTGTTGAGTTTTATGTATTGTGAACGGCTTCTGGGACGTAGGAAGTCGGTGACAGTTCCGTAGTAGAGCAGAGGGAGTGTTGCTCTCAGAAAAGGCGGGATTGTTGGCCCTGTATGCAGACAGGGAAAACGTGTGACAATTGAAGTTGCACATCGCATTGTCTGGGTTCGATGAGGTAGCATCGCCGAGTGTTGCCATTAGAAATGTATTTTCTGTGTGAAAGAAGAGTGTATGATAGCGAAGGTTATCTGTAAATCTCTGGTCTTAAGTCCCAGGGATCCGTAAGGTATTCCGTTAAAGCTTACCGCTAGAGAAGTAATAGGTATTCTCGGAGCTTGTTAGAAGGACAGGGCAGAGGTAAGCGCTGCTTTGTTGACGTGTGATATAATTCTGTAGTAGGACAGACTGTTCGCTGTTCTCGGGAAAGACAGAATTCTGTGTGAATGTACTACATTTTCTGGTATGAAAGTGCGTGAATGAGAAGGCGTTTGGTTAATTAGGAGACTCTTAGGAACTTTCCGGACGGAAACAGTTAATTAATGCTTGTTAGAAGGGTAAAGTAGAGGGATGTGCTACTTTATCAACGGAAGTAACGATTCTGTAGTAGGGCAGAGGTAAGCGCTGCTCTCGGGAAAGGCAGAATTCTCGTGGGAAAGGTCTTTTGCTGTTCTGTAGCTAGCGAAGCAGACAATGGAGATGTTTGTATGTTGTAACTAATAGACTCGTAGAAGTTGAAACAAAGTCTACTAAGTACTCTTGTAAAGGAGGGTTAGACGAGAAACAGGAGACAAGAGCAGAAGCGACTGCAGCAACTGCTGACGTCAGGGAGACCGCGCTGGGATTGGACAGTGGGTTGGAACAGTGGAAGCACGGTGATTGGTGTGCTAGTGAACGCCGCACTAGGATTGGGAGACATACAGGGTGACGAAGACGCTCCAGGATTGGTGCGTTAGTGTGAGTCGCGCTAGGATTCGCGGACTGAGTCAGTGACATAAACGCTCCAGATTGGTGCGTTAGTGTGTGTCGCGTTGCAATTGGATAAGACATCGTACAGTTGTAGAACAGACTAAGAGTTACGGAAAACAGGAAAATGTATTACCATAACGGAGAGAGAAAAAATAAGTCCTTATTCAGTAAAGTAAAGACCTGGTTTGACAAGGATAAGGATATTATAACTAGGGAAGGAGAGTTACTTCCTCCGACCAGAACCCCTGCATCCTTTATGGTTGCAAAATATGGGTATCATACCTGTATTTGGTTAGACAACTGGGCGAAGTATACTAGAGAGGATGGGGTTTTGGCTTTCCCAGAACATGGCTCATTTAATCTGGCCGTGTTAAGAAATTTACGGGAGAAGATGATGATTCTAGAGCCTCGGCCTAGGCCGACGCAATTCGAGGCATTGGTGGAATGGGAAGATGAAGTACATGAGCGAGAAAAGCAGAGGAGTGGGGGTAACTACAGGTACATGTTTGGGCGAAAGTATGATCGCGAAACCCATCATGAACGGATGAGAAGGTGGCGTGATGCCAGTATGACTGAGGGATTATATCCCGTAAGAACAGTAGAGGAATCAGGAGGAAGAAAGTGTACCGAGAAAGAACATAATGTAGAACCCAGGAGATATGGGGCAAATGAGTCTGATGATGATGTCTTAGAGGACATGCTCTATAAAAGACCACCCCCGTATAGACGAGAACCAGAGGTAGAGACAGCAGTGACCCCGATGAGAGACACCCTGCGGATTATTAAAACAGAGGGTACCACCCCTGGGTTGAAAAGCAGTTGTTCTCTGGCGGAAAGAGAAAGAGAGAGAGATAGAGAGAGAGAGAAAAATAGAGAGAGAGAAAGAGAAAGAGAAAGAGAAAGAGAGAGAGAAAGAGAGAGAGAGAGAGAGAGAGAGAGGGAAAGAGAGAGAGAGATAGAAAGAGAGAATGAACTTGAGGATGAAAAGACCAGAGAACTAGCAAGAACTACCTTTGAACTGACAGAGAAAATCAGAGAACTGACTAAAAATCTTGAGGCAGTTACAGTGCCTGTGACAATAGGCCCGGTTATGCCAATTTTTGACAAGCAGAGGACGGGTGAGAATGGATTGACGGTACCATATGTGGAAAGTAGATTGATTGTTCCTCCGGAGCAGGCAGAAATGAGAGCAGGATAAACTCAGTGGAAAACAGGAGAAAATCAGTGGAGACATACCATATGTGGAGGAGAATTGAGTATGCAGACTAATTCAATTTTGAATTCTGGATGTATGGAAGGAAATAGAGGATCAATTTTAGAACCGCAAAGAATGACAGAACCAGGGGGTGCAGAAAAATCTGTGATAACTGCTGAGGATTTGAATGATTGGCTGAAAACTTTACAGAAAAAGGAGAAAGAGTCACAGGGAATTGATGTAGCTAGGCTACGTATGGAAATGGAAGAGATGATAGTAGGTACAATACCTATAGAAACGCTGAAGGATTATCGAGAAAGGGAGATCCTTTTCCTCTCTAAGAGCGTCACATGGAGAGCAAAGAATATACACGACAGGTTAAAAGGAATAGCCAGTGAATTGGGAATTGACATGGATAAGGTGAAAGCTTTACAAAAGACTTACCGAGTGGATTTTTCAGATAAGGATATTGAAAATCTGAACAATGCAGGCCGAAAAGGACAGATTAAGGAAATGATTGCCTTGCTGAAGAAATGGGGAGATGTAGAAAGATGGAAAGACAGATGGTACCGAAAGCGAGAGGATGGGCCAGATAGAACTTACTCAGCATTTCCTCTGAAAGAAAAAGAAAAAGCAGTGACAGCTTACCCCATGAGAGAGATTCCAGGAGGTGGGTACGTACATGTCCCATGGACCAGACAGGATATTTTATCATTTACGAATGATTTCCCTCGTCTAAGGGAAAAGCCTGTTGAGTGGTACAGGCCGGTCGACAGATTTGTAAAACTGTCAAAAGTACTGTGGATTGACCTGAATAGTCTGTTTGATATAATTGTACCAGCAGACTTGTGGGCAGAATGTAAAATAGTCATAGACTGGCCCACTAAGGAATACCCGAGAGACCCAAAAACAGGAGCTCTAGACCCGGAGGTCATGAAGAAGTATGAGCAGGTTATGGCCTTCCTGAAAAATAAAGTACCCCCCAAGGAAACAGACTGGGTTAAAATAGACCGAACACATCAAGAATTGAAAGAATCAGTCCATGCTTACTATGAAAGACTGATACTAGCTTTTAAGCAGTTCAGTGGAGATGAACACTTGGGTGACAAGGATCTCAGCCATTTTGTGTATAGATTTGTGTACGGTTTGCGGTCTGAAATCAATGAAATGATACGGCAGCACACCGTAGACTGGCAGAGTAAGAAGATTGATGAGATTCTGAGACATGCGAAATACTTCAGTGATGAGATTGAGGCAAAGCAGAAAAAGCTAAAAGAAAAGGCGATGTGGGCACAGGTGAAAGTTGCAGAAAGATAGGAAGCTCAGTTGGTTGAACAGGCAAATAACCCAGGAAATAAGCCCAGGTTTGGTCCGGGAAAAGGAAAGGGAAACATTGAGGAAGCCAAGAAAAGGTTTCCCCGCCACAACTGTGGAAAATTGGGGCACTGGAAATCCGAGTGTAAGAATCCACCGTCTACTAACGAAGAAAATCCCTCATTGAATTCACAGGTGCAGAGTGAGGGGTGTGGTCAGCATCGGCAACAGCAGAAGGCTCTACCCTACACTACACAAACACCACAACACTACCCTAAACCCTAAAACACTACCCCCAGCACGACCCTCTACACTACACCAACACCACTACACTATCCTAAACCCTAAAACACTACCCCCAGCATGACCCCCGACCCCAGTCCGGTCCTTACACTCAAACACTACCCTGCATGACCCTCCGACATGACCCTGAACCCTAAAACACTACCCTACACTACACAAACTCCATAACACTACCCTACACCCTAAAACACAACCCCAGCACGACCCCCTACACTACACAAACACCACTACACTACCCTAAACCCTAAAACACTACCCCCAGCACGATCCCCAACTCCCAGTCCAGTCCCTATGATGGAGCAGGGTTTTTACTTTAAAACCGAATACGGGCTTCATTTTCGCATGTTATAACTAAAAGTACTACTGATTAATTATTAAGTATTAAAGGTTTGTCGAATGTTGTCTAATCAACCTTATTAACAAGAGAATTACACGTGGGAATGCTATTGCATGGCTAAAATAATAAGTGAACTAAGTTGGTGAGCAAACTGACAGAAATGGATGTTGCTTATGTGATGTTATTGTGTTTGCGCTTATAATTAATATGCATTAATGGCTTTAAATGTCGCAAATGGCTAGATAAATACATACACATAAGGGTATTAGTAGGGAAATAACACTGTATAATCATTTCCATGTAGTAATTATGTTTTGTGTTTATTCTTGCTTAAAGTTGTCCATTGTGGCCTGTCATAAAATGGCCACCACCCGCAGCCTGCATTGGAGTTGCTGGAAATTTACAAAAAGGCTTCGCTCTGCCTATGACCTTGCACCTCTGATGAACTGAAAAGCCATAAGCATAATGACAAGTCCGGGACATCTGCCAAAAGCCCCTGGAAGACGGAAAAGTTACAAAAGTGAAAATATTGACTATACGAATTTGTTTTGAACCCACTATTGAAACAAATTCACCTAGTAGAGACATCCGTAAAAGTATCGAATTAGTCATGGACGTTCAATTCTGTTATTCATTATTTGGGACAATCTATGCGTGAGAAAATCTCGCATAATATCGAAAAAGTACCAAGATGACATTATTTCCGCCAAATCATCCGTTCTGAATAAAGAAATGTAACTTTTAGAATGTAAATTTTAGTATAAATAATAGTAGGCTAGAGAGGTCTAGCGCCACTTCTTCCCGAGCTGATGATGCGAGGTCCCTATGCTGACGAAGAGGACGGAGACTCTACATGACTGCAGGAAACTCTGTTTCTCCTACTGAGGACCGGTTTTGACTTAGGATCTGACATTTAGACAGAATAGGTAATTATGAGAGAAATGAATTTGCATTTTAATTGGCTTTTCTTACAATTTTAGATAAATGAACCATCTGTTTGAATTCCTGTCTCGGGTGGTTATTTCTTGTCATGTTGATTGAATTTATTGTGTATTCTTTGAAATGTATTTTACTAGATTCACAAGCAACTAAGCTGGTCGCATTGACCACATAGTACAGGCGTATTGGATAGGTATATTATGAGAGTGTTTTCCCTCTTTTGCAAGGCACGGATAGAGTGATTTAGGTATGAATGTTGGTGTAATGGGCCCCACCAGCGTGTGATGTGTGTATGCGTGTGTGACTGTGAAATCATTCCGTCCATGGAAGTAGAGGGGATTCGGAAGCTCCGATCTGCACCAGTTTCATGGTAGCAGAATGATGGTTAGCTATTGTCTTGGTCTAGCGAAATTGCGTGTATATAGGCTTGTTGATTATTGATTGATATTTGTACTAACACTTTATGTTGAAGTCGTGTTGAGTTTTATGTATTGTGAACGGCTTCTGGGACGTAGGAAGTCGGTGACAGTTCCGTAGTAGAGCAGAGGGAGTGTTGCTCTCAGAAAAGGCGGGATTGTTGGCCCTGTATGCAGACAGGGAAAACGTGTGACAATTGAAGTTGCACATCGCATTGTCTGGGTTCGATGAGGTAGCATCGCCGAGTGTTGCCATTAGAAATGTATTTTCTGTGTGAAAGAAGAGTGTATGATAGCGAAGGTTATCTGTAAATCTCTGGTCTTAAGTCCCAGGGATCCGTAAGGTATTCCGTTAAAGCTTACCGCTAGAGAAGTAATAGGTATTCTCGGAGCTTGTTAGAAGGACAGGGCAGAGGTAAGCGCTGCTTTGTTGACGTGTGATATAATTCTGTAGTAGGACAGACTGTTCGCTGTTCTCGGGAAAGACAGAATTCTGTGTGAATGTACTACATTTTCTGGTATGAAAGTGCGTGAATGAGAAGGCGTTTGGTTAATTAGGAGACTCTTAGGAACTTTCCGGACGGAAACAGTTAATTAATGCTTGTTAGAAGGGTAAAGTAGAGGGATGTGCTACTTTATCAACGGAAGTAACGATTCTGTAGTAGAGCAGAGGTAAGCGCTGCTCTCGGGAAAGGCAGAATTCTCGTGGGAAAGGTCTTTTGCTGTTCTGTAGCTAGCGAAGCAGACAATGGAGATGTTTGTATGTTGTAACTAATAGACTCGTAGAAGTTGAAACAAAGTCTACTAAGTACTCTTGTAAAGGAGGGTTAGACGAGAAACAGGAGACAAGAGCAGAAGCGACTGCAGCAACTGCTGACGTCAGGGAGACCGCGCTGTGATTGGACAGTGGGTTGGAACAGTGGAAGCACGGTGATTGGTGTGCTAGTGAACGCCGCACTAGGATTGGGAGACATACAGGGTGACGAAGACGCTCCAGGATTGGTGCGTTAGTGTGAGTCGCGCTAGGATTCGCGGACTGAGTCAGTGACATAAACGCTCCAGATTGGTGCGTTAGTGTGTGTCGCGTTGCAATTGGATAAGACATCGTACAGTTGTAGAACAGACTAAGAGTTACGGAAAACAGGAAAATGTATTACCATAACGGAGAGAGAAAAAATAAGTCCTTATTCAGTAAAGTAAAGACCTGGTTTGACAAGGATAAGGATATTATAACTAGGGAAGGAGAGTTACTTCCTCCGACCAGAACCCCTGCATCCTTTATGGTTGCAAAATATGGGTATCATACCTGTATTTGGTTAGACAACTGGGCGAAGTATACTAGAGAGGATGGGGTTTTGGCTTTCCCAGAACATGGCTCATTTAATCTGGCCGTGTTAAGAAATTTACGGGAGAAGATGATGATTCTAGAGCCTCGGCCTAGGCCGACGCAATTCGAGGCATTGGTGGAATGGGAAGATGAAGTACATGAGCGAGAAAAGCAGAGGAGTGGGGGTAACTACAGGTACATGTTTGGGCGAAAGTATGATCGCGAAACCCATCATGAACGGATGAGAAGGTGGCATGATGCCAGTATGACTGAGGGATTATATCCCGTAAGAACAGTAGAGGAATCAGGAGGAAGAAAGTGTACCGAGAAAGAACATAATGTAGAACCCAGGAGATATGGGGCAAATGAGTCTGATGATGATGTCTTAGAGGACATGCTCTATAAAAGACCACCCCCGTATAGACGAGAACCAGAGGTAGAGACAGCAGTGACCCCGATGAGAGACACCCTGCGGATTATTAAAACAGAGGGTACCACCCCTGGGTTGAAAAGCAGTTGTTCTCTGGCGGAAAGAGAAAGAGAGAGAGATAGAGAGAGAGAGAAAAATAGAGAGAGAGAAAGAGAAAGAGAAAGAGAAAGAGAGAGAGAAAGAGAGAGAGAGAGAGAGAGAGAGAGGGAAAGAGAGAGAGAGATAGAAAGAGAGAATGAACTTGAGGATGAAAAGACCAGAGAACTAGCAAGAACTACCTTTGAACTGACAGAGAAAATCAGAGAACTGACTAAAAATCTTGAGGCAGTTACAGTGCCTGTGACAATAGGCCCGGTTATGCCAATTTTTGACAAGCAGAGGACGGGTGAGAATGGATTGACGGTACCATATGTGGAAAGTAGATTGATTGTTCCTCCGGAGCAGGCAGAAATGAGAGCAGGATAAACTCAGTGGAAAACAGGAGAAAATCAGTGGAGACATACCATATGTGGAGGAGAATTGAGTATGCAGACTAATTCAATTTTGAATTCTGGATGTATGGAAGGAAATAGAGGATCAATTTTAGAACCGCAAAGAATGACAGAACCAGGGGGTGCAGAAAAATCTGTGATAACTGCTGAGGATTTGAATGATTGGCTGAAAACTTTACAGAAAAAGGAGAAAGAGTCACAGGGAATTGATGTAGCTAGGCTACGTATGGAAATGGAAGAGATGATAGTAGGTACAATACCTATAGAAACGCTGAAGGATTATCGAGAAAGGGAGATCCTTTTCCTCTCTAAGAGCGTCACATGGAGAGCAAAGAATATACACGACAGGTTAAAAGGAATAGCCAGTGAATTGGGAATTGACATGGATAAGGTGAAAGCTTTACAAAAGACTTACCGAGTGGATTTTTCAGATAAGGATATTGAAAATCTGAACAATGCAGGCCGAAAAGGACAGATTAAGGAAATGATTGCCTTGCTGAAGAAATGGGGAGATGTAGAAAGATGGAAAGACAGATGGTACCGAAAGCGAGAGGATGGGCCAGATAGAACTTACTCAGCATTTCCTCTGAAAGAAAAAGAAAAAGCAGTGACAGCTTACCCCATGAGAGAGATTCCAGGAGGTGG
Organism: Triturus cristatus; assembly: GCF_964204655.1. Classification (NCBI taxonomy): domain Eukaryota; kingdom Metazoa; phylum Chordata; class Amphibia; order Caudata; family Salamandridae; genus Triturus; species Triturus cristatus. The sequence continues at coordinate 578,871,857 of NC_140585.1, read as the reverse complement.
GTACGTACATGTCCCATGGACCAGACAGGATATTTTATCATTTACGAATGATTTCCCTCGTCTAAGGGAAAAGCCTGTTGAGTGGTACAGGCTGGTCGACAGATTTGTAAAACTGTCAAAAGTACTGTGGATTGACCTGAATAGTCTGTTTGATATAATTGTACCAGCAGACTTGTGGGCAGAATGTAAAATAGTCATAGACTGGCCCACTAAGGAATACCCGAGAGACCCAAAAACAGGAGCTCTAGACCCGGAGGTCATGAAGAAGTATGAGCAGGTTATGGCCTTCCTGAAAAATAAAGTACCCCCCAAGGAAACAGACTGGGTTAAAATAGACCGAACACATCAAGAATTGAAAGAATCAGTCCATGCTTACTATGAAAGACTGATACTAGCTTTTAAGCAGTTCAGTGGAGATGAACACTTGGGTGACAAGGATCTCAGCCATTTTGTGTATAGATTTGTGTACGGTTTGCGGTCTGAAATCAATGAAATGATACGGCAGCACACCGTAGACTGGCAGAGTAAGAAGATTGATGAGATTCTGAGACATGCGAGATACTTCAGTGATGAGATTGAGGCAAAGCAGAAAAAGCTAAAAGAAAAGGCGATGTGGGCACAGGTGAAAGTTGCAGAAAGATAGGAAGCTCAGTTGGTTGAACAGGCAAATAACCCAGGAAATAAGCCCAGGTTTGGTCCGGGAAAAGGAAAGGGAAACATTGAGGAAGCCAAGAAAAGGTTTCCCCGCCACAACTGTGGAAAATTGGGGCACTGGAAATCCGAGTGTAAGAATCCACCGTCTACTAACGAAGAAAATCCCTCATTGAATTCACAGGTGCAGAGTGAGGGGTGTGGTCAGCATCGGCAACAGCAGAAGGCTGATAAGCAGCAGAATCAGGTGCCAAAACCACCCTTGCCAAGGGGAAAAGGATCTCAGAAGTACAGCCAAGAGTCAGGATTCTACGATGAAGAGCAGGTAATCAAACCAAAACGCGCAAGCGCAGTTTCTCAGTATTGGCTGAAGAATGAGGGAAGTGACTCCGAGGGAGACTTCTGATGTTGCCGAAGAGAGGAAGAGGAGTGTGTACTTGGCGCAACTCTAGAAATAGACCAGGCAGGGCCTTTTGTAGATGGAAAAATTAATGGTGAAAGTGTCACTTTTCTAGTTGACACAGGGGCCACGAGATCAACTGTCAGGTCAGCTGATATAAAGAATCTTCCTCTCTCGGACGAAGCAATCCAAGTGGTTGGTGTGTCCAACACACAGATTAAGACTTTACTTACTGAACCAGTAAGGGTTAGGATAGGGAAATTTTCAGACATGCACCGATTTGTGGTGTGTGACACGAGTCCTGTGAACTTGTTAAGCAGGGATCTGCTGTGCAAGATGAATTGCACTATTTTCTGTACTCCAGATGGAATAACCTTTGAAACACCTGGTGAGGATGTTCGATACAGAATGACCATGGATAACAGAGAATGTGAGGCTTTGGGAACATATGCAATATTTAATCCTGATGCATTACCCCCAGAGTTGAAACAGACAGTGAAAGCAGCAGTTTGGGATTTTACTGGAGAAGATGTGGGTCTGATGAGAAATGTAGATCCAGTAAAGATTACTGTGAAAGAGGGAGTGGTTTACCCAAACATACCGCAATACAGATTGACACCTGAAATAATTGAAGGAATAACACCCTAATTGAAAAAATGATCCAGCAAGGGGTGTTAAGAGAAATATTGAGCAGCCCATGTAATTCACCAATAATGGGACTGAAGAAACCTAATGGAAAGTTCAGAATAGTACAGGATTTGAGAAAAATTAACAAGATTGTTGTGCCATGTTGTCCTATTGTGCCAAATCCATCAGTGATCTTGTATCAGATTCCTCATGATGCAGAATGGTATACAGTAATTGATTTGTGTCATGCTTACTTTTCAATCCCATTGCATCATGACAGCCAGCCAATATTTTCTTTTAGATTTGGAGAACGGATTTAGGCATGGTGCCGAATTCCACAGGGTTATACAGAGAGCCCTTCAAATTTAATCAATTGTTAAAGAAATCTCTGGAAAGTCTGACGATGCCTGAAAATTCAGTTCTGGTCCAATATATTGATGACCTACTTGTGGCATCAAAAACACATGAAGCTTGTGAAGTAGACACCATTGCATTACTGAATCACTTGGCAGATGGAGGATTAAAAGTATCTCCAGCCAAATTGCAGTTCTGTAAGAAAGAAGTCCAGTATCTGGGACATAATATTGAGAAAGGCCTGAGAAAAGCGACCATTGACAGGATCAAAATCATTAGAGGAATGAGAGCCCCAATGACACAAAGAGAGGTGAGAATGTTCCTGGGAATGGTGGGTTACTGTCGTCAGTGGATAAGTAACTTTTCCCTGATTGCCAAACCATTGATTAAATTGACCAAAAGGGAGGTGAAAGATCCATTAGAACTAAACCCAGAAGAAATGGCAGCATTCAGAGAGTTAAAAGACAGACTTTGTGAAGCTCCTGCCCTAGGAATGCCTAATTATGAAAAAGAATTTGAGCTGTATTGTAGTGAGAGAAATGGATGTGCACTTTCAGTGTTAATCCAGAAACATGGACGTCTGAGGAGGCCAATTGCCTATTTCTCAGCAACTCTTGACCCAGTAGCTGTGGGTTTGCCAGGTTGCCTGAAAGCAGTAGCTGCTACCTGCAAAAGTCTGGAACAAAGTGAAGGAATCATAATGGGATATCCTGTAAGGGTATTTGTACCTCATGATGTGGCTATCCTTTTAACAAGGAGCCAGACACAATTCATGTCTCATAGTCGGCTGACTAAATATGAAAAAGTCATTCTTGGTGCAACCAATGTAAGCCTGGAGAGATGTGTGAATGTGAATCCAGCGACACTGTTGCCTGATGCTGAATGTGTGGGAGTGAGAAATGATGTTGATCATGATTGCCTGGATGTACTTGATTACTGTACAAAGCCAAGGCCAGACATAAAAGATTTGCCACTGCCTGAAAGAGATCATGTGTTGTTTGTGGATGGATCTTGTCTGAGAACAGGAGTGTTGAGTGCTGCATATGCTGTGTGCAAAGTCTCAGAAGTGGTGGAAGCATCACCCTTGAAAGGAGTTAAATCAGCTCAGGTGGCAGAATTGGTGGCACTGACAAAAGCATGCAAGATTGGGAGAAGTGTGAGAGTGACTGTGATGACTGACAGCCAGTATGGCTTCGGAGTTGTCCATGATTTTGGCCAGCTATGGCTACAAAGAGGTTTCCTGACCTCAAGTGGAACTCCTATCAAGAATGCTGAAGTGGTTGGAAAATTGCTAGAGGCGATACAGCTGCCTAAAGAACTAGCAGTTGTAAAATGTGCTGCTCATGGTCATGGTGATGATTTTGTAACTGTGGGAAACAAGTAGGGGTGGGCGGAATTTGCGAAAGCGACTTTTGCAAATTATCGCGAAAATGTTAAAAATCTCCGCAAACAAGCGGAAATATCGCGAAGATGCGGAAGTTTTTTTCCGGCATGTTCACGAGATTTTCTGCATGGTTGCGGGTCGCCAACTTACCCATGTGGTTGCTTGCGGGCGCGGCCATCTTGTTTTCAGTTGTCTCGCGGTGCATGATCGCGAGAAAAAAGACGTGATCGCGCGACGCATGACGTCACTGCGGTCGCGAACTGTCGCGAGACAGCGCAAATGGCTAAAACAATACAACATCTCATGGAGAACGCGACCGGATCGGGAAAACTTGTCGGCGAATGCGGGGATTCAGGTAAGGCGATCGCGCGCGCGCGAGAATGTATTATTTTACAGCGCGAGCAAGAACCAAATTATCGCAAAGCTGCGGAATGCGGAAATTTTGACATTTCCGCGCTCTCCGCGGAACGCGGAAATGCCAAATTATCGCAAATTCCGCGAACGGAACGGAAATTTTGCCAAGGCCTAGAAACAAGTTCGCCAATGACATAGTGCAATATTGTGCAAGAAACAATCACTCAATTAACAGGTGTAAAGAGCGAGAAATATCTTCTTGTTCCTTAATGTTCACTAATGAGGTGGGAACATGGGAGGAGGTGAAACAGAGCAGGATGAGGCAGGAGATGAAGAAATGAGAGATTGGGTGAAAGCAGGTTGTGCACCCAGAGAAAAGGATCATGTGTGGGTCTATAGGGATGGAAGACCAGTCATGCCAAATAGCATGTTATCAACAATGGCAAGGATGTATCATGGCCAAGGACACCTGGGGAGGGATGCTATGATAAGAGCCTTCAAGCAAACCTGGTACAGTCCCAAGTTCAGACTGATAGCAGAAAGTCTCTGCCAGAGATGTCTGATATGTCAGCAATTCAATCCTGGAAAGAAAACAGTGGTGAGCCTAGGAACAATAGGCAGAGAGGGAGGACCCTTCACAAGAATGCAGATAGACTTCATTGAAATGCCCCCAGTCAATAGATTGAGGTATGTCCTGGTGGTGGTCTGTTTGTTCTCCAGGTGGGTGGAGGCATATCCAACCAGAAGAAATGATGGGATAACAGTGGCCAAATTACTGTTAAGAGAGTTCATCCCAAGGTACGGGTTCCCAGTAACCATTGAATCAGACAGAGGAGGACATTTTTATAATGAAATCATGAGTCTAATTTGTGAAGCATTAAGTGTACAGCAGAAGCTGCATTGTGCTTACAGACCAGAGGCTTCTGGTGTTGTTGAGCAGATGAATGGTACCATCAAAAACAGAATTGGCAAAATGTGCTTAGCCACAGGTATGAAATGGCCCGATGTCTTGCCTCTAGTCCTGATGACCATTAGGTCTACTCCAGACAGAACAACAGGTTTGAGTCCACATGAAATTATCATGGGACGTGCTATGAGGCATGCATATGTACCAGTGAACAAGCTGATGACTATAACTGATGACATGATTTTGGATTATTGCAAAAGCCTGGCTGACGCAGTTCATTCTGTGTTTCACCAGGTTGGAGAAGACGCCACCACACTTGAAAAGAAACCAGCCCATGATCTGAGCCCAGGGGACTGGGTAAGAATAAAGGTCCACAGAAGAAGGAATTGCCTGGTTCCAAGGTGGGGAAGGCCAAGACAAGTCATCATGACCACAACAACCGCTGTGAAGTGTGCTGGTGTGAAAAATTGGATACATGCAAGTCACACATTGAGAGTTCCAAATCCAAGAGATGGTACTGGAAAAGAATACTTTGAAGAATCAGATTCCAGTGATGATGCAGACACTGAGGCAGTAAGAAGAAAAAAGAATCCTGAAAGTGGGGAGATTTTCATCCCACCAGAAGAAGTTCTGAAGAAAACAGTACAAACTGCAGAAGAGAGTTCAGATTCTGAAGAAGTACCTGAGGTTCCAATTGACAGTGACCAACACAAAAAGAAAGGAAGAAAAGAAAAGAACATTCCAACAGAAGAGACATCTGAATCACATGAGGAAATTGGACAAATTCCACCTGAGATAAATATTGAAGAAAGAGGGACAGACAAAGACAGTGAGGGACAGATTGCGGAAAAACCCCGAGGAGGTGTAGGGAACAGCACCAACAAGCTAGGTGAAGGGACAAGTAGACAGCAAGAAGATTGTGTGTCGGAGACCCGAGGAGGGACAGAAGTAGGGAAATCTCAATTGGTGGAAAAAGAAACTGTTGGAGAAAAGGGAGTTGTTGGAGAAGAGAAAACTGTTAATGAACCAGAAGCAACTGAGAGAGAATCAGATGAAAGTGACAATGAGATACATGGAGGATGAGTTCTGAGAAAGAGAACTTGGCTTGGAGAAAGAAACAATAAAGAAGGAAAACAAAAGAGAAATGCTAAAGGAGATCTTTGGCCGAATAAGATAAAGAGAATGGGGTATAGACTGACACGAGTTAACTCTTCGAGAGCTGAACAAGTAAACAAAGTGTCAAGTCAAAATCCAACCAAAGAAGAAGAAACAAAGATACCTGAGAGAGCAAAAAGAATAAGAAATTCTAACCAGAGGTACAAGTCACCGGAATGGACGTATGTGGCACTGCCTGAACAAGGAGAAGAGACAGACAGTCAAGGAAGTCCAGAGGAGGCTTTACTGAAGGAGGTTGCTGAAGAAGAAGCTGTGGGAATCCAGAGAGTTATCTTGTCCGACATTGGAGAAGAAACGGATGTTCAGGACCTGATACAGTTTGATGATGATGAAGAAACAGTGAAAAGTGATGAAAATCCAAATTGAATAGATTCAAAAGAAGAAGTGAAGAAGTAAAATTTAAGAACTAATAGATTGTAATAATCTGGTGGGTACTTGCTGCCCTGAAAGATTCGGTAGTGGAGTAGAAGAGGCTAAGTCAAAAGACACGGTCAAATTAACAAAATGGCTAACACTGAGAATAAAAGTAGATGTACCTTTCTGAAAAGATGGTGCAAGATGTGCTGCTGCTGTACAGGTTTATTAATGCTGCTCTGGAGCGTGCTTGCTCTATTAATTTCATTTAGAGTCACTATAGACACTTTAGAAGGTCATACTGAGAATAAAACTAATATAGGGAAAAGTTCACAGAAAATAGTACCGACTAGAATTAGTAATGTACATATACATAAGGATAGGTCAATTAATGATTTTTCGAGCAATATTTTTTCTAAATTGTTGTATGATTACGTAAAGACAATGGAAGTAAGGGATTGCTACGTCTGCATGCAATTACCTGCCTCTGTTTCGGAAGGAGTGACTTATCATCATCTTTCGGCTACGTATGGAATTTCCTGTAGTGTGTTGATTAGTATATTTTATCAGTTAGGGAAATTAGATTACAATATGTCTAATATAGATAATATTCTTGGGCAGTTGCCTATGAATAAAGCACTGAATCCTGCAAAAGAAGCTAACACTTTAGGAGAGATTTTTTTAGAAACCAAAGAATTAACCTTAGAATATGTTTTTAGAAATAATTTAACTTGCAGTTTGAAAGGAGAGGAGAAGAATTTTCTAGACATGGTTGAAAGAAGAAGATTGAACATGCACAAGAAAGCAAAAGGGCATAAAATGAGTGATACAATGTGGGATATTGAGAAAGAAAAGGAGTTGAAAAATGGAGCCAGTCCAACTATGGCTATAGATGCCCCACAGAAAGGGAAACTGTGCATTACCAGGAAGAGATCCCAGTATGATTATTATTTCATAGGGACAAGTGAGTGCCATGATACATACTTTATTGCAACCGGATGGGGATTTAGAGGAGGAGAAGATCCAGTTTTCCTGGGAGTGTATTATATTTGTGGGAACAAGGCTTATTACCGTTTGCTTGACCATTGGTTTGATACATGTTATGTTGGCCTGGTCTTTCCAAAGATTTTTCACATGGATAGAGTAGATGATGCTGAACATTCTAACACATTAACACGCTATAGAAGAGAAACATGGGCAGAAATTGTAGGAGATATTTTTGGAGCTTTAATTCCAGCAGTGGGAATTTCTTTGAATGCATATGGCATTCGGAAGCTGTCAACAGTAGTGGATCGCTTGTCAGCAAGCACCGCTGGAGGCTTTCTTGTGGTGAATACTGAAATGGTTGCTTTACGCGCTATGGCAATGCAAAATCGACTTGCCCTTGACATTCTTTTGGCAAAAGAGGGTGGAGTCTGTGGAATGCTGAAAGTTCAACATTGTTGCACTTACATTCCTGACGAAAGCAAAGATCTAAAAGTCTATATCAAAAATATTACTGATTTGCATGAAGAATTAGTACCACTGGAAGCTGAAAGTATCTGGACTAAAATGGCTAATAAGATGATTGCTATTAAGAATTTCATAGCTAAAATAGGTAGTACCATTTTTGGTAAGATATTATTTCCATTAACCTGTGTAATTGTTACATTATTGATCCTTAGATTAGGATGTATGTGTTGTAGATATAGAAGAAATAAAAAGAAAATAACAAAAAGAAAATGTTAAAAAGAGACAAAAGAAACCAGAAAGAGATCCACAAGAAATAGAATTAGAAGAGCTAAGAGAAAGCATGTATATAGAAACTAAAAAGGAAGATGAGATGGAAACAAGGGTCTAAATCATGAATAAGAAGATATTTTGAATTTTTACAAAAGGGGGGATTGATGGAGCAGGGTTTTTACTTTAAAACAGAATACGGGCTTCATTTTCGCATGTTATAACTACAAGTACTTCTGATTAATTATTAAGTATTAAAGGTTTGTCCAATGTTGTCTAATCAACCTTATTAACAAGAGAATTACACGTGGGAATGCTATTGCATGGCTAAAATAATAAGTGAACTAAGTTGGTGAGCAAACTGACAGAAATGGATGTTGCTTATGTGATGTTATTGTGTTTGCGCTTATAATTAATATGCATTAATGGCTTTAAATGTCGCAAATGGCTAGATAAATACATACACATAAGGGTATTAGTAGGGAAATAACACTGTATAATCATTTCCATGTAGTAATTATGTTTTGTGTTTTTTCTTGCTTAAAGTTGTCCATTGTGGCCTGTCATAAAATGGCCACCACCCGCAGCCTGCATTGGAGTTGCTGGAAATTTACTAAAAGGCTTCGCTCTGCCTATGACCTTGCGCCTCTGATGAACTGAAAAGACATAAGCATGATGACAAGTCCGGGACATCTGCCAAAAGCCCCTGGAAGACGGAAAAGTTACAAAAGTGAAAATATTGACTATACGAACTTGTTTTGAACCCACTATTGAAACAAATTCGCCTAGTAGAGACATCCGTAAAAGTATCGAATTAGTCATGGACGTTCAATTCTGTTATTCATTATTTGGGACAATCTATGCGTGAGAAAATCTCGCACAATATCGAAAAAGTACCAAGATGACATTATTTCCACCAAATCATCCGTTCTGAATAAAGAAATGTAACTTTTAGAATGTAAATGTTAGTATAAATAATAGTAGGCTAGAGAGGTCTAGCGCCACTTCTTTCCGAGCTGATGATGCGAGGTCCCTATGCTGACGAAGAGGACGGAGACTCTACATGACTGCAGGAAACTCTGTTTCTCCTACTGAGGACCGGTTTTGACTTAGGATCTGACATTTAGACAGAATAGGTAATTATGAGAGAAATGAATTTGCATTTTAATTGGCTTTTCTTACAATTTTATATAAATGAACAATCTGTTTGAATTCCTGTCTCGGGTGGTTATTTCTTTTCATGTTTATTGAATTTATTGTGTATTCTTTGAAATGTATTTTGCTAGATTCACAAGCAACTAAGCTGGTTGCATTGACCTCATAGTACAGGCAGATTGGATAGGTATATTATGAGGGTGTTTTCCCTCTTTTGCAAGGCACGGATAGAGTGATTTACGTATGAATGTTGGTGTAATGGGCCCCACCAGCGTGTGATGTGTGTATGCGTGTGTGACTGTGGAATCATTCCGTCCGTGGAAGTAGAGGGGATTCGGAAGCTCCGATCTGCACCACCTACACTCAAACACTACCCTGCACGACCTCCCCGACACGACCCTGAACCCTAAAACACTACCCTACACTACACAAACACCATAACAGTACCCTAAAACCTAAAACACCACCCTCAGCACAACCCCCTACACTACACAAACACCACTACACTACCCTAAACCCTAAAACACTACCCTCAGCACAACCCCTTGACCCCCAGTCCTTTTTTTTTTTGTCCTCATACACCTTGAAGGGCATTCTTGATGGGAAACAAGACATCCCCCCTCTCAGACGGCCAACCTGTTCCAGCCCTGGCTCCGAGGCCCGTAAAGAGAGTGGAAGATGGAGATCCCACAAGTTGATACTGTTTTTCTAGTCCTCTCCAGTTCGCACTACCGACGGGACCCAGTGTTACTATGGAGACTAAGAACCAACAGTGCCCGGGCAAAATCATAGGACCACCGTTTCCTATTTTACCACGCCACTAGGGCTGCCCAGATCTTATTGTAGCTTGTACTGTCACAGGCCATATCTGATTTGCTCGTAAAAATTATATGTTTCAGGCATTCTGTGAAAGTTGGGGCATTTACGTTTTTCCAGGCCCTGCATATCTCACGCCTTGCCAGGATAATGACATAGAAAATAAATTTAGAGGCTAAATCATTAAGATCGCAATCTGTCGTAAGACTAAGAAAGATAGTCCCCGGGGTAATCTCCACTTGTTGAAGTAAAACGTCCTCCAAAAATTCCTGTATCTCAATCCAATAATTAGAGATCTTCGGGCAATCCACGAACATATGGAGATCGTTCGCAGCTGGGTGCTTACACCTAGGGCTATGATATTCTAGACCCGTCACCTTAACTAATTTTCCAGGTGTTAAATATACCCTATGTGTAGTATATACATGATTTCTTTTAAGTGCTGCAGGTTTAACAACTGCCTGCAACATAGTAAAGGAGTCCCCCCAAATGCCCTTGATTTCACTAGAGTTGGAACTAATGACATTGCCCCAGAGTTTTTGGAGTTCGGATTCAGTCACTCCTCCGGCTTCTAGAAGGGCCCAATACCAAAAAGAAACCTCCCTTTTCCATCCACCCCTCCTTGAGACTGAATCAAAATTAGAGCTTGATGCTTCAAGGTCCCAGGATTTCGTTGCCCACCATCCTGACAACTGGTAATACTTAAATCTAGTGAGTGTCCCTCCTGTCGAACCCGAGAGGGACTCCCAGCTCAAGAGCTGCGAATCTTTCTGCAGATCACCCCAACATGTTATGCCTGCCATTTATAAGGTCCGGGACAGTTGATCTTTAAGACAGTCCGGGGTACCGGGGGAGTCCCAAATTGGGGCCAGGGATGCATAGTAGGGGATTTTAAGACTTTTCCTAATGTATAACCAGTTCTTCAAGGCAGCACCCAGAATCTTAAGCCTGACTTTTTTATAGAACTTCGAGTCTCCAAATTTAAAAAGAAAAAACTCTTGCCCCAGGGGAATGTCATACAATAGAGCCTGAAACAATAAACCCAGTGAAGATGCATCCGTCTTATTGGCCGATAATCTAAAGTTTTTAAAATGAAATGAGTGACAGTAAGTGAATAGGTCTGGTAGAGCTAGACCACCCATGTATAAACTTCTCCTAAGCTTTTTCCAGGAGGTTCTAGAGGACTTAGTGTTCCAAATAAAAGAGCCGATTTTTCCCTGCAGTTTCGCGATATCTGGTGTCATAAAAGATACCGGAATTGAGTTAAATAGGAAAGTTATTTTTGGCAAAATGATCATTTTTATCAAATTAACCCTTCCAAAATTATTTAGAGGGAGGCTTGACCACTGCTGAAGCAAACCACAAGCATCCTTAGAAACTCTGGTCAAATTAATTTGAGATATATCTCCAATTTTCTGGGCCAGATGGATCCCCAAATACCTAATTCGAGGCTTAGCCACTTGTGTCCCCTCATCTTGGTTCCATTCCATAATCTCGGTCTTATCTTTATTTATTTTATATCCCGAGATTTCCCCAAACGATTCAGCCAGATCTACTAATCTGGAGATAGCTTCAGATGGATTAGATGTAAACATAAGCAGATCATCTGCGTATAGAGCAAATTTCAACTCCAGATCTGCAATTCTGAAGGGCTTGATCAATGGATCGGACCTAAGCTGACAAACAAAAGGTTCGATATAAAGATTGAACAATAGGGGTGACAAGGGGCACCTTGCCGGGTGCCCCGAGCGATTATAACCCAATCTATTATGACTCCATTGACTAAAATTCTTGCCCGAGGGCAAAAATAAAGAGACCTAACGGCTGAAACAAAATTATTGGGAAAACCAAACCCAGATAGAGCTTCCCATAGGTATGACCAGTTTACCTGGTCAAAAGCCTTGGAGGCATCAATAGCTACTAAAGTCAATGGAAGCTTCTTATCTGTTGCCACATCTATTGCCGCGATAGCTTGAAAAGTTAATTCATTCAACTGCTTTTCGGGAATAAAACCCCTCTGATCCGGATGTCATATTGTTTTAATAATTCTCGCTGTTCTCGCTGCCAAGACCCCCGCAAAAATTTTATAATCCATGTTTAACAGGGAAATGGGTCTATAAGACTCAATTCTTAACGGGTCTTTGTTGGACTTCAGGATCAGGGTGACTGTGGCTTCAGACCATGATTTTGGGACGGTCTCACCTGATAAATAGATTCTATTAAAAGGATTTGTTAGGACAGGGACAACCTTTTCGAGGACTGCCGAGTATAACTCTATTGGGAGCCCGTCTGGGCCCGCTGCCTTCCCTCTGGCCATTTTCTTAATCTGGGTTTTAACTTCGCCCTCTTTTATGCTCGAGCATAGAAAGGCTCTATCCAACATAGATATCTGAGGCAGCCCTAACTGATTCAACCAATCTTTAGCTCTTTGAGGTACAGAGCAAGTGTCTTCTTTGTATAGATCTTGCATAAATATTCTCGCCTCCTCCCTAATTTGGTCATCATCATATATGGTGGCTCCTGTGCTGCTCTGAGATAGGCTTTTAATTTGATTTCTTACCCTATCTGCCCTGGTTTTCCAGGCTAGAAAAGAGTCACATCTTTCGCCATAGGAGAATTTTTGGAGCTTGCTGGCATCCCACCTACCTTTTAGAATCTTATCCAAACTAGCTTGGAATTCTGCCCGTAATCCGTCAGCTCACTTTGCAGGTGTGGTACTGTATTCTGATGGTCTGCCGATGCCCTCTGAAGCTCTTGTTCTTTTTGCTTAATCTTAGAGAGGCGCTCTTATTATTATTATTATTAAATTTTATAGAGCGCGTAGTCACCCGTGAGTATCCCAGCGCTAAGATCGGTACACCTGGGGGTAGTGGGGGCAGGGGGGGGAGGTTAGGAGTTAAGGGAAGAGGTGGGTTTTCAGTCGCTTTCTGAAACGCAGATAGTTAGGTTCTGTTCTCAGGTCGCGGGGTAAGGCGTTCCAGAGGCATGCGGTATGAACCGAGAAGCGTCTTCCACCAGTGCGTGCCTTCTTGACTCTGGGAGTGATGATGAGGAGTTCCTGATCGGATCGAAGGGATCTTGGGGCTTTATAAGGCTTTTCCTCCAGCCTCCTCCTGAACAAATTTCTCTTAATCATCAGTGTACTTAACGATCCTCTAAAAAAAGCCTTAAATGCCTCCCAAACCACCTGATCAGTTGCGGTGCTACAGTTATACTTAAAGTATTCCTCTGCCTGATTCACTAAGTCCAACTTGACCTCCTCCTTTAGTAATAAGGATCTATCTCTTCTCTGACATTCTTTTTGCTTAAAATTAACTACCAGCTCCACCGCAGAATGATCAGAGAGTAGTGCTGGAGTATATAAGATGGAGTCTACTGCTGAGAAAAGGGACTGATCTAATAAAAAGAAATCCATTCTGGAGTGATGTCTGTACTTCCGGCTTAAAAGGAAAAATCCTTTTTAGATCCGTTTTTTACTCTCCAGATATCTATCAAATTAAACTCTTTAATAATATTTCTCAATTCCAAATGTGATTTACGGGGAGGGGCATATTTAATCCTTGAAGTACGATCTAGGAATTCATCCAAGATCAAGTTAAAATACCCCCAGCATGACCCCCTACACTACACAAACACCACAACACTACCCTAAACCCTAGAACACTACCCCCAGCACGACTATCCTAAACCCTAAAACACTACCCCCAGCATGACCCCCTCGACCCCCAGTTCTGTCCCTACACTCAAACACTACCCTGCACGACCACCCGACACTACCCTAAACCCTAAAGCACTACCCTACACTACACAAACATCACAACACTACCCTAACCCCTAAACACTATCCCCAGCACGACCCCCTACACTACACAAACACCACTACACTATCCTAAACCCTAACACACTACCCCCAGCATGACCCCCTCAACCCCCAGTCCTGTCCCTACACTCAAACACTACACAGCACGACCGCCCTACACTACCCTACACCACTACACTATCCTAAACCCTAATACACTACCCCCAGCATGATACCCCCAAACCCCAGTCCGGTCCCTACACTCAAACACTACCCTGCACAATCCCCCGACACTACCCTGAACCCTAAAACACTACCCTACACTACACAAACACCACAACACTACCCTAAACCCTAAAACACTACCCCCAGCACGACCCCCTACACTACACAAACACCACAACACTGCCCTAAACCCTAAAACACTACCCCCAGCACGACCCCCTACACTACACGAACACCACTACACTATCCTAAACCCTAAAACACTACACCCAGCAAGACCCCCCGAGCCCCCTAAACCCTAAAAAAGTAACTCCCACCGCATGCCCAATCCCCCTTACCTCTCTCTCCTCGTGGTTCCACTCTCCTCCTGGTTCCTGCTTCATGTCATCTCAGAGGGGCGGTGCACGTCGTTATGAGGAAACAGAACAGCCTCTGTTTCCTTACGACGTGGATCGTCTACATTTTTTTACAACGCATGGTCATTTACTATACATACTTTTACAATGAAATTTGTTGTAAAGGCATGCGTGTTAAATGACCATGCGTTCTAAAAAAATGCGTAGTAATGACTTTGCGTTGTACAACGCATGCATGGTAATGCATGCGTTGTTATGGTATCACGAAGTAAAAAACTCGTTGAAATGGCTGTTTACCGTCTGCTGGTGGTTCAGAATGCAGTTGCCAGGGCAATACTCATGCTCAGCCCTAGAAATCGGATGTCCCCCCAACTGAAATCCCTACACTGGCTCCTGATCCACAAAAGGATCCACTTCAAATCGCTGGTGCTGACTTTTAAGGTGCTCCACGGCACAGGTGCCTCGTATATCAGGAAGAGTCCAATTTTACTGCCCACACCGCACTCTCTGGTCCTCAGTGTTGCAACTGGCGCGCACCCCCAAGTTCCATCGTGCGCGGATAGGCGGGAGTTCTTTCTGGGTGCAAGCCGCACAACTTTGGAAAAGTATACCAGTAGCACTTAGACAGATGCACGACCTTCTCACTTTTAGGCAGTCGCTAAAAACTTGGTGATTTGAGCAATAGCACTCGAGCTTAACTTTCATTCTTCTAGCTCTGTCACAGGGTTCCTAGCGCCGGGACACTCTTCCGAGTAGCTGTGCGCTCTATAATTACCCAATTAACATACCATAGCACTTATACATAAAATGAGAAGTGAGAAGTTATATGTTTCTTATCTAAATGTTTGCATCAGGCAGTGTTGCAAGTCTCATAGTCAACCTACATTAACACACATTGTAAAAGCAGTCGTGTGCATTCTTGCGAGATATGACACTTTCATGTACCAACTATGGGACAAACATACGATAATATTATAGAGTGCAGTGTCTACTCAAAACTGGTAGCACAGTGCTCTGATAGAATAGAATGTCTGGGATGTGCTATGTGCACACAGAAAATAACAAACCCCTGCATGTCCCTCAGTACTGTTGTCATCAAAGATTGAGTAGCGCAAGCGCACACATCCTGCTAACATGTTTCTAAGGTGTCTGAGCAGCAGTGCCAAATGTTGATGTGTAGAAAGGGACAACTTCCTAGACACAAACAATTCTAATTGGTTATTTGCTACTTCGATGTGTGCAACAGAATGCAGCACACATACCATGAAATAATCTGTCAAAAATTGGCTTCAAATTTTTGTCTCCTGAGAACATGGCAATAATTTTCAAGCACGTTGGGGCACATTTACTAGGAAACTGTCATAGTGTGGAGTTAAGCCAAGAAGGCCGTGCTCTGACAGTTTCCAAATGCAGGTATGCGCTATATTCACAAGAATACTGTGCAGCCCTGCCTTTCCCTTAACGCTGTTGCTGAATGTAGCTGCCGGCTCAATTCTAGAACCTCTAGGGAGCTACATTGACTTTTTTATAAAGAATATGGTACAAGACACTACCACATACGTTAAGGACACCACACACTTTATCAATCTCATTGAATCCCAGTCCTTTGACCCCCAAACCGAACTCCTTGTCACTCTGGACATCGAGTCACTATACACCAATATCCCTCGAGACAAAGGCATAGAAGTCATCAAAAAACATCTCAATCTACGCCCAGCACCACATCAGGTCCCGACAGAATTTATCATTTCACTCCTTGAAATAGCACTTACCAGAAACTATTTTATGTTTGAAGATCAGTACTACAGGCAATGCAAAGGCACTTCGATGGGGGCCATTTTTGCCCCCAATTTTGCCATACTCTTTGTTGACGACATTGAAAACAAGTTCATTCTCAATAACAACGACCCCTTCTTTAACAAAATTCGTGTTTGGCGCAGATACATAGATGACGTATTCATGATTTGGTCTGGCACTGAAACCGAACTCCAACTATTCAGTGCTTGGCTCAATAACATCCAGCCGGATCTAAAATTCACCTACAATTTTGACAACAACAAAATTGACTACCTAGACGTCACGGTCAAGAACTCCGAGGGCGAACTCTACACTACCCTATTCAGAAAACCGACAGAGCGTAACACCCTTTTGCAATACGATAGCTGTCATCCTAGGGCTTTGAGAGATGGCCTACCCTATGGACAATTTCTCAGAATTCGTAGAAACTGCAGGTTCAAAGAGGATTTCTTCCAGGAGGCTGAAATCCTGTGCAAGAAACTCACCAACCGGGGCTACCCTAGACGTCTAGTAAAGCGCTCAATGAAACGAGCATGGTATTCACACCGTGAATTCCTGCTGCAACCCAAAGAAAAGGCATCCCTTAACAAGATCACATGCGTCACTACCTTTTGCCCAGTCAGCAACAAACTTACCAAAATGATAAAGAAACATTGGTCAGTACTAGGCCCCTTGGAACTTAATACAAGCACCCCACTCTTTGCCTTCAAAAGAGGACATAATATTAAGGACCACCTAGTTAGAGCCCAAAAACCGACACACAAGGACAATACTCTACATTCTTTCCTTGGCCTCCCTCCTCTACAAGGCCACTATAAGTGTAACAACTGTATGTCATGTGATTCTACCTGTAACACCCAGTCTTTTGAATATAATGGCACTAAACACACTTTACAATTTTTCTCTAATTGCAATTCACAAAATGTGGTTTACTGTATTAAATGTCCCTGCCAATTGCTTTATATCGGACAAACCACGCAAAAAATCAAGACCAGGATCTCTCAACATAGGAGTAGGATCCGCTGCAAAATACAAACGGCACCACTGGTGGAACATTTTTTGGTCAAAGGACACTCTGAAACTGATTTCACATGGCAAGTGATTGACAGTCTACACCACAACCACAGAGGAGGAAATCAACAGCAAATCCTTAACCGCATGGAATGCAAATGGATCTTCAAATGCCGCTCTATCGAACATGGGCTTAACACTCTGGACGAATACAGAACCATTCTGTAACCACCTTCCGTGGCCCCATGTGCCACTAACTTTTGAAACTCCAGTCTAATTTCTTGCTTACCCCTAGACCACGTGTATGCATTCTTGTCCTTTTTTCTGCAATGTAATCGCTTATGTACTGCATTCCAATTGTACTATATTTACACACTTGAATGAAGACTGATCCCGCAATTACTAGAACCCCAACGCTGATTGTTTATTAACTGTTGTTGCATTCTAATAATAATAATAATTTATTTAATTAATATTCCTTTATTTTTAATTTTTATATTTTCTTGATTCCGTCTAAGACTTAGCAAGTCTCAAAATTGTCTTGTCCAGCGTTCTGGAATCATGCACTGTCCCAGTACTTAACAATCAAGCACATCCTCGCATGTTTCCTTTCCCACCTCATGAGCCTACTCTCGATGCTGGGCCCTCGCGCGTTCCAACTCACGCAGCTGCATTCGCTTTACGTAACCATTAGCAACCCTTTTCCTCAAATACCCTCCACCTCCCACTACACCACCAGTCGCTGCGCGTACCTGCACGCATCCAGGACCCGCTCCACCCCCCGCGAGAACCCCATTGACTGAACCGTGTGCCGCCTGTAATGAGTAAGTACTTCGGCGATTACCTTATTCACCCTCCCCTCTCTCGCGGCCTTAATATCCGCCTGACGGTAATCTCTTACTCCCCCTCCATTACAGATTAATTTCCCGGCACCGGAACCCCGCCTCCATACATTGAGCAGGTTGGACTAAGTCCGTTACTCCAGTAAGTGTCTTCCCCTTATTCTGGCACAACCCCGTATTCTCGTTTAACCACACCGGACTACGTCGTGTTAACCGCAATTCACTCCGTTTCCCCAGGCAACTGGTTTCTATCGAGACATTCACTGCAGATTAATTTCTCGGCACCGGAACCCCGCCTCCATACATTGAGCAGGTTGGACTAAGTCTGTAACTCCAGTAAGTGTCTTCCCTTATTCTGGCACAACCTCGTATTCTCGCTTAAACCACACCGAACTATGTCCTGTTAACCGCAAATCACTCCGTTTCCCCAGGCCACTGGTTCCTATCGAGACATTCACTGCTGTGGCGAGCACACCGTTGCATCTTCCTTAAATGACGACAACCCCATTACTTAACCTCCCATATGCTCAGTAAGTGATCCATTTTCTTCGCGCGTCCTGACGCCCCCTCCTTTCCTTGCCAGCAATTCTAATAGCTAATTCGCCCTTGTAACCCTCGGGTCTCTTGAAAATAACTTTGAATTTGCTTAATGCTTCCAATTGTCTGGGCAATAGACAGTTCAATTTTCGTCTTCATGATTTATTATTCCAGTTTCTCAATTATCACCTAAATGAATCTTCCTACTTGCATCACTATTTGGAGAACACTCTGTACCTTACATTTACTTGATTGTGATGCTATTTACAGTTCAGGGACTTATTTATGAGTTATTTATACTTGTTTATTTTTGCATTTTCCACATTTAGAGTTCATATTCTCACATTTGTCCTGAAGATGAACTCAAATAATTGAGTTCGAAACGTCGTCGACCTTACGCAACTTGAACCTTTTTTGTTCTGATTTAACCAAGAAAAAATGGTTCTCTATTGTTGCCAATGCGATGTTCCTTTTTAAAAAGTCCACCCTCACCTGCATGTCACGCTTTTTGTCACTAAATATGTGAGCACTTGAATTCAACCTATGTACAATAAATAAGTGTCATATATTGACCTTTCCTGTCCCCTGTTTCTCTATATTAAGTATTATTCTCCCGTATGAGTCTTTGAACCTATACAAAATCATCCGCCCTCCTAAGGGTTTCTCTTTGCACTGGACCTTCTTAGGCCATCCCGAACCATTGTTTTCTTCCACATTGTATCACCCCAGGTTCGCATAAGGGGTACCCTTGTCCTTCATAAACACGAATGTAGCTGCCTAGCGTAAACGCAGGCACTCTTGCACCATTGTATAAGGGTGCCTGCGTTGCAGGAAAGATTGTTTATGTGCAGGAAGGTATTCCTTCCTGCACATAAATAATCAATGCAAAAACAAGAGTTGATGGACAGAATACAGAACAATGTCATACATTCACCCAAGTACAGAGATCTGGACCTAAATCCATTGTTTTTTTGCTCACCATGCCGTTCCAGTTTAAATCCAGCCATATGCAAATCAGTCTTGACTCTTTGCCCAATGGGAACAGTCCAGTCCGAACTGCCAGGCCAGGTCCTCCCTGGACTGGAAACAAGCATCCTAGGACCGGTTTCGGGGTTTCACCCCTCTTCAGCCAGGATAGCTTGATTCCAGTGGCATGGAGAGCACAGGACCCACGTCTGGGCATACCCTTCCCACTCGGGGTGACAAATGCAAAAACAACAGTTGATGGACAGAATGCAGAACAATGTCATACATTCACCCCAGTACAGAGATGTTTTTGCATAAATAATCAATGGCATTTTGCTGTTTCCATGTGTGCTGCACAATGCCGCATACACACATAAAGCAAAAACGAGGGGAAATAAAGCATTTTTCATGTTTCGCCAGGTTAAGACCAGGTTTTCCCTGCTCTTAGTATTGGCGCTGCCCCATATTTATGCCATCCTTGTAAATATGGGGCAGTGTCAAAATCAATGTGTGTTGCGATGGAACACCCACCGCGACACCCGTTGCCCATCCCTTTTTACACAGTATACCATGAAAGCTTAAGGCCGCCTTGTAAATAAGGTGAAACCCTAATTATCACAGGTACATCAAAAACGTAGTGTTCCTGTGGTGATAGGGGCTTGTGAATATGCTGCCAACTTTTCAAATGTCCACTGTATTTGCTGTTCTGGCTACACAGATTAGGCATTGTTGACACGTGTCCTGTTTAATGTACACAGATAACGCACATCAGGAAAATGAAAGTGCATTTAATTACATGTGTAAAAGGCACATTGTCACTATGGACCAGTTCATTTGACAACAACCCCAAAAAGATGTGCATATCCTTTAAGGTAATGTTTGGTATGGCACATATCAATGGCAGAGTTCAACTTCATCAGTATGTGGTCTCCTAAGTGAAAAGCTGACGTTGACATAAACTCAGACAGAGTCGACCAGGGGAATGTACACAAGGAGAATGAGTTACAGACCAATTGCCATGACATTAACCCCTACTCATAGGATGCACTGGGTTTAGTAGGGGCATACTACTAAGCGCCAAAGTATTACATGTATACTAAAGTTGCCACTCTGTCAACTGTAGTGAACTATATAGTTGGATGTGTCTCCACAGCTACACAGCTATACAGTTCATGCTGAATACATCTACTTGAAGAATGTGAGTACTTGTATGTCACAAGGCAACTAGCCGTACCACACTGTTATATGAACTGAGCACATTGGAAGTAAGACAGGGAAAAATGGTGGGAAGTGTAGCTGGTCACATCACAATGCCCAAATGTTGGTTTTTCTATTCCATCCAGTTGTAGGTCTAGGGTAAACCAATAATCCAACATTCTGATGTACAACCGGTCCCAACTTGGGTATGAGACAGGCTCATCAAATTAAGCTGCAATGCTCTGATTCTCTTTGACTGCTATATCATGCCAGTGTGTACATGAAATCCCTGTCCGGTCATACACATTACCAACATCCTTTTTACATAATGTTGCCTGTATCTTCACTGTGAAACACAGATGTAGAGGAAGATGTCAGATAGACTTTTGGCACAAATGTACAAGGTAAAAGTGCTTTAGGAACTTCACAAGATTACCATACTCCCAGAGTCACAGTGGCCTATACCATATGTAGTATATCATCTCTAACCATCCACTGTGTACAACTGGTACCATGTAAACATGCTAAACTACCAAGAAGGTATATTCCAGTAGGGAGATGCATTTGACTTCACCATACTACACCCATTGTAGGGTCATGTTGCATCAACTTCACACAGTATCAAGATCTGTAGATGCACCTCCGGTCTCAGCATCAATTGAAAATTTGAGGAATGACCCAATTGGTACTATAGTACTGTAGAACTGTGTGCAAAAATGTGTAGGGGGCATCCTTTGAGAAGAATGGTGTAGCGAGGCGTCATGCAAAAATTCAAATTGTTGATGATCTGCTCCAACATTTGCAAAATGCATGGAAGCAAGAGATCCACAATAATAAGGCCACCCCTGCATTTTGCTAAGCAGCCGTTCCACCTTTGCTGCCTAGCAACAACGATGGCACCATTGCACCACATTGCAAGGGTGCCTGTGTTGGCACAAGGCAGCTACATATGGCACATGTTATTGGTAAAATGCAGGGGTGCCCCGTAGTATTGTACAAACAGAATATCCCTGCTTTCAGAAAAGGTTGGGCTGCGGTACTGCATATTTAGCAGCAGCTCAATGATACAACATCTTCTCATGAACATGCCTCATCTCGGGAGAGGTGATATCCATGTCATGCACAACCAGAGTGGGATCACCAACCTACAGGACCAGTCATCACAAACACTTATTTGTTGATTAACCACTACATGGCCTAAGGCACTCGTCAGTGGCATGGGGGTCTTTGAAGGCATCAATGTCCCCTTGCGTGGACAATGGCCATCCAGCTGTAACACATGAATTAAAAGTAATGATCAGTCATCATGTGGCACATGTATTTAACTCATCTTTAGACAACATCTAGTAATTTATGCCATGTGTAGGTTCATGTTGCATAGAGGAAGGGATTTGAAATGACTGACTCACACACCACACATGCACAGCTCCAGCTCGGCTCAGGGCAAAGATTGCTCTTAACTCCTCAGCCTCTGGTTTTTGCTGGAGTTTAAAAGCAGCAGCAGCAGCAGCAGCAGCAGGAGAAGGAGTTCTGCCAAGAAGTGCCTGAGACTAAAATCTCCAGATGTATGGATTGGAACTAGGAAATGGACAGAGAGCAAAAAAAGAGCAATGCTCCCCCGAGCCAGTGGGAAAACCTCCAGCAGCCCATCCCATCAGCAACCTTTCTTTAGCATTACTCCTCATCTGGAGGTTCTTCAATGCTGCTGCAAGACCACTGACCTGGTCAGTGTGACTGCTCTCCCCTGTGCTGCTCCACCACTAAATACTGCCCCTGAGGTCTGTTGCAGGGTGTTCAAGGCCCTCCTCCACCCACAGCCTTCTGCCTGTGCTTCATCCATGGTGGTCCAGTCGGAGAGCACTCTGCTCTTCTGCTGCTCTGCCTCTGCCTCTCTTGCCTCATTATTTGTGTGACCCTTTTTGTCTTTTCCCTCGGTCTTCCCTTCTGTCACTTTTTCCATTTTCACTTCTCACTCTTTCTTTCATTTTCCTTCGTTAACACTTTTTACTTCTTACTCTTTCCTCTGTTTTACCTCCGCTGCTGCTGCCCCCATGGCCCTCTCCTTCATTGTGTCCTTCCCGCCTTCCTGCTAACCAGACCTCCCCGATCCCTACTTAATGGCAGCTGCACCGCTGGCCTTCAAATGCAAGTTTGTCTGTGCCCATCTGTGCCAGTCCGCTACCCGACGTCGACCAGCATCAGGCACCCTGGTCCTCTGACCAGCCTCCGTTACAACTCCAGTACCCTCCACGATCTCAACCCTGGATGCAACAATAACTGCCAGCTCTTGATGCCGACCAACACCCATGTCCCTCTCTCTTGTCTACACTGCTGCCGCATCTTCACCCACCTCCATACCCCAGCAGCATCTTCCAGCCTACCGGACATCACTGCTCACAAACCACTCAACTGCATCCTCCTCAATGTATGTTCCCTACACAAGCACTCTATAGAAATTTGGGACCGCCTCAACAACTACTCGCCCGATGTCACATTCTTCACAGAAACTTGGAGCAACGCTAACTCTGCACCCAACATCGCCACCGCCATTTCCGACGGATACAAGATCTTGTGCAAGGACTGCCCCATCCATCCACGAGCAGGCATTGCAGTTGTTCACAAAAGCACCATCTGCACAACCACCATCCCAGATGACACAAGGACCCTCATGGAGCACCTCCACTCCCAGTTCCAGACCGACCCCAAATTGACTCCCCATGGAACCTTCATTTACAGGCCGCCTGACCCCCATGCTCCCTTTACCAACGCCATGCCTGAACTCTTCACATCCCATGCCCTCGCATCCACAGACTACATCCTAACAGAGACCTAAACTTCCATCTTGACAACCACAATGACACAAACACCGCCTACCTCCTAGAGAACTTCTCCAACATAGGACTGAAACAACTAGTTGCCACCCCCCATGCACACAGTAGGACACACACTCAACCCCATCTTCACCGGCGTGTGTGTAAGAGGGCCCACCACGTGCCAAAGAAAATTTCTCAGGCTTTGTCAGGATGGCCACGTATCATCGCAGGTTCTACATGTGTTCAGTTGTGGTGGTGTGGGGGAGAACGTCGATTCATGAATCACAGCCTGTTAGATAAAAAGCAAGATAAGATTGTGTGTCATGCATCCATCAAAGGAGAGAGAGAGAGAGAGAGAGAAAGAAAGAAAGAGTGATAGGAAGACAGAGATAAAAAGAAAGAAAGAGTGAGGGGAAGACAGAGAGAAAGAGAGAAACAGTGGGAGTGAGAGGAAGAGAGAGAGAAAAAGAAAGAAAGAGTGAGAGGAAGACAGAGAGAAAGAGTGAGAGAGACAAAGAGAGAAAGAAAGAGTGAGAGAGAGGAAGAGCGAGAAAGAATGAGAGAGAGGAAGAGAGAGAAAGTGTGAGAGAGCGGAAGAGAGAGAGAGAGAGTAAGAGAAAGGAAGAGAGAGAGAGAAAGAGTGAGGAAGAGAGAGAGAAAGAGTGAGAGGAAGACAGAGAAAGAGTAGGAAGAGAGAAAGAGAGAAACAGTGTAATAGAGGAAGAGAGAGAGAAACAGTGTGAGAGAGAGGAAGAGAGAGAGAAAGAGTGAGAGAGAAAGAAAGAGACAGCGAGGAAGAGACAGAGAAAGAGAGAAAGAGTGTGAGAGAGAGAAAGGAAGAGATAGAGAGTGAGAGAGAGAGAAAGAGTGTGAGTGACAGAAAGGAAGAGATAGAGAGGGAGAGGGAGTGTTGACACTGTGGAGAAAATCCTCACAGCTCACCTTTCTGCCACCGGTGTGTCTCCAACCACGTGAAAGGATATAGGGCAGCCCTCAAGCTTAGTCATCTGAAACATAGTATGGAATCAGTAATGGATGAGTACATAAAAATGTGCACGCCTAAATCGCTGTCCCGCCTTTGGGTATCCAGGCTAGTGTACCCCATCCACTTCCACTGCCCAGAGGTGTCTACAAGCTGCTGTACACCCAGGCTGCTGCACCCCATCCACTCCCATTGTCCATAGGTGTTTGCCTGCCGCTGCGCACCAAGGCTGCTGCACCCCATTTACTCCCACTGCCCAGAGGTGTATGACAACCGCTGCGCACCCAGGCTGCTGCACCCCAGGCACTCCCACTGCCCGGAGGTGCCTACCTGCCGCAGAGAGAAAGAAACAGTGAGAGAGAGGAAGAGAAAGAGAGAAAGAGTGTGAGAAAGAGGAAGAGAGAAAGAGAGAAACGGTGTGAGAGGAAGAGAGAGAGAAAGAGTATGAAGGAGAGAAAGGAAGAGATGAAGAGGGACAGTGAGTGCCCATACTGTGGACAAAACCCTCACAGCTCACCTTTACGCTGCCGCTGTGTCTCCAACCACATGCCGGGACCTAGTGGAACCCTCAAGCTCCCACATCTGAAACATAGTACAGAATTAGTAATGGCAGAGTATTTATGACTGCGTACGCCTGAATCGATGTGCCGCTTTTGTGCATCCAGGCTGCTACACCTCATCCACTCCCGCCACCCAAATGTATTTGCCCTCCACATCATGCAGGCACACTCCACAAGCCTACAAGTCTTACATTTGGTGTTGCGTCTTGATTTTTCTATGGCAGAGGACATACTAGTGCACCTATCATCATCGCAGGTTGCACACCCGCTCAATCCTTGCGGTGCCACTAACTCAGTGACCAGCGAGGGCATGCACGTGGTGGTAGGCCCCCCTGTTCGATGACTCAGGCCTACATGAGGTGTCCAGACCACCGGGACGGGCCATCAGAGTGCATGCGGTGGGAGCAACTCTAAAATGGCGTAGAGCACGTGTGCCCGGTATTTTTTATTGGTAGGGTCATGTGTTCTGTGACACCAGTGCTGGATGGGTGTGGTGTGGGTGTATACCAGCCATGAGGGAGTGGCTGTGGCATACTGACAACTAGACCTGTGACCAGCAGATCACTACAATGAAAATCTGGCCATGTAGCGTTGTTGTCCTTCCCTGTAAGCATAAGCAGAGTGGGCTGGCCTGGTGCATGCCAGTCCTGTATGAGGCTGTGAAGAATGACTCCGGAGCTCTGGGCGTGGCTCCATCATGAGCAGTATGAGGAATCAACTGATGCGGCACTGTTGCCAGATTGGGCTAGATGACGCACAATTGGGCTATATTTTTCCCGGTTGTGCGGTAAAATTTTGGTTTGTGCTTGTTGCCAGATTATAAATATATATACAGTGCTCCAGCAAACAAGTATGTTAAAGCGCTTTATTAGACAAATATTTACTTGGCAGCCTGCTGCAACATCAATTCCAATGTATTCACCGCCTGCTTGACGATGTCCCTGCCCCTCCTTCCTTAAAGTAGCAATATTGGGCTACTTTGGGCTACTTTTTGGTTGGCTTTGGGCTAGAGAATGCTTACAAATCTGGCAACACTGCGATGATGCGGGTGTTCTTGTTGTAGTGCTGCCGTCACCCGGGTCGCAAGCGTCAATGTGTCACTCTATGAGCCAAGTGCCACAACATGGCCAACATGGAAGGTACGGGGAATCACTGACCTTACATTCATCCATAGCTCCACACAAGAAAGATGGTGAACATGACATATCTGTGTGGATGTGAATGTTTATTGCACATTCAGTGGAGTATTGCACCTGTAGCAATACAGGGCCATGTAAAGTCCAAATTTCAGTTTTTGGGACATGGAGGGCAGCCAATTAGAGACAAGCTCGTTGTAGGAGTTAGGCTGCGCCAACATATGTACTTATACAATCACTCCACCAATCCCCACGCACTTAAAAATTCACTATACACTCTCCTTGCAGTACTCTAATCATCCAGTCTCTACGTATGTACTTGTACAATGACTGAGACAAAGTTACATAACCAAAGTTTTCTCCCACTGCCAATGGTAAGTTGGTTGCATACGCTGTCCAGAGCACAATGTAATATGGTAGGGCCCAGGGGCAGCAGGTTGCATACATAATGAACACACGGACACAGATAGATAGTGGAACTGGGTACGGGCACGTGCGCTAGACTCCTTTTTATTACCAGGGTCACATGTCCAGTGACGTCTGTGCTGGATGCATGTGGGGTGCGTGTAAGCCAGCCCTCCGGGAATGGTTGGTGCTGGCAACAAGTACAGCAGTAATTATCGGATCACACACAGAGATTCAATCATAAAGGGTCAATGATTTGTGCTGCACTAAGTTAGGGGCACCAGATGTGGAATAATACATAAAAGATTCTATCGTAAAGGGTTCATGAGTTGTGGTACACTGAGGTAGGGGCAGCAGATCTGAAATCATACAGAAAAGATTCTATCACAAAGGGTCCATGAGTTGTGGTGCACTGAGGTAGGGGCATCAGAAGCATTCCGCGTGTGCACAGCTAGCGATGATGCTTGGTCCGGGAGGGCTGCACTGGTAGCAATGTCTGTTGCCTACTGGACTGCGTCATCTGCAATCGCAACTTGATCTGAATTGTGAACCCTACAGTCCGCAATGTAGATGGAATGTAGTACTCAGCACAGACATCAAGGAATGGTTTTTGTCACTTCCTCCTGACAAAATCTGAAGACATAGAGTACAATTCTGTCTGCAATTAAGAAATCATGTCTCAATGTAAATTGTGAGCTCTGCTGACCGTAGTGTAGGTAACAAAAGATGAAATATGTATGGAATACATTGTTGAAATGTACAGGTTTCGGGGACGTTATAGTTAGTTGCCTACTGGACTCTGAAATTAATGAATCAAGACTGAATTTGAATTGTGAGCCCTGCTGACCACAGTGTAGGCCAGA
Source organism: Triturus cristatus (assembly GCF_964204655.1). NCBI lineage: Eukaryota > Metazoa > Chordata > Amphibia > Caudata > Salamandridae > Triturus > Triturus cristatus. The sequence continues at coordinate 578,844,471 of NC_140585.1, read as the reverse complement.
GGCAGTGGTCAGCAAAGTCCCTCACCCACGTGGCATTGACTTTAGCTGCACAGATTGGGAATATTTGTTTTTCTTAGCCGACTATAGTCTCTTACACAATTTTCATTGGTACTAATTTTGAAATGTGAGCCCTGCTGACCGCAGTGTAGACCGGAGGCAGTGGTCAGGAAGGGCCCACAGCCACGTGGAATTGAATTGAGCTGTATAGAGTTAGTGGTAGGTATGGCGCTCAGCGTGTGTGCAGCCAGCAATGATGCGTGGAGTGGGCGGGCCACACTGGGAGCAATGTCTTTTGCCTACTGGATTGGGTCATCTGCAATCGCAACTCCATCTGAATTCTGAGCCCTGATGTCCGCAGTGTAGATCGAAGGCAGTAGTCAGCACATACATTGAGGAATGGTTTTTGTGACTTCCTCTTGAGAAAATCCAACGACATAGAGTACAGTTCACTCTGCAATAAATAAATCAAAATTGAATTCGAACTGTGAGCTCTGCTGTCCGCAGTGTAGACTGCCATTCAGTGTTCCTTTGGACTTGCAAGATGAAGTTGGTCATTGTACTAAAGCTATAAATGATGTCAAAAAAGTTCTTGAAGCAAGGATACTAAAAGGATATTATTTAGGTTTCAAAGACGTTGTAGTTAGTTGCCTACTGGACTCTGTAATTAATTAATCAAGACTCAATTTTAATTGTGAGCCCTGTTGACCGCAGTGTAGGCCGGAGGCAGCAGTCAGCAAGGGCCACAACCACATGGAGTTGAGCTGCACACTTAGTGGCACTTGAAGCAATCAGCATGTGCGGAGCCTGCGATGATGTGTGGTCTGGGCGGGCCGCACTGATAGCAATGTCTTTTGTCTAAAGAATTCTGCCTTAAGAAAGCTACGTGGCGATGACTTGTGGTGCAGTGAGTTAGTGGCACCTGAAGCACTCAGCGTGTGCGCACCCTGCATTGATGTGTCGTCCGGGTGGGCCGCACTGGTAGCAATGTCTTTTGTCTAATGAATTTTGCCTCAGTAAGGCCACATGGCAGTGAGTTGTGGTGCACTGAATTAGTGGTACCTCTGGCGCTCAGCGTGTGTGTAGCCTGCGATGATGCGTGGTCCATACGGGTTGCACTGGGAGTAATGTGTCTTGCCTACTGGACTGAGTCATCTGCAATCGCGACTCCATCTGAATTGTGAGCCCTGCTGTTCGCAGTGTAGATCGAAGGCAGTAGTGTGTACAGACGTAACTCTGTGGTGCTGTGCCTCTGAGTTCGCAGGGGTCTGTGTTGAGGAGGTCCACGGTCATGGCGGCAGCCACGTGGCAGGGTGAGGGCCGCCGCTCTGGCAGATGCGTTGGCCTTCACACACATGAACCACACCCAGAGCCCCGGCCTATTTATTCACACTTCTATGCTGGAGAGGCATACGTTGGACCGGCCCACAGCGATTCCGATTACAGGGGATGATGACACAGGGTCATGACCAAGATCTTCCCCACTGCCCGAGGTAACATGGTTGCGTCCACTGTCCACAAATCTACAAGCACCAGCAGTATATGTACACATGGAGAGGTTTGTGCTCTGCATAGTGAGGTCTGTCCAGCACATCACCGCTACACTTGGTATTGCGTCCTTCACACATGTTTGGTTGCCACATCTCGCAACATTCAGCTATTGTATGGCTGAGGGGCCATGCCGTTTTTGGAAGGTCCGCTGTCCTGTTGTGCGCTGCCTCTGTAGTAGTAGGGAGGTGGTCCGGGGGTAAGATCCTGAGGGTGGTGGCAGTGGGTTTTGTGGCCATCTTGGGTGTGGGAGGTGCATGATCAGTAGCTCTATGACATGAGTTGGTCTTCAGATGTGATTCTGGGCTGGGCTCCGTTTCACACTGTAGGTAGTCATCCTACTTTGCACCAGTAAAAGGCAGATGTTCTATTCCTGCTGCTAACGCAGCATATCGCCTGTTTTATTATTATTATTAGCATTAGTTGTTGCCCTCATTTGTGGCGATTTGTTTTTGTGGAAGCTATTGCTGGAAAACTGGCGATATCGGCTGTTTTCACCAGGTTGAGAATGGAATGATAATTTAAAATCACTGAAAAAACCATAGGTTTAATGAACATTATAATTCGAAATTAGCATTTAAAAAGTCTTTGAAATTCACTGAAAAAACCATAGGTTTTACAGACGTTATAGTTAGGAATTAGCATTTAAAAAACCTTAGAAATTCACGTTATAGTTAGTTGAACATTTGGCTCATATAAAACCAAAGAAATTCGCCTGTTATAGTTAGTTGAGCTAACTATAACTTGCGCGCCCGCAATGCACTGCTGATGATGTCACATATTACATCACTCATGACATGGTCAGTGACATCACTGATGACATCTCAAATGACATCACTGATGACATCACTCATGACATCATCCAGTGAATGTGTGTTTCTATAAAATGTAAATATGTTTTATATATATATATGCCAAGGTGTATTGAAGAATGAATGCATTTACAAGTGCCTAAAGGAATTATTTCATATGTGTGTGACTGACTGTATAAGTGAGTGATTGAACGTGTCTTTCTGAATGCTTGGGTTACAGGCTAAACTGTGTAAAAGTCCGCATTAGTCTCTCCATTGGTGTGTAAGCAACAGCATGGGTTGCTGAATACCTACATGAGTGTCTATATAGGTTATTGATTTGTTGTCTGAGTATCTGTATGGGTCCCTGAGTTTCTGTGTGGGTGGGTGGGTGTATGAGTCTGTGCATAGATGTCTGAGTCGGTGATTCAGTGATTGTATTGATTAAAAAGTGCATTTGGAAAGGGCTGTATGGGTGAGTTAGTGTGTCTATGGGTGTGTTGGTGAGTGAATAAATGTCTCAGTGGTATATCTGTGGCTAACTACATATGTTTTAAGCCACTATATGTGAGTGTTGGAGTATATAAATGAGTATACGTGAAACTAAGTTATTTCAAGAGTGGGTGTATAAATAAGTGTCTGCTTCTATCAGTGATTGTATAAGACAGTATATATGTGTTAGTACCTGTATAAGTAAGTGATGTGGTATGTCTAAAAATAACGAAGTTGGTGTGTATAACTGTATACATGATTAAATGGGTATGCAATTCATTCTTTGCATTACTGACTAGGCGTGTGAATAACTCTATGGTTGAGTGGCAGCGTATAGATGTATGAGTGCATATTACAGTCCTCTATTGATGAGTAACTAGTAACTACATGTATAAGTGACTGGATGTGTGTGTAGACCTAGGAAATAGTGAGTGCTATGTAGTATATGGCATTCTTCTGTGTATGGTTTCAAAAATAGTACTCAGCATTTTAGAATGGGTGTATCAAAGTTTATATTAGAGCATCATTATCTTCATCAGATTGTCACGTGGATGATGTCATGAGTGATGTCATGAGTGATGTCATTTGAGATGTCATGAGTGATGTCATCAGTGATGTCACTGACCATGTCATGAGTGATGTAATATGTGACATCATCAGCAGTGCATTGCGGGCGCACGAGATTTAGTTAGCTCAACTAACTATAACAGGCGAATTTCTCTGGTTTTATATGAGTCAAATGTTCAACTAACTATAACGTTCCTGAAACCTATGGTGAATTTCTAAGGTTTTTTAAATGCTAATTCCTAACTATAACGTCTGTAAAACCTATGGTTTTTTCAGTGAATTTCGAAGGTTTTTTGAATGTTAATTTCATATTTTAATGTTTATAAAACCTATATTTTTTCTATTATATTTTTAAATATTTTGGAACTCTATTATACTTCTTTTATTTAACTTTAAAAATCATGTAATGTTTTATATCTTCCCCCAAAAATATATATATTTCTTTTTTTGGGCGTACCAAGCTCCATCACCACACTAATCCTATCCGTCATATAGCTAAACTCGTAAAGGATGCACATTTCGTATCCGACGAGTTCATGGCACCGCGTCCCACGTAACATCATATACGCATGAAGTCACCCCAGGTACTATTTTGTTATCCGACGGGTATCACAGACGTATAGTATTGCGCCGGGTACACCATTGCCTTTTTTTTTGTCTCAAAAGTATATCTAAATAACTTTAAACATTATATGAGAGCACGCGAAAATCTAAAATATTTTAAACATTTATATATTTCTAACTGTAATAAACTTATATTATGATAAATGTATTTTGCCAAAATCGTGTCGGGTGCGCCCTCCTTGAGCGCTTGGTGCGCGATTGCCATGTGACCTTAAAAAAAAGCATTTGATTGGTTCATAATATTTCCCATTGTAACAGTTGTACGACGCCACCCATTTTACTCATTCTCTCTACAGCGTTTGATGAGAGACACCACTTCTGCTTAGAAAGCTTTTTTGAAAAGTGTTTTCCTGTATACACATATCTCATACTACACACAATATGCAACGATCATCTTGATCAATATTCATCCTCTGTACATTAGCCTTCCACGTGTGATTGCCATGCATCTCAAACGTTCCATCAAAAAACAAATATGTGTTACACGATGCCCCTGTTGTGTGTGTCTGCACATTATTGTGCTGCCTTTCGGCCTGGGTATTGCTGGCTCTAAGGAGCATCATCAGCCACGGGCAGACTGCACAGCCTAGATCACATGCCATCTCATAGTCTCCACCATCCCGACACATGCTACATTAAATTGCACACTCTCCGAGTTCAAAACTACAAAAGAAACACACATAAGTACACTTCCTGGCCAGGCAGGAACTGAACAACGTTCAAGTCCCCGAAATAAATATTCACATCCCTACGTTGGCCTGGTGTACGCAAGCCTAGCTCACTTTGCGTACGTATAAATAGGATAACCACGACGCCGCACGCCCCTCTCCTTCCACACTACCTCAAATGATTTGCCGCATTCACCTCACATATCACAATGCGCAATAAAATAAAGAAACAGATCCATGAGGTGTACTCCATCCTGCCAATCAACACGGTCTCTAAATTGTGAGCCCTACTGCCTGTCGTCTACGAAAGGGATCCATGAGGTGTACACTCTCCTGCAATCAACACTCCATCTGAATTGTGAGCACTGCTGTCCATAGTGCTCACACAACAATGACAGCAGGTAAGCAGAGTGGCCTGGGTGCACAGGGCCTTCAATTGAGCGCGCTGCGGCGAGAGGGGTGGGGTGCTTCAGCCTAGCTGCGCAGGTCCGAACAAACGATATTGCCATGTGTTATAATATGATCTTTGACCTCATTCAGTCACATCTCTGTCTCATTTTAAAGACCTGCTGGACTGTACTGTAGGCCTGAGTCAGCGGGCAGCGCTGCCCTACAGACACTTCTGCAGCGCGGTGCTGCGGGAGGGATGCATCAGCCAGACTGCGCACGTGCGAATAAGCGATATTGCCATGTGTTATGATGGGATCTTTGACCTCATTCAGTCACATCTCTGTCTCATTTTAAAGACCTGCTATACCATAAGGTAGGCCTGAACCTACGGGCAGCCCTGCCCTACAGACACCTGTTATGGACGGTTCTGTGGGAGGGGTGGGGTGCATCACACTGAGTGCGCACGTGCAAAAAAGCGATGTTGCTGTTCGTAATGATGTGTTCTCTGACCTCATTCAGTCACAATGGTCTAATTTTAAGGACCTGCTTGACTGTACTGTAGGCCTGAGCCAGCGGCAGCACTGCCCTACAGACAAGTGGTGTTGGCCTTTAGGACACTGTAGTGAGCTCCTTACTAAGTGTACATGCACACAGGCTCCCGCCACTGCATTACACGTGCACATTATGCTTTTAGAATGCGCTCTATTCCTTTGTATGTGAACGTTGGCATAACATATTATTATTTAACCTTGTGTATTCTCGTGCACTCCAACGCCTCTTTGAACCACGATTACCACTAACAGTTGGTAGATCATACTTCAAAAACAAAGGATGTACTCAACTCCCATTTTCTATCAAGCTTGAAATAAACCTTCATTTACCTCCAGATGTTTCCACCATTAAATTATTTCTCCCTTTTCAGACATTCCATTGATTGCCACAAGAAGGGTGGAGCAGGAGCTGACCCCGCAATGATGCCCTGGCATTCTGACACCTTCCATCGTGGTAACAAGACACCGTCCCCGACCGGAGATCTGGTCTATCGTACAAACATACCCCGGACTAGGAGCTTGCACCAACACGTCATCGGGCACAACCAATGGTGGCAGGTGAGCAGTGAAGCCTCGGTGTGCAAGACCTGCAATTGAGCACAGTGTGGGGGAAGGGGTTGGGGTACAGCACCCTGGGTGCACAGGTGCATGCAAGCGATTTTCCCGTAGCTAATAATGTAGGACTATATTATCACAACGGCAATAACATTATCACCACTTTAGCGACAAGAAACTGCCCCTAAAGCAACGATAAGGGGTTGATATTATGCCCATAAATTCCCATAGAAGCCCAGGTTCACACCAGAACCTGGGCTTCTAAGGGAATTCACAAGGGCATATTATCAACCCCTTATCGCCGCTTTAGCTGCAGTTGCCTGCCGCTAAAGCGGCAATAATGTTATCGACCTTCCTTCATAATATGGCCCATAATCTCTGGCCTCATGTATTTAATTTTAAGGACTTGCTGAACCACACTCTTTCTCACAGACCCCAGTGTCCTAGACAAACCGGTGACGGAGGGTAAACACTAAGGGTTGGGTGCAATAGGCCGACGCTCTGTCTCCTCCTCCCTCTCTTCTTTTGACTCTCCCTCCCCTTCTCCCTTCCACCCACTCCCCCTCCCTTCCATTCTCACTATGGTCCTTTCATTCGGACTACTTTTCTTTACCTCTTCCACGTAGCACACATACTTATATTTCACTTTTGTCTTGCAGGTTTCCTACGCTGCTTCCACTGGAGTCCAACCCACGTTTTTTTTTTAATTATACTGTTCTATTAAAGTTACATTTCTATTTATTTCTGTTGTAATAAAGTTTACTTATTTTTTCAAATAAATAACTGAGTGTATAGGTCTTCTTTTTCTGATGACACTTGTCTATTGTTTATTGTGAAAATCATCTGTTTATAGGAGATTTTAAGGACAGCATTATTTAGTATTAGAGTGCACCTACCAAACATAATCTAACTGACTATTATATAAATGAAGCCTGGCTAATTGTACAACTGCAAGAGATCTATGAGTGTATCACTTTATAACACCATAAGTACTGCCCGTGTGATTACAGAACAAATAAGGCACTGCCTAGGACCACCGAGGCTTCAGGGACTGCCGAGGCCCACCCTGCATATTTAAATAAAGACCCGGAGTGTGGCGATACCCGGACTTCAGTTGGCCTCGAACCCCCCGAACAATTAGTAAACAATACCCGGGAAGGTGGCGCTCCCCTAGGCTGCAAAACGTCTTTGTGCCCTTCCGCGCCTAATTTACATGTGTCTTTAAGATCCCCAGTCCTATAGAGACCATGCAATATAATAATTGGATTGGCCACGGAACATTACCCACCCACCAGGGCCCTCATTTAGAAGAACGGGTGAGACCCCGCTTTGTTTTTTTGTTCTTTTCTCTCCATTTTTACCATCTGCATCCCCTCTATTACAGCGGTACGATGTTTTCCTCCTCTCCCTTCAAGTAGTTGAACAAGTATTTGCTATCACAGGGTGGAAGCCATGCACCACCCTCTAAAAGCAAACACAAATGTCCAGCGATGGCACACCCCAGGACTTTGTATGAGCTGCACCTGAGAGGTCGCCCTCCCTACTACCATGATGCATTTGTTAGTATAAACGCATACTAACACTACTTACACACGTGTAGTACAGCAACCATAATGTAGTGAAGAAGCAGAGGAAGCGCAAAATCTAAAAATATAAATCCTACCAGAAGTCGGATGACATAGTTCAATGAGCCGAGAACCCTGGCATTAGTAGAATCAGCTACACGAACAAAACGGGTCTTCAGCAGTACGCAAGCAATTTTGAAATTTTGCTGAGTGGTGCCTTCTTGTGGCCTTCTCCCACTCGTCGCCAAATTTATGTAGTGAAGAGGCAGACAGTAGTGAATCCAATAAGTAGATTTATTACAAAAAAACAAGACACCTGAAACAACCACCAAGAGGAGCAGACAGCAAAGCAACCGTCTAATCCAGCTCTGTGTACAAACACCGCAAGGTTCCCCTCATGACAGCCGTACATTCTAGCATTACATACTGAGGGCCATATTATCAAGGAAGAGCGTTAAAATTATCGCCGCTTTAGCGGCAGGAAACTGCCGATAAAACAGCGACAATGGGCTTGATAATATGCCATAGAGAATTCCAATAGAAGCCTATGTTCTTGTGTTAGCATGGGCTTCCATTGGAATTCTCTACAGCATATTATCAATCCCACTGCAAGAGCAGACCCGCGGTGACGCCAATTGGCAGATCCAGTATGCGGGACAGGAGCCAACTGGAGGTGCTAAGGTGACGGTGGGTTGAAGTAAGATGCCATGCAACCCACTGTGGTAATATTAAATGTATTTTAATTTGTGGGTATACAGCAAACTCACTGGAGGAGGATTGAAGCACTACGAGTCCCAGCAGGACATGTGGTCGCCACACCCACAGGGGCAGGTACTTAGAGACTTACCAGGTGTCTTCAGGAAAATTGCCTGTGCATGCTGGAAATCAATCAATCCCAAGATGAAGTGTAAGAAGCACGAAACACGCCGGCAGCTGAAATTATGAATCTCACCTGAGCATACTCCTGAAACCCATTTGGCAGCCTCCATTAATGACTGTGCCAAATCTACCTGTTTGTGGGCCCTCCCATCATGGGTAACTTTTGTGGATTGTGATGTTACGGCATGCCTAAGCCGTGGGAGGATCCCGCAGCAATAGCGGACCCGAGGTGATGCCAATCGGCAGATCCAGTAGGTGGGACAGCAGCCAAATGGAGGTGCTGGTGGGTCAAACTAAGATGCCATGCTACCCACTGTGGAAATATTAAATGTATTTTAATTTCTGGGTGTACAGCAAACTCACTGGCGGAGGATTGAAGCACTACGAGTGCCAGCAGGATATGCGGTCGCCACGCCCACAGGGGCAGGTACTTAGAGACTTACCAGGAGTCTTCAAGAAAATTGCCTTTGCATGCTGGAAATCAGACAAGCCCAAGATGAAGTGCAAGAAGCACGAAACGCGTCGGCAGCTGAAATTATGAATTTGACTTGAGCATACTCCTGAAACCCATTTGGCAGCGTCCATTAAATGACTGTACCAAAATCTACCTGTTTGTGGGCCCTCCCGTCATGGGTAATTGTTTCGGATTGTGATTTTAACGGCATGCCTAAGCCGTGGGAGGAGTACCTTTGCAAGAGTGGACCTGAGGTGACGCCAATCGGCATATCCAGTATGCGGGACAGGAGCCAAATGGAGGTGCTGAGGTGCCGGTGGGTCGAAGTAATATGCCATGCAACCCACTGTGGTAATATTAAATGTATTTTAATTTCTGGGTATTCAGCAACCTCACTGGAGGAGGATTGAAGCTCCAAGATTACCAGCAGGCCATGCAGTCGCCATGCCCACATGGGCAGGTACTTACAGACTTACCAGGTGTCTTCAAGAAAATTGCCTGTGCATGCCGGAAATCAGGCAATCCAATATGAAGTGCAAGAGGCACGAAACGCGTCGGCAGCTGAAATTATGAATTTGACCTGAGCATACTCCTGAAACCCATTTGGCAGCCTCCATTAAATGACTGTGCCAAATCTACCTGTTTGTGGGCCCTCCCATCATGGGTAACTTTTGCGGATTGTGATGTTACGGCATGCCTAAGCTGTGGGAGGAGTCCCGCTGCAAGAGCGGACCCGCGGTGACACCATTCAGCAGATCCATTATGCGGGACAGGAGCCAAATGGAGGTGCTGAGGTGCCGTGGGGTCGCAGTAAGATGCCATGCAACCCACTGTGGTAATATTAAATATATTTTAATTTTTGGGTGTACAGCAAAGTCACTGGAGGAGGATTGAAGGTCCAAGCGTACCAGCAGGCCATGCAGTCACCACGCCCACAGGGCAGGTACTTAGAGACTTACCTGGTGTCTTCAAAGAAAATTGCCTGTGCATGCCAGAAATCAGCCAATCCCAAGATGAAGTGCAAGAAGCACGAGCCACGTCGGCTGCTGAAATCATGTTTTTGTCCTGAGCATACTCCTGAAACCCATTTTGCAGCCTCCATTAAATGACTTTGCCAAATCTACCTGTTTGTGTGCCCTCCCGTCATGGATAACTTTTGTGGATTGTGATGTTAACAGCATGCCTAAGCTGTGGGAGGAGTCCTGCTGCAAGGGCGGACCCGCGGTGACGCCAATCGGCAGATCCAGTATGCGGGACAGGAGCCAAATGGAGGTGCTGAGGTGCCGGTGGGTCGAAGTAATATGCCATGCAACCCACTGTGGTAATATTAAATGTATTTTAATGTCTGGGTCTGCAGCAATCTCACTGGAGGAGGATTGAAGCACAAAGAGTACCAGCAGGTCATGCGGTCACCACGCCCACTGCGGCAGGTAATTCGAGACTTACCAGGTGTCTTCAAGAAACTGAGGCACGAAACGCGTCGGCAGCTGAAACTATAAATTTGACCTGACCATACTCCTGAAACCCATTTGGCAGCCTCCATTAAATGACTGTGCCAAATCTACCTGTTTGTGGGTCCTCCCGTCATGGGTAACTTTTGTGGATTGTGATGTTAACAGCATTCCAAAGCTATGGGAGGAGTCCCACTGCAAGAGCAGACCCGCGGTGACTCCAATCGGCAGATCCAGTATGGGGACAGGAGCCAAATGGAGGTGCTGAGGTGCCGGTGGTTCGAAGTAAGATGTCATGCAACCCACTGTGGTAATATTAAATGTATTTTAATGTCTGGGTCTGCAGCAATCTCACTGGAGGAGGATTGAAGCACAAAGAGTACCAGCAGGTCATGCGGTCACCACGCCCACTGCGGCAGGTAATTCGAGACTTACCAGGTGTCTTCAAGAAACTTGCCGGTGCATGCTGGAAATCAGTCAAGCCCAAGATGAAGTGCAAGAAGCAAGAAACGCATCGGCAGCTGAAATTATGAATTTGACCTGAGCATACTCCTGAAACCCATTTGGCAGCCTCCATTAAATGACTGTGCCAAATCTACCTGTTTGTGGGCCCTCCCATCATGGGTAACTTTTGCGGATTGTGATGTTACGGCATACCTAAGCTGTGGGAGGAGTCCCGCTGCAAGAGCGGACCCACGGTGACACCATTGAGCAGATCTATTATGCGGGACAGGAGCCAAATGGAGGTGCTGAGGTGCCGGGGGGTCGCAGTAAGATGCCATGCAACCCACTGTGGTAATATTAAATATATTTTAATTTTTGGGTGTACAGCAAAGTCACTGGAGGAGGATTGAAGGTCCAAGCGTACCAGCAGGCCATGCAGTCACCACGCCCACAGGGACAGGTACTTAGAGACTTACCTGGTGTCTTCAAAGAAAATTGCCTGTGCATGCCGGAAATCAGCCAATCCCAAGATGAAGTGCAAGAAGTACGAAATGTGTCGGCAGCTAAAATTGTGAATTTGACCTGAGCATACTCCTGAAACCCATTTGACAGCCTCCAATAAATGACTGTGGCAAAGCTATCTGTTTGTGGGCCCTCCCGTCATGGGTAACTTTTGCGGATTTTGATGTTAACGGCATGCCTAAGCGTGGGAGGAATCCCGCTGCATGAGCAAACCCACGGTGACACCAATCGGCAGTTCCAGTATGAGAGACAGGAGCCAAATAGAGGTGCTGAGGTGCCGCTGGGTCGAAGTACGATGCCATGCAACCCACTGTGTTAATATTAAATGTATTTTCATGTCTGGGTGTACAGCAAACTCACTAGAGGAGGATTGAAGCACTACGAGTACCAGCAGGCCATGCAGTCGCCATGCCCAAAGAGGCAGGTACTTAGAGACTTACCAGGTGTCTTCAAGAAAATTACCTGTGCATGCCAGAAATCAGCCAATCCCAAGATGGAGTGCACGAAACGCGTCGGCAGCTGAAATTATGAATTTGAACTGATCATACTCCTGAAACCCATTTGGCAGCCTACATTAACTGACTGTGCCAAATCTACTTGTTTGTGGGCCCTCCGGTCATGGGTAACGTTTGCAGATTGTGATGTTGATGGCATACCTAAGCCATGGGAGGAGTGCCGCTGCCAGAGAGGACCCGCGGTGCCGCAAATCGGCAGATCCAGTATGCGGGACAGGAGCCAAATGGAGGTGCTGATGTGCCGGTGGGTTGAAGTAAGATGGCATGCAACCCACTGTGGTAATATTAAATGTATTTTAATTTCTGGGTGTACAGAAACTCACTGGCGGAGGATTGAAGCACTACGAGTACCAGCTGGACATTCGGTCGCCATGCCCACAGGGGCAGGTACTTAGAGACTTACCAGGAGTCTTCAAGAAAATTGCCTGTGCATGCTGGAAATCAGTCAAGCCCAAGATGGAGTGCAAGAAGCACGAAACGCGTCGGGAGCTAAAATTTCGAATTTGACCTGAGCATACTCCTGAAACCCATTTGGCAGCCTCCATTAAATGACAGTACCAAAGCTTCCTGTTTGTGGGCCTCCCATCACGGGAAAACTTTTGCGGATTGTGATGTTAACGGCATGCCTAAGCCGTGGGAGTAGTCCCGCTGCAAAAGTGGATACGCGGTGACGCCAATCAGCAGATCCAGAATGCAGGACAGGAGCCAAATGGAGGTGCTGAGGTGCCGGTGGGTCGAAGTAAGATGCCATGGAACCCACTGTGGTAATATTAAATGTATTTTAATTGCTGGGTGTACAGCAAACTCACTGGAGGAGGATTGAAGCTATACGAGTACCAACAGGCCATGCAGTCGCCTCGCCCACAGGGGCAGGTACTTAGAGACTTACCAGGTGTCATCAAGAAAATTGCATGTGCATGCCGGAAATTAGCCATGAACAAGATGAAGTGCAAGAAGGACGAAAAGCATCGGCAGCGGAAATTATGAATTTGACCTGAGCATACTCCTGAAACCCATTTGGCAGCCTCCATTAAATGACTGTGCCATATCTACCTGTTTGTGGGTCCTCCGGTCATGGGTAACTTTTGTGGATTGTGATGTTAAAAGCATTCCTAAGCCGTGGGAGGAGTCCCATTGCAAGAGGAGACCCGCAGTAACGCCAATCAGCAGATCCAGTATGCGGGACAGGAGCCAAATGGAGGTGCTGAGGTGCCGGTGGGTCGATGTAAGATGTTATGCAACCCACTGAGGTAATAATAAATATTTGAATTTCTGGGTGTGCAGGAGACTCACTGGAGGAGGACTGAAGCACTACAAGTACCAGCAGGCCTTGCAGTCGCCACACCCACAGGGGCCGGTACTTAGAGACTTCATGGGTGTCTTCAAGAAAATTGCCTCTGCATGCCTGAAATCAGCCAATCCCAAGATGAAGTGCAAGAAGCACGAAACGGGTCAGCAGCTGAAATTATGAATTTTACCTGAGCATACTCCTGAAACCCATTTGGCAGCCTCCATTAAATGACGGTGCCAAATCTACTTGTTTGTGAGCCCTCCGGTCATGGGAAACTTTCGCAGATTGTGATGTTAACGGCATGCCTAAGCCATGGGAGGAGTCCCACTGTAAGAGACGACCCACGGTGACGCCAATCGGCAGATCCAGTATGCGGGACAGGAGCCAAATGGAGGTGCAGAGGTGCCGGTGGGTTGAAGTAAGATGGCATGCAACCCACTGTGGCAATATTAAATGTATTTTAATTTCTGCATGTTCAGCAATCTCACTGGAGGAGGATTTAAGCTCCAAGATTACCAGCAGGCCATGCAGTCACCATGCCCACAGGGGCAGGTACTTACAGACTTACCAGGTGTCTTCAAGAAAATTGCCTGTGCATGTTGGAAATCAGGCAATCCCAATATGAAGTGCAAGAGGCACGACATGAGTCGGCAGCTGAAATTATGAATTTGACCTGAGCATACTCCTGAAACCCATTTGGCAGCCTCCATTACATGACTGTGCCAAATCTACCTGTTTGTGGGCCCTCCCGTCATGGGTAACTTTTGTAGATTGTGATTTACCGGCATGCCTAAGCCATGGGAGTTGTCCCGCTGCAAGAGCGAACCCACTGTGATGCCAATCGGCAGATCCAGTATGCGGGACAAGAGCCAAATGGAGGTGCTGAGGTACCGGTGGGACGAAGTACGATGCCATGGAACCCACTTTGGTAATATTAAATGTATTTTTATTTGTGGGTGTACAGCAATCTCACTGGAGGAGGATTGAAGCTCTACGAGTACCAGCAGGCCATGCAGTCGCCACGCCCACAGATGCAGATCAATAGAGAAATACCAGGTGTCTTCAGGAATATTGCCTGTGCATGCCGGAAATTAACCATGCACAAGATGAAGTGCAAGAAGGGGGAAACGCGTCGGCAGCTGAAATTATGAATTTGACCTGAGCATACTCCTGAAACCCATATGGCAGCCTCCATTAAATGACTGTGCCAAATCTACCTGTTTGTGGGCCCTCCTGTAAAGGGTAACTTTTGCGGATTGCGAAGTTAACAGCATGCCTAAGCCGTGGTAGAAGTCCCGCTACAAGAGCGGACCCGCGGTGACGCCAATCGGCAGATCCAGAATGCGGGACAGGAGCCAAATGGAGGTGCTGTGGTGCCGGTGGGTCGAAATAAGATGCCATGCATCCCACTGTGGTAATATTAAATGTATTTTAATTTCTGGGTTTACAGCAAACTTACTGGAGGAGGATTGAAGCACTACGAGTACCAGCAGGCCATGTGGTCACCACGGCCACTGGGGCAGGTACTTGGAGACTTACCAGGTGTCTTCAAGAAAATTGCCTGTGCATGCCGGAAATCAGCCAAGCCCAAGATGAAGTGCAAGAAGCACGAAACGTGTAGGCAGCTGAAATTATTAATTTAACCTGAACATACTCCTGAAACCCATTTGGCAGCCTCCATTAAAGAACTGTGCCAAATCTACCTTTTTGTGCGCCCTCCCTTAATGGGTAACTTTTGCGGATTGTGATGTTGACAGCATGCCTAAGCCGTGGGAGAAGTCCCGCTACAAGAGCAGACCCGCGGCGTTGCCAATTGGCAGATGCAGTATGTGGGACAGGAGCCAAATGGAGGTGCTGAGGTGCCACTGGGTCGAAATAAAATGCCATGCAACCCACCGTGGTAATGTTAAATGTATTTTAATTTCTGGGTTTATAGCAAACTTACTGGAGGAGGATTGAAGCACTACGAGTACCAGCAGGTCATGCGGTCACCACAGCCACTGGGGCAGGTACTTAGAGACTTCCCAGGTGTCTTCAAGAAAATTGCCTGTGCATGCTGGAAATCAGCCAAGCCCAAGATGAAGTGCAAGAAGCACGAACCGCGTCGGCTGCTGATATCATGAATTTGTCCTGAGCATACTCCTGAAACCCATTTGGCAGCCTCCATTAAATGACTCTGCCAAATCTACCTGTTTGTGAGCCCTCCCGTCATGGGTAACTTTTGTGGATTGTGATGTTAACAGCATGCCTAAGCTGTGGGAGGAGTCCCGCTGCAAGGGCGGAGCCGCGGTGACGCCAATCGGCAGATCCAGTATGCGGGACAGGAGCCAAATGGAGGTGCTGAGGTGCCGGTGGGTCGAAGTAATATGCCATGCAACCCACTGTGGTAATATTAAATGTATTTTAATTTCTGGGTGTTCAGCAACCTCACTGGAGGAGGATTGAAGCTCCAAGATTACCAGCATGCCATGCAGTCGCCATGCCCACATGGGCAGGTACTTACAAACTTACCAGGTGTCTTCAAGAAAATTGCCTGTGCATGCCGGAAATCAGGCAATCCCAATATGAAGTGCAAGAGGCACGAAACGCGTCGGCAGCTGAAATTATAAATTTGACCTGAGCATACTCCTGAAACCCGTTTGGCAGCCTCCATTAAATGACTGTGCCAAATCTACCTGTTTGTGGGTCCTCCCGTCATGGGTAACTTTTGTGGATTGTGATGCTAACAGCATTCCAAAGCTATGGGAGGAGTCCCACTGCAAGAGCAGACCCGCGGTGACTCCATTCGGCAGATCCAGTATGGGGATAGGAGCCAAATGGAGGGGCTGAGGTGCCGGTGGTTCGAAGTAAGATGCCATGCAACCCACTGTTGTAATATTAAATGTATTTTAATTTCTGGATGTGCAGCAATCTCACTGGAGGAGGATTGAAGCACTAAGAGTACCAGCAGGTCATGCGGTCACCACGCCCACTGCGGCAGGTACTTCGAGACTTACCAGGTGTCTTCAAGAAACTTTCCTGTGCATGGTGGAAATCAGGCAAGCCCAAGATGAAGTGCAAGAAGCACGAAACGCGTGGGCACCTGAAATTGTGTGCTGGAACAAGCTGTGTTATTACCCTGCAGTCCGCCAATAAAAATGAAAAATAAAAACACGGTGACGCCAATCGGCAGATCCAGTATGCGGGACAAGAGCCAAATGGAGGTTCTGAGGTGCCGGCGGGTCGAAGTAAGATTCCATGCAACCCACTGTGGTAATATTAAATGTATTTTGATTACTGGGTTTACAGCAAACTCACTGGAAGAGGATTGAAGCACTACGAGTACCAGCAGGCCATCCGGTCGCCACGTCCACAGGTACAGGTACTTAGAGACTTACCAGGTGTCTTAAAAAAATTGCCTGTGCATGCCGGAAATCAGCCAAGCCGAAGATGAAGTGCAAGAAGCACAAAACACGTGGGCACCTGAAATGATGTGCTGGAACAAGCTGTGTTATTACCCTGCAATCCGCCAATAAAAATGAAAAATAAAAACACGCTGCGTGAGGCACTTTCAATTCTGAGCACCTTCATTTGGATATATATATATATATATATATATATATATATATATATTCACTGAAAAAACCATAGGTTTCAGGGGTGTTATAGTTAGCTGGACTTTTCACTTGTACAAAACCATTGAAATTCCCCCGTTATAGTTAGTTCAGCTAACTATAACTCGGGCGCCCGCAATGCACTGCTGATGACGTCACATATTACATCACTCATGACATGGTCAGTGACATCACTCATGACATCACTGATGACATCTCAAATGACATCACTGATGACATCACTGATGACATCATCCAGTGAATGTGTGTTTTTCTGAAAATTAAATATGTTTTATATATGTATATCTCAAGGTCGATGGAAGAATATATGGGTATATAAGTGTCTAAATGGATGATTTGTTTTTGAAAAATTGATTGTGTAAATGACTGATTAAGTGTATCATAGTGAATACATGGCTTAGTGAGTAATGTTTAAATATGTAAATATCTGTATCAGTCTCTCACTTTGTGTATAAGTGGCTGCATGGGTTGGTGAGTAGCTACATGGGTGTCTATATAGGTTATTAGTTGTTTTTTTGAGTATCAGTCTGAGTGTCTGCATGGTTCGGTGGGGGGTATTACGTAGTGCATAGGTGCATGAATGAGTGACTCACTGTTTGTATGTGTTGAACACAGCATGTGTGCAGGACTGTATGGGTGGATGAGTGTGTGTATGGGTGTGTTAGTGAGTGAATGACTGTCTCGGTAGTGTCTTTATGAGTAACTACATATGTTTTAAACTAGTATATGTGACTATTGGTGTATATATGTGAGTATATGTGAGAGTGAGAGATTGAAAGAGTTCCTGTATGAATAAGTATGTGTTTCTATAAGTGATTGTTTAAAAGACTAAGTATGTGTAAGTTTCCCTAGAAGTAAGTGTGGTGGTGTGTGTATAACTGTATATGCAATTAAATGTATGTTTGATTCTTTATTAGCATGAGTGACTATGTGTGTGAGTAACTCTATGGATGAGTGGCATTGTGTAACAGGATGTATAGGTGTATGAGTACATATGATGAGTGAGTACATGTATGAGTGACTGTATAGGACTGTTGGTGAATGAGTGTATGTGTATGTGGATCTTAGAATTACTGAAGAGGTTGTTGTAACTGGTATTGGTATGTCCATTGTTTTGAAAATGTTAGTCTCTATTTTTGAATGTGTGTATCAAAGGTTATATTAGGGTGAGAGGAGGTCTGCCACTCTATCACAAGGATGATGTCATCAGTGATGTCATCAGTGATGTCATTTGAGATGTCATCAGTGATGTCATGAGTGATGTCACTGACCATGTCATGAGTGATGTAATATGTGACGTCATCAGCAGTGCATTGCGGGCGCCCGAGTTATAGTTAGCTGAACTAACTATAACGGGGGAATTTCAATGGTTTTGTACAAGTGAAAAGTCCAGCTAACTATAACACCCCTGAAACCTATGGTTTTTTCAGTGAATTTCTGAGGTTTTTTAAATGCTAATTCCTAACTATAACGTGCCTGAAACCTATGGTTTTTTCTGTGAATTTCAAAGGTTTTTTAAATGCTAATTTCTAACTATGCCTACAGAGATAGGACATGTGAAGAAAGAAGAAAAAATGCACAGAAAGAAACAAAAGAAGTGCAGAAAGAAGCAACAGAAGTCCTCAAATACGAAGATAAGTGCAGGAAGAAGGATAACGTGCAGAAAGAACAAAAAGAAGAGCAGAAAGAAGCCTTGTTGCAAAATCATCCTGTACCCTCAACTTTTTCAGACGGATACTGGTGGTAACTGAGCCTGACTAACCAGTCCTAGAGCCAGTGCTATGTTAAAAGACACTTAGAATACAGTGAAAACACCTACATACACTAGGGAACATTATGCGTTGGGGTCCCCCTGTGATTAGCATGACCTCCTCTGTAAGCCCCTAGTATATAAGAGGGCATGGGGATTAAAACTACCTCTTAAAACAGGCCACAGGGCGTTTTTGCACACGTTAACTCAGGCCCCGTCCCCTCCCTTCACCACTGTGTAAACACGCCCTGTGTCCATTTTTAGTTGGGAGATTAAGTTCATTTGAATCCTGAGGGTCCCTGGGGTCCAACTAGCCCACTAGGTACCTCCAGTAAGTGCCACAGAGCTGCGTTGCAGAGAGGTGTAAAAAGTGGCACGGCCTGGACCACCTCTCTGCAATGCAGCTCAGTGGCGCTTACTGGAAGCACTTGGTGGGCTAGTTAGCCCCCAGGGGCCCTCAGT
Organism: Triturus cristatus; assembly: GCF_964204655.1. Lineage (NCBI taxonomy): Eukaryota > Metazoa > Chordata > Amphibia > Caudata > Salamandridae > Triturus > Triturus cristatus. The sequence continues at coordinate 578,825,341 of NC_140585.1, read as the reverse complement.
ATTGAAGGGAAATTATATCCCCAATTTAAAACGTGCCATAGTGCGTGTTTGCACACGTCACCTCAGGCCCCGTCCCCTCCCTTCACCACTGTGTAAACGCGCCCTGTGGCTGTTCTAAGTTGAGAGATTAAGTCCCCTTGAATCCTAAGGGTCCCTAGGGTCAAACTAGACCACTAGGTACCTCCAGTAAGCGCCACAGAGCTGCGTTGCAGAGAGGTGTAAAAAGGGGCTTGGCCTCAGAACACCTGGCTGCAGCGCAGCTCCCTGGCGCATACTGGAGATACCTGTTGGGGGCGCGTTTGCAGAGTGCTGCACGGAGGGGGCATGGCCTCCTGCACGATGCCAGTCTTTTATTTATTTTAGTTTTTTAAGAAGGGGGGCTGTTTGGTTCCCCTTCTTATTCTAATTTATTGGCCCTGATGACCCCATCCCCCAGGGCCAGTCTCCTAATTATATTTTTTTGACCCCAATCCCCAGGGCCGGCCACTGTTTTTTATTATTTTTAAAAAATATATATTTATAGACACACCTAGGACATGCTGGACAAACCGTACGTACCTATCACCATGACGATTTGCGTGATATTCATTAAAAGGCGACTATGCATGCAATGAATCCACGTGGAATGTATTTACACCACTAGTGAAGCTCTGACATGTCTGATGCCCTACCGTGCCTAATCCCGGTAGACACCCTTGTCGTTTATTTATACAAACTTGGGTAGCTATTGACGGGCACATTTAATACACATGCACACCAAGCCATTCAAAGGGGATTCGACAAAAATTCGACCAAAACTATGCAAGAAACCCCCCTCACGGTTAATAAAACACACATCCACTGCCGGATGTGTAATACTTTTTATTTTACTCTCTGAAAAGGGGACGAACATCACTTGAGAGTCACAGCGCGCTCCTGACAGAGCCCAATGCTGTGTTTTACCCACCATTGCCTGCCGTGTGCCACACACCTCTGTGTTGTATTCCACTAGCTAGTGCATATGCTATGACACTCTCTAGCCCATGTGCACTGTAACACCACCCCGTGAATATGTCATGCCACACTTGTCTTCGCACGGGTTATATTGCCCCATCTAACGTGCCTTTCTCGATGCCTATGTTATAACGCACAGTGCTATGCCATACATATTACAATCTGGGATCCATATCTTTGTCACAGTGCATATGCAACCTTACACTCCCCAGCACATATTTTATATTACAACTTTAGAGACTAGTTAGGTTACACAACACTGCCCTGTGCATATTACACTCCAAGGCGCATATCGCATAGCACGCGCTAGTGCCTGTGCTATCTCGCGCTCTCTAATGAATCTGTCATTGCGCACAATGTATTGCATATTATATTTCACGCCCGGTTCATCTTATATCACACTTTTTGGTGCATAGTTTATACCATACACTATATCTAGTTTTCATTTTCAATCGTGCTCTCAGGACTATGTTCTATATAACACTGTGTTCACCTACCCTTTTCACGGGCATTACATTTTGCGATAGGGGGTGGAGGGTCAGGGGGTGTTTCTGCCAAGTGAGCCCGGAGTCACAGTCACAAACGTCCTCTTCTTCCTGAATAAAAGTGAGATTATGCTGCATACTTGTTCATATTTTAAGTAGTTCGCACAGACACAATGTTTTAAAAACAATAAAGTTCCTAATACCCGCCTTCTCTGAACAGTTAGCTTGCTGCCCCATCCCCTTCCTCCCTATCCTCTGTTGTGTGAATCCATGGACTAGCCTCCTCCCTCCTGCCATGCATGGTCTGATGTGCTGCCACTGCCCTCAGTATGATGCACCAGTCCACTCCTCCTGCCCTCCATTGCCCAATTCTATGCCCCATCATTGACCTCCTGCTTAAACTCTGTGCTTAGCTTGCTGCCCCTATTCTCCTTCCCCCTGCCCTCCGATGTCTTTGTGCATGCCCCTGCTCCATCCTTTTTGCCCACCATGTCCCATGGACCTGCCACTCCTATCTACTCTGAGTGTTCTGTTGAGCTGCCACTCCCCTCCCACCTGCCTAGCATTGTCAGATGACTGTAACCTGTCCCTGTCACCTCCACCCTGCCTGTCCACATGCCATGCCCCTATCCTCTTCCTCCTGTCCTACATGGTCCATTGTACTGCCACACCCTTCTGCCCTCCCTGGTCTGTTGTGCTGCAGCTGCTCCTCCTGCCTGCCCCGTGTGGTCTGTTGTGAGGTCCCTTCCCCTGAACTTTCTTGTCTGTGCACAGGTCCTGACCCTCCCTTCTATCCTCCATCGTCCTTTGTGCATGCCCCTCCACCCTCCTTCTTGCCCATCATAGCCATTGTGCTGCCACTAACCCTCCCACTTGCCATGCATGGTCTTCTGTGCTGCCAAGGCCCCTCCCACCTTCCCTGTGTGGTCAGTTAGCTGCCCCTGACCCCCTCCCACCTTCCCTCCATGGTCTGTGTGTATGCCATCACAGTCTCACTGTTGCTCTTCATGGTGTGTCTTGCTTCTAGTGCCCATCCTGCCTGACCTCCATGGCTATCTTGCTGCTCCTGCCCTGCCCCCTTGCCCCCAGCCCTACTCCCTCCCTCTTGGCTTGTCTGTTCCATTGTAACGCCCCTGATCCGTCCCTCCTGCCCTTTATGGTCTGTTATGCTGCAGCTTTCTCTCCTGTCTGTCCATTATGGTCAGCTAGCTACCATTGCCTCTTGCCCCCCTGTTCTCTGTTGTCCATGTGCATGGTCTTGTCCCCTCCCTCTTGCTTTCTATGGATTGTTGTGCTGCACTCCCGTGTGGTGTATTGTGCTGCTGCAAACCCTGATGCCTGCCCTGCAGGGTCAGTTTGGTGCACCTCTCCATGTCCCTCCTGTCCTCTGTTATCCAAGTCCATGTCCCTATCCCATTTCCTTCCATGATCCAATGTACCATACTTGCGAACATTTTGAACTTGGTAAGAGGGAGATTTTGAAAAAAAACTGGGGTATTGATTTTCCCCTTTGAGTTACATTGAAAAAGAGGATATTGTAGACAGGAGACAGATCAAATAAAGCCCATTTGAGCTTAAAAACATTGGACGTTTCCTGGCTGAATCGGGTCTGTTGGCATGTATGGTTGTACTAACATTGCCTCTTCCTTCTGCCCACAATGGTCTATTACATTGCCACAGGCTTGAAGGAGGGTAGATTTTGTATCACAGGGGGCCCCTGGCCCGTTCTGTCCACACCTGAAGTATGAGACCCTTGTCCTTGCCCTGCCAGCTGCATTTGTAGGCCGTATTAAATTGACCAGCGGGTCCTGTGTTGCTATATAATTATCCTGAGACATCCTTACCACTCAGCCAGTATAAAACCCCTGTGTAGGCCCTTCTGTTCAATATGTAGGCCTCTTTGTTAAATTGACCATAGCTCTGCAATTTTAGTGTATAGCAGTCTGAAGGCAGGTCTGCGAGGCCTTCTGCTCCAAACCAGTAGCCCCCACCCTACCCGAGTGCTCCGTGCTCGGTATCAAAGTTCAACATCCCCCTGAAGCTGTCGACATACAGTAGGCTGCATCCTGGACTGGTACTTGCTTCCTGGGCAGGTTTCCCGCTTTTAAGGAAGTGGCAACCGCAGAGCGTCAAGTTAGGAGAACTGAGGAGATTTTATACATGAATATATTGAATTCCCGTACAATACCCATTATTTTCTGCTTGCTCTATGGAACTTACGATAAGCGATTGGCCTGAGAGACTGACCTTTTCACCCAGTCCATTGTCAGCATTAAGTGGGTAAATGACGAAATGTCTGGTAAAATCTGCAGACGAAGCTTTTGGGTAGCATACGTAGGTAGATGTAGCGTGCAAAGGAGCCCACAAAATGATATAAAAAGGGAGCACCCACAGATATCGACGGACTACCTCGCCGTCTGTATGTAGGTTAACAGGCAGTGCAGGTTTTCCCCAAGAGCTGGGAGCTCTTGTCTTCCTTTGCTTAAAATGTCTTGCTCTGCTTTGCTTGAAGTATCTTATTCTATTTTACCTATATGAAATGTCATGTTATGTTTAACCATTGTTCTCTTTACTTTTGCATTTAAAAGATTTTGTATTGTAATTGCAGGAATGCTTGCTCTAAGAGTAAACGTGAGTGTTCCTAGGTAACATTTTCCTTGGTGTAACTTGTTTCTCATGATGCATTTATAGATGTGTTTTCTCTCTCTCTCTGTCAGTACATTAATTGAGATACAGAGAATATCATGACAGCTGTATGATTATCTGGATTCTGTATTTTGTACTTTATGTCTCTATTCTGCGGTTTCTTTGAAGTTGCATCTTCTCATTAAACTGCCATTGTATTCTGCCTCCAATTCCATGTCTCATATGTCTGTTTTCTTCATTTTTGGAGCAAGCGTTCCTAGGCACCCCGGCTCAAATTAAGGTGCCCCTTTTGTCCCTGACTCACTCTCCTGCTCAGTTCTGTGGTGGTTCCCGGGGATCTGGGGACCGCCCCTAGCTTCCTTGACCCGTAATAGATCTTGCCTCCAACAGCCTCTCTTGCAAGTCCTGTATTGTTGGTTTGTTGCCCCTGCCCCCCTTTCCACTGCCCTCCATAGTCTGTTGTGCTTCCACGGCCCTTCCTGCCTGCTCAGTGTGGTTAAATTGTTGCCTTTGCACCCTCCTACCTGCCTTCAATTTTCAGAGTCCGTGCCCCTGGCCTCTGCCTCTCAACAGTATCCTAATGAACAACTAGATTGCTAACATTCTATATTTATTACAAAAGTGTGGAACGCCTGACATCATCTTGATGTAATCAAAACTGTAATACCTAGAGCATTTCCTTTAGAAATTACATATATGAGAGGGTCTTATTGGCATCAAAATTATGGTTAGTGCTCTAAAAGGCTAAAATAAGGACATATTTTCTGAGTTTTCAAATAGCGACAAAGCACTTTTAAATTATTTGTTATCTTTATGTTTTTTTATCCAGTTGACCACTTGATTAAATGTTGCACTTAGGGGAGATGATGTGGTGTTACTTCCAGAACTGCAGACTTTGCAACTGGGGAACCAGGTTGAAGTTTCTGCTTCAGCTCGACATGCTGTGATTCTGGTCAAATCACTTAGTCTCCCCATGTCTACAACCAAAATGAATGTGTTCTTGTGTGATGTAACCAATGCTCATGTAAAGCACTCCAATACCTGACAAGTCTGCACTATATAACACTGCAAAAACACAAAATAATAAGTGTTTTGCACACTTCTGTTATTGGGCTATATTTGGGCTACATCTGGGTGATTTTGGGCTACATTTGGGCTCTTTTGTCTCCGGTGGCCATCTTGGGAGATTTATTTGTTATGAAGTTTCCTAATTTCCTCATGTACTGCAGTCTCCTCAGTAGGAAATGCTTTCAGTTTTTTACTTTGATTCCATCATGAAGGTATTCAGATATGTCACACATTTGCCATAAATTCTGAATGTTAGCACTCTAGTTGCTCATTAGATCATTGTAGTAAAACTACTGCACCATGGAAGTCTGCTCCTGGTATTAAAAGTGCATGTTTCAGTCTGCATGTCAGAATTTTTTTAATGAAATAGAAGAGGATTTGAGAAGTCACTCAAAATGTGCCCTCATTTTCTTTCTTCAGCATTAATCATAATTTCTATGGCAAAATGAACCTCCTCATTGTGTTCCTTTTTAAATTAAATGTTTTAAGTGTTACCAGTTTATTCCAATCAAGATGGCTTCAGGTGTGCCATACTTTTGTCATAATGAAGACAGTAAGCGCTCTAGTTGTTTTTAAGAACATTCTGGGACATTCTGTCATTGGGCTATACTTGGGCTACATCTGGGTGATATTTGGGCTACATTTGGGCTCTTTTGTCTCTGGTGGCCATCTTGGGAGACTTATTTGTTATGAAGTTTCCTAATTTCCTCATTTACTGCAGTCTCCTCAGTAGGAAATACTTTCAGTTTTTTACTTTGATTCCATCAAGAAGGCATTCAGATGTGTCACACATTTGCCATAAATTCAGAATGTTAGCACTCTTTTTGCTCATTAGATCACTGTAGTAAAGCTACTGCTCACCAGGGAAAACTGCTGCTGGTATTGAAAGTGCATGTTTCAGTCTGCATGTCAGAATTTTTTAATGAAATAGAAGAGGATTTGAGAAGTCACTCAAAATGTGCCCTAATTTTTCTTTCTGCAGCACTAATCATACTTTTTATTGAAAAATGAACCCCCTCATTTTGTTCCTTTTTAAATTAAATGTTTTAAGAGTTACCACTTTAATCCAAGCAAGATGGCTTCAGGTGTGCCATACGTTTATCATAAGTAGGACTGTTAGCGCTCTAGTAGTTCTTTGGAACACTCTGGGAAGCTGCAGTAGAACACAAAGGAATCAACTGACAGTCTCTGCCCTTGTTGGATGTACATGTTTTACTGAGAATGTCAGACTTCATTCTCACATGACTGAGAAAGATAATGTGAATTTACAGAAAATAAGCTCTCAGTTTAGCCTATAGATCACCTTCCAAACCTCTGTGGTAAAAGCATGAGAAAATATTTTTCTCTCAATCATGATATCCCAGCAGAAGGCTTTTTCACATGGTGAAATCACCTTAGAACATACCACAATTCCTAAAATGAGTATGGTACCATCAACAAATGATTTATAATGTAACTAAAGTCTTAAAACCTTCTATTAACTGCAATGCTTTTTAATGAGGTGCTATCATGTATATTGGTCCCAAGATGGCTGCCAACACTTCTTGGATGAAGTGCTGACAGCCAATCAGATCTCAGGATGAGATGTGTGGTTAGGCTCCGCCCACATATATATATGCTTTTAAATGCTATTTTCTCAGGATCTACTGAACAGATTTACACCAAACCTACAAAAGGCACTTCCTTGACCTGAGGACTACCTCTCTGCCAAATTTCAAGTAATTCTGTTCAGCCGTTCGGGCTGTAGCTCGTTCTAAAGGTCCTATGGAAAAATGCATGGGAAAAACGCGTTTTGGGACCCCCCTTTTATCTCAGCCCCCGCTTGACGAATCCCCCCGAGACTTTCAGGGTAGGAGCGGAGCGTAGCGCCCCACCTATTTTGAAAAATTCGCGAGGATTCGTCAACCGGCGCCAAAGTTATTCAAAATAGAATGTTGCGGATTTCCTATGGAAACGTGGTCCTAACTATAACTATCTACTGGCGACCGCCAGTAGATAATATATATATATATATATGAACAGTGTTCAAAATTATTTGCATTGTTTTTCCATTTTTACCCTGCACTTCCTTTACTCCAAATGGATTTCTCATATTCCCCTAGTACATCTGAAATTATTTTTTATTTATTTATTTTGTATTTATTCATTTTTTATTGAATTTTATTTTTTATTTTTTCCACACACTGCCTGCCATAGGTGCCTGCCACACAGCAGCATTCAGGATTGTCACTAGTCATTTTCCCCTGGAACACCTGCCTGCCATAGGCACAAATGGGCATTCATTTTGTAGGGATTATTTCATTTTCCCCTGCCCACCCTGCATGTAATAGGCACAGAACAGCATTTATTTTTTAAGTATTATTCAATTTTCCCCTGGACCCCTGCCTGCCATAGGTGCCCACCAACATTAATTTATTGAAGGTTTATTCCATTTTCCCCTGCCTGCCACAGGTGTATCCCTTAGATGCACATAAGGCAACCAGTTACAACTGTATTATCCTGACTGAACTATTATATTATGGTTGTGTGGTTTGACTTTGGAATGAATACACTCTTGTTGTTAATTATTTGGGACAACCTCACTAAAGAAAATGACTGTAGTATGATTAATTCAAACTGCAAAGATGCCACGCTTCACTAAATGTATTTCTTGCTTGTTTGCTTTTAGGTGCACAAGAGTCATCAACCACAGTACTGCCAGACAGAAGGCCGGTACAAAGTGACATGACCACAGTACATGAGTTCTCCTCTCTTCCGCTTGTGCAGCTAAGTGCCAACTGACAGAGATGAATGATGGCCCGAAGGAAGTTGCTGCCTAGAAAGTGGCCAGTGAGGAGGAAAAGAAAGAGCAGATTGCCACCACTGGCTTGCTGCCTGCCTCCATTTTCAGGCTACTTCGTGTGCCTGCTGCACCGTCCTCCAGTACCACCCAAACCTAAGCCCTTGTCTCTCAGCGAAGAAACGACTGCAATCCTGATGACGAGCAGTGAGTCTGAGTTGGATTTGTCCCAGCCGCAAACTAGCACCCAGTCGCCATAGGAAACTGAGAAAAGCAGACAACATTAGCCTCAGCAAGCAATAGATCTTCCTGAAGTAGGCGCAGAAAGTGAGGTTAAGATTCCTGCTGAGCAAGATGTAGCACTTCTTGAACCATTGGCTACCCGATCTCCAGCAAGAAAAATATAGGGTACACCACCATCTTTTCTTAGCCTCCCTTCTGATGTTCTGCACATAGATTGGACCCCAGCTGAGACTCAGATCCCCCATGAGAGTCAAAGGAAAAGAAAAGTTCCTGAAAGCCTTAGAACTATGGAAACGGGTGAGGAGGATAAGACAGTCATTGTCATGGAAGCTGGCTCAGAGGAAATCAACATAACCCTTCATATTCCACCTGCTCTGAGGGAAGTGGCACTGGTTCCACCACAACCACCACCACCAGCTTCCATATTTCTAAGGCCCCTGCTGAGACCTGTATCCACCACTACCTCAGGAGAAGTACGTACTGCAGAGAGGTAATCATCGAAATTCCATTGTACCGCCAATTCTTCAGGCATTGGCAGTGGCACCAGTAGCACACTCAAAAAGTTATCCTCCCTAGTTTGGGGCATCTTTCCGATTAGCAAGCAGGAGGATAACAATGAGTGTTCGTCGAAGTAAGACTTGTTCACACTATAGTACTGGAGGCCAAATGATCCATATGAATAAACATCATGCAATTCAGTGGGAGGAGCACCGTAAAAATATTCTGAATTTGGTGGCTGAGATGAGAGACGGGAATCAACTTCGATCATGGTGGGAGGTGATGAGGAAGAAGAGGCTGACAGCTTTACGTAGAGCAGCCATGTCCGCAGCAGTGTGCCAGCATCACCCTCATCAGCAACCTCGAAATGGCACAAGAGTCAGATAGAGATACCACTGCATACAGTGACTGCCTCAAGATGCACATTGAGTCTACCACCTCCTGGCTCTCCCGGGAAGTCACCTGCATAAGTGGCACCACAAAAGAAAAATTCCAGGCCACTATTACAAACATGTTTACGCAGGAGTAGCCCAACGAACGGAACCACACAACAGCATGTTTGCACATTGGGAATCTGGCTAAAATATTAGCGCTGGACCTCCTCCCTTCTTCTTTTGAGGAAGGAGTCGGATTTTTAGAATTTGTGTCAGCCATCTGTTCAAAGTGGAAGGTTCCCTGCCAAACTTGTTTTGCCAGAGTTGCCGTTCCAGCACTCCCTCACGTTGTGCTGCAATTCATTGGACAATCTTTTCAGCAGACTGCAGTTCATTCTATCCACCTGATTACAGACATGTAGAACAGTTGTTCAGCAACTGATTGCATGTGTATCCTTGCACATTAAATCTATTTTCTGGGGGTCAGGCAGTGGCTATCTACATGTTGAAGAAACTTTTAAGAGCGCTTGGCTGCATGGAATAGTAGCAATGCTCGCCTTGGAGAAATCCAATACAGCTTTAAACATCTTGGAAGACTTTAACAGTGTTTGAATGGCTGCAACCCAGATGTCTCAGAATTGGATTTGTTGTCACAGACAATAGGAGGAATATAGTTAAGGCTACGGAAGATAGGAGCTATTTCAGGGTACTGTGTTTGGCGCATTACATCACTATGATTGAGCAGGAATTCTCAAAAAAGAAGATGAGGTCAACAACATTCTGACCACCAGCAGAAGAATCTGCACTCATTACAGTCATTCTATTAAACGCTGAAGCAGTTGAAGATCATTCAGGTAGTGCTAAAAAGTACTAATTAAAGCCCTCATAAAGGAGGTGTTAACATGTTGCAATGTCTGTTTGAGCTGTACAAACTGATCAATGACTATAGGGCCAATTACAATCTTGGTCAGAAAGCCTCTGACCGACAATCGGATTTCCCTAAACCTTTTCGCCACTTACGTTTCTGATTTGGAGTCCCTGAGTCGTTTGGAGCCGAATCGTACAGCTCTATTGACACTGTTTCCAACTTATCAATTACAATGTCTGATTCTGACAGCCTTTCCAAATCAATCTGTCTGACATGAAAAAGCTGTTGTAGACTGACTTTGGGGGCCCGTTGCAGGCCCCTTTCACCTGGCGGCCCCTGGTTGGGGCCCATGCGTGTACCCATGGACCTCTGTTCGCAACCATGCAGTGTGGCAAGCACCATGGGGTGGCTGCTACAGGGTGCAAGGTTTTCCACAGCCATCCCTTTTTTTAATAGGAGACTGTGATGTCGGTCGAAACACAGGCTCCCATTGAAGTCAATGGGAGTCCGACCGAACGGTGTTCGGAAAAATTGTAATTGATTGGTCGGAGTTGCCAAAACCGAGTCAGTTGGAAACGATTCCAAGACCGAGTCAGTCGGAACAGTTTCCGACCGACATCTTAATCGGCCCCTATGTCATTCAAAGAGAAGAGGATGGAACTGGAAAAAGCATGACCATGGAGGTGGACAAATGGGGCCTAGTCAAATGACTGACACAGATGCTACTTCCTTTTGAGGTTTTTAAATGGGAACTCAGCGAGGAGGACAGTCAAATGAGTCAAGCTATCCTGTTGTTGCATCTGCTACAGGACTACTTAAAAAATGGGTTGCAATGGTTCATCAGTCTAAATGGAGAAGCCCATGAGTTGGTTGAGAGCTTAATCCTTCACTTGCCTGTAAATCAAAGGCTGCAAATGGACATTGTGTCATCCAAAGAGTACATCTGTGCCACAATACTTGATCCACGGTACAAAAAAATACTGGCTACTTTAATTTCTTTTTCAGAAGTGGATGTTTCACTATACAACACGTGTATTTTCGAGCAAATGAGAGACCTGCAAGAAGAACAGCTGGAAGTTAGAGTCCAGGGCAGAAGTTCTGGCATGCAGCCTTCAATCTCCGGAGAGGGCAGTGGCACGCAACACCCCGGCAAAAACAAGAACAGAAGAATCAGACTTTGAATCTGTAATTGCTTGAATTCAAGTGGCAGGGCTTAATTTAAGTGCAGATGTGAAGGCGAAAGAGGTTGATCAAGTAGCAGCATCAATTACCATTCAGAGGATGCTCCAAGACTATCTGGATGACCCAAAATATGTCTACGTGGATCAAAACTCATTGGTCTATTGGTATGGGAAAATGCGCCAATGGCCAGAGCTCAGCTGCATGTGTTCAAAACAGCTGGTGCAGCTGTCACACTGAGAGGTACCAGTCTCTTGCCTGCAAACGTAGAGAGAATGACCATGAATAAAATGAACCAATACTTCATGACACACAAATACACTGTTCCTGAAACACCACAGGGGGAGGATGATGGCAATTGCTCAGACTCAAGTGCGTAACAACAAAACCTACTTCCTTGACTGAGTAAGCTACCTTAGAACTTTCACAATATTGTGAAATTGCTTTAGACCAAAAAATTGATAAAGCTTGAGGAACATTGCATTTTTGGTGTCTGACTTAAGGAGCCCCATCGTTTTAGTCACATGTATGGCCTTATTGGAGTTCGACCACTGTGAAGTGAAGAAGCCTCTCCTTTCCCTTCAAGGGCATTAGAGAAGATGTCTGGTTCCATCCCATGCCTTTTCTTTCCCTAGCAGGAGTGCCCTAGTAAAGATCATTTAATCTGCCAGACTGCCAATATGTTGCTTCCATGCAAAATACTAGGAGATACAATAAGACAACTGTGTACTGATGTGCTTTGATTGGAGCAGTTAACTATTGCACCATTGAGTGATATATTATTGAGTGAGTGTTAGTAATGATTAATTTGGCGGCAGACAGTGAGCACCTTCAACTAAATTGCAAACTTGATTTTGATGATTTGCATTGTTTGGGGGCTAATGAGTGACTTTTTCCTGAAGGTCATGGGCCTTTCACATATAGCTAGATTTACTTGCATGGTCTATTCCTGCTTCAGCACGTTTCTGGTTCTAAAGAGACCAGACCAGTCAGTTTAGTTAACAAATACAAATCCACACAAAATGCTCAACTTCTTTTGTTCTTGTTTATCAACAGAAGTGCACTACAGGTCTATCTCAATCTCATTTGGGACGGGAGTATGGCTGATTCGTTTCTTAGAATAAGGACTCATGGCATGACTACCTCAACAGCTAGAAGAAGGGAGTTATTGACTTCAAAGGGAAACCAACATGACAATGACTCTAAGAGGCCTACCCAGCCATGTGGATAGAAGAGAGGTGTGTTGATTTGAGAAATGCTGAGTAATATGTGCAGGCTCAAATGTCAAATTACTCGATTATGTGGTTATGTTTAGGGGAGTCTGAAAAGAAGACCGACATCACAAGGTGGACACACTTGGCTAAATGTTATGACAGTTGTGAGATTGATCAGCCAGATACATGCCGTTACTCTCTGGGATTGGTTGTACAATTTTTCTTACTCCGCAGTAAATTGCACGATTCATGATGAATGTTTGCAGCAGCTTATGCTCTTCCTCTTGGTCCACTCTTCATGAATCTTAACATCTGTTGTCCTTCTCCTTGACATCTGCAAGATTGTTTTGGTTTTATTATCAGAAGGCCTTCTCCTTTCCTACAGGAAAGACGAAAGTTCCATAACACTTCTGCTTTCCTTACCCGACCGGCTCAGCTAGGCACCCAAGATAGGCATTCCGAGAAGAATATAGATGGACGATTGAGAGAGGTAGCAGCAATCACTATGTCTGTTCAGGTAAGAAAACTAGGAATTGAAGTGAACCACTTTAGTTAGTAATTTCTACTGAAGATTAAAACTCTTCTCGTGAATATTGTGGGCAATGACATAACACCCTAGTGGTCAATACAGTTACAGAGGGTAGAAGGACAAGGGTTTAACTAACTAGTATATACTTTGATAAGTGGCTGAGTTTTGCAAAAGCGGCACAAAGTCACATTCTCAAGCAGTAAGATAGACCTAGTCTGTGCTGTTCTCACTCTGTTAGCAGTGCATTGTTTGGGTATAAGTAAAGTAAGTGACCTAGCAAATATATAATTATATAGCAAGGGACTTTAGAATCAATTAGGGAAAGCCTTTGGGGAAAAGTCTTTCTACAGTATTTGACTGTTCAGAGAGCAGCTTTCTGTAAATCTAAAAAAAATTGGCTGTGCTAAAAGCAGTGCAAAAACAAAAGGCATAGATAGAAACAATTCCCATTTATTTTTTTGACAAATAAAACCCAACTTTTCCACCTACAACAGGCCCACCCCTCCCCCCAAATCTAATAAATCACCCCAAATAATGTCCAAAAGTAAGCCCAACAAATAAAGTGTACCTTGTCTCAACTGACCTTCTCAATTCCCACAGCAAAAATTCCTCCCACCAAAGAAAAAATATGTAAAAGGGCTTAGAGGGCATCGATCTGGGTGTGGAGGCATGCCCCATCTTGGCAAAGCAGCGCCAGTTCCCTTAGCTCGGGGCAGAGAAGGCGGTCTGTGGATGATGATGAGGAGGGGGGCCAGCAGTGGTGGAACCCTACTGCCGGTGGTGCTGGTGTGGCCAGGATGGAGGTGCTGGCAGCTGGCCTGAGGTACTTGGTGCAGTGGCACATGACTCCGCCTCCCCCTCCGCAAAAGCCATCATGAGGTACTTGGAGCAGTGGCACATGACTCCGCCTCCCCCTCCGCAAAAGCCATCAGCTGGCTATATTCAGCCTGGATAACCTTCATCTGGTGGTGTCGCAGCTGTGCAGCTATCTACTGCCAGGATGGTGGACCAGCAGCAGTCACTATATCACGAAAGAAAAAAAGGAACATTTACAAATTTTAAATAATGCTTATTGAAAACACCTATTTATATAGTGCCACAGAAGCAGGACATTGCTGGTCCCCTAGGGCCATTGGAATTTTTGATGAGATTAGGCACAGTGCCAAGTTTACAGCACATATTACCATAGAAAACTCTGACAGCAAGGCCCTAAGGCAGAATACCACAGAATAAAACTGATTTTTCTCATTTAAAGGATTTCATAGTAAAATGAAACAGACACTTTGGGCCTAATTACGAAGTCTATCCGACACCGTCACCATCTCAGTCCTGGGACCACCTAATTAGGATGCAACCACACAGTGTTCGATCTCATTCCTACATTTCCCTATGGGAGCATGCATTACAGCCGTAAACCAGCCGTAATACATGCTCCCTTAGGGAAATGGGGGGGTTCTGTTCATCCCTGCACCCCTCGGCAGGCACCTAAAGGTGCCTGCCGAGGGGTGCAGGGATGAACAGGGTGGCACCAACTGTGCCCCCTCGGCCCACAACCGGAGGCTGCACGCACAAGGGAGCCCTGCTGGGGACCCCCAAATACGCCTTCCAGCATGGTGTTCATGTCAGACAGGCCAGCATGGAAACAATGCCAGAAACCATGCATCATAATCCCAATGGTGCAAAGGCCCGCCGTTTGGGATTACGAGCCAGTTCTAACTGTCCGACGGGCTCCTTGAGCCCATCAGAATCCAGCCAGAATGACCCGCCTGTTTCAATTCCGAACGGCTGATACATAATCAGCCGGTCAGAATCGAAACCGACGATGGGGGTTCGGAAAGCTCTATCGTAATCGGCCCATTAGTGTGTAAAAAGAAATATTACAGCTCATTTATGGGTTAGGCTTGTATGCAGAACAAATAATAGTATTCTTGTGCAACATTAATTGAGGCATGCTATCATTGAGTCTGCTTTTCTCTGCGTTCTGCTACTGGGGTAGCTGTAATGGACAATTTTTCATCTTACTTTATTTCCAATGGCCCTGCTATTCCAACTGGCTTTCAATTCTACCCTGACTCTGAAAAGACACATGAAATATAATTATACTGCACCACACACATCATGTATAATTGCGGATATCCTGTCTGCCATTAGTAGACAGTGGGAAAAACAATGCACTGCAGTACAGGTAAGGGAACAAGAGAAATATTTTATCTGGCAAGTTTGTTATGTTATCATAATTTATATAGCGAGCGATTACCAAATAGGTGTCCTGGCGCTGTCCATTACTCCATAAACCAAAAAACTCCGGAATTATTTAACAAACAACCAGGTCTTCAGCACTTTCCTAAATTGAAATAAGTTTTCCATGCAACGCAGGTGAAGTGGCAAAGCATTCCACAACTTGGCTGCACCGTAAGAGAAACTACGGCCACCCCAATTAACTTTCCTTGTAAGAGGGACCTTGATCAAACAGGCATCCGACGAGCGAAGATGTCGGGCAGGGACATACCATCTAAAACTGTTTATGAGGAAGTCTGGGCCTTCTTCGTGTAGGGCCTTAAAGACCAAGCAAAGGGACTTAAACTGGACCCTATACTTAATAGGAAGCCAGTGTAGGTCTCGAATGGCTTTTGATATCGGCGAGAACTTGGGGAGGCCAGTTAGGAGTCTGGCAGCGGCATTCTGCAAAAGCTGCAGTCTATGCAATAGGCCTTCCTGAATGTTGAGGTATAGACTGTTGCAATACTCCAGTCTAGATGTTACCAGGGCCACTACAACAGTCTGTCGATGCTCCTGCGGAAGCAGGGACAAAATCTTCCTCAACATTCTCAGGATGTAGTCGGTCTTAGAAGCTACAGCTTTTACCTGTAATGCCATGGACAGCTTGGCATCCACTACCATTCCAAGATTCTTAACTTTGTCTACAGGAGTGGGAAGGGTCCCCAATTCCTGCGGCCACCATGCTGGGGTCTAGAAACTAGGGTTATTACCAAACAACATAACCTCGGTTTTGTTGGAATTCAGCCTAAGGCAGTTGCTTGCCATCCATTGCGCCACTTCGGACATACATGACTGAAAATTCTGGTCCAACCCTAGTTCATGGCCGGGTAATAGAGACACAACAATTTGCGTATCGTCCGCGTAAGAGGTAACGCTAAAACCGTGGTTTCTGATAATGGGCGCTAGGGAGGAAACGTAGATATTAAAAAGTGTGGGACTCAGCGCGGATCCTTGTGGGACTCCGCAGGGCAGCGAGAAAGGTTGGGAAGCAAAGTTTTCCAAAGAAACTATTTGGCTGCAATCAGAAAGAAAGGAGTTTAGTAAGTCCCATGCCTCTTGCTGAATTCCACTTTTCATAAGTCGGTCCATCAACAGACCATCATGGACGGTGTTGAATGCAGCGGAGAGATCTAAAAGAATCAAGGCTGCTCTACCACCCCGATCCACCGTAGACCTAATCTGCTCCGTAGCCACGATCAGTGCGGATTCGGTGCTGTGTCCCTCCCGGAATCCGTGCTGTGAGGGATCCAGAAGTAAGGTGTTCCTCACAAAAGCTGTGAGTTGGTGGTTTAACGCCTTTTCAACTAGTTTAGCCAGAAATGGGAGACGAGAGATAGGCCGGAAATTATTTGGGTCGGAGGGATCCAGACTAGATTTTTTCAACAATGGGAGAATGGATGCCTTTTTCCAGACTATTGGAAAAATCCCTCCATCAAACATGCCGTTAAAGATTGCTGTGAGATGGGTGGCGATCGGTACTGGCGCCAATTTAATGATTTTCAGAGGGCAGGGGTCCTGTGGGGACCCGGAGTTGGCTTTATCTATTAGCTCCAGGGTGTCCTGAAAGGTAAGATGCCTAAACTCCTTGAGGATAACAGGTGGTAAAATTTCATTGGACTTTATTTAGCCCTCCTGATTCCTCTCAATTGGGTCGTTAAGACTAGTAAAGATGGTGTTAACTTTACTCAAAAAGAATGAGGCTATTTTTTCGCACAGCTGGGAGCTGGCCGGTACAGCAGCAGGGTTTACTGAGCACAGTTTATTAATAGTGGAAAAAATCTCTTTCGTAGGATTTTTTGCCGCTACAATCTGAGAGGCAAAGTACTTTTGTTTGGCTTCCCTTATCATACATTTATATTTGGCCAAGCATGCCAGATATACCATTTTATCTCCATCCATGTATGCCTTCCTCCAATTACGCTCTAATTTCTTGCAAACGCATTTTTGAGATTTTAATTCGCTCGTATACCAAGGGGCTGATGGCAAAATTCTCTTAAAAACCACAGGTTTGGGAGGAGCCAGATTTATACAAGCCTGGGTGATCCAGTTCGTGTACGACAGTGCTGCCTCCTCCATATTGCTGGGCATGGGTGTGACCGAGGTGGAGAGAACCCTGGAAAAGGTCTCAGCTTCCACCCTATTCCAAGCTCTGACTGCTCTGGCCACTGTTTGGGGGCGCCCGTTGGATAAATGGGGAGTAGGTGTGATATTAAACCTAACTCCCGCGTGGTCTGACCAGGCCAGAGGTAGCAGAGCTGCGAAAGCTAGTTCAGATGTATTGGAAAAGATCCCATCAAGGGTATGACCAGCCTGGTGGGAAGGACCCGTTACACGTTGTAACAGCTCTGCAGTTTCCATAATATTAAAGAGACGTGCTGTATCTGGGTCCTCTGGCTGCTCAAGGTAGAAATTAAAGTCCCCAAATATCGTATACGAGTTCCCCAACAAGGCATCCTCCAAAAGGGTACCCAGGGCGGGAAAAAAGGTAATTTAGTTCCCGGAGGTCTGTAAATGAGGGTGCCTTTGAAGGAAAAATGATTTGTTAGTCTAAGGTTAAATGCAAGTGCTTCGCACGCTGGCAATGATAGCGCTTTGACGGTACCCTGCACTGAGCTATGATATAAAATGGCTACACCACCACCCCTCTTGTTAGCTCTATGAAGAACCTCGCAGTACCCCGGAGGAGTTGCTTGAACTAGGTCTGGACCGGATGACTCGTCCGTCCAGGTCTCTGTGATAAAAGCAATTTTAATTTTTAACTCCAACAGCAATTGGGAGCATTCCGTACTGTGTTTTACCAGGGATCTGGCGTTAATTAAAATACAGGGAAAAGTCTCCAAAGCCCCATTCATTGATGGACCAGTATTAGTCCTTGTTTTAATATATTCGGGGCGTATCAAAGGTATAGGCAAAGAGCAATTGGGGCAGGGGCCCGGGGGCCGAACCTGTTGGAACTCTGCCGATACACGAGAGCAGTCGGCATTACTCCCCCCCGAGTTTAACTCCATCAAGGAGGCTCTAGAGTAGACGAGGCGTTTCTTTCCGCCTGATTGAAAATAGACAGGGGGTAGTGCGCTGAGCACGACCCGGGAGCGGACGGGCGCAGACGGGCTTGCCTTCGGCGCGCCAGCGGCGCGCCCGCTGCGCAGCCGCGCCAGTGCCCCTGATATAGGATTGCTGAGAACAGCTAGACCGCCTAAACCGCCCCTGCCTCACTAAAGATGGCCGCCGTTGCCAGAACCCGGTCCACAGGTGGAGCCTGCTCGTGTCTGGTAAGCGCCGGGAGGCAGAGGAGCTCAGGTAAGGAACGGCGTCAGGCACTGCTGTATTACGATTGAGCAAGATAATTTTAAAAAGTAGTGTGCAAATAAGCCAGCAGCTGAATACGTGCCCGTGCAGGAATTATAGCAGGTTAAAACAATGTTAAAACAATGTAAAAACTCGCATCCAGGTTAAAACAATGTTAAGCATTGTAAAACTCACCTCCAGCAGCAAAAGTCAGTTCAGCATGTCTAATAGGAAGCGCAAGTCTCCTACTCCTGGCTCAAGCCTCAGGAGTGATGGACAGTGCGCGGTCGCGCCAGTGCCCCGATATAGGATTGCTGAGAACAGCTAGACCGCCTAAACCACCCCTGCCTCACTAAAGATGGCCGCCGTTGCCAGAACCCGGTCCACAGGTGGAGCCTGCTCGTGTCTGGTAAGCGCCGGGAGGCAGAGGAGCTCAGGTAAGGAACTGCGTCAGGCGCTGATGTATTACGATTGAGCAAGATAATTTTAAAAAGTAGTGTGCAAATAAGCTAGCAGCTGAATACGTGCCCGTGCAGGAATTATAGCAGGTTAAAACAATGTTAAAACAATGTAAAAACTCGCATCCAGGTTAAAACAATGTTAAACAATGTAAAACTCGCCTCCAGCAGCAAAAGTCAGTTCAGCATGTCTAATAGGAAGCGCAAGTCTCCTACTACCGGCTCAAGCCTCAGGAGTGATGGACAGTGCGCAGTCGCGCCAGTGCCCCTGATATAGGATTGCTGAGAACAGCTAGACCGCCTAAACCACCCCTGCCTCACTAAAGATGGCCGCCGTTGCCAGAACCCGGTCCACAGGTGGAGCCTGCTCGTGTCTGGTAAGCGCCGGGAGGCAGAGGAGCTCAGGTAAGGAACGGCGTCAGGCGCTGCTGTATTACGATTGAGCAAGATCATTTTAAAAAGTAGTGTGCAAATAAGCTAGCAGCTGACTACGTGCCCGTGCAGGAATTATAGCAGGTTAAAACAATGTTAAAACAATGTAAAAACTCGCATCCAGGTTAAAACAATGTTAAACAATGTAAAACTCGCCTACAGCAGCAAAAGTCAGTTCAGCATGTCAAATAGGAAGCGCAAGTCTCCTACTCCCGGCTCAAGCCTCAGGAGTGATGGACACAAAGGGGCAGATTTATGAGCCCCTTGCGCCACTTTTGCGTCACTTTTAACATGGGAAAAGTGACGCAAAAGTGGCGCAAGGGGCTCATAAATCTGCCCCAAAGTATGCCATCTGCCAAACTCTAAATCAGGCACTTAGTCCCACTTAACTCTTTGGCCTCGCCCTCCAAAACAAATTACTTTCAACAAATACCTTTTTTTAACAGTAAGGAAAGTTACCCTAATGAAAGGTAAGTTAGAGGGATTAAGTGAGGTAGATGTTCTGCTAAATAATAGTAGGGTGTCACTGATCATCATGTGCTACTGCTAAGCTTTTGCTTAGTCAGTCACTGTTGTTAACAAATGTCATAAGGGAAAAATTGGGACAGGTATAAATTCGTCATGGAAGCCATTAATTATATATATACATAAATCACTTGTCAGAAAAATGTGGCACATGCCAGGAATGGATTTTTCAAAAGTTTTGGTAGGTTGCGACCGAACTTAGGAGAGAATAATGGAGTGAAGTACTAGTAGAAGGTGACTGAGTGATCACTGGGAAACACACCTTTTTCCGGTTTAACATGCATTAAAAAGATCATAATGCCACTATAACTGATGCAGACGCACGTTGCACAGCCATCACCGCAGTGAAGCTGAACCATGCTGCAGCTAGGCCATGAGTGGCAAAATGCTATGGGCAGGGAGGTGGTGAATGATGATGGGTGGGATATCTGCCTCGGTTAACAAATACAGTATACTTGATTTGTCCACAAGTAAGCAATGTGACTTACCACCACTCGTCCCTGCCACCTCTGTGACTCCTCCACTTCAAACCTCCTAGGCCTCCTCCATTGCACTAGCTCTGCCAATGTCCCTGGTACTGGTGGTCTGTGCAGCTAGCGAAAACAAAATACCCATTTAGGATACCAGATTTGCCTTTTTAGTAATTATTATTCTTTTTGCACAAAGTCTAACAGCAATACTTCAGTACAGTTCAGTTAGTAGTATCTTCTATCAAAACTATCACTTTGGGAAGTTTGTTAGTGGATATGTAGAAAAACTAGGTAGTCAAGACAACCCAAACCTTTTTTCTATTAATGGAGGGACAAAGCTATGATAAGTTATTGAAGCAGAATGAAGGGGTGGGATGGTCAATGAAGGACATATGGTCTTGGTTATTAAAATGCAATGGGATCTCATTACTTTCTTGCCATGCTGCACTATTAAGGAAACTGCTGGAATACTGTATTAATGAATGATAACACAACATTGAGGGTTCCAGGACAATATCCACTCTCTCGTGTTAACTATTTGAGCATGAGCAACAAACCCTTCTCATCAAACATGTGGTGAAAAATAGCTTACTTGGGCCTGCAATCTTCACAGTACCACAAATCTATTCTCTTAGTCTTACAGTACCACAAGACTTATAAGGGAGAGGGAAATCTTACTAAAATTGCTGAAGAAAGCTACAGACAGGAGGAAGTCAACTACAGAAACATGAAATATAGATAAAGAATAATGAAGGGATAACAAGAATGCAACAAACATTAGATAGTGGAGTTGAAAAAAGGGAGACAGTATCAACAAATTTAACAAGACTAAATTATTCTACTAGTGGCGACAGGTAAAATTTAGGGAAATAATAACAGAACTCACTGGGGCCAGTAAAACCATCTGCCATGGCAGTGGCACTGGTGGTGGCAGCTCCAACTGCTGTGGTGCTGTTAGCCTCTTCACCCCTTAAAAAGATTAGCCGCACAGTTAAGCTCTAAAAAATATTTTGATAGACAGACACAGTAACATTGCACTTTTCTAAATCTGATAGAATATTGCCCTATTCCTAGTTTCCTAAACCTAAGGCATTTTTCTAATTTCCTAACAAATTATCTTTGATACAACCTAGCATAGTTCTAGGCTAAATCTTTGCAAAATGATCTTTCCATTGTATAGGTATATTCTATAATTGGATTCTTTTAGTGAACCAGGTGAGGGAGGGATCAGAGTCTTCACAGTGAAGTCACTGTGAAATGGAATTTCCAGTGAAAATATATGTTATGTTATGTTATGTTATAAAATTTTATAGAGCGCACAGATGCCGCAGCCAAGAGGCGTCCCGGCGCTAAAGAGATGGAGACACAACACAGCAAACAAAGGGAGAACTCCAACAGCAAAGAATTTAGACTGTGGAAAATAGGAAGGTTTTTAAAGCCTTCCTAAACAGGAGCAGATCGGGTATAGAACGGAGTGAGGTAGGCAGAGTGTTCCAGAGAGAAGCCGGCATCACAGCAAAAGAGCGTCCACCTATTCTAGTTCTTTTGTAGCGTGGGACAATGGCAAGATTTTGCCCTCATGACCGGAGGGCTCTGGAAGGAGTATAATAAGAAATAGTTTGGGCAAGGATAGGAGGAGAGGCCAATTTAAGGATTTTAAAAGTCAAGCATAAGGCCTTAAACTTGATCCTTTGCCCTACAGGCAACCAGTGGAGATCATGGATGGTATGTCGGGCTGAGCAGAATTTAGGGAGGCCAACCAGCATCCTGGCTGTCGCATTTTGGACACGCTGGAGGCGAACTAGCTCTGCCTGATTCACTCCCAGCAGGAGTGAGCTAGCATAGTCCAGTTTGGTGAGGACCATGGCTTGGACTATTATTTGTCTGGTAGCCGCGTCGAAAAATGTAAAAATCGGCCGAAGGCACTGCAAAGTGCCGAAACAGACACCAGCCACTCTCTTAGTGTGGGGAGTAAAGGAGAGCTTGTCATCAAGCCACACCCCGAGATTTCTAACCTCTGTGACGGGAGTGGGAACGGGGCCCAGTTCTAATGGCCACCATTGATCTCCCCAGATCTTAGTGTCCTTGCCGAGGACAAGGACCTCGGTCTTAGTAGCATTAAGTTGAAGACAATTCACCGACATCCACCCTGCTACTTCTTTAAGGGCAGCCTGGAAGGCGGAAGCATCCATAGTGGTGTCGCCATTAAGTGCCACCGCCAGCTGAGTGTCATCAGCGTATGACACCATGGTGAGACCACACCTGCGGGCTATCTCCGCCAACGGCTGAACATAAAGGTTGAACAAGGTAGGGCTAAGAGCCGAACCCTGTGGAACACCATGTAAAATAGGGCGGGGAGAGGATTTGTAAGGTGGCGTGGAGACTTTAAAGGTGCGCTCCGCAAGGAAGGAGCGGAACCAATCCATCGCAACTTTCCCAACTCCCGCCTCAGAAAGCCGTTGGAGAAGGATCGAATGAGAGACAGTGTCGAAAGCGGCACTAAGGTCCAAAAGGATCAGTGCCACCGTCTGATCACTGTCTAGCATCTTCCTTATCTGCTCCACAATTGCTAAGAGGGCGGTTTCAGTACTGTGTTCCGATCGAAACCCATTCTGAGAAGGATCAAGAATGCTAGCTTCCTGTAAGTGTGAGGAGAGGATGTTATTGGCGTGTGCTTCTGCTAGTTTTGATATCCAGGGGAGAAGGGAAATGGGCCGGTAATGTTCGGGTTTGGCGGGGTCAAGGGAAGGTTTCTTTAGTATAGGAATGATGGTGGCCTGCTTCCACTTAGAGGGCACAGTACCTGAGTCAACAGAAAGTTCAATAAGATTGTGAAGTGGAGGATAGCAGCACTCTGCAAGATCCTGAAATTGAATAGGCCTTAAAGGGTCCGTGGGGGAACCGGACTTAACTTTGGTGACCAAAGATCTGAACTCCTCAGAAGTGGGGCCCGGAATGGATAACAGTAATTTTGAAGCAGTTGGCTTATGAACAGGTGTATTATTTAAAGAGGTAGATCGAGGGAAAGACCTATATATAGCCTCAACCTTTTCAACAAAAAAGGAGGCGAGATCTTCACAGTGGGCTAAGGTGGCTTTAGCTGGGATTGCCATCTTTTTACTAGTTAGATCTTTACACACCTTAAAGATTACCTTCATTGAATTAGTGCTGTTTTTTATTTCCAACGAGTAATACGTGGCTCTGGCTTTGCATATGGCCCGATGGTATAGCCTAGTACAAGCCCTATATGCTGACTTGAGGTCGGGGTCATACACTTTACGCCAGGCTCGTTCCGCCTTTTTACAAGAAGATTTAAGCTGCTTAAGAGAGTCGTTGTACCATGGACTAGAGGGACCTGATCGGGTCTTACACCATCTAGCAGGTATAAGCGAATCCAGAGCTTGAGTTAGCCATTCACAGAAGCTGTCATAGCCACAAGTAACTTCAGTGGGGGGGTGAGGGTGGTGTTTCATCAGAAGCTGGTGGAAATCCACTAGATTTAACTTTTTCCATGGTCGTTTAAAGATACTGGGGATGTTATTTCTGAAGGAGGGAGTGGATGTAACAATGTGGATCTCGATCAGGTAATGATCGGTCGAAGCCATGGGTTTAGACTGGAGCGCTGAAATGTTGGTAATATTTGTCAAAAAGGGGTCTAGTAAATGGCCGCCAATGTGAGTCTGTTGTTCAATCAGCTGAACTAGTTGAAGAGCTTCAAGATCAGCCAGAAGACTGCTGACAGCGTTGGAACTCAGTGACTCCATGTGTAGGTTAAGGTCTCCAACTATAGAGAAGTTGGCCGTCTTCAGAGCAAGGGAGGAGGCTACCTCCGGGAGGCTATTGCGAAAGGCTGCATCAGGGCCAGGAGGCCTGTAGATGAGCAGTCCCGAAAAGGTAAAATGAGGGTTTATAGAGATGCTCAATTGAGCACTCTCACATCCCACTATGGAGACAGGCTGCCAAACACATGGGTAACATGATTTTACCGCAGCTGCAATGCCTCCCCCTCTAGCATTACGATGAAGCGTGTACATTGTGTAACCCACGGGTAGGGCTAAGTTCATGGTTACCATGGCTTGATCATGTAGCCATGTTTCAGTAAGAAAGAATATATCAGGGTTCTCATCCGTGATCAGGGAGAACACTTCCAGATAGTGACAGACCAAGGATCTGACGTTTATATGTAAGATTTTTAATGAGGGTCGAGAGGCATACTCAGTGACAACGTCAGCTGTATGCCGCATGGATGGACTAGGTAAAATTATTAAACTTGGCTGAGGCCTTTGAAGCCTAAAATGACAGCTGGGGCACTGGTAAGGGCCGCTCAGAGGGTCTACGGCGTCATGGTGGCAGCCTCTTACCTCGTAGCGCAGTTGGCGCAGGGCGTCGGCCGATATCATCCTGAGGGAACCAGCGTCCCCTGCCCTAGCCCTGCCTTAGCACTGACGGGCGCAGACGGGCAGGACTCTGGCTAGACTCAGGCGTAACGAAGGCGTGACCGCTGCGCGTCACCACTGCGCGCCGAGGCGATCTTTAAGTAGGCGATGTGGCGGTGCAACAGCGCAAGCGCTAACCCCTGAACCCAGGAAATGTCATACACCTTTCCAAAATGGCGGCGGCGCGTCACGTGACCCCGTGAGCCCGGACCCGCTCCAGGTAACCAGGTATCGAAAGCTGTGCAGTTGTTTTGAGTGAAACATATCTGCAAAAATGTCACACACTGTACCCTCATATTGATGCATCCATTAAAGGTGCTAAAGTCATGTGATTAACCATCATCACAACTAAAGAATCCACACAAATTACTCTGTTCAAACTTCTTAAAATCTCAAATTCCCATTTTTCATCTTAGCAATCACCAAAGGAGATAACCATAGTGATGGTTCAACAAGCTCAATGACTCATTCAATGCACATTTTCTCTAGGATGCCTGCCAACTCCTACAAAAAAATGCACATTTCGAAACTTGTGCTTGATTGGCACTACACCTTCCTGAACCGGTATCTTGTGTTTGAAGCCTTTGATCTTTCCAAGACTGCCGTTGAAAACTCAATTTTCAGTCCACACATTGCTAACAACTGAGTCAGAGTGGGAATTTGTTTGAATGTTCTCCCTCAGCAGTGAGACTTGTATTTTATTCCCTGGTCTAAATGTCATACCAAATAAACCTTGGTGGTACCACACCAAGACACTTAACCCTTTCTTGGTCACATAGACTTTGCCAAAAAATTATCTTACCATGGAATTGCAACGCCCTCTCAAAGTACCCAAACAAATCAAACTTCTATCCTTTGTATGATAGTGGACACCTATAAGGTGGCATCAACTCTTTGTTTGCCCATCTGCTATTGAATAGTTCCTCAGTGATGATGGTCTTTTTAGCACCAAAATCTACCAGTAAATTTAAAACATTTTTCTAAATTTCAGTGTGATGGACAACACAATCTGACTCATCTATCCCTCTAATAATCAACACATCATCTTTGGTCCTCCCCATCACTTTAAGTACTTCATCACAGCTCTCGCACTCAGGAAGAACATTCACTCTGTTGTTTCTGCTTTGGTGAAATGCCCAACCTTACAACAGTTTTTAAAAGTTTCCTTTTCCGCAGGCGACGGATGACTCATGGGACACTGGGATGGGCAACCACATCCAAAATAAAAGATTCTTTGTTTGAAAAATTGATTCTTGTCCCTTTTTGTGAAATCATACTGCTTCTTCTAGAACCCTAACCTAGAATTAATTTGATCTGTTGTGACATTGTCTGACATTGAATGAACTCCAACTTTCTTTATTTTAACTAATTCCTTGGATGCCTTGTGTGAAATCTCAATGCTTTTGACAATGTCAATAGTCTCCACAAGGTGTTGGTTTCTTCAAGGTGAGCAATTTCTCGTGGACTTTTTTATCCCAGCATCTCACTGCTAATTAACCTCTGATCAACCGGGAGGTGAATGCCTCTATCAGCAGCCAAAATACGCAAAGCTGCTACATACGAGTTATTAGACTCTTCCTGGGGATGCTCATGAGTAAACAATATGTGTCTATTAACAATAAAACTCGGTAGAACAACTTTTTAACCGCCTCCTGATGTTCATCGAGTTAATTTTCTTCATCAGATACATCATGTACCAGCGGTAAGTGTTCATAATCTTTTCCTCTCTGGACAGTACCCATTACCCCCAGTGGCATCCATATACGTTGTAAAGTCTTTAAACAAAGTCTTCCAATTTTTGGAGGATCCCCTGTTGTTTGGAAGAACAGAGGAGGAGCATTTACAGACTGCATAATTATAAAACTGCACACACTTCCAAAGCACAAAAATGACCCCAGTAGGTTTTACAAATGTACATACATGTTAGGATGGAAATTTACCAGGATAGAGTACGAGCTTAGAAGTATGTGAAACGCAACATGAAAAAATGTAAAAGTAGGTAGTATGTAAGTGAAACCACAACTTCTCATTGAAGACATACAAAGATGAATGTGCACATCACTGTGTAGCAAATATCACTGTTGATATGAACACATGCATAATCTTTCAAATTACTAACCAGTGTGCATTGATGAAGAATTAATGTTTGAATACACTGTAACTCTTATCTAACTTATGCCTATATCCAAATTTAACTTGTAGCTGTGCCACATAGAATTGAACAGTGTACATTTAATTGACAAGCACAGGACATTCAGCAATGTAACACACTGTAGCTTTGGAGTGTACTTGTCACTGTATCCCAATCTAAAATGGCAGTTGCATGGCCGCATCCGGTGTGAAAGTGTTGATTGAGACTTGTTCTCATTTCGCAGGTGAAAGGAACTGCCCACAGCAGTTTGTTTGTGGCATGAGGATAAAACAGAAATGACGCAATGCCACAGGAGTGAAAGCAGGTCAGTGCCACCATGCAACACGCAAACAAGAGTCACAAACAGACCTCCAACTGGCTCCAAAAAAACTCAGTTTGGGGTTTGGATGAATGCTGCAGTTGATGCTCCTGCTGTGAACAGCTTCCCACTATTTTACCACATACCTCACCATGATGATAGCTTGTCGAGCCAATGGTTCTCGGAGCGAGGTAGTAAATAGATGTTTCCAATAACATTAAAATATTCCTCTTTGAGCAATCGCTGTATACGTGGGTCCTCCAAAAAAACAAGGCAGTTTGTCACCGAATTGTGGGAGTAGAAAAGGCAACAATGCTACAGTGATTTGCCAGTAGAGAGTTTATTACGTCCAATCCAGAGCAGCACCAGGAACCAAATGCTGCTTTAATCAAACATAACATTCTGTAACAGAGCATAGAACACCCTATGACCTAAGCATTATCACAAGCTACTAGCCAATTTGAAAAAAATTATCATGTAATACAAACACATTTATCTGTAGAAGGTTGTATATTTCACTTGATTTATAGCAGATTGAGTCTTTCAATTTTAGTCAAAGTTATTACATCTGAGATGACTGATGACCATGTCTGCAAATACATAGCCCCACTGAGGCCATGAAGTAACCGAGCACACAAAGCAATCTGTAATTTGAAGTAGCCCGCTCTACATAGCTGATTAATGGCTACGTTCTGCAAAAGCTGGAATCCCAAAGATGAGGTAGTTCTGTTTTGTCTTGAAACCAGAAAAGTAGGCACCAAACACACATTACAATTGTGCGTTTCCTCTGCATTAGCGCTGAGCTTTGTCCGGGCTTCATGCCTGCTGACTGGCTGTGTGTAGTTAGGAGGGGCTTCACACCTTCTCAATGAAGCACAATTTATTTTTTTATATTTTAAAAAGTGTGGATCTATATGGCACAGTAAATCCATCAATCAAAAAAAAAAGAAAGTCATAATTTGCTCATACTGTCTGCATTACAAGCATGGAATACTAGAATTCCATAAAACGATTGACGCATGCTTTTTTCTTCTCAGGACAAAAACTGGCACAAGTAAACTTTTCATAAAGTCCTGCAATCGGCAACATTTCATCAAGGCCAGTGCCCTGTATTAAATAGCTTTTTTAACATTTTGTCCTTCCCAAATTGATAAATTCAGCTCTGACTCCAATAACTAATTTTCGTGCTCAGACAATTTTCAGCAATTAAAAGGAGAAACACATTAATGTTACTTCTGACAGCTTTAACAGCTAATTTCAGACACACTACTTGCTGAACTCAAATGATCTGAGTGACGGTTTTCTAGTGGCTTGGAGAAGCTGAGATATGAGTGAAATTCATTATCACAACCCCACATGCAAGCAGTGGCGTTGCTAGGGGGGGAGGGGGGGGCGGTGGGGTGGTCCACCCCAGGCGGCACTATTTGGGGGCGGACAAAGGCATTCAGATAAGGCTCGGCTTGCTTTCATGGACGTTCGGGGACGGGCAGAGAAGGAATAGGCCTCGGGCAATGTCCTCTTCTTTTTTGTGCTGGCAGCTGTCCCCCCCTCTCTTCCTATTATTCCCTCTCTTTCTGTCTTGCTCCTCACTTACTGAAAACAGTAACTTGAAGAAACGGTTCACAACCTCTCTTTCCTTCTTTCATTTAGTTGCTTCCCTGTAAAATGGATCCAAAAAAGAAAAACACTCTTGCGGGAAATGCCCTTTTTCTGACATTTTTCTATTCCAAAGTGCAGCGGGATGGAGAGTAATAGATGGTTTTTAATATGAAAAATAAATACATAACTAAATAAAGCAAGCCAGAGTGGTTGCACAGAGGCCAGATTGGTTTTATTCACATCCAAAGGCATCAGCCTCACTTTACAGACTTTGCAGTGAAGCCTACTTTTGTTTTCTCTTCTTTCTTTGAACAGCATTGTTGTCCCCAGGTGGGGAAGTGCACCATTCCTGGAGGGACTGGAATACCTGGTTGATGGGTGGATTGGAAAAAAAAATGTGTACCATGGCTCTGTTTATGGATGTGGTCTTTTTAAACCATACTGCTTACGTTTATTAAGGATATAAGCAATGGACATTGAAACGGTTCCCTTCAGGGCCCTGTAGTCATGTCCTTAACTTTTCAGGAAAAACCACTTGCTGATTTCTGAATAGTGAGTGAGAGATCGTTAAGGTAACCATGTTGTGTCTGCTTACATTTCACATGCTTTACTTAATCTTGCATTCCCTAAGAGTGTTTCCTTTTACTTTTTTTTTTAGGCAGCATATTTCTCTTATCAAGTGCATAATTTGAATTGAGCCACATCCAAGTGTTTATAGCGGGCACAATTAGGTTGTAGCTGAAGGCAGTGCGAATTTCTCTCAGTGGGGCAGTATGGTGTTCAGTGGGGGAGAGGATGTGGCACTATGGCATTTGGAACTGGGGAACTGGGTTCAGCCTTCATGACCAGTCCACCAGACCACTCTACTGAGGGAGCATATTCCCATGCTAGACCTTACAAGGCCCCACTAGACCTTAGAAGGCTTGATGTCTTAGCACAAGCAGGTGTACCCTAGTGGTGTCAATTGTGAGTTAACCTTGAAGGCCTGATTACCACAATCCATACTGAAGTTTATCTCCAGTCTTGCGGGCAGGCCTGCGAAGCAGCACACCCTAGAGCAACAGTGATCCAGTCACTGTGACTCTGTCACTGCGGTCACATGAACCTTCAGCAGGTTAGGGCGGGGCAAACGGTGTGACCGCACTGGATACCTATTTCGGATGGGTGCTTAGTGTTTGCTAGTATATTATGGTTTACTAAAAACTTGCTGCCTCCTTCCTGACTTCCAGCAATTTTCAGAAACAATAAAAATGTCATGATAACATCGGTGATTAATGTTCTTCCTGGAGAGAGATTGGAGTTTAGTCTAGTGGAAGGGTTGACTCCTGGAAAGGTAGCACAGAGGGTTAATGTGCCTGCTGCAAAGAACATGTACCATGCAGATCACAAAGTGCACTGCTTTAATGGGGGGACCATGATGAATGGTCATTTAATGTCAGCTGTAGATGATGGATCCCTGAACAGTGTCATGTATGTGCATGTTTGCATTGTGCTGAGGGGATTACCAGGTAATTGTTCACGCAATTCTCTGATGGATGTCACATGCGGTTTTTCAGAGTCCCCACATAGATTATACAGTCTGTGTGTTCTCTTTTGTACTGCCAGTCACTGTTAGTCACCGGTGTATTCAACTGTGTAGCCTTGGACCGTGTCATGTATGTGCATGTAACTTGCATGATTGAGGTAACTATTCGCGGCGATACTACGTGTCTCTCAGTCCTCTTTCAAGTGCTTGCCGTCCTCCTTCCCCAGCAACCCCCCGCGCCCCCCTCCCCCAGGGGCGGCAATCTGAGGGATAGCCCCGGGCGCCACAAGCTCTAGCTACGCCTCTGCATGCAAGGCACTTTCGTGGCTGCTTTAGGAGGATTTTAGTGCAGGAGGAACGACATACCACCTTTGAATGTACACGTTTAGGACCTCTGCTTATCTGGTCAATTATTAAACAAACAAAAAAAAACAACACTATGATACATGTAACCGGAAAATGTTCCCCTGGTAAGTAACCCCAAGTTAAACAGTCGAGACTCCTTCATTATGCCTCGTGAGTCGGTATGTTTGGCTGTTCAGTAACACAGCTTATGAAGATAAGAACCGGATGTTTTGTTCGATAAAAACACAGTTTTCCAAAACTGCTGTGCTCATTTCTTAGTGACACTTCATTATTTGTGGCCTGCGCCTTTTTCTAAGCCTTAAAATCCAGTGTCTTGGCAGTGGGCACGCGGTTTTATGGGCGAGAGCACAGTAAATGATTCACAGCTGTCCTGCTTAGGTGTGAGCCATGCTCTGCAGACAGTCAATTGGTGACGGATCAGCAAGGGAAATAGTTTTGTTCATGAGAGCAGAGGGGTGGTGTTGGAAAGAGCAGTTCTAGAGACTGTTTTTCTTTTGTTCCTGCACACTCCGCCATCCCCCAGAAGAAATGATGTCATGGGCTGTGCTGTGAAACGCCAAATGTGAATTAAATTCTGCCTTCAAAGATAAGTTCTGGATATTTCCTGGAGTTCTGTATCATATTTGCCCAGTTTAGCTGTCCGCTCCTGGATATGACAGATGACCATTCTGCACGTGTGACTCAGGCAGCGCAGAGGTCATTCCTCCTTTTGAATCATATATTACAACTAGCAAGACGAGCTAAAGATGTGTCCAACTGAATTTAATCATCGATTTTTAAACTACATTTATCTGGGGTTTTCCATTCTTGAGTATTAATGCATGCAGTGAATTTAATGAACGGTAAGATCAAGAACACATGCTGGATATTTTAAAAACACAGTTTTATGCTACATCAGTGGGAGATTCTTGATCATTTAATTTAGTTATGTCATTGGATAAATACACATTATTATATAATTGCAAATAAATTCTCAAAGAAGTATTAGAAGTAAAAAATTATGGCTCACTGACAAAATATCGCCTCTGGAAATATCACCATACCAATAGATCGTGACTTGAATATTGTTGTTATCGCGCATCCTATATTTATAATGTGAATTACAAAAATATAGGATATAAAATATTGTTGTCATTAATATTGTTATACAAAACATAGTTTTTTTAAAAATATATAAATATTTAACATTAAGGGCCTGATTACAATGTCGGGCGGACAACACATTGCGGTTTGAAATCGCCGACCTTTGGTCGGCAGTTCTAATCACATGATTACGTTTCGACCGTCCAATGGAAGCTTGTGTTGCGGGCGGAATGGCCCAGAGCACAAGCTTCCATTGAAAAATTGATGTTTCTAAACATCCCTGCCCGTGCGGCAGGCACCATGCTGTGCTTACCACATGGTGCCGGGATGTTTAAGGGGCAGGCCCCATTGCGAAGGGCTAGGGGGGAGGGGGCCTTGCTCGGGGCTCCAAATGTCGCTTTCCGCCAGCCTTTCATTGTCAGAATGGCCGACATGGAATGGCTGTCGGAAACTGACATCATAATCCTAATGACAAAGCCCCCTTCATTAAGGGATTATGCTGTCTTTCCGATGCAACTATGGGGTCCTTGAGTATGGCGGAATCCCCCTGCAGGTTTAACTCCGACCACCGTCATCCTAATACGGCAGTTAGACTGGAAACCCACCATAACCATCGTAATAAGGCCCTAAATATATTTGCAATGCAATTGGTCTTGCCTTTGGGACCTTCTATGTATTTAGCTATGCAGCACATTAGCCTGGGTGCTGAAATATATACTGTTCTTTAACATGGAGGTAAAGTAAGCACCAAACTGCGTGACACAAGGGTATGGGAACACATGGAGAGAAATATTGCTTTTCAGTGGGAAATGGCATAGTCCAAAGCTCTGTTTTTAAACTACAATCATGGTCTTCGGTCGTCGTATTACTGAAAATACAAGATTTGAAAAAAGTATTATTGTCTTCGGGTGCTCATGGAAGACAATTTCTATGGACTGGAATCTAGAGAATGCTAAAGTGATTCTGGTATTCTACTGACCTCTGCTGGTCGTTTCTATCAAGAATGTTAAATAGAGGCAGTTGAACAAGCAGAGAGCAATTCTGGTATTTTACTGACCTCTACTGGTCGTTTTCTATCAAGAGAATTAAATAGGGGCAGTTAAACAGAAAAAAAGATCCTAAGAAGAAGCAGACAAGTCCTAGAGCCCACAAAGTACATACACATATGAGTATATACTAAAGTATATACAAGAGGTCTCGAATGCTCGACCTAAAATGTAACACTAACATATTACAAATTAAATATATTTAATTATTTTTTAAATAAATATAACTATTGTACTTATTCAAAAATGTATATCACATGTATATATTAATATATATATTTAGTTACATAAATGAAACTAAAATAATATTAAAGTAATATTTTCAAGTTAAATTTTAATCTAAAAATGTATTTCAAATGCAATAATTTTTCTATATATATATTTATTTTTTCTCAAGAAAAGCGCCGCACTCAGTAGACTCATTGTGAAAATATAATGGCGACCACCACTACTCCACCAACGCATTTCGACCTCACAGCCTTTCTCACATAGGTGAGTCCTTCTTTGCTTTCAAAATTTATACTCACCATCCACTGCTCATAATGAAGCATGATGGGAGTTGTAGTATTTACAGATTTTCACATCAACATCGAGTTCTTATACATAAACATACCCAACGAGAGGGGATAGAGGTGATTAGGCTTACACTGGATACTCGACCAGGCCTGGTGACAGTCCCAATGGACTTCATCATTGACCTACTGACAATTTACCTTACTCAGAATTATTTCCAGTTTGATGGGGATTTTTTCTTGCAAATAAAGGGAGGCTTCTTATGTAGACAATTTTGAGCAGACCTTTATTTACAATCAGGTCAATAATCCATACTCTCAAAATGTCTGCCATTGGCAGCGCTACAACAATGATGTTTTCTTTGTTTGGACTGGAGATACATCTAATCTCAATAATTTCTTGGAGTGAATAAATCCATGCTCTCCGGATCTTAATTTCACCTCACATGCCAGCAGTAAGAGTGTTGACTTTCTTGACCTCACAATTATTCCACATGATGGTAAATTGGTTACCAAACTCTACACTAAGCCTACTGTACAAAATACCCTATTGGAGTATACCGGTCACCACCCTAAGGGTCTGAAAGATGGCCTCCCTTTTAGTCAGTTCCTGCTCATTCATAGGAATTGCCACTTTCGGGAAGACTATTTTCGGGAGGCCAACATCCTTGCCAAAAATGTAGAACATCGTGGCTATCCAAAGAGATTGATCAAACGGTCTTTAAAAGGGCCTGGTACAACCATTGTGAGTTTCTGCTCATACTCCGGGCTCCAAAAGCAATGGAACATATGCCATGTGTGACTACTTTTAGCACACAGAATAATAAAATCACCAAGATTATAAAAAAGCAGTGGCCACTGATTCAGTCCACCGGTATCAACAAGGAATTACCTTTCTTTTCCTTTAAGAGAGGGAAAAACATTGGGGATCATTTGTTGCGAGCTGCCTTACCTTTCCCTGGACCCGCCTGACTTGTGGGTCATTACTGCTGTGGTAATTGTCTTATTTGTGATTCGACCTTCAACACCAAACAATATATACATGGTACAATAACATATGATCTCCGTGACCACACCAACTGCAATTCCCAAAATGTGGTGTATGCCATTTGGTGCCCTTGTCATCTCATTTATGTGGGACAAACAACACAAAGCATGAAATCACACCTTTCACAACATAAAAGCTGTATTAGGTGCAAGAATGAACATGCTCCCTTGGTGTCCCACTTTATTGAAAACAATCACAAACCTTCTGAATCACTCTGGCAGGTAATCAAAATGTTTAAGAAACTGCCAAGGGGTGGTGATATTGCAAACGTACTGAATAGAACTTAATGCCCTTGGATCCTCAGGTGTGACAGTATTAACAACAGTCTGCACACCCTGGAGTAGTGTACTGCTATAGTATCCGGCTGAAACCTGTTTCTATTCCCCCCCTTCTGCTGTTTGATTGTGTCGTATTTATAACAGGGCTTTTGGATAGCTATTACATTGTTTGATATGTATCTATGTTCATTATAACTAAGAGTATTCACTTTATACTTTGTTGTTCTTGATTACGAATAGCGATATGTTTTACATCTCATTCATTTTGTACCATGTTAATGTGCACTCGATTATGCATGTAAAACCTATATGTGAATTTATTGCACTGTGAATCTGAAATGGGTTACACACGTGGATTACGTGTATGATTAAGATTGCTTTACTCTCACATACTGTAACAAAGCAAATTTAGCTATGTCATATATGTTTTCTTAATGAATCTATTATGATTTTGACTTTCATCATTTATGAAAAATGTTTATGAATCGATTATGGTTTTGTATGAACTTATGATCATCTTTTATGTAATTGGCAATGATTAGGCCTTTGTGCTGGCCCTTGTGTTGTATATATGTTGATGATTGAATAATTGACAACCCTGTGGCTATTGGACTCTAATGTCATCTCATTACTCAATTTCTTTATCTCTTTTGGTGGTGGTTGGTATGTTTAACTAACTCCAGTTCTATTGGGGTGTTATTTGTGTTTGATTCACATGTCTTTTTAATAAATTTTTCTATTTTTGGTTGGTTGTAACTTTTCTTCACCAAAAAACCTAAGGCATTCATACGCTCTTTAGATGATTTACTTTATTTGCTTTTTGATTGTGAATAGGTTTGGCAGTTCAGTGTGTGATACGGTTTCTAACAGATTGTGTACACAATCCGTTTTCCTGTGGATGACCATTACTACTTTCTGTCTGTAATTTTCAATATTTCAACATTACAATATGACTGCTGCCTTTTTAGTTATTTTCCTTTACTATGTTTAATTCATGGTTGTTTAATTGAGGGAACAATTGGCTTCTCAATTGCCTCTTAGAATGTTTGTCGGAGGTAACAGCAATGCCAGACATGGTCCCCGTGCATATTATGCATAGTTGGCCTTTAATTATTTTCCCCTGTAAGATGGCCGCAACTCTTCCTTAGCCTGGATACAATCCTACGTAGCACGGGTCTGCTTTCTATCTCTATGGGCAGGACGCTATATTTGCTTAGCGTCTTTCACTCTTTTAACTTTACGGCCCTACGTTCGGGACGTGATTCTAGGCGGCATGCTGTTGGAGTAGCGCAGTTAAAATGAGCAGTAAGTAGAAATCTGCTACAGCTTGGATATGACTATTTTGTTTATGGTGCCTGACAACGTGGGATGCATTATTAGCTAGCTCACACTGTTGACTTAATTGGCGATCTTCGAACCATGCATGTATGGTTCATTTAGGAATTTTGTCATCCACTTTCCTGTAGTCATGCGGTCTCTCTTTTTTTCAGCTATCAAAGAGGCTATAGGATATATTGGGCACACTTAGCTTGTAGGAATTTTGTTATGTATGTAGGCCGTAGTAATGTTGTGTACTGTTTGGCTGTTTGGGACACTTATTGAGGCTGACCCTTTAAGATTCTAGTTTGAAGCCCTCCCTTATGCTACACATAATCCTCTAGATTTTCATTGAGGATTGTCCTTTTCAGTATTTTTCGTGCAGTATGTGAATATCCCTTGATCTGCTGTTTTGTATGCTTGCAGTTTGAAGAAGCACACCGACTGGGATTCCTTGAATTAACATGACCGCTATATTGTAATATTTTACTGGATTCATTACTAGGTACAGTATAATATTTCTGGGTCTCCCTATGGGGCAACTCGCTTGTCTGATATGTCCCCTTCATACTTGTTTTCTTCTCTTTTTTTGTATTTATTTATAACAGTGTCTGTATTATGAACACTCCATCCGGCCGGACTTCTTAAAAAATTTGCTATTTCAACACATCTTTTCAGCTATTGTTTTTTGATATGCCAACAGGTATGCCGATAAACAGCCAAATGTATTCTTTTTCCATATTCCATAAGAATTATGGTCGCCTAATTTTGTGCCCTCTCTTTTATATAATTACAGAGTGCGAGTTCTGGTTTGTGCACTGAAGTTTTGTACTCGTTGTGCCTTATCTCCATTTGGTATGGACACATTTTTCCTTGTGATACAAGTAATTATTATCATTATTGTTTTGCCTTTTTTCACTCTTTGGTTATAAGTTAGTGCACTTTTATTCAGATTTTCTCAAGTGGTTTAGAGGCTTTTTTCTGCTCTAGAACTGATTTTTGTGTGTTGGCTGTGGGTCATTTCGGTCCTTTTCCACTTTCATTGCCTTTAGCACACATGATAAACTTTTTTTGGCTTATTGTACATTTTCTGTTACTACTTCTATTATTATTTGTTTTGATACCCATGAACATATTTTATCCTAGATATTTTATTGTAGTCTATTGGACGCTCTCATGTTTGATGTTTTGTCCTGGTGATGAACTTTCAAGTTCTAATGGGTCGAAACGCCGTCAACGCTAAGATGTGGCTTTACTTGAAGATGATGCATTTTTTCTGCTGTGTGTTTTTGTTTTGTCCAGAACCTTGCTTTTGAATTTTTCCCCAGTCACTCTCTGTTTGATTACACATGGTATTGTTGGTATTTGTTAGCACTGTTTGTGTAATCCCATGAGTGCCATTATCGTTGTTTGTATGTACTTGTGATTGATCATTTGAATAATAGATTTTCTAATCAAAAGACATTTCCTGTATGTGGGTACTGTGTGCCTCAAACCCTTGGCACTTTTTTCTTTTTCTTTTTCTTTCTCCATTTTTCTTACTTTTTCTTCTTCCCTTCTTTCAATTGTAATCTATATTATGTTAATGTTCTTCTCTACCTTGGTTTATCTTATAAATTCTCTTTTATATCAAGTGAACCATTGTTTGGATTCTAGTAATATTCTTTTGTGCCCTGGTAATGTAGTACTCCCTACATATATGATTTTAAACCATCCCGATGCCTTATACTAGTACATAAGGTTCAGACATCCAAAGTCATCAAAACCAAATTTGTTCCCATTTAACATCATAGATGTGTTTCAAAAAGTCCACTGAATCCTTTAGATATATGAAAAGTAGTGGTAATTGTGTTTAGAAAAAAGTCAAAATAGTTGGAGACATTTTTCAAAAAGACTATTCTGTGCTGATATTATCGGTCTCCATGGTGGCTTCTTTAATTCCTTATGAATTTTAGGGATCATGTACAAGATAGGCAAGACTGGATGCTCTTGTTTCAAAAAGCAAAACTCGTCCCAGCTTAAAAGATTCTGATCTTACCACATACTTAATCAGCCACGGCCCGTATAGGGCGTGCTACTGGGGCAGTGACATGGGGCGGGGGAGGGGCAGGGTGGGGGGTTGTAAAATGTGACATGCTGCGCACTGCGCGCAACAAAATGCATTTTTTTTTTCGTTACTTACCTGAAATCGTCCGTATGCCGCATTTTACAACCACCCACCCTGCCCCTCCCCCGCCCCACATCACCGCCCCGGTAGCACGCCCTATACGGGCCGTGGCTGTACTTAATCTATTGGTGAAACTTTCTTTAACACCTTCATATTCATCCATTGTTATCCTCTTATAGAAATCTCTGCTGTTAAGTTGATTTAATGCCTCAGATTTGTACAGATCCTTTCCCCATAAAACTATATTGCCTTCTTTGTTTAACTATTACTACAGGTGTACTCTTGATCTTCTCAATTGTTTGAAAAATCTTTATTTCTTTTGGATTATGTTGTTTTTTACGAACACCGATTGTTTGATATACATTTCTCAAGTCGCTTATGACATTACCCGAAAAGATATCCAAGTTGTCTTTGCTTATTTGTAGTATATATCTGGATTTAGGTAGGAAAGGGGTGATATCATCTATTCCCGGATTCATTAACTCAGTGTGACATACTTTAGTTGACTGCACAACATTTTGCTGATCCTCACTCTCATTCTGTAATGATCACGTATCTTCTAAGATATTCAAATCTGACACTGTTAGATTAGGTGATTTTGTTGTATCTATTGTTTCTTTTGTCTCCAGAGTATCCATGGTTATAGTCATCATTTTGTGTAGATTCATAAGTTTCAATTTCCTCACAATCCTAAAAAGGTGCATCCTGCTATTGGCATAATGGATTTCATTTCTATTGCTATATGACAACCCTAATTCAAAGGTAGCCATATAGTCTGTTGATTAAGAGATTGAACTGAAGTTAATCACTGTATTACTTTTCTTCAATACTTGGTCAACTGTCTCAAATTGGATCGCATTGATCTCCCTGTTGTTTCTTAGAACGTTTCTTTTTCTCCCTTGGCCCCCTCTCCTTTGTTTCATTTTCCTTGTGATCTTCCTCATCCTCTCATTCTATGATCTGTTCTTTGATCCAACTGTAAAAAACGTAATTCATCTGCTACTGTAAGTCATGTGGCTCCTCCTCCCTATCACATGGATTCCTCTTGTTCAATTTCTGATCCCATATCCGAGATTATCTCACTTTGTGAGTTTTCTTGTTGGAATACCTTGGTATTTTGGACTTTTTGCATCCTTACTGTATCAAATCATTTGGCAAATGAATATATTTGTCCATTTTCATAATCCAATCGGTAATGTAGGAACTTAGTTGCTTTCCTATCTTTTATTCTTTTATCATATTTTTCCAACGTTATTTCAAATCACTCTTGAACTTTGTTATTCTTGTTTGGTCACCTTCTTTATCCAAAATCACTGTCAGTTCTTTTTTTTTCAATGACTTCAGTTCTCTCAATTTCTGCATATTTTATTAATATGCAAATCATACCCATTGAACTTTCCTCACTATTCTCAGCCCCTTCCTTTAGTAGCCCTGGATTTGCATTTTCATTAGTTGGATTGATCATGATTTGTAAATCTCTAGGCATGCATCCCATTTGTACATATTGTTTTAAGGAGGCAACCTCCCACCAACAAGATATTTCTCTCTTTTTCAACTTTTCAAATTGTTGTAAATTCTTGCCCAAATCAATACTACTAGACGATACTGTTACATTCATGCCATTGTTGTAGTTCCGGTAAACAGTTTCAGTGAATATGTTTAGAGACTCCTGCTCCCGTGCTGCACATTCCTCATCACTCATTTTTACTTTCAAAATATTATGATTCCACTTTAATGCTCAGTCAAATGATTCACTTTCCCTTAACACGGGAAAGCCAGTGACTCGAATCCCGACTCCCATTCCCCTTCACTCACCACTTACCAAGGTTGGAGTTCATCGTCTGGCGAGAATCCTCTGACTCCAGTCTCGCGAATACTCTCTCTCCATTCCCTTCTTGGTGCAGTCGAGCAAGGATGCGGGGGGCACGCCTGCCATGTAACTTCCTTTCATCCGTGTTCTGCGGTTGCTGGTGTGCTTCCAAATTGCCGGTGGTGCCAATTACAAGACATCCACCACATCTCATAAAACACAAAGAATCATCCTTTGATAAAGAAGATGAAATCGGCACTCCTGTGGACTTCATTCACTCCAGTTTATTGTTATATGAGTGATACAATCATCAACGCGTTTTGGTTGCCAGAAGCAGCCTTGTTCATGACGACGAGCACCATTTTTTTCTTTGCTTAGAATCATTCAAACTTTGTTTTGACTGAACATAGAAAGGGGACAAATGCTGAGGTGTCTCCATACACTCGATCTGGTAAACATCAGCGCCATTTTAAAACATGCATAAACATTGGTATTTATACTTTGTTTAAAATCACAAGTACAGTTACTGATATCTTCTACATCTCAACATATGTATAATAGGAAACTTCCCTTTATAAAATATTTTATTGTTTAAAAAGTTCATAGAAAGCATGTATATATACACGCAATAACTTAATCAAATTAAAAAACATAGCAATTTAGTTATAAATAAAAAGTAAACAGCATAAAACAGTATCAAAATAGTAATACCATATTAAATATTACAAGTATTATTAATTATACATATCACATTTGTACATACACAAAAACATAATGATTTATTTGTATATATGTAAACAAAACTATAAAAATTCTACAAATAATACATATATCATTCCCACTCTAATGTATGCAACAGTATAAAAAATGTTGGACACAGGAGGGGTAAAATATACTATTCCCACTCCACACACTGCAACAGTAAGGAAAATGTTTAATTGCAACAATAGGGAAAGAGTTGGATACAGATGGGTAAAAAATACATTCAGAAATGTTGGATAGTAAAGGGCTAAAGTTTAGTACTTCCACTGCACTCGGTGCAACGTTAGAAACAAAGATATTCACATCAACAAAATAAATTAAATTCAAAACTATAATTATTAACTAAATATATCAATATTTAAATCTAAAAATGTATATATATATATTCTAAGAAACAAATTGAATATTTATTACACCATTTAATACATATCATAAAGTATTACAATAATTATTTTGCTAAAAATACCAAACTATACTGTCACTATAATTACAAGGAATACATTCAATCTTATTTAAATTTAAACTGCACATGATATACAATATTAATTTGCATATTTATTTATTTTTAACTATTTTACTAAATGTTATTACTTAATTATGTTTCCAACCTATGCCTCTACAAACTACACAGCACAGACCAAAAATGTATATGAAAATGTATACTATTTACACATTTCACATAATTAAACATCTATTACAATATTATTTATATTTAACTTATAAAAAAATAATTCAATAATTCAATTACCTTTCCACCCTTTCTCCATACAGAACAAACAACCCACACTTAATATATAAATAATAAAAAGAAAAATAATAATTTACATATTTAATTATGAAATACAAAGCTATATTAATAATTAACTAGTAATAAATTAATTATATTTAATTAACTGCCCACTCTTTTCCCCTACAAATACAACAATTCACACATAATATATATCTTACATAGTATCTTAAGTGCACATTTTGCATACATATTTACTATATCAAAATTGTTTAAAATTAACATTTTTTTTTAATTAATATAATTCATTTCCTACTCACACTTTAACCATACAAATACAACACACTCCCCCCTAAAAAGATTAATACATCGCCCAATTTACATATTTAATTACCAATCAATGTATTGATAATAATAAAACACTAATGATTAATTAATTATAATTAATTCACTTCCCAACTTACACCCCTACAAAACCCACAACCCATATCTAAAATGTGACTTAAAAAATGTATTGTACAATTAACATAGTTAATGATTCATTAATTTAATAATGAATATTCAATAGAAAATAATTATGAATTGATTATAATTAATTTACTTCCCCCTTGGTACCCCTATAATCCCCACACCCTACTATGGTACTAAAATCACAAACATTTATAAAATGGTGAAGTTGGTGAAGTAAATGCAGAAAACTCCAATGAAGTGAAAGACTGCAGGTTTATTCGTAGCATACTGTTTGAGAGTTATCCCTTGTTGCCATCCAGGAACCAATGGCTGGGCACGGAAAACTCACACTTAATAACACACAATAGAATTCATGGAAGGAGTGTTTCTACACCATGCTTTAAAATAATAACATATGACCTTTCTTTCCATATAAAACAAGAAACAAAGCTAGCAATTTTAATAACAATGTAATCCAACAAAGATGAAGAAGAAATGGAAAGCATGCTATATGGGATACAGGGAAGGGGAGCAATAATGATCTGCGTTAACCATGAACATAATTTTCTAGATATAGATGGCCTACGATGCTTCTGTACACAGTTAACTCATATGCCCTCATTGCCTGTAGCTTCCTGAACCACCACATGAGAAAAAGAATCAACATCACTCTCGTCAACCCTGACCATTCCACCCCTACATATTTCAGAACACCTCAACACATCATCACCCTTCAGCATAAAGGCCCCTTGAAATATCGTCATAAGCTACTCCTTTCTGATACAAAGCCACTCTCCGTCGGTTCCATTTGGCACCATTCTCCAAAACAATGTGCCACTCATGTACATTCACTTTCAAAAGACCTTGGAATTTACATAACCCTGACTCTCTATGTCCACTTTTGACTTTTACCTTGTCACCCACTCAAATGTCTCCACACGTGCGGAACAATTACCCACCTTTTGCTGACACAATCACCACCGACAGCCTGACAGTGGCGGTCCCACTGCCATCTTAATCAGGCCCTTAGTTATCATTCCTCATAATCAAATCCTGACCACACATTGTGTGTTCCTCTAAGATACTAAAAGAAATATCTCATTGAAGGAGCAACAGCAATTTCTCTCCACCACTTTAATGAGCAAACAGTTAATATCTTTCAAGGCAGCATCTTTGGGCATACCTCTCTTCCACTGATCAAAAGTGAAGGCTCCACATCCAAATTGTTTAATGTCACCCATTAGAGCTACAGCACCTTCTAGTTCCTTCAGCATTACTTTTTCTTTATCAACAGTACATCAATGCAAAGGTAATGTAAAAGACGATTGGGATGAGTATTTCACCAGCCGCGAATATATTCCACAACATATCATTATTCCTGTAGGTGAGACACCAGTCTTTCAAGTCTAGCTGATCCCTTTCTATACCCAACAGGTGTTAACACTTTCACCAACAGTTTATGATCTATACAGAG
The DNA here is from genome assembly GCF_964204655.1 of Triturus cristatus. Classification (NCBI taxonomy): domain Eukaryota; kingdom Metazoa; phylum Chordata; class Amphibia; order Caudata; family Salamandridae; genus Triturus; species Triturus cristatus. The sequence goes on along the minus strand of NC_140585.1, from coordinate 578,781,962 downwards.
TATGAATCTCAAACCCTATAAGTAAGTCCTGAAATACTCAGCCCTCGATGCTGCTGCTATTGATTCACACTCTATAATGGAAAAATTCCATTCAGCATCTGTCAGAGAGCGAGAGGCAAAAATGACATTTCCTCCAACTTCTCTGTGCAATTATGATAGTGTGGCTCTAATACCTGTGGCACTTGCATCCACAGTCAAGACCATCTTAAGCCATGTGTTAACTAGGCACAAGAATACTTGCACAACAGATTTCCTTCTTAATTTTCTCAAAACTTTCCTCTTGCTCTTTCTCCCATTTGAAGACTTTCCCCTACTTTTAATAACCCTTCAGTCTTGACAGCAAAAGTATCAATAAACTTAATTCAATGCGATCCATGAAAGATCTAAATTGCTCCTTTTTCTGAGGGGACAGAGACAACTTGATATCATTAAATAGATCTTCTTTGGGTCTCTCTCCTTCGGGGGAGAAAGTGTGAGCCCTATATTCAATCTGTCTGAATAAAAATGCACACTTGTCTTTTCTCCAAGTTAGACCTGCTTCTGATAATCTATCTAATGTCTGTTTGAGCACACAATTGTGCTTGCCCACTGTTTCTCCCAATAGAAGTATGGCGTTTTTAAGGTATATGATATTGGTTAAGCCTTTGAACATTTCAGATATTGTCCACTGGATGATGGTAGCCCCACATATGAGAGTCCAAAAGGCATCCTTGTAAATTGGAATGAGCCTTCCATGGTGAGGAAGGCTGTTAAGTTCCTAGAGTTTTCTTGCAAGCATGTCTGGTGATATGCATTCTTTAAATCCAGTTTTGAGAAAAACGTTCCCCCATTCAACAACAGTACTAGCTCGCTGAGATTAGGCAAAGGGAATTTAACAATGACTATATTTTGCTTCAGACTCCTGAGGTTCACACAGAATCTCAAGCAGGATCTGTCTTTTCAGTTCTGACCACTGGTGACATCACGCTTGAGACTTCAACTGGCTTAATAATACTTTCTCTCAACATCTCTTCTAGCATCCTCTTGATTTCACTCCTAATCACAACAGGCACTCTTGTCATGTTATGCTTCACTGAAATGGCACTTGGTTTAACTATAATTTTGCACTGTGTATAAAAGTGTTACCCTCAGAACCTCTCATCAGAACACCCTGGACCTGTGTAGACTCCGAAGATGGACTGCTCTGCTGTCTGACGCCTGAAGGAAGACTCAATCTGCTTGCTTTGAACCCATGACCACAGAAGTGACCCCCCCAGAGGTCATTCGGCAGACCTCCTGTTTGAGCTACAGGAGTAGAACAAGCTTCCAGATGACTTTCCCTGCAATTGCCTGAACCCTGCTTCTGACCTCTGCTGGAGTGAGTCCTACCCCCGCCAAGAGGTGCCTCCCAGGTCCCAAACGCTTGGATAGTGTTAAAGTGTACTCCTCCAACCATAAAACAGGCAGCACGAGACTCTGACTGAGGCCTGGAACTTCAGCAACCTGCCTTCAATGAGTCTCTCTCTCTATCCAGCCTGCAGCAAAACCTCTGATTACCTTGTCAACGAGGGCTTCTTGCATGAAACTGGACAGTTAAAAGGTAAACTTTCCACTGGGATGGACCTGGTCCCTGTTTACAAGCTACGGTTAGACCTGAGAGTCTTAGAGTGGTCTTCCCCCAAACGTTTTACCTTACCTCCTCCATTTGGGCTGCACTTATTTTTGTTGGCCTTAGGACTATTTGCACTTTACCACTTCTACCTATTTCTTGTGCTCACTCCCCTAAAATATGATTACATTAGCTTATACCCAGTTGGCATATTTAATTTACTTTTACGTCCCTTGTAGAGTGGTATACCATAAAGAAAGGGCCTGTAAATTAAATGCTACCAGTGGGCCTGCATCACTTACTGTGCCAATCACTTAAGTAGGACCTTAATACATGTCCTGCTACTGCCATTGCAGCCTTAATGCAGTGTTAAACTGAAATATCTAATTGGCATTAGAACCCCCTTGCCAAGCCTTGAACTTACCTTTTATTACATATAAGTCACACTAAGGTCGGCCCTAGGTAGTGGTAGAGCGCGAAAACCCTGGCAACGGGGAAAAAGCAAACCCTCCTTACCGGTATCCTTCCCTGCATCACAGACCCGACGTCACACTAACTCATCCACACATACATTTATTGGTGGGGCCCATAACACCAACACTCACACTAGCCATTCACCGATCTGCACGTAGTTGGAGGGATGGGCGGTTCAAGCCCTCGACATGTGGGGGGAAATACCTTATATCCTATAGGGAAAGAAAGATTGTTTTACAGAATAGACATCAATACCGATCTCAATCCTGAACATCAAGGCACTCCCTCCACGTGGTCAATGGACCAAATAGTTGAATTGGTTGATGGTGATCTAGAACCAGCTAAAACACATTTCAAGATTCACATCTTAATCTTCATAATAAACCACAACTCAATTCTTGTTAATAAATATCTGTTTATCTAAAATTTCTGGAAATGTTATATTTGCATTTGGAAAATTTATATCAAAGTTCAATTATAGCACAGAACCTCATATTTACCTAATCTGGCTATTCGAAGTCCTATAACTCATCAGTCAAAATTTCGTAATTCTCTGCTCAGCACGCTACAGTCTCAAAGGGTCGGTAAAGACCAGAGACGTGCAAGCATCTATTAGTGCCCATAGAATTTTAGAAAAAGTTCTCCGTCATCAGGTAATTGGGCAGTGTCCGGACCATCTAGGATTCAGAGAACGCAGCAGTCACCCTAAGTAGTAGAGTTTGCGTACCGTCACCGTTGTCGTCGTTGTCATCGGAAAGAGCGATCGCCAGTCAATAGTTAGCCGTCGGTCCGTAGGTAGGTCCCTCTCTATTCTATCATGTACTTTTATAATGAAATCACAGTAAAAAGTTACATTTTGATAATTTCGTACAGTCGTGATTGGTCGGTTGAGATCGTCCGACGGGGTTTAGCACAGTTTGAGGGGTGAGGTCACAGTTCAGTTAATTCTGGTTTCTTTTGTAAACGTCCTTTGTTTTGTCACTTGGCTGTTGTCCCACCGTGGCCTTGCCTTAGTACAGTGGGTTACGGGTCATGCAGAGGCTGCAGTCATCTTTGTTGCACATACGCTGTTTGCTCCGCGCCTCGTGGGACAGTGGCCACATCGTCAGGTCGCGTCAGCGGCCATTTTTATTTAGGCCCACACGCCAACTTAAGCGAAACAAACACAAAAGAGTAATTAATGCATAGAAATAATAAATCTAATGTTAACCCCTTACTAATCCCTCTATGTGCTTGCATTTATCTAGCGTATAGCAACATTTAAAGCGTTTATATTCACCCTTTACGTTGTCTTCTCGGGCAACATTACAGAAACATCACAAAAGCAACATATACAATAGAGTATTATATTTATTACATATACTACTGTTAGTATGCGTACGGATTTTAGTCATAAAGGTTATTTAGCCATGCAATATGCAATCCCACATGTAATTTTGATATTAGTAATGTTGGTTTAATTATTCATGTAAAACTCATTTAATAATATTATAATTAATAGATTATTCGATTAGTATCTTCATGCAGAATGGGGGAGGTATACAAAATTTGTACTACCCGCTCCATCAGTAGCCCATAGGGCGGTGTGCTGTGTAATTAAAAGGTTGGACATGCACTTTTAAGTTTTAATGTCCTGGTAGTGAAAACTCCTAAATTTGTTTTTCACTACTGTGTGTTCTAATTTTCACTTCAGCCAGCTTCGAGCCAGGGCAGGGAAGGCAGGAAATTCCATGCACTTCAAAGCCACTGCATAAGAGCTTCTCTCTTCTTCCAGAACCAGGGAACCAGGGTATTAAAAGGGACCTTGGACACTATCTCTTTAGTACACCTATAGACCCATGGATACTCTGCCAGGAAGAAGGACTGCTGTGCTGCTGGAAAGACTCCCATTCTGCTGGACTGCTACTCCAAAGACCAGTTGACCTGCTGGATTGCTACCCTGGTTGTTCTGTTGCTCTGCTACTGGGGACAAAGACTGGATCTTCAACCATCCCAGGACCTCCAGAGTGACTCACAAGGGCTAATTTTCTGGCCTTTTTTTCAGAGCCACAAGGACACAAAAGACATTCACCATCTTGAATCCGCACCTGGACAAAGCCTGAGTGAGTCCTGACCCTCTAACTGGTGCCACTTCAGTCCTGGACCCTTGGAAATGGTGCTAAATATGTTCAGCTAGACAAAGTCCAACAGTGGGGACTTAGAACATGTTTGGTTAAAAACTGCTCTGAGAACCAGGAGGAGTCTGGGACCAACCTGCTCAGCGATCCACCTGAGGTGCCTCACCGGTTGGTTGAATTTGTGGCTTTTCCCGCCAGGTTCTGCTTTACAGCAGCAAATCCGTTTCAGCAGTGATTCAGCAAAGGGATATACAACCTCGTGGTACTGTCTTCGGCTACAGCCTTCTGCTTCGTCCAACTGGAGATCTGACAACTCAGTCCAAATGTAAAAATCATCACCCCGGCTCCCACCTAAGGCCATCCAATAATGACACACCTTCCTCAGACACCTCCTGCAGCCTTGCCCCGCTGAACTTTACGTTCTCAGAACATTTCCTTCAAGACTTTTTTTAAGTCCAAAGACTAAGCCCAAACCCCTTTTGTATCCAAATCATGCACCATTGTGTTCGGCCTTAACTTTCGACTTTGGCCTGAACTTGCATGACTAGATGTTTGCAGTTGGCACTTTGCTCTTTTAGGCACTACTTTTCAAGAAAAACTTAAAAATACATAACTCCGGTGTTACTGATTGGATTTTTGTCGTTTGGTGTCAAATAATTTATTCAAATGTACTTTATTTTTCTAAATTGGTTTGGGATTTTTATTGAGTTGTGTTTCACGTTCTTATGTTTATGTGCTGCATAAATAATTTACACAGTGCTTCTAAATTAAGCATGACTGCTTTTTACGCTAAGCTACCCAGGGTTAACCACAGGTTAATTTAGTGACTTTTTTGTGATTCACCTTGCAAGGAATTGTGGCTTTTCCTGACAAGGGCACACACCCCAGGCAACCAACAACCAAATTTCTAACACCTATGCTCCATCCCAGTCAACCTTAACATTTGATTGCCACGCAGTCCTGCATGACTAGATAACCGTGATTGGTCCTTTGTGCTTTTTGGTGCTATTTCTACTGACATCTTTAAAAATCAGATCTCTGATACTAATCATTTGATTTGAATTGTTCTGGTGTCATTTAGTTATTAAAATGTTCTCTATTTTTCTTAGCTGGTTTGGGAGTTTTCTCGTATTGCTGTTTGAGTACTGAATAAATACTTTGTACATTGCCTCCAAGTTAAGCCTGACAGCTTTTGTGCCGAACTAACAGAGGGTTAAGCACAGGTTTAATTCGTAACGTTTGTGGTTCACCCTGACAAGCATTATATTTATTACTTAAGTGGAGCTCTCAACCATCTCAACTAATCAAACCTGTGCTGTAGCCTTCTTACCTTTGCCTCCTTGTACACAACAGCTATCACTTGAGCATTGTGATCAATTACTTCTGGTAGATATTTAAAAATATGCTGTCCATCTTTCCCTAATGCCCTAAGAAATAGCAATAGCAATGTGAAGTGAAGAAAACAATGTATCAATAATCAATCAATAGTGGCGAATCGTGCCAAACATCAAAAAGTCATCACTAAACATTTTATTTCTTGAGCCTTAAATTAAAAATCTAACTAAATAGATTTGATTTACAGTGAGAAAGTGACTTAAACGTATCTTGTAATTCATATACTTCTCTATTCATGTTACTACTAGTTTTACAAGTGGCGCTACATAAAAAATTCAAAATAAATAAGTCGGCACTTATGTTCAAGATTCATTTGTAACAAAAATGGTATATATTTTAATTGTGTTTAATGCAATAAAGGAACTCTGTGTCCATGGGTTATCGAAAAATAGAGCGAGGCGATGGGATGCCAGAAGATGTATTTTTAAAACTCCACGAAGGACTATTCGATTTGGAAAAAGTTTCTGGCATTATTGCATTTATTTTCAGTTCATCTGGGGATACATTTCTCTTTAGTAAAATCAAATAATAAATCAGTATGCCCATTCCACTTTTTTAATGTCCAATTGTGAAGAAATATACCCAAATACACACAAACGTAGTTTGACAACTAGGTTCACTACTTTTGCCAAATTAAAACAAAGAAGAAAACAGTTTTCTTTCCAATAAAGAAATCCAAAGTGATGTACAAACATATTTTGTTACATTTGATCACACGTCTTGTGCTGACAGATTGCATTGTGCCTTTGCTGCCAAGACGGATCTTTCGTGCATGCCCATCTTGTTTATCTTGTCAAGTAATGTTATGTTGATTGTCTTTGACAAGGTGCCCAGACTCTGTCACATCACAAGAATGGAAAGAGAAGAATGTTATTATAAATGTAATAATTTGTTGCAAACCTTCCATTTGCCCAATGTTATACACGGACAGCTATCAAATAAGTTTATTTGACAAACTGAAACACATTGTTTACTGTGAGATTAGAAATGTCCAATAGGCTTTTCACTTGCAATATTTCATTGCATTTGTGTTTAAAATTAGCCTCGCCTGTCTGAATACTGTATCATTAAATATGCCACCCTATAAAATATTTAGTAACTATGTTTATGCAGTCTGCTGGACATAACAATTTTGGCTCAGTAACTTACAGATCCTGAAGGAATGTATGAAATTGCTTAGGTGGCAAATTTACATTGATTATGCGCTTGCGCTTGCGATTCTGTCCTTTTGCTACATGTTGTTATTTGAAGTGCAATTATGAGGAGGCAATTCAGATGCCTCTTTCTAAAAATTCTTTTTTATGTTCTGGCTTGACAGTGCAGCGGTCACCACACATTTAAGTGAGAATTGCCAGGAGAGGGGCTTTGTATTCGCCCATATGTTGGGAGCCAGAATTGTATGTTTTTATTGGGCACAAGTTGTGTGCTTCCACAAAGAAAAGTGCTTGCCTTCGACATCGCTGTGTTAATCTTGTTTATTTATTCAGCTGCCTAAGCTTGAACTTTCAGGAGCACACACACGACACTGGAATACTATTAAAGTGTCTTAGATAACTAGATAAGTTATGTTGTTTTTCTCTGGCAGCAGCACAGAAGGGAGGAGGGCAGTCATTAACCTCTTCTATACCCATGACGAGATAGTCTCGTCATGGAGCACGGTTGCGCTGTGCCCATGACGAGACTATCTCGTCATGGACCCCGCCCGCTAATGAAAGGCCCGGCACAGCAGGGGGAAAGGGCGGGGCACTGAAGGGGTTAACCTATATGGATGTTTGGTCTGGCTTGATAGTGACACTGTTGCCTTACTTTTTAACCTAGACAACCATATAACTCAACAGGTCTTTGCTTCACCACAAATACATGTCCATTCCCAAAGTATTTACTTGGAATGCTCACAATACCATACAACATTCACTTAAAGCCATACCTATTGCATTGCCAATGATTGTTTTGAGATGTATTCAACAGCCTGTATAATTCTGGGAGTTCAATAGAAGTCCAACTCTTATGACTCACAATGAATGTTTGTGATTATTGATTTTTTTCTTTTTGGTCTTTAGTCCATTGTTGTGGAGAGATCCTTTATGCCTTGTGATTGTTCCTCTCCTAAATGCCACCTTATCACTTTCATTTGCTTCAAGTTACTCTTCTATTTAGTGCCATTGCCTAACATCTCATCTTGGTATTTTAGGTGCTCTGAAGGACAGCAGTCTGCATCTGGGAAAGGATGCCCTGAATTCTCCAAAAGAAAGGATAAAATAGGAAACATGTTGCCCACTAGTAACAGTTGAGCTTCACCATAGGGAAAACACCACCACATCATGTTAAGTATATTCAAATTGTCAATTGAGCACCAAGCCTTCAGAGCTACAGTGCACACTTGTGGTGATTTAGCATGTATTGCTTAGGTTTTTAGATTTGCAAACCATGACACGTGCTTTTGGAGTTTTTTAGGCTGCATCCAGCCATTACACAGGGGTAGGCTAGCAACTAGTCCTTTACAGTCATACCTGGGTTGGTGTAAGTCTATACAGCATCGAACTCGAGTCTTTTCACTTCTTATGCCACAGCTGCATTTTTGGCACCAACTTATTAGGATCTTACTTAAAAGTTTAATAAGCCTACTTCCTTTAACCAAATTTTGCTCTATTTTTAGTGGCTAGAACACCTGCACCTTGGAGGCTGGCCATCAATCTCACAGTTAAAATACCAATAAATCTAGTCTAATTAATGTCTAGAATTCGCAGACAACATGAAGAAACATGCATTTAACCCAGTTATGTAGACACATACCTCACAACAAAAATTACGTATTGACATCCATGAACATCTAAACTATCCTTGAAGTGAGGAAATTCAAATACGGCCCCATCTTTGCTTGTAACACCATTACGCTGTTGCCCTCACTCAGGCCCCTTCAACCTTCATAGCGTTTCTTTCACGTTCTATACTGTTGCACATATTACACAACCTTTCCTGTTTCCCTGAGCTAAGTCCATTCTGAGACCCGGCTCGAAGCAACTAATCCCCCAGATAACCATCTATTGACCCTTGGTGACCGTTCTCAGCCTCTCCAGTTGTTGGACGAATCACCATCTTCAACACGCAAACACGTCCTGTCGTGAATTAATTTAACCAAGGAATGGCTATGCCACCTGACCTATAGGGTCGGGTAGAGAACACGACCTTAGGGAAGGAATTTCTATTACCCATTATCCTGTATCTTGTACAAAGAATGTTTTCTTGTGGATGATTTGTATTTTTATTGCACATTGTGGGAGTTGTTGCTTTAGGGGATTCAAGCGCTACAAAAGACTGTGAGCCACTGATTGAAGTGGCAGTCTCCTGAGAACCTACCACTGATGTACTTCTAGGACAACTGTACCTAGCTGCAGCTAATAAATTGAAGTTCCTATGCCAGACAGAGTGTTCCATGTCTCTGTAATTTGGAAGGCGAACTCAGAAGATTTCAGGCGTACACTGCGCCGCCAGGCTTAATTAGCCCGTTTCTTCAATTTGGTGCCCTCTGTGAGGCCGCTTCAGAGGTCGTGGGTCCAGCCCGAGGATCGTGAGGAGCCCCGCAAGGAAATTCCGGAGGACGCGCACCACGTGATCGACCCCTGCATGTCGTAAGTGGACGGAAGGTTTTTTACCGTGTGGCTTCTCCCTTCCAACGGCTGCAAAGACCTGCTGCCCTGACTGCGGCCACGCTTTGGCTCCCTTTGGTAATTTGTATCGCGAGACATCAGACGGACCTCTGTTGGCGTACGGAAACATCTGGTTAAGTTAAGTATAGTGGCCACTCCTTTGTCTTTGTTTTGTCTTTGTTCAACTTTTGCAAAAGCCGAAACCGAGGGGTGAGTGCAGGTTTTTTGTACTATGAAGTGACTAATTAACCCCTTGAAGTTTGTAAAGAAACTATTGTGGTAGCGATGCCTAGTTTCAGTAAGTTTGGAAAATGGTTTTGTTATAATCGCGATAGGGCTTCCCGACTGGAGGACTCTTGTCCAATTCCTCCGGCCGGAACTCCCACTTATGAAGTATATTCTAAACATGGTATTGGCCCCATAGCTTTCAATGAGGCATGGGTTCGCTATACTAGAAAAGATGGTGTTTTACGATGGCCACAGAACGGCAGTTTTGAGCTCAATATTTTAGATAATTTGGAGAACACTTTGTTTAAACGAAAAGCCCGGCCAGCTATGTTTGACTCTTTTCGCCTATGGCGTAAGGAGGCCAAACAGAAAGAAATAAAACAAGCTAAAAGAGATAGGAGGGATATGTCTATTTTGCAAGCTGCACAACAGTTTAAAAATAATGAAACCGATCATGCGATTGAGGTCTCAGATAGGCAACATCGTATGGCGGTAGATAAATGTTATCCAGTGTTGCCAACTTCCCCTATGGAGAAAAATGTGGACCCTGAGAAGGATCCTTTAATGTCCCATCTGTTGAGATTACCCCCGCCCTATGCGCAGGGAGCTAATGTACCTTTTGGATTACCGCCTGCCCCCGGAGCGAATGCACCTTTATTGTTAGCACCTGCCCCGCCTGTTCCGCCTGTTGTCCCACCTGTCGCTCCCCAACTGGTTCCTGCACCCCCACCACAGCTTTCTCCGGCATTGCCGAGCTCTCCCTTACCTTCGGCTCCCTCCGTAAATGTTACTTCCTCTTCTGCCCCGCCTAATATTCTGTCTCCTGTCCTAATGACGAATTCTCCCTCCGCTCGGAGGTGAATGACCGATACCGTCTCTGGCCTTTTGTCCCCTCTCTTTGGGACATTTCAAATAACCCCTGTTCCTCCTCGTAGATAAACTCGTAGTCAGCTACCAGGTCCGGAGGAACGGTAAGTGCTAGATCTTCAAGCCCGAAGGTGGATCACGAATGGCCCCCAGTATAGTGTGCAATTTATTATGGTCACTTTCAGCAGTGGGAGGCACCAATGCAGAGATATGTTTTTGATACTATGTGTAACATTTTAAGTCAAGAGTGGGAGGATATGGGATTGGGACGAGCCCCTCAGGGCCTGCTCGATGTACAGGCCGAGTTTGATAAAGGGCTGATTGTGGGCGCAGAAGTCGAGGAAGTGGTAGGAACACTTGTCACTTTTAGAATGATGCTTGCCTGCCGGTCCTTGCCAAAACGCGATTCCTCCGTTAGGCGAAATTTAAAACACTATCCCATGCGAGAGGTTCCCCCAGTGTGGAGAGAGGAGGTTGCAGCTCAGGGTGCTAATCCTATTATACCTGCTCACTTTCAACGCGTGTGGGTACGCGTTCCTTGGAAACGATCTGAGGTATTGGCCCTTAAACAGTCGTTACCGGACCCCCGTAAAAATCCTGCTGGGTACTACAAAGAGTTGTCCCAAACTGTCGATGCATGTATTATGAATTTGGCCGATATAGACATGCTAATGGGTAATGTGGTCCCACAACCGTTATGGGCTAGGATTCGGAAGGAGGACCATGTGGGGGAACTGGGGGGTGATTGGGCTGCCATACTCACCGCGGACAGACTCCAAGTGGGTGGTGCCAAACCTGAGGCTCTAATTACAGAACTCCCAGCTAGGATCATTACCTTACTGAAAACTATGATGCCCCCTCTGCGAGTTAATTGGGATAAGTTAGCAGCCTGTAAGCAGAAAGCGGATGAAAACGTCTCTGATTTCTTCACTCGTTTCGAGGAGACGTTCATCGATCATAGTGGTCAAGATATGAGCACGGATGGTGGCCAACGATTGTTTGTAGACAAATTTGTGTCAAATTTGGTTCCGGAAATATCTAATAAGTTGAAGAATTCCGAAAGTGCATGGGCGGTCTCCTCTTCGGCCCAGATATTGGCTACTGCCCAGTATTATGAAAATAGGGATAAAGAGGAAAGAGAGAAACTTGATAAAAAGACCAAAAAGTTGAAAACAAAAGTTCTTTTAAAACAAGCTTATCCTCCTCGCCCTGCCCAACGTGAATATCAGCCGTCTCCACAATTCCAGAGACAGTTTCAGAGGTCTGGGCCTTTTGTTCCCCGACCCCCACTGGGCCAAAATCAATGCGCTTACTGTAAAGAAGAAGGCCATTTAAAGTATAATTGCCCAGTTTTGTTACAGCGCACGAGCGGTATTCCTGCGTCACGAGGCCAGGGTGGTTATCAGTCAGCACCAAGAGGTAGAGGACGAGGTACGCCGCCTAATAACCAACGTTCCATGCCCCCTGGAAACTCCACAAATTATTTTGATCAGCAAAATGTTCAGTCTACCAACTATTACAACAGTGATTACTATACTGAGGATGAGAGCCAGAATTCCCAACCTAGCTAGGACAGCCATGGACAAGGTAAGGGAGTAGTATCAGTTCCTGTGGACCAAAGTGGGCCTTATGTTGATGTGGAAGCACTAGGTGTTACAGAGCCATTCCTATTAGACACTGGTGCAACAAAGAGCTCTATGATTCACTCTAAACTCCCTGGGGCACCTTTGTCTGGCTGTACAAATGTTTCTGTAGATTTGTCTGGCGCCCCAGTTCAAAACCCAATTTCATGCCCTTTGCCCATTTCAATAGGTCCTTACAAATTGGAGGCCCCGCTCCTTTTAACAACTGGTTGTGGTGAAAATTTGTTGGGCTTGGATTTATTGAAGAGATTGTATGCGACATTACACTGTTCCCCTTCTGGTGTAGGTCTTACCTTAGGTAAGAAATTGACCTCACCGATGTATTTGTCTAAAGATCAGCTTCCCCCTAAATTACAATCTCTTCCAGCCACCCTCTGGGCCACCGGTCCCAATGATGTGGGCCTCCTGCGGATTCCTCCCTACATTGTAACGCTCAAGCCTAATACTAAATGTCCTCGCATTCCACAGTATAAAATTTCCAGTGACGGCTCTTTTGACTATAGTTCATGATTTGGTACAAAACGATGTGGTCGAAGAGACTAGGGGAAATGTATGCAATAGCCCTGTTCTGCCTGTTTTTAAATGAACCAACCCTTCCCAGCCACCTGTCTATCGTTTTGTGATTGATCTCAGAGAGGTCAACAAGATTGCGGTACCTCAATTCCCTGTTGTCCCAGATATTAATGCCCTGCTGACAATGATACCAGCCTCAGCTTCCTGGTTTTCCGTCATTGACCTCAAAAATGCTTTCTTCAGCATTCCCATTGCTGAGGAAAGTAGGGATATTTTTGGCTTCTCCTTAGCAGGCCGAAGCTTCCAGTTCAAGCGAGCTCTTCAAGGCTATTGTGAGAGCCCCTCCATTTATAGTCAAGCATTGAAATCACAGCTCGATACTTTGTGTTTACCACAAGGGGCCACTCTCATTCAATAAGTGGATGACCTGTTGGTTGCAGCAGATTCTGAAGACACTTGTAAAAAGGCTACCATTTCACTGTTACGCCACTTATCTGACCACAACCACAAGGTTTCACCATCAAAATTGCAATATTGCTGCCAAGAGGTTACCTACCTAGGTCATCTCTTGTCAAAGGAGGGACGGCGATTGACCCCAGAACGTATCCAAGCAATTGCCCAAATGCCTATTCCATGTACGCAAAAAGAGAAGCGTGCCTTTTAGGTATTACCTCTTATTGTAGACAATGGATCCCCAATTTTTCCCTTCTGGCAAAACCCTTGTTGGCACTCACTCTTAAAGATACACCACACCCGCTTCCATGGACTGCGGAATGTCAGAAAAGTTTCACTGATTTACGCACTGCCTTGTGCTCTGCCCCTGTGTTAGGTACTCCTGATTACAGTAAGCCTTTCACACTCTATGTTCATGAGAAAGAAGGTTGCGCGTTATCCGTTTTAACGCAACGATTTGGGGACAAGCAATGCCCCTGTGCCTATTTTTCGGCCACGTTAGATCCAGTGGCCAAGGCATTACCTAGCTGTTTGAGGGCTACAGCAGCAGCGGCAGTTTCCATTCGCCAGTCTGCTGGATTGGTATTAGATAATACCCTTATGGTCATGGTACCGCATGCAGTAGACACCCTCCTAAATAGAACAAAGACCCAACATCTCACGAGTGCACGCCTTTCGGGGTACGAATTGATGCTCTTGGCTAGCCACGTACACATTAAACGATGTAATACCTTGAACCCGGCAACATTGCTGCCAATTCCAGTAGAAAATGACACTGAGGAGCAACACGACTGCTTCCTCCGCACAGAGGAAGAGACAAAAGGCAGAGTTGATTTAAAGGATACTCCACTCCCTGACCCGGATGGGACCTTATGGGTGGAGGGTTCTTGTTTTAAGCTTCCCAATGGTGAAACGACCTCAGCCTATGCAGTCACTACCTTATACACTGTTGTAGAAACAGCACGTATTATACATAACTCAGCCCAGGCACCTGAATTGATAGCACTGACTAGAGCTTGTGTGTTGGCTGAAGGAAAAAGGGTGAATGTGTATACTGATAGTCAGTATGCGTTTGGAGTGGCCCATAGTTTTGGCCACCTGTGGAAGGAAAGAGGGTTTCTCACATCCCATGGCACTAAGATACAGCATGGCCAATTGGTAAATGACCTCCTTGAATCACTCACCTTGCCCACTCAGATAGCGATTGTGAAGTGTAGTGCACATAAGAAGATCACTGATGATGTAGGTCAAGGAAATGCTTTCGCAGACCACATAGCAAAAGAGACAGCTAGAGACACTACAAGCCGCATGTATGTTGCGGGCTCTGCTAGATGGGTTGCACAAGGAGGGATGTGTGAGAATACTGTGGACAGTGTGAAAACGATCCAGGCAGAGGCCACAGAGAAAGAATTGAGTACGTGGAAAGAAAGTATAGGAAGATTGGATGTGACAGGGTGCTGGACAGACTTGTCTGAACATCAACACTGGTTGTTACCAGATGCTTATCTACTCCCAGTAGTTACCATGGCACATGGTCCAGCCCATATTAGCGCTAAAGGTATATGCAAGCTTCTGGCTCCGGTATGGAAGAATGTGGGGATCCCTAAATGTGCAGACAATCTAGTTAAGCATTGTATTGTATGCTTGATGCATAACCCGGGGAAGGGAACACCAACACCAGCAGGACACTTTGCTCCCCCAACTTACCCTTTTGAGGTTTTACAAATAGATTACATCCACATGGAACGATGTAACAATCTAAAGTATGTTCTTGTTGTGGTATGTGCCTTCTCCCGATGGGTAGAGGCCTATCCCCTGAAAGTTAATACTGCTCTATCCACGCCAAAAAGTCCTTTTGAAGGAGTTTCTGCCAAGATTTGGGTTACCGAGAATTATTTGGAGTGACAACGGAAGTGAGTTTGTGGGTCAGATCATTCAGAAAGTATGTGCAGGCCTTGGCATTGAGCAAAAATTCCACGCAGTAAACCATCCTCAGTCAGCAGGTTTGGTGGAATGCTATAATGGCACCCTTAAGCTTAAGCTGGCGAAAATACAAGCCAGCACGGGTATTGCCTGATATCTTGCCCTTGGCTCTCTTATCCACCAGAACAACCACTCATTCCCGTATGGGACTTAGTCCTTATGAGGTTGTCTTTGGATGCCCTGCAAATGTTTGGGGAGTCCCAAGGCCAAAGAAATACTCAGAGATAGAGCATCCATTGTTAATTGACTATTTACATGATCTAACCACTAAGTTACGTGTCCTTCACCAACAGGTACAAGATACTTTGCCCCAGCCTTCAACGGATCCTGGTCACACCATACGGCCGGGAGACTGGGTTTGCGTCAAAAACTTTCAGAGGTCAAAGAACTTGGAACCTCGCTGGAGAGAACCTCGTCAGGTGCTACTGACGACGCGTACTGCAGTAAAGGTGGTCGGCAAAAAGAACTGGGTACATGGGGTACATTGCAAGAAAGTGCCCCTACCATTGCCTTATGATCAATGGGTTCATAAACGAATCAGTGACTCTGAAACCGGAAGAGCACCAAGATTTGGACTATTCAGCGATGCACGCCTAGACTTTGCCAGAGCAGGACAAGACGACGACGAGGTCCTCCAGACAGCTATACCACCGGCAGTGAAATTGGACACTACTAAACCACATCTCCTTTTCCAAGAGCAAACTGTACCTGGTTCCCGGAGGTACGATTTGAGGCCCAGACTGAACAAAATACCTCAATAGTGCTTCATTGACCTTTGTCTTCATCCCGATTTCCACATGATTGCAGGGCCGTGATCGTAAGTCTCAGAATTGTGACCCAAGATGTGGCTCTAGGCCTGTGAGACTTGTAGGAAAGTATAAAGAACTACAGACAATCACAGCTGAGTGAAGCAACCTCCCGTCACGAGCAATATTTAGAGCTGGAAATGACTGTTAACAAGGGAATGGACAAAATACAAACAAGGAGCACAAAGCATTGTAAATTATTGCATAATCGTTTTATAGTGGTTTTAATAATATTGATTTTGATATATATTATATTGTCTTGTATAGGATGGGGACTACACGTGGTTTTTACACAACCTATTCCCAAAGATACGGTTGAAATGCATACACATGGCACTCTACCACCTCATGTTGAGTCAAGAAGAAGTGAATTCCGCAACAACACATTTGTTTCCATGCTACACCAACAACAATGGGCCACTAATGCGACGAACTGTTGGGTTTGTGGTCTTTTGCCAAGTTCTGTGAATACTGGAATGCCATACATTACCCTTCCTTTTTCATTTAATGGCTCTAGTAGTGCATGGTGGGAATTGAGCGCCAGTTGGGTATTTTCTGGAGATGGGGATACTCGAGAAGTAAGGAGCTTGGGAGTACATCTATACCATTTATGTTGGCGAGACAGAAAAGGATATATGGGACGGATAGTGATAAGTCAGAATATGCTGATCGCCAAACCAAATCTACGGATTTGTATTTTCTGCCCTCTAACAGAAACTCTCGAAAAGGACAAACTTTTCTAGTTGTACCTGGACAAGCACCATTCTGTATTAGGAAAGGAGGGTTAGAATATAAAGGTACAAGCAATTGCCAACATATTGTGACATTGAATGGGACAGATTGGCCTCGCACGGTTCCCTCACGTAATACATACTTCGTGTGTGGAAATAAGGCTTACACTTCTCTACCAGGTAATTGGAGAGGAACTTGTTATATCGCTTGGTTGTTGCCCCCTACATATATAGCAGATGCCAAGCATCATTTACAGAAAAGAGGGGTGGCTTCTGGCCAGGATACGTCAGGACAAGAAGTCGGGGATGTCTTGAAAGGACTCCTTCCATTCTGGGGCTCAATAGCCAACAGTAGAGACATAAGACAACTAATTCGAGTTGTAGAAGCCACTGTCAATGAAACAGCTGGAGCTTTGAGTAACATCACTACAGAACTTGTTGCTGACCGCCGTGTCACGCTTCAGAACAGGATGGTTTTAGATATCATTCTTGCTGACCGTGGGGGCGTATGCAGATTGATCGGATCTAGCTGTTGCATTTTTATTCCAGACAACGCCACTACAGTATACCAAGCCATCTCTAAGCTACATAAGATTGCTGAGTCCGTTCACCAGGATGAAGGGAATTGGTCTCTGATGGGATGGTTTGGGGGACTACTGTCTACATGGGGATGGAAGATTCTTACCTTTGTCGGAGCGACTTTGGCTATTCTCTTCTCATGTTGCCTTTGCCTACAATGTGGTCCAGCTATATGCGGGCTCTGCGCCACCCTGTGTGTTCCAAATCCGGTTGCACAGAAAGCAGCGGACACAAAGGTAACGCTGCAACAACAGCTTGTAGATTTCATGGCTATTGAAGTCGATTCAGATTAACAACAGCCTCTGGCTTCTTTGCCTGAGTAATGGCAAAAGGAGGGTCTCAGGAAATTCAAATACGGCCCCATCTTTGCTTGTAACACCATTACGCTGTTGCCCTCACTCAGGCCCCTTCAACCTTCATAGCGTTTCTTTCACGTTCTATGCTGTTGCACATATTACACGACCTTTCCTGTTTCCCTGAGCTAAGTCCATTCTGAGACCCGGCTCGAAGCAACTAATCCCCCAGATAACAATCTATTGACCCTTGGTGACCGTTCTCGGCCTCTCCAGTTGTTTTACGAATCACCATCTTCAACACGCAAACACGCCCTGTCGTAAATTAATTAAACCAAGGAATGGCTATGCCACCTGACCTATAGGGTCGGGTAGAGAACACGACCTTAGGGAAGGAATTTCTATTACCCATTATCCTGTATCTTGTACAAAGAATGTTTTCTTGTGGATGATTTGTATTTTTATTGCCCATTGTGGGGGTTGTTGCTTTAGGGGATTCAAGTGCTACAAAAAACTGTGAGCCACGGATTGAAGTGGCAGTCTCCTGAGAACCTACCACTGATGTACTTCTAGGACAACTGTACCTAGCTGCAGCTAATAAATTGAAGTTCCTATGCCACACAGAGTGTTCCGTGTCTCTGTAATTTGGAAGGCGAACTCAGAAGATTTCAGGCGTACCCTGCGCCGCCAGGCTTAAATAGCCCGGTTCTTCAGAAGAATTACTCACACTTTATTTCACACAGAACATTAGATATTTAAAAGTTTGCCCAGGAAAGTTCATAATTAATATCAGGGATGTAAGCTGCATTTGCAAATAAAGCAAGATTTAAGTATTTATAGAAAATTAAGTGGCACAAAAAATAACATTTATATTTGTAAAAATGTTCTTAGTGATGACTGTTGCCTGACCAGTAAATATCAGTTGGAGAATTTCACACCTATAAGAAAAACATTTTGCACCTCCCTTGCAGAGTCCCTGTCATCAAGGAGGTATGTGGCAGCTCTGATTTCTGGAATAGTGAGGGTGATTCCTTACTCAAGCAATATTAACAGTGACATTTCTGTTACAATAAATGTGAGCATCCGAACAATGGAATAATTGAAATGGAGTTACTTGACAGTTCACTGTAGCTCAAATAAGGCACATATCAACTAAATGCCTACTCATCAGGATATAGCATTTTTAATACAGATTATTAGTTATTGCAATTTTCTTGTTTATAATAATAAAGGTGTGCGTGCATGTGTGTGTATATATAGATCCACTTTCTATGAATGGGAAATAGCAACGCCACAGTCTTCCTTCAATCTGTTGCTGAGGTCACAGAGTGACCAAAGAGAAGATTCTACAAGAGATAATAAGTTTCAATAAGGATACACTTGGCTTGGGTTTGCTGGCCCCAACAAAGGTCAGAGCAAATATAGTATGTTTTGCAAGTACATTTCAAACAAATAATGTAGCGGATCAATTAAAGACCTTATATGTTTGACTAATATCACATATAAAGCAAACATTTGGATGAGAAAAAGGACTGGGAATTGAAAAACAGATTCGAAAGGAGGTTGAAAGTTAAAGATAAAATGGCCTATTGAAAATAATGAAATAATGTATTACATTGAACCCTATAGTTAGAAAGCAAATGTGCCCAATAGACCTGTTCCTAACCACCCACAGAGACCTACATGTAATTTCTGACAGTCAGACTAAACTTGGGTATTGGTCAAGATTTCTCTATACTTTCACTCACAATTACTTTTGGAGCAAGAAAATGTCAAGTGAAACCAACCTGGTAGGTGTAATGAGGGAAAGCTCCAACAAGGGCAGATATTTAGGCCCTCGGTTAATATAATTTTTCTGGTAGATAAATCTTAGGTGCAGGTCAAGGGGATCAAATATATTCAATAGGAAACCTTCAAGGTGGTATAAGATGTGCAAGTTGGGCCAGATTTTATAAAATTTATAGACACTATTTTGTGGATTAACAAGGAACACGTGACGAAGGTTGTAGGTTGCATCTTGCAAGGATCTTCATTTTTTAATTTGAAGTTTTGCATATTGGGTACATTGGAAATAACAACACTGTTAATTTTCGCAGATTACTATCATTGGTACATTTTTAAAAGGATTACATTTATATGCTTAATCAAATTTTAATCTAAATCACATCATTTTAACTTAAATGCCTATTCATTTGTGGGTTAGAGACACAGCATATGCTATGTTATAATATGGTATTTTAATTTATTACGCGCTCGAATAACCCTCGAAGGGGTATCTCGGTGCGAGACCAGGATGATAGATAGAAGAAGCTATCCTTCAAATAGACAAGTCTTGAGAGCTTTCTTAAAATGGAAGAGATTTTCACAGGTGCATAATTGCAGTGGCAGTTTATTCCAATGATGTGGGGCGAGAAAGGAGAACGATCTGCAACCTGATCTGGCCTTTCTGAACCTGAGGACCTTGAGCCACACCTTGTCGCATGATCTTAAGAGTTTGGAAGGAGTATAAGGGACAAGCTTTGAGGATAGATATGTAGGCCCTTTTCCATGTAGAGCCTTGTGAGTTAAACAGCAAATCTTGAAAGTTTCCTTACTGGGATAGAGGTTAGAAACAAAACGTGCAGCGGTGTTCTGTACTACCTGAAGCTTAGAGAGCAACTTCTCATTTATGGAAGCCAAAAGCGAATTGCCATAGTCCAGACGGCATCGAAACTGGAAACAAACATGACAGCCTGTACCGAGAAAGACATGATTGTATTAAAGTCTGGAGATAACTGGTCAGATGCCTGGCAATCTATTTAAAAATATATATTATCCAGTCTTGTGGCAAGTATTCAAGAGTTGCGATCAAATGCTAATGTAACAAAGAATTCTAAATCAAAGGAATCAAAGAGAATCTATTGAAAGGAGATGCGTTATATCTTAAAACTTCCAATATCGAACGAGAGGAATATGAAAATATAAGATTTGAAGAAAGTATTTAAGAACAGGAACCTACAGATAAAACGTGATAGTGTAGATACAGCTTATGTTAAATTATATCATGCTATTTCGACGAGGAATGAGCGAGCTTTTTGGTCCCTGGTGGGACACAGCACAAATTTGCATAAACAGCCAGATGATTTTTTTGTCTCATGTCACAAGTGGGAAGATCATATTAAATCTTTAGACAAATCATCTGTTACAAGTGAATATATGACAACAAATGCGGAGGGTTCACTTGCAGAAATAACTGAAGATGAAATTATCAAATTAATAGAGAGTTCTCGGGCATCCAAGGCAGCAGGACCCAATGGTATCCCTATTGGCTTGGTAAAATTTAACATAACATTTTGGAGTGCAATGCTAAAACAGTTGTTCCTACAGGTAATTAAATGCGGAATGATACTATCTTCCTGGAAAGGATTTTGAAAGGAAACTGTTTGCGAAGCACCTGCAGAATAAACTAAGGGCATGGGCGGAGGAAAAATCATTCATTCCAATAAGGCAAACTGGATTTCGCATAGGGTGTTCAACCCTTGATAACATTGTTTCACTGGTCATGATGGGGAAAAAGGCAAGCTTGCGGAAAATAACATTATACACCTGCTTTGTGGATTATTCCACAGCTTTCGACAAGGTCAACAGGCAAAGGTTGTGGAATAAATTATCAGCATGGGAGGTCGATTTAAACCTTTTAAACTTTATTATTGCCCTGCACTCGGATACATGGGTCAGGGTGAAGCTGGCCTATGATAATACACTATCTCCAAAAATGGATACCACTACCGGTCTTAGACAAGGCTGTGTCCTTGCGCCTTTATTATTCTCCCTATACATTGCAGATATCGATTCGGTGTTAAGTTCAGATATGGGTGGGGCACCTAAATTAGGCGACAAAAGAATACCATACCTAGCATATGCCGATGATTTAGTCGTTTTATCCTTAACTCCTAACGGATTACAGCACCAGCTGAGCCAATTAGACACATACAGCAAAGTGAATGGTCTGATAGCTAATCTATCTAAAACAAACATTTGGGCGGTCTACACAATTAAAAACGTGGACTCTTGGAGATAATCCAATAGAGGTAGTGGATCAATATAACTACCTTGGCATAACATTGGATAAAAAGTTATCATGGCTAAACCATATGGTCTGTAAAAGTGTAAAATCGATGACTATTACAAAATCAATTGCGAGATTTATGAAACTTTGCAGAGGGAATGCAATTATCAAATCTCTAAAAGCTTTACAGATGAAAATGATTCCGTTTTTATTGTATGCATCTCCCGCCATTAACCAGAAAGTCATTTTTGATTTTGAAAAATGTTTTATGAAATGCGTATGCACCATACTCCATTTACGACAGGCTACTCCACATTGTATGATACGGTTGGAATTTGGCCTAAAGTCACTGGAAACGCTGCACAAGATCAGTTGTGTTAACTATATTATCGATTGTGCTGAAGCCGATTCTTGTACATTGAAACATCTAATAATGGCGGAACTCCGGAGTAAAAGCATTTTTGGTAGTGTACTTTGAGTTGAAAAGTATTCTAGAGAAATGTTCAGCAAAAGCAGATGAATGCTAGAATCCCTTGAGATACTAATGCACTGTAGTCCTGGAGGAACGCCTAGGGAGCCGTAGAAAGTAACCCTGACCCTGTAGCTCTCCGTAACCACCATCAAAATCACTGCTACCATGAAGGTCATCCACTAGGGTCCCCATCTGACCCCACCACACCTTCACCAAAGGACTCCTACCGACATTCAAAGCATTAATACCCATCTTCAATGCCTCCACTGACTCCACTACATTCCTGGACACCTGCAAAAGTGCAACCATCACGCCCCTTCTCAAGAAACCATCTGCAGACACAGTTACACTTTCCAATTATGGACCTAATCTTCCTCCTACCATAACTGGCAAAGGTTTTTGAAACAATAATCAACTGATGCCTCACCGACACCTCAGAAACCACCAGCTCCTTGACGCCATGGAGTCTGGATGAAGGCCCACCGACGGTACAGAAACAGCACTCATCGCCGTCACAAATGACATCTGTATGATCCTGGTCAGAGTAGAAACGGCAACTCTCATTCTTCTGGACCTCTCTAAAGCATTTGACATGGTCTCACACCCTATTCTCCTCAGGCACCTGCACAGAATCGCTCACCCCTCCCTCTTCAGCGCATACAAGAACCCTCTGGGCAATATCATCTATGCACACAACATCAACATAGTCTTCTAAGCTGACAACACACAACTCATACTCTCCCTTTCAGATAAGAATCCCAACACAAGAAGCAATTTCACAACCTGCATAATTGAAGTAACTAACTGGATGAAAGCCAACTGTCTCAAGTTTAACACTGACAAGACAGAAATAGTGATCTTCAGCAGGAATACTTCACCATGGGACTCAAATTGGTGGCCAGCCATACTCAGACCCACTCCCATCACCCACTCCAGGAAACTCAGAATAATCATCAACAGCAAACTGGACATGACTGCAAAAATCAACACAGCCACTTCATCCTGATTGTGCTGAGGAAGATCTTTGCATACCTCCCAAGCAACACAAAATAAGCTGCCACTCATGCCCCAGTCACCAGCAAGTTTTGCTTTCGGAACACCCTGTATGCTAGGATAACCAAGCATCTCCCTAGAAGACTGCAAACCATCCAGAACTTGCCAGCTAGACTTATTCTCAACCTTCCAAACAAAAATCACTTCACTTCGCACCTCAGGGAGCACCACTGTCTCGCTATGCACAACCGCATTTATTTCTATCTCCTCACACACACATTCAAGGCACTGCACAACTTACCTCCCACTTAGCTGAACAGTCGCATCTCTTTCCATCAACCACCCGGACACCTCTGCCCCACAGAACTTCTACTCACACACAACCCACGCAAAACAAAACCAGGTCAGGAAGACAGGTCTTCTCTTACATTGCTCCTAAAAAATGGAATCGCCTCCCACTTCACATTGGAGCCACTTCTTCTCTTCTTGAATTCTGCAAGGGGCTGAAGACCTGGCTTTTCAATTAACCAACCTACCATAGGAAGGCACCACACCATCTCAGTGCCAGGTTATCCTTGTGGGTAGAAAATGCACTTTACAAATACACCTAATGTAGAATAACAGGTGCCTGTTGAATGAAGTCAACTAGGTTGAGGTGAACAAGAGGTTTTCCTGCTCTCTGATGGCAACATCTTGACAGATATAGCTGATGCCTTGGTAGATTTAATAATTAATTAAAGTGATGTAATAAGTTGGACAAATAGATTTAATTAAAAAATGTATGTTTTGAACTTCTTTCTACTTTTTTGATATTGGTGAGATATGATAGATGATCACCTCCCTTGATGCCATGTGCCAGGATATGAGGTAAGAATGTGAGATTCCTGTAGGTAGTTCAAGTATAGGGATTGCTGGTGTCAGTTCATGGTAAGAGAAATATAAGTAACACAATATTAGATATGGCCCCAGAGTGGAGAATTAATCCATTGTTATCTACTTCACCTTAACTAGAATGAGAAAACAGTAGAATAGAGAATGTAGAGCTATCATATCCAATCATAGCTTTTGAGAACCTTGCCATCTAGGTCTCTCATGAGACTACACGTAGGAAAGTAGTGTATTAATGAGCATGGAAGACAGCATACCATATGATTTCAATGTTTGTACTAGGAGCATAGCAAACAGAGAACATATTTAACATAGCATAAAACAATTGCAGGCTCATCTTAGTGGAGTTCCCATATGAATGCAAAAACTTATTTTTAACGTTTAAAAAAAATTGTATTTAAACTTGTTGAGGGCGGGAATACCATAAAGTGTCTTGGCACTGAAGCTCAAAGCACATCGCAACTAGATCAGTGGCCTAGATCTGAAAAAAAGACAGGTTTTAGGGCCCTTCCTAAAAGAAGATAAGAAGGAATGCGAGGATCTAATATGCAAAGGAAGAGTGTTCCAGAGTTTTGCTGTTCCATAGCTCAGGCTAAGACCACCCCAGTTGGTTTTACGAAATCTGGGAACAATCATATACTTAGCTTCGGTGGACCAAAGCAGTATGTTCGGATGATACCACTTGAAAATGTTTTTAAGAAAAGCGGGTCCTGTATTGTTTAAAGCTTTATAGGCCAAACATAAGGCCTTGAACTTTATATGGCTTACAGTGCAGTGTTCGAATTTCTTTGGAAATTGATTGATATTTGGGCAGATACAGTAAGACTCTTGCAGCTGCGTTTTGTATCATCTGTAACTTTTTTAGATGTTGACTTTGAATATTTAAGTATAAGCCGTTACAGTAATCTAATTTAGATAACCAAGTCAGTTACAACAGGCCTGAAGTGAGTCTGAAGATCAATGTTTACAGCAAACATGTCTGTAAAAATCAAGCGTTGTGATGAACTGTTGAACAGAATACTTGAAATGTTAAGATTACATTTATATTGGCAATGCAAGCACTTACAAGTCTCCTCAGATTACATGATTTCTTGTGTTTCGTTTACCACTTTAAAGTGCTTTCTGCATTTTTGTATCTTGCATTTTGATCATCAAAGTAAAAACTTTACTCATTTTCAAAACACTTCCAGATTTATGAGTGTTTGCATTTCTACACAAGACAAATGGTCAATTGCAATGAATAATTACAAGGGCATTTGCATGATTTTTGTGAAGACTGGAATTCTTTCCAACTAAGCACCAATGAAAATATTACTTGCCATAACAATGATTTGGGACAGAAGTTAAACTCTATATGAAAAGCATGATGTTGACAGGTCAGCTAATTGAAAGGCATTATTTCCACATTTAATACGGTTTGGCCCTTCTTGAACCTCCAAAAATATTTCATGTAACTAATGTAATTGGGAGCCATAATGCCAAACTAAGAAGGCTGATTAACCCTTTCGGTGCTCATGACGGAATGTTTCCGTCATGAGCACCAGTGGTCCTGTGCTCATGATGGAGCCATTCGGTCATGAGTCCACGGGCACTAAATCCCTCTGCTGCAGACAGCAGTGGGATTTCCTTTTGGCATCAGGGTGTTAGGTAAGAGCTTCCTCAACATCCTGAGGCCGTTTTGCAATTCCAATGCAATGACGATCGTGTGCATGGCGCGCTGATGTAATCGCATTGAAAATTAAACTGAAACAGTTTCAGTTTAATTGTTTCGGTGCGTGTGGGGTTATCTCAGCCCCTGAGCACCGATACACATGGGAGAGGTATCGTTGGAAAGGGCAGAATCGCTTTGTGCCTCTGGGGGACATGACTGACATAGGTTGACTCAGCACTGGCCAAGTAAACAAGGAATGCATCCCCCAGATTGTCTCCCCAGGTATAGATCAGCCTACTGGTGTGCTAAATCCAGGGGTGGATATTGCTACTTTTTCCTTTCCCACCATGCCTAATCTCTCGGTTAGGGGCTCAGTCACTGTGGATGGGAAGTTATTTAATATTACAGCTATCACCATGTTTGTTCTGGAACATTGCTGGCTTTGCCTACAAAGTTGATAATGAGCACTGGGGGCATATTTAGTAGGAAACTGTTGTATCATGGTGTTAAGCCAAGAAGGCTTACGCTGTGCTCCGACAATTTTCAAATGCAGAGATGTGCTGTGTTCACAAGAATACGATGCACCTCTGCCTTTTACTTAGTACTGGTGCTAAGTGTAGCAGCCTAGCGCCCACGCAGGCCCTCTTGCACCATTGTGCAAGGGTACCTATTTGCAGGGAATGATTGTTTATGTGCAGGAAGGTGTCCCTTCCTGCACATAAACAAGCAGTAATGGTGTTTTGTAACTTCTGTGTGCTGTAGCACACATAGAAGTTGCAACTTGTCATTTTGTATTGATTGTTTATGTGCAGGAAGGAATACTTTCCTGCACATAAACAATCAATTGCATTTTTCTGTTTCTATGTGTGTTCCACAATGCAGCACATATAGAAACAGCAAAAACGAGGAGAAATAAAGCATTTCTCCTCGTTTCGCCATGTTAAGACAGGTTTTGCCTGGTCTTAATTTTGGCGCTGCCCCATATTTGCGCCACCCTTATAAATATGAGGCAGCGTCAAAATCAATGTGTGTTACGGCAAAACGCCCACCGTAACACCCATTGCCCACCCCTTTCAAGCTAAGTTTAGCATGAAATGGGGCTGTAGTCACAAGGCGGTGTTAAGCCGGGTTAAGTGGCTTAACGCCACCTTGTGAATAAAGTGAAGCCCCTATATCCATAGGAACATTGGAAAAAGTGAATTTCCTGTGGCGATAGGGGATTGTACATATACCCCAGGGACTTTTTTAAACAAAGTTATGACATCCTTTTTTTCAAAAGAAATTGTCTTGAGGTTATTAGGCCCTCTGCAGAAACAATTCCATTTTAATTGTTTATGTTTAAAGTTGATATCCTTTTAAATTGTGACTTTTAGCACACATTTGCTTGCATGCCCATATTAGATAGTTTACTCAAAAAAGTTCTGCTTACAAATACATTTCTTCGTAGGCACAAAATCATACCTTAGAACATTCGGTCCATGGACTGGCAACACTACGCAAATTGGCCTTGTCTGCTGTTGTCTAGGTGTTTCGAATCAACAATGACAACCAGACCAAAGCTCAGACACAGAACTAATGGGTCCAGTTTTATTATATAAACTGCCCCAGGCATTTGTTCGGCAGAGGAGCATTTCGGTGGATTGTCGCAGGCACCCAGCTCAATTCCATCACTATCCTGAGAGGGAGGGTGGCCTGCTCTGCACCGAAACTGGCTACCAGCTGATACGCACACACAGGTAAACGAGGAGCTAGACCACTCTAAGGTAGCTGCAGAATGACATCCGCCCTAGGCTCTCTAGGGTAGGTAGTGCAAGGTAGGAGTAAAAGTATATGTCTTCATAGAATCAATGCAACAATTATAATGGTTGAAGTGTTCATCTGTTTCACCATTCTTGTAATGCTGGTTACTGTGTTTTGTTGCAAAAGATCTATACTTCCCTACCGCAGGCCTTTTCATCCCTAAGGCAGGGTGCATTATATGTTATGTGTGGGAATATCAGCATGGGCAGATAGGCGCCTACAATGTCCAGTCCATTTTGTGACATTGTAAGTGAGCTGGGAATACATAAAGAATACATGGGCCGGATACACGTCAGCACGAGGTTCCGAGCTCCATGATGGCTCCCCAGGTTTCTAAGATGTTTGGTACCAAATGTCTTGTCTTAATAAATCTTCACTGATGCCAGAGTCACATTTATTAATAAGTTCACATAGGAGACCCTTTTAGAGGGTCCACTGAAACCTAACGAAACAGTAGTAGGGTTTCTGGCCAGTTTCCACCATGGTGCCACTACCAGACATGTTACACACTTCATTGGGCGAGAGCCAGCACTCCCAGAGGACAAAAACAATACCTGCTCTGGGCGAGGCTGTTTCACACTTCCTCCAGGACAGGATGTAGCCTTTGAAAGCCAGCTCACTGACACCCAGATTATGGGGGAGGCCAAGCCCCCTTTCCTGCTCCACTTTTGGTGGGAAGAAAGACAGGAAAACTAGTTAGATAATGAAGAGGGCCCCCCCACAGCCTGCACCCCCCCTATATTGAGGCAGGCGAGGTGAACACCTTTCCTGAAATTCCACCATCTCCAACCCATGTAACTGAGAACTGCCTGTTGTGCCCGAGCCCTGGATCTTTCTAAACTCTGACACCCCTAGAGTAGAACTTCCTCTTAACTATGGGTGAATGATGTCCTCCGAAACTGCATGGAGGAGCTTTGCTTCCACCGTCCACGATGGTAAATGTGTTGGTGGTAATCCGCTATCCAACCCTATGCTTTCTTCCCCTTGTCTGCATCTGTGTCTGCCTGACGGCAGTGACTGCTGTTGCCTAAAACCTGTAAGCGTTTGTGCCTCGAACTGCATTTGGTTGACCATCGACATACAAAGCATTGATTAACTGTTGAATGAAGTTCTTGGTTTCTAAAAATATATATAAAGATGCAAGTTTATTTTTCCTAATTGGTCTCGGATTCAGCCGCAGCCCGTGCAGGTAAGAGCAGTGGGGCCGGGTGGGGGGGTGGTATTCTGATGGACGATGAGGAGGGAAAATGTATTATTTATTTAATTTTCCCTCACCATCATCCATCAAAATCCACCCTCCACCGGCCCCACCGTCCCACCGCTCTTACCTGCATGGGCCGTGGCTGTTCCGATTTATTCTTGAGTGTGTGTCTCATTTATTACCTCTGTGTGTGACAACAAATGCTTAGCACTATCCTCTGATAAGCCTAACTGCTTGCACATACTACCACAAAAAGTGTGCTAGAATTATCTGCTTTTACCTCTGCACACTTATTGGGGATCCACTGGACTCCCTGCACACTGTACTTTATTTTAGTGCACATTATAGAGAGTCAGCATCCTACAATTAGTAATTATACAATCATTAAGCAGTGCTCCATCTGTCTGGCCTTCATGGATCTGTCTTGATCCTTCGACAGCATGGTAAGATCTAAGCTGTAGGAAGTTCTTACCAGCCTGCGGGGGGATGCTAAGCTAGTTGATTTTTTATGTGCCCAACCTTATGACCTTTCAGCATCTGTTAGGGTTGGTCCCTCGGGTGAGGAATATGACTCGTTACTATGCGAGTCAAAACATCGCATGGCATTACAATGTGGTTGTTACAATGACCGCGTTGTTACCACGCAATGCCATTACTACGCAAGTCATTGCATCGACTTGCAGTAGATGGCGCGCTGACATTAGAAATATATAATTTACTATTCCAACTCCAGCCTCCACAACAGTAGGGAAGGTGTTGGAATGGTAAACTATACTATTCCTAATGCTACAGCGCCATCTTCTGCAAGTTGATGTAATGACTTGTGTAGTGATGGCATTGCGTGCTAACAACGCGGTCGTTGTAACAACCGCATTGTAATGGCATTGTGTTGTAATGGCATCGTGGTGTAATCACCGCGATGGAAAGGTCGTTTCCCCGGGTGAGTTTACAGATCGTTTAAATTGGGGAAGGTGGTGCAGCAAAGCTGTGTCCCCACCCTGATTTTATTTATTTTATATCTAAATGGCCTAGGCCTTGGACGTCCCCTCTATGGGCTAGAAAATATTTACTCTATTTATTCATACAGATGATAGGGTTATACTCTTAGAACACCAAATATCCTAAAGACACTGTTTCAGGACTTTGTCAGCTTTATGGGGTCACTTAGCCTTGCCACTAATCAGTCAAAAACATTCACCATGGCCTGTGGTATCAGACAACGCAAGATGTGAAGTGTTTATCTACAAGGATATCCTATTGCTTCCAACCAGGATTTTTCCTACATGGGTGTTGTTTTAAAAGCCAGCAGGAATTGGGGAACTTGTAAACTGAAATCTTCCTGTAGATTTGCGA
Source organism: Triturus cristatus (assembly GCF_964204655.1). NCBI lineage: Eukaryota > Metazoa > Chordata > Amphibia > Caudata > Salamandridae > Triturus > Triturus cristatus. The sequence continues at coordinate 578,752,239 of NC_140585.1, read as the reverse complement.
GTGCAGAAGGGTACATTTATAATTTGGCCACTCTCACTGGAAGTAAACCAGGGCCTCCACTATTGGAGGTGTATAGGAGCAAATGTCTCCTCATACTTACATATGTGGAAGGCTTATGGGGATACTCAAATATAGTCTGCCTCCAGGGCGAACAGAACAGGGTGCTTAGGTGTTTGCTGGGTATGCATTCTACGTGTTCTACCTTTATCGTACACCAATAGCTTGGGGTTGAGTATGTGAAGGATATTATCAAGCTGTCTTCCCTTGCTTGGTGGTGTGCCATCTAGCTAAAGCTGCATGACTATTTCAATTTGGAGGTTATCCTTGATGGTTTATCAATTGAAAGAGGCCTAAAAGTCCCCTGGTTTCATTACATTAGAACAGAATTGTCCAACCTGGGGAGGCCAGACGTCTTTTATAGACCTGATGCAATGTCTAATGCTAACCTAACTTTGGTCAAGAGGACCTTTAAGTCTTTGAGACATCGACTAATGGAGGAAATTGAGATGGTAAAAGTCACTGTCAGGAACTATGAGAAGACACAAACCTTGCCAGCATTGGAGCCATACCTAGAATGGGTGGATAGCTCCTGGGACAGACTTCTTTTAACCAGATTCAGACTTGGTTTTGTCAGGTGGCACCTCGGTTTCTCCCATGGCCAATTTGATCAGAGTAAAGTCTTAATTTGCCCATGTGATGAGTTATCCTCCCAGAGTAGCTGCATTTTACTTTTGTTTTTTCATTTTTATATTGCTTTTATTAATAGCTTTTTAATCCCTATACTAAAGATGAGCATACTTAGATGTGGTGATGCTTTGGTTAGTTACAACGGCTAAAGTCTCCCTCTTTTTGTGCCAGCATCTGCTCCTTTTTAAAATGTGCCATTACCAAAATGAACTTGATGTTGTTTTAATCATGAGCATGTTCATTATGACAGATGTTCATTTTGGGTCTGGTTCATGACTTGTTCTGAATTCAATCCACCTGAGTTGTTTTGCATACGTAATCTTACTGTAATCTATGTTTTTAAGTGATTCGGTCATTTCATGCATTTGTTATTCTTATTAATTTATAGTTTCTGATGCAGTTTGTAAATGGAATGTTTTGAGTACTCATTTGTTATTTATGTGTTGTCATTTTATGGATAGTTTTGTAACACAAATAAAGGTTTTGGTACAATACAATACTTTATACTTTGTATCATACAGAAGGGATTTCAAAATTTGTAGTCACAGCAAAGGTGTGAATTTTTTGTCAAAAGTAATGGAGTTGTTTTTTAGCTCTCTAGGAGTTAACAGTTTTATTGTACAATCCTCAAGGCAATGGTATGGTGGAGCGAGTGAACATGCCTATTGAGGAGATCATTCAAATGGTATTGTCTTCTAGGTCAGGTGTTCAGTGTACGTTGGGAAGAGATTGTGGAGTTATCACAACACACCATACTCAACCACAGAACAAAGCCTTTTGTTTTGTTAATGACTAAACATTAGTTGAACAAATTGAACAGTCTCCTGCTTTGGTATTGGTCAGGACTACAGCCAGTGTTAGAATGTCTGGTTTTCATGAAGTAAGGCAAAAAGTGGTGGATTCTCAACAGAAAAGCAAGGACAGATAATATGATTGAAAGAAAGTAAAGGTAGTGGATTTTGAAGTGGGAGATTAGGTCAGGGGTTGATAGCCAGGATCTGTAAAAAGTGGTCAGTCAAAGTTATATCCTCTGTCCACAGGTATTCAGGTTAGCAAGCGTGCACTCAGAGCAGCATTAGAATGTAAGAGTAATGTTGTCAAGATTTATTCTGGTGGTGGTATGAGTAATGGTCTAGCACACTTATCTAATAGTTCTATTGTAAGAGAGTTGGATGCCCAGAGGTAAGATAACTTGGAATGTCCGGATGAATTAGAGGTATATAGTTCTGGGCTAGCAGGACAAGGAATGATGTGTCTGGAGTTGGATTGTGAAGATTTTCACTCGTCCGTCAGGAGTGATAGAAGCAGAGGAAATGGCAAAAGAAATTAACTGGTTTGGCTGAGATATATAAGTTCAAGATACATAAACAAACAAAAATACCTTAGTGAATATGTTTTGTGATTACCAATTATATGTATTATTAACATATTTCAGTGGAAGATTTTGTATATTTGTATTACCCATGTAACTCACTTTTACTTTTGACAGGATTTTGACTCAGTATTTTGTTCTTTTACATCGAATTGTTTCAGAGTGCACTGTTCTTTTGCTTGTGTTGTATACGGGGGAAATGTGTTATGTGCTCAGTGTGGGCACTGTGCTATACTGTCTATTTATGGGGTAGCATGTTCATTTCATCGCCCCTTTCACTGCATCTCCTGGAGATCATTCTAGGGACTATTCTTTTATTCAGGGAAGGGAGCACCTTGATAAGAGACGTCCCATGCTGTTTCTTTGGCATATCATAATAAACATTTTCATGAACCACCTTGCCCTCTTGTGTCATTTTGGAGGATTCTACACTTTTGTTAGCAATGCAGTAGATATTTGCCTGAAATAGACTGGATTTGTCATCTATCAATACGTAATGCCTGTTCTCAATCACTTCTATGGCTGGAATTGAGAACACCCTCAGTAAGTAGATTGCCAAACCTACTAAATTTTTTAGGGTTAGAGATGCACTTGAAACGCTATATCACATTTATGTGGTCTTTAGGGGTCATGCAAAAACTGGTTAAAAATTATTTTTGAATAAACCTATCTTATAGAATTAAAGATTCAATGTAAGCGACACTAGCCTAGAATAGAAATATGCAATAACAGGAAGCAGTCTGTTTCTAGGGATGGTTTTTATGTGGTTTCTGTATCAATTAATTTATGACATCTGTTTTCCATGCTCTATATGTATCTCTCCCAATAGAATTTAATTAAACCTTTGTATGAAAGGGTTCAAGATCCATACCTAAAATGCAGGCCCCACCAAACTGTAATAAGGGTAAGGCAGGCTGCTTGTGCTTTAATTGAAATGCTTTCAAAAACTAAAAAAATAAACAAATATGTGGCTTAAATAATGAATCAATTCAGCAATTTTTTTTGATCCTCCGGGGTACAATCTGATGAGATGAAATGCTCTGCTTACTGAGAAGAGAATATTTCTACAGTTAGAAATTCATTAACTAGCCTGATGTGGATCTAGGATAACAGAATATGTCACAGAGTAGCTCAGTATTTGTATTTGAGCAAAACTGACATTTTGTATATGGCATGATGTTCTAGGTCTCCTACATCACTGTGCTTTTGGGGCGCCGCTCCTTCAATGCATCCATAATCTGGCCCCCACACAAACTTCCATATCTCTGCTTACACGAGGTAGGTGGCATGTAAGAAACTGGCGGTGCTCGTGCTGTGGGGACTTTGCAATGAGGAAGGCTGATGGGATAGAGAAGGGCACAATTTTGCCCTGTCCTCCCGACTCTGCCAGGATTGTCCCTGGTTGCCCATGACTGTCCTCGTATTATGTGGCCGGCCGCTCCCCCTGTGCGATCCCCCCAACCCCTTGGTGTCCAGGCTCTGTTTGTCTCCATTAGTCCCCGCTTATCCAGTTTTTGTTGCCTTGCTTCTGGTGGACCGGAACGGGTAGAGGGGAGTTGGGTGTGCAGAGGATGGGGGACCGATGGCTGGCACTTGGTCATGGGGAGGCTTTTGCACCAGGCTGTGGTTTCGGGCCCATGACAATTGGTGAAGGTCCCACCCTCCTGCTTCCCTTTTGCAGTCTGGAGTCCATAGCTGGCAACCCCAGTGCTACCTGTGGCCCACTTTTACCCGCATTCATAGGTTGGCCATCAAGTCCTACCACAGCCCTCTATCTGTCAGGCACCCGGATGCTTGGATCTCAAAACCCAGAAGCTTGCAAGCCATCTTGGAAATGCTTATCTCATACTTCAAGTACCTATGTGCTGTCTAAGTGTCAGGATCTTGACAGTGCACACTCTATTCCCACCATCACACTCTTACATGTATCTCATTCTCAGGTGGTGTGGCGGACTCCATAGCACTATGCCTTGTGGAAAAGGGCACATTCAAAGGTGGAATAGGTGATGGTGGGTATGGTGTCAAAATATATAGTCAAGAAGTCTGTATTTAAGATCCTTTTGCAATATAAGAAATTTACAGAATAGTGAAACTGTGTTACTAACTATTTTTTTTAATCCCTTTCTAAAATGGAAATTTGCATTGTGAGGGGGAATCACATTCAGAGTTTGCCTGATGTTCCTCCAAACTGCTGACTCATCAGTTGGGGCACACTTCCCAGGTTCGCTGGTGCTCTCTCCAGTGTACTGAGTCATTGAGCGGGGCTTGAGTATAATAGCTGGCTCCACCCCAGCATACATGTTTAGTATTCAGGAACTCTGGAGCAGAGACTGTCTCTTGATCCTGTGTTCCTTGGTCTCTTGGGTCTGGGGCACTTTCAAGGTAAAGTCACCCCAAGAGTCCTTCGCTGTTGGCCTCTTCTGTGAAAACTTTGGTGGCTTACATCCAGATTCTGCAAAGTTGAGTGGATTTGAGTGTGTTTATGAGACCGGTTGGGTCTCAAGTGGGAAGGACCTAGTTGGCCATTTGAATATTTTGTACAATGTGACAAAATCTTGATGAAACTTAGAAAGCAATCTTCCAAGGGGATTCAGGAATAAACAAACTGTGATCACAAAGATAACTAATTAGTCAAAAACATTCACCATGGCCTGTGGCACTAAACAACGCAAGATGTGAAGTGTTTACCTACAAGGATATACTATTGCTTTCAACCAGGATGTTTCCTACCTGGGTGTTGTTTTAGATGCCAGCAGGAATTGGGGAACTTGTAAACTGAAATCTTCCTATAGATTTGCGAGTGCAGAAGGGTACATTTATAATTTGGCCACTCTCACTGGAAGTAAACTATTGGAGGAGATAAAAACTGAAAACAAAGGTAGAGAGGAAAGGGCTTTATATTCCCTTGGAGTAAAAGTAGTTAGTGTTTGCACATTGTCTCTCTAGAATCAAGGTGAAGGAACCCTGTTCTACTGCCTAATCTATGAAGAGAGACAAGAGGACCATGTCCTACATAGTGATATGTTCTTCTTTTAAAAAACTTAAAGACTCAGATTGTATGATAAAAAAAGAAGGGGCATATTATCAATGACGGCGTTAAAAATTATCGCCGGTTTAGCGGCAGAAAACTGCTGCTAAAGCAGCGATAATGGGCTTGATAATATGTACTTGAAAATTCCAATAGAAGTCCATGTTCTGGTGTGAACATGGGCTCTATTGGAATTCTCTAGGGCATTTTACCAAGCCCATTCTCGTCGCTTTAGCGCCAGTTTTCCGCCGCTAAACCGGCGATAATTTTAACGCCGTCCTTGATAATATGCCCCGAAGTGTTTAGATGAAGAATATACATTTGTACGGTTTGCTTTGCTATTACAGCAGCCACTCTGGAGACATTGAATTCTCACTTCAGGACAACCTCAAAAACTCCTGCAAGCAACAGGCTAAAAACTTATGTTTCTCTCAGTTTGTACTAGAGAAAGAGGGAATTTAAGTGCTAAAGATTTTAAACTTTTATATCTTCTCTTTCAGATCTCCCTCACAGCTGTTCCTTTGTTATGTTCCCGGGTTATGCCCATGTAGCGAGGCTGCTCATTTCCTACAGTGTCCTCTTTTTCGGCTACGAACTTTTGCACATATTTGCATACACAACAATGTCGGATTAGTTTCTCTGAAACTACTTTGTTTACACATCTAGCTTTGCACAACATTATCACGATGCCATGTACAAGGTCTCGTTACGCACTATGTACAAATGTTGTTCTATCTTCATCCACGGGCAACAGAACTATCTACATATCCATATCATAGCTAATCGGCAAGGTACATTGCAGGGCTGTTTTATATTATAAATAATGAGCATCCCGATAAATTAGCAGAGGATGCACTTCAGCTGACACCGAGGGTTCCTGCATGCTGACACTGACTGACATTTTCGAGAGGGGTGTCCAGTTTGTGACCAATTTGTGGGGTTGGATCATCGCTAAGGGAGATTCTTTGCTCTATACCTACATACACTCTAGGTACACTTAGAGTAGGGTTTGCATAGTAGGAGTATGCCTGATTACTGCCCTGTTTATATGCCTGTATATACACACTCTTTTGGCACCATGGTATAAGTGAAGGAAGTGACCCGAATCGAGTCACCCGGGTCACCCACGACCACCTCTCTGCCTTCTACTAAATTAAGAGTCGGTCAGACAGTGGAGAATACAAACCAATATTTGTTTATTCAAAGTTCGCTCAGAGCGGAGCCCTGACTGCTCAGTCACTAAGAGTTCTGCAGAGAGAGTCTGACTACAACAAGTATGACAATACATTATGCACATTTCAGAATCAATGAAAACATGGCCACCATGATATTTTCCAGAAAACTGCAACTGAACAATAAATTACAAAGGAGTAAGTTTCAGTTCTGAAGCTGGGCACACATTATCTATCAGTCAAGGTCATCCTGCCTGTGCTCGCCACTAGACAAGTGGGAGAGGGCTTACATCTAAAGGAAAGGTATGCGTTAATAAGAACAGTGCATTCATTAGTGTAGCAAAACTCAGTTCCGAAGAAACATAACCTAGAGAAGACTGTTTCTCGGAAATGGCAAAAGATTGGTTTCAGTCATGATTCAAAATGGCACAGATACACAAAATGGCACAGTGAATATTAACTTACTGAGAACAATACGAAAGCATGTATCTACTATTTACTGTTTTGGTGCTTGTAATCACTTTCATATGCTTCTCTCGACTGATTATCAGAGCACATGTATTCTATACAAGAATAACGTTGGTTCAATAAATATATTGAAAACACCCCACTGTGTTGTCTGTATATTTGTCTGAGCACACATAGGCATGAGTGACTGAGCAAAAGGTTCGGATCTATTTCCAAGATCCCTGAGGGGTCAGGGTTGTCATGTTCAGTGGTTGCCAGAAACTATTTGCTCCCTGGTAAGATTAGGGGGACATATGGTGGGACTGTGAGATAGCTGGTCTCTATGCCAACATATCCTGCTGGGGTGCCCGGAATCAGTCTAGGCACCTTGCCCAAAGTTTATGTTGTCCAACAAACGCGCAGTCCCTCTGGAATTGTGGAAACTACACAACACCTTCCCCCAGCCCCCTTTCCCTCACCTGGCCACTACAATCCTATGTGCCAAAAAGGCAATCAGAGTCAGGAGGTGAACACTAAAGACTTTGTGCAAGCTGCATGGAAAGAGTGCTGCTGACACTAAGGGGCATATGTACTAGGAATTGGCGCAGTGAGGCGTTAGTCATCATTGCTTAACGCCTCACTCCGCCACTTCAGAAACCAAGCCTGCACCATATTTACAAGGATATGGTTCAGCCTTGCATTTTCGCCCTGAGCTGGTGCTACACTTAGCAGTGTAGCGCCAACATGGACAGCCTTGCACCATAGAGAGAGGGGAGGATTGTTTATGTGTAGGAAGGTGTCCCTTGTACATAGGGGGCAGCATCAAAATCAATGAGTGTTGCGGTGGAACACCCACCTGCAACACCCACTGCCCACCCCTTTCACACTAACCATGGCATGAAAGGGGGTCTTATTTACAAGGAAGTGTTAAGCCAAGTTAAGTGGCTTAACACTGCCTTGTAAATAAGGCTAAGCCCCTATCGCCACCACAACATCGGAAAATATGACGTTGTGGTGGCGATAGGGGCTTGTACATATACCCCTAAGCTTCTAAGTGTTAAATCAGCCCCATTAACCTGGGGCAAAACTTGGTGCCATGGTCCTGTGACTAGATGATGCCCTCTTGGTTTTTATCTCTTAACTGCTTATCGGCCTTTGTGACTCTGATCATTTACAATGAAGTATACTCCAGGACTCACCTGTTAACACTCAAAGGCCAGCCTATGATGCAAACCCGGAGCTCATTACACCTACTGGCTCGCACTCGGGCAAATAATCAAGTGAGAAGAAATAGAACCAGCTAAACACAGAAGAGACAGTGGAAAGACAATATAAGCAATCCCCCACAGAACCTGAATCTGAATATGTATAAAAACAGGAGCTCCCTCGAGGGTAAAAACATTTTCACCTCCAACAAGGATGTGCCTGGAGCCAAAAATGCTGATAATGGCAAACCTCACTACGATTTGCCATCAGGACATTCAACAGTAATTGTTTTGCATGGCACAATCCAGAGGTCACTTAGTGATAGTGCCAGCAGCCTACTTAAGGCCCTGGCCAAGGATAGCCTCCGGCCACCTCACAGGCTCATTGTCAAAGAGAAGAACACAAACACATCTGCCAGCTCAGCCAAACAGCATGACCAACTGCTCACTAAGAGCGTGAATGGCTCAATCAATGTCCCAGTGGTAGACACACCCGAATACGGAAGTAGCAGATTGGCCTCCAATGTAGGCACCCAAATAAGGGTGGAAACCAGAAGCCCCCATACGATACCAGCTCCAGGCCACATGAGGGGCCTGCTTAGTCCAATCATAATAATAAAACAATGTAGTCCTGTGGGTGAGACTTTGGCAAAACACCATTCCGATTTACAATATCCTATGGGCGGCAGTTCAAACAAGTTCTCCTTTAGTAAAACTCAGCAAGCACGTACATATGCCCACAGGAACAAAAGTTGCATCAAGTCCCCACCAGCACCCAGTCAATCAGAACAATGTAATTTAATGAGCCTCCCTTGTGTGAAGGAGTTCTAGCCAGCCTCTGATAACCCCCCGAATGCTCAATGGAGTCCCTTGTCAGTGGATGGGTTCTCTCAAGTTCTGATTGTGGAATCAATGTTACTCCCTTGCCCCTCCTCAGATGGCAGGGCCCCATTCATTGCATCAGCTACAAATAGAGAGCATTTTGTCCAGCCGGCACCAGAACTACTGCTTGGATGGAAGGTAATTAACAATCTGCTTTCAGTTTTGGCACAAGCTGAAACAATGCATACAGACAAATTAGACATTCAAATAACAGTATTGCAAACCCTGGCCACCGTTCTTTTGTCAAATAACTCCAAACTTGACAGGCTGAATCAATGAATTATGAGGGGCAACAATGCGAATTATAGCGAACAGTCTAAATGCTGGTGAAGCCCTGTGGTAGAGAAATTGAAAGCCATTCCAGAAATAATGTCCTCTCTAATCACAGATTTGAGGGGTGAAGTCACCACAGGCAGGGCAAGGGACATCCAAGGACCCAACCATTCCCTCAAGACCCTGACCACTGCTCCCTTGCTAAGTAACAGCACTTTGGCCCTGTCTTCGCTTTAACTGACGTCTCTCTCTGCCAACAAGAAAGACAGGAACAAGATATGCCAAGGTGGCTTCATCACAAGTTCCTACTAACCACCAGATTAAGGGCAGGTTCATGAGGCAATTTTCATCAGCAACAGTGATTTGGTGCACGGATCTGGATGTGATATCAGCTGCAGTGGCCTCTAGACGGCATTCCTCTATGGCAATAACCCAGCAGGCAGCCTGTAGATGAGATGATATGCCCAACTGCCAACGAGGAAAATAAAAACTTAGAATATGTTACACCTCGCTCTCGGAAAAACAAAAATCCTCTTAGGAAACTAAATAAAAAAAGACCCAGAACCACCTAAACAGATCTGATGTGGTCAGGCAGTTTTATGCCATTTTTCCAATAATACTAAAAGTCTAGCAAGGAGCAGCGCAGATCACGCCCCTTCTCAACCGCTTGCTATTATAGACCTGGCCACTGACGTCTGCGGCTCCATGGTCGGCAACTGCATCCTAATTAAGAAGGAGCTCCATCAAATAGGCTTCATCAGAGTCAAAGGCACAGTGGAATTCAGATCAGATTTTAGTTACTGACTGCCCCATGCAATCAAAAGAACTAGACAAGAAAATCGCACCATGATCTCTGACCACTCCAAACTGTGGACCAAAAAATATCTGGCTAGCTACCCCAAAGCACCCTTCTGGTGACCCAAGGAACAAGATGTCTAAGGCTCCCCTTGAGCAAGGGTCGTCATCTAGCAGAGGTTTGTTCTCCCCTCATGCTTTAAACAGGCCAAATAGGCCCAGCCTATCCGGACCCAGGGCTATCTCCCCAGAACAGGGGGGCAGCAGTATCAACAGCATCAACAATAATCTCAGTCTAAAATGTGTGCAGATGTAAGCTGCAGGACCCCAAAGTTCATCATGTGCGCCCGGTTTCTTCCCAGGTGAAAGGCCCTCTAGATCAAGGAATCTCCCCTCAAGCGCAATATTTTTTTACCCGAACTATGTCTCCTGTGGTAGAGAGGACATCCTAAATATGGGTAATAATATACAGCTCTGCACAGCACTCCCTGGCCTGGAAAAAACCTGCTCCATAATATTCTACCTGTTGCCTTTAAGCCTCAGAGGGTGAAATCAACAAAAGCACTGAAGTACCTTTCTCTAACACACATATGGCCCAGTTACTTGAGGCCCACCATGGGAAACTAGCTGATTGGGGCTAAAGAATATTCAACCCTTCTACACAGAAACATCCAGCGATATTGAAGGACTGGGCTATTCTAAGGCCCAGCGGTGCCAGGGGACAACACCTGAAACCTTCGTGGGTTACCTGTTCCGGCGTACAAAACACAGAGACACGGGACACTTCAGGCGGCGTCAAAGATCAGCGTTTATTTACTGCAGGGATACAGAAATCGCAAGAAGTACACAACGTGTAGGTTCTGGGAGACTGCTTCGAATTGCAAAAGTGGATCGCTCCTTTTATACACATTTTGGTCATTGCACAACATGGCAAACAAAGGTTACAACTCAGTTCCCACAATAAACTTCAAAAGGGTCGCATTCATGTTTCAGAAACCCGGAACATAATTACAGCAACATTGCTGGTTCCCAACTGTAAAAGCACATTATCCCCACATTAAGCACATTCCATTCTGACTGTAAACACATTAAGAGAAGGGACAGAAACAGATGCAAAGGAAGAACAAGGATGCACAACAGATTGAAAAAGAGTGTAGAGAGTAATAACGGAAACTTGATTGCAGGATCAAAGACCTCGTGCCTAATGCATGCATGACTGAAACAATAGACTGGCACGGCAAGATGAGCCTTGAGCGGGGCCATCTGCCTTTGCCGTGTCATTTCCCTTATCATAAAAGACACCCTCAAAGAAACACGTGTCCTTCGTGAAAGCTTGGGAATCCCAGGGTCACAGGGCGGACAAGGTCCGTTCGCTGGCTACTTGAGGGCAAGAAACAAAATGGATGCCGCATCTAAAATGGAACCCGAGGGTTCGGATGGACATACCTAGGAATGAGACGATCCGTACATAGTAGCGTAGCGAAAACGCGTACACCCACTAAACTCGTCATTTGCGGTTCGTAGATACCAAACTCGTCCATATTCGAACACACCCAGAAAGTGTCGTTCCAATTCACACGGAACCTCAGATGCTCCTTTTGCCCTCATGTAGGCAAGCACTAGTCGAGATCAGAATCGATTTCGATATTCATCAGATCGTTCAGCTGTTGCTGGAACATCATTCTATCCATCAATGTCTCCTTGGTAACAGATGGCCGTCTTATACACGTTGTAGCACAGAGACTACATAAGGCGGGACCACACTGCACACAAAGACAACACGTGAATAGAAACGTTACAACAACCCCTACGATCATCAGAATCTTCCAACCCCAAGTTGATATCAGGCCCCAAAACCATCCTAGAAGTGTCCAATTACCTTCGTCCACGTGTATGGACTCGGAGATCTTATGCAACTTCGAGATGGCTTGGTAAACAGTTGGAGCGTTGTCAGGGATGAAAATACAACAGCTCGAATGGATAACTTTGCACACACCACCTCTATCTGCAAGAACAACGTCCAGAACCATACGGTTCTGCAACGTCATAAGTCTATCCGCCTGAAGTTCTGCTGTTAAATTACCAAGAGCACTCGCAGTTATGTTAGCAGTCGACTCTACCACACGGGTCAACTGTCTTAGGTTCCTACTATTAACCATAGGTCCCCAAAACGGCAAGAAACCCTTAAAGATGTCTCCTGCTTCTTGACCGGCAGTATCCTCTTCGCTAATAACGCCTCTCACAATTCTAGTCTTGTGATAGTCTGAGGCAACTGTAAAAGTCGGTGGCAAAAGATTCGCGATATAACAGGTACCCGAGAAGTCACGGGGCAACCATGTATATGCACGTTCATAACATACAAAATAGGTACCCTTGGCAGTCAGAAAAACAGGGGAAGAGAGCATCGGTAGAACATACGTATCAGTACAAGCACTGTTCCCAAGTTGTGCTCTCGGATTTCGACCCAAACCTTTCAAGCAGAAATTACCGAGGTGGGGTACGATCCATATTGGAGACGAGCTCTTGAGCTGTCTATCACCCACTGACATACTATACTCAGCCTCACTCAGGTCCTTATAGGCTTGCACCTCTTCATCTGGAATAAGCGATGCATCAAAAATATCTCTATCTAAATCAGCAATCGCTATCGCCAAAGGCTTGTGGTACGGACCAGGACCAAAGCTTGCAGAGCGTGGCTCTCGACTGGGGTAGGAATCTAGTGCACTACGGAAAATAGTTTGGAATGCTCGAGCTGACCCTTGGGAGCTATAAGGAAGAACCAGATACGGAATACCCCTATCCATGGTATGTGGCATTAACCCACACACCCAACAGTTGGTAGTATTCATCACCAACTGATGCTGATGTAGGAGTTGAACGAAGGAGTTATTCATGAATTCTGCACGTCTAACCTGTTCATGTTGGGGCAGAGGATGAAAGGAATGTGGAGAAACAGTGGTAATAGAGCTTAGTTTAGGAGAAAGAGTAGGTGAAATGGAAGGCAATAGCGACTGTATTCCGAAATACACTCCACCCACCAATAGCATAGACACAGTCAGAAACAGTAGGAATACCTGAAACAAAAAACATTTCGTTTGTACAATCTTATGCAATTTTGATCTTTTCGCCGACATCCTTTCTACTTCCAACAGCTTAGAGAATGCCATCCTCTAAAAACCGTCCGTGACGTACTTGACGAACTTCGTTCTGAGTAGCGATTATCAATTCCCAGGAGTTCCCAGGAGTCGACAAAAAGTAACCGACCTAGTGTCAGAAACCTGCTAAACAGAAGGGAGTACCCGCACGGCCCTACTGTTAACCCGGATGATAGGTTTTCCTAAACACTCAGCTTAATACAAATCTCTTTAGCTGTGAGAAGCATACATAAAAAGAAACTCAAAAAAGGATGTAATTGTTCGTAATGTTCTTGGCAACAGTAAAGGAAAATATAAGAAACATTTTATTAGTCTTTGTTACGTGGACGAAGAAAGTATCGATTTCTTCCAGGTCGAGTCTGTTCTTCAAACAATTGTTCAGCTGGTGAAACAGTGTTCAGTCGATTGGATGACGATTCAGACCTCGAATTCTCTACAACTGACGACTCAACAGGTGTGTCTGACTGCAATGAATTGTCTCCTACAGGTTGAGCATCGCTAAACGGCACAAAGCATAGAGGGGTCTCAGTTTCCGTTGCCGCTATACCAGTCCTCACCCAACTATCTGTTGGTGAAGGGATCGGCACCTTCTTGGTATGGCCGGCGTGTACCCAGTTCTTTCTGCCTTCCAACCGAACCGCAGTCCTTGTAGCCAATAGCACTTGGAAGGGTCCCACAAATCTCGGCTCCAAGTTACGTTTTCGGCCAAAATTTCGGGTAACGACCCAATCACCCGGTTGGAGCCGATGTCCAGGACCCTCTGTCTGTGCCGGCAAAGCTTCAAAGACCTGTTGATGAATTAACCTCAGTTTAGTAGTCAGATCATGAAGATAATCAATTAGCATTGGATACTCAAGACTATCAAAGGCCTTAGGTCTCGGGACTCCCCAAATGTTTGCAGGGCGGCCGAACACAATCTCATATGGGCTGAGCCCTACTCGAGAGTGTACAGTCACTCTGGTTGATAAGAGAGCCAGAGGCAAGGCATCAGGCCATGATAAACCAGTCGTAGCTTGTATCTTTGCAAGTTTCAGCTTCAGAGAACCATTGTACCCTTCAACCAAACCCGCTGCCTGAGGATGATTGGCACTATGGAATTTCTGTCGAATTCCAAGGCCCTTACACACACTCTGCATCACACTTCCCACAAACTCACTTCCATTATCTGACCACACAATCCGTGGCATTCCATACCGAGGGAAGTATTCCTTCAGTAGGACTTTCGCTGTGGACAGGGCAGTATTATCCTTAAGAGGATAGGCCTCAATCCATCTGGAGAACGCACAAACCACAACTAAAACATACTTCAGATTATTGCATCTCTCCATATGGATGAAGTCCAGCTGGATAACCTCAAAGGGACAGGCAGGAGGAGCAAAATGACCAGGTGGAGTGGGGGTGCCCTTGCCAGGATTATACATCAAACACACCATACACTTCTTAACCACCCTCTCAGCACATTTAGCAATACCATCGTTCTTCCATACAGGGGACAATAACTTGCATATACCTTTCGCACTAATGTGTGACAACCCATGAGCCATAGTCACGACGGCCAATACATAAGCATCCGGTAACATCCACCTCTGACGTTCCGACAAGTCAACCCAACATCCATGCATGTCCAACTTTCCCGTGCTTTCTTTCCACTTGGTTCTTTCAGTTTCAGTGGCCTCATTCTGAATTGCTTTCACACTCTCAACAGTGTCTTCACACATACCAGTCTCCGTCGGCCACCTCACTGAACTCGTAACATACATTCGGGTTGCAAGATTCTTAGCCGTTTCCTTGGCAATCTCGTCCGCAAATGCATTACCACGACCAACATCATCCGTAACCTTTCGATGAGCACTACATTTAACGATCGCTACCTGTTTAGGCAATGTAAGTGCATCCAAAAGATCATTCACGAGCTGTCCGTGTTGGATCTTCGTACCATGCGATGTCATAAATCCTCTTTCTCTCCACAATCGACCAAAACTATGCGCAACACCGAATGCATACTGACTATCGGTGAACACATTCACTCGCTTTCCCTTAGACAAAACACACGCTCTTGTCAGCGCAATCAATTCTGCCGCTTGCGCTGAATTCTGACTCAATCTCGCAGTTTCCACAACCGTGCTCAACGTCACTACAGCATACGCAGTCGTCACATCACCATTCGGCAACTTAAAACATGAACCATCAACATACAAAGTACCATCGGGGTCTGTCAACGGAGTGTTTTTCAGGTCCACACGACCCTTCGTTTCTTCCTCAGTTCGTAAATAACAATCATGTGGTGGTACACCATCTGATTCCATATTATTCGGCAACAATGTCGCCGGATTCAGCACATTACAACGCTTGATCTGTATATGACTTGCCAAAAGGGTCAACTCATACCCGGACAACCTTGCACTCGTCAGATGTTGAGTTTTTGTCCGATTCAGGAGAGTGTCAACTGCATGGGGAACCATCACTATGAGCATATTATCCATGACCAGACCTGCGGATTGTCGAATAGACATCGCAGCTGCCGCTCTCAAGCAACTCGGCAACGCTCTAGCTACCGGGTCTAAGGTCGAGGAAAAATATGCACATGGACGCTGCTTACCACCGAATTGTTGCGTCAAAACACTCAACGCACAACCTTCTCTCTCGTGAACGTATAGTGTAAATGGCTTACTGTAATCAGGAGTACCTAACACAGGAGCCGAACACAGCGCATCACGTAGTTCAGAAAAACTTTTCTGACACTCTTCCGTCCATGGCAAAGGAGTCGAAACATCCTTGCACGTGAGAGCTATCAATGGCTTCGCTAACAGTGAAAAATTTGGAATCCACTGCCTGCAGTATGACGTGATACCTAGAAAGGCACGCACATCTCTCTGAGTTGTTGGCACAGTCATTCGAGCAATTGCTGCAATTCTTTCAGGGGTCAACCTTCTTCCCGCCTTTGACAATAAGTGACCTAGATAGGTTACTTCTTGACAACAATATTGCAGTTTAGAAGGTGACACTTTGTGATGGAAGTCACATAGATGCTGTAACAGTGACACTGTAGCAGTTTTGCAAATCTGTTCAGTGTCAGCAGCTACCAACAGATCATCAACGTACTGAATCAAAGCCGCACCAGCCGGCAACACAAACGCATCAAGTTGACTCTTAAGAGCTTGGCTGTAGATCGATGGACTCTCACAGTAGCCCTGAGGTGCGCGTTTGAACCTGAAGCTGCGACCACCTAATGAGAAACCGAATAAATCTCTGCTTTCCTCAGCAATCGGAATGCTAAAGAACGCATTCTTCAGATTGATTACCGAGAACCATGATGCAGAAGCTGGAATCAGAGTCAGCAAAGCTGTAATGTCAGGCACCACGGAAAACTGTGGAACAACAATTGTATTCACCTCCCTTAAATCAATAACAAAACGATACACAGGAGGCTTAGATGGATCAGTTCATTTCAAAATAGGTAACACAGGACTATTACACATGTTACCTCGTGTTTCCTCGATGACATCTTTATCGATCAAATCGTAAATGATCGCTAATAGTGCTCGTTCACCATCAAGAGAGATACGATACTGGGGAATGCGTGGCAATCGCACGTTTGATTTTAATTGAACAACATAAGGTGGTATATCCAGCAGGCCCACGTCATTGGGACCTGTCGCCCACAAAGAATCAGGAAGAGAACTCAATTCCGGTGGGAGCTTATCAGTCGACAAATACATAGGAGAGATCACTCTCTAACCCAATGTAAGCTCCACTCCCGCAGGAGAGCAGTACAAAGTCGCATATAACCGCTTCAACAGATCCAAGCCCAAAAGATTCTCACCACAACCAGTAATCAAAATCAAGGGAGCTGTTAACTCACGAGACCCAAGTGCAAGGGGCAAAGGGCTAGAAACTGGATTGCTAACGGGGGCGCCAGAGAATCCAACGGAAACATTCGTTAAGCCAGACAAAGGCGCGCCAGGGTGTTTCGAATGAATGATGGAACTTTTCGCTGCACCAGTGTCCAACAGAAAAGGCTCAACTACGCCCAATGTAGCAACTGCGACATAAGGCCCTCTCTGATCAACCGGAACTGATACTACTCCCTTTCTTTGTCTAGGGCTGTCCTAGTAATTACCGTCAACACCAACATCATGCTCGACATAATAGTCGTCCACATGATACTGTGCAGATCTACCAGACGATGGATCGCGCCGATCAAAGCAATTTTGCGGATCTGATGAAGTGGCAAGACGCTCGTTCTGATTCTGAGTAACACCGCGACCTCTACCACGTGATGCTTGTTGAGGACCACTACGACCTCCTCGAGCCGAAACACCATTATTCCGGTCACGCAAAACCGGACAATTAAACTTCAAATGGCCCTCACCCCTACAATATGTGCATTGATTGTACCCCAACACAAAGCGAGGTGTAGGGGAGTCATTACGCGACTGTGATCTAGAAAACTGCGATTGTAAGCGATGTGGCTGTTGCGAGTCATTTTGATTCGAGCGCGGAGAATACGCTTGCTGCAATAAGACCTTTGTTTTAAGATCCTTCGCTTTCTTATCTGCGCGTTCGCTTTCTTCTTTCTCTCTATTTTCGTAGTATTGGGCCGTGGCTAATATCTGAGCAGTGGTAGAAACGGCCCACGAACTTTCAGAATTCTTCAACTTGTTGCTTAGTTCAGGCAACAAATTCGATACGAATTTATCAACGAACAACCGCTGACCTACCTCAGAGCTCATATCCTGACCACTATGATCAATAAATGCCTCCTCAAATCTCGTAAAGAAATCGGAGACACTCTCATCCTTCTTCTGCTTGCACGCAGACAATTTGTCCCAATTAACGCGTATAGCTGGCATAAGTGTCTTCATAAGGGTAATTATCCTCTGGGGCAGATTCTCAATGAGCTGTTCAGGTTTAGCCCCACCAACTTGCCGTCCGTCAGCCGCCGCAAGAGCAGCCCAATCACCGCCTAACTCAGCTGCGTGATTCTCTTGGCGGATTTTCGCCCAAATCGGTTGAGGTACTACATTACCAAACAACATGTCAATATCTGCAAGGTTCATGACAGTAGCATCCACTAATTGGGACAACTCCTTATAATAACCTGCAGGATTTTTACAGGGGTCGGGCAAGGTTTGCTTCACCTGCAAAACTTCCGATCGCTTCCATGGGAGGTGTATCCAAACTCTCTGAAAGTGTGGTAGAATAGCAGGATTAGCATTAGGATCACCTGGCATCCATACTGGGGGAACTTCCCGCATAGGATACTGACCTGGTTGTGCCATCCATTCCTCAGTGGCGTCCTTAAACAATGCTCGAGGTTGCATTATAGATCGAAAAGATAACAGACGCTCTAAAGCACGTCGGACGTTATCACCTACAATCGTACCAGTCGAAAATTGATTCTGAAGCTCCGTGATCTCGGGCGGTACATTATCTACCTCCTCATTATCCCACTCTTCTCTCAAGGATTTACACATTTCCTCGAACACGAATCTTTGAGTGGGCTCATTAAACTGAGAAAATGTCTCAAAAACTATACGCGAAGCGTACTTCGCAGGATGCCTAATCCATTTACGCGCCATTTTTACCAACGACTCACGTTCCCTACCATCAGGAATTTGACTGCGCCTCTGAGCAACATCAGAAAGATTTGACCCGAGTACTGGTCCAAAAAACGGAGAATAGAGAGTAGCGACAGCATTAAATATACGACTACGAACAGAAGGGGATGAAGAAGAAGGCACAGGAGCAACAACATTAGGAGTAAGCGTAGAAACAGTAGCAGTAGTCGGGTTAACAGGAGTAGTAGTAAGATTGGGCTGATGAGATACTGGCAAAGGAGCAGTAGGAAAAAGAGCGGGTAAAGGAGGATGGACAATTTGTGGCACAAGGTTATTCAGAAGAACAGGAGGAACGACAGGCTGACCAGCAGCCGCCAGAACAACAGGTTGAGGAACAGGAGGAATCACAGGACCCACGGTATCTGGAGCATAGGGAGGTGGTGATTTCAATAGATAGGACAATAATGGATCCTCTATCACTTCCTCTCCCGTCTTATCAGAACTAGACGGTAATACCGGATAACATTTATCCACCGCCATATGATGAAGTCTAGCACTAACTTCCTGCTCCTTCTCATCTTTGTCTCGCTGATACTGTTCTGCATTTCGCATTACCGTAATGACACCTTCTCTCTTATTTTTCTTAATCTGTTTGATTTCCTTCTGCTTGGCCTCTTTGCGCCATAATCGAAAGGAATCAAACATGGCCGGCCTAGCCTTCTTTTTAAACAATTTAGCTTCAAGATTATCTAAGATTGCAGTTTCGAAACTACCATGTGATGGCCAACTAAGAACACCATCATTTTTAGTGTAACGAATCCAATATTCATTATATACAATAGGACCTACGCCGTGGTGACTATAGAGCTCATAAATTGGAGTTCCAACTGGAGGTATCGGGCATGAATCCTCCAGTCGGGAATCCGTGCTGCAACATTTAAGGAAACCAAACAAAGTACTACGGCCAGGCATCGTGCACACTAACCGAGTTTACAAACTTCAAGGGCTATCGAATTACGATGTCCTCGCAAAAAATGCAAGACCCTCGGTTTTTGGCAATTGCAATCGTCAAATAAAACCCAACAACTAAGAACCAACAACTAAGAACCACAAATGCAATGGAACCATGCAAACAACAAAGTAACCTGGGAGCGACCCTCAAATACTTAACTGAAAGAGCAATGGCGTCACCAGGAAGGCCCGTCTATCGTCTCGCCGTACAAAGGACTACGCCAGGCGCCAAAACAGGTCGACAGTCAGGGCATCAGTCCGTCACAGCCGTCAGGAGGCGGGAATCTTCGCGGGAAAAGTCTTCGGGCCACTTTTTTCGACAACTGGATCGTTGAAGCGGGGTGCACCTTCCCTCGGAGATTTCACACGAAGTTCCTCACGATCGTCGGGCTTTGGACCGGTACCGCTGATGTCGCCCCACGTTGGGCGCCAACTGAAGGACTGGGCTATTCTAAGGCCCAGCGGTGCCAGGGGACAACACCTGAAACCTTCGTGGGTTACCTGTTCCGGCGTACAAAACACAGAGACACGGGACACTTCCGGCGGCGTCAAAGATCAGCGTTTATTTACTGCAGGGATACAGAAATCGCAAGAAGTACACAACGTGTAGGTTCTGGGAGACTGCTTCGAATTGCAAAAGTGGATCGCTCCTTTTATACACATTTTGGTCATTGCACAACATGGCAAACAAAGGTTACAACTCAGTTCCCACAATAAACTTCAAAAGGGTCGCATTCATGTTTCAGAAACCCGGAACATAATTACAGCAACATTGCCGGTTCCCAAATGTAAAAGCACATTATCCCCACATTAAGCACATTCCATTCTGACTGTAAACACATTAAGAGAAGGGACAGAAACAGATGCAAAGGAAGAACAAGGATGCACAACAGATTGAAAAAGAGTGTAGAGAGTAATAACGGAAACTTGATTGCAGGATCAAAGACCTCGTGCCTAATGCATGCATGACTGAAACAATAGACTGGCACGGCAAGATGAGCCTTGAGCGGGGCCATCTGCCTTTGCCGTGTCATTTCCCTTATCATAAAAGACACCCTCAAAGAAACACGTGTCCTTCGTGAAAGCCTGGGAATCCCAGGGTCACAGGGCGGACAAGGTCCGTTCGCTGGCTACTTGAGGGCAAGAAACAAAATGGATGCCGCATCTAAAATGGAACCCGAGGGTTCGGATGGACATACCTAGGAATGAGACGATCCGTACATAGTAGAGTAGCGAAAACGCGTACACCCACTAAACTCGTCATTTGCGGTTCGTAGATACCAAACTCGTCCATATTCGAACACACCCAGAAAGTGTCGTTCCGATTCACACGGAACCTCAATATTCATTCCAAATGCACCTGTAGTAGATCTCAGCAGCCTTTCCAACATGGTGGGTAGACAACTCCCCGCCCCTTACAAAGGCTGGAGGTGCTGATCAGTGCTATGGGTCTAACAGATCTCCCCATTTGCAATCCCTCAAATTTAATTATAAATGTTCCCCAGACTAGAGGTAGTGGAGCTCCAGCCATAGGAAAATTACGGCTGAGAAATTGTCATGGTTGTCAGCTGCACTTCAGCTGTGCTTCTGGGCACACTTCCTTTAAGGCATATCCAACGTACAGTATGTAAACCTGCCAAAACCAGGTAGTGGAAAATTCTATGCGGATTTTACCATGGAATATATGAGATATGAACCAGTCTGATGACAAACAAATTACCACCAGACATCTGACTGAATTTGACAGTGTGTTTACAGGAAACTTGGGCTATGGCCTCCATCCCATTGCCTAACTATTTAAGAATTTCTACTTCGCCTATTCTCTCGACTCACAGAGATCATCCCTCTGGACGGACAGCAATTGACTCCAATAGCTGCTTAGTAACATATCCAGACTAAATAGGTAAAGGGAAGGAAGATGTTATTTTTCTTAAAGTCCAGCTGGCTAAATGTAAAACATGGTCCATTCACGCACGTAATGATTGGCAGCGTCTACATACATCCCAATTCATCAATCAGGAAGGAGAATGATGGATGCTCTTCTCCCAATGCTAAATCTTTAAGGCTGCAATATGGGAACACAATATGGACAATTGTAGGGGATTGCAGTGCCAACCTATTTAACATCGGCCCGGATTCACATTGACTGAACGGCGATAACAATTACTGGAGCATTCAGCCAGAATGTGTGCACTATCAAAGGAAAGATGTACAAGGCTCTCACTTGGGAATGTTTCTCAGAGTCCTGGGCCTCTTAATAGTTAATAGGAGAAGCCCAGATGATCAGCGAACTGCCTAAATTCAGATTTCTTCAGGTAGACTTGCAACGCTAGATTGCATGTGGGTTTCAACTTGGATTCCAACCAGGTCAGAGGTTTGAAAGTATTTCGATCTATTGCAAGAGAACATATATGGCTTAAAAATCTGAAAATCTCTCCCTTAACTATTATTGGAGACCCAGACTCTCTTGAACAAATTGGCAAAATCTCGCTGTCACTGATAACCAATTGGAGATTATGTATCAGGAAAGATGGCCAGTGGTACATTGATTTGCCGAATTCTTGTCAACCCCTCCTTCAGATAGCCGAGAGGTAGAAGCCTCAGAAGATGTTGCGAAAGTAATCAAACTATTGAAAAAACTTCTTAAGAAGGCCTCATAAGTCAAGACTAGAAACAGCCTTGAACTTGCCTCCAAAAAGGAATTCATCAAATACCTAAGATGCAAGTATAGTAATAAATAGTGGGAAAGGAAGAAGTATGATAATGGGAACAACTGGGTAAAGAGCTACATGCTGCTGTTTGTTTTGTTTTTCTCCTCATTGTCCTTTGGTGTGTGCTGTTGTCCCCCTTCATTTTTCCCTCCGCTCCTGCCACCGTTGACCCATGAGCCCTCCCCCTAACGCCTTGCTTCCGCCTCCCAGCTGCATGTCCCTACCCCCTCCCCTTCATAATGGCGGCTGCCGCACGGTCGCGCCGATGGTGTGCCGACGGCTCACCTAGGGCAAGCCCGGCTGCGCCTTTCTGCGACCTAACTGCGACCAGCGCCAGGACCCCATGTCCTCCTAGACCTCACCTCTATGACTCAACCACCCTCCACGCACTCAACCCCGGAAGACACACCGACTGCGCAAGATCCTCGCTGATCACAACACATGGGCAGTTCTCGTGCAGACCCTGCCGCAGATCCTTCAACAAAGCTCCCACGACCATCGAAGGCACACCCGATGCACGCACCACAGAAACCCTGACTTGCATCCTTCTCAACGTGCGTTCCCTGCACCAACACGCCATAGAGGTCTGGAACCTGGTCGAAACCTTCTCACCCGAAATCGCCTTCTTCATGGAAACCTGGACCAGCGCCACCTCCAGCCCCGACATCGCCACTGCTATCCCCGACAGCTACAAGATCCAGAGAAAGGACCGTCCACACCGCCCAGGAGGAGGACTCGCCATCGCACACATGACCCCATTCCGACTCTCCAAATCCAGCACAAGTGACCCCCACTCCAACACAGAACATCTCCACTTCCAGGTCCAGACAAGACCCAGGACCACGCTATGCGACACACTCATCTACAGACCGCCAGGGCTCGCACTCACCACGCAACCACCATCGCCGAGCTCGCCGCACCCCACACCATCACCTCCACAGACTACATTCTACTTGGGGACCTGAACTTCCACCTCAACAACGGCATCGACCCCGACTCCACCACACTCCTCGACAACCTCGACAACCTAGGGCTGAAGCAGCTCATCAACACGCCCACCCACAGAGCATGTCACACCCTCGACTCCATCTTCGCGGGAGGAACTAACATCCATTTCAGGCATACCACCCAGCCCCTCTGGACTGACCATCACTGCGTCCACTTCACCTTCAACCCCACCACCGCACCCAAACCCACCCTGCGCCCACCACGACTGAACTGGAGTAAGGTCACAGAGGAGCACCTCAACACCACCCTCCGTCAAAACCCCTCCATTGCCACAAATGACACCATCTCCGCAGCCAGGGAATTTCACCGCTGGGTCTCCTGCTGTGCCGACAAGCTTGCACCCATCAGCCCCCGCCAAACAATGCCCTCTGAAAGCCCCTGGTTCACCACAGAACTTCAAGAAGCCAGACGCTCCAGCAGACGTCTAGAGAAAACCTGGCGAAACCTGAAAACCACGGAAGCACAAAACAATGACGAGAGCGCCCTGAAGGAATACCACCAGTGCATAAGAGACACCAAACAGACATTCATAAGAGACAAAGTCCAGACCAACTTGACCAATGCCAAGGAACTGTTCAACATCATACAGCAGTTCGCAAAACCCACCTGCGAAGCCACGGACGTCACATCTTCCCAGTAACTCTGCTACAAGCTCAGCTCGTACTTCCATATGAAGATCAAGGCCCTCTATGACAACTTCAGTGAACCAACGACGAACACCACCCCCCTACCCACTGCTGCCGATAAGCCTACCATCACATCCTGGGATCCCGCTACCGTCGAACTCATCACCGCGACCATGAAGAAAACGCACTCAGGAGCCCCAGCGGACCCCTGCCCACTGCACATATTCCACTGGGCTGCCACCTTCATCGCACCTGAACTAGGACGCACCGTCAACACCTCCCTCAGATCAGACATCTGCCCAGATGACTGGAAATGGGCAGAGGTAAAACCCCTCCTCAAGAAACCAACGGCTGACTCAACGGACCTGGCTGTTCAACCAGTAGCAAGAGCACCCCCCTCTCCCCATCCTCAGAGCCTTGAAACCCTCACGGGTATTTAGTGCGCTTTACAAATTATTGATTGATTGATTGATTGATTGATTGATTGATTGAACGGACCGGAAAAACTACCAGCCCATCTCTCTCCTCCCCTTTGCGGCCAAAGTCAATGAGAGACTCGTAAACGCCCAGCTGACCGCCTTCATAGAAGAGAACTCCATACTGGACGCCTCCCAGTCTGGATTCCGCAGCAACCACAGCACCGAGACCGCCCTCCTCGCCGCCACCGACGACATCCGCATGCTACTGGGTCAGGGACACACTGAGGCCTTCATCCTTCTAGACCTCTCTGCAGCTTTCGACACCGTCTCACATTGTACGCTCGCAGCTAGACTTCACGACGTGGGAATACAAAGAGCCTCCCTCGACTGGATCCAATCCTTCCTCTCCACCAGAACCCAGAGGATCCGACTCCCTCCCTTAATCTCCAAACCCACGGAAATCAGCTGCGGAGTACCCCAGGGATCATCACTAAGCCCCACGCTCTTCAACATTCACATGGCCCCCTCACCGCCATCGTCAGACAGCATGGGCTCAGCATTGTATCCTACGCCGATGACACCCAGCTCATCCTCTAGCTCACGAAGAATCCCGAATGACACCAGACTCTGCTTCAGGAAGGAATGAAGAACGTGGCAACCTGGATGAAGGACAGCTGCCTGAAGCTAAACTCAGGGAAAACCGAGGTCCTCATCTTCGGACCCTGCACCTTCACCTGGGAACACACCTGGTGGCCCTCTGCCCTCGGGAGCCCACCCACCCCTACAGACCACCCTCGGAACCTCGGCCTCATCCTTGACTCCTCCCTCTCCATGAACCGCCAGATCAATGCCATCGCCTCCACTAGTTTTAACAGCCTTCGCATCCTCCGTAAGACCTTCAAATGGGTCCCCCCGACTGCAGAAGGACCGTCACCCACACACTCAACCAGCAGACTGGAATACAGCAACGCCCTCTAAGCCAGAATCAACAAAACTCTTCTACACAAACTCCAACCATCCAGAATGCCGCAGCCAGACATGTCCTCGGGACACCGCGCAACGAGCACATGACCCAACACCTATGAGGCCTCCACTGGCTCCCGATCGAGAAGAGGGTCACCTTCAAATTCCTCACCCAAGCCTACAAATCCCTCAACAACATCGAACCCAAATACCTCAGTGAGAGATTATCCTTCCACGTTCCCAAGAGGAACCTCCGCTCTGCCGACCTCGCCCTGGCAGAGGTCCCCCGCATCCGCAGAAACAGAACCAGCGGGAGAGCTTTCTCCTACATCGCAGCCAAAACCTGGAATGAGCTCCCTGTGAACATCAGATGCTCCCCGACCCTGCACACGTTCAGGAAGGAGCTCAAGACCTGGCTCTTCGACTGATCCGGAGCCTCTGCCCCCTCCCAGCGCCTTGAGTGTGCTATATAAACCCCCTGATTGATTGATTATATTGAAAGACCCAGCCAGGTTTTGGCGTATAATAAATGAGTGACTGGCTGAGTTTTTAAATAAGAGACCAAGTCACACCCTAAGTAACATCTCAGCCACAGGATGGACGAAGCACAGAGTTTCTTTACATGGACAAGGCCTCAAGTAATTACATGATCTCAACCATCTGCCAGCACCCTAACCATGAATCGTTTAATGCAGCTGAATAACGAAAGAGTGGAAAAGGTGATTCATTCAATGAAAAGGAAGGGTGTCCTGGCCCTAAAGGTCTGCTGGCAGCCATCTTTAAACAACACCCCACTAAGTGGGCAGCCATTTTAACCCCCTTGTTAAATCAATGCCTCTCTAGTGACATCATCTTCAATAGATGGAGAGGGTCTCTGTTGGTCCCCTTTTATAAAAAGGGGGAACACAATCTCCCATAGTGGGGAAATGTTTTGTTAAAATTCTCAGCGAAGAGCTGGAAACTTGGGCCCATGTGAAGTAGTTAATTCCATCTTTCAAGACAGGGTTTCAAAAAGGCTGCAGCATTGAAAACAATCTCTTTTGCCTCACCACACTGTTTGGAAAAACGGAGAAGCTATTAAATGCAGTTTTCATTGACTTCGCCACCATTTAAG
The DNA here is from genome assembly GCF_964204655.1 of Triturus cristatus. Taxonomy (NCBI): domain Eukaryota; kingdom Metazoa; phylum Chordata; class Amphibia; order Caudata; family Salamandridae; genus Triturus; species Triturus cristatus. The sequence goes on along the minus strand of NC_140585.1, from coordinate 578,725,810 downwards.
ACAGTGTTGCAAGAGATATCTTGTGGATGAAATTGCAGACATGAGGCATTCGACCAGTCCTCTTGTGGGGGATAACCTCTCTATGCTGACAGGTGGGTGAACAGTAGAATTTCATCAACACGGGCAACCTAAAAAAAGATTGACACTAACGGAGGCTTGAAACAAGGCTGCATCCAAACTTCGCTATTGTTCAATCTTTATTTAGCAGTCCTTCCTGCCGCCCTGGACTCTGCCCTAGCCTTTCCACCTAAATTTGCCAGTCAGAAAATCCAGTTGCTAAAATATGTAGATAACACCCTTCTCCTGGATCAAACATGAGTGGCGCTGCAAATATCATTGGAAGCGCTTGGGCAGTTTTGACAAGAAAATAGAATTGAAATTAACATTGCTAATACTGAGTTGGTTATCTTTCGCTGGAAATTAATTAAAAAGGGTTCTAGGTCCTTGAACAATGTGAGGTAAGAAAGATCTCCATCATGCAAATACTTGGAAATATGGGTCGAGAAAAAAAGAGCATGAGCTCACCCACCTGAATGCCCTGAAAAACTTCTCTCAATCATTAACTGGAGTATTCCAAAAGCTACATAAGAATCTGGCCTGCCCTGATGCAAGTGCACTAAGAAGAGTGACCACCAGAAATTAGTGCCCACACTATCATATGGCACCATCGCACTGCAAAACAAACTCTCTGCCTGGCTGGATAGGGAACAGTGCAACTACTACTGACATATTTTCCATCTGCCCTCATGCACCGGGTTAACTCAAATGTAATTAGAATTCAGTCTCCTGACAGCAACTCAGATCATGGTCAGGTTTCTATCTTACTGCAGCAAATCGAAGACATCCCTCTATGGGTCTCTCAGCATCTTTATTTGGCGACAAAAAAGCGGGCAGGCTCAGTTTGGAATATTCACCTCAAGCAGCCATTATTCAGTCTGTAAGCTGCAAGTCTTTGGGAAGTCTCTCAACCCCCAAGTTGCTAGTGAGGGCACTCACCAAGCCAGCCAAAAATAACTCTGCACTGGCTGATGTAGAGGAGCTGGCAAAATTCTCACATAGTAGTTGGACAGTCAAATTTTATGACCCCCTGTGACTGCCTCCATACTTAACCTTGCCTCTTTTGATACCACAAAAATATTAGATGATACACCTATGATGTGGCCTGATTTCATTAAAAGGATTCAGATATGGTAGGCTGAAGAGGTCCGCGGAGCCTGTAGGTTGCTTATGTAACTATTCAACAAAATCACGAATCCACATCCTGTGTTTCTTTGGAAAACTCTCCCCACATAGAAAATGTTGGTTAAGGCCGATGTTTAGAAAGCGCAACATTCGGTCTTGTAACAAGGCGGTGGAAGCCTGCTTAAAGGGAGAATCGACGCAGTTGGCCTCAAGATTTTTGAAATTTCTGATGACTGTAACAAGCATCCTAGACCTCTCTGATTTAAATGTATCTTATGAATGACCCAGTAATGGTTCCAACTCCTGGATCTTCATCATTTGGGTGACAGCTTCCATTAACTGACTTGTAGACCTGGCCTCAACTTGATTATTACAAACTATGTAGTTAATGGCTCTGCAATGTTTTTGACTTCCTTTGTCGGGTTTTATTTTCGTAACAGATGTGCATGCATTTCAACCCAACGGTGCTTCATATTTAATTTTAAATCAGTTCTTAATGTTTTAAATTGCTTTTTAAGTCTTTGATAGAATCCTTTCCCCCTTTCCTTTTGAGTGCTTTTCTAAGACCTGCCTGGCTCACATCCTAGCCATATGCCACGTTTTGTAGAAAAGAATACGGTAGAACTCAGCAAGAAAGCGGACTGCTGCTTTTGGCTTCTTGTGATTGCTGCTCTTTACTGATTAGTGTGGAGTTTCCTCATTGTCATGACTGTATATTTTTGCTATTGATAAAGCCGGATTCTTATCTATCTTACCATCACCAAGAATCCTCTCAGGTCGCCAGGATCTTTTTATCTGCTAAATAGAGTAGAGGGGAGGAAATCCAATGATAACACATAATCAGAGAAAATAGAATTTGAACTCTAAAGGACCACTGACTCAGAATCTCAAAATTTAGGGGTTTATTATGAAGCCAAAAATAACTGCACATACAAGCACCTCAACACGAGGTTAAGAAAAGAAATGGGCATTAATACAAAAAATATCCTAGGCAGGAGTCTCATCCCAACTCAGAATAAGAAGAATAGTCAACTCTATTAATATCAGGCAAGCAATAATCACTCCAATCTCTACATTAGAAGTCATTAACCCATTAGTTAGTCTATCCCTACTCTATCTCTAAGGTGACATCCCTACTAAGCATTTTCCCAGGCAAGAGGATAAAAAGGTGTCAGAAGTGAAGACTTCCTTAGAAGTACACTCACTTAGTCAGCGCTCGTTCTAAAATGCTCCTTCTAGCTCCCCATATAAACCTCAACTGCCCAACCCACAGGGCACTATCCTTAATTCAAAATCCCAAAATTGAAGAACACGCCCTCTGGCACACCTCTTCAGACAAATCTTCTCCCAGTGATTTCCCACTGAAACTTGTCTCTCATCCAACGACGGTTAACTTGATCTTGGGTCCCAGGCACCTTCTCCACTGAAGATATCATCCCTCCATTCCAGTATACTCCCATATTGGCTTCTCAGGCCATCCTAACTCCTGAAACAAAGAGTTAGGGGCATATTATCAAGAAACGGCGTTAAAATTATCGCTAAGTGTCCTTGCACCTGCAACAGAAACATGGGAACGAGAAACTTTCCACGTCTCTGAGATTTTCTAACATCCCTGAAACCAAAAGCCTTACCAAGGGAAATCATTTTTGGCTTACAACGTTTAGCTAACATAAGAAACGAACAGGCCTTTCTCTTAACGTATATGCGATCGGGCCTTTACACAATTTAAACACACTCTCCTAGAATCACACTATAAGCATTGATGTCATCGTTCTTCATATATGAGAAAGCAAAACTACACGTGCAGACTTTAATATGGTGCACGTTTAAACCTAATACATCACATTACACAGTTACCAATTATTATGCATTAACTAAAATACATTTGCAATTAACTAAAACATTTCTTCTTCATAAGTGGCATGGTTACATTTCGAATCACACTATTATAAGCAGATTTTAGTAATACATTTCTAAGGCACACGTTAATATGGATCCTAGGTGGGTGCGGACTGACAGTGATTATGGTGCACCCCTACAATTTTCAGGACAACATGGCGCTCTATCACTATGGTAATATTTTAATCTGATTAAGGCAATGATGTTTCTTAATTGTGCTAAATAAAATATATCTATCTAATTATTTCACAATACATCAAGAAATATCAGGGTTAATTTTAAAAGTATGTTTCTTTGAAGAAAGCATGGACAAGAATACAAAAATGTTTATGTTTGTATGCTGTGTCACACAATAAAATGTTTCTTCATTTGAGCAGAAATGCTAAATGATTGACTTTAATGCGAATATTCAGTTTGTCTCGGAATAACAGGCAATCTTTACTCCACGCTCTATGCTTCTTGAAGTTATGCCACTCAACAATATGTGAATCCTTCATTTGGTGCCATCTCCCCTTCAAGTGAAAGCGAGAGCTTCATAATGAGCCTCCTTGTACAGATAAAATCAACCAGGCAAGAAAATAAAATATTTTAACTAATGTTGTAATTCTGAATATTACCTCTGTTGTACACAAGTGCATATTTATAGCCTTTATTTTAGTTTACTATGTTCATGGTTGGAAATTGGAGCCACAAAATATTATCATTCTACTTAGATTGCACATCAAGGTAGGTAAAATTCATATGTTGGCCATACGCAAAATAATGACTTTGAACCTGGCGATGATTACCAAGTAAAATTTGTTGGGGCAATATTGGATCGTAAGAGAAGGTGCGGGGGAAGCTTATGGGGAGAAGGCAATGTATCCACCCTTGATCATGATTCAATGACTTTGTCAATCTCAGCTCTCTGCTGCGGATTTGATCGAATTCCTTCTTGTCCCATCCAGCTGCATGTTGGTCGGAACCACGCTTGTAGTGGAGGAATCGTATCCCTCACTCCTGATGTCAGAACCTTGCAATGCATGAGAGCCTGTTTTCTTTTCCTCTATATTTCAATCCCTACTGTTCCACTGTCTTTTTAAATTATTAGAACCCTCACTACCCACTTGCTTCCACAGTCCTCTTCGCTCTCACTGCCTCCCACAGCTCTATAAGCTGGCAGCCATCTTTAAAAGGTTTCAAACACATTCTGCGTTGGCCTCTAGTGTCTGTACATAGGTATCAGTCATCTTTGAATTGTTTCCCTTTTGTTTTAAGAACAATTACTCAAAGATAACTGGCATGCATGTGCTGTAGTTATCCTTATATGATACTTCATAAAATAGAATTAGAAAATTCCAAGATGGCTGTCATGCACACACACACACTTTCTTGGTGGCCATTTCAAGGTGGCCCCAGACCTGTGTACATGTACTGTAACCATTTGGAGAAAAAACATGCACTGGTAATGCCAATAGGTTTCACAGGGCAGACCTACTAGCTTTGCCAACACTTGTTTTATATGGGATTTCCAAAGCTAAAGGCATGTAACATTTCCAAATATGCATCTTTAATTAAAGTCTCAAAGTCAGTTAATTTCTGAGTCACAAAAGATTGCAAAGAGTCTGCAGGATGCATGACGTATCACTTCCTATAGTGACAGAGACATCTTCTAACTCAACTCTCTGACTCATCTCAAACCTCTTTCTACTACTCTTTCCAATGCACTACCCTATTTCTCATCCTATACCTCTATCAATATATCCTGTACATCCACTCTCTTATTCATCCCAAACCCCATATCACTACTATGATCCCCAAAATAGCCCTTTCTAGACTCTCCCCTACTCTACCACTCCTTGCACCATCTGACACCTTTTTTACTATACAGATTCCCCAAAACAAGCCTTTATAAACTCTTCCCTTTGACTCTTCCTCTCCACATCCCTTTTATACTGATGAAATGAAATGAAATGTGATATTTATAAAGCGCAAACTGTCACGCCGAAAGGAGCCTCCTGGCGCTGTACAGATAACAAACTTAGCAATGGAGAATGGAGACCTAGATGGGGGCTAGACAGAGTTCGTCTGACGCTCCATAAATCCAGGTCTTTAGGGCCTTCCTAAACTGCATTTCAGGTTTTATCGATCTCAATTTGTTTGGAATGAGATTCCAGGCTTTTGCACCTAACACAGTTGCAGATTTCCCTCCCCGCGTTTTAAGTTTAAAACCAGGCGAATTGAGTAGGTTTGCGGACGAGGATCTGAGTGTCCTTGTTGTAGTGTATGGTGTGAATCTTGTGGAGAGATATACTGGCCCCAGTCGGCGGATAGCTCTGAAGGTGGTGACAAGAAGTTTGAATAGAATTCTCTTGTGTAACGGGAGCCAGTGAAGAGTTTTCAGCGCTGCTGAGGCTGAAGCCCTATGGGGAAGTTTTAAAACCAATCTGGCTGCTACGTGCTGCACTACCTGTAGCCTTTTCAGGGTTGATTTATTAACCCCTGCCAGGAGGCTATCACAGTAGTCTAGGCGCGAAAGTATCAGCGCCACCGCAACTGTTTTCCTCGCTGAAAGCGGAATCAGATCAAATAATTTTTTCAGGGTTATAATTAGACCGAAGCAGGTCCCCGCCACCTTCAGTGCGTGGAGTTTAATGGAAAGGGAGAAGTCAAACCATACCCCTCGATTTTTAGCCACTTCCACAGTGGATGGGGGGGCCGATGCATCTTCCGGCCACCAAACCTTGGGTAGAAAGGCATTATTTTTTCCTATCGGAAGGATTTCTGTCTTATCCGAGTTACATCAGAGGTGATTGTTTTTCATCCATTTGATGACTTCCGTAATAGAGGATTTGAAGTTTTCTTCTGCTTCCGTGGAGTTTTTATCAAGGGGCAGGATCAGCTGCTTATCGTCAGCTTCAGATGTTGTCTCAATCCCATAAAACGAGATGAGGGAGATAAGCGGAACCATGTATATATTGAATAAAAGTGGGCTAAGTGAGGAGCCCCGTGGGACTCCTGCCATGATGGTGCGTTCTGGGGAGAGGAAGGGGCCAAAAGAGACTGCTTGTCTCTGGTTGGTCAGGAAGGACTTGATCCAGGCCAGTGCAATGTCGGAAATGCTGCAAGATTTTAGTCTGGCCAAGAGTATGTCTTGGAAGATGGTATCAAAGGCAGCAGACAAATCAAGAAGGATCAGCACTGCCTTCCTGCCATTGACTGTGATGAACTTGAGAGTGTCTGATATCTCTAAAAGTGCCGATTCTGTCTAGTGTTTAGGGCTAAAGCCGGATTGTCGAGGGTGGAAAATCTGAGATGTTTCACAAAAATTAGAGAGCTCCTTATAGACCATTCTTTCAGTAATTTTACCCAAAATGGGCAGAAGGGATATAGGCCTAAGATTGGAAAGATTGGCAGGGTACATATTTTGTTTTTTCTTTAGTGGCTTCACTATGGCAAGTTTCCACTCGTGGGGCATCATGCCGGAGGTAAGAGAGGAATTCACAATGTCATTAATCACTGGATTTACTATATCCATGATTTGATGTAATATAGTCGGGGGCACGCATCCAATGGCGATCCTGATTTACACGCTAATATAGCTGCATGTGTATGTGAGAGAGTAACAGTTTGGAAAGCATGAAGGGCGGGCCTATTATGCCTATGGGCCAATTCCTGCTCGTTGACAAGTTCTTTTGTACTTAGAATTCCAAAATCCTTTTGGATATTTTTAATCTTGTCCTCAAAATAAGTTGCAATATCATTGCAATGAATTTGAGAGGGAGGAATTTCTGAGTGTAAGGCTTTGGGGTCAATAAAGGATTTTACGATTGAAAATATCTCTTTTTGATTTTGTTTCGCCATAGCTATTCAGTTAAAAAAATAATATTTTTTTGCTAATTTAATACCTGAATGATATTGTTTGCTTTGAGTTTTAAAGATATGTAAATTGGCTTCCTCGTAGCCCCTTCTCCATCTACGTTCAAGTTGTTTGCAGTGAAGATGCTGCTTCGCTAGATCTTTTGTAAACCATGGGTAATTGTGTGCTTTTGTTTTGCCCTTTCTAGTCGTGTGCTTGGACGGAATTAATTCCTCACTTATAGCCGTCATCCAGTATGGAAACAATGGGAATCCTCTACTGGCTCGCCAGTAAGAGCTGGCATATTTTTGGGGGCAATTTTGGGCAGATTGGGGTTAGTAGCTAGCAAAGGCCATTTACGCCTGGGCGCCGCCATAAGACTGTTCATGGCTGCCTGTACAGTCTTAGGTATTAAGATGGTCAGGGGGATAAAGTAATGATCTGACCAAGCCTGAGGGGTAGGTGCCTCTGTCCGAAGTAAGGTGAAGTTGGAGCAGACTCCATCCAATGTATGTCCTGTCTTGTGTGTTGGCGCCCTAACTAGTTGATTCAGGCCAAGGGGGGTAATTGTTTCAAAAAAGGTGGTGACCCCCGGGTCGTTACCACATTCTAAGTGCAGATTTATATCTCCGAGCATGGTAAAATTGGCGTATCTAAGCAGAGCGTGACTGAGTGTTTCCCCTAGTGAGTCAAGAAAGGCACTGCTATTGCCAGGAAGGCGATAGATCAAATCCCCAGAGAAAGAGAGTGATCAATTTATACCGCAGCAGAAGCCAAGGCTTTCTGCTCCCTTAAGCGTGTGTAGGTTCGCTCCACTATCCTTTTCAATCAGAATAACAGACTGATAGGTCCAGTTCTTAAATTTCATATTTCACTATGCTAATTCACCACAATTCTTTTATGGGTTCCAGAGTAGCGTGCTACTTGCCGAAAAAAGCCCTTCAACACCTAGTCAGGGGTAGCAAGCACTATATAAATGTAAACCTTTTTTCCCTCTTCTATCCCTCTGCTACTCTTCTCTATCCAAATAACTGAATAAATGATCCACCACTCAAATTACTTTCATATTTCACTATATTAATTCAACGCTAATCCTTTATGGGTTCAGGAGTAGCCTGCAACTCGCCAAACAAGCGCTTCAACAAGCGATATATATATGCAAACTTTTTTCCCTCTTCTATCCCTCCGCTACCCTTCTCAATCCACATAACTGACTAACATATCCACCACTCAAATGGATTTCATATTTCACTATACTAATTCCCAACTAATCCTTTTATGGATTTCGGAGTAGCGTGCAACTCGCCAAAAAAGCACTTCAACACCCCATCATGGGTAACAAGTGCTATATAAATGTAAACTCAAATTACTCTCATATTTCACTATACTAATTCAACACTAAACCTTTATGGGTTCCGGAGTAGCGTGCTTCTCGGCAAAAAAACGCTTCTACGCCTCGTCAGGTATAGGAAGCGCTATATAAATGCAATTACAATACAACACAATACAATCTAATGCCACCCTCAGTTTTGCCGAATACTTGTGTAATTGAAAGGTTATTGTGCGCAGCAGATTAAATGGATTGCATTAGAATTACAGTAAATGACCCTTGCAACTCCTTAAACTTGATCGATCGCAATGTAATTGTGAAGGCAGTCTGGCAAATTAATTTTCATTAGTCTTGAAAGTCATTACTGCTTGGAGTCAGGAAAAGTGAGATTGTCGGTGATGTGGAAGAAAGTCAATCACATTTTTCACGTTCATAAGGACTGCCTAATTTGCTGAATCCATATTTGTTAATGGAAATGATTTATGGCCTTGGTCCTTTCCTTCTCTTGAGATTAACTTGCGGTGATTTGGAAAAGAGTATTTTCATCAGGTAGTTACAAAGGTCACTGCAGATTGCAAAGATCTGCAAAACAATTATGATTTGTTCAGCAACTATATTTTGTTATTTATTGCTGGTTGTATTTTAACATAATGCACAGTCAAATTGTAAACAGAAAATCATGGCCTAAACCCCTATGTTTTTTAACACTTTTCTTAGCATATTTATCAAAGTGTTCGCGTGAATATTCATATGATACTCCCGGTTGTCTGCACATTAGGGGATAAAGACAGCCCATTTTCGGTGAGAACCTTTCCCTGTGCATTTGCTTGCTGAGTTGATGGCGGCTGGAGCAACATGTAAGCTATCATACATGTTATTGAGCCAGCGCTATTTTACCTTTATCCCAAAAAAAGTGTTGTGTTTTTCCAAAATGTTTCAGATGTAAAGGAAAACAAAGTTCAAATTCCCATGAAAATCAATGTGATGCCCCTCTTTCGTAGTTATACCACATAAGGGGAATTCAGAATTGTGGGCCTTTCAAAGGACATCTACATTTGCAATTAATTAATTTGCTATCGGTAGCCTTCCACACTGGATTTACAAAGGAGTTTAAACTCCGAATTTACATATTTTTACTTGACTGTGTATGCAGTGAAGAAATGGCCAAGCATTGGTAAATGCAATAGTTTTCGAATATGTTATTATTAACAATTTTTGGGGGGTTTGTAAGTTTTAGCTTGGCGAGCAGGTGCAAAACTAATATGGTAAATTAATATTTGAACAGGAGTACCTGAATGCCAGAAGGTACGAATGTGACATAAAAACGGTGTGCTTACTCTCTGTGGGACACTGTAGGACAGTGTTTCCCAAACTGTGGTCCTCGGACCCCAAGGGGTTCCTGACACATTCCCAGCAGGGCCTCTGGTTGCAGTTTTAAAAGCACTGCAAAGTTCCTTCTATAATTAGCACTTTTTGAGCAACAATAAAAGTATCAATATAACGCCGTGATTAATGTACCTGCTGGAGAGAAATTAGAGTTTTGTCCAGTGCCAGCTTTGACTTATCTAATGTAGCACAGAGGGTTAATATGCCTACTGCAAAGAACGTGTACCATGCATTTTAAAAAACAGTATTTTATGTGCATCAGTCACTAGGTAATTGCTTTTGTCACAGAGATTCTTTTGTTAATGTTCAGTTCATAAGTGACAATCGTAATCTAGCGCAGTGACCTATAAACTGTCATCAAAGAGCTGCTTGCAAACTGCATTGTGCAAAATAGTAACTTATGTTTTTTCCCAGTCTTTCATTATCCTGATGCTGCTAAAAAGGTTTATTTGGGTTGAAATACATTTTTATTGTTAAAAGTCAATGTTAGCCACTGTTATGTTCTGGATCCCAAGTTTGTGCTTCTCCAAACCAAGCACTCTTTAAAAATGCCTACCAGTATGAATGACATGTGAATCCTACACCTTGTAGTCCCCTTTAGCTTATGTAACATGTTCTATACACTGATTTACACATATGATTCATTGTCTCTATCTGTGTGTGATGCAAAGTGCTCTTACATCCTACAATGGTATGAGAGATGCTGTTAAACAAATGAAATACATGTGACAGAGGGGCTATGGAGAGATGAGCGGCACTACTAGAGAGTGATTATAAGGGAATCATTGAAGAACCCCAACAAAGATTGTCGTATCCTAGTGTATAGTCAGGTCATCAGTTACTAGTCTTTAAAAGCGAATACAATTCAATATATAATGATAGATGTTTTGTAGAATGCACCATTGTTTCCTACATTTTCTTGGGGGGAGAGACTCCCAAAGCCCCATTTGTAGAGGGCAGGTTCACTCACTGCACTTGGTGTGCACCTTATGGGGACTGGTCTAAAAACATTTGTCCGGGCTGCTTTGGGTTTCCAGTCTGGCCCGGGCAAGAACCTCGTACTGTTAAATAAAACCAACCATTTAAAAGTTAGTCACGGAGATGCTGCAGCAACCTTCCCATTTAAATGTTTTATTTTTTGCAAATTCTTTCAATTTAAAATTCTAAAATCCTTAGTAATTCGAGTATTTGTTTTGTGCAGGGCCGGACTGGCTACCGGGCGTTTTGGCATGCTGCCGAGCTGGGGGCTGATCTCGTTGATTGAGACCTGCGTGTGCTGAACGAAATTTGTTTTGCTTTGCTTATTTCGAAGCACACGCAGGTCTCCATCAACAAAATTAGCCCCCACCGCAGTGACATCTGCCCCCAGTTCGGCAGCATGCCAAAATGCCTGGTAGCCAGTCCAGCCCTGGTTTTGTGTGCACATGTGTGTTCATTTTTTTCGACTTGCTGTTTTAATGTTTGAAATTTAAATCATACAAATTGCATGGGAGAATAAGGGATAGCATTACAATGGGCTGAGCCAGGGAAAACAGAATGGTGCAAAAATTAAATGCACAGGCAAGTGACTTATTAAGAGTAAAGTATTCATTACTGCCCCAAGCAGGCGGGTTCAGACACTGTCGCAGGTTCCTGGTTTCGGGATGAGAGGCAGAAAAGCGTAATATGTGGAGCAGTGCTGAAGGCACACTGGTGCAGTACTAAGTGAATTGAAATTGGGCCCCAGGTGAGAGTGTAGCTGCGGACAGAGCTTTATAGACTAGTGCGTTGGTCTGTGACATTCCACTAACTAGTTAAGCCACCAGCGGACCAGCTCTTGTTCTAATCAGGTATTGGTGCAGGGAGACTAGATGCAGGGTGCAGGGCACGCCGGGGGCCCATCAAGGTCTTATAAGTTGTAGGATAGCACAAAGATGCCCAGGAGGGGGTGGACAGGTTGGCATGCTGAGATTGTAAGAGAGGAATGGGGATGCATAGAAGTGGCTGGAAGGCGGGGTATCAGCAGATGCAGAAGCGGTAAGGGGTGAACATAAAAGCTGCAGGACGATGGAAGCTGCAGAGGGGTGATTGGCCTCACAAAGAGAGTGGAGGGGAGCCGCTGCAGCCGGTTAGGGAGGGCAACACCTACATATAGCCACATAGAGTGGCTGCTGGTCAGGCACACGGTTTACAGAAGCACTGCAGATGGGCACACAGGGACAGGTTGTAAGCAGAGGCTGCATGGGCAGGGACACACAGTAGAAAGTGCTGCAGAGGTACAAAAAATACATGCAGAGAAGGCTGGGAACCTTCAAGAACAAATAAGGACACAAACCAGCGGCACATTAATTCTGGCTGCTGGCCAACATGGTGAGTGTGCGTTAGGAGGAAGGACCGGGCAGAGGGGGAGAGAGGTAGGACAGAGATAAACAAGTGAGAAAAATAGTAAAATAGAGAGTGTGTGGTATAAAAAAATAGGGAAAGAAGGCATTATGTTAAGCGAGAGAAAAAGATAATTAATGGGAAAATCAACAAAGGAAAGCACAAGAGAATGAGGAACTGAGGAAGGAAGCTAGAAGATAAGCAGAAGAGGTGTGGTCTAGAAGTGCTATATCCAACGGAGGTACATAAGCAGCGGTATAAAAAGTACAAGTGTGGGGGTGAGAGAGGTGCAGCCTTTGGAGGTAGAGACAGCAAGGGTACAACCTAAGCACTGTAGAGGTGCTGGCTGCATAGGTACAACGAGCAGTGGTAGAAACAAGCGCACGCTAATGATATAATGCTACAGTGGGTAGAGGGACAGCCAGGCAGCAGTTGTATATTCAAGTAGGTATACATGCAACAAATCTACAGCCCATCACAAACACATACAAGCATAGATACAGAAAGGAGAGGTACATGATGCAGGGTTACAAATGAGCCAGGAGCAAAGTTACAAGATCCACTGGTGTTGTCAATAGAGGTACTCGGAGGAGGGTACAGCTAATCAGAGGTAGCCCATGAAGAAGCATTGCCAACCTTCGATACGAGCAGCAGAGGTGGCATCTAGCAAAGGTACTAGCAGGCATTGATGCAGGCAACAGAGGTTCTGTGCACATCCGCACATGGAGCATAGGTGCAAGGAATAGTAATTGACATCATTAGTAACACCGCAAAGCAATTCTTAAAAATACCTTTGATATGTCCGCAACCTGTGCAAAGTGCACTTTCTTCAAAACTGAGGCTTTCAGTCAGCACTTTGAGGAGGGATTACAGTAGGAAGTGATCTTATACAAAACACCTCGCAAAAATAAGTGTAATTAGACTTGTTAATTGCTATGGTTATTAAAAGAGTCGGGTGGGCTTACATCTAAGTAGGAAATACGCTCTTTTCACACAACATGCAACCAACTTTTCGTCATCTGCTTCATCTTCACCATGGAGTAAAGGAAGAATAACTTTTTCAGCATAATGTACCACTTCTCAATGGAGCTCAGGAGCCACAGACATGTCTCACATGTCCAAGACAGAGGGTGTGATGGAAGACGGGTTTTCAGTAACAAAGGCTGTAGTCGGTTATAATCAGCGGCACAAACATCAAACAGCTGCATGTAGATAAAACAATAAACATCAATGTCATAATCCATAGGCTGTGTTCTTTTGTCAACATTATACAACAGTTTTGAAATATATTAACACTGTCATCACTTTGTGACGTTTATTTAGAGGTTTTGGCGGGAAACAAAAATAGTATCCATAGTGAAACAGTGCACACCTTTTCCCCTTCCATCGAAGAGCGCTGAGGGACTTTTAACACAAAGGTGATGGTCAGGGTGTGGATTTTGTCAAAGGAATGCTTCACTTTTACTGTTCTGCACAATACTTGGAAAATTCAAGGGCTGTTTTAAATGATGCAAGTCAATCGAAGGCAACTGTGCTGCTTTTTTCAAATGTTCTACACACTAAGACATGCAAGGATGGTTTTAAATGATACCAGCCAATCAAAGTCGTATACTGTCACTTGGGTTGCTGGCTCCGTTATTGGCTCTCTGACAAGGCCCATGTGTGAAACAGAAAGAAACTCCGAGGCCTCCAGAAGGAAACCAATTTAGGCTGATGGAAGTACCATGCGAGGCCCTTATAGAAGGGTCTTTGACACGTCACCTTGTAAATGTTGCCAAAGAGACTTTATTCAGACTGCTTAGGCATAACTTGAGTTTCAATATTAATGATCAGTCAATGTTTCGAATACAGTGCCTCAGCATTACACCAGTAGTTTGTTCTTTTTTAACTGAACCCATTACCTTGTTTGATGCAGCTCACTGGAGCATTAACCTATACATGTGACTGATCATGGTAACTCCCTCATGCGAGCGAAAAGCTTGCAAGGTGAGCACTTTGGGAGGTCTTTTTTCTTGTGCCCAAACCGCACCTTCCTGCCAGATAAGGCACCTGCAGCTGAGGTAATGTCTGGCTTTAGATGCCTGTTAGTGACACAGGCTAACAAATCGCATTAAATAATGACAAGTTTATACATCACCAGAATAAACAACCCGCATGCAAAGGCACACAAGATGTGCAGAGGTGCACTTACCCAGTGTCTTGGAAGCAAGCAAGGAGTTGGAAACTACCAGTATATCACAAAGGTACATGGTGTCTCTTGTGTAAAAAGACTAGATCATAACTAGGGAAACCCAGGTAAGGAGCATGGATGTGACCCATGTCCGGGGGCGGGGTTCAGACCTGTAAGCAGGCTTGGACAAGGATGCATTAGGCAACACCTAAAAATAATGTTACACAAAAGTCGATGAAAACAGTACTTGAGCCATGGGACACTGATAAGAGAAACACACAAAAGGAGCAGAAGGAAATAGTATGCTACAGCCAATAGAAATGGAGAAAACGTAAGTGCCAAGCATACCAACCAATGAAAAGTGAGGGCGGGATGTTAACCCCTTCTAAGATTTATATTAAATACAATAGATTTCACAAACAGGCAAAACCTAAAAATGCAGTCAACTTAGTACATTGTGTATGTAGAATATATAAGCCAGGTAACACATTAATCCTGCAGAAAAAAGAACCTGAACATATGTTTGTGATCTTACTCGCCATTCCTCCAAAATATGACCCAAATGTTTTTAAAGAGCAAACACATTGACCCTCATTGTGTAAGTGACTGCAACTTTCTCCCTGAGATAGGCACTGCAACATAACACTAGTGTATGTTCTGGTAAATGCAGATCACACAAACCCTCCGATGGATCACCAGTGTCATAATTTTCCAAGCCACCCTATGAAAACGGTACTTTTTCTAGTCCTACAACAAAGTCTGCTCTGTATAATTAGAAGTGCCTAGTACTGCTGAAATAAGAGGGTCTTTATTGCAAGCATACCTGTAGTTTAAGGTACACACCAAATGCAATATTTTAAAGGAAGTATAGGTGTGTCTCAGTACCCATCTACATGCATCTGCATTCGCATGGACCTGGGAAGGATGGAACGAGGGAGGGGTTAACACTTCATTTGAATAGGCTGGCCTGTCCCCATATAAAAGGCTGATTACGCCCCACAGATAGCCTGGCAGACAGGACTGGGTTGAAATGGATCCTTGTGCATTTCCAAGAGCTGCTCTGAAGTCACACCCCATACCGGAGGCACTTTTGCGTATATGTACTGGGTCTCTGACCCCTTAAAATCAGACACTTCTGGATCATGAACTGTACCTCTGTCAGAAGGACTACTGTGCTGCTTAAAGGACTCATATTTGGACTGCAGACTTGGAAGGCCTGCTTTTCTTTTAAGTTACCCTGCTGCCTGCTGCTCTCTGACTCTATTGAAGGGCAGTTGGACCCTGCTTCACTACAAGTGATCTCCAAGAGCTTGTTGGCTTGCCTGCTGTTGTTTGAGACTCAGGGATACCAAAGTTTCTACCGCTGTTCCTGTGCCTGGCTGACTGGAAGTGGCCCAAATACTTGCAGAATGGATTTTGAAGCATCTTGTATCTGTGTGCAACAGAACCGGTGCATCAACCCAGTTGCGTGAGTATAATTGGTGCCTCGCCTCCAGAGATCAACCCATTAGAAAGCATATCACTGCTGCTGTAGTTTGGTGAGATCAAAGCATCCCTTCGAACTGCGTGGCAGAGTCTGTCTCATTGTTCGATGCCCCTCGACTCCTGCACCTGTCTATAGAACTCCTTCACTCCGCGGAGAAGATTGATGCATCTCGTTTGGGACCAGGAAAGGTACTTTGTTTACCAGGGCCTGGGTGGGTCTTGTAGCTACACGGCGCTCCATCGCGGTCCGCCTTACTTTGACTTTGCCCTAGTCCAGCGTGACCTAAAGTAACCTTGTTAGTGCAACTTGCTTCTAAGAGCTTTACAGCATTTATTGTTTGAAAATTCAATATCTCAACTTCTATGCATTGGATTTTTGTTGTTTTGTTTATAAAATAATAATTTATTTTTATAAACTAGTATGGAGTCTTTTTGAGGTGTATTCATTGTGTTGCTGTGTGAATGTATGTTGCACAAAACATATTGCCTGTTTGGATAAGCCTGAAAGCCTGTTGCCAAGCTAACAGAGGGTGAGCACAGGTTATCTTTTATTGTGTATTTAGCTTACCCAAAGTAGAGTGGTGTTTCCTGCCTGGCCTGGGTGCATACCTCAGCCAACCTGGAATCCCATTTCTAAAACTGGTGATCAGACAGTGAGCGAGAACTTGTGTTTGTGCAGTACCATATATTAAATCATTGTTCACTACCACTCTATAATTAGATCATTTATATTTTTTTCAATTCACTCTGATTGGACGTTTGATTTTTCTTGCTAAATTATGTCTCAATCTGGAGAAACTACACCCACCATTGAAGTTTTAGAAATTGATGTGGCCAGATCAGTGTCTTACACTGTGGCTCAGATGAAGCTTTTCTGCAAAGAGTTTCAGGTCTCCATCAGAGGCTTCACCCCATAGATGGTGCTGCAGAAAGGCTTGAGGGCCTGGGAAGAGTCCCAGTTTGCAGGGGATGACAATCTAGATGAGGAACGAAATTCCTGAGGAGGCGAATTACCTGATTTTAGAGTCTGAGATGGCATGATAACTAGCTGTAAAGGGGCTAGCAACTTGGCAGAAGCAGTGGTAGTTGCCAGAGCAGGAAGCAGTGTCTTCTCCAAGAATCTGTTCTTAGAGGAGCTGGCAGTCAGGAGGGAGTAAACAAAGCTGAAGTTGGATCTTGCTATGCTAGAGAAAGAGCAGGCTCTGGCTGAGAGGAGGTTAGCTCTGGAGGAGAAGGACCTCTCCCATGTGTTGAACCTCAGAGTGCTGGATGTAAGAGCCTTGAAAGTAGGGTCCGGCAACAGTAATAGTGGCAGCATACCTGCAGTGTCTTCACATGAGCCTAGATGTCATATACTAAAATATGCGGTGGTCACTTATAATGACAGGGGCGATACAGATAAATGGTTGGCATCCTATGAGGTGTCTTTTAAAGTGCACATCGTCCCAGAGGAGTTCTGGGGAGGGGGGTATTCTATGGTGGTACATGCACACAGTAGGAAGGGACACACTCCATACACTAGAAATGGAGGACCAGACCAGCTACACTGCCAAAAAGGCCATTTTAGTCAGCGAGTTTGAGCCCTGATAAGTACAGACAACGGTTCAGGGCCAGTCACAAACTCTCCACATAAACGTGTGTATTTACTAGATTATGATGGTAAGGCACTGAAGGGTTGAGTGAGGGGCAGCAAAGTTAATGATTATGAATGGTTGTACAACTTGCTTTTAAAAGAGCACATTCTTGATACTTATTTTCCAGAGCTGCACATACACCTGGTTGATTGCAAGCTTACTGACTCTAGCAAGCTTGCTGAGGAGGCAGACATTCGGGTCAGCAACAGAGTGTCCAAAAAGGAATCTGGGGGGCTACCAAAAGGGTAGGTAGGGTTCCCACCAGAAGAAGGAGGGGGGATAAAAAGACTGAGTTCTCTAAAGGCTCCCGAAACAACTCACAAGGGAATGGGTCTAGTTCACATTCCCAATCTGGCCACCAGAAGAAAAACTACCCTGGAAAAGTCAGCAGACAAAACTCCCATGTGCTATGAGTGCTGTGCGTATGGACACTATAACGGGAATTCCAAGCGTCTAAAAAGAGCACCACGTCCAACTGAGGGTAAAATTCCACGGGTGCTGGGGGAGGCGTTTATCCCTGTTAATGGGGGGATTTAGTGGGGTTACCTTAGTGTCTCTGGTTGACAGTGAGATGGTTCATAAGATCCATGTGCCCTAAAATATTACAAAGTATAGAAAATGGGCCACCATAAATGGGCAAGGGGTTGAGGCTCTGAGGAATGAGTATACCTAAGGTAAGGAGTCAGCTGGTTTCCCCAGAGCAGAAAATGCTCCATGCACCCCACCAGGTTGTGGTGGTTCATAACATAGAGGGTCACTATCCTGTCGCTGTATTCCATTTGAGTGGGGGTGGGGGTGTTCAAGTCTTCTGAAAGTCGCAATGACCCATGCCATGCCTATGAACTATTTTTTACTTAATGGCTGTGAGCATAGTACCTGGAAGCAAGTGCAACTCAAGGCTCATGTGGAGATGTTAAGGTTACCAGACTTGATCTGTGCAACCACACTGTCCATGGCTGAACAGGATGGATGTCAAAAGAGGCTGGAGTCTGGAACAATGGCTCAGCCACCTGCTAAGAAGTGGAGAAGGCGTGGGAAACCACCCCTAAGTACACCTCCAAATAGATGGATGGAGCACCTGTGGTGGCCACCCCGAAAACCTTGAGGAGGACATTGCTTTCTCTGTTGATATGCCTGAGCTTGCTGGATGGCCTGCAGAAGGACAAACCACTAGGGAGTGCCCACCACTTGTGGGCATGCAGCAACAGGCTGATGCCCAAACATCAGGTGATGCCTCTGGCAGTCACCACAGTTACTGGGAGGAAAACCTATTGTGAAGTGAGCCTAAGGCTTCTGGTGTCGTACAGCTTGTACTTTCTCAAGTAAAACTGTGGATTTGTTGGACAACATAAACATTGGACCGGTGCAAGACTGATTCTGATCACCCCTCAGGATATGTTGACCTATAGTCCTGCTAGCTCACAGTGCACCATCTGTATCCCTCACCCTACAGGGTAACAAATACGTGTGGAACCTCAGAACATGACAACTCTGATCCCCCAAGGAAATCATGGTAACAGATCTGCTGCTTATTCATACCCACAGAGATACGCAAGAAATACACCACATGTGGTTTCAATATTTATTGAAGCATTGTGATTCTTGACTAAAATACATGTGCTGCAATGATTATTACAAGGAAACTAAATAATTTGATTAGCATTATGAAAATGAGGAAAAGGTGAATAATTCAACCATTTTGCAGATTTCAGAAAACGATATGCTTGCATACAAGTACTGTAACATAGTGTACTCATACCTAGCGCATTATACTCTATCCTGTCTAAGGTGAGTGGATCTGCCAAATCCCTGTCCGGGTGGTCTAACTGCCCCATTGCCTGTGGGTAGGTGTCAGCAAGCTGCCCGTCTTGGTGTAGAGCAGGACAGCATCCCTTCCATGAGGTGACAGGAATCAGCTGAGCTGGAATTCCAGCATGGACCAACATCTCATTGGAAGCAAAATGGTCCTCTGAAAAAACAAAGGTTTGATGTCATATATATGATTACATCCTCCATGTCAAAACACCAGTCAAGCCGCTTATTCTAGTGTGATAGCTCAGTCGTCGAGCGCCTCAAAACAAACAACATCTTGGGTGCTGAACTTACCCCTTTTACACAATGCTCAAGGTGTTCTGATATGGTGCCTATGAAGTGGTATTGTAAGCAAATTGAGTTCAAAGAATGTGATTGTGTGTGTGCATGAAAATAAATGTGCATCAAATGTCATTGTGTTCCAGGGGAGAGAAGGCAGCTTAAGAATGCATGTATGTAAAGATGCCGTTTTTTAACCAGGCCTAATATCTCCATGTGACACTGGGCATGGGACATCAAGGGCCCTGGTGGTCTGACAAAGCTACTTGGGCTTCCTATTTGAGCTGGCTCTAGAGATTTCCCTGGCAGGACACCCATGCCAAGACAAGACCTTTTCAAGGCTTGTCCCCCACTTCTATTGGGCTAGGATCAAGAATTCCTTAGATGTGTCTGTAGGTAAGACAGGGCAGAGACTTAAAGCCCCTTTAATCCCATACCTGTCATTAACAACCCCTTTGAGTGGGTGGATATTGACATTGTAGGGCCTATGGGTCCCCAGACTGCATTAGGCAACAGGTGTATCCTGGATCTGGTGGATCATTCCACTAGCTATCCAAAGGCAATCCCTCTGAGAAACATGACTGCACCTGCAATGACAAATGCTCTGATGGGGATTTTTCAACTAAATGGTTTTTTCTATGGAAGAGGTGCCTGATAGGTGTACTAACTTCATGTCTGCTTCTATGAAGTCGATATGGAAGGAGTGTGGGGTAACTTACAAGTTCTCCACCCCTTACCATACACAAACCAATTGGCTTGTTGAAAGGTTCTACAAGACCCTAAAAGGCCTTCTCAAACCTCGCTGCTAAGCCCTGGAAAACCCCTCCCCCACCGAACATCACCCTCTCTCACAGACATAAGGAAGAAACTCAAGACCTGACTCTTCGACTGAAACCCGCAGCCCAGCACCTGGATACCCTCACAGCTGATGAGCCGCTCAATACAAGTATCATATAATTGATTGATTGATCAGAGGCCCTGAAGAAAATGTGGGATATCCTCTTCCATGCCTGTTGTTTGGTTACAGAGAGGTGCCACAGAGAGGAGGGGGGTTCAGCCCCTATCGAGCAGCTGCATGGCCACCAAGTCAGAGTACCTCTGACTTTGGTTGACGATGGGTGGGAGCAAACTCCAAGGAAGGTACCCCAGGATGTAGTGAGCTACATTTTGACCTTCAGAAGCCAGGTGGCTAAGCTATGGAAGCGATCTTCTAGTAACCTTGATGCTAGCCAGGAAGTCATGAAGGAGGGGTATGACAAAGATTCTAGCACTGGAGTTTCTACTTGGACAGAAAGTGTGGGTGATGGTCCCCACAAGAGCCCAAGCTACTTAAGAATCGTTGGAATTTCAGATAAGATGATGTCGTGCTATAAGGCTGAAGTGTCTAAGATGCTGGAGTTGGGGGTGATGGAACCGTCCATTAGCCTCTAGACTAGTCCTGTGGTTCTGTGGCCAAAAGATGCCCCACCGGGCACTACACCTGAACTAATGTTCTGTGTGGATTACAGGGGGCTAAACTCAGTGACTAAGACAGATGCTCAACCCATCTCACTGGCTGATGAGCTTATCGACAGGATAGAGGCTACTCAGTACCGCAGTACCTTTGATCTTACATCATGGTACTGGCAGATTGCCCTAACAGAAGGAGCATAGGAGAGGTCAACCTACTCCCCTCCAGAGGGCCACTATCAGTTTAGGGTGATGCCCTTTGGATAAAAGAATGCCTCTGCCACCTTTCAGAGGCCGGTGGACCATGTTCTTGCTGGTATGGAGGTCTTCTTTGCTGCTTATCTGGACGACATAGCTGTCTTCCGTAGCAGCTGGAAGGACCACATTTTCTACCACAAGGAAGTGCTTCAAGCCCTGAAAAAGGCAGGCTTGACTATCAAGGCAAGTTGGTGCCAGATAGGGCAGTGGCCTGTGGTGTACATGGGACACCTGGTGGGAATGGTGAAGGTGCAGCCCCTTTAGGCCAAGATACAAACCATCATGGCCTGGCTGCCCCCCAAAACTAAAACTAAGGTCAGGGCATTCTTGGGCCTTACTGCACCATTGTTGCCCCGTTGACTGAGCCTGCTTAAAAAAAGCAGCCCAGGACTGTGATTTGGACAGGGGCATGCCAAAAAGCGTTTTACTCCCTTCAGCAGGCCATGTGCACAGCGTGTGTGCTAAAGTCCCCTAACTTCTCCAAGGAGTTTATTTATTTATTTTTTATTTATTTTATTTTTTTCAAAAAAAACTTTATTCAGCATATAATCACAATACACAGCATAGTGCCTACAACCACAACAGTTTATCATTCAGAAAGATGCCTCAGAGCATAGCATAGGGGCAGTGCTATCTCAACTTAATATGGAGGGCCTAGACCAACCTGTTGCTTTATGTCCAAGTGGTTACTTCCCCGGAAACAGAGGTGGAGTGCTATTGAGAGAAACGTTTTTGCTGTGGCATGGGCAATAAAGAAGTTGATGCCATACCTGTTTGGCACTCACTTCCTGATTCATACTGACCATAGGCCCCCCAGGGGGCTTGTGCAAATGAGGGGTGAGAATCCAAAACTGTTGAGGTGGTCCATTTCCCTAAAGGGTATGGACTTCACAATGGAACACAGACCTGGGGTAGACCAAGCCAATGCTGATGATGCTATCTAGGATTTTCCATCTTAGTGATGAGAACTCCCTAGAGGCTGGGTAGATCTCCCAACTTTCAGCTAAGGGGCACATGTTAGAACAGTCATGCTTAGGGTGGTCTTACTCCAGACATTTTGCCTTTTACCTCCTATTTTTGCTGAGTCTTTTTGATGTTCTTAGGACTCTGAGCACATTTCCACTGCGTACCAGTGCTAAACTGTATGTGCTTCTCCCCTAAACATGATGACATTAGTGTATACCGGATTGGCATATTTGTTAAACTGGTAAGTCCCTTGTAAATTAGTATACCATATAACCAGGGCCTTTACTTCAAATGCTACTGGTGGGCTGCAAAACTGATTGTACCACCCACAGAAGTAGCCTTTTAAACCTGTCTCAGACCTGCCACTGCAGTCCCTCTGTGTGCAGTTTACTGCCACTTTGACTTGATATTTAAAACTAATTACCAAGCCTGAAACTCACCTTCGTCACCCCTAAGGTAGGCCCTAGATAACCCTAAGGGCAGGGTGCTATGTACGTAAAAGGAAGGACATGTACCTTTCTGTTTTGCATGTCCTGGTAGTAACAAACAGCCTGTTTCGCTTTTCACTACTGTGAGGCCTACTCCTCTTATAGGCTAGCATTGGGAATTCCTTAATACACTTTTAAGCTGTAATTTCTGATCAGAGAGGAGTAGCTTTTATATGTTTCATCTTTTTGAAGTGGTAATGAGAAATCCTTCTTACTGGTGATGTTGGATTTAACATTACTGTTTTAGAAATTCCACTTTTCAAAAGTGGGCATTTCTCTGCACCTACTGCTCTGTGTACCCGACAGCCTGTCTCCAACACATGCCTGTGGTGGCTGACAGCTACACTCTGTGCATCCCCGCTAGACAGCCACAACACACGATGGATAAGGATGTTTCAGTACCCATCTACATATATCTGCATTCTGATTGCCTTGCCTGGGCAGGATGGAAGGGAAGGGCTAACACTTCATTTGAATGTGCTTTGTACTGTCCCCACACACATGACTAATTACTCCCCCCCCCCCCCACAGAAAGCCTGGCAGACAGTACTGGTTTGAAAGGGATCCTTGTGCACTTCAGAGAGCTGTACCTCCCATATCAAAGGCACTTTTGGTTATAAGTACTGGGTCTTTGACCTTCTAAAATCACATACTTCTGGATCTTCTTGAACTGGACTGCTGTGCTGCTTAAAGAATTCATCTTTGGACTGCAGATTTGGAAGTCCTGCTTTTCTCTTGTGTTGCCCTGCTGCCTGCTGCTCTCTGACTCTACTAAAGGAGAGCTAGACTCCACCTTCAGTTCAAATGATCTCCAAGGGCTTTTTAGCTTGCCTCCTGTTGATTGAGACTAGGGTATTTCAAAGTCTCTATCCCTGCTCCCGAATGTGGCTCACTGGAATTGGCCCAGATACTTGCAAAATGGATTTTGATGCATCTCTTTTCTGTGTGTGACAGAACCGGCGCATCAGCATGGTTGCCGGAGTTAAATCAGCATATTGCCTCAGATACAGTGCTTTGCCTCTAGAGATTGATGCATCGGGCAGTGTATCACCACCACTGCAGCTTGATGAGATCGCTGCATCTGTTCGACTGCATGGCAGAGTCCGGTGGATTGCTCGACATCTCTCGACTCCCGCACCCATCTTCGGAACTGACACACCGCCTTCACTGCTTGGCGAAAATAAATGCATCTCATTGTTTTTGACCAGGAAAGGCACTTTGTTCACCGGGCCTGCGTGGGTTCTGTAGCCAGCTGGCATTCCATTGCAGCAGGCCTGAACTTTGACTTCGCTTTGACTATGTTCCAGCGCGACCTAAAGTAACCTTGTTGACTCTACTTGCTTCTAAGTGCTTTACTTCATTTATTCCTTTAAAATTCAACATTTCAAATTCTTTATTCTTATTGTCGTTTTGGTCTTGCTTTTTTTTGTAATACAATAATTCATTTTTATAAACCTGTTTGGAATCTTTTTGTGGTGTAGTCATTGTGTTACTGTGTGTATGCGTTGCACACATATTTTACACATTGCCTCTTTAGACAAGCATGACTGCTATGTGCGAAGCTACTCAGCTTAGCCTGACTAGAGTGGGGGCTCCTACCTGGATGCTTACCTCACACAATTAGGAGTCCCATTTCTAACACCTGCCTACCTACAGTTTCCAGCCTTACTTTGCTGGAAGATTTTGACTTTCAAAAAAGTGACAACGTCTAACAGTGAACACTTAGATGTGGAAAGGTGGCAAATCTTTCCAATATGCTTAACAACCTTGCCAAATATGAACTTTAGGTTTTTCCCTCTCTGAGACTTGACAACAGAACCTTTGGCTTCAGCTGGAACACAATGACTTGTCAATTCAGGGGACCTTCATCAGCCTCACCCTTGGACCTTGCCCTGATGGAAGGTGTAGGCTTGCATGTAAGACACTAAGTTAGAAGATAACAATTTTGACCAGAACACCCTGCTTGGTGTATACAACCTCCACTCCATCGGAGTCAGCCTTAAATCATTCCTATGACCTGGTCAACCAGCAACCATGACTTTGGATCAACACTTTACTTTGGTTCTTTTGACCTTAAACGTTAACAATTAATATCTCTGGTTCCATCCAAATTATTTTAATGATCCTAGAGTACACTTGCTTCATATTGTTTTCTCTATTTTGGCTAGAAATGTTATTGTGATGTGCTCTTACTTTAGAACTATTGGTACTATTTGAGCTTGTGAAATAGCACACCAGTGTTTGAACAGAGATTATCTCAGAAGTATGCGAAACACAGTGGATATATTAGGTCGAAAAGAGCATCACCACCCCATTAAATTAATATCCCCGAGAGAGTCAATGGAAACAAGGATGCCTTTAGAAATTCTGGAGAAATCTTTTTAGTGAAGGATTGTGGATTCGTTTTTCATGAGCACTGCCATTTGGGTTAATTATGCAGTAAAGTCAGGATGTTCTTTTTTAGAGAGATAGAAGCTTGTAGGCGATGTTGTCATCTTTTATCTCTCTCTCTCTCTCTCTCTCTCCCTCTGAGTGCTACTTCAGGAAGGCTTATAACAGCCAGCTGCAGAGGTTACACGTCATTGTCATCATGTTTTGGGTACTGCCTATCACTGCTGCGAGGGCCATCACCATTTGCAAATTCTGCTCTTCAGAAACAATGTCAAATATGAAAAAGAACCACCCCAAACTAGTCCTTGAGTGTCGATTATGAGATCAGTATCTTCTCTCTGAGAACAAAAGTGGGACCCAATCTAACCCACTTGCTTTGAGTTCCTACTCCTGCAAGACCTACAAGAGTAGTGTTTCAGAGTACTCCAATAACTTCTAAAGCCAGGGCTGGCGTTTAGGTGCCATCAAATAAAGTCTGCACATCTTGTTGGATAACTGTGGGTCTACCTGCGGAGAATGCAGAGAACCATGTGTTCTCAAGGCAAGCTACTGAGCTCAAAGAGAGGCAGAAAATAAGACTTTGTGAGAGAGTAATCATAGCTGAGCTGAGTGTCCCAAAGTTATTAGCCTTCTGAGTGTTTCTACAATCAAGCAATCCCCCAATTTGCATGCCAGCAACCACCACCAATGGAGGACAGCAGACTTCACTCTTTACTAGTTAAAGATCTGTTACTTGCTGATAGGATTTGCTAAAGGCTTAAAGAGACCTCTCTACTTCCCAAGATTTCAGAGTTGTGAGAAATTGGGTGATTTTTTGATTGGGGGGATAACCATGCTCAAGCAACAGCCACAATCCCTGTCAGGATGAACCACAAAAGTCACTAAATTAACCTGTGCTTAACCCTCTGGTAGCTTGGCACAAAAGCAGTCAGACTTAACTTAGAAGCAATGTGTGAAGTATTTATGCTTCATACAAACAGTAGTACAGAGAAAACACGACACAAGAAAAATCTCACACCAATTAAAAAAAATAAAGTAAATTATAATTAATCATTTGACACCAAAAGGACATATTTCAATCAGTATAACCATGTTTTTGATTATTAAAAGTTGCTTTTAGTTAAAACTAGAGCCTAAAAGATCAAAGCGCCAACTGCAGACATCTAGTCACAGAAGACCAGGACAAAGTCCAAAAATGTGGCCAACCGCAATGGAATGTGGTTCGGATACAATAAATGGATTGGGTCCAGTCAGAATTTATTATCAGACTTTAAAGAATCTACAAGAATTAGTTTTTTGAGAAGATAAAGTTCAGTGGAGCAAGACTGCATGTGGTGTCTGAGGAGGGAGTGTCATCATTAGAAAGACTTGGGATAAAGTCACAGTGAATACTTCTATGTTCGAACCTAGTCACTTTTTTGGAAGTTGAAAAATCTCCAGCGGAACAAGGCAGGAGGCTTTAGCCAAAGACATTTCCAGGAGGTCGGATACCCCTTTGGCACAGGACCGCTGAAAACGATTTGCTGCTGTCCAGAAGAACATAGCAGGAGCAGCCGTGAAGTCAGGCCAACTGGCAACGCACCTGGGGTGGATCGACTGCGCAAATTTAGCACCATAAACAAAGGCCCAGGACTGGTGGAACATGACTAGGGGGTTCAGGAATCACTCAGGCTAGGTCCAGGTGTGGGATTAAAAAGGTGGCAGCCTTTTATGTCCTTGTGGCTCTGAACAGGAGGCCAGCAAACTCGCCCTTGGAGTCACCCTGGTAGTCATGGATTCAGGTCAAGATGCTGTGCTCAAACAGCAGGGCTGGCTCTGAGGGTTCAAGGCAAGCTCCAGGCAGCAAAGGAGTTCTTCCAGGTGCAGCAAAGCAGTCTTGTGGAGCACACAGCAGGCCACAGCAGCAGGCGGCCCTCTGAGAGTCCTTCCACAGGTCCAGAAAGTGAACTTAAGAGTGGGTCTGAGGGCCCTACCTTTATATCTGGTGCCATCTATATTGGAAGAAATTTCTTGAGGCTTCTCTTTGAAGTGCTTGCAATTTCCTGACTCCACTACTATGGCTCCAAGTTTGCTGCAGAGACAATTTGGAGGTGACAAGCCCTTTGTGTGAAGGCAGGGCACACATATTCAGTTGTAAGTGGGGCTCTGCCCAGCTCTGCCCTCCCTATCCTGCCAGCAGATGGCCCATTCAAGCACACCTAATCCCTCTTGTGTTATTGTCTGGGAGGAATTAAAACATTTTGTCAGTTATACTCAGGCATGTGACGTAAGACGCACTTCAGGCACCAAAATCCAACTTTACCATTTAAGAGGAATTTTCATTACAATTTATGGATGCCAAACATGAAATGCTTCCCTGGTCCCAATCAAAAGTTAGCACTTATGAATGTAATATGGCAACCCAATGTTAACCTATGGACAGATAGGCCTCACAGTAGTGACAAATGCATTTCGGAGCTTTTCACTACCAGGAAATGGATGGCTTCAAAGTGTTCAACCTTTTAATAACAATGCAACCTGCACTATCAGCTACCTAGGGCCTACCTTTGGGATGCCATCTGCAATAAAAGGGAGCTTTAAGCTTGGTGAGGGGGTTATATTGCCAAGTTGAACTGTCAGTTTAAAACTGCATTCAGGCTGCAATAGCAGGCCCGGAACATGTTTAAAGGGGCTACTTAAGTGGGTGGCACAAAGTGAGCTGCCATCCTATTAGTAGCATTACATTTACAGGTCCTGTGTATATGGTACATCACTCTGATAGGGGATTATAGGTAAAGTAAATATACCAATCAGTTGTAAGCCAATTGTACCATGTTTAATGGAGTGAGCATGAGCACTTTAGCACTGGTCAGCAGTGGTAAAGTGCACAAAGTCCGAAGGCCAACAAAAACAAATTTCATCAGAAACATTGAGGTATGTAGGCAAAATGTTTAGGGGAATACCACCCTAGGGCTGACAGGTCTACCAGATACTAGGCAGACAAAGTAACTTCCTAGAATCTTCAGGTCCTTTGGGCATGGGATATTCCCATGATTCCTCCATACACTGGATGGAAGGAATATTATTGTAATATTTAGGCTTACCCTTCATGGGGTATGCAAGCACTTTCTATCGCCCAAGTACAAGGTGAATCCAGTGAATTGATTTGCAAGGATCTTGCATGACACTCTTTTGTCAGGGGGTTGGTGCACTCTCCAGCGAAGGTAATGCTAGGGTTCCTATGATACCTTGTGTTGTTAGAGTGATAACTGCCTCTTCCCACACACCATAGAGTGCATGGTATCCTCCAGGCACAATGAGCATGTGCAACAGGCTGAGGGAGTTCTGGGTGATTCCTTGAAACTTGGAAAAGGTCAAATTTGGGAACTACCACAAGCTTTCAAGCAGCAGGTTTGTGCATCACCTTCCTGCCAGTCCATGTATAAATTCTGAGGGGAATACCACCATTTGATTCTTACCTGTTGGGGGTTTGTAGGAGAGGACAAGGGTGGTAGTGGCAGGGCTGGACTGGCCGTAGCGGGCACCGGGCAATCCCCCGGTGCGCCGCACGGGTGGGCGCCGGTTTTGGGTGCCTGGGGGCCGTTTTCGTTACAGGGCCGTTTTTTTGCAAAATCGGCCCTGTAACAAAAATCGGCCGAAAACCGGCCCTGGCAAAATTTTCGGCGGCACCCCCCCACCCCGGCCGAGCACTTTGCCAGGGCTGGTTGTGCTTCCCAGCCCGGCCCTGGGTAGTGGAGTCATAAATGCTGATGTCTGATTGCCCCAACATCACCTCTGCTTTGTAATTGGGCAGGAATTAATTATGTTGTGCAATATGCAGGTACCCAAATACTTGGATAGATTAAAAGACTTCAGGCTCTTGTTTCCTCATGAAAGTATCATCCGAAAGCTTTCCAAACTTTTACCCTTTTAAATTTATATGTACCCCATATTTAGCTCACTGCATCATCTTATGTGGTTTCAGATTTACTAAACGCCATACAGCACAGCACTGAGGTAAAATCTTCAGCATTACATTGTGCAAATGAAAAATAGCACAGAGTCAAATGTAAAAAGCCACTAGCTGCACTACAAACTTATTGCATAATGTTAAGCATAGAGCTTTGTTTCAAAGTTAGACAATGTTTTTTGCATGAAATTTGTACTTGAGGTACACCTTCCAGTACAAATTCTAAGCTGCAGCAACCATTCAAATGTAAGTTGCATAAAATATGTATTTTGGTAGAAATTATAAATGGTAGAGCTGGTAATAACATTCTGAATGGGTATGGTTTCATTTGGCACTAGGAATGCATGCCAATATGTATCACACTAGAAGTGGCTTCTGTTAACTCAGCGCTCAAGACATGTGGTAATTGCCGGTGGAAATTCGCCCAGCATTGGTATTTGTGGCATGGATGCCGGACGCGGCGGTAATTGCTTTCCGTCGATGTGCTGAGAGCTCATCCCTGCCGCTTTATCAGAGGCTCTGGATTGCCGCTTTATCCTTGGCGCTCACAGCCGTGAGATCCTGAGGTGTACTGGCAGGCGGCTCTCTCTAAATCCAACCAGTGCCAATCATTTACTCAGCAGAGTGCATTTTCCTGCGGAGGATTCTTAACTGACTTTTGTTATTTTAAGCAGCTTTCTTCACATGTGAGATAGTGTTGGCTGAGCGGATCAAGTACGTCATTGCTTGGACATTGGAAACAAGGGCAAAAAACTTGAAGCAAACGCTTTGAGACAGCTGACAAAGCGCATCAAGGTACTGTTACATAAGATTATGTCCAAGTAAACAAAGCTTCGTGAATTCTAATGATGAGATGCAGCGCCGGTAGGAAGGAAGCCGACTCCCGATGGAAGAACGGAATCCCTCGGCGAGAAGCAGGAGAATCAGGTATAATCCCCCTGGTCCCCTGATTTTGTGACCGTTCTTCAGTCTAGTTGTCTACCTCCTTTCCCCGTCCTCGCCCTGGAGTTTTTCGAGTGGCTGTGCTGTCTTCCTTATGTGGTTCCACCACCCTCATTTTATCATTGTATGTTCGTGGTGTGCACTTTACAAATACCAGCACATGTGCAGTGTTTCTCACTGAGAGAAGTCCAAAGGAAGCTGAGCAGGAAAGTCATTTTGCAGATAGAGTCTTCTGTATATATCATCCCCTGGCAGCTCCTACCTGTGTCCAGCCCGTGAGAAGCACCAAGAGTACGCGTCTCCTCCCTGCCGCCGCCGCAGTAGTTATCTTTTCCCGCGGCCGCAGTGTGCAGGGGGGACTACAGCCCCCAAGCTCCTCCGCGGCGGAAGCCTGCCACCATCATCACCGCGCCTGGAGGCGCATATATCTACGGATGTCCCCCGCGACGCGGGACGCGCGCGGGTGGCGCCGGGCTAAGCCCGGGCAAAGGGCCGGCCCTCAGAGGTCACCAGTGGTCGGGCGGGCCACCCCACTAAGCTGAGAAGTCAGGTGAGCGAGGAGACATGTCGATCAGGGGGAAACGCTCCGTCAATCCAACTAGTAAACCGGCATTGGCCCACCCTATATCATTGCTATCTCTAGAAAGTGTGCTGGATAATGCTTTTAACATGGTTGCCAATGAAATCGCGAGTACAGAGAGACGGATGTCATTTGAGCTTTTACGTGCACACTCCGAGCCCCAGGACCCAAGCATAGATCATATCGTACCTCTATCCCCAACTGTTACAGTTATAAAATCAAACTCGTCTCATATTCCACCTATCTCCTCTGGGGGGTAAAGTGGCACAATTATTCTTGACTCTCAGTCTGCTGCCACTGTACACGTTTCCACCTCTCTTGCTTCCCCGAAAACCAAAGAAGCGGGAGGAAAAAGCAAAAGAGGCCCTCCCAAATCATTGACCAATAAAAGGAAACAAGCTATATGCAATAAGAGCCAACCCACACCACAGAGGTGCCGATCACGATCCGGTAAAAAAATTCCACGTGCGACTCGTATCCGGTCTTTTTACCGTACGAATCGTACAAGTGCCGTACGAACTGGCAATCACGATTCGCATGGGAAAAAGACCATACGAATCGCATTGGGAATAATTCCCCACACGTCCTCGGGTCGGAAAAAGTGTCCGACACGTCCTCGTACGATTTACCGTACAAACGTGAAAAGCGAAGTCCGACCGGGGAATCACGATCCGTCCCGGGCGTCCGAATGTATAACCGTATGGTTAAAAGACCGTCCGCACCGAACTCCTATAACAACCATGGAGACGTCCAAACAGGTGCCCGGTACGTGCCGTACCCCCCCCAGCCCCTGCATGTACGCGCCGTACCCCCCCCAGCCCCCGCATGTACGCGCCGGGGCTGGGGGGGGGTACGGCGCGTACATGCGGGGGCTGGGGTGGGTACGGTGCGTACATGCGGGGGCTGGGGGGGTACGGCACATACATGCGGGGGCTGGGGGGGTACGGCGCTTACCGGGCCACCTACTCTGGTCGTTTCGCGCCGTACTTCGCATTTGCGGCACTTTTTGGGTGCCGTGGAAATATTGCCGTCCGGACTGCTGACGGTTCGAATCGTAATTCCTGGGTCGTGAAACGCTGCCTAGAAGCGTCCCGACGTCACGTCGCAGCATTCCCGGATCACATTCGTATGCATATTTTCGTCGGTCGGTGTTTTTTACGATTCGTACGGAAATGGTGTTTCCGTGCGAATCGTGATTCCATGTTTGTAATGTTTTACAACCGGGTACGAGTCGGACGGAGAATACGCTCCGACCGACGGTTCGTACCCGGTTTTTACCGGATTGTAATCGGCACCAGAGTATGTGGACTAGAGGGAAACAAAAAACAATTGGGGGCAGTAACGTCATGACTGAACAAGTGCAATTTGTTGAAGGACCCTTGGACACTACCCCCCCATGTAATGGCTATAATTGCACATGCACACAGACCGATCCTGCTAGTGAAGGAATCACATTAAAGAAGTCTAACGTGAACTTTATGGAAACCATTGTGGACACTATTTTTAAACAGCTAGAATGTCAGATGATCAAACAGTTTATTAATATTTTTAAAAGACTTGATCGAATAGAAACTCTGATAAAGAACGAAGATGTCAAAAGGAGGGGGGCTATCAGTCTTGATTTAATAAGGGGAGAGCGCCTTCTGAAAGAGCTGGAAGCTACCAACAGGGGCACTTTGAGTGAAGGGACCAATGCTTCCAGCAGCGCAATTTCCTCCAATACTGCATCCAAAGCCGTTAACGAAGGGAGAAATCACATTGTAAAAACCCCCCAGCACACCCTGATAGGAGCAACAGAACCAGTATGCCCTATTAATACGGCCACCATTATGTCAAAGGATGCTCCCACCCTGCCAGCTACAAGGAGGGAGGTACCTATCAATACTGGATTAGACAAGGGCCGAACCACCGCTACAAGGCCAACAATACACCCAGGGTCTGCCCTCCACTTGCCCCCCGACGCATGCCCTTATGTAATAATTCTGGCCGGAGTACCTCAGTTAAGGGAGGGACAGAGTGAGTCATGGATGCAGCTAAACAATAAGTGTATAGATTGGCTATCTAAACACAAAGGGGTAGGTCCTAACATTATGAGAGAAATCCTGACCGTTCGACGGGTGAGCTGGGTTGGGCCACTACCTAAGAATATAGAAGGGGATTGCATTGTGATCAATTTCAGAAATCCCTCCACAGTCAAATTTATTCTTGGTAGTATCAATACGTGCTTTTCCCCCTCTACTGTCATAACCTCTCTGCCATTGGGCTACTTCTACAGACCCCATCATAGACCACCTAGCCCTGCCTTACCATCTTTTACCCTGCATAACAGGTTCAATGCACTGTCTGATCTGGGTACCTTGGACTGACCACCAATTACCTCCCCAGATCCAGTAAGCAGGAATTATCTTAATATATCCGGTTTAGCGGGGGAACCAACTATTGATCCGACTACAGTGACTACGAATGATGCCAAGGCGCCTAAGGGCAATAGTTATGTTTCCACCTTGTCATCACCCATTAATAACTTGACAATCCTGAGTTGGAACATAGCTGGTCTTAATGCTAAAGTGACAAATGGGGACTGGGCGGACTGGATTTCCAAATTTGACATCTTGATGTTTCAAGAAACTTGGTGCACCACTTCCCTACTTTTCGATGGATACAGCTGTTTTAACCAAACTGTACCAACCCCAGCTTTGGGTAGACCCAGTGGGGGACTATCCATCTGGGTTAAAATTAGTGCAGATGTTAAAGCCGAACCGCTGGAAACATATGACAGGAGCTTCCAGGCATTGCTTTACACCAGTAGAATAAGAATATGTTTAATACATTTTTATAATAATGATTTTAAAACACATCCTAATATGAATTTTATAAGGCTGTTCAATTTTATTGATAATATTACAGAAAGACAAAAATGTGGTAAACTTGATGGGATATGTTTAGGAGGGGATTTTAATGCACACATTCACTGTCAAACCCCTCGTTGTAAAAGAGGTGAAGAACTGACTAATCACCTGGCCACAAGGGACCTAACCAATGTAATGGAAAAGGTAAATACCACTGAAAATAAATGTCCCGTGGCTACCTATGTCGGGCATGGGAGTGCATCCACAATTGATTACGTATTTATAACCTCCCCGCTCGTGGATCTTCTATCAGAGGCCATAGTCGCTAGGACTGTACATAGCGACCACCACCCGATTTTATCTAGTTTCAAATCTATTAAAAAAAAGGCGAAACAGACAGAAATAGGGGCTAAAAACTTAGTCGCGTCGACAGACAAACTGAGGGTGGTCTGGAAGGGGATTGATAACAAGGGGGTGTTAGCTCGTGTTATAAAATCTCACCCCCGATTAGTATCCACCTGTCTATCATCTGACTGCCCTGGTCACGCGATTGTGGAAGCATTTACGGAGCTGTGTAAGACCATCAAAAAGGAGATATCAAAGCCAGCTTTAGTTAATACTAATACTAACCCTAGATGGTTTGATAACTCCTGCTCCAAAGCAAATAGAGAATTGAGAGCCGCCCTAAAAGCCGACCCACCTGATCAGTTGTTGGTGAGGTCCCTGAGGTCTAGTTATAAACGTACTCTAAAAATACGATCTGAAGAGCTCCTAAAATCCCACTGGGAATCCCTTGTACGCACAGCAGCAACGAAGGATGTTGCTGGGTTTTGGAGCGAGGTTAAGAACCTGAAATCGTTTGGCTCCAACATCACCCCCATAAACTGTAGCATACTAGGGGATGTATGGGTGGAGCATTTTACAAATATCTACATGGCACCGACCCCTATTATGGTAAATTTCCAACCATTTAAGTTCCCGAACATCTCTATAATGGAGGTGGAGGACGCAATTTCTCAAAGTGCAGGAAACAAAGCGCCGGGACCCGATGGATTATCCATTGATCTAATAAAATCAGAGCCTGACTTCTGGTCACCACTATTGTGCAATGTTTTTAATAATTTATCCATTACCTCACTGCCCGATTCCTGGTCCAATAGCACCATCGTACCTATTTTTAAAAAAGGCAATAGACTTGACCCTGCCAGTTATCGCCCAATATCATTAATTGATAATACACTGAAGATTCTGGGCAGGGTCATTTTCAATAAGATCAGTACTTGGGCTGAAGTAAACAAAATTCTACATCCATGCCAGTTAGGTTTTAGAAGTCATGTAGGGACGATGGAGCAGTGCTTAAACTTAAATTCAGTTTTAGATAAATATACCGTAGCTAAAAAATCCCCACTTTATTTGGGTTTTATGGATTTAAGTTCCGCTTTTGATTTTGTTAACCGCTCCCGTCTATGGACAGCCCTGCTGAGATATGGTTTGGACGAACCTTTGGTCCATTTTTTAGCTCATTTACACAGCGATTTAAAATCCCGTGTTCGCATCAACAATGATGGTGAGGTTTCGGGCGAGATTTTAATTGGTAGGGGAGTAAGACAAGGCTGTGTCCTGGCTCCCCTGTTTTTATTTTATATATAAATGAATTGAGCACATCTCTGGGCAACCTAACCATCGACGTCCCGCTCGTCAATGGCAATCCCCTTCCTGTACTTCTCTATGCCGACGATGCGGTACTTATAGGATGTACACCCAATGCACTGCGCACTTTAATCTCAGGCTTCGTTTCTCATATGGCCGACCTCGACTTATGCACAAACTTTAAAAAATCCTACATAATGTCTTGCGGGCCAAAGAAACACAAAATTTGCCATATTATGTCAGGGAATAATGTTCTAAATAGCACTTGCACTTTCCCTTATTTAGGCTTGCTGTTTTCTGACTTTGGATCCTGGCAACCTCATGTTGCCAGAGGGAGGAATAAACTGGGCAAAGCTATTAACACTATAATTACATTACGCCAACCAAAGCATATCGAGGTCATTCCATCACTCTTACAAATTTACAAGACCCAGTGCGTCCCTACAGGAACTTACGGTGCCGAGGTGTGGGGATACTCGAATTGCACCAATATCCAGATAGAAGAAAATAAATTCTGCAGGAAGGCCCTGGGGGGAGTTATTTCGGCACCCTCGTATGTGTGCCATAGAGAATTGAATCTCCTCTATATAGAGGATTTTATAAAATCAAGACCCGCTTTGTTCTGGCCAAAAATTTGGCGTAACCCAGCTGCCTCATTGACCCGTGATATTATTTTAGATTGTCTAAAAAGTGAGCGTGCTAATCACATTCCCTGGCTTAAGGCGGTACAGAAGAGTCTAGTAAGCATAGAAATGGGGCACCTTTTCTTAGCACCTGAAACAATAGACTCTTCGCATAAGAACATAGTAAAAAGGGCCCTATTCGACCTGTACCGAGTGAATAGAGAAAATATTGAATTCGTAAAGCCATCAATCCTCAGGTATATCCCCATTCAAGAACCCTGCGCTAGGCCACACAATATGCCCCAAGGTTATTTGCGCAAGAAACTGGGCAGATGGAATAGGAGCTTGCTGTTTAGTTTCAGGGATGGAAGGATGGAAGTGTGGTAAACTTACTTTGCTTCCCCTTAGGTTATACCCACAACTTGGGGAATTTAGACTGTCCTTGTAACCAGGGTGGAAAGCAAAGTTTGCTGCATTTTACATTGTTTTGTGGCTTTTATGCAAAATATACCAAACACTTCCTAATCCCCTATTTTAGAGTCAGTGCCTTGACCGATTTTAATGAGGCTTTCAGAGTTTTATTGATGTTAAGCACTGACGATGTAATCTTCAGAGTTAGTCACTTTCTTCAAACTGCTGTCCGTTCCCGCGCCTCAATGAATGTGGCCTGATAGGTGTTTGTGACCTTGTACCATCTGCACACCGCACATTCTGCATAATGGGTGCTTATACACCGTATTGTCTCTGGCCTGATAGTCTGTATCATAAATTGCACATTGCTTTTTTGCACAATGGGTGTTCCCTTAGATATGCTTTGATTAATAAGATCTGTTTTACTGTCATTGGGATGACTTTTAATGTTTTATATATATTTAAATGGATGTGTTTTATAGAGCTATCGTTTTTATTCTTTCTCTTATTCCTGATGTAGAACAAAATGAACATGGCCCACTATATTTAGAAGCATCCTTGTATAATCTGAACATTGCTATTTGCACTTATCTGGCTGTTTTGCACATTCGATGTAATTTTTAGTGTGTATAGTGATGAGTGATGCATTTGTATGTACTTTTATGGATGTTTTCAAATTATCCGAATAAAGATCATTTGATTGATTGATTGACTAGATTTTAGTAGATCTGGGTTTGTGAGAAATTGCTTGAGTGTTTGTTCTGTTCTTGCCCAGTTGTGTACTTCCACACAGATAGCAGGAGGAATGTGCTCTGAGATGAAAAGCCCTCTTGTCTTCACATCAACTTGCCAGTGCGAAATATATTTTGTTTACGTTGTCACCTTAATATTGTGCTAAAATAGTGTTCCAGTGGCTGGCTGTACTACAGAAAGTGCCCCGGGGGAGCAATGGGTATTTGCGCGCACTTTGCATGCCCCCGGGGCACTTTGGTATTAGAGAAAGGGCCGCAGACGCTTGTGCAGCCACTTGTTTAATACAGATATCACTGGTGCACATGTAGCACCAGTGCTAGCAAGAGATGACATTCCCTCATTTGCATGCGGGCATGTCCCCATGCAAAAGAGGGATTCACTTTGCCTCTGCGCCCAGCCATCTTACCGACATCCGCGCAGAGGCCCTGTTGGCGTGCCGCCTGAGAGCAGCCCTCTCCGGGGATGAAAGTCTGAGAACATCTTCTACAGTAAATGAAATACAGTAACTCTGAACTATTGGTTTCTTACCGCACGATCAATGTAATGAATATGGAACTCGTCTGTTTAAGGACGCTATAGATCCGGTGGACATGTACGTCTCAAACGGTGCACATTTAGCAAACTGCAGCTTCTGCCTAATAGACATTTCTGAGCTCGGAACAAAGATTTTTTTCCTCATCTCTGAAGAAAATCAATCAGATTGCGTGCCCAATAAATGAATGCTGCAATTGTATACAAGTAGTTCAAAGGCTCCTGAAGGTGATGTCGATAGTTGCTGGAGTGTAACTAGTTTGGCAGCGCAGCCTTTAATCCATCCTCGCTTCGGTGGGTGATGATAATGGATTAATGTGTATAATCACCTATTCTGAAAGTGCTGCCACGGTCACTCAATGTGATTTCTGCTAAAGCTACTGAGGATCTGTCCACAGATCCAATTGTTACCTTTGGCTGCTGGTCCAGCCCCATCATTAGATCACACAATAGCAAGCGAGAGTCAGACATATCGACGGTCATTTTTACTAATTTTCATTATTAGTATAGGATTCCATTTAAAATGCAAACATCCTAATTGGAAAGGTGCCTTCAGCTCAGCTAAACTTGTACTAGTTCTATTTCATATGTTAGCATCATTTCTGTCAAGTTCATTTTTTTCACTATGTTTGAGGTTACACTGTGGCCCTGATTACGAGTTACACACAGGTTGGGATTAGGAGTTGGTAGGATGCCTTAAATACTTTTGTTAAATTTGGAAAAGTCAAAACTGCTGAGATTTAACAAGGGAAAAGCATGCATTATTTACCATTTCAGACAGATTTTGGGGCATTAAACAGGAAAATCTGCATGTTATTCCCCACCATCTCCTAATTTGTGTTATTTATCGCACCTGATAAATAAAGTAAACATGGTATAGTCAGGGCTTTGAGTGGGATGAACAAACTTTGGGGTCTCCCAAAGGGGTGTGACCAATGTAATTAGGGCGTGGCTTAAAGCCATAAGCTAAAAATCTTTGCTTAGCATACTGTGCTGCCCGACTGGTATTTTGCTTCTTCTGTCATGGCATCCAGATATATAATTCAAGAAGTAACATTAAACCTGCAACAAGTAAGGGCTATTGGCTTTGTCAATGGTTGTTAGTTGCATATTATAAATAAGCAAAACTATGGCTTTGTTGTATAGAATATTGGAAATGCTTCAGTTCTGGCATGATGAGGTTATGAAAGAATTATAACGAGTCTCTTTCAAGATACATCAGAGGCAGTGAAGAGTGGCATTGCTGCAGAGTTAAGATTATTTTTTCTCACTCTGAGGCTAGATGCAAAAATTCAGAGCCCTATAGGGACCCATCTCAGCACCTTCCATTTTAGAACTGCCGGTGCTGAGCATCGTCAGGACCTGGCCCACTTAAAGCCCTGGGTATAGTTATTTATCATATGCGAAAAATTCCACCTAAACTCGTAATCAGCATCTTAGAAGGATCCGTTTCAGGTTTATGTGGTAGCATCTAAAATTTAAAAAACATGGGGTGAATAATATTTGTCTTCTGAAGGAAATTGATCTTCCTAGGCTGTTTAATTATTTATTATTTATTATTTTAATTTATAGGGCGCAACAGCTACCCAAAAAGGGTTTCCCGGCGCCAAGCGGACTAGGTGTAGCTAATAGAAGGCAGTAATAGAAGGAGTTACTGGTTAAATAACCAGGTCTTGAGTGATCTGCGGAAGCGTGTGTAAACAGTCTCTTTGCGTATGGCGAGAGGAAGGGTGTTCCACAGTGATGGACCTAGGTAAGTGAAAGATCTTCCCCCCATCCTGGATAGTTTGAACCTAGGTACTGTGAAATATCCGAGAGTGGTAGATCGTAGATGGCGAGTGGGGGCATAGGGACGGACAAGAGAGTTAAGACACTGTGATGCCATTCCCATTTTGATCTTGAACATATAGCTCAGGGTTTTAAACTTAATGCGGGTCTCCACCCTGAGCCAGTGTAGGTTACGGAGGTAGCCAGATATCGGGGTGGCTTTGGGAACCTTGCAAAGTAATCTTGCTGCAGTGTTCTGTACTAACTGCAGTCTTCGAGTCACTGCTTAGTTTGAGCCAAGGTAAAGGATGTTTCCATAGTCCAGCTGAGAGGTGATGAGGGCATGGCCCACTGTTTTCTGGGTGTCATCTGGGAGCATCCAGATGATCTTCCTGAGCCGTTTCAAGATGGTAAAGCAGATAGCTGTGACCTTTACTGCCTGATGGTGCATGGTTAGAGAGCCATCGATAGTTATCCCCAAATTACGGACATGACTGGAGGGTTTTGGGAGGGCGCCCATCTCAGCAGGCCAATGTAGTGGGCCCCACAGATCTTTATTTTTGCCTATGATGAGGACTTCCGTCTTATCACCATTTAATTTCAGGTGATTGCGGTTCATCCATGTACCAATTTTCCCTAGGCCTGTCTGAAGAAGGGATTTCGAGCCGGGGTCAGTACTGGAGAGGGAAAAGATGATCTGGGAATCATCTGCACATGTAAAAAGAGTTAGGCCTGCTTGTTCTGCTATGTCTGCTAGAGGCCTAACATATAAATTGAAAAGAAGAGGACTAAGGATGGAGCCCTGGGGCACACCATAGGGTGATGGGTAAATGTTGGAAGTGTCTGTGACAGAAAAGATCTGGAAAGTGCGGTCGGTTAAAAAATAAGTAATCCAGTCCAAGGCTGAGCCACAGATGCCCAAAGACTTCAGCGTGTTGATTAGGACTGAATGGGAGATAGTGTTGAATGCCACACTAAGGTCTAACAGTATCAGTGCGACTGTGTCCCCAGTGTCGAGATGATGGCGCAACTTCTCTGTGACCCCCAACAGTGTGGTTTCCGTGGCGAATCCGGTTCAAAAGCCGGATTGAGAGGGGTGGAGGATTTTGTGTGTTTCGACAAACTGAGAGAGATGGGATTGAATGTATCTCTCAAGAATTTTGGAGAAGGCAGGCAGGAGTGAGATGGGCCTATAAACATCTGTTATTCAGCGCCAAGATACCCGTAGTGGTGAACGTGCGCTTTACAAATACACGTGTTATGTTATGTTATGTTATAATTAGAGAGGACACTAGGGTTGGCAGAGGGCTTTTTCAGGAGAGGGGTTACCATGGCGTGTTTCCAATGCCCAGGGACTGTGGATTCGAGCAGGGAAGAATTTAGAGCATTCAGGATGACGGACAGATGAGAGAGGTCCAGCTGTTTTAGTGTGGAGATTGGCAGGGGATCCTTCGGGGAACCGGATTTGCCCTTTCCAAGGATGGTTTTTAAGGAGTCTAGGTCAAGAGGGGGCAAAGAGACTAGCTGTGGAACCGTTTGGGGAGGGACAGTGAGGTGTGGTAAGGGTAAGGTCTGGGGTAAGATGATGGATTGAGACTGTGGGGTTTTGCTTATATGTGAGTTAGCAATTTCAAAATAAATGTTCTCTATTTTTTGCGTGAAAAATTGGGCAAGATCATCACATTGACGTTTAGTTAAAGGCAGAGGTTTTGCTAGTGTCTCAGAGCTGGCAAGCTCTTTAACTAGGCCAAAAAGTGTTCTTGAACAGTTAGTGGCATCCGAGATGGTTTTGGAGACAAAGCTAGCCCTAGCGGAGTTACAGTTATTGTGGTATAATTTTAATGCTTTTTTGTAGACAACTTTGGAATCAGGTGTGTAGTCTCTCCTCCATCTCCGTTCCAAGGCTTTACATTTAGATTTCTCAGCCTTTAGAGCTTTGTTAAACTAAGGGGCTGGAGGTCGGTGGTTATTTATTTTTTTATTTTTGAGGGGTAGGCAAGAGTCAAGAGCATCTAAAAGCCAATCGTATATGTTTCCTGAATGTACGTCAACCGTAGAATCAGATGTGGGTGGGTTGGCGCATAAGAGCTTGTAGAGGACACCTATATTCAGTTGTTTCCAGTCTCTTTTGGGGACCTTGAGGGAAGGGAAAAAAGGGGTAGGGGAGGAAAGGGGCGTTAGGCAGAATTTGGATATAAAGTGATCTGACCAGCATATGGGTGTTGCCGGGGCACAGTGGATGTGAGGAAGGCTCAAAAAGATGGGGTCAAGCAGGTGGCCGACACTATGAGTGGGGCCTGTATTTAGTAGGTTAATATTCAAAGCTGCGAGGTCAGAAATGAAGTTGCTGCAGGTAGAATTAAGGGGATCATCAAGATGTAGGTTTAGGTCGCCAAGGACTGAGAAATTCTTGGAATTTAAAAGGAAAGGGGTTCAGTGTTTTTTTCATGTTTGCCCTTCTCCTGCAGATTGCAGTCCAGCTAACAGTCCTTAGGCAAGTGTGCTCAAACATAATGCATTCCTTTCATAGTGAAAGCTGTGCTGCAGTGGGGCTGGGCTGAATTCCAGTCAGGATATTAGGTTGAAATGGATAAAGGAGGGGTGTGGCTTAGCGCGCAATCAAGATGGCTGTGCTTTCGTGAGCTCCGTCGGACCATCGTTGCAGACGATTTGAGTACGATGCTGTTTGGGTGATTTTTATTCACCAACGAATAGCATTGTGCGGCGGAACAACTATGGAGCATTTGGGAGAGCTTGTAGAAGACTTGGAGAGCTTCCCTGTGTGAAACGCTGATCGGTGGCTTTTTCTTCACGACGGGTCCTCAAAATGGCAGTCGGCACAGAGGTTTCGTGGTTACACGGACTGAGGATATAAAACCATTTGGCCCACCTGCTTGGACCTCAGTCTCATTTCCTCTGCGCAGTATGAGGTATTGTCATGTCCTATTTCATACCTCTATTTATCCGGTCCGGAGACTTCTGGAGGGTCAATATTATATTTTGTCAGCATTCTCGCTAAAATGGCAGCCGCTCACAGGATTTTTCTGAAAGTTATAGTACTTCATTAGTGCCTTATTACTCAGCTGCAAAAAGAACTATTGATGCACAGAATTCAGAACAATGTCATACATTCACCCAAGAACAGAGATCTGGGCCTAAATCCATCATTTTCGTTGCTCACCATTCCATTCCAGTTTGGATCCAGCCATATGCAAATCAGTCTTGACCCTGTGCCAAAGGGGAACAGTCCAGCCCGAACTGCCAGGCCAGGTCCTCCCAGGACTGGAAACAAGCATCCTAGGACCGGTTTCGGGGTTTCACCCCTCTTCAGCCAGTATAGCTTGATTCAAGTGGCAGGGAGAGCACAGGACTCACGTCTGAGCATACCTGTCCCACTCGGGGTGACAAATGCAAAAAGAACTATTGATGGACAGAATGCAGAACAATGTCATACATTCACCCCAGTACAGAGATCTGAGCCTAAATCCATCATTTTTGTTGCTCACCATGCCATTCCAGTTTGGACCCAGCCATATGCAAATCAGTCTTGACCCTGTGCCCAATGGGAACAGTCCAGCCCGAACTGCCAGGCCAGGTGCTCCCTGGACTGGAAACAAGCATCCTAGGACCGGTTTCGGGGTTTCAACCCTCTTCAGCCAGGATGGCTTGATTCCAGTGGCATAAAGAGCACGAGACTCACATCTGAGCATGTGCAACATTCCGTCCATCATCTTGTGTGTTTTGCTGTTCGCCCCATGTGGGAAGGGTATGCCCAGACGTGGGTACCGTGCTCACTACGCCACTGGAGTCAAGCTATCCTGGCTGAAGAGGGGTGAAGCCCCGAAACCGGTCCCAGGATGCTTGATTCCGGTCCAGGGAAGACATGACTTGGCAGTTCGGGCTGGACTTTTCCCATGAGGCACAGGGTCAAGACTGATTTGCATATGGCCATGTCTGAACTGGGATGGCGTGGTGGGCAAAATAACGATGGATTAAACCCAGATCTGTGACTGGGTGTGAATGTTTTGTCAATGTGCAACATTCCGTCTATCATCTTGTGTTTATTACTCAGCTGGCTGCGCTTCACTGGTGCTATAATATCATATAAACAACATGAATTTTGTTTTATTTTAAGCTTCTGGAGCCTGTCCTGATTTTTGCTGGCTGTGCAGTGTCTACTCAATTTCGCTCTCTATATTTAAACGTTGGCCGGCCTTCTAAGGTGTGTCACCCGCCTGTTAAAGGATTGTCGTCAAGAGTCATCCTTCCTTGGATTATTGTCTCTGGCACGTGGGCTGTGTAAGGCTCTCACATTTTCGGGTCCACAATTTATTATCTATTTTTTTGTTCTTTCATACTGATCTATTTGTAAAAGGAACATTCCTTTGTTTTTGTTGAACTGACACGTATTGTATAGTCGTTTTGGTCTTTGGCCTCTCAAGCATTAATACTCTGTTGTCTCCTCAGTAATTTTTACACTACGCTGTGCTCTTTTGCTTTATGCAACATCCACACACTTGCAGTCTGTTTGTGTAGCTACTGCATTTGTTTCCAATGAAGGAAGGCTTCTACTCAAACTTAATTTTGTGCATGATATACCACAAAGTACCAAAACGAACACAGACTTGCTTCAAGTTGAGGTGGCGGCAATTCGGAATGACCTCGAGAATCTTTCTTTGCATGTCTCCAGTGTCGAGGTACGAATACGTAATGTGGAGGACTTTAAAATAAGCAAGCTAAACACGTTCAAAGTTTGGAGAGTTCAATGGCCTCATTAAGAAGAGACCTAACTAAACAGGAAGACAGAATCGCAGAAGTAACCTGCATATTTTTGGATTACCGAAAGACTGTGAGAAATCAGCTCCTTCAGTGTTGGACTTTTTGCTTACTTGGCTCCCAAAAGTTCTGAATATTTCATTCCACAAAGATTTTGAAATAGAACGAGCTCATCAAGTTCCGACTTTTAAGCCTAAACATTGTCTTCTCCAAGACCGTTTATTTTTATACCTCTGCGACATCAACATACTGAGCAAATTTTGGCTCAAATGAGGAAGATTAAAACAATACAATGGGAAGGTCATAGAATATCAATATCACAAGACTTTGCCAGAGATACAGTCATTCGTCGTAAAGATTTTCTGAATCTAGGCAGAAGACTCATTGATATGAATATTTAAGTTTCATTCGCAGGTCCTTCAAGGTTCAGAATAAC
Organism: Triturus cristatus; assembly: GCF_964204655.1. Taxonomy (NCBI): domain Eukaryota; kingdom Metazoa; phylum Chordata; class Amphibia; order Caudata; family Salamandridae; genus Triturus; species Triturus cristatus. The sequence goes on along the minus strand of NC_140585.1, from coordinate 578,681,615 downwards.
TTTCGAAGGTCGTACACAGATTTTTTTATGAACCTTCTGAGCTTTCATCATTTTTAGACAATCATTCTGAATCACAGATGGATTCTGACTCTATCCCTGGTACTTCTCGTCTTCAATGATCTTCATTTTCTGACAAGATGGTTCCCTACTTTTTGTGGCTGGCCTTATTGTGTGTAATTATTATTGCTTTTTTAGGTTCTTCTGAGAAAGGTAACTAAGCATTGTAAGATTGTTACTGTTATAATAGCTGTTCTTTATTAACTCATTTTCCTGTTTACGTTCTTTTTGCTTATTGCTGGTTTTATCTCGGCGCTATTTTGTTAAGTATAGCCGGTTCATGTGTCCTTATTTTTCTCCTTCTCCCTATCCTTCTTGTCGTATTGTTTTACGTTTCTGACTTACTCCAATGTTGTACCTATTTCCTGCTTGCTCCTTCTTGTTTCGGTGGACATTTATCTTAACCCATGTTGTTGTTGTCCTTTTTTCCTATACTAGCATTCTAGTTATATGTTTTTTTCTTAGCTTATATTAATCACTACCTTTAGGATAAAGTAAGTATCTCTTCTTTTACCTCCCTTTACTTGATCACTTTTTATACAAGTCCTTTCTACATTGCTCATTTATTGTGTTTTCTGTCTGACTCCATGCTGCTCTTTTCTGTTGGTGTTAAGATTTGGATTTTCTTCCCATTTGTACTTCTGTCCACTAGTGCATTTTATAAGCTGTTGTATACATTTTGTTCTGTATATTTACATTTTTATCTATGTACCTGTGTGGAATTTCATTCCTTTTCTTTCATTAGATACGTTTTCCAAGTTATGAATAACTCCTACTGTAGAACACACTATCTACTTCTTAAACTCACAAACTTCTTTAAATTTGTCATTTTATTCATGAATGTTATCAATGCTGTAGTGTCTAGTAATATTTCTCTATATGCTGGTTGTTACCTAATAAATTAGTTTATAATGTTTTAAACTGATCTTTTGATGTTTGATACTGATATTTATAGTGCCACAGATTGATATTTATTATAATATATATTACTATTGATTATGCCTTAGACTGTTATTTATATTGTCTTATATTGTTATGCTTAATTCCCTTACTGGATATATTTATGATTTTATTTTCTCATTTTTCTACTTAAGATATAATAATAGGTTTATTTATGAGCTAATATGTTATATATTTTATGGATCTTGCTATTTATTTTTATTGATGGATTATTGATAGTATAGAACACATTGATACTTATGCACTTATTCTGTTGCGCAATGAAATTGCTTATTGTTGAGCTGTCTGCATCGTGATTGATGGCCTCTATTGTTGCTCTTACACGTTTTCTGTTTCCCCATGCAAATTGTCTGTTACAGACATCCCCTGGTGGGGCTTCTCTTTTTTACTGTTTCCTCTTTTTTTTTAGTTCTTTTGTTCTTTCTTTTGTTCTTTCTAGTCTTTTCTTCCTTTCCTCCTATCTGCTTTGGTATATTTTGTAGCTTTACTTTTACCCTTATACTTGATGTTCTTTGGTTTTCCCCTTATCTTCTTGACTAGCTATTTTTATTTATGTTGTTTTACAATTATCTATGTGTGGTTTAAATGTAATTCCACTTAATGTTCGTGGGCCGAATCACCCTGTTAAAAGAGCCAAGATTTTAGACTATTGCAAAAGTGTATCTGGTTTATCTGGTTTATCTACTTCAAGAGACTAAGATTGCTTTTAAATAAGCTCTTCTTATGAGGAAGGAGTGGGTTCTCGATGTCGATTGCTCTGAAGCCTCTGGTTAAAAAAAAGGGGTGGTTACTCTGATTTCCAAAAACTCTGGTTTACTTGTTGTTACTGCTGAGCATGATAACAATGGCAGATGGCTACTCACTTGTTTGTCTAATGGTTCAGATGACTTATATATTATACATTTATATGCTCCTAACATCGATAATCCTCTTTTTTGGTGTTCTATAAATAGAAAACTTTCTGATATTCCTCAGAATGCTAGAACAATCACTGGTGGGGACTTTAATTTACCCTTGGATCCTATTTGAGATAGACATTCTGCTTTAAAATTTTGTCCTCCTAGGTCGCATAAGCACATGCTCAATATGTATTCAGCTCACCAGCTTGTCAGTGCTTGGATATTGCATAATTCTACAGGTAGTGATTTCACGTTTTTCTCTTCTCCTCATTCCAGCTTCTCTTGTATCGATTATCTTTTAGTGGATTCCACTCTTCAAAAACATATTATTAATGTTATGATCCATCCAAAAGTCGTCTCAGATCACGCAGTTGTTTCTTTGACTATCATCAATCTTACGGATGCGAGAGGCCCCCGTAGTTGGCGTCTTAATACTGAAATTCTGGACGATACGGATGAAGTTAAAGAGCTCAATGAGGAGATTAATATTTTTTTCAAAGATAATGAGTCCTCGGTAAACTCCCCAGAAGTCCTTTGGGATGCTTTTAAATGCACTATTCAAGGTTATATTATATAAAAACAAAATCAAAAAGAAACAGGGACATCAGAGAGTCGTTGCAGTCTTTCGAAGGCGAGATCAAACGTAAAGAGGTACTATATAGATGCTCTAATGGTAAGGCTCTTCAACAGGATATCAAGCATTTAAAATATTCTTTCAATTCTATTGTCACTAAAAGAGCTTATATCGTTGTTCATGCTCAGAAGTCGTGGCATTTGCTATTAAGAAATAGAGCTGTTAAATTATTGGCTACCACCTTAAAATATCAAAATTCAAATAATAAGACTACTCAGATCTCTCATTTTAACGATAAAAATTGTTCAAAGAAATTCCATACTAAAGAAATACTTCATGTCTTCAGGGATTTTTATGAAAAATTGTACACTCCTAAAGATCAATGTATCATATCTGCTTGTCAGCAGTTCTTGAATTCGATTCCTACTAATACTATACCGCATTCTGATATGGTCGACTTGGGGAAATCTATTGAGTCTGACCAGATAATTCAAGCTATTAAGGCTACTTGGTCAGGGAAGGCTCCAGGGGGCTTTTTATAAAATATTTTCTTCCTCAATAATCAAATATCTTAAGGATCTTTTTGATCATTTTGTCACCTCTGGCAAGGTTTCTGGTGCAGCTGCTGAGGCTACTATTGTCGTGATTCCGAAAGATGGCAAAGATCATTCTGACCCCAAAAATGTCCGTCCAATCTCCCTATTAAATATGGAAGCTAAAATGTTTGCCAAGATTTTGGCTAAGCACCTAGAAGCTCATATTCCTAGTCTTATTCATGAGTCCCAAACTGGTTTCGTTAAAGGGAGACTCGCCAGTGATATAATTCAAACTTTTTGTCACGTTTAAAAAAAAGCAAAACTTTCTGAATTTCCTTCGGCGGCAATCACTCTTGATACCCGAAAAGGCTTTCGATAAAGCCTCTTGGCCTTTTTTACAAGTGGTGTGACAATCTCATAGACTCGGTGATCCCTTTATTAACATGGCAATGTCTCTCTAGTTGCAGCCAAAGGCTAACATCAGAGTTAATGGGGTGACTCTGGATTTAAATGGCAATTGACTCGTTTTAAATACTTAGTAATTTGGTTTTGTAAGAACCTCTCAGTTACTATTTCTTATAACGAATCCCTCATCAGAGCTAAAGTGAAGGATCTGTTGCCCACCTAGTCTCCTAAATATATCTCCTGGTGGGGAAGATTACAAACTCTTAAGATGATGATTGTGAATTTCTTATCTTCCATGCTACCTACAAAGCTTTCCCCTTCTTTCTTCCATGAGATTGACTCACTCACTTCAAATTTTTTGTGGAATGACAAGAGAACCAGAATTGCCTATAAATACCTTAGAAAACCGCTTGTCCTGTGTGGTTGTAATTCCCCAGATTGGAAATTGCACCAAATCTCCTTTTCAGCATCTCAAGGTGCTCCCTGGTTCTTACCCGATTCCCAGCATAGTCCCCCTTACATTTATATTGAGCGAGAGTTGTGTACTCCTTTTTCTATTCCCTCCTTTCTCACTGCTTCTCAGCTCGTTTTTGGTCATTCCCCTCGTATTTTATTGGATACGATTAATGCTCTGAAATATATTGACAAAAGATTGTCTAAACCTATTCACAAATGAAGGTGGTCCTCGTTATGGTACAACCCCAAAATTGTTACTAATATTGATCCTGCTATGGTTTCTTCGTGGGCTGCAAGAGGTTTTAGATTGGTAAAAGATCTTTATGATTCTAATCACGATCCTCTACCATTCTCTTTTTTAGCTAGGGAATATAATCTTAATAACACAGATTTTTACTCTTTTTTGAAAATAAGGGTTGCACTTTCTAAAGCTTCCTTTTCTACAGATTCTACTATTGTTTCACTTCTTTGTATGTGGTCCCGCTCAGGACACACTGCATCGAAAATGTATAAAAACATTTATCTGCTCCACTTCCTTCACAGTCTACAATCACATATGATAAATGGTCTCATCATATTGAAAATAATTGTTATAAACATATCTCACACAAGTCCTGGCAATTAATTGGGAAGCTATCCATGCACAATAAGATTGCTCCTTCTCTTATTCAGTCTAAATTCTTTACATTAAATCTCCTTCATTGGACCCCTGCTCGCTTACACAAATTGAAACTGCGGGATATTGATCTTTGTTGGAATTGTAACTTAGAACCAGGTACTCATCAACATATGTTTTTTTAGTGTAAGTTATTGCAGTCCTTTTGGGGGTCGATAAGGAAACACTTATCAGTAATTTTTAATATATCTTTAGAACTTTCTTTACCTCTGATCTTATTAGGCCAATGGTCTACAGTTATTCCGTTACCTCTTGACAATATAGATAAGGAGCTATTGGATTTATTTATATCCATTGCTGTTTAAGTGATATTAGCAGAATGGAAGTCTTTTAATCTTCTATCTTATCATACTTGGTGGGCTTGGATATCATATCTTCGTGGAGCTTATACTTTTGTTGAGGAGAAACATTATTCACCTGCCTTTTCTAGCAATGTTTGGCGATCACTGGACAATTATATGAATCTGTCCTCACATGGGTTGGTAGCTCAATTTGCTTTTGACTCTACGTTTTAAGTTATTTTCTGTATTGAAGCGGATGTTCCCTCCTCTTCTTTTCTTCTTTTTCCTTTCTTTACTTTTTTCTGTCTTTTATTTTTCTTCTTGGCTTTCTTCTGTTATATAATCCTATTTACTAAGAAATATGTTTTACTTATGCTCTCAACATGATACTTAAGCTGGTGATTTTGTTTAATCCATCTGTCTGGGTTTTGTAATATTATCTGTTTCGATTTATAACATATAATATTTGCTATTTATACATTTTGTTTTTTCTTGACTGAATATTGTTATGTTCATAATGCCTTTTATCCCAGCTCATTAACTCTTTATATAAAATCTATTTTTCTTATTGATTCTGTAATTTTTCGATTTTAAACTAATATTTATTTCATAATTATTTGTTGTATTGCACTATATTATAAATGCATTTTTTCTTTTAAATACCAATAAAATAGTTGAGCACGAAATGGGGAAAGGAGTACAACATTTAATAACTAACCTGTCTAGCACCGTGCCCAGCAGGATACATATCTGTGAGCTATAGGGCGTGGTTTAGGATACTTTTCGCTACTTAAATCATCTGATGTGACCAGTCCAGGTTTAGCATAAACACGGAGACCCTGTTCGGTCCTTTATTTCTCTTGGTTTTGGAGCATTGCCATTCAGGCATATGTTATTCAGGGAGGCTTTTCTCATGCTAATGAAATCTCGTGGAGTCCTTGTCGGGTGCAGTTTTGACTTTGTCCCATTAAACTGATCTGAGCTCAGGAAGAATACTAACTCTAAACAGTGCGATTCTTCACTAGCCTCAACTACACTTTTTTTTGAACAGTGGTCTATATTTCTTTGGTTGTTAACAACACTTATTCTTTGTTTAACGCTTTTACCATATCAAAGAAACTAATAATTTTTTCTCCATTTTTCTGCTATGTTTTATTTTACCTGTGTATGAACATTTATATTTTTTATTTCTTTAGCTGTGTTGTTACTGTGTTACCTATCTTTTTGTTGCTGGGAAGAGCTTTGCTGCTAATTATTTACCATTTTATATTTCATCATATGGTCCTGAACCGAGTGTCAGGATGGGGCGGGGCTTGCTGAGTGGCAGAAGGAAGGAGTGGTTGGCAGAGGACTGCCAGTGCACTGTTTAAAGTGAGTATGTCTCTTTGGCCGCACGTCTTGTGAAGGCCAGCCAGACATGTGCACTTTAATCCTCTCAACCCAGCTGTCTTAGACAGCTGGATAGAGAGCAAGTGCAGGTCTCCAGTGCGCTGGCGAGCGCCATGAAAGGCAGCTCCCTACAATCATGGCGCTGCCCTTATGTTGGTTAACGTGAACGCCCTCACAATGTCCCCACTGTATTTATACGACAGTTGGCAGAAATATGTCTGAAATACAATTTCTTAACCTTCAATGGATCCCAATTTGTGCAAATCAAAGGAGCTGCAATGGGATGTCCATTTGCACCGGAAATGGCCATTATGTTTATGGCCCTATTCGAAGACAGGTGGATATATATACCAACAACCCATATGACGGCCACATTAAAAAGTGGCATCGGTATATTGACGATGTGTTTATGCTTTGGCGTGGATCAAAAGAACAACTCTTGGAATTTTTCAACTGGATTAATCACAGAAATAGCGATATCCAATTTACGCTGAATTACAACAAAATTGAGATGAACTTTCTAGATCTAATGATAAGACATGAAGAAGTGAGTATATACACAACCTTGTACAAGAAGGAAACAGATAGAAACACCATACTTCACTTCTCCAGCTTCCATCTACCTAACCTTCGAGAAAATTTGCCCTTCAGTCAGTTCTTGAGAATAAAACGTAACTGTATGAAGAAGGAAGATTATTTCGAAAATGCAAATGCCCTCATGGGTAAACTAATTGCCAGAAAATATCCAAAGAAGCTCTTGAAAAGAGCCATGAAGAGAGCATGGTATATTCCAAGAGAAACACTGTTAACACCCAAAGCATGAGAGGATGACCTTCCCCTTGTCTGCGTTACCACTTTTTCAGGCTGCACCAACGACATGAAGAAAATAGTACGAAAAAATTGGTCTACCGTGAAAGCCTTGGTACCTCTACAAAACCTTCCAATTTTTGCACTTAAGAAAAACAAAAGCCTAAAAGACAAATTAGTGCATGCGAATACAGAAAAGAAGAAAACCACTCAACCAATTCGTGCTTTGTTAACTCTACCGCCGATTAGAGGTCATCGAAAATGTGGGAACTGTTCTTCCGGCGAAACTACTATAGAAGGCTCCCTATTCACCTATGGAAACAAATTTGTAAAGCATGAATCATTTATGAATTGCAATACGCATAATGTAATTTATGGCGCTATCTGCCCTTGTCTGAAAGTTTACGTTGGCAAAACAACTCAAGCCATTAAAACACGTATGACTCAACATCGTTCTAGAATTCGATGTAAAATCATCAGTGCACCTATGGTCTCACATTGTCTTGAATACCAGCACAGTCCCAGTGATATCAAATGGACTGTGCTTAAACATGTGTCTGGTGGTAACGTTGATAGCCTTCTGTTTAGATTTGAAGCTAAAACTATAATGTATTTGAATACAATTGACAGTGGCCTAAATGAACTCAGTGAGATCAACCACTGGGTATGAGCTTTGCTTCTATTCAGTTCCTCTTTCTGTCCTGGCCGATCCATTAGCAATTTATGTGCGAGGCTAAATATACTTGTGGATCTTCTTGTTCCTATCACTTTAAATGTTTACTAGCTCCATCAGGTGCAATGTAGAAATGAGGGGATACACTGTGCTTAAATGATCATTTCACCTATCTGCCGTTTTTGAAAATTTTCATTAGGTTTCATGCCACCAATGCTGCACAGCTTTCGTTTCAATCAACGTGCTTGCATAATCATATTAAGTAAGCAGGGAGATTCTAACGCACGCTGTAACAAAACAATACCTCACGGCAACAGCGTCCATCCCCATAGCAACCCAGGGGACCTACGTCATGTTTCTGTAGCCCCTCCCCGTGGTTTGAGAATCCGGAAGTACTTTGCCGACCTTCCCAACGTTTCTTTTCAGCAACGCCCGGTTCGCGTTTAAACCAAAGGCGGTAACCGAAGCAGCCGTTCATTGACTGCATTCAAGTTTGGGGAATACAAGCATAGACGCCCCGTGCCTTCCCCGTTTGACAAGAGCACGCAGCTGTAATCCAGTTGGTGCTCCAGATTGAGAGACAGGATATTTACTATCCCTCCGTAACGAAAAGGTAACAACTATGTCTTCTCTTTTCTCATGGTCACCCCACACAGGGTTTAACTAAGGCAACCATTATTGATTTCAGCATGCGAACACGTCGAATGGGTGGTCGGCCTCACAACGTCCCCAACGTTAGAGAGTTGTACTAATGTAACAATATAATATATAGTTCCCGGTAAGCCCTGATAACGATGCTGTTGGAGCTTGCGTCTACCAAAACACTGCGCGTTCACTATAATATTTCAAACAATCCATTTTTTGTCACCACGCGCTGCTTCTTTTCACCACCATTTCCCCCAATTCAAGACACCCGCGGGTGTAAGCACGATGGGCTTAATAATTAAACCTTTTTGTTAAAATTTAAAATTCAATCTCCAACCTTTGAATATAGCAAGCAAGACTTGTAATGCGATCTCCGATAGTGAACAGATTTTCCCCTCTTTTCAGCCTAAAAGACTCTGCTCCGACTAAGGAAGCTACGGATTCTGACACTTATTTACCACTGTGATGGTAGGTAAGTTAGAGTGTTGCAAATATATACACTTTTTCACTTGTAAATATTCCTCACCCTTAAAAATTAAAAAAAAACCGTTCTGATTAGTATTCGTGTGTTTTATAAATAGATATCACGAGTCCTTCGTAGAAATATATCCACCCTTATGAAGACCTCTGAGATAAGAAGCGCCACGCAGAAGGTCGAAACGCGTTGGTAAATTTCCGGCGGAGGCGAGCCTCAAAGAACCCAGAACGAACTAATGTCAAATTATTTTTGACGACGAAAAAATCCCATTCAAATATAGGGCTCTGGAATTGGTTTCTAGATTAAGAGGTGACCTCCCCCCTTTTTTGGCATCAAACAAAGATTTTTGTATTGTGAGGACTCTATGCCAAAGAGTCCCCGTACCTTTATTTAAAGAAAAACGTAGGACCTCCCTTCACATGTACACAAACCCACCGAGCTTGATCGGTATAATTGTATAAGAACCGTTTATTTGTTTGCTTATATTGTGTCTATTTGTGAGTTTGTACAGATGTAATTTATTGTACTTTTTCTTGTGCTGCGATTATTGTTATAGATGTATGTCAAATTGTTTGAAATACTCACTTAATGTCCAAGTCGGTTTTGCATAGGAACAACAAGTCTTGATGAAGTATTAAAAACAGTTTTGCTCTGCATTCAATTGCCTTCCAGGGATAAATAAAAAATCCAACTGGCAAGTACAAATACGTTATGCTACATGTTATGTTACAGGGAATTTGTTAAGCGCGCGTTCACCAAACAGTTTCTTGGGGCTAGGAGAAACAAGAGGCGGCAGAAGGACAAGGGCTAGTTGTCATAGGCCTGAGATAATAGCCAAGTCTTCAGTAGTTTCCTGAATGAGGCATAGGTGGTGGCTGTTCTTATCTCCAGAGGAAGTGAGTTCCAGAACTGCGGTGCCAATACTCCAAAACGAGCACCGCCCAATTTTTTGCGTTTAAAGGTATGGATGACTAGCAAGTTTTGGTGAATAGACCGGAGGAAGCGGTTGGGGACATAGCGTATGATTTTTGATGAGATGAAAGCTGGCGAGTTTCCGTACAGAGATTTGAAGATGGTGCAACCCAGTTTGAAAAGACCTCGTTTGGCCACTGGCAGCCAGTGAAGGTCCTTCATTAGAGGCTGAGTATGGTGGCATCTAGGCTGAAGAAAAATCAGTCTGGCAGCCTGGTTCTGGACAAGTTGGAGGCGCCTAAGCTGATATGTTGGGATGCCTACGTAGAGACAGTTGGAAAAGTCCAGTCGGGAAATGACCAGGGCTAAGATTACTTAGGTCAAGGCTTCTTGAGATAGGAATCTGCTAATTTTCTTGATTCGGCGCAGTTGGAAGGAGCCGGCTGAGACCACTGAGCTGATCTGGGCCTTCATCGAGAGGTCGTTGCTGACCAGTATTCCAAGGCTCTTGGCGGAGCTGACTGGGGTAGGGGGGTTGCCCAAGTAGGATGGTCAGAAGTTGGAGTTCCAGGGGTTTGCAGGGCCACCCGTGAGAATTAACTCCGTTTTGTCAGGATTGAGTTTCAGCTGGTTTCCATTCATCCATTCGCTAATAAAGGTCATAGTGTCTTGGAAGTGAGTTAGCGAGGAGGGGAGGAGGCTGATATTGAAAACCAGCTGAAGGTCATCCGCATAATTGTAAGTAACGACTTCTCTGTCCCAAAGAGATGAAATTAATGGAAGAAGGTAGAGATTAAAAAGGAGCGGGGAGAGGGAGGAGCCCTGAGGAACTCCGCAAGAGAGTTTCCTCTTTTTTGACGATAAATTGGCGAGAACGACTGATTGAAATCTGTTGCTGAGGAAAGAAGAGAGCCAATCCAGAGCCCGCCCCTGGATCCCGGCATTGTTGACACGGTCCAGAAGGATGTTATGGTCGACCGTGTCAAAAGCCGCGGACACATCCAGGAGGACCAGAGCCTGAGTAAGCCCTTTATCAGTACTCCCTCTGAGCTCGTCCATAACTGTCAGAATGACAGATTCAGTGGAGTGAGAGGGTCAAAATCCGGCCTGGTGGGGGTCCAGAATATGATGCAGTTCGACAAAAGAGCTTAGTTTTGTGGAGACATAAGCCTCTAGGACCTTTCCAAGGAATGGTAGGAGTGATATAGGGCGGTAGTTGCCAGGGATAGAGGGGTCAGCACCCGGTTTCTTCAATATGGGGATAATTTCCGCAGATTTAAAGAGGTCGGGGACTATGCCCTCTTCAACTGATTTATTTAGGAGAGAAAGAGGATGGTCAGGACACCTGGAAAAGGTTTCCTGAAAGACGTGAGGGGGGCAACAATCTGTTGGGGACCCTGAGCCAACTCTTTTTAGTAGCCCCAAAAAAGGTTTCCAAGGAGATTAGGGGGAGCTGGGTCATCAGGGGTGACAAGTCCTTGGTGTTAGGAGGATTGGGGGGGTGCTGGAGGGCGCGATGCTGGCTTTAATTTCAGTGATCTTGTCCATAAAGTAGGAGTTGAGTGAATCGCAGAGAGATTGAGAAGGGGTTAGCTTAGGCACTATTCTGTCAGGTTTAGATAGCTCGCTGCCTATGGAAAAGATGTCTTTGGCTTTATTAGCTGAGTCCACGACTTTTTTTGAGAAGTAGTCCATTTTAGTTTGGAGACTGGCAGTGTTGTATTCCTTTAATAAATTGGTATAAATGTTTTTGTCAACTGAGTAATAGTGGAGTCTCCACTTACGCTCAGCTTGTCTGAGTGCAAGTTTCTTAGTTTTTAGGGCCGCGGAGAACCATCGCTGAGCGTCATGTGGTCTAAAGGTTTTAGTATGTTTGAGCGGGGCGACGCACTCACTTGCAGATTCAAGCCATAACTTGAGATTTGTGGCATGAGCATGGATTGACTCTGTGGCAACAGGGGCCGTAAGAGTAAGATGGGAGCAGAAAAGATCAATGTTAGCATTTTTCCAGCTCCTTGACTTGAGGTTTTTGGTCGGTTTAGGTTTAGAGGGCTGAACTTCCGGCAGAGTGAAGGACACAAAATGATGATCCGACCAGGTACACGGAGAGATCAAAAGTGTCGATGGATTTCTGAATCAAAGTACAGGTTCCCTGATCAGTTTAGCTGCTGCATTCGGTCAGCAAAGAAAAAAAGATGAAAAGATGAAAAATATGTATTATCGATGGTGTCAGAGGTAACTCATTTTTCTATTATCTCTTATGTTGGTTAACAGCATGTGATCAGTGCCAGGATTGGGCAAGGGAGGTTGCTGGTGTACACACTGTAGTCGGGAAAGAAGAGGTCTGCGATCCGAAGCATACAGCGTGTTTCGTAAGTGTGTTTAATTTTATTATTTTTTTATTTTATGTGCGCCTGCCCGCCTCACCGTAGGCACCAGCCATCGCTGCTGGAAAGGATTTAGTGAAAAGGAAATCCAAAGAAAAGGGATTGCACAGCCAAAACCTCATACACATTTGTCAGGTATGATTTTACCAAGTTGAGAGGGTTACTGCTACCGGCTTAATAAATTCACTCATTAGGTCACAAATACACAGTCCGGATAGAATCTATTCACAACCCCTGGTAGCTATGACACAAGCAACAGGCACGTTCCAGAGAAGTCTGTGTTCATTTTAAGCAGTGGAATCTATTTTCAAAAAATATATATATCGCAAAAAATCTCAAAAATCTATTTAGAAAAATAGAGTAAAATATATTAAACAAAAAGATACCAAGGTTAATAAAATAGGTAAAGGGTGACCAGTCAATGCAAAAAGCACCAAGAAAAAATGAAGCATGAATCAAAAGTCAGTGTTCATGGTTGGCAGGATCTAGGAGCAATGACATCATAACTAAGATGGACTGAAGGTTAGATACACCAATTGGGTTGTCCCAAAGACTTGACTTTCATGGTCTTTTAAATGGAAGTCAAAATCTAGCAGTGAGGCAATGTTCAAAACTGTGTTCACCGAAGGGTCTCTCCAGGTTGCATTCATCCTTGCCGAGCTCCTGTTGAAGCTATTGGTACTGTCGCCAAAATTTCCCAGGGTGCACAACTTGGATTTTCTAGCCACTGTGGTTGCTTCTTTTCTCGAATAGATTTGACAACTGCCATTGGCTAAGGATTCACCTTTTGACTTCATCCCTTATTTGGAAGTCAAAATCGTGCAGTGCGGCAAGACACAACAAGGCTTGACACCTTCACTGAGAGCCTTGCTGAACCTTTTTTCTTTTTTTTCTTTCTTTTTATTTTATCATGACTTTTTGTTTTTTAAGTCTTTTTATTGAAATTATCGTACGGCATAAACAAAAGATATAGACATATGGCAATGTGATCGCTAAATTACTGGACAATACTCAGCAAATGTGTACAGAAAAATGGACAAATACATCATTACAATTACCACCAAAATACACAAGAATCAAATCAAAGAGAGGGCCCTAAGCACAGAAAAGCAAAAAATGACTAAAGGACCAAAGGGTCAACATTGGATCTTATTGGCCACCTTTTTCCATGTCCCCCATATACATATGATTTTTTTCCCTGAACAGATTCCTCTAGTCTTAGCTAGAGCCATCTCTCTTTCATATATTTGTCTCAGAGTTGCCCACCACTCTGATGCCCTAGCAGGCATTGTCTATATCCATGACCGCGCAATACAAAGTTGGGCAGTAACTATAATAATGGAGAAAAGAGATCTTAAACCCAGGTCTTGTGCCAGCTTATACCCGAGCATGATTTCCCCCTCCGTTAATTGAAGATCCAAGCCTAAATGGCTTGCAGCTATCTGACCCACCTCTTTCCAGTACAGAATCAATCCTGGGCAGGTGGTAAACTTATTTAAACCACCTGCAGCAACTAGCCAGCATTTAGGGCATGTGCACTTATCCCCTATATCTCTTCCTTTTTTCCGAGTCCAGTGAATTATTCGGTGGGTGGTATAATATAACATACATATGCAGTTTTAAACTTAGTGGGTGTCCTGCCTCGTCTAAAGTTCTTGGTGTGTCATTGATATCTGAAGGAATAATATACTTTGACAGTAATTTACCCCATTTAGATGCTAGATTTGGAATGCCGTACATTCTATATTGCCAAATGGCATCTGTAGATCTTTAAATGCTCGAAAACCATTCGTGTCCTATAAATGCCCAAGCTGCCTAATCCCATTATCTGACCATGATCTACCTACACTGTCATGAAATCTTTCGGGAAGTGACGGGTTTCCCCATAGCTGGAAAGTAGTATGGATAAGAGGGAGGGAGCATATGTATATTATTTCTCGCCATATGTAAACAATATCACTAACTATCTTAAAACGTACTCTTTGAAATAATTAGGGTCATTTGTTCTATAAAAAAACATACTACTATCGGGGTTTAACGCAAAAGTGTAACAATAATCTTGACTAAATGTAGAAAGGAGCCTTTGAAGAAGTCAGACAAAGGAAGCCCAAAATATAATTAAGCTGGAGCCCCCCCCTTGTTTGAAGGGGAATTTATTACACATTGTATTGCCCGGCATGGTTGCCTGTACCCCCAAATAAAACTGCTAATTGCCCCCTCTAGTTTGCAAAAACAAAATGTGGGACCTGTAGTGGTATTGCTCGAAATAGGTAAAGGAATTTAGGTAAAATATTTATTTTAATGATGTTGTATCTCCCTATAATACTAATTGGTAATTTATGCCAGTTCTTCATGTTTTGGAAACGTCCTGTAGCAAAGGATCATAGTTCAGTCTTACAATGTGTTCCGTCTTTGAGGAGATCTGTACCCCTAAGTAGGTAGCTACTGATCAAGCACCCAAGACTGCCCAATTAGATTGATAGTTAAGAAGAACCTGCATCTTACTCATATTCAGCTTATAGTTAGAAAAGGTGCAGAATTTATTAGCCTCGGTTTGACTAATGTTTATTGCATTTGCTGCATCTTCAGAAAATAATGCAATGTCATCTGCAAAGGCCATTACTTTTAGTTCGCCAAACCTTGATTGGACCGTGAGTATATGTGTATTTAGAGTGACTTTATAGTGACTTTATAAATGGTACAATATATAATGCAAAAAGTAATGGAGAAAGAGGGCAACCCTGACGGATGCATCAAAATATCCGAAAAGAAGCAGACTGCGATTGTAAGTAAATCAGTTTTACCCTTGGTTTATTATATAGGGCCTTTACCCATTTACAAAACTGACCATGCAGGCTAAACTCCGTCAGTGAGGCCCATAAGCATTCTGAGTTAACTCAATCAAACACCTTTTTGGCATCAAGCATCCCCATACCCATTAGCCTTACTTTTTTCGCTATATTGAAGGCTACAATGGCAGCATTCACATGAGCTGTAGTATCCATGCATGCCCAGTATGAACCCATGCTTTTGGCTTGACATCAGTTCTGACAGTAGAGGTGCTAATTGTGTTGCCAAGATTTAACGTCTGTGTTTATAAGAGATATAGGGCGGTAGGATCCGCACTCTCTTAGGGGTTTATTCTTTTTCCGAAAATATTAAATATTTGTCATATCCCATGAGCAGGTAGTTCTCCGCACTGGCCTATATATATTGTATAACCTTACTTATTGGGGACACAATGCAGTCTTTGAAAGTTTTATAAAACTCAACTGGTATCACTTAATTGCCTGCTGCTTTTCCAGAAGGCAAGGCTGTTAAAGCATCTTGAATCTCTTCGTAAGTAATCTCTTGATTAAGAGAGTTTGTCTGTTCCTCATTTATTTTATTTATTTGGAGTTTTTATATAGCGCATAGTTACCCTAGGGCATCCCAGCGCTTATCCAGGGTGACAACCATTAGCAAAAGACAGGTTCAGCAGTGTCCGACAGGAAAGAGATGGGTTTTAAGAAGTTTACGAAACCGAGAAGTACAAGTCTCTGAGCGCAAACTAAGAGGAAGCACGTTCCACAGGATGGCTATATTGACCGAGAATCTTCGCCCACCAGCACGAGCCCTTTTCACTCTGGGAATTTGGAGCAGATGTTTCTGGTCAGAGCGCTAAGCTCTATTAGCCTTATATGGCACAGCTAAATTCCTCAGGATAGGAGATCCCTTCCCCTGAAGAATTTTATGCGCTGTGCATAGAGCCCTAAATTTAACCCTTTCCCGCACCGGGAGCCAGTGCAGGGCCTTCAAAGCGGGTTTAGCTGACTGCGTCTTTGGTATACTCGTAAGCAGCCTTGCAGCAGCATTTTGAACCTGCTGAAGTTTATTGAACGTAGCTTCAGGGGCACCTAGAAAAATAGTATTGCTATAATCTAGTCTCGATACAATAAGCCCCTGAATGAGCAGCTTCCTAGATATCCAAGGAAGCATAGGCAGGACTTTACGAGCTGAACGGAGAAGACCAAAACATACTCCTGCCGTTTTCGCCTGGGTCCTGAAAGAAAGACTCTTAATCTCCTCTTTAGTACTCGGGAGGTCTCCCAAACAGCTCGGCCAAATAGTCGAAGGGAGAGAAGGAATTTTATGCCCTAGCAACATTATTTCGGTCTTTGAACCGTTCAACTTTAAAGCTGATTCACACATCCAGGTGTAAACTTTGGACATACAGGAGTGCAGCGAATCTGGGTTATCCACAAGTTGGGATAAAGCGACCACCAGCTGAGTATCGTCAGCATAGCTGACGATTTTAATACCAAATGGGGCCACCACATCCTCCAGGGGGGCCATATATACATTAAACAATGTGGGGCTAAGGGAGGAGCCCTGTGGCACACCACACTGGAGGGGGATAGATGCCGACCGTTCACTGCCTTCCCAAACCTGGTACGTCCGGTCACAGAGAAATGACATAAGCCACTTCAGAGCCACACCTGTAACCCCTATATCTGACAGCCGTTGGATCAACACTTGGTGGTTCACAGTGTCGAAGGCCGCACTAAGGTCCAGGAGGATCACTGCCACGGACCCTCCTGAATCCAAAATGCTCCTGGCTTCCTCAACGACTGCCAGAAGAGCGGTATCGGTGCCCTGACCTGGGCGAAATCCAGTTTGAGAGTCTCGCAACAGGCCATTAGACTCCAGGAAGTATGACAACTGACAGTTCACCAACCTTTCAGCGATCTTACCGAGTCCAGGAAGCAAGGAAATGGGCCTGAAATTTGCCAGATCCGATGGATCCAGATTTGGCTTTTTCAGGAGAGCCTGTACCACTGCTCTCTTCCAGCTCGGTGGCACCAAGCCCTGGACAAAGGATGCATTAATTAGGTCCGTAACCGGCACTGCAATAATGGTTGCTACCTGTTTCAGGAATCTCATAGGGACCGGATCCCTAGGGGAACCACTCTTTATAGCGCCCAGTTCCTTAAGGACTTCATCTACTGATACTGGCACAAAGGTGTCCAAATGGACAAGAACTCCCCCTGGCTGACTGCCAGTATCTATTCTCTGGACTCTGGGCTCAATGAGGCTCAATGAGCCATTGAGCCTGATTGAGCTTTGTAAGTTTATGCCTCCCTATATACTTAGCGTAATTTTTAGCATCGAAAGTGTCAGATTGACCATGTAGTTTCTGAAGTGGGCAAACTGTTTGACTATTAACTGGGGTTCTATATATAGCAATCTGTTCTCCCCTTTAATAGCCTTTATCTGACTTTTCGACTTTTTATCAGTAAGCTGGTGTGCCAGAATTCTCCCCACCTGTTCCCCATATTGGTATTTCAGGTAGCGATGTTTGTTATATCTGGTTACGTTCTTTTCTTTTAGCACCCTCCCCAAGATGGAACGTTTCTCGATCAGAGACAGTTAGGTTTGTGAACATGTTTGTATCTGTATTTGTGTGCGGGCCCTCTGTCTGGCTTCTTCAGCGTGCACAATCTCTAACTGTAAGATCGTAGGACAAGCTGCTCTAAGAACACTGTCTTTGCTTCTATTTTGTAGGAAGATATATTGTTTGGTAATGCACCTAATATAAGCCTAGGTTTGCTTGTTAGACATATCTGACTAAAATGAAAATAAAATAGGATTATGATCTGAGATAAGCTTAGGGCATACTTCCATCTCTGCCGTGTTCAAAATCTTATTATTTGCAAAGACCATGTTGATCCTGGAATAATGGTTGTGTGGAGCGCTATAAAATGTATATCTTGGCTCAGATGGAGATAGTGTCCACCATGCATTCCTAAGACAGTGCAGATGAGCCATCTCTAGTATCGAGGCCCTTACTTTCCCCATCCTTGCTGAAGCACGCCAATTAGTGGAGTCTATGGTAGAGTCCATAATACAATTAAAATCGCCCATACCTAATAACTCCCCTTTCCATTCCAATAGCTCTAATGCTAATGAATAGTTTAGGGTCATCAGAATTAGGGCAGTAAATAGTACATAGCACATATTTTACATCCTTAATTAAAACCTGTAAAATTGCCCATCTTTCCTGCTGATCATGAGACGCCTTAAGAAGAGTTCAATCAAATGATTTATCGATTAAGACAGCGACCCCCCTGGTGGATGCAGTCTGTGATGGGCAATTGAATAATCTATAGCCTATCTTTTTAAGCAGATGTCCATCCTTAGATGCCAAATGAGTCTTATTAAGAGCAATTATTTGGGGTTTGTAAATTCTAAACTCTACCCGGACCATCTGGCGCTTACTGGCAGCATTAAGGCCAACAACATTCCAGCAGATACATTTTATTATCCCCATTGTGAAATAGGTGAGATGCCCCCATAAGAAGTATGTCTATATCCTTTACCTATTTTTATACCTGAAAGGCCAAGTGAACTTAATGTTCCGAACCTGCTTGACTTCATGATGACAGTGCCATGAATCCTTCCGTTTCCACTCATGTTTATTAGCTTCGACAAGTTATTACCTCCCCCATCCCCCTTCTTCCCCTCAGCCCACCTTCCAACTCCATAAAAAACACCTGTGAAAATAACTTGGAAGACATTTTACTGTGTGATAAAAAGAGCCCCCGTCCCCCGTATCCTGAAAAAGGAATCATCCTCAGCCAAGCTTTCGATGAAAATGGCAGCTGAAGGAGAGTGTGGAAGGCCGGGCTTTCCCAGGCTGAACTTTATTTTAGCACAGCAAAAACCTTAGAATGGGATAAGCCTGGTTTCTTGCATGCCAAGGGTGAGACTTTTTTTGTCAAACATGACTTAGTCCCACTTGTCTCCAACTGCAGGAACAGCTCAAGTCAGTCTTGTAGCGCAAACTCCTCAGGGAAAGCTTCTAAGCACTAGATCACACTACCAAGGTTTCTTGCAGGCCTAGTACTCTGTGGTCAACTGGGACCACTTGGTTTCAGGAGTCTTTCTGCTTTTTATTCTCTGAGGAGGGCAAACAGAACGCAAACCACCTGATTTTGGGAGAACAGTTTCAGTCGTGGGTGCTAGCAGCATTTATGCATCTTTGATTCCTTGAGGGTGTCCTCTTCCTCCAGCAGGAGTTAGGAGTTTTCTTTCAATAGGAACTCTTTTGCAGATTGGGTCTTTCCAGGTCCATGAATGGTCTGAGGAGGTGGTGGTTGAGGTGTCAGACGTATCTTGTGCACTAGCCAGTAATTAGAGAAATTCTATCACCCAATCCTATTTTCTAACAGTCCCCCAATTCCCTTTTCAGTACTTCCTCTTTGCCTTACTGTAAAACTACCCGGAAGCCACTGTTTCGACATGTCAGAGCCTCACTGCTACCAGGCAGGCCTGTACTCAGCTCCTTGGACACTCCCCTCTCTGGATATGCTCTCCTTAAACCTGACTAGAGTCAAAACTGTTTTTCTACCCTTCTATGACTAGGGCCTGGCTGTTTAGGTTGGTACTGGGAATGACTAGGACACCCTCCCAGACATCTCCAAGTCAAAAGAGGCAGTGTTAATAATGCCTTTTGTTGTGCCAATTGTGCTTAGCCACTTCCAGATAACAAATTCCTGCTATGTGGTCAGCAATAAACAAACATCTGCTCATCCTGGGCTCAGAGGCAGAATATTGTCCTCTGAGCCAGAGTTGTTAATTCTGTCTGCCAAGGAGGTGTATTACAGCTCTTGAGGTGTCATGAGTGGCAGACCTGTTTTATGGCAGCTTAAAGTCCGTTTTTACAAACCTTCTTTTACACTTAAGTCATTAAAAATCTGATTTTCAAAAATTAAGTAAGAAATACCTAAGAAGCATTTTATATCATCTTACCAGGCAGAGAGCAAACAAAGATTGTTTTCCCATCTAGGCTTTTTCAATGAAAACATTAGCACAACCTTCCCAGTACAGCAGACACAATAGCCTTCTAAAACATGCTCACCCTGAAATGCGGCACTGAGGCACTTTGTTGACTACATGTATGGTTTAGTAATTTAAATAATTTGAATGCTCAATAAATTGAACATGTAATAAAAATCTCTGATTATAAATTGATTACACACTGAAGGAAAATATGATTAAATGAATGTAGCAATAGCATGCAAAGCCAACTGTGCATCAAGAGACACGGGTCAATACAGGCATGTGTTTTTTAAACAGCAGTATGAAGTGTCTCAAGTAAGAAAAAGATTCCACTACAACCAAAATGACAGAGTTCCCACCTGACATGTTAAATCCATTATGAACTCTAAAAGAAACTGAGTTACTGGTTGAGGGGGTGAAACCCTTCTCAAGCAGCAAACACAATTCTTCTCAGGTTGAAGTCACAAGCAAACCCTTCATTAACCTGTGCTCAATTGTCTGGTAGCTTGGCATGGAGCTGTCAGGCTTAACACAGAGGCAATGTGTAAGGGTTTTGTGCAACACTTCAAACAGTAACCCAGTGAAAACACACCACAAAAGGATCCCATACCAGTTTAGAAAAGTATAGAAATTTTTATGAAATAAAAAAAAAAAATGACAAACATTCAGTTAGTAGTACCAGAGATATTCAATTGTAAAGAGTTTAGTAAAAGTAGCTCCAAAATGCATAAAGTGCCAACTGTGGATATCTAGTCGTGCTGAACCAGGCAAGGTCACGAGTTCAGGCCAACTGCAATGGAGAGTAGCCTGGCTACAGGGACCCAATTAGGCTGGCTGAACAGATTACCTTAAATCTTGGTTTGTGAGTGATTGCGAAAATCCGTGTCAAAGATGCGTTGCACAACCAAAGTAATGCATTTGTTCCAAGATGCGGCGAGGCTATAGTGTGAGATCATGCAGCATTATCAAGGATCCTGTCCACAAGGGCTGGCGATACTAAGTCCAGCTTTGAGAATATGTTGCACAGTCAGGGGCAATGAGTCAGTTCCGGGGAGCTGTGAGGGATGTGAGTGCCAGCACTGATAAGGTGATGGGCTGCGATGCAGGGCAGGTCTTTTGCAATGGTTCCAATCAATACAACAGTAACAATGAGTGGGTTCTGCTTGGGGCCGCGCTGCATAGCAGAGGAGATACTCAGTTCTGCTGGATCCACAGATGCTGGCAAATAATCTTAAGAAAACTTTCAATGGTGGCCCTTTTTGGCAGGGTACCCTCACATATACAGGTGCAGGTGCAAGGTTGATGCTGAGGCTCCAGATCAGGAGGCCAGTCAATTAGCCCTTGAAGCCACTCTGGGGTTCAAGAGATGCAGGTCCATACTTTTCACCCAGGCAAGAGGGCAGAAGGTATGCACAGCAAGACAGCATGCCATGCAAGGCAGTAGTCCAGCAGGGCAGTGGATCAGCAGATTGGCAGTCCTTCAGCAACACAGCAGTCCTTCTTTTTGGCAGAGTATGCTCAGGTCCAGAAGTGTACTGAAGAGTTGATGTCTGATGTCCAGTATTTATACTCAGTTGTGCCTGAGGGCGAAGCTTTTAGAGGTTTCCCTTTGAAGTTCCCAGGCATCCTGTCTTTCCTGCCCAGGCTCCAAAATAATTACAGGCGGTATGCAGCCCTTTGTGTGAAGGCAGGACACAACCTATTCAAGTGTAAGTAGGGCTGAGCTCAGCTCCGCCCTCCATCCTTCATCCAGGCGAGCCTAGGCTCTCTGTTGTGTGTGGCTGTCTAAGAGGAATACCAAAAACGAAACTGTCAGCTACACCTAGTCATGTGGCCCAGGGACAGGCTACATGCACTAAGCGTCTAAGGAAGAAAAAGATCACCATCTGTTAGGTTCTTTTCATTACAATTGCAGAGACCCCAAACCTGAACTGGTTACCCGTTCCCATCTGGAAATTACAGCTTATTAAATGCAATACAGTCACTCCAATATTATTGTACAGTAGGACAGGCAGGCCTTACAGTAGTGAAAAACGAATTTAAGAGCTTTTCTCTACCAGGACAGTTAAAACTTCAAATACATGTCCTATTTTTCAAATACGCTGTACCCTACCATTTAGGCTGTCCAGGGCCTACCTTAGGTATGACTTAAATGTATAAAAAGGAAGCTTTTGGCCTGTCAAAAGGTTTATTTTGCCAGATCGAAATGGCAGTTTAAAACTGCTCATCACAGGCTGCAATGGCAGGCCTGAGACATGTTAAAGGGCTAATTAAGCGGGTATCATAATAAGTGCTGTAGGCCCACCTGTAGCATTTAATGAGAACTAGACATGCAGGTTTGAGTTGGAGTAGGGAGTAGCACAAGAAGACCACCTGGTTTGATTTGAATGGGTTTGGTGTTGTAAACAAACTGTACAAGAGCCTCTATGTTGAATAAAATTCATATGCAACTGAGACAAGAAGTTGTTTGGTTCATGTGATTCCTGGATAAGCTGCCATAGTAGCCTCAAGACACCAATGTAAGAGTCATTTTTGTAAGGCTGTGGTTGGCATAAAACATCTTTTTACATGCACAGTAAATCTTGACTTCATTACCATTCTTGCAATGCCTTGTGTCCTAATATCACTGTTGATCTGTTGTTCTGTTTTGACTAATTCTATAAAATGTTCCTATTGAGGGGGATAGACATGGAAATAGCAGGCTAAATGAGAGGAGGTGGATGTTCCATTTCTAAAATGTGTTCAGTATAAATAAGGCATCTGCCTTTCCATATCGTTTTCCAAGGGTGTATCAAAAGGAAAGATTAAAGCAGGAAAATAAAAGCAGCCAACATGCATAGCTGTGATTTAATAGCTTGTAAAAAACAACAGTCACAAATTCTTGTAGTCAGTCCACACAGTCACTTCTTGTAGTCCCTTCCAGTTAATGGTGCCAATGTTCTAAGAAGACCTTAATGGTAAGTAATTCTCAGTTATTCATCATTTAAGGCTATTCAATTGCTGGATACATTTCATGAATAATAAGAAATGGAGTAATACTGCTGCATGTGTTCATCTCATTTTGGTAGTATGGTTCTAACTGAGGCATCTGCACCACAATAAATGGTAAAGAAAGATCTGGCTATCCAAAGGTCCTCAGCATGTCTTAAGATTGTGGCTCATGCAAAAGTGTCAAAAGCTTCTTGATTGTGTTGAACTCCACACACTTGTTTTTGTAAGTCAAACTGTAGCTGCCACCACAGCAGAAAAATCATGAATACACTGATTGTAAAAAATTAATGAAGCATATTAGATTTGGCTCTTTCTTCAGGGATCCCCCAGATTGCTTGCTTCTCTTGCCTTCGTTTGCTGAATCAGTTTTTGTTGGCTTTTAGGACTTTCTGCCCTTAATTCCTGCTAATCAGTAGTAAAGTGCTTGTGTTCGCTCCATAAAACTTGCTGAAAAAGGCATATATATGATTGGTACATTTCATTTGCTTATAAATCCCTAGTAAATGGCACTACATACACTCAGGGAATGTCATTTAACTGCTGCTAGTGGGGCGGAAGCACTCCTTGTGCTACCAACTATAGTAGGCTTGTAAGAAATGCCTCAGGGCTGCCATTGCAGCCTGTAGTACAGTGTTTAACAGCCATTTCGACTTGTCAAAATAAACCTTGTGCCTAGACTAAACGTTCTCTGAGAAATCAGGTTGTTGGTTGACTCGGGTGTGAGCCCTGGTGAAGCAATAGCCATAGTTCCTTGCAGGTTGACCCACAAAATGACACTCAATTAATCTGTGCTTAACCCTGGATAGCTCGGCACAAAAGGCAGTTAGGCTTAACTTAGAGGTATTTGTGTAGCACACAAACAGCAATAAAGTTAAAACAAAACACAAGAAAAATGTCAAACTAATTTGGAAGCATAGAGTAAATGTAATAGATTATTTGACACCAAAATGACAGAAATCCAATCAGTAGAACCGGAGGTATGAATTTTTGGAGTTTTAAGTAGAATTTACCGGTCAGGATTTGGATCTTTTTGTTAGAAAATTGTCTGACAAGTTAGAAGTCCAGTAGTGCAAGGCTGTAGGAGTGTCTGAAGAGGGAGCTTTGTCTTTGGATAGCCGTGGAGCGAAGCCGTGGTGAAGATTTTTACCTTCTGACTTAGTCACCGAAAGGGAAGTTGAAAATCTCTAGTAGGACAAGGCAGTACTTTCTGGCTACATTTTGAGAAATTGGCCATCAGGAAACCATTAGCAGTACAATCAAGGGTCCAGGAGTGGATGGAAACCTCTCAGAAGTTCAGGACTCACTCATGCTGGGCCAATGTATGGTTTCAAGATTGTCAGAGCATGTCATGTCCCTGTGGCTCTGAACAGGAGGTTAGCAAACTAGCCATTGGAGTCACTTCAGGTATTCCTGGGTGTAGGTGAAGATGCAGAGTTCAAAAACTGTGCTGGCCTCTGCAGGGCAAGGCAGGCTCCAGGCAGCAAAGCAGTCCTTCCAGATACAGCAGTAGTCTTGTTGAGTGCAAAGCGCAGCAGATCACTGCAGAAGGCAGTCCTCTGAGAATTCTTCTACAGGTCGAGTAGCATATTGAAGAGTGGCTCTAAAAGTCCTATATCTATACCCCGGTGTCCTGCTTCAAGAAGGTTCTTTATAGTGAATAGAACTTCCTTCCTCCTCTGCCCTGGATCCAAGCTGGCTACAGTGACAATACAGGGTCAGTAAGCCTATTCTGAGGAGACAAGACACAGCCTATTCATGTGCAAGTGCAGATGTGATCAGCTCCCTCCTATCCTGTCAGTGATGGACAATTGAGGCACAGCTAGTCCCTCTATTGTATGACTGTCTGGGAGGAATTCACAAAGTCTAGCTGCATACTACACCCTGTCATATGATCCAAGGCAAGCTGCAGGCACAAAGGGAAGGAAAGTTCCAACCTTCCAAAAGTGGCATTTTCAAAATTGTGTAATGAAAAATCTGCTTTTACTATTAAAGAGGGTTTATCATTACAATTCCATAGGTACCAAACATGGTATATCTGCCCACTCTCAATTAGGAATTACTGGCTTTTTAAATGTAATAAGGTATTCCCGATGTTATCCTATGGGAGGGTTAGGCCTCAAAATAGCGAAAAAGGAATTTGGAGTTTTTCTCTACCAGGACACGTCAGTCTTAAAAGTACATGTCCTACTTTTTAATCACACAGCATCCTACCCTATGGACTAACTAGGCCCTACCTTAGGGGTGACGTATATGTAATAAAATGTGAGTTTAAGGCTTGGCAAAAGGTTTTAAATGCCAAGTCAACATAGCAGTGTGACACTGCATTCAGGCTGCATTGGCAAGCTAGGGACATGTTTTAGTATGCTACTTAGGGGGTTGACACAATAAGTGCTGCAGGCCCACTGGTAGCATTTAATTTACAGGCCCTGGGTATATGATATGCCACTCTACAGGCAGCTTACATGCAAATTAAATATGTCAAACAGGTGTAAATCAATGTTTAGAAGGGGCACACAAACACTTTAGAGCTGGCTAGAGTCCTAAGACCAACAAAAACAAATTCAGCAAATAGTGGGAGGAAGAAAGGCAAAGAGTTTGGGTGTGGTCCTGCAGAGAAGGCCATTTTTGAACACATCCCTTTTAATACTCGTAAGACTGCCCTAAATGATAATACTGCAAGGTGGATAGTATTCAAAAAGTAGGGCATGCTTTCTGAAGGTTTGAATTGCCTGACAGTGTAAAACATACGTTTTTCACTGTTGTAATGCTATCTGTCCCAGAGACAAAAGCTGGGTTACCTGACTATACTTAATAAGCCATAATTTTACTTTGGAACCAGATAGAGAAATGCTTCTTCCTCTCAAATAAATTGTAATTTAAAATCATCATTAATGGTAAAGTAAGATGTTAAGTTACTATTATGAAAATGACACTTTTAGAAAGTTTGCATTTTTCTGCCTAAAACAACAGTACTTTTCTACCAGGGTCCAGGGTCAAATGACTGAGAATGGCTATCCTGTTGCAGGTTGAATGCTCTTTTCCAGACATGGGAACAGAGGAGACATAGGTGTGAGGAGAGTGGGACGTCATGATAGGCTGGCTGGGAAAGAGCTGTACCCTGACCTACATGTACATCAAAGGGAACTGCCTGCAGCACACAAAAGGATTCAATGAGGAAGGCAGATACATGTGTATGTACACGAAATTACAGAAAGGAAAGAGGGAGACTCCTGGTGGTTTGTTAAAAAGTGCTCATGGCATCATATATTTGAAAACACAGTTTATACAGAACAGTTATATCAGCACTGTGAGCATAAATTGCGAAGGCAACCCAAAGGAACTTGGTGCACGCTGTGCTCGTGACACAATGAGTGACGGCGCAAGTGACAAGTGAAAAAAACAACGAAAGGCGCAAGGTGACAAAGTGATGAAAAAATATGTACAAGGATCAATGGTTCAACAAGAATGGTTGTTTACAATGATTGAACATGGTTTTAAACTTTTTATGAACCAAATTAGAATGTGCGCTGAGTTGTGCTGATAAATCGGTCGACAGCGTTTCGATCCTATTTATTCAGGACCAGGTTGCCAAATTTGGGGTGCTGTATAAGGGAGGAAAGGGAGAGTTCAGGGTAGGAACCAGGGGTAAAGGGGCGCAGAGGCTATGGGAAGCGTGAGGTAGGAGGAAGTCAGCCTACCTGTTGGTCGAGAGAAGTAAGTTGCGAAGGGCAGACAAGTTGCCCAATGGAGGGTCTGGGTACCAGTGTGTGTAGTGGGAATCACAGATGCGGCGCAGCGTGGGCGTGGTCTGTGTAAAGGCAGGAATAGTTAGGACTGTCCTAGGAATGAGAGAGATTGCAATGCATAATTTGGCAGAGGTGAGGGGTGGTACAGGCGAAAGAGCAGGTGGAAAGGGAAACTCACCCAAAAGGAACAGAGTGCCTGCATGAGTAGTGGAAACCACGGGTACAGCGTAGCGTAAAGAAGCATCTGCTTCGAGTCAACTGGATGTGGGACTGTCCTAAGCAGATAGTGTTAGCTAACAGATGTAGAGTGCGGTGTCAGTGAACGCGCAGGTGAGAAGGCAAACTCACCTAATGGCCACCAGTATGGTACTCGATAATGCAAGTAGCGGGGTCGGGTCCCCGATCCACTGTGTCGGTCCGGGAGGGGATACCTGAGTATAGAGGAAGTAGGCGTATTTAAGTTACTGAGGGCACCGGGAACAATTGCCGGTACGAGGAAAAATGCCACGCCCAGTCGGGGACAGGGTCGATAATGCGAGCTTACTGTTGTTTAAGAAGTACTTTGAGGATGGAATTAATCTAGTGGCAGGAGAAGTGCTGGGATCAGTGCCGGGCCGCCACGTTCGTGTGCGGTGTCTGCCGGTGTCTCGAGTCAATGAAGGTGTCGGTCAGGTTAAGCATACGCTGCGCTCCTGGAGACGGGGCGTCAGCGTTTCATTTGACCGCAATTGGGCATGGCGATGTCACGGGTGGGAGCGGTGTAGTCAAGTAGGCCTGAATGTTGTGCAGTACGCGCGGGAGGGAGGGTAACGGAAAGGGAGAAAAGACTACTTCGCACGTCAGTATATCCCTAACTGGAGATATAATAGAATTTAAATGCAACACAATATACAGATGTACATGACAAAAATGAATAATACTGGATTGGCATAAGTTACATGACAACAATTAATAATAATGGATTGGCATAATGGAATCAAGAGCAGAGAGACCAATCAGTTTAAGGAACAAATTCCAGGTGGATATTAATACATTTCAATGTTGTGCAGTATAGCAAATAACAACGTTAGAACATTTGTATTGGTCTTAGTTAGGCATAGTCAATTCGAGAGCAGAGAAATCACATGGGATTAGAATGAATTTCATTGAGGTTGGAAGTAGTGACATATAAATTAGCACAAAAGTAATTAGATGGAGAAATCACTGGGTAAGTTGTCTGGGTATACAGGGAGAGTAAGTGTGCCGTCTGGTTTAAGGGAAGCAGGGTACATCTATGGTCCAAGGTCGTTAACGACAGAGTGAGTGCGTAGTCAGTGTTGGAAGGTCTGAACTCAAGATCATATTTGTACTGTACTGTTCCATTCATCAATTGTATTAAGGCCCTGGTCAACTGAATTGCAGCGTGAGATTCATTTGCATTCACTCCTGTTTAGCAAGGTTTGGAGGTTACCACCCCTGATGGGTAGTAGAGGTTGGTCGATCACCTGCCAGGCGATTTCTAGTTCGCTGTGGTTTTTTTCAAAGTAGTGTGTCACTAAGGGGGCAGTCAAGATTTTGCAATGGATTCTGCTTTTGTGTTGTATTATTCTCTGCTTTACCGTTTGGGTCGTCTGGCCTATGTACATGAGGTCACAGGGGCATCAAATTGCGTAGATTACATTTTGGGACCGGCAGTTGGTGAAGGTTTTAAGTGTGTAGGTCTTGTTGTTGACCTTAAATTCTTTGGTATTAGATGTGAGATCACATACATCACAGGTCTGGCATCTGTAATGTCCGATCAAAGGTGGTAGACCCCTTGCAGCGGTAATGGAGTTCTGTTTTGTAGGTTTGGACAGCCAAGTGATAGCATGGACAAGATGATTGGCCAGGTTATTCCCTCGTTGGTAGGAGACGAGAGGAGGTTCTTGAAACACGGACCAATTGACTTGGTTGCTGCACGGGCTGAATTTAGTCACAAAGGGGATTCTGGTGTTCGTTTTTTTAGGCTGGGGTGTGAGGAGGTGATCTCGATGGCAGTATCATGCCCTTTTGCAGGAACGTGAGATCAAGCGTGTTGGATAGCCTCTGGAGACTAGTTTGTCGCGGAGGATTTCTGATCCATAGGGTAGGTCATCTGTAAGGCCACGTGGGTGGTAGCTAGAATAATGCAATAATGTATTGCGTTCCGCTGGGTTTACGATACAGAGTGGTTCAGATTTTTCCATCTTCTGCATGGATAGTGATATCTAGGAAAGGTAAGTCATTGGATCTGTGGTCTGATGTGAACTTTAAGTAAGATTGAGATTGGTTCAACCAATGGACAAATGAGTTCAATGAGTCAGCCTGGCCCTTCCATAGCAGGAAAATGTCATCTATGTAGTGCCACCATAAGCAAATCTCAGTATGGAATGGATTGTTGGGGGTGAGTAGGTGTGTCATTTTGAGGTTATATACAAAAAGAATAGCAAAATTGGGGGCAAAACAAGCACCCATGGAGACACCCTTGATTTGTAAAAAAAAGTGTCCTGGTAAAGGAAGTAGTTATTCTACAGGGTGATGTGCAGTAGATCCATAATAAAGTTAGTGGGGATCAGGGTGGGTCTGGGTCTTTTTTTGTGTAGTTCTTAATGACTAGGAGACCCTCCTCATGGGGGATGTTGGTGTAAAGAGACTCTATGTCGAGTCCCACCATGAGTTCAGTGTTGATGTCAAAGGGTCTGTCTCGGTACTTTTGATGAGGTCCATGCTGTCACGTATAAATGTTTCTATCTGTGGAACAAATTCTTTGATGACAGCGTCGATATATTCGCCCAATGGCTCAAGGATGAAGCCACACCCTGATACACTGGGTCGTCCAGGTGGATTGTTGCTGTCTTTATGGACCTTGGGTAGTACATAAATCACTGGCACTCAGGGATGTATGTTGTTCAAAAATGCAAATTCCTTTTGTGAAATGCTACCCTTGGATCTGGCTTGGCTGGTAGCTTGCTGGATCTTGGTTTTCAACTCTGGTAATGGATCTTTGGTGAGTTTGCGATAGTGTACAGTGTCAGATAGTTGTCTCTTTATTTCGAGGTCATACTTGTCGATATCCATGACCACGATCCCACCACCCTTGTCTGCAGGTTTGATGATTAGATCAGTTCTCTCCTTGAGGCTGAGGAGCGCTTTTTTCTCCACCAATGGGAGATTGTAAGGAACATATTCAAATTGTTTCTGGAGATCCATTACTTTGCGTAGGACAAGTCGTTCAAATGAGAGTATCTCCGGGGGCATTGATGCTGAGGGTGGGTTGAAGGTGGAGGGGAGGAAGAATTGGGGTCTGGCAGTGTAGTTAGATTTGGGTTTGTCCATAAAGAATTGTCATAGTCTGATGCGTCGGAAGAACTGAAGCAGTTGAGTTTGTAGTTCGAAGAAGTTACTCCGTTCCGTTGGTACAAAGCTGAGGCCTCTGCTTCCGAGTTTGGTTTCTTCACTAGACAGAGTGTGACTGGAAAGGTTGAATATTGGTATTAGTTGTTGATAAAGATTGTTGTGGGTGGTTGTGGCGTTCAGGATAGGGGTGGCGTTGATGTTTGGATGGGCAGCTACTGTTGTGGGCCCCATTGATAAAACTTGCTTCTGGTTTGTCTTTCTCCGGAGCATTGATATTGACGGTTGTTGCGTGTCCGTGCCTGGTTTTGGCCGCGGCCCTGTTCTAAAAAACCAGGTGGTAGTAGGGGTGCCAGTCTATTGAGGTCTATGGAGGTACTTGGTTCCTTCACCGGTATCTGAATCTTCTATAGATGTATTGGAGGAATTAGAAAATGTGATTTGTTGATTGTTGCGAAATCTGCCCCAGTTGCGGGTTCTTGGAGGATTGTATGGTGTATTATATAACTTGCCACAGAGATAAAGATAGGTCTTTTCAATTTTGTAGTATTTTATGTCTTTCTGGATTTTGGTGATTTTTTTGTTTGATTCAAAAGTGTTAAAAGTGGCAATAGTGGTGTTGATTTTATCCAAAAGATTTTTAGCATCCAGTATAGAGCTGTCCTCCTGTATAAGTTTCTCGATTTCGGCAATTTCTTCAAGTTCCATTTGACTGTGTGTGATAGCGGTGTCAAATCCCAGCACCATCCACTGCCGGGAGCAAGTGGTGGCCAGGTGACTGAAGCCTGTCCGGAATTTAGGGTCTTGGGTGAAGATGACAGGTGTGTTGCGAATCTGTAAGGCCAGGGGGATGATATCTGATTTAAGGTATTCTGTCAGCATACGAGCATGGAGGTTTGTTCTAATTTGTTTTTTCTTCAGCTTCTCGAGTTTATCAAGTAGGACCTTTGGAGGTATTGGTAGCTGGAGTGGCGTTAGTGGAAGGACCGGGGGTGGAGAGTAAGGAGGGACCACTGAGTATACGTTGAATACAGTCATCTGTGTAGGTGTGAGTCTCCCTAGACATATTTGGTGAAAAACAATCCTAACCAAATGAACCAAATTAATTGGTTTGAAAGTGATGGCCACACGAGGGGCCTACTCTCGCAGCTCAGCAGCTGCTCACAATATAGCAAATGACAACAGGAGTATAACCCATAGACCAGGTTGAAATCTGGGTGAGTAAGCGAAAATTAGCAACAATGTTACCATTGTTTAAGAACTACTTCGAAGATGGAGTTAATCCAATGGCAGGAGAAGCGCTGGGATTATTGGATTGGATTTTCCTCGTACCGGCAATTGTTCCCGGTGCCCCAAGTTCCTTTGGGTTGCCTTCGCAATTTATGCTCTCAGTGCTGATATAACTGTTCTGTATAAACTGTGCTTTCAAATATATGATGCCATGAGCACTTTTGAACAAACCACCAGGAGTCTCCCTCTTTCCTTTCTGCAATGTTGTGTACATACACATGTATCTCCCTTCCTCATTGAATCCGGTTGAGACATTGTTGCTAATTTTTGCTTACTCACCCAGATCTCAACCTAGTCTATGGGTTATAGTCCTGTTGTCATTTACTACACTATTGCAGCACACAAATGCACCTCTCTCCAGACCATCCCTAGCCTTTATCACCTTGGCTAGTTTGGAGCCAGAATAGGGAAAGAAGAAGAACTGAACAGATCCAATATGGGGAGTAGGCCATGGAATTCTCCCACACAAAGACTGACCCTGGGGATAAAAATGCCATCTTTAGAACCTCTCCTGGACTGTCCTCCTACCCCAAGAAGGAAGATTTGATCTGCCTACTTTGAACCCAGGCTCACCAGACGTGATTAGAGGGGTAAGTTGGCTGACATCCTGCTTGAACTACAGGTACATAGCAAGCTTCCAGAAGCTTCCTTGCAGCTGCCTAGACGACCAGCAACAACTAGACCTGCCTGAACCCTACCGTCAGCCTGCACTTGAATGCATACTAATCCCCAAGAGGTCCCCCCCAAGTCACAGCCCCTTGGCTGGCATGAGAGTGTACTAAGTGAAATTACAGATGTTTTGGACTCCTCGCGATCGTGAAGTGGTCTCTTCATGCTGAGAAATGACCACCACTGCTAAGCTCAAGAAGGACCTGTTCTTCTCACTGATCTTGACCAATTGTGATGAAAACAAACAAGAATCTTTAGTGAGACCTGCACTTTGCATCAACAGCGACAGCCCACGTGAAGCTCCAGTCATGACTGGATCTTCGTACTACATCAGTGATAGTCTGTGATGCCTAACATGATCCACACTGAAAACAAACTTCTTGTGGCTCCAGCCAATGTGAACAGCAGCTCCTCACACAGACATGAGAAGGTAACCCTTTGGCGGGATAAACCTAGTCCCTATACCCAAACCATACTGCATCGCCCTCAGCCTGAACTTGTGACTTTCCCCCGGTCCATGATTGACGCTTTGTGCTTCTAGCTTCTACTTTCACCTAAAAATTTAAATAGTTACATCTCCGAGTTCTACTGATAAGATTTTTGTTGTTTTATTGTTATTTTATTTATTAAATTATACTCTATGTTTCTAAATCATTTTGGGATTTTTTGTGTTGTATTCTCACTGCCTCCAGATCTCTGATCACACTATGGAGGTTAGGCTACGGAGGTGACGCTGTATGCCGTAAACTGTGGAGAGAAGGTGGAGCAGGCTAGTGGCCTCTAGCAGGAGTAGGAGAGAGCCAATGAGTGGAGCAGGGGCTATTGGGCACCTTCAGACGCCCTTGCAAGCTTGCCTACTACTGCCCGAAATTGCAGAAGATAGAAAAATGAGAGGATCTAAAAAGTGGACTTTATTGCGCTACTGCTCCCGCTACAGGCTCCTGTTTACTGCCCGCCCACCGACTAATAAGACGTCTGAATTGAAGGAGAGGTGTAAGGGCTACAGGTGGGAGAGAAGAGATGCTGTGGTCTCTGGTACAGCCTTGCACATGCCTAGATGGTAACCAGCGGCAATAAAGCAAAGACACCGGCAGCTGGCAGCAAGAGAGCCAACAACTGAAGCAGCAGGCAAGAGCAGTTGTGGACAGAGCTTTGGTACAGACAGGCGTGTCTCTGTCCTCCTTCTATACTTCTTGAGCCTGAGCTCATGGGAAGGTGAGCCTGAGGAGTGAGCACCGGGGTCCCAGGTCCCACTGCTAAGTCGAGGGAAGTGGCCAGTCGAGCAGTTGAGGGAAATGGAGCAGTCAAGTGAAGTCAGAAGGAGTCAGCTGGTGCGGAGGGAGCTGCAATCAACGCAGAGGTGCAGAGCAGGGTAGAGCCGAGACCTAAGACTGGCGCCACTGAGTAACCAAGTGCCAGCGCCATGTGTCAGTGCCGGTAAGTTGGGGAAAGAAAGGATCCTGGACATCAGAGCCTGAAGCTATACCAGCCCATATGACTCCCCGTGACCAACTATTTTTTTTTGTCTTCATATATGCCACCAGTGTATATTCTAGATGGGAACCCCATGTGCCTTTCACATTATCAAATTGATACCGCCCTGGACTCAATGCGTGGCAGTCAGGGGCCGCCCAGAGGTAGGCTGTTTCCTTGTCCCACTCCCCTGTCCTATGATGGAAAAACCTCGGACCTCGGGAGGACAGGACCAAAACAAACCTCTGGCATAATCATCGGACCATTATAACGACAACCAGGCCACCAATTTCGACCACACATTATCTGTATTCTCTACTTGGCACGCCATGTCCATCTTGCTGACTTCTATAATGTTTCGTAAATAGTCAGTAAACCTGGGGGGGGGGCGTTGACTTCCATTCTTTACAAATCTCTCTCCTAGCTATAACCATCACATAGAATATAAATTGTGAGGAATAATTATTAACGTTCTAGCTTGGTGGTAAGCCAAAAAAAACTAACCTCGGAGAGCATATAATGGTAGTTGTTAAAACATTCCCCAGGAAGTCAAAAATCTCCTTCCAGTATTCAAGAATCTTTGGACATTCTAAAAATATATGTATATCATCGGCTGCCGGGAATTTACAGCGCGGGCAACAATAACTCACAAGTGTGACCCTGGACAATTTAGCAGGGGTCCAGTACACCCGAAAGACTGTGAACAGATGGTTTCTCCTGTGACCAACTATTGACCAGGCATCAACAACCAACTATCAGCCGCACCAGCTGCATCACCATGTCCCTCCACCACCTTCCCAACATGGCACCACTACCGCCACTATTGACCACCAAATCCTGGAGAAAATGAAGGGGGAGTGGAGGAGTAGAATTGTATGAAGGGCACTCGACGTCCCATTGTGGACAGAAGTGGCAAGCACTAGGCCAGTTTTGCTTGTCTGTGGGAAGGTGGGCTCTCATCTGCTAGCTGTTTCTCCCCCACAGACCCCGCAAGACTACCTCAAGACTGCAGTTCTACAGATAGGCCTCATCAGAATTGTTCCAGCAAGCCTCTAGACCCTGCACTGCCCTGGCCCCTGCATACATACAGCAAGCACATGGTAAGCAGCAAGGCCGACAAGACTGGAAGAGGCTGTTGGGAGGTACCAAAAGGCATTTTACAAAATGCACCAAAGTTCAAAGGGTCAGGGCAGGAGGCAGGAGCCAGGAATCAGGAGGCCAAGAAGGATCAAGGGGGCTTAGGAGGCAACTGGGAGGTTGTTAGGAAGGTCGCTGCACTCCTCCTGTGGATCTCCCTTTACAGCAGCCCCCCACCTGAAAATACCAGCTGGCCACTTGGAAAGCCCAGGGGCTATACCAAAAAGGAAATGAGTGCCTGAGATTCCAAGAATGACCCATGAACATGCTTCAGCAACCATAGCTACTAAGGAGGACCATTCCCCCAGCTCAGGAGTCCACCGGGCCACAGATTTCATACCAGGAACCCCAAATACAAGCCCATATTAGCTCTCGCCAGAACAGGTCCAAACTCACGTAATTAACTCCCCTGCCTCACCAAACCCTCATGAGAGATGGACAGAACCTGAACCTGACAGTATGTTACCCCATCCCTTTCCTGCTTCAACAGGTCCCCAATTGGATAACAACTTACCTGAGCTAACTTGCAGTGCAACGCCACCAAAGAAGTCAAGGAGTGCAAGCTCTCCTGAGCCTAGGAACCTACCAGATCGGATCCTAGCCTCGCTGGAAGCCCGAATTGAAGCCTCCTTGGCCCAAACACCAGGACTCTGCATACATCTGACCACTCTACACATAAAGAAGATACCATCACCACTGTAATTCTATGTCAATCATAGAAGATGGAACTTCAGATCGACCTAATTCAAACTAGGGCCTCAACTGTAGCTGACTTGGACTCTAGGCTAAGTACCATGGAAAAGTCCATCAGGTTAACAGAAGTCAACCCGTACCCTTGCTTCCCACTGCTTAGCAATCTCTTATCCCTTCCATAATTATTACGATCACTTGTAGAGAGAGTCAAGTATAACATCCAGCGTGCCGGAAACCACACTCAAAACTCACAAAATGGGAAACCCCTTTTTGTCACCATCCATTACAAACAGCGTCATGCTGTCCCCACAAAGGGATGCAAGCCCCCTCAAGATCTGGATCTTAACATCACTCCTAACAAGCTAATCCACCTGCTGGTCAGACAGCAGGACCCCCGTTTGTGGAATTAATGGCAGTATGTAAACCGACATGTACTCACAGCTATATGGCCTCATTGGCCTCAAGCCTGCTCAGGATAGCTGATGTAGCTCCAAGAAGGAACCACTCAACTCCCCCCACCCCTAACAGTAAAAATTCCCTCCAGAAGAGATAAAAATAAATTTTAGAAACAGTTGTGGATCCTCACCAAGGCGATGCAGAAACAGAGGGAGGCAAGCCACTTCCCCATCTTCAATCAGATCCCAAAAGCAAAAACGGAAATCACCAAAACCACTAAAAGCAGGGGAGACAATACCATCACAAATGCTACCTCAAACAATTTCACTATACACAAACAAGATGCGTCAAAGACACACGCTTCTAATTCCACTGCCACTGAACTCCATATCCTCACTGTTTGGGCAAGTGCTTCGCACACCCAACTCACAAATGACATTCAACGGACCAATGGACTGGCTAACCAGCACTCCAAATTACCCCATTCAGGTGGCTATCCACATGCAGGCTCTGGATCAGATAATCAAACAATAAACAAAAGTACTAACACTGAGATACCACATGTCTTATTAGAAAACGGCATGCCAGATATGACTACGATGCTGCTAACCCGTTGCACCCATAATGTTCCCAGACCACCTCACAAAGTTCAACCCCCTCCAGGAAGCCCCCAACCCAGGTGACTGAGAGGTTAAGGCGGACTGAGGAGAGTAGCCTTTTCCTTGCACCCATAACCCACCCCATCAAGACCCCTCGACTCTACCTCACAGATCTCGGGTTGTCGTCCTCCCCAAACACCCATGATGAGTCAGAACTTGCCCTTATCCCACATTATACCCACAAGGGACAGCATGACATTCTTCACAGGAACAACCTCCTGCACCTATTTAAACACATCCCTGCCCTCAGAGGGATAACTTCCTCCAATCTAACATCAGTGAAGTTTGCTCGAATACTGAACAAAGGGACCTCCGAGGCCATCATCAGAACATGGTCAAGAGCAACTTGAAGGGACATCATTCTCAGGGAGTAAAGGAATTTTTATGACTGGGGAATTGAGCTCTAGACGGCCCGCCCACTAAAAGAACCGTACGTACTACAACAGGAAGACCCGGCAAGGCCTCTCATGAGCGTGCTGAAAGGGACATGGGGAGCGACCCACAACTGGCTGCCTAGCACTTCAAAAGCTGACAACTCTATAAAAATCTTTTGCACTAACAATCGACTGGTGAGATGCAAGTCATATTCTCTTGACAATGCCAACAGTTGGAGCCGCCAGGGGATTTCCCACCGAGGGCCTCAAGAGTCCCACACCTAGCAGGATCACCCACCACTGCCCCCATGCTCCACCCACACAGGCAACCTCCAAATTGACCATCACTTCTTGGAAAGTGGTTGGGCTCAGGTCAGTGCTCACATGCAAGCCAGTGGTGACTTTCTTAAACAAAAGTGACATCATTTGTTTACAGGAGACTTGGGCTCTAACTTCATCAGTTCTTTACGTCTATGATGAGCTCATCCAACCAGCATCTAGGCACATCTTCTTTGGGCGCCCATCAGGGGGACTCTCAGTTTTCATCACTCTTGTAAGATTAAGCTATACCCCTTCGCCGAAATTTCCCAGCCGGGCAAGCAGTCCTAACTTCTGGAGGTTCAACTCAAATGGATCTTCCTCTACTTTTAATAAACTGCTATCACAACATAACCAAAATGCCAAACTACCTGCAACTGAACTTCTCACCAACAGCTTGGAAGACCTTCTGCTAGAGCTTGCCTCTTTCGAAATGTTGCTACTAGGAGACTTTAACAACAGGGGCCTGAGGATGAATGACAATTTAGTCCCAAATCTAAAGAACAGGAACCCATGAAACTTTTTTGTTTAACTGCAACTTACGCTCAGCGGAACAAATTTCCCTGTCACAAAATCCCTTTGAACAATTTCCTGCGACATTCAAGCATATTTCAACCATAGATTACATTTTTTTACCCTCCCCCCCTGCCGCATCACTTAGTCAAACTGGAAATCCCGATCTGAACTGAAAGTGACCATAACCCATTGACCGCAACACTAGACCTACAGGCCCCAGTAAGTGCCACTGTCATAGAAGTTGGGCACTCGGCTTGGTCTGGGGGCCATACCCTAGTTAGGAGAATCAAATGGGAAGCATCCTGTTTCTCTAAAGTGGCCAAATGGCTTAAAGACATAACTTCGAATTTCAACATCAACCCCCAGGAGATCTATTACCAAAGTTGAGATGACCTAATATCCAAGCTAGGAGATCACCTGATGAGTTCCGACACCCA
The DNA here is from genome assembly GCF_964204655.1 of Triturus cristatus. NCBI lineage: Eukaryota > Metazoa > Chordata > Amphibia > Caudata > Salamandridae > Triturus > Triturus cristatus. The sequence continues at coordinate 578,643,609 of NC_140585.1, read as the reverse complement.
TGGCCTACATTCAAGGAAGCCTCAGTGGAAACCCCACAACGGGGCCATCGTGAACACATGAAGCAAACACCCATGTGCACAAGCAAAATCCCGCCATATTTTCTTTCAAAAACATAATCAATCTCCGCAAAGTGCACAATAAAATTGACCAGAGAAGCAAAGAAACTCAATGAACAACAAGAATGGATAAAAATTCACCATATGCTCAAAGAGAAATTTCTGCCCAGAACTACATAAATGAACTTTGATCCCCCAAAAGCTGCAGGAGGAACACAGTCTCAGAAACAGCCTGGGTACGGCACATTGAAACACAATGCAACCGTGAGTCCTCAGGCTCCAGCGATGCTCTAAGGAGAGGGACAAGCATTAACATGCCAATGGAAACACATGCTCTGACCACACTGGCCCAGGTATGCAGACACTTGAGAAACATGAAAAAAGATGGAGCCCCAGGCTCCAACATCCTTCCAGCTGGCACATTCAAAACTGCCATGGATGACTGGGCTAATGTGCTAACCCCCCCTCTTCAACCAAGCCTATGCTGCAGCCCAGATCCCTGAATCGTGGAGAGGCTCGACCTTTTGCCCAATCTTAAAAAAAGGGAATCCGACCATTCTTTCCATCTGCCAACTTATTACCTTGCTAGACCTAGAGGCCCAGGTCTATGTCCGGTGTGACCTCAAATCACTTGAGGAATGGGTCGCCCCAAAAAAATGTTGCCCTTTTTCCAAACTGGGCTCTGCACATCCACCTCCACAATCGATAACATCACCACCCTAGCCATCCTGAGCCATTGAGCTGCTTAACTTCCTCTCTACTGTTGTTTCATTGACTTTAGTGCCGCTTTTGACAAAGTGGTACGTAATACTCTCTGGTGAAAATTACACACCTGGGGGATACCCCAGGACCTACTTGGTGCTCTCATATCACTGCACACAAACACTTGGGTTTGGGTGAGAACAAGCCCCTCAACTGTTTCTACAAAAAAACACCACCACAGATGGCTTGAAGCAAGGATGCGTTCTTTCACCACTCCTCTTTAATCTCCATACAGTTGACCTTGGTAGGTTTCTGAAGTGCAGCTGCTTGCTTCCTCCACAACTGGGCCACTGAAACTACACATTCTACAATATTCTTATAAAATTGTCATAATGGACAACACCAAAATTGGAATTCAATACAAGGCCAACTCTCCCAAAATCAATCGGGAAAAGACCAAAGTCCTGATCTTTAGACACTGCCGGAAAAAGAAATTCCTAACTTGGAGCATTGGCGCTGCCTCGATCCAAACAACATCTAAGTACAACTATTTGGGGTTATGGTTTAGTGAGCCCTCCCGACACTTGGTCCACCTTGAAAAAGAAAGCCGGAGCTATAATCCACAGCCTGACAAGCCTCAACTGGACCCTGCATAGCACCTCAGCAGACCCTATCTTGAGGGTCATAAATGCCACTCTTATCCCTGCCCTATCCTACGGGCATCAGGCCTACCTAGAGGCATGTGCGCATAGCCTAGACCTTTCCCAATGCAGGGCTTTCAAGCATGTCTTCTAACTCCCCAAATATATACGCACGGCAAGACTATGGCTAGAGCTGAGCATCTCAAAACAATCACTTACCTGTGAGGCTGACACCCTGAAATTCTACATTATGATACTAAAAGCCCCAGAAAAAACACTCAAAGCCTGCTTAAGAGAAATGTTTGAGAGCCGAGGGAACCATTGGAACTGAAAAATTCAAAAGGTTGTAAGCTCACTTCAAATTGAAGACACAGTGCTTAAATCAGATTCCATCCCCCACATGACCTGGAAAAGGGTTATAAACAGGCAGATGAGACTAATCTCTCACCAGCAGGACATTTGGTCCCCAAAGAGCTCAACAATCCTTTCTCCCTTGAATGAATCTTATCTACCAGGGAAACCTCAAACATACCTCTTAGACAGCCTAAATGGATCGGCAAGAAGAGACATCATGTTTATGCACCTGCAAAGGTTTAAAAACTGTAGACTTCAAATAATGGGTCACATGCAGAGAGGGAGAGGCCTATCGACTATGTAACTACAGGACCGAATTATGGCTCTACCTCCTGTGTTGCTGTCCTTCCCTGGACACCCCTAGGAGATCTCTCCTCCAACCACTTTACTTTAACAGAGGGAACCATTCATGTCTGGAGGCATCGGCATTCTGCTTCTCCCACACGTACACTCAAACCCTAACAAGGTGTAGCAAATACGTCAGGAAGCTGGAAGATCTGCTATTTCCTCGCCTAGTCCCCTCTAAACCCACCGCCACTGTTCAAAAACGTATCGATTAGTTTGCTGCTCCACCCTAAGTTTTCCCTTCCAGTCGATTCCATTTATATGGGTTCAATATTTCACACATCCTGCAATTTCACCAGCCTTCATGATTGTCCATGGGAGATCGGGCTGCTATTAACCTTTACGCTTTTTAACCATATTTGGCACTAAGCTAATTTTACCTAAATCATGTTTGCAAGAACTTAGACTGAGAAAATGAGTGACCAGCAGTTGGGAGTGTGTATGTTACATCTAAATGAATCCTGCTACTACATAGCAGTATATGCCGCCAGCAATGCTTATCAATATGTGCAGGAATGATGCTTCATGGCAAAATCATGTCGCACTCTACATCACTGAGAAGAACAAACCACAAGACCCAGCAGCCCCTGTTCAACTCTCGCTGACACACTATTGATGACACCATGACCCGGACGATAAAGAACCGTTCCGGTGTCCGTCACTTTCTGCGCATTTTGTGCTGAGACGGACCTGCCCAGTGCAGAGAGTCCCATTCTAAGAGTTGGCGATAGAGCGGTAAGGGTGACTCACCGTTTTGAATACTCACGTTTGGAGGTTTAAATCTGTTTGACCGGGAGCTTTAACAGAGCAATACGTGCCTTGTGTAAAGAAAGGTGGTGATCCAAGAGGTGGGAAAGTTACAAGGAGATAATTTCCGACACGGCAGAACATACATACATGCGGTGACTTGTATTAAGCCTAATTTAAATGCAAATGACATTTCCTTGCTAAAAGAGCTATCACATTAAATTTTAGTTTCATTGTACGATTTCACACTGATGTGAAGGTTAACAACAGTGACCTGGTATAATTCCTATAGAAAGGGTATGAATGCAATAATGCCTTAAAAAACTGAAATTCATTGATGTATTGAAGCATGCTGGATAATCTTTTCCTTTTTCTTAGCAGGAGTATTTGGTGTGTGAATTGAGTCAACCCCCACTGTGAAGCATAGTCATATGGTTTATGTGGTGGGTTAGAATGCATGTACATGTGAATGGCTAGGAAATACCCTTTTGATACATCACTAATTGTGATTCCTTTTTTAGAAAGCATATTAAAAAGAGATGAGCTTCCATATGAAGGAAAGCACTCTTCTATCCGAGTGAAGCTCAGATCAGCCTTTATTTTCTTTTACAACTATCTAGGGACCTATAAAACAATATAAGGTGATAGTTCTAGTGTAGGAAGAAATTCTTTGTTTACTCTTATGATATATTTTGTTTTACAGGTCTCCCTCCCCGCTGTACCCATCCTTTCCTTCCCTCGCTTAATCCCCCCAACCGTCTGTGATATTATAGCCTTCAGAGGGTGTGGGGATTGATAGGTGGACCCACTTGAGCATCAAACCGATCCTGAGTGTTTGGAATAAAACTTTGACAGAATACACAGCCCAAGAATTTATTCTCTCCTGATCATTTCTGAGTTAAAGGTGGCCGCCTTAGAGGATCTGATAGCAGCCTTGGCTCTTGTACACCAGGAGTTAACGACCTCTCTGACAGAAACTGCTGCCTTACAGGATAGAGTAGACAAAATCCATAAGAATTTTTTGATGTCCCCGCAGGGAAACCTTTTCGAGGAGCGTCCTGGCCCTCCAGTAGTATGGCTGGAGGTGCACCACCTATTTCTATAGAGGTACTCACTCCCTTAGCACTTGCTGCCCCAGACAGATATTCAGGGGATGAGAACAAAGTGCAAGTGTTTCTGACATAGGTGTTTCTACACTTTTTGTGTAAACCCAGGGATTTTCCCACTAATCGGGCACATGTTGCCTTTAACCCTGGGCGTAGTTTGCGTAGTAGCGCTACATGTAGCTACACGAAGTGCACTTCGCGCTACGTGTAGCTATGTGAACTGCGTAGTGCGGTAGGGAAATGCTGTTTGCACTGATAGCATAGTGCTGGATGCTTGTCCGCACTGTGCAATAATTGCAAACAACATCTTGCACAGTGCAAGCGGTCGTTTTCTGCCGCTCGAGTGGATTTGTACTCGAGCGGCAGCTTTCTCAACGCGGACTGGTAGTTTCTCATGGTGAGCAGTCGCGAGTATATGCGACCACTCGCAATGAGAAACCTGACATCCCCGCGTTGAGAATCTTGCCGGGAGGTTTATTTTCCACGCTCGCGATCGGCAACTTGATGTTGCTGATTGCGAACGAGGAAAAAGTCTCACCTGGATGTTGATTTTGCTCGCGGTTGCCAACTTGATGTTGAGGACCACGAGCAAGCAAAAAATGCCCGCTACACTATGCGTTTTTGCACTGTGCTACGTGCAATTCGCGTAGTGCGTAGTAGCACAAACTGCGCGCACTCCGCGAGCATAGCGTAGTACTACGCCCAGGGTTAGCCTTTATGATCTCATATCTAGCAGGTGATGCAGCTCAGTGGGCAGTTCCCCTGGTTCATAGAGATGATCATTTATTGTATGATTGGGAAGAGTTTTGAGAGGAATTCGAAAATGTGTTCGATAGAAGAGCTAACGACTTTTCAGCTGACAAAGAATTACTCGAGTTGAAACAAGGAAGCAAAGATCTGGTAGTGCATTCAAATACCTTCCAGTCATTGATTGCAGAAACTAAATGGCCGGAAGAGAAAAGCAGTATAGATGCAACAATATCTCAGCAGGATATAATGTAATTACTTAAATCTGTATGTACAAGACATTACAGTTTAGCGAACAAAAGAGAGGAGACTTCAAATAGTTCAATCCATGCGCCCGTAGGCGTCATATATTATACGAAGATCAGTAAATATACAGAACAGTTGTAACAGCACTGTAGGGTATAAATAGCCAGGCAACCCTAGTGATATGTGTACAAAGTGCTCGTGACAGTGAAGTAACGGCGCAAGTGACAACGTGAAAGGTACCACAGCAGAAGGCGCAAAAGAATATACAATATGTACAGATTAAAAGGTTCAAACATCAACTTATTCAATGGTACAGTTCGTGATTTCCGTTATGTTAATGAACCAGGGGTCAGAGTACGTCTAGGGAGTTCGAGCTGGTGGGCAGTGGTCGACGGCGTTTCGATCCTCTCAAATTAGGATCATCCTCAGGACCTGGGTTGCCTATTTATGGAGTGCTCTGAAGCGCATTGAATAAAGCGCTGGCGTAGGAGACAAAGCAACGCCGATGAAGAGGCAGGCGGTGGAATGGAGAGCAATTATTGGAAGGAGTCCATCGCGCAGTCGCTGTTGAATGGAGTACGGGGAGAAAACGAGGACGTGCGGTTGGTAGTCACTCGAGGTTAGCTGTGAATTCGGGGAGAAAAACGAGGACGTGCGGTTTGTTCGTCACTCGACTAGTACACGACTGTGGCTTGTCCGATACTGCGGATTTATTCCTGACCCCTGAAATTATTTGATGCCCTTGGCTCATCTACTGGGCCGGCTCCACCATTCCTCGAGTGACGAACAAACCGCACGTCCTCGTTTTTCTCCCCGAATTCACAGCTAACCTCGAGTGACTACCAACCGCACGTCCTCGTTTTCTCCCCGTACTCCATTCAACAGCGACTGCGCGATGGACTCCTTCCAATAATTGCTCTCCATTCCACCGCCTGCCTCTTCATCGGCGTTGCTTCATCTCCTACGCCAGCGCTTTATTCAATGCGCTTCAGAGCACTCCATAAATAGGCAACCCAGGTCCTGAGCATGATCCTAATTTGAGAGGATCGAAACGCCGTCGACCACTGCCCACCAGCTCGAACTCCCTAGGCGTACTCTGACCCCTGGTTCATTAACATAACGGAAATCACGAACTGTACCATTGAATAAGTTGATGTTTGAACCTTTTAATCTGTACATATTGTATATTCTTTTGCGTCTTCTGCTGTGGTACCTTTCACGTTGTCACTTGCGCTGTTACTTCACTGTCACGAGCACTTTGTACACATATCACTAGGGTTGCCTGGCTATTTATACCCTACAGTGCTGTTACAACTGTTCTGTATATTTACTGATCTTCGTATAATATATGACGCCTACGGGCGCATGGATTGAACTATTTGAAGTCTCCTCTCTTTTGTTCGCTAAACTGTAATGTCTTGTACATACAGATTTAAGTAATTACATTATATCCTGCTGAGATATTGTTGCATCTATACTGTACTCACCCAGATCTCAGTTTGGTTTATGGGTAAAACTCCTGTGGTTTTTCTATACCGGAAGAGAAAAGCGCCGTCATTTTTCATCAGGGATTAGGAGATGAACTTTAAGACGTGTTAGCCCAAATAGATCTGCAACCTACCTCCTGCACTGATCTTATAAATCTTACCTTGCGTTTACATAGTCGGTTTAGCGAGCGATGGAATGATAAACGAAGAGTAGATAAGTTAGCTCCCCGATATCCTAAGACAAGGTTTCCTAGACCTAGTTCTGAGGGTCCTCCTGAACCCATGAAAATAGGAACAGTAAGGGCCCCACTATCCCAGGATGAAAAAGAACAAAGACGTAAGAATGGGCTTTGTATGTATTGTGGCCGGAGAGCGCATTACGTTAAAGATTGTATTTTGAAACCCAAGAGCAAACCAGGTTTCATCAAGAGCCCGCCTTCTCTGGTTAGCCAAAAGGTGGAAAACTAGAGGGGTCAAAGGTGAGAGGAGGGGCCTTTTTGAGTGGTTTGGTAATCCCTTCAGCGCAAGAAAAAGTTAATCAAGGACCAGAACACTCTATTATATCTGTACAGTTAAAAACTAATCAAGGATGGCACAATAGACTCTGGAGCACCTGGCCTATTTATGGATAAAGGGTTGGCCAATGAATTGCATCTGTGCTTAGTCAAGAAAGAGGCACCTGAAATAGTGTCAGCAATTGATAGTGGAGAATTAGTAACAGGACCAGTTAGTCTTTCGACTTAAAGCATAGAAATCTGTTGCAATACAAACCATATTAGGGCCAAGAGACCTGTTGGTGAACGAGCGCTCTACAAATTTTCAATCATATAACATAACAACATATGAGACATTAGACTTCAACATTATCAATGTACCACAATATGAAATAATATTAGGATTACCTTGGTTGGGGAAAGATAACCCTTCTGTTAACTAGGTCACAACAACCATTCTCTTTGAAAGTTCCTGGTGTAACGAACATTGTGGTCAAGCTTCTGTAGACCTGCCTGTGCAAGCCTTAGCAACTTTACATCATGTAGCCCCTACTGCTGTGAAATACTTTCAACTACCAGAGATATATAAAGACTATCAAGATGTGTTCAATGAACAACAAGCCAATGTTTTACCATCACATAGGCAATATGACTGCGAATTTTATTTGATCCAGTGATCGGTGGTACCCTGTATTAGAATATATTCTCTTACTGAACCTAAAAATGAGCACTTGAAAGTCTACTTAGAGCAATATTTAGCAAATGGGCTCATTTGTCCATCTAAATCTTCTGCAGCTTTCTCTATTTTATACCAAAAGCAAATGGTGAAAAGACATGTGTATTGGTTTTAGAACATTGAACGATATAACCATCAAGAATAGATATCCATTGCCCTCAATTCCTGTTATATTAGAACAAGTAAAAAAGGCCCAGTTCTACACAAGGTTAGACCTCAAGGGTGCCTATAATCTGGTCCGCGTAAAAGAGGGGGACGAGTGGAAGACAGCCTTTCGCACCCGATACGGGTTGTTTGAGTACACCATAATGCTGTTTGGTTTGTGCAACGCACCTGCTGGATTCCAGTTCTTTTTAAATGAAGTATTGCGTGAATATTTGGATGTGTTCATGGTGGTGTACATTGATGACATTTTGATATATTCGGATTCCCTGAATCTACACTATTAACTTGTTGGTTTGGTCCTACAATCACTATGGAATAACGGATTATACTGTAAGCTAAGCAAATGCGAATTCCATGTGCATAAGGTTGAATTTTCAGGGGTGATATTGTCACCTACTGGTCTAGAGATGACGTAATGCAATATACAAGCTGTTAAAGAATGGCCACGACCTGTGAACGCCAGAGACATTCAGTATTTCTTAGGATTTCCACAACAATTTTCATGGGTAGCTCCCATCACCAGGTTATTGAGGAAGAAAACACCTTTTGTCTGGACCGAAGAAACAGAACAATCTTTTGAGCAGTTAAAAAGGGCCTTTACCTCTCCTCCCATTTTAGCACATAAAAACCCTGAGAAACCCTTTTTAATCTAAGCTTATGCCTCGGTAGTGGCCATAGGAGCCATTCTACCCCAAAGAAATGAGGAAACTGTACAGTTGCACCTTGTGACTTACATGCCACAAAAATTGAATGAGGCTAAAACGCGATATACTGTCACCGAGAAGAAACTGTTAGCCATAAAGGATTCTTTCAGTAATTGGGGGCATTACTTAATGGGGGCAAAACATGTAGTAACTGTGTATACTGACCTTGGTAACCTCCAATTCATGTGGTCTGCAAGAATGTTGTCTCCCAGACAGTTACGATGAATTTTATTTTTCTCAGAATACAATTATATTGTTACATATCAACCAGGAACTGAAAATCGGAAGGCAGATGCTCTCACCAGACAAAAATCCACATGTGGCTCTGTGGACAATTAGCCTCTTGGCATTTTGACTACAAACCAGGTTATAGGAATCATACATTCAGAACAGTTTCTGAAAGCAGTTGCACATAGCATTCAAACTCTTGCTTGGAAAAAATGGATCAGAATGTATACTCAGTGGAAAATAAAACAAGGCGTGCCCATTCTAAATAGTCAGTTACTGTTCCCCACTAGTTACAAAAGAAGGTATTTCATTGGTGCCATGAGATTCCCAGTGCTGGTCATAATGGAATGGATAAAACACTCAATAGGGTGCTCAGACACATCTTGTGGCCTACCGTAAGGACCAATATCATGGTATACATAAAGAAGTGTGAGACATGTGCCAAGGCTAAAACTGATCATCAAAAGGCACAAGGATTATTAATACCTTTGCTCACTCCTACTGTTCCCTAGATTACCTTTTTCCTTGGATTTTATCTTAGGGTTATTAAAAGATCAAGGAAAAAACGTGATTTTGATAGTGGTAGATAGTCTCACAAAAATGGGACATTTCATTGGTTGTAAGGCAGTGCCTACTGCTGGCCAGTCAGCCAAACTACTCCTTTGTCACGGAGTGCGGCTACCATGATTACTATTGTGCTGGATAGAGGATCGCAGTTCACAGTGCACTTTTGGAAGGTATGGTGTTCAACTCTACAGATAAAATCTGCTACATCTACCAGCTTCCATCCCCAAACCGATGGTCAAACAGAACGTTTGATCCAGACTCTAAAACAATATCTCAGATGTTATGTAAAGGAAAACTCGGATGCTTGAGTAGATTTACTGTGTGTACCTGAGACCTCATATAATAGCGCCACAATTCAATCCCCCAAAATGCCCACATATTATAGTAATTATGGGTTCCATCCTCGTTTACTCTGGTTGATACACCCAGGAATAGAACAAGACATGCCTTAGGTATGTAATAGAGTGATCCACATACAACAAACAATTCACAAGACAAAGCAACACCTACAAAAGGCAAAACTTCGATACAAAAACACTGCAGACACACATCACATGGCCAACCCTATATATCAGGAAGGAGATGTGGTATGGTTATCCACTAAGAACATCCGCTTCCGTAGATACAGTATATTTAATCCCCGATCTATTGAGCATTATAAAGTCAAAAGATGCATTAATCCTGTTGATGTACTCCTTGTCTTGCCTATATCCCTGTGCATTCATCCTGTTTTCCATGTATCCCTGTTGAAATCTTCCTATACCTCTGTTAAAAAGAAGTCAGCACCCATCTTGATAGATGGAAAACCAGAATACAAAGTGTTCAAGATTCTATATTTTAAAAAAAGGGGATCTTCCCTGTGGTATTTGATTTCTTGGAAAGGAGATAGTGCTGAAGAAAATTAAATCGAACAAGCTAGAAGTATCCATACCCCTCGGTTGATCTAGAGGTTTCATGACCAGTTCCCAGCCAAACCTCCTCCTTGTCGGCATTCTCGGGGAGGGGAAAGTACTGTTACACCTAAATGAATCCTGCTACTATATAGCGGTAGTTGCTGCCGGCAACGCTTACCAATATGTGCAGGAATGAAACTTAACGGCGAAATCATGTCACACTCAACATTGCAGAGACGAACAAACCACAACACCTAGCAGCCCCTGTTCAACCCTCGTTGACGCACTAGTGACGACACCGTGACCCGGACGATAAAGAACCATTCCAGTGTCCGTCACTTGCTGCGCATTTTGTGCTTAGACGGACCAGCCCAGTGCTGAGAGTCCCATTCCAAGAGTTGGCAATAGAGCAGTAAGGGTGATGCTGTCACCGTTTTGGAAACTCACGTTTGGAGGTTTGTATTCGCTCTGTTCAGCCCAGAGCTTTAACAGAGCAATGTGTGAATTGAGTCAATCCCCCCTCTGATGCACACTCATATTGTTTACGTGGTGGGTGAGAAGACATGTACATGTGTGAATGGCTAGGAAATAATCTTTTGGCACATCACTAATTGTATTTCCTATTTTTAGAAAGCATATTAAAAAGAGAGGAGCTTCCAGATGAAGGGAAGCACTCTTCTATCTGAGTGAAGCTCAGATCAGCCTTTATTTTCTTTTAAAGGCATTTAGAGAACTATTAAACAATAATAAGGTGATAGTTCAAGTGTAGGAAGAAATTGTTTGTTTATTCTTATGATGTCTTTTTTGTATGGGCCTCCCTCCATGCTGTCCCTATCCTTTCCTTCCCTCACTTAATCCCCCCAACCATCTGTGCTATTATAGCCTTCACAGGGAGGAGCGATTGAGATGTGGACACACTTGGCATCAAACCGATCCTGGGAGTTTGGAATAAACCCTTGACAGCGTAATAATGCCATACCAGGTCATTCCAGTCAAAACAGAAAAAAATGACTGAGCATCTTCTACTTTCAATCGACGATCCTCTGCATCTACTGCACTTGGCTAAGGAACTCTGGCTCACATCAATGGGAAATAGCCTCTGACCAGGTCCCCCTCGATTCTCAGTCGAGGCCTGCTTACACCCCAGTCAACCAACATCCCAATTTCTTAAAATCAATAAGCTGAAAAAGTCCAAAATGCCATAGACCAGTTCCTGTATGGCCAAAAAACACTTAATAAGTGGCTACCCACCTTAATTGAATGCCTATAAGGACGCTTATAATCTTTAAAACCTCCGACATCATGCACAAGATCTAAAACAACGGAAATGTTGCTGTAGTCTCCAATAAAGTTAAAAAATACATTCACCTCCGATTTTAAGATTAGCATAGCTTCTAAACCAAATCTCATGATCCCCCATTTTAAAAACATGAAAATGGGTTAACTGCTCTTTTCAAGTTCTGGGAGCATTCACTTGGAATTTTATTCCTGTTCAAATTCTTTATATACTATTGCAGCTGCATTTTAGGAAGACCTTAAAAACCAGACATTGTCATACCAACTAATACGTTCCCAATTCCACCTTGGTCAGTTGTACTCTCTTAGGGGCAGAAACACTCTGTTGACCCTTTTGGGGTAGAGGTAGTGCCCAATACCTGGGTGTCTAGTATTTCTTTTTACCCACTTCCCCCAGGGGCCATGTTATGAGAAAATCAGGGCAAATCTCATGCTTGCTCCTCCAGAGGCATGTTGAAAGACTCTACTGTCTCTTCTGCTAGGGAGAATGTCCCGATGGTAGGGTGGCCTGCCCCATCCGTTTTTGTGTTATTCTCAGATTCATAATGAGTTGTATGTATGCAGATTGATGGCAAATCTCCTATCTGCCCCCTAGGGGCAAAAAGGCCCTATTGCCTATTCATGGGTGGCAGTATGGCCTGATGGCGGTGGGACTCCTCACTGCTATTTTTGGGGGTAGTGTTAAATCCCTGGTTTACAGTGAGCTTTTCTGCCTCTCTGAATGGGGCAGATTGATCTCAAACACCTCCTTCTGCATCCTAGGGGAGCAGAAAAACTATCACCCTCTTTGAGGTGGAGCATGGTCCTATGTCAGCATAGCCTGCCCCCATCCCTGTGTTTCTTTTTTCTTTTTAAAACCCCTGTTTTTAGTAACCTTTTCTACTCCCCCCCCTTAGGGGAAGATTAGCAGGAAGCCCCCCCAATCTACTCCCCAGAAAGACAGAAAGACTTCTGTTGCATCATTATTGAGGATCTCGTCGACAAGACTTGCCATGCAAAGTACGGTGTAGGGGGTGTGGCACACAGCTGGCGATGCATTGGTTCTGAGGAGCTGCGAGGCTACGATGTAGAACATGCGGTTATCATTGAGGCAGCCTTTGACAAGAGATGTGAGTATCTGAGCTGTGGATGTGACGCTTAGGTTTTGAGAAGCTAAGGTAAGTGATGCGGGTCTTTGCAACGGGCCCAATCCACGCAGCATCCCTAATGTATCAGTTCTGCCCAGGGATGTGCCACTCAGTCAAATGAGATGCATTGGTTCTGCTTGGGGTGAGCAGCTCAGCAGGGAAGATGTGTTAGTTGCACTGGCAAGCACCTTAGGCTCACTTCCAAGGGTCCAGGACTGGGATGGCACCACTTGGCAGGGCAGACTCACAGATGGCTGGTTTAGTGCAAGATAGATGGAAGCTTGTTATGTCCCCAAGGCTTCAGATCAGAAGGCCAGCTAACTAGTCCTTATATTCACTATGGATTCCAGGTTCAAGTGATACAGGTCCAGTTCTTCTCCCCCAGGCAAGGTGGCAGCAGGCAGGAGGTCAGCACAACAAAGCAAGAGTTTAGTAGAGTACAGTCTAGCAGAGTGGCAGTCCTTCAGACAGCACAACAGTCCCTGTTCCTGGCAGAATATGCACAGTTCCAGAAGTGTACTGAAATGGTGTTGTTGAAGGTTATTCTTCTATAAAAGGTTCGGCCTCTGAAGTAGGGAGAAGCTTCTAGAGGTATGCCTTTGAAGTGCAGAGATGCCCTGCCTTCCCTGTCCTGGATTCTAGTCTAACTACAGAGGATACGCAGCCCTTTGCATGGAGACAGGACACAGTCTATTCAGGTGTAAGTGTGGCTGGGCCCAGCCCTGCCTCCCATCCTGCCAGTGATGGCCCACTCAGTCGCACCTAAGCCCCTATTGTGCATTGTTGTCTAGGAGGAATACACAGCGCCAAACTTCCAACTACACCCAGTCATGTGACCACAGACAGGCTGCAGGCACCAAACGGCTACGACAAGAAAATGCCAGCTTTCTAAATGTGGAATTTTCAGAATTGCAATTTTAAATTCGACTTCGCAATCAGCAAGTCTTTTACATTGTGATTTCAACTACACCAAACTTGAAGGGGTTATCACTTCCCATTTGGAACTTTACATCTATAAAATGTAATAAGGCAACTCCAATATTATCCTATGGAAGAAATAGGGCTTGCAGTAGAAAAAAATGAATTTAAAGGTTTTTACCTACCAGGACATGTAAAATATAAAAGTACATGTTCAACCTTTTAAATACATTGCACCCTGCCCTTGGGGCTGTCTGGGGCCTACCTTAGGAGTGACTCACATGTATTACAAAAGAAGGTTTATTTTGCCAGCTCGAAATGTCAGTGTAAACTATGCACACAGGCTCTGCAGTAGCAGGCCTGAGACATGTTAAAAGGACTACTTAAGTAGGTGGCACAATCAGTGCTGCAGGCCCACTAGTAATATTTAATTTACAGGCCCTGGGCACATGTAGTTCACTTTACTAGGGACTTATAAGTAAAGGAAATATGCTGATTGGGTATATACCAATAATACTATGTTTAGAGTTGAGAGCACAAGCAGTATAGCGCTGGTTAACAGTGATAAAGTGCACAGAGTCCTAAAGCCAACTAAGGCAACAAAAACAAATTCAGAAAAAAGTAGGAGGAGCAAGGCAAAAAGTTTGGCAGTGACCCTGCAGAAATGGTTAGGTAACCACAAATAAGGCACAATTTAACTAGAGCATTGGCCACTTAGATTTTATGAGAGAAACTAAGGAAGGAAGCATCCATTTTATGAGGAGTATTTGATATAGACTGGACTGATGACCTGGGAAGTTTGAAGATCTAAGCAAATTTCATGCTAATCAGAAGCCAATGTTGCATACTGAGGGGAGAGGTTGGGGATAGTCCTCTATCTGAGGAGGCCAAAAGGTATTGTCCCTTTATGCGATAATATTGCCAATCAGAAGAATTTTTGATTTATTGGATTGCGTTTTAAAAAATAGCTTTCATTAAATGAGACAATTAACTAAGAATGATAGGGAGCATACTCGTTGAAAGTATACATCCTCTTTGAGTTTGAGAAGGATCTATGAGTCCTCAGCATAAAGGAAATATTGATTGGGGTGGTCATAACTTTCACAATTCCGTGTAGCGTGATCATGCAGAATTACCCCACAATACCATGAGATTCCATGGAATTACTCCTAATTCTCTGCTGTCCATGATATATCTGAGATCCTCTATGACTGAGATAACCAGAGATTTTGTGCCATAACCTGGGTGGAATTTGGTATGGGTAGGGTCAAGGAAATTATTGTTCTCTATATAATGCTGAAGCCAATTGGTTGCACTTTCTCTATCAATTTGGAGAGATTAAACAGTAAGGATATAAACCTATAATTAGCAAGTTTGTTGGTGGTCATGTTGCCCTTTTTAATATAGGATGGACAGTAATGGTGGTGCTGGTAATTTGGTTAATATAAGCTCCTATGGCCCTAAGATAATGAGAAGGGCAGATGTCCAAATGGGAGCCAGTAGGTTTATTGCCAACTGTAAGTTTCAGAAAATCTGCTGTGGTATTAGGAGTAAAATTTGACTTACAGTTGGCCCCTGAGAATTAGCAGTCTCAGATTGTGAGGTAGGGACGTGTGTAAAAGTGACTGCCTCTATGAACTGATGATTAATAGCAGGAGATATAATATTGAATTCTTCTCTAATAGAATGATTCTCAGTATAAAAGAGGATGGGAGATGGTCAGCCAGGACATATGATAGATTCAAATTAGAATTGTTGACATGTGGATTAGATAGGGATTCACAAAAGGAAAAATATTGAACAATGACAAAAACTGCCACAGAGTTATTGGGTCCAGAAAGAGCATTATAGGAATAGAAATTCCCTTTGACTTTCATAATTAGATGATTGCATATAAGCATTTTCTTCCGGAAATCACTTTTGTATATGTCGCAATAAGATTCTCACCAATATTTCTCCAACAATATTTGTTTCCTGTTTAAGGTCATCATTGAGCCATGGCTTCTGTCCATATACCCATTTTAAAGATTTTCTTTCTCTTGTGGCATGATGATATAAGGTCTGAACCAGTTCCTGATTGAATAATGTTACTAAATTATTCACTGAGGGGCAGATCTTCAAGAAACTAATGCAGCGCGGTGCCGCAAGTCATTTTTCTGTGCCGTGCTGCATTAGTTTCAAAGCACAGGGCTGTGACATATTTGCAACAATATGTCGCATCTTTGTGCTTCCTCCTACGCTGGCCCACAAACTGCTGCCATGCACCGGCCCAGGCAACCTTGCACCATGGTGCAAAGATGCCTGCGGCATTGGGGAGATTGCTTTTTTGTAGGAAGGGGCACCCTTCTGCATACAAACAATAAATTGAGGTGATTTCCCCTTCCAATGTGTGCTGTAGAATGCAGCACACATTGAAAGAGGAACAAAACTATCAGAAATGAAAACATTTCTCCTTGTTGCACCTCGCAACGCCAACCCTAGGGTAGTGTAGCATTCTGATGCATTTCCAGATTTACGATTTCTCGTAAATCTGGAAATGCATCAGTGGACATTGGTGTCACGTGGGAACACCCACAGCAACACCCATGTCACGCCCCTAACACGCAAAGTGTTGCGTGAATTTCTATAAGATATAATTTCTTTGCCAAATGGGATTTTTCCTAATTCGTTATTTCAAGTTTGATTCAATAATGACCTGTCCAGAGTTCAGCCTTAATAGTTCTGAAGTGAATTTGGTTGAAGGTGGTGAAAATATGGTCTAGCGCATTGTTGGCTTTGTGGGTGGGAAGATTTACAATTTGTTTGAGGCCAAAGGTGTTCAAACTGCTTAGCACTTGGTTTCCTTATGGTTCTTTGGCAGTATCTTCCAATAAGTTGAAAGCGTTAAGTGCCATTATTTCTAAAAAGTTGGTTCTGGCATGCATTATTAATTCTTTGAACCAGTGGCAGAATCTTAGAAGTATTACACAGTAGAGGAGGATACAAATGATTTGTTTTTTTTGAAGCTGCAACTAATGGTATGGGGTTAGCATTTGTTGGTAACATTGAGTCTTCAAGGTAGAGAGTGGCTATATCTTTTGGCATAGCAATAGCAACCAGGTAGATAAGTGTCGTCTGTGTAGATCGGGGTATTCGTAAAGGCCATAGCCTTTACTATAGAGGGAAAATGGGGATGGTGTAGAGCACCCAATTTTATGAGAAGGTTTAATGCCTTTGACTAATGGCTCATTTATAACATATTAGAAGAAGCAACAACGATGGATGTCAAGAAAACTGATAGAGGGAGAGCAGATGTATATATGTGAGAAGTGAGCATGCTTCTAGCGGGAGTCTGGTGGTCTGATTAGGTGTTAGGCCCATGATAATAGAGGCAGAATTACAAGCCTTTGGAATTAGTAAATCAGGACTGGGACCATAAGGCCGAGGTAGAACAATTTGGTCGAATAGGTTATGGGGAATATCTACTGGTGGGTTGTTCATGCCAGCTTTAGGCTCAGTAGCAACGAATGTAATAGGTGCATAAATAGGGTCAAAGAAAGGAGTAGATGGAAGAAGATGGCTTGCCTTATGCCACCTGAGGTACACTGCCTGCACTCCAGCATGCGAACATGAATTCTAGTCTTACTGTTCTGCCCAGTAAGACTAGGCAACTTGATCAGTGCTTAACAAAAATGGCAACCAGGGTAAAAAAGAAGGGGATACTTTTAAATCACCACAATTCAATGTAAATACACAACTAAAAACATTTAGTTGCTAGTATTTAGCATAACATTTGAAAAGGTGCAGAGTGATAGCAGCAAAAGTGGTATAGTAGCAGCAAAGAATTTCAAAGACATGGTGGGCTTGACCTAATTCACCACTCCTTCGGTGGGCAGATAGTCTACTACACATCAGGCATTTAAAAAACTCACCAAACCAAACAAAAGAATGGGAACATCCCACCCTGACATCAGGCCATATTCTACTCCAGAATATATTCTTTCTGTGGGGTAGAGGGGAGATTTGCCCCAACTGATGTTTGCCCCTAATTTCTCTCCTACGGGATCGAAATCCCACTAGACACCTGTGATTTTATATATGGAGAGAAGCAAAAGGGCGAGGCATCCCACCCTGATATTGGGCCATGTTCCTATCCCAAAAAGGGTGATAAAGCATTTCTTTTTCCCAGGACAGACTGGGGTTGGCCCCCAATTCCACCATGGGGCTAGAAAGCTCACTAGATGGCAGCAATATTTATGTAATGAATTAATGGGTTGGGGACTGGTCCATCCTGATGTCAGGCTCCAGATCCCACCCCTTAAGTTTTAGTCTTTCTGCTCTACCACAGAATCAAACATTCCTATCCCTATGGCAATCAAGAGGACGCTTTGATTCTTCTGGATATAGTTTTTATAAATGGGCCTTTACAGTGGGGTAAATCCCAATTTCGTCTAAATTCCCATGCTGAATAGCTCAACATTTAACGCTCTGGGTCGACTACCACCTAGGGTAACCTATGGAATCTAGACATTTCTAAAAATGAAACTCCCAAGAGAGTCTATGGTACTGTGATACTACAACAATATATTTGCCCAGGGGGCCTTGCAAACCTCAGACGAATGACTTTTCCTCATATTTCTGTAAGGAAAATTTGCATGAGTTGCCAGGATTCACTAAATTCCTATCGGCCAGTATTTCCACACCTCTCCTGATGAAAGTGGTATTACACTTTTGCGGCTGAGTTTAGTGCATATGACAGGACCAGATCAAATAAGGACCTTGCCAAGTCTCTATGGTCTTTGCATGATCCCTAATTGTTTTTGTTCCTGTCACAGGTGCAATGCCTGGCACCAGAAGTGGGGTAGCATTGCTATTGGAAGATGTGTGACAATGCTAGATGGCAGGAATTTTGTGGGTCTGCCCAGATACTTAATATTTTCTCACATAAATTGTTGATAAAATGAGTAATTTAAGACATAGTTTGAGGTTTGCAAGGCATTGTGAGTAGGAGAAGGTAAGGGAAAAAACACAAGCCAGACCGCCCCAGACTCAACTTGGTGGTGGTTAGTTTTGAGAAAGGTTTGGGTTTGGTAAATGTCAATGGGCTATGGCCAATCTCAGGCCCACATTTTCATAGCTACCCACATTGCATAAAAAGTGTGGGTTTAAGAGAAAACATTTGATCTGCCCATTTTGCATTTTTGGACCTTTCCTGCCCAATGGGGTTACAATCTTTATTGTGGTAGGTGTTGAAACACTGAATGGTAGAAATCAATTTGCAGATTTGGAACTTCCTCACAGAAATATGAGAAAATGTTTATTTTAGCAAAAGATATAGGGGCATATTCTCAAGGATCAATCACCGAGTTATTGGCACTTTATCGCAGCCAAAGTCGGAGTAAATTTATCGCCCCATTTACAAGCTGGTGCTAACAGCTGATACCACCAGTTTACCTGCGATAGCATCTGTAAAAAACATTGCCATAGATGACCCCGGCAACTATTGCTAATGAGATGCAGAGTAGGCATTTCTCATGCAAAAAGCCGCGACACCACACCTCAACATTCTCAACGACCAGCAAGATCGGCGATAAGACCACAAAACATGTGATAAGGCACGTTAGTAGCAGGAAATGAAAACCTGCTCTGACCTGGTGTAAAGTCGGATGACAACCTGCACCATCAAAGGGAGCCCAGCCCAGAGCCACACAGAAAGAACAACAGATGCCATGGAGTCACTGGCCATAATCCTGGAGCCCCAAGAGGGCAACAACACCTACCGCCACCACCCCCTAGGACTGCCACCCCCTGGATCCCCCTGCACCACCCCCCGGACCACCCCAGAGGCAGCACAGGCAAAGACAGCGGACCTTAAGGAAACGCACCAGCCTCACAGACCTAACACCAGACAATGTCAATGCCCACTACAGGCTCAAAAGGACAGCCATCCTCCGCATCCTGACCATCATTGCCCACAGGCTGACGGTACCAACACAGCGGACAACCAACATCCCACCTCAGACAAAGCTGCTGGCTGTGCTGCACCTGTTGGCCTCTGGTACCTCCCAAGCAACAACTGCTGAAGTTGGAGGAGTCTCACAGTCAGCCCCATCCAAGTTCCTCACAACGGTCCTAGATGCCATCATCAGCTTGATACCCTGCTCAGCTCTCCAGGGGCCACTAACTCAGTGCACCACAACTCATGGACCATTCTGGTTGCATATTGGGTGAACACTGTACTTTCTCCGGCTACCACCATGATGCTTCACAATTGTTTCTGTTATGCTGGTGTTTTCTGTTTCCGCTTTATTTGTGATCACTGTTCAAGTTGTTGCCAGCACCAACGACTCCATGAGGGCTGACTTAAACTCACCCCACACACATCCAGCACATGCATCACTGTACATGTGACCCTGGCAATAAAGGTGTCGAGCACACGTGCCCGTAGCCAGTTCAACTAACTATCTGAGTGTGTCTGTGTTCTTATGATTAATGCATTAGGGCCCTGGACCCTACAACCTTACATTGTGCTTTGTACAGCGGATGCAGCCATGTCACTGCAGGCAGCGGGTGAGACCTTGCACATGTAGCTTTGTCGTCACCCACTCAATATGCAAGAGAAGTGAATTGGGCCGGCGTATGCCAGTCCAGCGTGGGAGTGTGGATGATTATCCTGTGGCTCTGGGTGTGGTTCAGTACTGGAAATGTGCAAAGGCATGTGTCTCTGTCACAGTGTGGGTCTCTGTTGGGGAGTGTAGGTGGGCCCTGATAGGACTTAGCCACCCACGTATGTGATCTAGTTCAGCTTCCATGAAGTAGAACTCCACCCGCACCTGTTCGACCACCCCCTCCTGGCAGTCTGACACCTGGCCTTGGAATGCGATGTGTGCTTTGGTGGGCTGCTGGGAGGCAGTGTGCCTTTGACTTTTGTGCTTTTAAGGTGCTGTGATGTTGGCGACTGGGGTCATTTGTGCTCTTGGACAATTTTTGTACTCTCGTGCATTGTTTGTCTGCAGATGTATTGTTGATGTCAGTGGTTGTTTGTGCGCGTGGATGTGTCAGAGTGTGACCTGCTCTTTCCACACTCAGTCACCTCAGTCTCGTGGTGTGCACAATGTCATGGTGATTGTATGCCAGCCATGCTGCTCGTTATGTGGTGTCACTTGCATTGTCAGTGTGGCTCACAAATACACATCTTTGTTGTGTTTCGCACGGGTGCATGTGTGTGTTATGGAATTGGTGATGTGTGGGGTGGGACCCCTTTGTGCACATGGTGGATGGGGGTCTACTTGATATTTGTATGTGTGCTGCAGTGTTCCACGGGGGTCAGGGACATGACCCAGGGTCATTGTGGGTGTGCAGTGTGCTACACGTCATTGTGCATGTGTGCCATTGTACCTGTCACCCCCCGTCCCCCCAGTCCCTGTTCGTTACTCACCCTGTTCATGTTGTGTCAGGTCATGTCGAGCAGTGTCCGGACTCCCAACTCCTTGCACCGTCTCCACACTGATAACTGTTGCCACCATTTGCTCCAGCTCCTCCTACTGTGGCGCAGGACTCCCACCTCCATTCGCCATTGCTGCCTTCCTGTTGGTAGCGGGTTTCTGCTTGGTTTGGCTTTTCACATCGTGCCAGCGCATCTTGGCCTCCTCAACACTCTGACTGCATTCACAATAGAATGCCATTTTTCCGTCTATGTTGCCAATGACACGGTGGAGGTGGCGGTGGGTTTTTGTTAGTGTTCTGTCCCGTCCGTGACGACGATCCGGTTGTCATGCGGACTGTATCCTGTCTTCCTCTTTCTCTTCTCCTTAGACTTCCCCAATCCTGAGGTTCCATGCTGTTGGTCTGTGGGGCTTGTGGGGTTCGCGTTGACATGGGTACTCGTTCCGGGTGCATCCATGTTGCTACGCAGTTTATTTTGTTTTGCTGTGTTTTTCTTGTTCTGCTTTTATAGTGCATTTTCCCGCATGACGCGTGGGAATTGCAGGCCTGTCGCTGGTTATCGCCGATTTTTGTATCGTGGTTGACCTCATCGCAACTTTTTGCACGTTCGTGTTTTGCATTTTTGCGACGTCGCATTGATTTTAACGTGCTCATTTGATGCGTTATCGTGGGACTATCGCATGGTGCCGCTTGGTTGAGAATACTACATTAACACGGCGTTGTTTTCCCACGATAGAGTGCGATATGCAAAGTTGCGTTAAGCTAAATTTGCGATGGTTATCACATGTTCTTGAGAATATGCCCCATAGTTTTGCAAGGTCGTCCGGGTAAAAACTGCATTGTGGGATCCACACTAGTCACAGC
Organism: Triturus cristatus; assembly: GCF_964204655.1. Classification (NCBI taxonomy): domain Eukaryota; kingdom Metazoa; phylum Chordata; class Amphibia; order Caudata; family Salamandridae; genus Triturus; species Triturus cristatus. The sequence continues at coordinate 578,621,760 of NC_140585.1, read as the reverse complement.
ACCCTGAACTCCCATGGGTCAATAGTTTTCAGGAATTACTGGGTTTGATAGGTTTCCCTGAATAGTCGGCAATCCCAGGCCAAAATTCCTAGTTACCTATATCATCAGATAGGTCATTTTCCCCCAGATTTATTTAATGTTTCCATGTATTGCTTTGGATTATTTTGAGTCACAGATACTAGGCTCAAGCACACATATGAGCCCCATTGTTATTGGGAAAGGTATGGGAACACTGGGTGGTGGGAATTCTGACTATTCTCACAGATTCCTGAACTTTCTCTGATATTATTTTGAAGAAAATGTTTGAGGTTTGCAGGACATTTAGGGTAAATAAATGTTGTGGGATTCACACAAATCAAACCACCTCCAAGGGTGTCTATTTATCAATGTCTGAATTTGATAGTTTTCCTTGGTTGGAGGTGGAATTAGGGCCCAAATTCCACAGCCACCCGCATTGTAAAAAAAAAAGGCATTGATTTTGGTGGGCAAAATATGATGTCTCAACTTCCCATCTTGCGGCATTCAGTGTCATAGTTGGTGGGCACAACCACAAAAGTAAGGTATCATATTCCTTGGGAGAAGTTAGGAAACTGAAAAATAGTAGAACATGTGTTATTACCAATGGGAATTCTCTGCCTTTTTGGCTTCCAAATGTAATTCAGTAAGTATGCAAAAAAGAGGACATGTTGCAAAATGCCCTCTGAATCACGATAGCATGTGTAACTCCGGATTGAAAGGTGTACAGATAACCACTGTTACTAAATTTAGTGTCTTGTGCACATTACATAAACACATAGGTTTCCGGCATTTTTCATTCATTAGATTTTACCATGTGAACTGCTGTATGCTTGGTACACAATGAAAAATCATTTTAAGATGTAGCAGTGTTGGCTCTGTGTATCGCAAGTTTTTGCAGAACCTCCAAACCCTATCAATCTCAATGACAAGAAGGGCATATCGCATGTAATGGTATACGGCTTTTGTAAGTCAGCCATTGTGAGAACAAAAAATACAGATGAAAATATGGTCACCAATATCTATTTTTTCCCACTCATTTGCATAACGTTTTTTATTTCAACAATTAGTTTATTTGGGAAAACATTGAGGTCCACATAAATGTACCCTTACTGAACTCAAAAAGTGTCTACTTTCCCCAGATTAATATAACAATAAGTGTGGCTCCTGAATACCTAGAACCCGCCAGGGTAGGGCCCGAGTGTCAGAAATATTCTGCATGCTTCCGTGGCTCTGAGAAACCTACTGCCGGGGGCTGCAGCAGTGAGCGAGCAAGCAAAATAACAAGCAGAAAGAGGTGATGGGCAAAGACAACGGAGGCTATTGGCACTACGTGGCAGTGCATATGGATTTTCAGCATCACTCATGGATTTCACACCGTTTTCCATCACAAACTGCAAGTTGAATCCACAAATATTAGAAATAATTGACTATCTGTAAAAACAGCGGTAAAGAACAATTTTTATACAAATCAGCCTATTTCTGAAGGCTAAGAAGATGATCATTCTTGCACAGCAGACAGTTGATGCCATTTATTAGAAAAATATTCTTTCTAGCACTGCACTTTGCTCCCATTCCCACCCTCAACAAAATGAAGGAATGTATCTATGGGGCTCATAAAAATGGCGCCATCGTAAGGAGATTTACCCACCGCCATATTAGGATGGCGGTGGGTATCGCGGCGGACGCAAAGTCAGTCCACCGCTTTTCCGCCCGTGGCAATAATCACGATTGCCGGCCGGGCGGAGCTGGGCCTCCTACATGGTGGTGGTGCCTAGCAGGCACCGTCCGCCATAGTAGGATCAGGGTGGGGAATAGGCCTTTCCATGGTGACGATGCCGCCATGGAAAGGCTTGTGGGGATTGGCTTTGTGGGCCCATTGGTGGCCCCCTCTGGAGGAGTGGGGGCTGCACTGGGTGAGGTTCCCTGCACCAAGTGGCAGGCACCATGTGGTGCCAGCCACGTGGTGTAGGGAAATGCTGTGCATGCTCTTTTACCATTGCGGATGGTGCTGCAGCAAACAGCACCATCCGCAATGGTAAAAGGCCAGGATGCACCTGCCAGTATGGCGGGCGCATCCTAATTGGGCCGGTGGGACTACCGCACGTCTGGTGGGCAGTCCCATCAGCGTTATGGTGGCGGGCGGACTGATGTCTGCCCGCCATCCTAATGAGCCCCTAAATTTCTTTATTTTCTCAGCTGTATCCAAGGAAAGCTACAAACCCTGGATACCTTTAATATCCCAACGATGTTAGAAAAAAAGAACACAATTTGACATGGATACATTTTGTGGAAACAAAGTTATGAAGTTTAAAGTGCAAACTACCCCAAACATTAAAAATGGGCTTAGTACCAAGAAGGAGGAGAGCTAACAGCAAATTGGTTGATCAAAACAATCAATAATGTTGGAATTCTTTTAAATGTAATGTTTAATTGCCTGTTTTATTGATACTATATTGATTTTCATATTATCCTCCCTTAATGTACTAGGCACTAAATTAGGGAATTCATTCTAATAAAAGGTTTTAAGTATATAGTGTGCATTCTTGTTTGCATCCATGCATGCCAGATTACTTCAAAACTCACTAATACATATAACCCTATTGCCTCACTGTGGCCCTATTACACATAGGGTGTACTTTCCCTGTTTGCACCATCTTAAAACAGGCTTGTCAGGTGCAAACAGGGAAAGTGCACCCTATTACATTACATTGAATGCATTGCCTCCAGGGCAGCTGTAAAGTCGTCCTGCTCTAAGGGCAGCACTTTCAAGTGAAAAACGGAGAGGCTTTGAAGCAACCGCTCTGTGTTTCACTGTGCAGGTGGTACTTTTAAGTGGGATTAGAGATCCACTTTTAGGCAGGTACAGTGAGTGACTGCACCCGCCTACAAGGGGATGTCCGGGGGGGTCCATATGACTGCCTTCCTCCCTCCAGAAGGCTGCCATCAGGGGGCGCACTGGAAGTCAGTGCGCTTCCTGACAGCTTCTTTTCCTCTGCACCTACAATATGGCACAGGAGCAGAGGCAAAGGGCTTCCCTCATTTGCATGGGGTCACACCTCCATGCAAATGAGGGACTACCTTCTGGTGATAGCGCTGGCCCTATATGTGTGGCAGTGCTGTCTGTATTACAGAAAGGGACGCATAATCATCGGCAGCCCTTTCTGTAATACCAAAGTGACCCTAGGGTGCGCAAAGTGGGCGACCATTCCCGGTGCGCCTCTGGGGCAACTTTCTACAGGTAATTGCATGCATGGATGGGACCCATGTGCCCATATATCCCCGATCCCACCTGGAATACATATTCCAGAACTTCAAAAACACACATTCACTAAACATTCAGGTTGTCTGCAATGCAAAACACATCATCATGGACATTGTCGCTAAATTTACATGGAGCACCCATGTCTACTACATCTTTCGCCACAGTGACATCCACCAGTTACTAGAAAGGGGGTACTTTGATGAAGGATACCTACTAGGTAATGCAGTGTGGTGAAAAAAGTGAAATGTATCAGTGCAAACATTACTCTGTATGTCGTCTCACCCTAGTATATGTCTCACCGGGTGACAGTGCGCATACCCTGCGCACATGGATCCTCACACCCTACCTAAATCTCAATAACCCACACCAGAGGGATGGTGCAACACTGCACACAGATGCACCAGGAGTGTGATAGAATGCACCTTCGGCATCCTGAAATCGCAGCTTCCGGTGCCTTAATAAAAGCAGAGGGGCCTGGCAGTATGAGCCTGTAATAGAGTGCAAAATTGTGGAGACATGTGCAATTCTTCATAACATTGCCTGGAGGAGGGGCTTACACAAGGACGTGTCTGATTCAGACTCGAAAACAATGGCCCAGGCCCACTTGCCTGACACCCACCTGAGCAAATTAGGGCAGCAGAGGGGGGACGACTCAGGGACCAAATAGCCAATTTTTGGCACGGTAAAATGCATCCATTTACATAACACCCTCCACAAATGACAAGACTAGTAATAGATTTCACAAACAAAATTAACTGCAGGACAACATGTCCTTCATGGCTAACATAACCAAAATGTGTTTGACAAAGGTCGGTTATTCCACCACCAACAATGGTTCAATGGGGGCAATAGCATGGTGCACATGCAATGTGCAGTTACTTCCTGCCTCTTCGGGTTGCTTGGTGGGTGTTACCTTGGGGGGATGTGGGCTGCCTGCTGCTTCTCTTATGCAGCATGTGTGTATCTGCAGTGGAGACACTGCTGCAGCTGAAAACGTTGCTGTCAGAAGCATCTCTCATTTCCCCAGTGATGAGACTGGAGGTCTGTATGGCCTCAACAGCAGCAGTTATATGCCGCAGACCTCTAGCCACATCTCTGCTGTAGTGGCCCTTTTCCACCTGCAGGGCCAGTGTGTTTCTTGAGTGGAGGTTGATTGCCTGGGCCAGCTTGCCAATTGCTTGGGTTAATGTCCCCATCCTGCTTGCTCTGTTCCTTTCATTGTGCCTCTGCTGGCTTCTCTTATCCACCAGCTTAGTGCTGTCCAGGGCTGGACTGGGTACCGAAACCAGCCCTGGCAAGGAGTTCAGCTGGCACTGGGGGGAGGGGGTGGGGGAGTGCTAGTGGAAATTTTGTGGCTCGATATCAAAAACTGCCCCAAGGGGTCTAAAACCAACCCCACCTTGGCGAATCACCGGGGAAATGCCTGGTGCCTGCTAATGCCAGTCCGGCTCTGGAGTTGTCCAATCATCCCAGTGAATGCATCACACTTGACATCGGGTCAAGCCTGGTTGTCTGCCAATGGGAGGGATAGGTTTATAAATCCCTGGGCCAGCGTACAGTAAATCACCCTCAACTGTCTCTCTTACAGCCTTACAGTCTTACAGCTACTGAATTGCCAGCATTGCCTGCTCAATGGCACTGGCCTCTGCCTGGTCTCCCATGTGTTCCCGGAAGTGGGCATAAGGCCTTGCCCGTTGCTGCCTCTGCAAGTGCTGCTTCCGGAACCTGGTGACAGGAATTGTTGATGATGCAGTTCTCTGCTGGGATGTGTTAGCCTGGATATCAGATGGACCTGGCTGCCACTCTGCCTGGACATCCAGCTCTTCATCCATCAGGGCAAGATCCTGCTCTTCCCCTGCTTCCTCTTGTGTGTCCTGGACACTCACAGGTGTAACTATGTGGTACATGTAAACAAAATAAATGCACATGTGAGACACTATCATACCGTTTGAACAACTTTATTAAGCTCATGTTAGGGAATTACTCCCCTGTTTATGTACGTGACTATATATCCCATGATGTAATAGCTGCGACTTTTTATGTATGAAATTGAGTGTGGAGGGGTATCTGTGCTGCATGCATGTGGACTGCAGGGATCTGGCAAGTATGTTGGAATAATAGGTATATTACACTTACCAGCGGTGGGTGCAGATGTGTGGAAGGGCCCTGAGGCACAAGCTGCCTCTGCATTCTGTCCAAGATTCTGTTGTGGCTCCACAGATGAGGGAGGTGGAGCATTAAATGTTCCTGTTCCAAACCCTTGTGACTCTCCCAGCCGTGCCACAACCCTTTCCTTTGCACAAGTGCGTAGGTCATACCATCTTTTCTTCAGCTCATCGATGGACCTATCTGCAACGCGCAGGGGATTTATCTGTTGATGCATTTCTCTCCAGATCTTGAACTGCTGTTCATGGTCATTGCAGCAATCATCAAAGAGAATTTCCTATTCTCTGTCTGAAAATTTGAATTTTCTCTTGCACTTCTTTGTTTCTTTCTCACTCTGCTGGTTGGCCATTGCAGGACTTGTTTGGTGCCTGGATGCAGTCTTGGACGTGTGCTTCTGGATCTACAGTGTGCTCCCACTGCTATGCGAGAGACATGATGGACACCACTTCCTCATTTGTGGTCCTTCTGCTGTTTCAAGAAAGCTCTTTGGGGTTAAAAAAGCTTTGAGACCAGCACTGCAAAGATCTCAAATTCCCTTCCTCTTAGCCTCAAGAAAGCACAAAACCTCCTTCAATTTAGAAATATCTTGAAGACCTAGCTTTTCATTGATTAGCTGCCCCCCCCCTTCCTTAGATCCTCTTAATTCTGGCTCCTTGCAAGACAGCGCCAAGACACCTTCGGGTATTCAAGAGCTATACAAAACACATTAACTTAACATTGCTGTCCTCCTGACCTATCGTCCCCAACCCCCAAGAAATGGCAAGTAGGGACCTCTAACACATCATGGTGAAAATGGAGAATCAGAGCATAACTTTCTCAAGACCCCCGCAAGCCTTCTCCCAGAAAGTCCTAAGAGGAAGTTTATTTGCCTGGATATCAATCAATGCCTGTGTAGGGACAAATTTGCATCATCATTCTTAAGCGTGAGGTAGATCAAGAAATAAAATCCTATATGTCAATGTTCATGACCTGCATTTGCAGAGGTGCACCCACTCACAACAGCCGCGGTCTGTGCAGGTAACAGCGGTGCGGCGGTGGGTCCGGGTAAGAGGGGGTTTCAAGGGACAATGCAGAGGGAAAATTAAATAAACAATCAATTTCTCTCTGCATCCTCCCTTGTAATCCTCCCTTACCCGGTCCCAGCGCTGGGGACTGCAGCTGACCCACAATGCATGCCTGGGAACAAAATCTGTGGATACCTCAGATTCTTGCGCATTCCTCTGCAAATGATAGATGTAATTGCCTCTAGTTCAGTGAAAGCCCAATTCCTGCTCCCAGGCACAAGTTTTGTCTATAAACGCAGCTTGGCACACACATATGAAATTTGACTCCCTCGATTTGCACAATAGATGAAATTGGACACTCTTGAATTAATTTTGTGGATATATTCATCCGCAATCTGCTTTTTTCAGTCTTCACATTAGCAGCATGCAAAACATGTCTGTAAAATTGGCTCCTTTTCATTTTTGCACCTTGTCTTCCAAATATAGGTTTACGACATACTGAACTTGCAAGATTCCATTTACAAAATGATATCGTTGCTGTAGCTGTAGCTGCAATTTCCAGGAGGTGGCAGACCTCTTGTTAAGCATTCAGCTTTGAAGCACTTATCTGCGTTCATGAGACCTTCGTATCGCAGCTTGTTAGAAAATGGAGAAGGGGTGACTATATTTAAACCACATCTCCGTGAGCTCTGTGCTTAAAGGATTAAGGGAGAGTAAAGGCTGGCGCTGTGAAGGAATGTTACCCAGATGCTTTATTTCTTTTTTCACCCATTATTGAAATCTCTACATGGTTTATAAGAGTTAACAAGCCAGCTCAAAACGGCCTGGCTGATGTTTTCCTTTTCCTTCGGCCACCTTCGGTGAAAGGGTACTGCAGTGTTTAAAGTGAACGAAACCAGCTGTCGACGTTAAATCGTGCTAAGCGAAAGCTGTCACACAGACATCAAGTGAAGTTTGAGCTTTAATGGATACCGTACTTTCTTGCCAAAAATGAGTTTTAGAAAATAAACAAAATAATGAAGCCTAAACCAAGTTTTCGTGTTGTAACTTCTTACTGTAAAAGGGATCTTTCCTTTGTTTTATATTCCACTCTGAAGAGCACGGTTAGTTAATTCCTTTGATTTTTTTCAAATTTGAGTTTCTCGTGTGGATTCCCTTGCATGGTTAATATTGCATTTTAAAGTTTGAAAAAGATTCTACATAATTCTTTTTTTATATATTTGAGAGTAGATTTAAATCACGTCACTTTTGTGAGGCATATGATAACAAATTAACTAATTTAAGAATAATTTGGAATAAACCCACCAAGCACCAGTTCATTATAAATGCAATGTGAAATTATATTTGGAATCAATCAACAAGTGAAAAATATACTATTCATATAAAACAGTCCACCCTAAAGGGTATAGAAATATGAAAATACGGATGCCGTTTTGTTAAAGAACTTCAAAACGGAGGGCTGCAAGCAGACACAGCTAAAATTGAATCAGGTGGATATCACTTTACTCCCTAAAGTAGCAAACTCAAAAAAAATATACTCCTCCACGCAGGAGAACTTTGTTCATTAGGAAATACATCAAAGAGGACTGGTTATTGGTTACAACTTTAAAATGGATATATTCCTCTTAGAATTCCGCTTCTGCTTCCCACAATATAAATTAATTCAGAGCTCATCTGTCCTCCTAGGTCAACATTTAATCCAGGGTATAGATAATGATAATGTGAAAGTGTCACAGCTGGGAGTGTGGATCAGCTGTGATAAGGCAGATCATTTAATTGGTTTAATAAATATTATTGAAAATGTCCCACTGAGTATTTTCTGTATATTTCTCTGAGAATAAGTGGGTGCAAGTGACTGAGCAAAATGTTCTGTGCTGTTTCCACGATCCCTGAGGGGACAGGGTTGTCATGTTCAGAAGTTGTCAGAAACCATTTGCTCCCTGGTAGGTTAGGGGGCTATCAGTGGCACTGTGAGCTAGCTGGTCTATAGGCCAACATATCTTGGGGGGTCCAGAATCAGTCTTTGCACAATGCCCTTAGTTTATGTTGTCCAAACAATGCGCAGATCCTATGGATTAGTAGGAACTACACAACAACTGGGTGTAATAGTCTATAGAAAGGTGTGTGCCTTGGTCTATCAGTATATACACAAGAGTGTGTCTAGGTGTGTCAGTGTATGCCTAGGTATGTTACTTTATGTATCAGTGTGTGGTTGGAAATATTAGTGTATGAATGAGTGTGTGCCTGGGTGTGTCTGTGTATTAATGAGTGTGTGTCGGGTGTGTTAGTGTCTGCGTCAGTGTGTGCCTGGGTGTGATAGTGTGTTCAATAGTGTGTGATTGGGCGTGTCACAGTCTGTATGTATATGTGGATGGGTGTGTGAGTATCTTTATAGGTGAGTAAGCGTGTGCGTTAGTCTCTGTAACAGTGACTAAGTAGCTGTGTGAGTGCCTGTACAGGAAAGTGACTCAGTCAGTGCCTATATGTAATATTGAATATGCATGACAGTAGCTAACTGGCTCTGTTAGTAGAGGTTTAGGTAAGTACGTAGGTGTATGCATGAGTGTTTACAGGATTCAGTGGATGTCTTTCAAGCTGTTTGTTTGGGTGAGTGATTGAGTGTATCAGTAGTGACCTGACCTGACCTGGTCAGACCCGGTCGCTCCTCCCGCCGCCGCTGCCAAGCCGAGTCTCTGCCCCTGTGTGGAGTGGCCCCCTGTCCCTGACCGTTCTCTAGTGCCTGCTAAGGTTTGCCTGTATCTATTCGTGTTCTGCTCGTGTTTCGTTTTTATCATCGCTCCCCTGCCGCCTGTGCTCCCCAGAGTGTTCCCCTGCCCCTCCACCTGTTGCTGCCCTTCTGCTGTGCCTATTGTGAATTTTGCTCCGTGTCTCTCGTCTTAGCTTTTGTGCCGTATTTTGCCAGCTTGTTCCCCTGTCCCACCCCGCTCCCTGCCGCTGCTCCCCCGCGGCCCCACCCACGCCCCCTCCGCATCACCTCACCGCTCCCCCTCACTCGCCACCCCGCTCCCGCCTCCCAGCTGCCCCTCCCTTCCACTAAGTAATACTTAAGCTGGGCGCACACCCTGAACTGCACTGTGAACAGAGGGACACCACACGTATTCTTTGGAGGACGATAAGTTCTTTTATCGAGGATTTCAAGGGATCTTTATGACCCAAAAGGCGAATAGTACAGCAGTGGCACAACGTACCACAAGTCAGTCGTGGGGAATGGGGGTAGCGGGACAGTCTTTCAAGATAGTGTCTCTGCGAAATACCCTGCGGAAGCTCACAATCCTCGAGCCGGAGGGTGTCGTGTCTCTGGGCGATCTCTTCCCGAGTCGTCCTCAAGGGGAGCGCCGCGAGTCTCTCAGCAGGCACAGGTGGTCGGAGTTCAGGAGCCGCGATTCCGTCAGCAGGGCTCAGATGGTTCAATAGCTGGGGGCCGCGAGTCACTCAGCAGGCCTAGGTGGTTCAATGTTCGGGAGCCGCGACCTAGTCCGCAGGGCTCAGATGGTTCAATAGCAAGAGGCCGCGAGTCACTCAGCAGGCCCAGGTGACTTCAGCGTTCAGGAGCCGCAACAGCGTCTGCAGGCTCAGATGGTTCCAGGTCTTCTCTGTCCTTGTTTCTCCGGCACCCCTTGTTATACTCCGCTGGTTCTTTGAAGTCCGGAGTGCTCGCAGAGGGGGGACTGGGGTGACGGAGGGGGTTCGGCGGGATTTCCTGCCGCTCACTTCTTTGGTCTTTTCAGGTGGGCCTGGGAGGGACCCCAGACGCTCTGTAGGGGAGGCGCCTGCTCCCCAGGGGCCTGGTGGCCGATTGAGTCCTCCCGGGGAAGGCGACCCGAGGTGTGACTGGGCTGGCGCCTCTGGGTCTGTGTTGAGGCTCCCGCTTCCTTGGTTGGACATGCGTGGTAGGGTGGTGAGTTGGTCAGGCCTCTGGCCGGCCCGCGGATCGGGGGTGGCTGGGGCGGCCGGAGTCGGGGATGTCGTGTCTTGAGGGTGGTTGCAGGTTGGCTGGATGATGGAGAGGGCCACGCCGTGAGGCCGGTCTCACACTCCATGTCTCTCATCTTAGCTTGTGTGCCGTATTTTGCCAGCTTGTTCCCCTGTCCCACCCCGCTCCCTGCCGCTGCTCCCCCGCGGCCCCACCCACGCTCCCTCCGCATCACCTCACCACTCCCCCCCACTCGCCACCCCGCTCCCGCCTCCCAGCTGCCCCCCCTCCCACTAAGTAGTACTTTAGCTGGCCGCTCGGGGCGAGGAGCTGTGACCTGACCTGACCTGGTCAGACCCGGTCGCTCCTCCCGCCACCGCTGCCAAGCCGAGTCTCTGCCCTTGTGTGGAGTGGCCCCCTGTCCCTGACCGTTCTCTCGTGCCTGCTACGGTTTGCCTGTATCTATTCGTGTTCTGCTTGTGTTTCGTTTTTATCGTCGCTCCCCTGCCGCCTGTGCCCCCCAGAGTGTTCCCCTGCCCCTCCGCCTGTTGCTGCCCTTCTGCTGTGCCTATTGTGAATTTTGCTCCGTGTCTCCCGTCTTAGCTTTTGTGCCGTATTTTGCCAGCTTGTTCCCCTGTCCCACCCCGCCCCCTGCCGCTGCTCCCCCGCGGCCCCACCCACGCTCCCTCCGCATCACCTCACCACTCCCCCCCACTCGCCACCCCGCTCCCGCCTCCCAGCTGCCCCTCCCTCCCACTAAGTAGTACTTTAGCTGGCCGCTCGGGGCGAGGAGCTGTGACCTGACCTGACCTGGTCAGACCCGGTCGCTCCTCCCGCCACCGCTGCCAAGCCGAGTCTCTGCCCCTGTGTGGAGTGGCCCCCTGTCCCTGACCGTTCTCTCGTGCCTGCTACGGTTTGCCTGTATCTATTCGTGTTCTGCTTGTGTTTCATTTTTATCGTCGCTCCCCTGCCGCCTGTGCCCCCCAGAGTGTTCCCCTGCCCCTCCGCCTGTTGCTGCCCTTCTGCTGTGCCTATTGTGAATTTTGCTCCGTGTCTCCCGTCTTAGCTTTTGTGCCGTATTTTGCCAGCTTTTTCCCCTGTCCCACCCCGCCCCCTGCCGCTGCTCCCCTGCGGCCCCACCCACGCTCCCTCCGCATCACCTCACCGCTCCCCCCCACTCGCCACCCTGCTCCCGCCTCCCAGCTGCCCCTCCCTCCCACTAAGTAGTACTTAAGCTGGCCGCTCGGGGCGAGGAGCTATGACCTGACCTGACCTGGTCAGACCCGGTCGCTCCTCCCGCCGCCGCTGCCAAGCCGAGTCTCTGCCCCTGTGTGGAGTGGCCCCCTGTCCCTGACCGTTCTCTCGTGCCTGCTAAGGTTTGCCTGTACCTATTCGTGTTCTGCTCGTGTTTCGTTTTTATCGTCGCTCCCCTGCCGCCTGTGCTCCCCAGAGTGTTCCCCTGCCCCTCCGCCTGCTGCTGCCCTTCTGCTGTGCCTATTGTGAATTTTGCTCCGTGTCTCTCGTCTTAGCTTTTGTGCCGTATTTTGCCAGCTTGTTCCCCTATCCCACCCCGCTCCCTGCCGCTGCTCCCCCGCGGCCCCACCCACGCTCCCTCCGCATCACCTCACCGCTCCCCCCCACTCGCCACCCCGCTCCCGCCTCCCAGCTGCCCCTCCCTCGCCCCGCCCCCCCACTCTCCATTTATGGCAGAGCACATGCGTACGCGCAGCGCTGACGCGCAGCGGGTGTGCCGATTGTGCGCCAAAGGCGTGCCAAAGGCAAGACCGTCTGCGCCCGTCCGCGCCTGGACCGCGCCCAGCGCCAGAACCCCTGGCCCCCGAGGATGCCAGCCCACCCGCCGAACTTACGACGCCGCCACCCTCAATGCACTCAACACCGACCTGACCCTCGGCTGCCACCGAGCCACCCAGGACGCACCCACGGACCCTTCACCTGCCAATCCTGCAAGTTCTCCTGCATCCGGACCTGCATCAAACCCGCCAAGCCGAGCACCAGCAGCAACCACCTGAAGTGCATCCTGCTCAACACCCGCTCCGTCCACAGACACGCCGTTGAACTCTGGAACCTCCTCGACTCCACATCTCCAGACGTCGCCTTCCTCACGGAAACATGGATGAACGTCTCCTCAGCGCCCGACATCGCCATCGCCATCCCAGACGGATACAAGATCACCCGGAGGGACCATGCCAACCAGACAGGAGGAGGCATCGCCATCGTACACAAGAACACCGTCCGCATCAAAACCAACTCCGAGGACACCCTCACAGCTGCCGAACACCTGCACTTCCAGATACACACCGACCCCAAGACCACCCTCAGAGGCACCCTCATCTACAGACCCCCGGGACCACACACACAATTCAGCGAAGACATCGCCGACTTCATCAGCCCGCACGCCCTCCCCTCCGCTGACTACATTCCACCTGGAGAACAACAACGACCGCAACACCACCACCCTGCTGGACAACCTCGCCAACCTCGGACTCAAGCAACTGGTGACCACCCCCACCCACTACGCCGGCCACACGCTTGACCCCGTCTTCTCCTCCAGCAAAGACATCTCCTTCAGCCACGCCACCGGACTCCACTGGATAGACCACAGCTGCGTCCACTTCAGCTTCAGAAGAACCACGACCCACCACCACCCGCAACAGGTTCCCCGCAGAAGTTGGAATAAGATCACAGCCGAACAGCTCGCCACATCTCTGTGCCAACAACCTCCCGCCAGTTCAGCGAACCCCAACCAAGCCGCCAACAACCTCACAAGGTGGATCAGCAACTGCGCAGACGACCTCGCTCCACTGAAGACCCCCCCGTCAGACTCAGCAACAAGAGAGCATCCTGGCTCACCGACAAACTCAAGAGCTCTAAGAAGAACTGCCGAGCCCTCGAGAAAACCTGGCGCAGAGACCCGACACCAGACAACATGACCAACCTCAAGCTCGCCACTCAAAAACACCACCAGCTGATCCACACCACCAAGAAAACCGCATTCAAGGAACGACTAGACAACAACGCCCACAACAGCAAGGAACTCTTCAACATCGTCAAAGAGCTCTTGAACCCCAGCGCCGGAAACAACAACATCACCTCATCGCAAGAACTCTGCAACTCGCTCGCCTCGTTCTTCCACAGCAAGATCGCAGACATACACAACGGTTTCAGCACACAGCCGACGCACCCTACGACCACACCAATGCCCCCCACCACCACCATCCGCGCCTGGACCCCGGTCAGCACCGAAGACACCATCTGCACGATGAACACCATTCACTCCGGATCACCAACCGACCCCTGCCCTCACCACATCTTCAACAAGGCCAACTCCATCATCGCACCCCACCTCCGAGACATCATCAACATCTCCTTCGACACCTACCGTCCCATCTCGCTCCTCCCTTTCCCTGCCAAAGTCATCAAGAAGACGGTCAACTGACAGCTGGCCGCCTTCCTCGAGACGAATGGATCCCTCGACCACTCACAGTCCGGTTTCAGAGCCAACCACAGCACCGAGACCGCCCTCATCGCAGCCACTGACAACATCTGAGCCCTGCTCGACAACGGGGAAACAACGGCACTCATCCTCCTGGACCTCTCCGCAGCGTTTGACACTGTCTGCCACCGCACCCTAGTGCAGCGCCTCTTCGACATCGGAATCCAGGAGAAAGCATTGGAGTGGATCACCTCCTTCCTCGCCGGAAGAACACAGAGAGTCCGCCTCCCCCCGTTCAGATCCGAGGCCACCAAAGTCATCTGCGGCGTACCACAAGGATCATCGCTCAGCCCCACCCTCTGCAACGTCTACATGAGCCCCCTCGCGGCCATCGCACGCCAACACAACCTCAACATCATCTCCTATGCCGATGACACTCAGCTGATCCTCTCCCTCACCAACGACCCCGCCACCGCCAGAACCAACCTACACGAAGGGATGAAAGACGTAGCCGAGTGGATGACGAACAGCCGCCTGAAACTGAACTCAGATAAGACGGAAGTCCTCATCCTGGGATCATCACCCTCCGCCTGGCATGACTCCTGGTGGCCCCCTGCCCTGGGCAGCGCACCCAAACCGACGGACCACGCACGCAACCTGGGCTTCATCCTAGACTCCTCCCTCTCGATGACCAGACAAGTCAACGCCGTCTCCTCGTCATGCTTCAACATTCTACGCATGCTACGCAAGATCTTCCGGTGGCTCCCCACAGAAACCAGGAAGACGGTCACCCAGGCACTAGTCACCAGCCGTCTGGACTACGGAAACACCCTCTACGCCGGAACCACCACCAAACTTCAGAAAAGGCTCCAGCGCATTCAGAACGCCTCAGCACGACTCATCCTGGAAATCCCCCGACACAGCCACATCTCCGGACACCTGAGAGACCTGCACTGGCTCCCCGTCAACAAGAGAATCATGTTCCGACTCCTCACCCACGCACACAAAGCTCTCCACAACCAAGGCCCCAGATACCTCAACGACCGCCTGACCTTCTACACTCCCACCCGCCAGCTACGCTCTACCAGCCACGCCCTCGCCGCCGTTCCCCGCATCCGAAGAGCCACCATGGGAGGAAGATCCTTCTCCTACCTGGCTGCCAAAACGTGGAACTCCCTCCCCATCCACCTCCGCCTGACCCAAGACCACCTCTCCTTCAGGAAGCAACTCAAGACCTGGCTGTTCGAACAGTAGCGGACCCCCCTCCCCCTAGTGCCTTGAGACCCTCCGGGTGAGTAGCGCGCTATACAAATGCTTTGATTGATTGATTGATTGATAGTTACATGGTCGAGTGATGAGTATGTTATTGATTGTATGCATGGACGTCTGGTTGTATAAATTACTGTTTAGGTCACTGAGTGCATGTTTTAGTACCTGCATTAGAAAGTAACTAAGGCCCCCATTAGGATGGCGGGTGGATCGCCACCGCCGGGCCAGAGGTGGCCACTGCCGGCCCGGTGGTGGTGATCCACCCGCCAGATGGCCCTGTATCACCCCTCGCCATATTAGAATGGCAAGGGGCTCTGCAGCGGAGGGAAATGATGAATACAGGCCCCAGCTAGGCCCGCAGGACACAAGGGTTCGCTCTCCTGTAATGGAATCTATAAGGAAGTTGGCACGGAAACTGCAAAGTACAAAGACAGCATTTATTAACCCTTAAGGGTGGTCCTACAATCCACACAACACTCTTCAGTATTGCATAGAGTAGCACAAAGAACTTGCGTACACGGTCCCCTTTTATACACAACAGAGGGGCTCATAAGTGGGTGGATACAACATGAGGCTGAAGAACATTACCATTTATGGTCATTTTCGATACTGAATCAATATGTGATTTTGTGATCAATATGTGATCAATATGTGATCAATATGTGATTATGTGAATATGAAATTTCTCGGCTCCCTTAATGACGCACTCGGACACTTCCTACTCCGATACCCACATTTCACCCTCTTGGGCGATTTTAACCTGCATCTCGAAATACCTGTTGACCCCTTCACCAGTAATCTGCAGCAGACATTGGATATTTTCAACCTGCAACAAAGCATCAAGCTGCCCACTCATTCCCTTGGTCACACCCTGGATGGTGTCTGTTCCAATTTCCCAGCCATCTCCACCTTACCTCCTATTCCCCAAATCTGGACTGAGCACAGCCTGATCCTGTTCCATATCCTCAACGTCCCCCCTTCTAACTGCAAAAAACCAACTCTCCAACACATTCACTCCATCAATTGGAAAACTGTTCAGGAAAGTTTTATTTCTCATCCCTTTTCCCCCACTAACGCCCCCCCTTCCTCTGGTAACATCGATAAAGATGCAGTCTCTCTTAACAACTGGCTTTCTCAAGAAATCTCAAAACGATGTCCACCTAATAAAAAAGACAACACCCTTAAGAAAACGAAAATTAAAGCCCCTTGGTATACGCCTGATCTTACCGCCGCACACCTACTCTGCAGGAAAGCAGAACGTAAATGGCGTAGATCCTACGAAAAAGACGATCGGAACAACTACATTCTTCAGAGGAAAAATTATCTCTCAACCATTAAATCAGCAAAAAGAACCTACTATGTAAACGCCATTAAAGAGGCCAGCCAAAAACAACAAACCCTCTTCTCCATAGTAAAATCTTTCACCAAACCAAAAGCTCTTCAACCAGAGATCCCCCCGTCCCAAGAACTGTGTGATAAGATCTCCGACTACTTTGAGGAAAAAATCAGCTCTATCCACACAAACTTCCCCCCTTCCCCTCCGGTGTACTCAATCTCGGAGCTAGACAAATCTCGCCCGACCGCAAACAGCCTCAAACTTTTCACCCCGGTGACCCTAACTCAGACCAGAGAAGCGATCCTTTCATGCAAATCGGGCTCCCCTTCTGACCCTTGTCCCCCCAAGATCCTCCACACCATCATTGATGAAATCAACCCCATCATTAATGAAATAGTCAACCTCTCCCTCAAATCTGGCTCTGTCCCTCTCGCTTGGAAAAAGGGTGTGGTTAAACCTCTTATGAAAAAGGCAAACAAACCCCCCTCTGACTTAACTAACCTTCGTCCCATCACCCTGCTACCTGCGCTGGGCAAAATAACAGAACAGTTAGTCCATAAAGAGCTCAAGTCCTTCCTTGATGCCCACAACCTACTTCACCCCCAGCAATCCGGTTTCCGGTCTAGACATTCTACCGAGACCGCCCTGATCGAGCTGACCGATACCATCAAAAACCTACAAGATCAGAGGAAGAAGGCCATACTGATCCTTCTTGACCTCACGGCGGCATTCGATACTATTTCCCACTCCATTCTGCTCAACAGACTTATGGACATCGGCGTCACAAACTCGGCCCTTGCCTGGATCAGTTCCTTCCTCAGTGATAGATCTCAAACCGTCTCACTGGGTCCTTTCCAATCGAAAGAGAAAAAGATCTCCTGTGGAGTTCCCCAGGGCTCCATTCTAAGTCCCCTCCTATTCAATATATATCTCATTCCCCTACTTTCACTTATAGAATCGTTTGGCATAACTGTCACGTCTTATGCTGACGATACTCAGCTTGTCAACCCTCTCGACGACAATTCCAACTCGGCCGAACTTAATCTCAAGCGCTGCCTCACAGCGGTCTTTCAATGGATGGACGCCAACCATCTCCGCTGCAACTCGAATAAAACCGAGATCTTGCCCATTGGAAAGAATGCATCTTTCAGTCCCGCCCTGTGGTGGCCTGATAACTCTGCTGCCCCACCTCAGACAGTTTCATCGGCCAGAAACCTCGGAGTTATTTTCGATTCCGATCTTTCTTTCGATTCCCACGTCGCAACTGTAGCAGGTAAATGCTTCGGCATTATAAAATCCATGCGAAAGTTCTTTGACTTCCTCCCGCTCGATTCCAGAAAGACCATTGCGGTAGCCCTCATACTCTCTCGAGTGGACTATTGTAACGGCCTCCTGGCAGGGACCAAAAAGTCCACCCGACTGAAACTGCAAAGTGTCCTGCACACTGCCGCGCGTCTTGTCTTAAAACTCCCACGCAAATCTTCTATCTCCACTGCCCTCAGATTCCTTCATTGGCTCCCCTTGCACAAGAGAATACTCTTTAAAATTCTCGTTGTAGCCTTCCGAGCCTTCAACAAATCCGGCCCAGTCTACCTGTCGAGACGCTTCCCTCACTACACCCCGGGTCGCACTCTCAGATCCTCTCAAGAAAACCTCATGACCCCCTCTAAATTCAACCTGAAGTCCAAAGGCGGAAAAACACTCAGTACCCTGGCTATTAGAGCCTGGAACAGTATGCCAAGGCATCTTAGACTTCAGACGCATGAGAAGCCGTTTAGGAAGCTCCTCAAAACGTGGATTTTTAGTCTCTCTGATGACTGGACTAAAGCAGCCATTTAGCCCCCCACCACCTTTCCAGTGATCTGGTCCCAGGTTTTACAGCGCCAAGATGCTCCCTTCGGAGCGAACGTTTGCGCTCTATAAATACCTATCCAATATCCAATATCCAATATCCAATGTGGGCGGAGCTAACACATTCCTTGAGCCCGCGAGGACATGGTCAAGCAAGGCTAACTGATAACAGATGTGGTCAAGTCTGGGCATGTGCCAGATGGACAAAGGAGCTATTTATAGACTGTTACTAGGCAGATTACAAGAGCAACTAACACAGAGGTTGGACTCTTCTCGTGGGGAACACGTGGAAGCATAACAATACAAAATGGAGTCCGAACTTCGGTCAACATAACAGAGAAAACATGCTCTATAAAAGGGGAATTAATGTCTTTAGTAAATGCTTAATCACATCGTTGTTTCAATTTACAACAGACGACCCTTTCAGCATTTACTGAAGACATCCGGCTTATTAGAATAATCATCATATATATCAATTATCATCATCTCTTCTACTTCCTTAGCTAAACGTTTCTGATAAGTGACATTGGCAATAGCTTTCTTATCGGGGATACAAAATGATACACATGATGAGCAGAGTAAAGGACCACACTGAATGCAGATACAGCATGAAAACAGAACCGCTACAATAATGCAGAGACCAGTTAGAACCTTCCATCCCCAGGCAGTAATTAACGCCCAAAACCATCCAGAAAAGGACCAAGTGCCGTTTTCTGTATGGATCTCAGCTGCAATTTTATGCAGTTTATTGATGGCATTATAAACTGATGGCGTATGATCAGGGATAAACACACAACAGCTACTCCCAATAATTTTACATGCTCCTCCTCTGTCAGCTAGCATAACGTCTAATACCATACGATTCTGCAATGCAACAATTCTAGTAATCTGTAATTCCTCCGTAAGATTCCCAAGAGCAGCAGCAGTCTGATTTGTCACAGCTTCTACCACTCTTGTTAACCTTCGGATCTTCCTACTGTTCAGGGCAGCTCCAACAAAGAAAAACAGTCCTAAGTTAAAATCAATATACTGTTGCAGACTGGTATCAGTCTGATCTACATCGTCAATTGATAAAGTACGTTTATACCTATTCACAGTCACATTATTCAATAATTTCAGATCCTTATGATAAGATGCGGGTGCTAAGAATACAGGAGGTAATAGAAATGATACATAGCATACCCCAGACCACCCAGCCGGCAGACGGTAATAACCTTTATTTCCACACACAAAGTACGTATTATGGGAGGCTAAAAAGGTACTATTGTTCAACCCGTCAATGTTTAGAACAGTAATACAATCACTAACACCAACAGGGATAAAACCCACACTCTGGACACACAGGTCCGCTTGAGCTTGTGCTACTTGAATTACAAATTTGTCCTTTCCCACAGTGTCTCTTGTGTTCGTGAAGATGTAGGGAATGGATTCATTGTCTGGTCGGTACTCTTCCCACTCCCAAATTGTCCCATTCGCTTGTGGATACCCATTTTTGTCTTGATGGCATTCTTTATTGAGTCTGAAGAGCAATCGTCCCACTGTTGGTTTCCGAGTAGCAAAAAGCAAAGTATACCATGCTCTACAAGAGCCATTATGAGAGAAAGGAAGTGGTATAAATGGCGTTCCTCCTTTCTTCTGATGAGCTGGCATCATCCCACATATCCAACAGTTCGTAGCATTCGTAGCAACGAATGCAGCATCTGGATGAAAGTGTTATTCAAGTAAGATTGTCGATGCTTCAACTCTTGATACGGTAATGTATAAAAGTAGTGCTCCTCAGGCACCGGAGTTGTCAATACAAGAATCTTCCGAGCGGGAGTTACATCCTCCACGAACCATGTGGTTATCCCAACAATGGCTACTGTCAACATGAACCCTACTGCACAAAGGATTTTCTTTTTCTCCATGTCAAGGTAAAGATAAGAATAAAACCAATATCTTCCTGAAACTAAAAAGTCTGTCAGAACTCTTCCCCTTGGGCAGCGGTTGAGTTCTTCACCAGCGGGCCAAGACGGGTGTCACTACACTAATGCAGGGCTGATCCCCCCCCCTTGCCTCATCGGCTCTCCGTTTCACTAACCCAAGGGCCGTTCTGACAGTATGTCCCGGTACTGGAAAACTCACTTCCTTGGTCGAAGATGATATCGCCTTCCTCCAGGAGTCGCGTGATCCGGAAAGAGCTCCACAGTGGCGTTTGGCTCCGCAGTACGGCCTGTCTCTGCAGCCAAGATTTCTCGTTGATCGGTCAGCACGGCAGGTTCCACCAATCCGGGCGGCACCTTCCTACAGTGCAGAGAGTGGATCCAATTCTTTCGGTTGGAGACTCGCACAGCCGTCCTCGTTGCGAGGAGGACCTGCTCAGGGCCCACCCATCTCGGCTCCAAACTGTTCGTTCTGTCGAAGACTTTCACCATGACGTGGTCACCGGGCCGGAGACCATGTCCTTCGCCGGTAGACCGATCAGGGAGCGCCTCTCGGACCTGTTGATGAATAGAAACCAAGTTATCCGTTAACTGTGCCAGATAATCGCTCATCATTACACAAGGTACATCATACACAGCCTTAGGTCTTGGTGGACCCCAAATATTCATTGGGCGTCCGAAAACGATTTCATAAGGTGTAAGGCCAGTTCGAGAGTGTGGTACCGATCTAATTGACAATAACGCCAGTGGCAGAGCGTCTGGCCAAGTCAAAGACGTCGAAGCTTGAATCTTGGCGATCTTAAGCTTCAGTGTACCATTATACTTCTCGACTAGGCCTGCAGACTGAGGGTGAAACACGGCGTGGAACTTCTGAGTGATGCCTAGGCCCTTCAAGACATACTTTATAACATCCGCTACAAAGTGAGGGCCATTATCACTCCACAGAAGTCTACAAACGCCATATCGAGGGAAGAACTCTTTCAGCAGCAACTTCGCAGTA
The DNA here is from genome assembly GCF_964204655.1 of Triturus cristatus. NCBI lineage: Eukaryota > Metazoa > Chordata > Amphibia > Caudata > Salamandridae > Triturus > Triturus cristatus. The sequence goes on along the minus strand of NC_140585.1, from coordinate 578,600,544 downwards.
GTCATTGCAGTATTGTCTTTCGTAGGGTACGCTTCAACCCATTTGCTGAAAGCGCAGACCACTACTAGAACATACTTCAGATTGTTACAGCGCTCAAGCTGGATGTAATCCATCTGCAAAACCTCGAAGGGCGCAGTAGGTGTCGCAAATCCTCCTGCTGGAGTTCGAGTACCCTTTCCTGGGTTATACCTCAGGCAGATCATACAGGTCTGCACCACCCTCTTCGCTGTGCTAGCAATCTCTGGATGCTCCCAGACTTGGGTAAGCAATTTCACAATTGCGGAAGCTCCAACATGTGCTAGCCCATGTGCCATCTGAACCATAGGCTGTACAAAAGCCGTGGGTAATTTCCATCTATCCATCTGCTTATTTCTCCAGCAGCCCTCGTCATCCAGTTCTCCCTCACTAGCCCATTGTTCCCGCTCTTTGTCAGAAGCGGTCCTCTGCATTTCTCGCACTCCCTCCTTCGCATCATGCCATCTTTCCACCTGTGACTTTACTACATACACGGCAGTAGTACCGGGCTGCATCGCAGTTTCCCGTGCTACTCGATCTGCCAACGCATTCCCTTCTCCAACTTTGTCAACTACTTTCCTATGGGCGCTACACTTAACGATAGCAATTTTCTTTGGGTATGTCAATGCGGTTAAAAGATTGTGAACTAACTCTCCATGCATTATCTGTACTCCATGTGACGTTAAAAACCCTCTCTCCTTCCAGAGTAGGCCGAAGTCATGCGCTACTCAGAAGGCATAGCGGCTATCTGTATAAACATTCACACATAGTCCTGTACTGAGCTCACATGCTCGTGTTAATGCTATCAGTTCCGCTGCTTGAGCTGATTTCTGTGGTATGCGTGCTGTCTCCACTATCGTTTGCAATGTGGTAATCGCATACGCTGCTGAAGTCGTACCATCTGGTAGCTTCAGGCATGATCCATCCACCCACAGTTCTCCATCTACATCTGGAAAGGGCGTATCCTGGAGATCAATACGACCCTTTGTTTGTTCCTCAGTCACGAGAATACAATCATGCGCTTTCCGCGCCTCAGACTGGGTTTCGGGGTATGGCAACAATGTTGCCGGGTTTAACGTTACGCACCTTTTTAACGTAATATGAGGAGCCAAAAGCGTCAACTCATATCCCGTTAAACGGGCGCTGGTCAAATGCTGCGTCTTCGTTTGATTTAGCAGGGCATCGACAGCATGGGGGACTAATACCAACAGCTTATGGGATAACACAATTCCCTCGCTTTGGCGTATTGACACAGCTGTCGCCGCAACCGAGCGAAAACACCCCGGTAATGCTCGGGCGACAGGATCAAGTACAGCCGAAAAATATGCACAAGGGCGCTGCTTATCGCCGTGCATCTGCACTAAAACTGACAATGCACATCCATCTTTCTCATGCACATACAACGAAAAGGGTTTTGCATAATCAGGGGTCCCTAACACTGGTGCTGAACAAAGGGCCTGCCGTAGTTGCTGAAAAGCAGTATCACACTCATCTGACCAAGGGATTGGGATAGGCGTGTCCTTTGTCAAGAGGGCTAACAATGGCTTAGCTATGTGCGAAAACCCCAATATCCACTGTCTACAAAAAGAAACAAGACCCAGAAATGCACGCACATCCTTCTGTGTGGACGGTCTCGGTGTATCCAGAATTACTTGGATACGATCCGGTGTGAGTGCACGTCCCTCCTTAGACAAAAGGTGATCCAAATAAGTCACCTTTGGTCTACAGAATTGCAATTTCTTCCTAGATACCTTATGATTGTGGGATGCTAAAAAGGAAAGTAAGGATAACGTACTTTTTTCACACAACTCCAGGGTGTCAGCCGCCAGCAAGATGTCATCGACATATTGAATGAGGGCGACACCCTCGAGCAGAGCAAAGGAATCCAATTGTCGTTTCAAAGCCTGACTGTAAATGCTAGGGCTTTCTGTGTAGCCCTGGGGGATCCTACAAAAACGATAAGATCTATTATTTAATGTAAACCCAAAAAGATATCGGCTATCAGGGTGAATGGGAATGGAAAAGAAGGCATTCTTCAAATCGATCACTGAGACCATAGTGGCCGTAGGCGGGACCAAAGTAAGCAACGTCGTGATATCGGAAACCACTGGGTACTGAGGTATCACGATCTTGTTCACTTCTCTCAAATCAATTATAAACCGATAAACTCTGGCATCCGTATCCTTTTTCAGTATAGGAAGAATCGGACTGTTACAAATGTTGTAGGGGACTTCCTCCACTACCCCTACCGCCATCAAATCCTGCACTATCTGTATGAGAGCCTCCTCGCCCTCCTGGGAAATACGGTACTGTGGGAGGCGTGGTAACACCGCCCCCTCCTGGACGCTAATGTGGACCGGTGGAATCACCATTTGTCCTACATCAGTATCCGAAGTTGCCCACAAAGCACGAGGGAGGGTAGCTAACAGCGCATCCTCAGACATCGTACACATCCGTTCTGATCGGGGGTAATTGTCATTCAATATTACCCGTACACCAGCAGGGGAGCAACGGATCGTAGCCCTAAAATGCTTTAACATATCAAGACCCATAATGTTGTCCGGTGTGTACGGGGCAAGCAGAAACGGACAGGGTGCAGAAAAAGAATCAATCTTAAACATGAGGAGCTGTGAAAGAGGGCTTCGGGAGAGCGTTCCGTCAAACCCTACCGATGTGACCATTAAGCCGGATGGGGGAGCCCCCGGAACCAATTGCTTAGACAGTGCACTACGTGTCGCTCCTGTATCCACTAGGAACTGATCAGTAGAGCCCAAAACCTCAGCCGATACATAAGGGCCCTTCTGATTGACCGGCACCTCAACTGATTCTAACCCCCATCCAACGCATTCCTATGCATGCTGAGAGTCATGGTACCCCGACCGGTCAATTCCTGATGCTTGATACTGATGCTGGCGATCGAAAACATTGGATCTATCTCGGTGCTGCCCAGCAGAGTCAAAACGAGCCTGTTCGTTAGAATTCCCTCGAAAATTCGAGAAACCCCCTCTACCTCGCGGGCCACCATAGGTATGCCCCTGACGCGATGCATGCAACACCGGGCAGTCCCTAGCCCAATGACCCGATTGCTTACAATACGCACATTGGTTCCTATTTAAATCAGATCAGCCCGAGGGAGGACCATAAGATCCTCCCCTACCTCTATTACTACCCCGCCGGGGCGGGCCATAGACTTGTGCCAACATCACCTTTGTTTTCAGATCTTTCGATTTCTTTTCCTCCTGGCCCTTAGCTTCTTGCTCCTGACGCTCATAATACTGGGCGATAGTCAGGAGGGCCGTCGGTGTAGCGGAGGACCAAGAACTTTCACTCGCTTTTAGACGGGCCGCAACTGCCGGCAGCAGATTAGCCACATATTTATCCGCAAAAAGGTGGCGGCCCGTATCATCAGTAAGCGACTGGCCACTAAAATCATGAAACGTCTCCTCAAAGCACGTAAAGAAGTCCGCAACTGACTCGTCAGCTTTCTGTTTACATGCAGCTAACATATTCCAGTCAATCTTTTTAGGGGGAATAATTGTCTTCAGCTTAGCCACAATAGCAGCAGGGAGATCTAAAATACTCTGGGGCGGTTTCTGCGCAGGCTTCCTCTCCCTATCCTCATCCTCCAGTTCAGACCATCGAGCCTTAAAAGTGGCAACATCATCTACCTTTCGCACAGATCGCCACATATCTGGTGGTAGAATAAGCCCAAAAAACAAATCTATGTCTGCTAAAGTCATGACGCAAGAATTCAAGGCCCCCTCGACTTCTTCATAAAATGCCGCTGGATTCTTGCGGGGGTCAGGCAGCGCATTCTTTAATGCCATCACATCAGCTCTATGCCACGGAGTATAAACCCAATTATACACAAAATATCCCTTAGCATCGGCGGAGGTAATGTCCGAGCTAGTCCCCGCTCCTTTAGGAGGAACGTACAAAGGCGCCGCCTCGCGCATTGGCTTAGCATGCACTAGATCGCTCTTATCTGATTGAGAGGTGGATGAGTGGCCTTCTGCAGTACACGAATCCGACTGCGTCTCCTCCCCTGCTCGTTGGCGCGCTTTTTCTCTATGGGCCAGCACCGCGTCCCGCAAGGCGAATAGCCGCCGAGCCGTATCAGGAGCCTTAGAGGGAGAAAAAACACCATCATGTAATGCTTTAGCATCCGATGTCACTTCTTCAGGCTCAAAGACACTAGAATATTTCCGAAAAGCAGCAATCACTTCCTCAGCGAAATGACTCAAAAAATACAATCTCTCTCTATCCTGCCACGACCCCCAAGTATGGAACAATTCATCCACGGACACCTTACCCTTAAGTGCACGGAAGGAAATTTGCCGAAGCTCAGCCATATGCTCAGCCGATAACATGGACCGCGTATCTACCTTACCCGGACCCGGGACAGAATCTTGCGGCCTCGGAGCAGATGCGCCAACATAAGGGGGCGGAGAGCGATCTAGTAAATAAAAATCATCATCAAGATTATTAAGGACAGGATAGAGTGGCTGCCGAACAGCATATTGACCCGAAACTTGCAGCCTACGCTCTTTCTCTTGCCTGTCCGTCTGCTCTCTGTCCTCCCGTCGCTTCGCTTCCTGTGCTCGCACATGATCATTCTTCCGTTGTTCCTTATCAAACAGCGCTTTCTCGCGCTTTTCTCGCTCACGCACCTCCTTCACCCACAACCGTACACACTCAAACATATCCTGACGAGCACGCCGCTTACACATACACTGTTCCACATACTCAATCTTACGTATATCAAACGATCCATACAAAGGCCATCGCAACTCAGGATCTTTTTTTGTGTATTTCCTCCATACTGTGCTGTACATTATGGAAGAAAGACCATGCTTCACGTACATATCCCTATTAGGAGTCCCCTCTGGGGGAGCTGGAGCAGATTCCTCGAGGTTCAACCGGTTCCCAAAACAGCAGCACCACTTACGGAGTGCGCTGAAAGCAGGCATGCTCAGAAATAATGCAAAATATGCAATATTATAGAAAAAATGGCACTTAATCGTTGCGCCGTTCAAAGTTACACAGCTCCGGAGAAATCTCTCCACATTACCTGCCTATATGTGTTGCAACGCATATATATTCTCACAAAGACAAATACAAAATATGACTAGTCATCACAAATCAAACTCAAATAGCCGGACCAGGCTTCAAAAAACTCGGAGCAAGTACCGTACACCGGTTCTTACCAATCAAGAGTCCAGATTCCAACTGCCAAGCTCCACAATCGCCCAAACGGCTTTCACGGCAAGACCGACAGAAGAGGTCTCAGTCGAGGACCGGCGCCACCCAGACGGTCAGCTCGGAAGGGAAGGAAGAAAAACCTCGGGATGTCAGGGCTAAGACGCCGCTGGCAGTGATCACGTCCCCGGCCAAATTCCTCACCTTCGTCGCGACCAGTCCTTCGAGCATCCGAGTCGCCGATGAGCCCCACGTGACGGGCGCCAATTGATGAATACAGGCCCCAGCTAGGCCCGCAGGACACAAGGGTTCGCTCTCCTGTAATGGAATCTATAAGGAAGTTGGCACGGAAACTGCAAAGTACAAAGACAGCATTTATTAACCCTTAAGGGTGGTCCTACAATCCACACAACACTCTTCAGTATTGCATAGAGTAGCACAAAGAACTTGCGTACACGGTCCCCTTTTATACACAACAGAGGGGCTCATAAGTGGGTGGATACAACATGAGGCTGAAGAACATTACCATTTATGGTCATTTTCGATACTGAATCAATATGTGGGCGGAGCTAACACATTCCTTGAGCCCGCGAGGACATGGTCAAGCAAGGCTAACTGATAACAGATGTGGTCAAGTCTGGGCATGTGCCAGATGGACAAAGGAGCTATTTATAGACTGTTACTAGGCAGATTACAAGAGCAACTAACACAGAGGTTGGACTCTTCTCGTGGGGAACACGTGGAAGCATAACAATACAAAATGGAGTCCGAACTTCGGTCAACATAACAGAGAAAACATGCTCTATAAAAGGGGAATTAATGTCTTTAGTAAATGCTTAATCACATCGTTGTTTCAATTTACAACAGAAAGACCGCATTATTAACATTGCAGCAGGCGGTGCTGCATACAGCACTGCCCGCCGCAATGTTAATAATGCGGGATGCGACCACCAGGGTGGTGATCGCATCCTGATTGCCATGGCAGAACCGCCGCACCTCTTGCAGGCAGTCCCATTTGCCGTTGCGGTGGCGCCCGCCATCTAATGGACCTCTAAGAGGTCCTCTAAGACCTCTAAGATGTCCATTACGACGGCGGACTTTGTCTTGAATTTTAGAGAACTGTTTAAAGACATCACACTTCATAGGACGAATGATGTTTAAAACACTGATGATCCACATAGAAGAAGCACTGTACAGCACTTTTTAGGTTGAAAGGATGTTTTGATTTGAATTTAATGTTGCTGTCACTGCAGTCCATCCATACAGATTCACTCTTTAAATAGATAGTGTAGTGTGCAGATGTTATATAAACTCCTTCATGACAGACAGTAGCCAAAATAGTATAAGTTCTTGCAGAAATTGATATTTGTCTAGCTTTGAAGTTTGTAATTCAATTTTCAGTTTAGATTAGGCCTGGGTGGGGAACTCCAGTTTGCAGAGTTTGTTGCACTCTGCGCTCAGTGGAGCTCGCATGAGTGCAGAAAACTCTGCTCTGTGTAGTACAGCAGAGGTTTTTGCCAGCTTGCAAATTGTAAGTTTACGAGCTGCCGCTCGGGTAGAATTACTACCCGAGGGGCAGGAAGGTCAACGCAAACGTCAGTTCGCATTGCACTCTGTCACTTGCAGAACAGAGCAGAGTTTTTTTGTCACTTCGCAGAGTTCCCCGTAACGAAACTCCGCAAACTATGCCCACGGCCTGATTTAGATCCATCGGCTCTGCATCGTTGCAGCATAAGTTATTTTTTAGTTGTTCCTAGAATCAACTTAGACAAAACTTGTTATCCAAAATTTAGGCATGTCATTTATTGGTTAGCCTTTTTCATCAATCTGTCACTAGGCACAGTTTTAGAATCTGGTAATGTTAAATACAGAAAACGCTCAGAATTTATTTGGTAGATGAAAAATAACAATCTTCACAGTCACGGATCTATGTGTAACTCAGTCCAAATAATTCATAAATATTTATTTCGTCTCGTTCTAAAACTCCAAGGATCACCAAATAAATTCCTCTGCATTTTGTTGAGAGTAATATGACAGATCCAGTATATATGTCTACTAGTTCCCGGAAGCCTGAAACAGAATGTACTTCAGTCCTATCACTATGTAAAAGTTGGAGCAAATGACAGAGTGCTGAACACAATGTGTTCCTTGGTCTTTCTTGAATTGCATGTATAAGATGTGGTAAATGGAAGAGTACATTGAGAACAACATTAATATAGCAATTGACACCATTACTAATTTCCAAATTATACCCTAAAACATCTCCATCATTTTCCTCTTTTTACTTCTGAACATCTTCTTTTTTGTCATTCTTTTCTTTCTTTTGAGGAACATCCATTGATTATTTTGTAAGCTTTTGCTTAGGATCAGTTTCTCATAAACAGGATTCTGTCCAAAAGAATACTGTCCTAAATGAGGAGTGTATAGACTTCTTAAACAATTGTACTCTCTGACACGACTTGTATCTGTATTATTTTCCTATCCTCAAAATCTATCAAAAAGAAACCGGAAAATGTTCTAACTTGCAACAATGCTACATATGACATTTCTTCTTTAAATACAGTACTTCCAATATTAATAAAAGCTGCATCTACAGTTAAATCTTGCGATTTATGGATAGTTACAGCATACACTAGAGAGAAAGGGAACTGCTCTGCTGTGCCTATAAGACTTTCACAAACAAAAAACGTACAACACATCAGTCAATCTGCTTCACACAATCAATCTGGTAAAATTTTATAGCCAAGTACTCAACCTCATCTCTATTTAGAAAATTAATGAAATCAATAACTTTATTGCACAATTTTCTAACTGTTCTTCAACATTTAAATTTTGCTGCAATTTTTGCACACACGTAAATGCATTACTTTCCAAAATATCTTCTTTCTCCAGTTTTAGTAATCGTTCATTGAAGTTGGAGCGTTCTTGAAGTGTGTCATTAAACCAACTATGGATTTCTGTTCTTCAATAAAATTGTACATTATTTCTACTGCTGTAATGTTGAATGGAAATAGTTTCTTGATAAGTCGACTTTCTTAAGCGTGCTTTCCCTCTTTTGTTATAACTCCCATTCTAATGTCTTTATGATCATTTCCATATTACACATCAAGGTGCCGATTCCGATCCTGTAAAACCCGGGTACAAATGGTCGTACGGAGCGTTTTCTCCGTACAACTCGTACCCGGGAATTCCACCGTAAAAACCAGCAAGTACGATTCGTACAGAAATACCATTTCCGTACGAATCGTAAAAAACACCGCGCGGCTAAAAAATACATACAATTCCGATCCTGGACAGCGCGTACGCGACGTCCGCACGGAGTCAGGCATGTTTTACGGACCAGCAAATGCGATTCGTACCCACAGCACTCCGCACGGCTATATTTTTACGGGAGCCAAAAAGTGCCGGAAAAGCTAAGTGCGCTGCGATGCACGAGGAAAAGGGGGCCCGGTACGTGCCGTATCCCCCCATATGTACGTGCCGTACCCCCAGCCACCCCCGTATGTACGCGCCGTACCCCCAGACCCCCCGTATGTACGCGCCGTACCCCCACCCCCGTATGTACGCGCCGTACCCCCAGCCCCCGTATGTACACGCCATACCCCCACCCCCGTATGTACGCGCCGTACCCCCAGCCCCCCGTATGCACACGCCGTACACCCCGTATGTCCACACCGTACCCCCAGCCCCCCATATGTACGCGCCGTACCCCCAGCCCCCCGCGCCATACCCCCAGTGCGTACATACGGGGGGTACGGCGCATACATACGGGGGGCTGGGGGTACGGCATGTACATACGGGGGTGGGGGGTACGGCGCATACATACGGGGGTGGGGGTACGACGCGTACATACGGGGGGGTACGGCGCATACATATGGGGGGGCAGGGGGTACGGCACGTACATACGGGGATGGGGGTACAGCGCCTACATACGGGGGGCTGGGGGTACGGTGCGTACATACGGGGGCTGGGGGTACGGTGCGGACATACGCGGGAGGGGTGGGAGGCTGGGGGGGCGTACGACTCATACCCCGGGCACAAGTGTACCCGGGGAAGGGGGTCGTACAAAGTTCGCTCTGTATGGGACATTTTACATACGCTTGTGTATTCGGGACGCCGGTACGGATCGAACTTGTGTGAAAGGACTACAGTTTTACGTAAACTGTCCGGGGACGTCTCGTAGACTTTTCCCGAGGTCATTCGTATGTTTTTTTCACGTACGAATCGTACTTCGCCGTTTGTACGGGACTTGTACGATTTGTATGTAAAAAAATACGGATACGAGTCGTACGGTAAATTTTTTTTGCGGATCGGAATCGGCACCCAAATGTGTGACGCATATTTTTCACTAGTTGCTTTTATTTGAAGTTTAAGCAAATATTTACATTGCCAATACTCCCCAAAATAATTCTTGTTTCATTATGGACAAATGTTTTGAAAACAGGTTGTTCTTTTATGGGGGTAAATTGCAGTAGTTCACCAAACACAATTAAATGCTTTCCTCCAAAGAGTACATCATACTTTGTTCTTAAAATCTGCTGCATTCTTAATGTATGAAGGAAAGCATTAAGTTTGATACCATGCTCAACCCATCAATGATTAAAAGATTCAGTTTCTTCAAAACTCATGATACCTCATGACAAGCTTCACCAGATAATTTCTGGTATTCCAGTTTATTGTCATGTTCAACAGGTTGCGCAATAGTCGATACAAAGTAATTCCATTCATGTTTTGTGCAGCTAATCCTGTTTGTGCGGTTACTATACATGACAAGTTTGTTTCTGTATTCATCTGTGGATAAGTAATTGGAAATTTAGTAAGAAATCTTTTTCCAGAGCCAGCTCGACTACTGATGTATAGTAGTATTGCCTTAAATGAAGAGCAATCACAAGGTTTTTTCTCATGCAGAAAAACACGCTCTATTTTATCTCTAACTTTGATGTAAATGTATTACTTTTGGTCATTCAGTTGTTATACTAACTGTTTGGAATGAACAGTTTCATCTCTTGCTTGCTGCATTACACTCTCTACCTCATTAATAGCTATAGTTGTTTAATTTTGAATAATTGGTTCTCGAAGAGGATCTTGACTCAGTGGTCCAGAACTATGGCTGCCTTGTGATCTCTCTTTGGCTTTCTCAGCAACAATGGTTTCTTCCTGTTCAATGTAATCTTTCAATATTTGCAAGTAGTTTGGAAAGACTGAATACTTGATGCTGTATTCACAGCATTGAAAGAGTCTTTGTAACAGTCATAGTGTCTAAGAAATTCTTATTCAGCAGCCATGTCATGAACATCTGCAAAATTGCCATGTAGAAAAACTCTCCTCTCTCTGCAGTTTGCAACTAAGTTTTCTATGGTTAATTATATTTTCTTTTGTGTCTTGCCAAACAACCGTCACATCCAAGTACTGCATTTCTCTCTTCTTCTATGTTTTATGTTACATTACTTTTATATCTATAGTATTGAAGTACTTCATAGAGGCAGATGTGTTTTAGATATGGGCTCCTTCTTGGGTAGTATGTATCCAACAAATTAGATTTCACAATGTCTCTACATTCTTGATCAAATTCTGTTAGATACTGAATTTCCATGAAAGACTTTAACATTCTATTTTGAATGCTTGCAAGGCCTAGGCTTACTCATACAATTCCCTCTTGACTTTGAGAACACACCAGCTGAGCTGAACCGATCCGAGCATTCATAGGGTTCTATTTCGCTGTGGGAAAGCATTTTCACGCTGAAACTGTATAATTTCTTGGTTAGACTTTTTTCTGAAGAAATCTCCTCCTACAAATCTTGCATCTCTGCCTTCTCTGATTTTTTTATATATGCATAGATTAGAAGGCTAGTTGCTGGAGGGAGAGGGCTTTAAAACAAATGGCTGCTGGGACGTGTTTAGCCGGTGCGATGCTAGCACTCCAACGGCGTGCCTAAGGCAAGTCCATCTGTGCCCGTCTGCACCCATCATTGGCCGACCAGGGCTAAATGCCTGGAACCCTGATCCTTTTCAACCAAAGATCAGATCCTGTACTGCAGATGTCCTGAGATCACTGCGGCTGACTTGCAAAGCGAGCTGTGAGGTATTTAAAACCTGGGTTAGTTCATTAGCCTGCTCTTGCTGCAACTTTGTTTGCTCTGCAGATCATGTTAGTAGTCAAGTTCTACAACACTCGTTGAAAAATCTCTAACCTATTGGTGGGAATGGTAGCCTCTACAGTGAATTGTCCTTAGATAGAAGCCATCCCAACCAGGTTTTTCTTTTTTTAGTTTGAACTGCCGCTCACTGCCCAAACATCAGCAACACCAGTTTTTTTTTAAGTGCTCACAACCCTAATGCCCTATTTCTTACTGAGATTTGGCTACATGCTAGGTAATTGCCAAATATAATTATGGCACTACCTGACAATTTTTCCATAGTAAGGCTAGATAGGCAGGACCAGATAGGTGGAGGCATTGCCATTATTTTTAAAAAAGGATTACAAATGTAATAACTAAGAATTTTTGATCCCTGTTTGTGAAGCTTTAATCTTTACATTTGCTCTCACTCCTAAATATTCGTTCTCCGGAGCACTGATTTGTCCACCCCCGGAGTATGCTGGGAAATGGTCTACCTCTTTACCTGATTTATTGGCTCCCCGCATTTTGCAAGCTTCAAATTTTACTCTACTTGGGCACCTAAATCTTCATTTAGATGACTCAAAGAGCACTCAAAGTGCTTCCTTGATTGAAGATCTAAACATACTTAATTTGGTACTTACTAACTTGTTGCCCACTCATATTGCTGGGCATTTATTAGACCCTATTTTTTCAAATGTAAAGGACTTGAGGACAGAGCCTCCCCTTCCACTCTGTTGGTCTGACCACTTTGTGGTACCTTTTAAGGTCAAGGCCCCTTCTCACCATCCCATAGTGCGGTTAAAATTGCAATCAGAATCCAGGAATTGGTCTAAACTCAACATTGCAGCAATGAATGAGCAGCTGCTCTGTACAAAACCTATTTTACAACAACAGTTCGATTTAGACCAAGATGCAATTCATCACTGGCTCACAGAGGCATTGATTCTATTCCATCTACTACCATCAAACGTACTTAAAGGAGAAAGGAAGCACTGAAAAGTGTTAGAGAGACGATGGAGGAAATTGTTGCAGAAGATGCCAAGATTATTTATAAGGAGTCACTAAAAGGCTATCATACTTGTTGTAAGTCCACTCGGGCTACTTATTACACTGAAAAAAATCACAAACGCAAAATTGCCATAAGACACTCTTCAAGGTGGTGAAAAAACGATCAGACACTAGTTTAACTTCCCCCAAATCACTCTCTTTCACTGTACCAATGTTGTGAGTTAGCAGCCTTCTTTACTCAAAAAGTCAAAAACATTCACTTGCTGTTGGCTAAAGATTCGACAAAGGCAGTTCCTGACTCCGACAAGAATACTTTAAACCGAGTGATAGCGGAGCTAATCACCAGGTAGCCAAGGCAGTGAGTGGTAATAAATCAAGCAAATAGTCTCCTCTGGATTTGACTTCTCTGCTAGACACTTTGAACCTCTACCTCCTGACAAAGTGAAATCACTGGGCACTATAGCCCTTCCCATCCTGAAAAAGTACACTTGGACTCAACCTTTTTTTTTTAATGTTCATCTCGTCTCTCTGCTACCAGTCTTTTCCAGAATTTTGGATAAACATGTGAATGCCCAGCTCACAGCATTTGTCAAGACCCAACATTATTTCCATCCCTTACAATCCAGCTTCAGGGCTGAACATATTATACTGAACATCTAAGAGAACATCTAGATGATGGCGTCACCGCCACACTCATGTTGGATTTGAATATAGTTTTTGATATGGTACCCCATTCAATCTTGTTAGCTAGATTGGAGTCATTGGGACTGGATGATTCAGCACTGGGATGGCTTGCTTCCTCCCTAAAATACCATCTGTTTCAAGTCTTTTCTGCCAACGTGTGCTTTAAGCCACAAGCCCTGACCTCAGGAGTTCCACAGGGCTCTGCTTTGATCCCCTTTCTATTTTACATCTATGCCCGCCTATTGTCAGACCTAATTGAGAGTTGCAGACTTATCCTTTTTTCATATGCCGACAATACTCTGATTATTTTCTCTCTATCATCTACACAGAATCATGACTCTTCAATTCTGAACATGAACTTGAGCAAAATTTTGACATGGATGAACAAGAACTTCCTCAAGCTTAACGGGGAAAAGACAGAGGTCATGAATGTGCGTAAGAATGCCTCTCTGTGGGGTTCTATACACTGGTCAGAGTCCCTTGGGACCCTGCCCACCCCGTCTGCTCTGTTGAAAAACCTGAGTTCTCTCATTGGTTAATAAACTCCCCATGAAACCACAAGTGGCTAGAGTCACAGCTACTTGCTTTGCAGTTCTCTGATGGCTAAAAAAGATTATTTGGCTGATCCCTTTAGCAGTGCAAAGAACGGTCATTCAAACCTTAATCATACCCAGACTGGATTATGGTAATGTGCTGTACCTAGGTGCTGACAAGACCCTGGTTCAGCACCTTAAGGTTGTGAAAATGCTGCTGCTAGACTGATTTTTTGCTTACCGAAATCTGCCTCAGTTTCCCATCTGCTTCAGAAATTGCATTGGCTGAGGATAATCAAGCGCATTGAGTTTAAAGCACTGTGCTTTATGTTTAAAGCAAACCAGGGCTTAGGACCTCGTTACATTCAGAAACTGGTGGTTTCCTACCAGCCGACACACACGCTAACATCTTTAAATCAAAAATTATTCTATGTGCCGGGGTTTCGTTAAACCTGCATGAAAGACCATTCTTTTGCATATCTTAGACCTAAACTGTGGAAGTCTCTTCCCTTAGCTTTAAGGAACTGTAATTCACTCCTGAGCTTTCACAAGGGTCTGAAAATATTGTTATTTTACCTTAGTGCATACCTATATGCTATCCTGCTCCAGGAAGTGATCTGGGGTAGCTGCGTGCATTACAAATTGCATAATAATAATGAAACCACGTAGTGAGCAACAGCTAATAAGTTGTCTGCAACAAACTGTATATCCATGTTTGCATTCCACATTTTTAGAATAACAGAATTTTAATCATTAATAAACAAGACCTCTGTTCTTCTCAAGTTGTATGCGTTTTGGTGATTTTAGTGACAGTGTATGTCTGCCTGCAGGTAAAAAGCCTTTCTTCTGAAATGACGGGTTGAGGAATCCAAAACAACATCTTGTGTAAAATGTTCCTTATGCATCTATATTTTCCATGACAGTACTTGCCACATCTATGGCAAGTACTGTCATGGAAAAACTTATCTCAGAACTTTCTCACCACTGTCTTGTGGGATGGTGCATGTTACTGGTTGTTCCATGAAGCACACAGGAGAGAGTCATCACTGTCTGTTCCAAAATTGGTGCGTCTATTATCCATAACAGCATGTGAATTTTCGGAGCATGTCTTGCTTGGTACTCTTTATGCCATAACAAATCAGTTGTTTCTCCAAGAAGCAGATTTGTTTTGTTGCAGATGAAACACATCATGGCTTCAAACCTGTGGTTAAAATATCTGCAAACATTTACAGGATCTAAGTTCTCCAGCTGTCTTCACTTTAATGTCCTTGATGTTTGAGTTTGCTTCTCGCAAAACTTCAAGTAGGTAATCCCATGCAGTGTTAGAAATCAATTAGGTGCACCTAGGTTTCTCAACATGTATTTCATCTCACTATGGCGATGATTCCAATACTTGCCATATTGCTATGCCATCAAATTATTCAAGTTGTATTCCAGGTTTTAGTCTTTTCCTTGAACTTCGTCAACAAATTCCCTAACTCAGAGATTTTGCAGATTCACTCCTGTCTTTAGAATGTGGTTTATTGCCTAAGATAGTCCTGACAAGTCACTCTCAAATAATAGATGGAACATATAGAGAACACATTTGTGAAATCTAGGATCGTCTGAATATAGTTTAGTATATATTTTCTTGACTGCTGGTATTTGTACAGGTCTGACATCATACTTACCACTTATTCCAGTGGGAAACAGATGTGGAAAACAGCAAGCTTCTAAACTTTTCTCCCACACACTCAAGGGAGTTCCTTTTGCTTCTTTCACTTGAACGAGATCAATGGCATCACCAATAATCCTTTTAGAGTGCAGAGGATGGATACTGTAGTATTCATATATTTCTTCTGATCTGGATCGATCCACCTTTTCAATCTGACCTCTTGATGGCAATGGATTATCCTCCATATGTGTTATATTTTGGATGACATCTACCTTTTTACAATAAATATTTTATAGCAGATGTAATGTTGCTTTTTTTAGTTTACTATGATCCACTAACTCTTGCCATATTTTTTTATTGGTAGGTACACCATTGACTAGAATAATAAGTGGTTCTTCAAATTTCTCAGAAACCCTATTGTTTCAATTTCCTGCTTGAAATCTAATTGTAAATACACAACTCTGCCTCTAAGACTTTTCTGTGGCTCTGTTGGAGGTAATTTCCCTGTTTTTAGTTCCATACAAATAATAGCTTGAAAAGGATGTATACATTTTATAAGAATTGATTCATAAACATTTAAATGTTGAAGTACTTCTGGAAATGAATCTAGTTCTAACTTGGTATGCACTGCTGTTGCTGGCATTTTAGTATTCTCTAACTTATTAATAACAGTACTTACATATAATCTGTTGTGTGAAACTAAGTGTTGCGCTTCAAATAAATAAGCTGCAAATTCTTGCCACTGATCTCTGTCCTCTTTTATTCAGTTTATGAAAACCGGACAACATTAGGAGTTGGATTTTTGTAGTGAGTGTGTCAACAACATATACAAACACAGTTCGGCTTCCCCGAAGAAACTGTGTTAAAATTTGAAATCTCTTCTCAAAAGTTATCAACAGTAATACATGTCTCCTGTTCCTCTACACGCCCTCATTTTCCCTACACTCATGTTAAGGACCAAAGAAACAAAACTGAAAATCATCACAAACTGTTTTTACCTCTGCTACTGTACCATGTGAGAAAGCTCTATTCATTTCTCCTAAATATAGCACCGGAGTTTTGGCATAGTGCCTTCTAACTAAAGTTTGCATTTTTAGTTGGTGTACAGCTAATATTCTGAAATGATGAAAGGTGCTTTGGCATACTTTCTTTAATAGGCATGCTAGTGAGTGTCCCTGTAAATTAGTATACTTCTTTACTTTGCATGGGTCTTATCCATGCAACATACCTATTTTCTCTTTAAGACTTCTGCAGGGAAACATACGAAGGAAAGTTCTCAATATATAAATAGAGTCCTGCCAAACACTACAACTACTGCTACAGTTCCATTTATATATAGGGGCCTGGCTTTGCCTTCCCTGTATCTCTTAAGCTATCACTTGCTTTACATCTCGAGCTACCTTCACCTCTTTTGGAATAGGACTACCATCCTTAATCTCATAATATTGTCCAGATTTTTCAAATGCATGTACTAATGTGTTCTCTTGGAAGTAGCTTTCTTCATTTAAGAAAGGCTCAGTACTTGAAGTATATCACCATTCTAGGCTGAAACACATGCAAAAGTTTCTTCTATTGCCAAGTGTTAGAAATGGGGGTCTCTAGTCGGCAGAGGTAGGTACCTTTGACCAAGTAGGGGCCCTTGCTTCTAGTCAGGGAAGGGGGATACACTCCTGAATAACCCCTGCTCACCCCCTTGGTAGCTTGGCACGAGCAGACAGGCTTGTCTCAGAGGCAGTGTGTAAAGAATGTGTGAACACATACAGTAATACAGTGAAAACACTACAAATGGACACCACACCAGTTTAGAAAAATAAGTAATCTTTACTAGACTTAACACAAGACGAAACCACAAAAATCCACAATACTGTAATCAAAAATAAGACTTTAAAATGGTAGAGATAGCTTAGTTCAACGTAGATGGTAAATGCAACACTTTACTCTCAAAGTACCTTGGACGCGTCACGCAATACAAACAAAAGGGTCACAGGGAATGTGATGCGCCGGTTCCTTGCTTCGGGGGAGTTGGTGCGTCGGGTGCACAGACATAATATCGAGTTTTTTATTTCGACCTACAGAAATATCGATTTGGAAATATCGAAGGGACAGAATATCGACATCAAGAATATCGGTGACCAGAATATCGACTTGAAGGTAAGGAATATCGTTTTGGTTAATATCGAAGTCAGTAGTATCATTTGGAAAAATATTGTTGCTAATAATATCGATGTTTATTTTAGTGTTATGTATTTTAGTATGTATTTTATATGTATGTGTTCTGTATTTTTTGTGATGTATTGTATTTTTTTTAAATATATGAAATACATTTTTAGAAGATAGTAATTTGTTTTGAAGTAAATTTTGTGTTTTAGTACCGTAGCGGGTTGTGGGTTTATAGGGGAATAGGGTGGGAAGTAATTTAATTATCGTAAACTAAATAATAATTTTGAGAAATTATTAATTATTTTTGATTACATTTTGCGTTTTAGTTCAGTAGCGGGTTGTGAGTTTATAGGGGAATTGGGTTGGAAGCAATTTAATTATACTTAAGTAATTATTACTTTTTATACATTGATATTGATAATAATTATTGTAAATTAATTATTAATTGGTAGTTAATTTTTATTAATTGATTATTATATTAATTGTGTTAATTTATTTTAGGAGTGGGTTGTGGGTTTATAGGGGAATATGATGGGAAGTAATTTAATTATAGTAAAGTAATTATTATTTTTTATTGATTTTTATTGAGAATTAATTTATTGTTAATTAATTATTAATTGGTAATTAATTTTTTTTAATTGATAATTATATTAATTGTGTTCATTTATTTTAGGAGTGGGTTGTAGGTTTATAGGTGAATAGGGTGGGAAGTAATTTAATTTTATTAAAGTTAATATTCGTTTTTATTTATTGGTATTCATTGTTAATTTATTGTTAATTAATTATTAATTGGTTATTTAATTGAATTTAAATATTTATTTATTTGATTAGCATGTTAATTTAAACCCTCTGCTATCCAACACTTCCCCTGCAGTTATACTCTCTGGAGTGGGAATAGTCATTTTTACCCCTTCGCTATCCAACACTTTCCCTACTTTTGCACTCTCTGGAGTACGAATAGCAATTTTAACCCCTTCGCTTTCCAACACTTTCCCTACTGTAGCACTCTCTGGAGTGGGAATAGTAATTTTACCCCTATGCTATCCAACACTTTCCCTACTGTTGCACTCTCTGGAGTGGGAATAGTAATTTTTACCCCTACGCTATCCAACACTTTCCCTACCGTTGAACTCTCTGGAGTGAGAATAGTAATTTTATCCCCCACACTATCATATTTTCTCTACTGTTTTAGTTAATGTAGTGTATAATTTATGTAAAAAAATTGTAATTTTGGGGGTACGGCACGCACATACAGGGGGCTGGGGGTACGGCGGGTACATACGGGGGGCTGGGGGTGCGGCGCGTACATACGGGGCTGGGGGTACGGCGCGTACATACGGGGGTCTAGGGGGTATGCGCCGTACATATGGGGGGCTGGGGTACGGCGCGTACATACGGGGGGCTGGGGGTATGCCGCGTACATACGGGGCTGGGGTTACGGTGCGTACATACCGGGCCCCCTTTTCCTCATGCATCGCGGCGTACTTAGCTTTTCCGGCACTTTTTGGCTCCCGTAAAAATATAGCCATGCGGAGTGCTGTGGGTACGAATCGTACTTGCTGGTCCGTAAAACGCTGCCTGACTCCATGCGGACGTCGCGTACGCGCTGTCCAGGATCGGAATTGTATGTATTTTTTAGCCGTATGGTGTTTTTTACGATTCGTACGGAAATGGTATTTCTGTACGAATCGTACTTGCTGGTTTGTACGGTGGAATTCCCGGGTACGAGTCGTACGGAGAAAACGCTCCGTACGACCATTTGTAACCGGGTTTTACAGGATCAGAATCGGCACCTATATGTATTACTTATAATTTTAAACATTTTAAAATATTTTAACTATGTTTCTTTTAATTATGTGTATCATTTACTTTATTTTACATTATTTTTTAAACATTAAAAAAATGATATTTTTAACAACGATATTGTTGACAACTATATTTTTGGGATATTTTTGTACTTATCATTATGTAGATAGGACTTCGATATTTTTGACATCAATATTTTTGTGTTGACATTTTTGTAGGTCGATGCGCCAAAATGGCATCATTGATGCGATGCGACAACGTGGATGTAATGCGTGCACGCCCGACGGCCATGCGGCGATCTCGGTAGACTCTTGAGATGCGACAGGCACGGCGACACGCTTCTCCTGTGATGCGACTGCAACCTCTGCGGAGGCAGTAGTTGCACCGCTCAAAGGTGAGTGGTGTCCCCCTTATAGCACAGCGGTACTGGTGCGACGAAATCGCAATTGATTCAAGAGAGGTTCAATAAGGTCAATCTTGAAGGTTTATTAAACAATAATATCCATTATCAGCATGAATGTATGAACGATAAAGCTGCTCAGGCAATTCCAAAAAGCTTTATGAAGGAAAGCAAAGGAAAATCCCCAATGCATTTTGGGTGGGTAACCCTTCGTCAGGAGTAATCCTAAAAAAGTAAGGTAGGAGTAAGTGTTACGACCCCTTAGATTGCTATCTACAAACAAGCTTATATCACTTGTGAAAGGTGTGTGTTCAGTCATAAAAGAAAAAGAACAATTCACTCAAGTGAAACGAAAGACGGTAAAAAAATTCCTGAGTGTGACCTTGATCCAAAAAGATTGGTTAGCGTGACTGAAAAAATGGAAGATATCCGTTGGTAAAGTATGAAAGAAAATCACAGTGATTCATGGATAGTAAGAAATGTGAAGAGTCCATTAGCTGAATATCAAACGACAAGGAATGACAAGAAAAAAAGATCACCGTAAAACCTAAATTGTGACAAAAGAGATAATCGTGCAAGCCTGTTGGCAACGTTTGGAACAAACAAAACCACCATGATTGAGAAAAGTGTAAAAAAGGAAATGCAATCCGTAGTGACCCAAAGGTTAAGCAAGAAGTAGCTCCGCTGAGCGTGAAATTACCTTTAGCGTGATCGAAAGCGAACATAAGCAGTGTTCGCGTTGGTGGTTTTAGGAATGTCAACTGCTGTTCAAACCCTTATTAAACAGTGAAAACAGGCAATTGGTATGACGCCGAGATGGCAGCCATCTTAAAGTGGGTGAATGCGCCAAGGTGAAAGATCATGATCATAACGCCGCACGGCGGCCATCTTGACTTGTCGCAATGAGTAAAAGGTATAAGTAAGATTAGAAGTGAAATGTGATCTCAATGAAGGAAGATAAAGTGAAGTGAGAGAATTAATAGAAATGTTTGGAGAGAAAAAATATTTGGAGAGAAAAAAATAGTATAATAATAATAAGAGAAAAACGTGTGTGCACGTGAGCATTATCAATAAAGTTAAAAGTTTAAAAAAAAGGGGGAAATTATCAAGGATAACAATAAAATAGCTAACATAGATTGTGATAAAAAGATTCCATGTGAGAAGGATAAAAATAGGAAATAAGTGTCAAGAAGATAAAGAAGATGAAAGGTGAACGTGAGGGACAAAAGAAAAAATGGAGAAAGAAACAAGGTTGTGACAATTATGAATTGGAAATACGAAAATTAAAACAGATACAAAGCTAAACACATTGAACCAACGGCATAGTACATAGCACAATATGTGTTTACAGGAAACAACTGAGTTAAATTCGATCATTGAGTCCATTAGGTACCAGGGAGTTCATTTTATATATCCAAGATGTTTCACGTTGAATCAGAAATTTGCGGTTATCTCTGCCTTCTTTGAAAGGAACAACTTCACAAACAAGAAAACGTAGTTGACTGATGTTGTGGTTATGTTCATTGAAATGTGTGGCAACCGCAGATTTCGAACTCTTGTTCCGGATATTGCTTTTGTGTTCATTCAAACGTGTTTAGATCTTCCTTTCTGTTTTGCCAATGTATGCTAAGCCGCATGGGCATTTCAACATATAAACCAAATATTTTGAGTCGCACATGGCTGAAACAAAAAGTTTGATGTTGTATCCACGTGTGGGATGTTGAACAATGTTCCCTTTGATGATACTGTTGCAGTTTCCACAATTGTGACAAGGCATCGTGCCATTGTGTAGCAAAGTTAAATGAGTTGTATTAGGTGGTTTCAATAATTCCATGAGATTTTTGCTCCTTTCATAGGCAAACAGAGGTCTTTCAGAAAAAATTTGGTTAAAGTCAGATTCAACTTGTAACATAGGCCAGTGTTTAAGAATAGCTTTCTTCAGACTGGCACTTTCTGTAGAATATTTGGAGACGATAACAGCTCTAGAAGTTGATTTAGTGTTCATCTGTTGTTGATTCAATAGCTGTGCCCTTTGTTTCATTGATGTTTTGTCAATGGCCTTAGTGAGAATTTCAGGTGGATAACATCTGTCAAGAAAACGACGTTCCATGTTTGAAACCTGTTGTGCCAGTTGTGTGGGTTCTGAAATAATGCGTTTGATCCTAAGAATTTGAGAGAATGGTAAGTGACTTTTAAGTGAAGGCTGATGGAAACTAAAAAAATGTAAAATATTGTTTCTGTCGGTGTCCTTTCTGTACAGGTTGGTTTCTAAGTGATTGTCCTTGATGTAGATGAGAACATCCAGAAAATTAATGTGAGATTCATCAATGTTGAAAGTGAACTGCAATCTTTCATTAACCTGGTTTAGTTGATCAATGGCCTGTATTAGTAAAATTTTGGGACCACGCCAAATTAAGAAAATATCATCAATATACCGTAAAAAAAGTAGTGAATGAGATTTCCATGGATCATTGTTGATGATATGGTCCAATTCAAATTTATGCATGAACATATTAGCATAGCTAAGACCTGCACAATTGCCCATAGAAGTGCCGTTAAGCTGCAAAAAGAAACACTTGTTGTGACAAAAATAACTGTGATATAACGTGAAGTGTAACAATTCTAATAGAAGGACCTGTAGATCCTGTGGTATCTGTGACTGTACTAAAAAGAATTCAGTGGCCTCCATACCAAGGTTATGTGGAATAGACGTGTACAGGGACGTGACGTCTATAGCACAGAAATACATGTCATTCTCCCATGGGGTAGTGAAATTTGATAAAATATTTAAAAAGTCAGTTGTGTCTCTTACGTATGTGGGCATGGCTTGAGCCAATGGTTGACAATGTTTGTCAAGATATTTACCAACTGGTTCATGAAGTGAACCCCGGGTGGAAACAATCGGTCTCATTGGTGGATCAATTACATTTTTATGAATTTTAGGTAACATGCGTAATGTTGGATTCTTGGGAAACTTCGTGATGAGAAATTTACGCTCGGTTTCTCCAATGGTACCATGTAGAACTGCTTTGTCGATGATGTTCTGTAAGACTAGTTGGATGTCAAGTGTGGGATTATGATCAAGAATGGAATAAGTCCCAGTATCAGATACATGTTCTTCCAATTTGCGGTTGTAGTGATCTGTGTTCATTATAACAAGTGCACCCCCTTTATCGGCATTGAGAAAGATGATGTTGGGGTCATTGGCTAGGTGTTTTAATAAAGATTTGTCTTTGGATGTTAAATTGAATTGTTTAATCTTGTAGTGTCTAAAAACAACTTGCAAGTCATGTTTCACCAGACTTTCAAAGGTGTCTAGAACTTTGTGGCTCACAGGGGCCATGAAGGTACTTGTAGGCTTCAAACCTTGCAGGGTGTTCAATGGTTGTGTAGATGATTCTGTAAGAACGTTGTCAAAGAAATGTCTAAGTCTTAACTTGCACATACACTTGTAGAAGCTTACTTCTGCTTCCAGGAGATTTGAAGAATATGTCGGAACAAAAGAAGATCCTTTTTGTAGTAATTTTATCTGAAATTTGTCAAGTGGAGTTGAAGAAATGTTAATGACGAGATTGTCAGGATCATTCATCGTTGGCTCCTTGTCATTCTCTTTTCCAAAGATGGAACTGAAGTTGTTTCTTTTCTTGCCCCTCCTGGGTCTGCGTGGTCTAATTGGCTTGCCCCTAAAAAAGGAACCGCAGAAGAAGTTGAAGCTGATGTAGATGGAATTTCCGTGTCACCGGTGACTTCTACTCGAGTTTTTTCTCTACGTGGGAAGTTTTTGGGTTTGTTTCGAGTCATGTCGGAATCGCTGCTTACAGGTGAACTGTCAGTATCGGATGTTTTAGGTGGAATCTTGTTCTGACGTCTCCGTGCGTAGACTTCTGCCCAATTGTAAACTTCTCCTAGTTTATAATCAATAGTGTCCCTTCGAAACTTTCGAAGTTTTCTTTCATTCACTTCTTGTTTGTGTCTATCAAGTTGTTCATTGATGTCTGTGAGAGTCAGAGGAAGTTCCTCTGGCGACATTTTAGACGATAATTCACTTTTGAGTTGAGAAATTTCTGTGTTCAATTCATCTAAAATATTAGACAGCTCTTCGATTATTAACAAGATGAGATCCAATGAACACTTATTGAGAATGCCGTACCATCTATCAATAAATTTAGGGTCATTTTTGCAAAGTGATGGTTTCAGCGAGATTCGCAAACCCCTAGGAATGCGCTGAGCGCGATGATATTGAATCATAGTGCTTGCATGAAGTCGTTGATTAATTTCACGTTTCGTGAGATAGATCAGTTGCTTGATGTTGCTTTGTACTGTGCCGGTTCCAGAAGGGGCCGATTCAATCTCTCCTATCAGGGAGTAAATACGTTGTGCTTCTTCATTGCCAAAGGCGAAAGTTTCAGCTCGTTTGTCTGTTAAATTGGTGATGTCTTGATACGCCATGTTAATCGATGGGTGCTGTGGTAGTGGTTTAGCGTGTGGGAAGAGTCAATGATAGAGAATACCACGCACACCAGTTCTATCATTGACCTCTGCGGAGGCGACACGCTTCTCCGGTGAAGCGACACGCTTCGTCGGTGATGCAATGGTGAACAGTTGCGGCAGCGACACGCTTCTTCGTCGTTGCATCTCACTCCCAGCGAGACACAGTCTCCAGGGAGCCCAAAACAACAGCAGGCACCTCACTGCAGGTAGAATTCCCAGCAAGGACATGCAGGGGGAGCTGGTGGTGAAGTCTTTGTGTCCCTGAGACTTCAGAACAAGAGGCAAGCTCAACTTCAAGCCCTTGGTGATCTTCCTCAAGATAGTAAAAGTTCACACAAAGTTCCTTTTCTCCTTTCCTTGGCAATAAAGTAACCACTGCAGGCCAACCCCAAACAGCAACAGCATATGGGCAGTAATCTTCCTTCAGCTTGTCCGGTTCTTCTCCTTGGCAAAGGGTTTGTCTTGATTCCCAGAAGGGATGTAAAGTTCTGGGGTATGGGCCCCAATATTTATACTGCAAAATCCTTTGTCCTCTGAAGGCAGAGGGTGTCTGTGCCCACCCAAAACCAGTTCTGTCCTCCATGTTGCAGCTTCCTGGCAGGAGGTGGAGACAGCATTGTTGAAAGCAGACATGGCCCAGGTAGCTGAAAGGAAAACCCCTCCCCCTACTCTCTATTCCTTGAAGGCTCGGGTCAGTGAAAGGAAATCTACTTCCCCTACTCTCTATTCAATGCAGGTCCTATTCATCCCAGCCCTGACCCATCAGAATGCTGGAGCCAGGGCCCTTTCCAGCCCCCTGTCACTCACAAACCAGACATGCAATACACACACCTAGCAGAGGCAGGCTGGATGGTTAGGCAAGAAAATACCTACTTTCTAAAAGTGGTATTTTCAAACACAGAATGTAAAAAACACCCGCACTGAAATATGTATTTTAACATTCTGAGTTCAGGCATACTAAACTTTAATTCCCTATCTTGTTCCCAGGGTCAGTTAGGATTATAAGATGTTGTAATCAAACTGCCCATTTTGGCCTATGGGAACAGATGGCCTTGCAATAGTGAAAAATGAAATTAGCAGTAATTCACTATCTGGACATGCCACACACATCAGGGCATATCCTACCTTTTACATACAATGCACCCTGCCCTTGGGCCTACATTAGGGGTGACTAATATGTAGAAAAGTGAAGGTTTTGGGACTGGCAAGTGTGTGCAAGTCGACATGGCTGTCCCAGCCTGCACACAGGCTCTGCAATGGCAGGCCTGAGCCATATTTTACAAGCTGCTTCTGTGGGTGGCACAACCTGTGCTGCAAGCCCAACAGCATCATTTGATTTACAGACCCTGGCCACACATGGTGCACTGTACTAGGGTCTGACAAGTAAATCAAATAAGCCAATCATGCAGTCACTAATCCAATACAACACTTTACAATAGGGAGCACTTGCACTTTGGCACTAAACAGCAGTGGCAAAGTGCCCAAAGCATCTAGACCAGCAAAAACATAGGAGGCAACAGTGGAAAAAAATGGAAGGGAGACCCACGCCAATTGTGCCAGGTCTAACACGTGTCCCCTCCAACTGAAATGTGGGGAGAACTACCCACCCTATTGGGCAGAAAAATCTGGACAGACCATCCGTTCTGTACCAGGGTGATACTCCTTCGTGAAATCCATCCCCTGTAGGGAAATGGATCACCTCAACAACTTTGGATTCTCCCTCATCTGCATCAATCATCTGAGGGGCCTGTGGTCTGTCTGAACACGGAAGTGAGTCCCAAACAAGTATGGTCTCAACTTCTTCAGTGCCCAGACCACAGCAAATGCCTCACGCTCAATAGCACTCCACCTCTGTTCCTGTGGAAGTAACCGACTACTGATGAAGGCTACAGGTTGGTCTAGGCCCTCCTCATTCATCTGTGAAAGTTCAGTCCCTACACCATGCTCTGAAGCGTCTGTCTGCACAATGAATTCTTTAGAGAAGTTGGGCGCCTGAAGCACGAACGCTGTGCACATGGCAGTCTTCAGGGCATCAAAAGCTTTCTGACAGGTGTCAGTCCAGTTCACTTTTTTGGGCTGCTTCCTGAAAGCTATGTTATGTTATGTTAATGGAGCTTATATAGCGCACGGTTACCCTGGGGTGTCCTGGTGCTGCGCATGCCTGTTGGATGTCTGTGAGAAGAGTTACTGAGTGAAGAGCCATGTTTTCAGCCCCCTTCTGAAAGAGAGGAGACCAGGTGAGTTCCTCAAGTGGAATGGGGACTCATTCCTGGCTTTTGAGGCACATGTAACGAAGCTTCTGCCACCCCAGCTTGCCTTTTTGATCGGGGGAGTTACAACTAGTTTGGCTTCTGTAGACCGAAGATTTCTAGTGGGCATATACCACTTAAATTTCTGCCTAAGGTGGTTGGGGCCAATCCCATTGAGGGCTTTGAAGGCCATACATAGGGCCTTAAAGCATACTCTTAGCCTCACAGGGAGCCAGTGGAGTTGTGCCAGCTCTTTCTTTACCGAGACAAATTTAGGAGTGCCTTTGAATAATCTTGCTGCCGCATTTTGAGCGATTTGTAGTCCCCTATTGATGTGCTTTTTTTGAGTATTTAGCAGAAGACTATTACAATAGTCGATCCTAGCCATAATGAGGGCTGTGATCACTGTCCTGAGACTGCTCGCGGGGACCAGGCCAGGACCACCATGCTTACGTGGTCACCAAAGGAGAGTTTGTTGTCCATAATCACCCCCAGGTTTTTTGCTTTCCTGGTGGGTGGTGGGTGATGGGCATAGGCCCAACTCGTCTGGCCACCACTCAGGTGTCTAGATATTGGGGTTATTTCCGAAAATGAGGACCTCTGTTTTGCCAGAGTTTAATTTTAAGCAGTTGACTGTCATCCATCCAGAGATGGCCTTCATGCAGTTATGAAACCGAGCCCCAGTTTCCTTCTCCTGTTCATGTGTGATTGATAACACTATTTGTGTATCATCTTAATATGAAGGTATTTGAAAGCCGTAGGACTTGATCAGGGTTGCCAGGGAGATCACATATATATTAAAAAGTGTAGGGCTTAATGACGATCCCTGAGGTATCCCACAAGGGGAAGTAAATGGCTTCGACCCTATGGTTGTCTAAATCCACTGTTTGTGAACGTTCCGACAGGAATGACTGCAGAAGGTTCCATGCAGCCCCTAGAACCCCTATTTCAGACAACCGGCCCATCAGAACCTCATGATGGACCGTGTCAAAGGCTGCTGACAGATCTAATAATATCAGAATAGCTTTTCTGCCTCTGTCCAGCGCCTCCCTCACCTCCTCCGTGGATTTAATTAGCGCCAGCACTGTGCTATGATCTGCTCTGAAGCCATATTGCGAGGGGTCGAGCAGATTGTTGTTTAAAAGATATGAGCTGAGTTGTGTGTTTATCGCCTTTTCAAGGATCTTTGCCAGAAGTGGGAGTCTTGAGATAGGTCTGTAGTTGCTTGGATCGCTGGGGTCCAAGGTAGATTGTTTTAATAAGGGAAGGATAGATGCCTTCTTCCACTGACTAGGGAATATGCCTGATGAGATTATTTTATTGAACAATGGTGTGAGGGTCGATCCTATTATTTCAGGGATTTGCCTCAATACTGATGCCGGGCAAGGGTCTTTCGGGGAACCTGAGCGCATGGAGTTTACAAGTTTTATAACGTAAGGAGTTTCTAGCATAGTAAAATTGGCTAATGCCGGTGTGTTTAGATCCATGCCTCGTGGTGTTTTTATTTCCTTTTGTACTAGGCTAAAAGTGGAGAATATTGTTTCTACTTTTTGTTGGAAGAATTTGGCTAATGTTTCACATAGCTCTGGGCTTCTTTGGCCCTTGGGTGCCTCAGGGGCCTCGAGTTTGGAGATAGTTTTGAAAAGTACCTTAGGGTCAGATTTGGCCTGAGCGATTTCTTCTGTACAGTACGTTTTTTTGGTTTCCAACAGTTCATCTTTATACTGCCTGCGACTCTGTTTATAGATATCCTTATCCCTGCTTATATAGCCTTTCTTCCACTCCCTTCTAGACATTTGCAGGTCTGTTTAAGTGTTTTTAGTTCTTCTGAGTCAGCTCTGTCTAGGGTGCAACAATGTTGCCATACCCCTCGCCAAAACTCCTGTAGTACCCATTGAGTCCTAAAAAGGCTCTCACCTCTGTCTGTGTCTTGGGGGTTCCCAAGCCAGGATGGTATCAATCTCGGGTTGTAGGGGCGCCACCTGGCCGCTCCCAACCTGGTGTCCCAAGTACACCACGGAACCCTACCCGATCTGGCTCTTACTCGCCTTGATCATGAGGCCTGCACTCCGGAGCGCTATCAACACTTCCCAGAGGTGGCGCAGATGTTCTTCCCAACTGGCACAGAACACTGCGATGTCATCCAGGTAGGCTTGAATTATTCCTCCGATTGAGTTTTACTCTCTTGACTGATTCAATATCAATTCAAATCATGGACCTCAAGAACAACTTTTTCAAGTTTAAAGAGGCCCTTTATCTACACGTATCAGGATTAGCGATGGGCTGTAGTTTCTCACCTGAGATAGCAAATCTGGTTATGGCAGAGTTTGAAAACAGATGGATATAGAGTGACACCAACCCCTTTAAGATCCAAGTAGGTTTTTGGTGTCACTATATTGACGACATTTTTATGATTTGGGAAGGAGATGAGGTTCAACTGACGGATTTTCATAATTGGTTAAATTCAAGAACAGCTGAATTCAACTTCACAGTATCTAAACACCGTGAAAAGATAAACTTCCTAGATGTATTTTTTCAGCATGTCAATGGCCATCTAGAAGTCAGTTTATATACCAAACCCACTGACCGGAATACACTTCTGCACTTTTCTAGTGGACATCCGCGTACCTTAAAAGAAAACCTACCATATGGACAATTCCTCCGTGTAAGGAGGAATTGTACCAATAAGGAAGATTACTTTACTAATGCTGAAGTACTCAAAACCAAACTGATTATACGTGGTTACCCTAAAAAATTGGTCAAAACAGCTTTGAAAAGGCCATGGTATACGCCAAGAGAGGAATTACCCATTCCCAAACAACATGATAAAACTATGTCGTTGACGTATGTTCTCACATATGACCCAAAAGCAAATAAAATCAATAAAATCATTCAAAAAATTGGGAAACTAATCGATAGGTTAGGTATCCCTACACCTTTATTAGCCTTTAAAAAAGGAAAAAACATCCGGCAACAATTGGTGAGAGCAACCAGAGACACAGAATCCCTTAAAAATGATCTTAGGAGTCTACTTAGCCTACCACCAGTAGTAGGCCATTATAGGTGCCAAAATTGTGTAGCCTGTCGTTTGACAGAGGACTGTAAACAATTAGACATCAATGGCCAGACACATATTCAAAGAATCTTTTCCAACTGTATTTCTAAAAACACTGTATACTGTCTAAAGTGCCCATGTAATAAGTATTATATTGGCCAAACAACGCAAGCAGTGAAGAAGCGAATTCTTCAACATAAATCAAGAATAAAGTGTAAGACACAGGGAGCCCCACTAGTACTCCATTTTCAAAATCATAACCATTCTGAAAACGATATAAAATGGTATGTACTATGTGTGATTCAAAATGCCCAAAGAGATGAACTCCAAACTAAACTGAGCAGGTTGGAGGCAAGACTAATAGAAAAATATCATACAGTGACATCAGGCCTTAATGACCGTGATGAAATTTGGTCACTCTTACAGTAATGTTTATTGATGTATTGAAGTCTGCTTGTCTAGAGATGATTATTTGTGTGGTTACCTTGAATAGTCTCTTACATACGATCTGTATATTGTATTCTGAATAGTAAGATTGTACGGAGTGGCGGTGCATATAAGGGCTATAAGGTTTGATAAACACACATGTTGGTTGTGTCATATGTCCATAATATTTTTTTTTATTATTTCTTTTAATAATTATTACTTTTAGTTTTTATTTCTTTAGTTGGTAAATATATCCTATATAGGAATGTTTGCTATTCTGCGCGATAATCATATTCGTGAGTTTGTTTTCAATAGAGACCTTACGTCTACACATTATTTCTTTTACATAAAACTGTAGGACTGCCTGCTATACTACGGGGTTATTAATAGGCACGAGCCTGCTATACTGCGGGGTTAATAATATACACGAGTTTGCCTTCCGTGATGTCTACACATAATTCCTTCGTTAAGAAAACTGTAGGTTTGTCTGCTACACTGCGGGGTATTTAAATTGCGCAAGTTTGTCTTCCACAACAGACCTCGCATTTTTCTGTGACGTCCACACGTAATTCCTTTTGAAATAAAACTGCAGGATTTTGCTACACTGCGGGGTTACTAGTATGTGCAAGTCTTTTTTCAACACAGACTTCAAGTGCTGTCTTTATGTCTATGCGCAACTCCTTTAAGAAAGATCATGCTTTCGGGTCATGTGATATCTATTGCAGACCCGGAATCATTTGGCGTGACATTATGAGACAGCCCATATGGCGGCAAAATAGAGGTAAGAATCCGCTTTGGTTTCCTTCGGCAATAGAGTTCTTCATGAAAGGAGGGGGACGGCTTTCAACATACTTATTTTGTTTGTTCCCGCACAGTTTGAGAAACAGACTCTGAAGTTTTAGGAGTCTCCATTAAATAAATTGACATCACGGGGAATCAGCTGCCCGTGGAGTACCGGTAAGAAGATTTGGGGTTTCAGTTCCTGTATGTCTATATCCTAAACTGGATCAGTAATTTATGTAGCCCGAGGAGGGATCTGATATCTAGAGAAAAATGGGTAATCTGGCAATATTTGATAGGCCAAACCAGGAAGTCGTCTAATTTGAAGGAAGCACTGTATACATAGGGATTTAGGCTGTAGAGTTTGGTCAGTAACCCGGTAGGTCCCATGATGTGTGGCTCCCTTTTTTGATTACAGCGCCATCGAAGTATGGCACCTGGATGTTGAATTACACAGAAGTTGCCATAAACTACGTCGTAGTGGTAAATGTAGTTTTATTTGTCTCTACTTCTTCCTCCTCCTCAATTGGCTTTTATTTAAAAGACATGGATTAGTGCGTTGGACATTTAGATATACGTGTAGCACGATGCGTTCTGAGATTCCGTGGCTCTATTTGATTTCTTTTATAAGCATTCCTTGAATTATTATTCAGTCACATCATTTGGTTAATAGAATCACGGGTGATATATTTCTTTATGACTTGTATAGAGTGCACATTCGGGTGATTGATTTATATGGACTGCCACCTCAAGATAAAGAAATACATTACAGCTATGACTTATGTGTACATATGTTCCTGCGTGTATATATGTATGTGTAGATATGTAAATAGGTCTAACGATACAGTTGTATATATTTGTAGATAAACAAATATATTTATTATTTTTTCAGGGGATTGTGTTGGAAAGTTATCCTTATACACCGTAGTCCTGATGAGGCCCGAAACCAATGGGGCTGAAACGCATCGACTTTAGGATTGGAGGACGCCCTTGTAAATTTGAAGGGGCAGATTTACAAGCCCCTTGCGCCCAATTTACGCCTCCGATGCGTCACTTTTGTGACGCAGCGGCGGCGCAAATCCTGCGACATGGTGCGGGGTACTTACAACGTGACGCATCTGGAAGATGTGTCACGTTGTAAAGCCCTGCGCCAGAAGTAGGCATTCCTGCGCAGGCTGGGGCGTTCCGTCGCAGGAACGCCTCCTAAAAGTGGCTGAGTGAAATCCACAAGATTTCACTCAGTTACTTTTAGGCCCAGGCTGCGTCAAAACCCTGCGCCTGCCTGAAGCAGGCGTAAGGATTGACGCAGCATTCACAAGATAGGGCCCCCAGAGCATTGCTGGAGCTGCGTTGCGCTTGCGACGCAACTCCAGCAATGCGCCACTTTTACGGCACAGATGCGTCACGCATCTGTGCCGTTTTTGCCCCATGGTGTGCCGCATTGTAAATACGACGCATCCATGGTGGCGGAGCTGTGGCGCACAATATCTGGCGCATCCCTGCTGATATGCAGGGATGCATCAGTTATTGTAAATATGCCCCAAAGTGTTTTGCTAAAAGTTTGAAAGTACAAAAAGTTAGAGGTGGAGTCATTTACCTCCCAGTACTTTCTTATAGGGTGATCTTTTGTTGAAAGGAATGCTCTTTTTTCTAAAAATTTGAAAGCATCCTGTCTTGTTTATAGGGTAATATGGAATCGTAGA
This sequence comes from Triturus cristatus, assembly GCF_964204655.1. Taxonomy (NCBI): domain Eukaryota; kingdom Metazoa; phylum Chordata; class Amphibia; order Caudata; family Salamandridae; genus Triturus; species Triturus cristatus. The sequence goes on along the minus strand of NC_140585.1, from coordinate 578,568,262 downwards.
AATATTTAGATTAGGTTTAAGTATTGTGTTTTTGTTGAAGAAAAGAAGATGTATTGTATATAAGAATATTCGATTGTATATATGCATACACAAAAAAAGATACGTATAAAAAGGTTTTGATTTAAAAAAAAATCTTTTTCAAGACTCTTGTTTGAACTGCCCATTGTCCATGAATTGAATTGATATTGAATCAGTCAAGAGAGTAAAACTCGAGGGGAGGAATAATTCAAGTTTTCCTTCATTCTACTATATCGTATATATTTGTCCCAAAGCATTGTTTGTTTATAATATTGTTCATTTACCCAGATGCTGTTGGGTTATTTGGGTTACCCCTTTGGATATAGCGGTCATCCAGGTAGGCGGCACTGAAATCTTCCAGTCCAGCCAACACCTCGTTGACCAACCTCTGAAAGGTGGCAGGGGAATTCTTCATCCCAAAGGGCATAACCAAGAATTGGTAGTGCTCAACTGTTGTGGAGAATGCTGACCTCTCTCTTGCCCAATCAGTTAAGGTGATCTGTCAATACCTAGAGACGTTATGTCAAATGTACTGAGGTACCGGGCAGCCACTAACCGATCAATGAGCTCATCAGCTCTGGGGATGGGGTGCTCGTCAGTCCTGGTGACTGAATAGAGCCCTTGGTAGTCCACACAGAACCGGAGTTCTGGCATGGCACCCTGTGCGGCAGCCTTTGGGACCAAGACCACTGGGCTGGCCCCAGGACTGTTAGAGGACTCAATCACCCCTATCGCAAGCATCTTGGAGACCTCCTCCTTGATGCAAGCTTTCACCCTGTCAGTCACTCTGTAAGTTTTGTGCTTCACAGGAGGACTGTCCCCAGTATCCACATCATGGACACACTAATCAGTGACACTGGGAGTCAGAGAGAACAGATCAGAAAACTGCCCCAACAGTTGGCGACAGTCATCCTGCGGCTCAGGGGTCAGGGTGGAACAGAGGTTTACACCATCCACTGACCCATCTTGCTCTGTCGCAGATGGGAGGTCAGGAAGAGGCTCAGACTCCTCCTCCATTCCATCATCTGTTGCTAGGATCATGCCCACTTCGGACCTCTCCAAGTGGGGCTTCAGGTGCTTTACATGCAGGACCCGCAAAGGGTACCTAGGAGACCGCAAGTCCACCAAGTAGGTGACTTCACTCTTGCGCTCCATCATCTCAAATGGTCCAGTCCACGTATCCTGGAGCGCACAAGGCTCCACGGGGGCCATGACCCACACTTTCTGACTAGGCTGAAACTTGATCAGAGTGGCATTCTGATCGTACCACCGTTTCATCTCCTCCTGGCTGGTTTCCAGATTCACCTGAGCGAGTTGCCTGAAATGCAGAGTTTGGATTCTGAAGGCCAGCATGTAGCTATATACATCCTGGGATGGTTTACTGGGAGCTTTCTCCCAGCCTTCTTTCACCAAACTCAGAGGTCCTCTTACAAGGTGACCATACAGCAGTACAAAGGGACTGAACCCTAAGGAATTCTCTGTAAGCAAACAGAAGTCATGGCAAGAGGACGTCCCACTTAAGCCTCATGGGTTCCTCGAGACCCATAATCATTACTTTAAGGGTCCGGTTGAATCTCTCAACCAGCCCATTACCTTGGGGGTTGTAAGGAGTGGTGAACTTGTAGGTTATACCACACTCCTGCCACAGGGACTTAATTTACTTGGATATGAAGTTGCCATCACGGTCTGACACCACCTCTCTGGGGAGCCCCACATGGGAGAAAATCCTGATTAACGCACAACCCACCACGGGGGCCATCACTGTCCAGAGAGGGATGTCTTCTGGGTAACGGGTGGCATGGTCCACCAAGTCCAGGATGAACCAGTTGCCCATGGCTGTCTTGGGATCCAGAGGCCCCACAATGTCAATGCCCACCCTTTCAAAGGGGGTGTTGACCACAGGGAACGGCTGGAGAGGAGCCTTTTGCTTCCTCCCACTCTTACCACTTGCCTGGCAAGTCTGACAGGTCCTGCAATGATTATCTGAACTCTTGCGCATTTGGGGCCAATAAAAGTGGGTGACAAGCCTTTCAAAGGATTTGTCCTGCCCCAAATGTTCTGCTAAAGGCACATCATGAGTCTTAGATCTAGGGGTCCCTAGTTGGCAGAGGTAAGTACCTTTGACCAAAAAGGGACCCTTCATCTAGTCAGGGTAAGGGGGAAACACACTGTTGATAACCCCTGCTTACCCACTTGGTAGCTTGGCACGAGCAGACAGGCTTATCCCCAAGGCAATGTGTAAAGTATTTGTACCAACACTCAAAGTAACATAGTAAAACACCACAAATGGATGCCACACAAAAGTTATTTATAAAAATATAAATCTCTTTTCTCTTGGTTAGGCAGACTCAAAACGATATAACACCAACATACAACATAAAAAGTTGTTTTCAAAGCAAAAGGTTCTATTGTAGTGTTCTTTGTAATATTCTTGTGAAAATAAATGTCCCTGCAATAGCAAAGTGACTTGGGGAGTCAGTAGGGCTATAGACTCGGTTTTCAATGCGGGGAAAAACACTGTACTTGAGTATGCCCCGATCAACAATGCTACCGCTGTACTTGTGCTCAAATATGCTGCACTGGTGAGAAAGAACACGGTCCTTCATTGACAAAATACGCCCGCTGCCCTTCGTAGTGCAGAAGGCTGTACTTAATTGATTTGCGTCACAAGATGTCCCCGCTGCCCTTTGTAGCAAAATGCTACACTCCTGGCCCAGCACGTTATCTTGCCAAGTTGTGCATTAATAATGCCCCCGCTGCAGTCGCAGCCCAGAGACGGATGCACTCTGCTCCCGCATTACACCTGCACAGTCTCAGGCAGCCCCGCCGGTTCCCCCACCCGATCCTGGCTCGCACAGACAACAGCGCGGCCGGGAGTGTATTACCTGGGGCTGCTCTCAGGTGACGGTGCTCTTCAGTAGATCATCAGTGGGAGCCCATCTCGTCCGGCGGTGATGCGCTGGTCGGGACGGGACTTCCTTCTGGCAGCCTTCCTGCTCCTCGTAGCAATGACGTCAACGCAGGCGTCCTCGTTACTAGGCAATCCTCTGGCTTCACTTGCGGCTCTTCAGTACAGCAAACCCGGCCGAGGGCAGTCGGCGGTGAATGCGGGCAAAGTGCTTTCTCAGCTCCCAGGCGGGCGGCAGTGATTAAAATGGAACACACAACAATTCCTGGGGTCGGGGGCCAGTGGTGATGGAATACCGGCTTTCAATTTCTTCACTCCGGTCCCGGGCTGGGGGCAGTGATGCACGCAACGCTCTCAGTGCTTCTGGAGAGTGGGAGGGCGTGTGAGCCAGGCAGGCTTCACGGTGGCACCAGCGATGTCCTTGGGTGACACAATTATCCCCAGAGACAACAGCGACAGCAGAGCCTGGCGCAGGGCGAATTACTGGAGTTCTTGGCAAAACTTTTGTGTCCCTGAGTTTGCAACAGGAGGCCAGCTCTTCTCAGGCCCTTGGAGATAGGTATATGTCAGAGGGGGCAAAGCACACAGCACAGCTCCTCTTCAAGCAAGGGGGACACAGCACACAGCAGACAGTCCGTTAATCCTCTTCCTCAGCAATAACAGCAACTGCAGGTCAGCTCCCAGACACTCAGTAATGGCAGCACTTTTCCTCAGTCTTCCTGGCTGTTCTTCTTTGGCAGGGAATCCTTCTCGACAACAAATTGTTTCCTAATCTAAATTCTAGGGGTTTCAGCTCAGATATGTATACCCCAAAAGTCTTTGTTCTTCATGTGTGAGGGGTCCTAGACCCAGTCCAAACCAGTTCTGGGTGCACTCTGCCAGTGCACATCCTCTTCCTTTGTGAGTGTGGGCCAGGGCCATCAGACGCACCACAGGAGGTGGAGCCAGCATTGTGGAAGGCAGGCACAGCCCTATTCATACCCAGGTGCTACTCCTCCCACCACTCTACATGCAGATAGGTCTATTCAGCCTAGTGCTGACTCACCCAGCCTCCTGGAGCCACCCCAGCCCCTGTCACTCACAAACCAGACAGTCAATCCACAAACAGGCAGAGGCACACAGAAAGGCTGAACAAGAAAATAGCCACTTTGTAAAAGTGCTATTTCCAAACTTAGAAGTTAAAAACCATCTTCACTAAAAGAAGTGTTATTAAATTTTGAGTTCAGGGATACCAGATTCCATATGTCTATCTTACTGCTATGGGAAGATATGCAGGTAAACATGTTACACATCATTGCCCATGTTATCCTAAGATAGCCTTTCAATAGTAAAAAACTAAATTGGCAGTATTTCACTATCAGGACATGTTACCCACAATAGAACATGTCCTACCTTTCACATACACTGCAGCCTGCCCAGGTGGGTACCTTGGGCCTACCATAGGGGTGTCCAATGTGTAGGAAAAGGGAAGGGTCAGGCCTGGCAAGTATGTACACTGGCCAGGACAACATGGCAGTTAACAAACTGGGCACAGGCACTGCAGTGGCAGGCCTGAGACACTATTTTAGGGCTACTCATGTGGGTGGCACAATCAGTGATGCAGGCCCACTTGTAGCATTTGAATCACCAGCCATGGCACACTCAGTGCACTTGACTAGGGACCTACTGGTGAAACAAATATGCCAATCATGGACAACCAATCACAATATTAATTTAACCAGGGAGCACTTGCACTTTGGCACTGATCAGAAGTGGCAAAGTGCCCAAAGCATCTAAAACCAGCAAAAACGAATTCCAGCATAATGTCAGAAATATAGGAGGTAGAGGCAAAAAGTAAGGGGAAACCACGCCAAGGATGCCAGGTCTAATACATGTCCCTTCCAGCTGAATAGTGGGGAGAACTACCCACCCTCTTGGGAGTTCTCATCACTAAGGCGGAAAAACCTGGAAAGACCATCAAAATTGGCATGTTCCGTACCAGGGTGGTGTTCCACCGTAAAGTCCATTCCCTGTAGGGAGATGGACCACCTCAACAGTTTTGGGTTCTCACCCCTCATCTGCATTAACCATCTGAGGGGCGCGTGGTCTGTCTGAATCCGGAAGTGAGTCTTCTTCAGTGCCCAGGCCACAGCAAAAGCCTCCCTTTCAATTGCACTCCACCTCTGTTCCCTGGGAAGTAGCCTCCTACTAATGAAAGCTACGGGTCGGTCCAAGCCCTCATCGTTCACCCATGAGAGTACTGCTCACACTCCATGCTCTGAAGCATCTGTCTGCACCACAAACTCTTTGGAGAAATCAGGCGCCTTGAGCACGGGTGACGTGCACATGGCAGCTTTCAGGGCATCAAATGCGGTCTTGCAGGTATCAGTCCAGATCACCTTCCTGGGCTGCTTCCTTGAAGTCATCTCTGTCAAGGGGGCAACGATGGTGCCATACCCCTTGACAAATCAATGGTAATACCCAGTGAGTCCTAAAGAGGCTCTCACCTCTGTCTGGGTCTTGGGGGGCTCCCAAGCCAGACTCTTATCAATCTTCACTTGGAGGGGCGCCACATGGCCGCTCCCTACCTGGTGTCCCAAGTACACCACAGACCCCTGCCCTATCTGGCACTTACAGGCCTTGATAGTGAGACCTGCACTTTGCGGAGCATTCAACACTTCGCAGAGGTGTTACAAAATGTTCTTCCAAACTGGAGCTGAACAGAGCAATGTCATCCAGGTATGCGGCGCTGAATTCCTCCAGCCCAGACAGTACCCGGTTGACCAGTCTCTGGAAGGTGGCAGGGGCGTTCTTCAACCCAAAGCGCATGACACAGAACTGGAAGTGCCCCTCTGATGTTGAGAACACTGACCTCTCCTTGGCCCCCTCAGTTAAGGCAATCTGCCAGTACCCAGATGTTAAATCAAACGTACTGAGGTACTGGGCAGCACCCAACCAAACCTCAAGCTCATCAGCTCTGGGGATGGGGTGTGTGTCAGTTTTGGTGACCGCATTGAGCCCACGGTAGTCCACACAAAACCTGCGTTCTGGGGTGGCACTGGGTGGAGCAGCTTTTGGTACTAAGACCACTGGGCTAGCCCAAGGGCTGCTTAAGGGCTCAATCAGCCTAGCGCCAACATCTTGGAAACTTCTTCCTTGATGCTGGCCCTGACCCTGTCAGCTACCCTGTAAAATTTCAGTTTCACAGGCAGACTGTCCCCAGTGTCCACATCGTGGATGCACCAATTGTAGACTCCTGGTGTTAGGGAGAACAGGGAGGCAAACTGACCCAACACATAGCGACAGTCCCTCTGCTGTTCTGGGGTCAGTGTGGGAAAGAGGTTTACCCCATCCACTGACCCATCCTGCTCCTTTGCTGACAGGAGGTCAGGAAGAGGGTTAATTTCCTCCTTCATTCCATCATCTGTAGCAAGGAGCATTGGCACTTCAGACCTCTCAAAGTGTGGCTTGAGGCGGTTCACATGCAGGACCCTCAAAGGTTTCCTGGGAGACTGCAAGTCAACCAGATAGGTTACATTGCTCTTGCACTACACCATCTCATATGGCCCAGTCCACTTATCTTGGAGCGCACAAGGCTCCTCTGGCGCCATCACCCACACCTTCTGTCCAGGTTGAAATTTGACTTGAGTGGCATTCTGGTCATACCATCTTTTCATTTCTTCCTGGCTAGCTTCCAGGTTCGCCTGAGCGAGTATCCTGAAGTACTGAGTCTGGTTGCAGAAGGCCAGCACATAGCTGAACACATCCTCAGGGGTCTTACCAGGGGATTTCTCCCAACCCTCCTTCACCAGACTGAGAGGTCCTCTAACAGGGTGGCCATACAGGAGTTCAAAGGGACTGAACCCTAAGAACTTTTGAGGCACCTCCCTGTAGGCAACTGCCATGGTAAGAAGATGTCCCACTTCCGACTCATGGGCTCTGCAAGGCCCATTATCATGCCTTTCAGGGTTCGGTTGACTCTCTCAACCAACCCATTACCAGGATGAGGGTAAAGAGTGGTAAGCTAGTAAGTTACCCCACACTACTCACACAAAGACTTCATGTACTTCGAGATGAAGTTGGTACCCAGGTCGGAGACCACCTCTCTGGGGAACCCCACATGGGAAAAGATCCCCATCAATGCACGGCCCACCACAGGGGCTGTGATTGTCCGGAGAGGGACAGCTTCCGGGTACCTGATGGCATGGTCCACCAAGACCAAGATAAACTTGTTGCCTAAGGCTGTCTTGGGTTCCAGAGGCCCCACAATGTCGATGCCCACCCGCTCAAAAGGGGTGCTCACCACGGGAAAGGGTAGGAGGGGAGCCTTCCACTTCCCTCCACTCTTGCCACTTGCCTGGCAAGTCTGGCAAGTCCTACAATGTGCACTGATGTGCATCTTCATTTGGTGCCAGTAAAAGTGGGTGACAAGCCTTTGGTAGGTCTTGTCATGCCCCAAATGTCCTGCAAGAGCCACGTCATGAGCCAGACCCAGCAGGAAGGTCCTGAAGCGCTCATGTACCACCAGCACACGGGCTGCACTGAGCTCACCGACCTTAGGCTCACTATAGAGTAACCCATCCTCCCAGTGAATGAGATGATTCTTGGACTCGCTCCCTGCTGCCTGGTCTGTGGCCTGTTTCCGCATAATAATGAGAGAAGGGCATTCTCTCTGCGCCTTACAGAACTCCTCCCTGGAGGGACCTCCTTCTTGCTGCCAATGGGTCAGCTCAGGCAGGTCTCCCAGTTCGGCTATCTGTTCCTCTGTAGGTTCCAGGGCATCCCCCTCAGGTTCTGCCTCCTCCTGGACCGTGGGAATTGTGGGGGCTAGTTTCCCATTCCCCCTGCCCTTCCTCATCCTGTCAGGTACCTGGGCCACTGTTTCAGGCTCCAGGTCCATTTGGTTACCCCTACTGGCTGCCATTGACCGAGCGGTCACACAAATCCACTCAGGCAGACCCAACATCTCCAAATGAGCGTGATGTTCCACCTCCCTCCATGGGGAACTCTCCAGGTCATTTCCTAGCAGGCAGTCTACAGGCATGGATGGAATAACAATGACCTTCAAGGAACCTGAGACCCCCACTCAAAGGGAACGTGTGCCACTTTGCAGAGGCGCACGGAGTTGTCTGCTGCAACTACAGGGTGAAGTGCATTGGGAATGACCTGCTCTTCAGACACCCACTGACATCTCACGGATGTCACGCTGGCTCCTGTGTCTCTCAGAGCCTCCACCCTCCTCCCATTGATGGTAACCCACTGCCTGTATATTTAAGTGTTCTCAGGCAGGTAGATCTCCTGGACCATCTCTCTGTCTCCAAAAGAGACAAGGGTCATCATTGCTTACTCCTCCTCCCCACTGGAAACAAATTCCTCTCCCAAAGCTACACTCACTGAACCTGGTGTCTGAGCAACAGTGGGTGCTTGGTATTTCTTGGGGCACCTAGGGGCAATGTGGCCCTTCTCACCACAGTGGTAGCACCTGAGAGGACCCTGAGGGTGATGCCCGCCCCCAGGGGGCTGTGACATGTTAGGCTGGGAGGGCTGGGACTCCTTTCCTTCTGAACTGTTTTGGGGCCCTTTAGAGAACTCCTTTTGATTACCTTTGTCCCCCCCACTCTTCTGCTGGTGGCACTGCCCACCTTTGGCTGTGGTACCCACAATCCCCTTGTGGACCCTGGTGCTGGTCCAGTGGTTCGCCTCCTTAGCAAGCTCACTGGGATTAGTTAACCTACTATCCAAAAGATGCTGGCGCAGCTCTGAAACACATAGACTGCTCAAGTGCTCCCAACTAATTAGATGGCACAACCCCTTATTATCAGTAGCTTTGCTGCCCTTCATCCAACCTTCCAGTGCTCTGGTATACACTCTCACACATTCCACCCAAGTATCCGCATCATTCTTCTTGGAGTTTCTGAACCTTACTCGGTACTGCTCTGGGGTGAGCCCATACCTGAGACATAAAGTCTCCTTCATCTTGGCATAGGTCAGGGCACCCTCCTTTTCTAAAGGTGTCAAAACTGCTGTCCCAGAAGCCTCAAAATGTTTCCACAGGCCCGCCTCCCAGTTCTTTTCAGGTACCTCATGCATCCTCAAAGACATTTCATATGTTTCAAACCATGTATCAATATCATCTCCCTTCTTGAAATTCTGCACTAAATCCTTGGGTATGTATACCTTACCCCCTTGCACTGGCTGTGCGCAGCCACCATTTGAGCTGAACTCTAATTGTTTGGCCCTAATGTCCAACTCCCTCATGCTCAACTCATGAGCCAAAAGCCTTTTCTTTTCTTCCAAGGCACGAGCCTGCTTGCCTTCTTCTGCCTTGGCCTGGATGTCTTTTTCCATTTCCAATTGCTTCATCTTGAGCCTCATGACTTCTAGCTCATATTCCCTGATCCTTTGGTTCTCTTTCCGGGAGAGACTACCTGCAGAATGGACACTGGCAGCCCTGCCGGTCGCTCTTGGCACAGGCAAATCCTGTGGCCCAAACCCATTCCCCTGGTCATCCACCTCCTCATCTGCATCATCTCCTCCTGCAGCTCCTTTCACCTCCCACCAGGCTTTCAGGGCCTTTTGTAGCTCATCCTTCTTAGCGCTACTCCTTGTGGGACATCCCAAATCTTTGCAGAATTGTTTAAGTTGGTCTACCTTGTAGGAATACAAATCCTCAATGTGGAACTCCAATTCTGCCTTTTCACTTGCTGCTCCACCCTTTTGAGACATGATGCGTGGATGACTTTAGGACCAGATCAAAAATGGAACCAAAAAGAAAATACAGTATGTGGCTGCATAGTGGTCTGCACTAATCTAGTGATGTATACCAATCACTGTGGGTCAAGTACAAGTACAAGTTCAAATCCTCACCGCTGACCACCAATGTTAGATCTGGGGGTCTCGTGTTGGCAGAGGTTTGACCAAATAGGTATCCTTGCATCTATTCAGGGTAAGGGGGAAACACACTGTTGATAACCCCTGCTCACCCCCTTGGTAGCTTGGCACGAACAGACAGGCTTATCCCCAAGGCAATGTGTAAAGTATTTGTACCAACACTCACAGTAACATAGTGTAACACCACAAATGGATGCCACACAAGTTATTTATAAAAATATAAAACATATTTTATCTTGGTTAGGCAGACTCAAAATGACATAACACCAACATACACCATAGAAAGTCGTTTTAAAAGTAAAAGGTTCTCTTGTAGTGTTCTTTCTAATATTCTTGTGAAAATAAATGTCCCTGCAATAGCAAAGTGACTTGGAGACTCAGTAGGGCTATAGACTCAGTTTTCAATGCGGGGAAAAACACTTTAACAGCGTATGCCCGATCAACAATGCCCCCGCTGTACTTGGGCTCAAATATGCTGCACTGGTGAGAAAGAACACGGTTCTTCATGGATGATAATACACCCGATGGCCTACGTAGTACAGAAGGCTGTACTTAATTGATTTGCATCACAAGATGTCCCCGCTGCCCTCCATCGCAAAATGCTACACTCCTGGCCCAGCACGTTATCCTGCCAAGTTGTGCGCTAAGAATGCCCCCGCAGCACTCGCAGCCCAGAGACAGATGCACTCTGCTCCTGCGTTACACCCGCACAGTCTCAGGCAGCCCTGCCGGTTCCCCCACCCGCTCCTGGCCTCGCACAGACAACAGCGCAGCTGGGAACGTATTACCTGGGGCTGCTCTCATTGTGAAAACCAGCGATGTTCCCTGCAAAACGGCGATAACCTCGCTATCTCTGGAATTTTTATCACCCTGGAGAAATGCGTTGTTAATAACGCGCTCCCAGGGCGATAAATTCCAGAGATAGCCTGTGACAAGAAACTTATCGCTAAGCACGGCCAGCGATAAATATCGCAGGAGGTTGATAATATGCCCCTTTGTTCTTCATGTATGAGGGGTCCTGGACCCAGTCCAAACCACTTCTGGGTGCATTCTGCCAGTGCACATCTGCTTCCTTTGTGAGTGTGGGCCAGGCCATCAGACGCACCGCAGGAGGTGGAGCCAGCATTGTGGAAGGCAGGCACAGCCCTATTCAGATCCACGTGCTACTCCTCCCACCACTCTACACGCAGATAGGCCTATTCAGCCTAGTGCTGACTCACCCAGCCTCCTGGAGCCACCCCAGCCCCTGTCACTCACAAACTAGACAGTCAATCCACAAACAGGCAGAGGCACACAGAAAGGCTGAACAAGAAAATAGCCACTTTCTAAAAGGGCTATTTCCAAACTTAGAATTTAAAAACCATCTTCACTAAAAGATCTGTTATTAAAGTATGAGTTCAGGGATACCAGATTCCATATGTCTATCTTGTTGCTATGGGAAGATATCCAGGTAAACATGTTACACAGAATTGCCCATGTTATCCTATTGGAAAGATAACCTTTCAATAGTGAAAAACGAAATTGGCAGTATTTCACTATCAGGACATGTTACCCACACTAGAACATGTCCTACCTTTCACGCACACTGCAGCCTGCCCAGAGGGGTACCTTGGGCCTACCATAGGGGTGTCCAATGTGTAGGAAAATGGAAGGGTCAGGCCTGGCAAGTATGTACACTGGCCAGGAAAACATGGCAGTTAACAAACTGGGCACAGGCACTGCAGTCGCAGGCCTGAGACACTATTCTAGGGCTACTCATGTGGGTGGCACAATCAGTGCTGCAGGCCCACTAGTAGCATTTTAATCACCAGCCCTGGCACACTCAGTGCACTTGACTAGGGACCTACTGGTAAAACAAATATGCCAATCATGGACAACCAATCACAATAATCATTTAACCAGAGGGCACTTGCACTTTGGCACTGATCAGCAGTGGCAAAGCGCCCAAAGCATCTAAAACCAGCAAAAACAAATTCCAACACAGTGTAAAAAATATAGGAGGTAGAGGCAAAAAGTCAGGGGAAACCATGCCAAGGATGCCAGGTCTAACAAAGAACCAGCCCCAGTAGGAAGGCTCTGAAGCGCTGGGGTACCACCAGCACAAGGGCTGACTCAGCTCAGCAACCTTAGGCTCGCAATACAGGAGACTATTCTCCCAGTAGATCTAATTTGATCCAGACTGATCACCTGCTGCCTGGTTTGTGGCCTGTTGCTGCAAACCCACAAGAGAAGGGCACTTCCTCTGCTCCTCGCAGAACTCTTCCCTGGAGGGTCCTCCTTCCTGTTGCCAATGGGTCAGCTCAGGCAGGTCCCCCAGTGCAGCTACTTGCCCCCCTGTAGGTTCCAGGTGTATCCCCCCCAAGGGCTGCCTCCTCCTGGACCGTGGGAGCTTTGGGGGCTATTTTCCCATGCCCCCTGCCTCTTCTCTTTAAGGCAGGCACCTGGGCCACTCTTTCAGGCTCAAGGGCCATTGAACACCCTTACTGGCTGCCATGGACCGGCTGGTCACACACGCCCACTCTGGTGAACCCAACATCTCCAAATGAGCACTTCGCTCCACCTTAGCCCAAGGGGAGCTCTCCAAATCATTGCCCAACAGACAGTCAACAGGCATTGCTGGCCTCACAGCTACTTGAAGGGTACTTGAGACCCCCCACTCAAAGGGAATCTGAGCCACCTTGCATTGGCTCTCTGTGTTGTCAGCGGCAACTACAGGGTAAAATGCATTAGGGACCACCTGCTCTTCAGACACCAGCTGACAACTGACAGCTGTCACACTGGCTCCGGTGTCTCTCAGAGCCTCCACCCTATGGCCATTGATGGTCACCCACTGCCTGTATTTATTACTGCTATCAGGCAGCTGGGTCCTGGGGACCACCTCACAGTCTCCTAAAGGGACTAGAGACATCTCTGAAGGACCCCACCCACCTTGGGCACCCATCTCCTCTCCCAGGGCTACACTTGTCATCTGCCGGAGTGGTGCACCAGTGGGTGCTGTTTTGCCTTTGTTGGGACATTGAGAATCCCAGAAGAAGTTGCCCACCTAACCACAACCAAAACATCTCTTGGGACCCCTCTGAACAGGCTTATCCGTCAGGGCCCCTGACTTCTTCTCAGGGGGAGGCTGGAAACACTTCCCTTGGTTCCCTTAGGGATTACTTTGGGGCCCTTTCTGGAACTCACTCTGTTTACCCTTGTCCCCCCCACTCTTCTGCTGTGGACCATGCCCACCTTTGGTGAAGTCTCCCACATGACTCTTGTGGACCCGGGTACTCACCCAGCGGTCCGCCTCCTCAGCAACCTTCCTAGGGTTAGTTAGCTTGCTATCAATAAGGTGCTGGTGTAGCTCCGGAAAACAATTACTAGACAGGTGCTCCCATGCAGTCAAGTCATAGAATACTTCCAAATCATTAACTTTGCTACCCTTTACCCAACCATCAAATGCTCTGCAAAAAAAAGACACATATTCCACCCAAGTACTTGACTCCAGTTTTTTACAATTCCTAAACCTTGGTCTAGAAAGCTCTGGGGTCAACACACACCTGGTCATTAAGGCTTCCTTCATGTGGACATAGGAATTCTGATCCTCAGAGGGCAAATCTAACAAGGTATCCCGCCCATCACTGAGAAACCGCCCCCACAACCCTGCTCCCCACTCCTTCTCAGGGACCCGGTTGGAGGTCATAGCTACCTCATAGGCTTTAAACCATTGCCCAATATCTTGTTTATACAGGCACGGACAGTGTGCTGCCACCAGAGGGAGTAATTTCTAAACTTTTGGCTTTCAATTCCAACTCCCTCAACATCCTTTCATGCTCTATATGCATCCTCTTCTTTTCCAAGACTAACTTCTTATTCTATAACTCCATCTGCCCACCTAGTTTGAGCTTGGCTAGCTCCAACTTATGCATTCTATCCCTCTTCCGTCCTCCAGCTCCTCTGGGGACAGGCACTTTGAAGAAACACTGCTGCCTGGCCTGGAAGGTACTTTTTCCCTGGTCAGGCCCAATGGTCAATCCAGCTGCCCATCTGTATTCTCTGCCTCCTCCCGAGCTCTTCAAGATGCTCAGTAGCATTTCTAGATTCCAACCAGGCCCTCAGCGCCTTTTGGAACTCTTCCTTCCTGGTGATGCCTTTCACAGGGATTTTGAATCTTTTACAGAAGGTTTTAAGCTGTGGCACAGAGTACATATCCACCCTATCTTCTTCAAATTTTAGATCCACAGATACATTGGATGCTGCTTTTGTCATAGTGGCAAGATTTGGCAGTTCTTAGCAAAAACAGAAGTTCCAAGGAAATAATTCTACCAATGTATGTGTTCGCTTTATGGTCTGCACTCACTAGTAGTGTAAACGAATCACTGTATATGAGTCACAAATGCAAGTCCAAATTCTCACCGCTGACCACCTGTGTCAGAAATGGGTGTCTCTAGTTGGCAGAGGTAGGTACCTTTGACCAAGTAGGGGCCCTTGCTTCTAGTCAGGGAAAGGGGGATACACTCCTGAATAACCCCTGCTCACCCCCTTGGTAGCTTGGCATGAGCAGACAGGCTTATCTCAGAGGCAGTGTGTAAAGCATTTGTGAATACACACAGTAATACAGTGAAAACACTACAAATGGAACCCACATCAGTTTAGAAAAATAAGTAATCTTTACTAGACTAAACACAAGACCAAATGACAAAAATCCACAATACTGTAATCAAAAATAAGACTTTAAAATGGTAGAGATAGCTTAGTTCAATGTAGATGGTAATGCAACACTTTACTCTCAAAGTACCTTGGACGCATCACGCAATACATACAAAAGGGTCACAGGGAAGGTGATGCATCGGTTCCTTGCTCCGGGAAAGGTGATGCGTCGGTTCCTTACTGCAGCGCAGGGGAGGTGATGTGTCGATTCCTTACCAGAAAGGAGGCGATGCGTCAGTTTCTTACTGCATTCCGGTTATGATGCGAAAAGATGGCACCTCGATGAGATGCAAAGATCCGGTGCAATGCGACAAAATGGCGTCTTTGATGCGATGCGACAATGTGGATGCAACGCATGGACGCCCGACGGCTGTGAGGCGAACTCGGTAGACTCTTGAGCCGTCACAGGCCCTGCGACATGCTTGTCCCGTGATGTGGGGGCAACCTCTGTGGCAGTGACACGCTTCTCCAGTGATGCACAACACTTCATTGGTGATGCAACGGCGAACAGCTGCGGCAGCGACACGCTTCTTCAGCGATGCGACGGCAACTGTTGCGGCGGCGACATGCTTCTTCCTCGTTGAGTCGCGCTTCCAGCTCCCAATGAAACACAGTCTCCAGAGGGCCCAAACAAAACAACAGCAGGCACCTCACTGCAGGTAGAATTCCCAGCAAGGAAATTCAGGGGGAGCTGGTGGTGAGGTCTTTGTGTCCCTGAGACTTCAGAACAGGAGGCAAGCTCAGCTTCAAGCCCTTGGAGATCTTCCTCAAGATAGTCAAAGTTCACACAAAGTTCCTTTTCTCCTTTCCTAGGCAATAAAGTAACCACTGCAGGCCAACCTCAAACAGTAACAGCACAGGGGCAGTAATCTTCCTTCAGCTTCTCTGGTTCTTCTCCTTGGCAAAGGGTTTGTCTTTATTCCCAGAAGTGATCTAAAGTTCTGGGGTCTGGGCCCCAATATTTATACTGCAAAATCATTTGTCCTCTTAAGGCAGAGGGTGTCTGTGCCCACCCAAAACCAGTTCTGTCCTCCCTGGTGCAGCTTCCTTTCAGGATGTGGAGAAAGCATTGTTGAAATCAGACCTGGCCCAGGTAGCTGAAAGGAAAACTCCTCTCCTTACTTTCTATTCTATGAAGGCTTAGGTCATTGAAAGGAAATCTCCCACCCCTTCTCTCTATTCAATGCAGGTCCTATTCAGCCCAGCCCTGACCCATCAGACTGCTGGAGCCAGGGCCCTCTCCTGCCCCCTGTCACTCACAAACCAGACATGGAATACACAATCCTAGCAGAGGCAGACTGGATGCTTAGGCAGAAAAATACCTACTTTCTAAAAGTATTTTCAAACACAGAATGTAAAAATCACTGACACTAAAAGATGTATTTTAACATTCTGAGTTCAGGCATACTAAACTTTATTTTCTCATCTTGTTCCGAGGGTCAGTTAGAATTATAAGATGTTATAATCAAACTGCCCATTCTGGCCTATGGGAACAGACAGCCTTGCAAAAGTGAAAAACGAAATTGGCTGTAATTCACTACCAGGACATGCCACACACATCAGGACATGTCCTATCTTTTACATACAATGCACCCTGCCCTTGGGCCTACCTTAGGGGTGACTAATATGTAGGAAAGGGAAGATTTAGGGACTGGCAAATGTGTGCACTTGCCAAGTCGACATGGCAGTCCCAGACTGCACACAGGCCCTGCAATGGCAGGCCTGAGCCATATTGTACATGCTGCGTCTGTGGGTGGCACAACCAGTGCTGCATGTCCACCAGCATCATTTGATTTACAGGCCCTGGCTTGGCAGTTCGGGCTGGACTGTTTCCATGAGGCACAGGGTCAAGGCTCATTTGCTCTCCATGTCACTGGAATCAAGCTATCCTGGCTGAAGAGGGGTGAAACCCCGAAACCGGTCCTAGGATGCTTGTTTCCAGTCCAGGGAGGACCTGGCTTAGCAGTTCAGGCTGGACTGTTCCCATGAGGCACAGGGCAAGACTGATTTGCATATGGCTGGGTTCAAATTGGAACGGCATGGTGAGCAAAAAAACGATGGATTTAGGCCTAGATCTCTGTACTGGGGTGAATGTATGACATTGTTCTGCATTCTGTCCATCAACTGTTGTTTTTGCAAGCCCACCAGCAGCATTTGATTTACAGGCCCTGGGCACACATGGTGCACTGTACTAGGGTCTGACAAGTAAATCAAATAAGCCAATCATGGAGTCGCTAATCCAATGCAACACTTTACAATAGGGAGCACTGGCACTTTGGCACTGAACAGCAGTGGCAAAGTGCCCAAAGCATCTAGACCAGCAAAAACATAGTAGGCCACAGATAAAAAAAATGGAAGGGAGACCCACGCCAATGGTGCAGGTCTAACACCAAGTCTTTTCTTTTGGCATATTTTCCTCATGGACAACACTAAATTATCCAGTGCCCTCATTCTAATTAAAATCAAAATAAATATCTTCCTCTTGAGAGCAAAGGCCTTATCAACTACAGTCTCAATGTGTTCCTTTTGTCTGACTGCTTCTCTTCTCCTTTTATACTTTATCATAGTTCTTATCAGATTTGGAATTAATCTACTACAAAACATTCTAACTCTGATATCTATAAACTACCAATGTCTTCTAGTTAAACTCTCTGCTTTATTCTACAATTCTTATACTCTTCATTGCATGTACTGTTTCTCCTTTCTTAGTTGTTTTTTTACTTGATTTTGCTCACTTTCCAGTTTTCCACATGCTATTTTAAGAAATGTTGTCGTTCTCTTACCAGCAACACTTTTCTCTTTCAGCACTTTCTGCGCATTTTGTCTCTTTCATTTCTCAGTTGTGAGGAGATAGTATCCTTGCTTATGTTTCTTTCTTCTCTCAGGTTTTGATGTCATTGTTACTATATGTACTTAAGTAGAAATTGATGCCTGAAAAGTAAAAAAAATAAGTATATTTATCTTTTCATTACATACATCAGATTACATATTTTAAGTATTTAACTACCAACATAATCAGTTGTGGTATTATATTATAGCTAACCTTACTCTAATTACTCTATTAATTTTCATGTTTATGTCTATTTGTCTCTGTGTGTTTCAGCGTATGCATTAGTCTCTCCCTGGGTATACTACCAAATCAATACTGCCTGTTTAAAGGACTAAGTGTCTGGATGGGTGACCAAGGTATGTCAGTACTTGGCTACATATCTGAGAGAATGTAGGAGTCTTCTCTAGGAGCGTCATCAGATGTTTGAGTGAGTAAGTATGACAGCCTATGACTGGCTGTTTTAGTAACTCTATGACTCTCTAAATGTGTATACAAGTGGCTGAACAATTAGCTGTGGTAGTGAGGAAAGATGGCCTCATGAAATGGGTGATTGAGCTTCAACTGTGATGATGATATGCTTTTAATAGGACTAATGCAAAAAGAACAATTGATGGACAGAATGCTTAACAGTGTCAAACACTCACCCCAGTAACAGATCTGGGCCTATATCCATCAGTTTTTAGCTCGCCACGCTGTTCCAGTTTGGACAAAACCATATGCAAATCAGTTTTTACCTTGCTCCCCATGAGAGTATTCCAGCCCGAACTGCCAGGCCAGGTCCTCCCTGGACCGGAAACAAGCATTGTATGACCAATTTCGGGGTATCACCTCTCATCAGCCAGGACAGCTTGAGTCCAGTGGTATGGCGAGCACGGGACCCATGTCTAGGCATACCCGTCCCACTTGAGGTGACAAGAACAATTGATGTATGGAATGCAGAACAATGTCAGACACTCATAAATAAGACAACGTCAATTTGTTTTGCAACTGCAGCTTTTATTTAGTAGGAAATGCTGTAGGATGTAATCCTTTAACCACATCATTTCGATATTATGATTTACAGCTATTAACAAGTGAATAACTTATTTTAGCATCCTTAAAGACAATTTTTAAATTTAGCTTGCAATACTTGGGGTTCGCCTGATCAGAATCATTACAAACATTATTTTTTGGATTTTAGTGTATCTGAAATTCTTTTTTAATTTATTACACAGCAACCTCAATACTTGAGATGATCTCTACTCCCATAATACACTTTATTTGATAATCACAAAAAAAGTATAAAAGTGAGAGATTTTGGTCCTGAATGGTTGACGTAAATTATTTCATATGTTGATTTTTTTTTATACTTTGATACACAAAGTCACTTCTACATATTGAATATATTTCTCTAAATAATGTATTTTCCTGATCACAGGAAGTCAGTAAGAGTCCAGATACAAATAAAAGCTAAGCCTGGGCAAAGCACTACGCTACGCTCGTGTAGTTTGCGAAGTTTGCGCTACTTCGCACTACGCGAATTGCACGTAGCACAGTGCGAACATGCGTAGCGTAGTGTTGCGTAGTGCAGCGGTCATTTTTTGCAATCCCGGGGAGACTTTTTCCTCGTTCGCGATCAGCAACATCAAGTTGGCGATCGCAAGCCTTGGAAAATAAAGCTACCGGCGAGATTCTCAACGCGAGGAGGTCAGGTTTCTCATTGCGAGTGGTCGCGTATGCTCGCAACCGCTCGCGATGAGAAACTACCAGTCCGCGTTGATAAAGCTGCCGCTCGAGTAAAAATCTACTCGAGCGGCAGAAAATTACAGCTCGCACTGTGCAAGATGTCGTTTTCAATGATTGCACAGTGCCGGTTGCTTGTTCGCACTGTGCAATCATTGAAAACGACATCTTGCACAGTGCGAACAGGGTACTACGCAGTTCGCGAAGTGCTACGCGTAGCTCGCGTAGTGCGAAGTGCACTACTACTTTGTGAACTACGCCCAGGGTTAAGCATGACAAAGCATGCATTGACAAAGCCAAAAGGCTGTTGGCCAATGATTTATTGGCTTTCCCAGTGCTTGTTTAGTGTAGGAGGCTGGTAAGATAAAACTCTCTCTCTACGCCAATGACTCAAAGCTTCAAGTCGACTGATTGCACACCCCTAATGACGCTCGGCATATTTACACTATGATGCGCTTTGTCCGATTGTAAGCTACAATAAAGCAGCATATACTCCAAGTCTTGAGAATTTAAGTGAAGAGGTTTATTTATTTGGGAAACAGGCTGTTTATGTTTTCCATGTAATCCTGGATCGACTTCCCCCTTCGCCTCCAGATCTCCACATCTCTTCTGGAGTTACCCAAAGGACTCAAGACCTGGAGGTCATCTGAACCCACCTGTAGCTGCATGACCCGCAGTGCCTGGATACCCTCAGGGGTGATGAGCTGCTCTTCATAAATCTTGTTAGATTGATTAATTGATTTATTGATTGATGTTGTGACGAGGTAATTCTTCTCTATGTTAGATGGAAAATGATGACGTGAAAACAAGCAGCCGGGAAGCCTTTGCTGGTGACTAAAAATATGCTGAGATAATATCATTCATGTTTACACCAATCACAGCTCCATGTGCTATGCAATTGTCTATTTGAGGCAAGTACAGTATTCAGCACACATCAACAAGAAGAAATGGTATGCAAAGTAATTAATTTGACAAGCAAGAGAAACTATCCATTTACTCAATGTGTGCTGGGAGGTCAATGTATTGTGTTCATTTAGTGTTCAAACTCATTTCCTTCTACTATTGAAGACACTTAAGTGTGTCTCTCTAAAAATGAAAGAACGCCTGATTCAGGATAATATGTGGTTATTGTGATAGTATTATATAGTTCGCCAGGAGCTGTAGGGCTAAGAACTGCTTAGCAGTCACCTAGTGGGTCTCTGTAAAAGTTAACTAGGAAGCCTCACCTGGAATAAATAAGACCCAATTAGGTAAAGTGGTGTGGATTGCCCAAAATGCAACTTTATCTATGGGAACTAAAATCGTTTAACTGTGCTATTTAATTATTAAACTGTTCTCTTACATTCAATAAATACTTATTTCCTATAAAGCCAGATTTATGTACCACGTAAGGTGAAATTTTAAACAAAAGCAATATAATTTTGTAAAAGATTAAAACCGGCCATTTTCCAAAACTGAAATATATAAAAACTAATTTCCTAATAGCTCTTGTCGGCCAATTAGCCTGTTTTTAGAAGAACGGGCTTGACGGGTGAATTTTCAAGATAATGCTGACTTTCTATTTCAATTCCTGCTGCAACTGTATAATCCAGACAGCCCCTTGTTCCAGTTCAGGGCTTCCAAATAGTGTCTATACAGAATTAATTCCACTTATTAATATTATTGAATGGATCCTGTTTTATCATTCTGAATCAGGCCACACTCTCTTGCTGCCTCCTTTACAATATTCTTGACCTTACCCTCACGTATGGCAGGTTATTCATTCAACCAGATATTCAAAGTTGACAACTCTCCAAGTGCATTTTTCAAAAATATGTTTCCAGTTTAAACGTGGTTGAAATCACTTGGGGGCATATCTACAAGGACAGCGATAAATAGACGCAACGCGCGCTTAGCGCTTTTCTATTTATCGCTGTCTATCGCTTGATTATATCGCCCTGTTAGCACGTTATTTACAATGCGTTTCCCCAGGGCGATATAATTACCAGCGATAGCGGGGAGATCGCCGTTTTGAAGGGAACATCGCTGGTTTTCCAGTGATGTTCCCTGCAAAATGGCGATAACCTTGCTGATACGACCCAGAGGGTCATATCAGCACAATCCACCCCCATAATAGGTATGCCTAAATCTGCATTTTAGGAGACGTTAGTTTCCTGCGAAAACAGCGGTTTTCCCCCAAAACTAACATCTGCAAAAATGAGTTGACAGCCTTGTAAATTTCGCAATGTGAACATCAGCGATATTTACAAGGTTGTCCTGCCCAGTGACGCCCACTTTGCATCTCATTAGAGATGCAAAGGGAGGCGTTGGGTAAAAGGGTGCTAACATGCGCTAATGCATGTTAGCACCCTCTTGTTAATGGGGCGATATTTTTATCTCCGCATTTTTGGCTTTAAAAAACTAAAAAGCGGAGATAAAGCCCTTGTAAATATGCCCCCCGGTTACGATCGCAGGTAAAGCAAAGATATAGCTCTTAACATCTCAAAAAAGGCTCAGGCTGTGTGACACAATGGCAAGCTTAAAAATACCGAGCCAGAATATCAACTATATGTGGAGGAGGTATAATAAACGTATACATACCTTCAATATATTTTGGCTGCCGATATTCTAACTATGCTGTCTTTTCTATCACAATATTTAAAACACCATGGGGCATATAATCAAGGGCCCGCGATAAATATCGCAAAGTGCTCTTAGCGCTTGCATATTTATCGTCAGCTATCTCTGGAATGTATCCCCTGGTTAGCGCGTTATCAACAAAGCACATCGTCGAGGCGATAAAAATTCCAGAAATAGTTGGGATATCGCCGTTTTCCATGGTGGAAAACGGCGATTTCCTCTATGATAGGGCCTGTGGTCTTAGCCACACAATCTACCCCACATGTTAGGTATGCCTTAGTCAGGAATTTAACAGACGTTAAATTTCTGCGTTAAGGGATACTTAACGCGATTTTATATATCGCTAACCCTCCTTGATAATATTGCGAAGCTGCCTTCGCGATATTATCCCATGTTGTTTTCACAGCCACACCTCTTTTGCATCTCATTATCGATGCGAGGCGAGCCGTGTGAAAAAGGGGCGATACGTCAAGGAATCACGCGCTAGCGTGCCCTTGATGATAATGCGATAATATTATTGCCGCTTTTTGCCCAAAAACAGGCTCTAAAGCAGCGATAATATTATCATCGCTCCTTGATGATATGCCCCCATATTTGGTAGTATGCTCTCAGTTCGAAGGCATCTGTCTCATCCTTCGAAGATATCATTCAATTAATGCTGAAAATCTGTCTTGGCTCTTCACTTCGGGATTTAAGATTCTGCCTTGTTTAAGTAAAATGTAACTGTTAATTTTTAGAGAATGGTTGTACTTCCTGCTCTTTTGAGAACAGTATGCTCAAATATTAAGATAAAAAACATATTTAACTGTTGTCTTTTTATTATTGCATTGTTAAATACAATAAGTGGCAAATTCCTAATTATTGGTGCAGTTACTTTATCCAGCCGGCAGGTGACGTGATGTTCCTATTTCATAATGTGTGTCAACCTACATGACTCACTGGTGGAAAAAGAAATAGCTGGTTGTTTATATTTTCAATTTCTACTCAGCTGTATTTCATTTGTGTTTACTTTGTTTGTTAAAGACAGCACTGTTTACTATTCTTAGGTCTGGTCTTCCTCACTACAAACTTTCTCAATAAAGACCATCCTATCAAAATCAGTCAAACTCAAATAACTCATCAGCCCTTTCTTCATGACATCACCAAGAACATTTTGCTTTCTCTAGGAAATCTAAAACACACTAACAACTAAAAGCCACGCATAATGAAAATTTAGGGAATGGGGTACGAAGGATCAAGGGAAACACCCGAATAGCAATATCCTGTTCCTGACTGAAATGACAGAGAACCCTGCAATACTGCTGGAGCAGGGTTTTCTGTTTAAACCCGAACATCAGCTTATATTTTTAAATGTCATAATTAAAATTACTAATAATTAATTACTAGATATTAATTTTGTTGAAGTTTCTGACTAATCAACCTTACTAATGAAAGAATTACACGTGGGAATGCATATATGTTGCTTTATTAATACGTGAACTAAGTTGGAGAGCAAATTAATTAAATAAGTGTTGCTAAAAGTGCTATTTGTTATGTGTTTGCATTTTAAAATAACGTGTTTTAATGCATCTTTATGTCGCAGATGGCTAGATAATTACATACACATAAGGGTATTAGTGGGAATTAACACTGTATAATCATTACGATGTAGTAACGTTGTTTTGTGTCTCTTTTGATTAAGATTGTCCATTCTGGCCTAGTCAAAGATGGCCGACAATTACAGCCTGCATTTGAGTAGACGAAATATGAAGAGAGGCCTCGCTGAATATGGTTGAAATCCTGACCTCGGCCTCCATCTGTATTAAAAGTTTCCGTGAGGACAGCAGCTCTGGGCTTGACGCCAGTTGTCACCAGTTATCCTTGGGAGAGAATAAAAGCCACAATGAACTTTGATAAACTTGCGGTGGCTTCTCTATGATTCCGAGGAAGAGCATTCATGGATGTTACATTTTTTAGTTTGTGCTTCCTTCTTCCGTGTTTTTATTTTTGAGATTTTCGAGAGCGGAGGTTTTTCTAAATGTTGCGAGTCAACATCCTTTCCTGCTTGCTCTGCTCAACGGCTCAACGGACGTTTAGAGTTTGTTTGTAACTTTTAATGTGTAAGATTTACTATAAATATTGTTAGACTAGAGAGGGTCTAAGGCCACTTCTTCCCGAACCTATGCTCGAGAGGATCGACGCTGATTGAGAGGACGGCGACTCGGGAGACTTTACTACGAGACCTGTCCTGACCTAATTACGACATTTAGCTAGAATAGGTAACTATGAGAATAATGATTTTGCTATTGATTGATTTTCATTTGAACTAATTTAGATAAAATAACCTTTTGTTTGAATCACAGTGTCGGGTGGTTATTTCTTTGTCAATTTATTGGGATCACAGATGTGTTCTTATTGTTTAAATCATGACTCGAGACATATCAATTAGGTTACATTGACCTCAGTTTAGATGCGGATTGATTTAGGATTTCTCTCGTATATTCAGTGTGGATAGAGTAATAGAATGAATGTTAGTGTGATGGGCCCTAGCGTATGATGAGTGTATGTGCGTATGACTGTGGAATTACTCTGTCCGTGGAAGTAGGGAGAATTTATAAACTCCGATCTGCAGCAATACCACTCTGGACCCTGATGTGTCCATGCTACTGGAAACCTGCTCAGAGTAAAGCTATCGATACAACACAGCTGCACGTTATCCACTGGTATGATGGGAAGCAATGGTACCAGGGCACCACACTTTAACCATCAAGGACTTTAAGATAGCTTTTGCCAGGTATTGAAGAACAATATCCTAAAGACTGCGAAATCATATATACAAACTCAATAGTACATCACATGACACATTCTCAAAACTGTAAAACAGCTAAGAAGCATGCATTGACCCTAACTCCAAGCCCAATCTGATCAGCCTTGCCCAAATCCACGGGATGCCCAAGGTTGAGCCCAATAGAGTTAAGAGCAATAATCCCAGGGGAATTTCAGATTTTGAATGATTTCATTAGCTAATACATAAGTGTTACAAAAACACCAAGCTGAAAAAAACGTAATTGAAGGACACAGACTTGCATGTAAGTTAGCGGAATAGTGAAAAACATGAAAAAAGCCCCTGGGCTAAGGAAATGCCAGAAACCCACATTCTGAAAGATGGCCATTCAGAAAAGTATTTTGGTAGAAGACTATAACTATTCTACCTTAGTTCATTGATAAAAAGCCCAATGGGAGAAGATCAGGGCACAAGTCCTAAAAATAGAACTGATCAAGCCAGGCAGTATACAAGTGACACCATGACGTGTGCTATCAAAGCACATGATGTCACGACGCGTGACATTCCATGTGGCATCACAGGAAGTGGCTTCACTGCAAGTGATGCTCTGATATGTGTATGTTACAACATATGTCAAATAAAAATGCAATAAAATATGTTTTTAAAAAAGTTGTCTCCTGCAAAGCCGATCATGTACCATGCAGACCACAGATTTGTATTTTATGTAGATAGGTAAGTGGAATACTGTTTGGAACACAGAGATCCCTTTGTTACTCGCAGTTAATAAATTGTAATCTTTCTAGCAGACCACAGTGAGCTATGAAGGGTATTTGCGGTGGCGTAGCTAGAGCTTCTGGCGCCGGGGCTATTCCTCAGATTGCCGCCCATGGCAGGTAGCAGGGGGGGGGTTGCTGGGGGAAAAGTACGTATTTGCTCTGGAGCCCAACGAGTCAAAACATGTAGCTTGGCTCTATCGTGCCAAAAACCTCCAGCTGATTATTGATATATAGAAGTTCATTTCACACAAGGCCTAGTGACTTATAGAAATCTCACACTGCTTTTGCGTTACGGCTCAGGGCAAAGTGAATACTCAACCACGTGTGGTTTGAAGTATCCTTCAAAAGTTTGCACCTAATGTATTAGTATTTACAACATATCTTCATTGAATGCAACACAATGTTGGAAACTAATTGGGATACTTAGATTTCACGTTCTGCTGTGCAGGTCAGTTCAATGGTTAGAGTCCACTGTTAACTGTATTCGAAAACAAACGCTCACAGGTCACAGAAGCAGGAATGTACTGAGGGTAGCATGTTGAATTGGAACTGAATTATTTCATTCAAACGAAACAGAGCACGGAAAAGGTAAGCAACACGTTGAAGAGGATAATAGCCTTAGGGCGGTCGGCCTTGAAGCTGGGGAAACGGGTTTGAGTCTTGGCAATGACGCTCAACATCCTGTGATTCTGGGCAAATCACAAAATCTCCCCATGGCTAACAAAAAAAATGTATATGTCCTTCTGTAACGAAACTGGTGCTCATGTAAAGCGCTTTGATACCCGATGTCTCGAGTCTAGTTTGCGCTATATAAAACAATTATAAAGAAACAAAACTAAAAAACCACAATGTAAGCACTGTTCAGTGCGACCTCTCAATTATACCTACACATGAAATGTAAACAAAAACACCATTATAACACCCTTCCTAATTTATTTGACAATACCAGGGAGCTGAAAGATCAGATGTGTTTCAAAATAAAAGTGTTAATTCAGGAAAACCGGAAAGCAATAGCTGTTGCCATCACAAACCTCAGGATAGGAAGGACAAGTGACAATATTTGGTTGGACTGACCCAGAAATATAAACTGTAAACCAACAAATTCGATAGTCATATGACATACAGACTTAATGTTTATGACACTATATCAATTAAGTTAATTGTTGTGTACTAATGATCAACCTGTGTGACATGTATGCACCTTGTACACATTTCAAATTAAGATTCATGTTAAAGGTCTGGTCTTTTTTATCAGTACTTTTTTCACAAATTTTACTTTACATAGTTTACATAGTATTCTTTCTGCTGAACAGTCTGCTACCTGCTAAAATATTCTCTACTGCCCACCAGTTAAAGCCTTAAGTATGAATCTGTTATATCCAGCGAGCCCAACTCGATTCAATCCATCAGTAGCTTTGGGGAGAAGTAAGCCCTCAGCATGCAAGCATGTAGATCAATCAATCAATCAGGTATATGCTTCCTATGTTTGTTCCTTCTACTCTGGCAAAGGGGTAGTGTCTGAAAATGAAGCTAGTAAATGGAGCTATACCAATAATACTCTTCACTCAATATTAGGAGACAAAATGAACACCATATTGAATGATAGCGCTTTTATGGCTCAAAGTAAAAAAACATTAATTAAAATTTTAAGAAAAGATAACTCAAGTATAGAAAAAATATTCTGCAAATTATATCATGTGTTGGTACCTTCGAAACAGACATGCATCCATGTAATCACATTTGGGGAAGTGAGGGAGGGCATCAAATTAAATCAAAGGGAAAAAAACTTTACCTTGCAGCCTGATGGGACAAACATTTTTTAAAAGGTGAAGCATAGTTTACCTTGAATAAAGCGTGCATGGCAGTTTTGGTGGTTTCCTACATACTGCCCTGTTGCCGTTTTTTAACAAATCATGCTGGAGTGGCATGATAGGAAGCCACTTAAAGACTTAGTAAAGAGGATAAGTTCAGTGGAGCGCTGAGCCATTGGTCTAGATCTTTCTTGCAATGCTAGTTCCTTACTCAGGCAGTATTAGTAACAGATCACATCTCACAGAGAGTGCATTGTTATGCGCGGTGGATGGGCAGCGAGCTGGTGCTGGACACCAGAAGCCAGGCAGGCATGCACAGCTGTGCTGCATCAATTTTGAAGAATTCCGAGGTAGCAGTAGTGCAAGCAAGAGGGGTGGTAACCCCTTTTTTGCACCACCCACTCAGGACACCTTCTGAATCAGGCGTGTGGGAAGTGGTGAAGGTATAAGGCACGATGGTGATTGCCCAGAGGGCAGAGGAGCGCGCGAGTCTGAACATTTCATGGCTCAAGAGGGTGGATTTCCCTGGTCAGCATAGGAAGAAGAAAGTCTGGAGAGTGGGAACCCTGTGGTGATAGAGGGACCCCTAGCTTGACGAAATCGTGGTGAACCACCCAGGGGCCAGGCAACCAGGGAAGGGTGTCTGGTGGAGCCATCGAGAGAAAGGACCAAGGAAGGTGACTAGGGTAGACCCTGTAATCAGCAGTCTGAGCTACATACTCGCTACCCAAATCAGAGATTCAAAGACTTTGTACAGCATGACCAGGTAGAAGGTTCTGAACAAAGTGGGAAAGGGATGTAGTGAGCCACCTGGCCACTGAAGGGCTCACCTATGCCCCGGATATCATGGATCAAGTACCCTCTGGCCAGGGCGCCGCCAGAGGTTTTAAATAAAGGAGTATTGGACCACATGTGGTCTTCGTACCTATACAGCAACCAGTGCATGTGTCTTCATTGGTGTGGGGCTGGGCCTATCTGTTACCACCTACATAGCTTCCCTGCGCCATCAAAACTCCCGCACTTTAGGAAGAGCAGGACGCTCTTGTGGATATGTATCCATCGCTGTAGAACGCTAGGGAGACTTGCCACTGGAAACCTGTGGGTAAACCCCACAGCAAAAGTAAAAGCATGAGTGACAGTGGGTCCTACTGCCACTTGAAAGAGTGGAGTACCATCCGCAAATAAGAAATTTACAATTATTCCTGCCATGTAATTCCATGATTTGTCAGCCTTGTGTGGTGCCTTACTTTCCACCCTTTCATGCCTAAGGCTGATAGAATTCTGGAGTCAAAGCCAAGTGCAATGGGCCCACATCTCCATCCTCAGTGCCAGCTCCCCCCCCCCCTCCGCATCAGCAGTAACTGGACCCAGCAGAGGGTCGGCATGCAATGGGCCGGTTATCTGTACGGCGATTCCCTCTGATGGTCGGTGTGTGGAGCCTGGCCCCCAGCTGTCGGAGGCCCTCCGCTCAGGCCCGGCTCCAGGAAGTTTTATTTGGGTGGGCCAAGGGTGCATTCGGGTGGGCCACTGCTGACCCGATTTATCACTTATATATCTAGACAGGCCTGCTTCTGGGCCCTCCTTTATTTCTACTTAGTCTTACAAGGTACAGTAAAACGCACTCTTTTCCAAGTCTCTTTCTAAATGTTATGACTCTCAAAAAGTGTTTTTTTCCATGTAATGTCCCTTTGATGGGAAGAGGAGGTTTCTAAGGTGGGAGTATCATGCAAGTGACACTACTCGGGCTCCCACTGTGCGAGCCTTCAGGGAGAAACCCTCTTCATTACTACCTCCACCTGACCCCTGATTCTGCAGCGCGCTCCTTTACAGGCTTGATTATCCACTTTTCTACCACCCCTCTCCATTGCACCTTATCTCACGGCTTACCTTGGGCCCCAGCCCAATATCAGCCACCATTCAGTTCCACTTTCATTATTCCAAGTAGAAAACAATAGTAAAATCCCCTTCAAACTTAAAACATTGAATATAGCAGTGAATGTAATTAGCACGCACTTTAAAGTATGCTCCGCAGTTGTCCTAATCACCTGACTGTTAATTATACGAAAACAGAAAGGCCATGACAGGGCCGGCTTTAGTGCTGGTGTGGAAGTCTTTTTTGGCGCCCCACCAATGACCTCTTTCTCTGTAGATAACTTAACTACCACCCTCCAACATGCCCTTCATCTCTCCGTAGCCCCTCCCCCTCATGGCCTCCTCCTTAGACTCCCTAACTACCACCCTCCACTAGTGCCCCTCATCTCTCCATAGCTCCCCTCACCTCATGACCTCCTCCTCAGATTCCCTCACTGCCAGCCTCCACTAGTGCCTTCATCTCTCTGTAGTTTCCCCCACCCTGTGACCTCCTGATCGGATTCCCTCACTGCCACCCTCCGCCAGGGCCCCTCATCTCTCTGTAGTTCCCCCCACCCCATGACCTCCTCCTCGACTTCCCTCACTGCCATCCTCCACTAGTGCCCCTCATCTCTCTGAAGCTCCCCGCACCCGGTGACCTCCTCCTAGGATTCCCTCACTGCCACCCTCCACTAGTACCCCTCATCGCTCTGTAGTTCCCTTCCCCGTGACCTCCTCCTCGGATTCCCTCATTGCCACCCTCCACTAGTGCCCCTCATCTCCCTGTAGTTCCCCTATCCCTTGACCTCCTTCTCTGACTCTCTCACTGCCACCCTCCACTAGTGCCCCTCATCTCTGCGTAGCTCCACCTCCATCCCGTGACCTCCTCCTCGGATTCCCTCACTGCCTCCCTCCACCAACGCCCCTCATCTCTCCGTAGCTCCACATCCATCCCGTGACCTCCTCCTCGGATTCCCTCACTGCCACCCTCCACCAATGCCCCTCATCTCTCCGTAGCTCCCCCCTCCCCTTGACCTCCTTCTCGGATTCCCTCACAGCCACCGTCCACCAGTGCCCCAAATCTCTCTGTTGCCCCTCTCTCATATCCATTTCACTTGTTGTATAGCGCTGCACATATCAGTGTAGGGTGTCACAGTACTTTACATCACGCACACATTACACAGAGACAATAAATCAGTCTACAGGGAGTGTCACATAAGCCAATGAGGATTACAAGGTGTAGAAATCACATCATCCATACTAGTGGGAAGTATATTTTACGAGGGTTTGGTCTGGAGAAGCACAAACTCGGGATTTAAAGAGTACTCTAGTGGTTGGGGGTTGGCTTTACTGAAAAAAATGTATATCTGCCCAAACAAACTCTTTTTAGCAGCATTAGAATAATGAAAGACTGGAGAAGTTCTAACTATATCACAACACAAAAAAGTGAAGTTTGTATGCAGCTCTTTGATGACAGTTCATAGGTCACTGTCCTATGTTAGGATAGTAACTTCTGAACTGTAAGTAACACAAGGATATCTCTGACAAAGGCAGTAACCCACTGAGCTTTTCCCATAAAATTCAGTTTACCAGCATTTAAAAACTACCAACAAGACAAAGGGTTGCTCTGCAGCAGGATCATAAATCTCCAGTTATCTGATTTTTTGTTATTATTCTTGTAGTCAATAGGTTGCAGATTCACTGCGAGGTCCAAGACTCCTGTTTGGGTGGGCCAGGCTCATGTTTGAGTGGGCCTGGCCCACCCTCTAGAACCGGGCCTGCCTCCGCTACTGACTGACTTTACAGCCACGAACCCGACACCTGTGGAATTGCAAGCAGGGCCCGCAGAGGGGGTCAGAGCTTTAGCCAACACCAGGCTGCTGGGCCTCCTCTGTTTCCCGTCATTTCTTCTTTTCTAGAATTTCAAGTTACGCCGTAGGTTTTACAGCTTCAGGTGATAAGTGTTTTCTAGCCAAAGTGTGGAACGGTACAGCCCGAACCGGGCCCCCTGCACAGAGCGCCCCGTGTGTTCACCGAGCAATGGAGAGAAATGTTCAGCCATCTTACCTCAGGGTCTCGTTGGTCGTGTGTAGACTACACAGTAGTGGCGGTACCATGGAAGTTGGTTCTGCTGCAAATCGCCCAGCACTCCCCTGACTCGTCTCCACTCATGACGAGAGTGCGTCGTGGTTGCGCGCGCAACTGCTGTATTTTCGGCGTGGGGGCTGGACAAATATGGTGCCCAGGGCCGTCATTGGTAGCGCTTACACGCGCTACAAGATTGACGGCCCTGGGACCCAAAAACACAGGATGGGACGTCGCGCACCGCACCACCACCACTACACTTGGTTTTGCAAGCAGGTGCGCTTGCACTTCACTGTACGTTACTAGTGTCGGGGCGGGGGCCGCGCGGCACTGGTAGCTCATGACGGCCGCCTTTACAACTTAATTGGAGACCCAGACACTGTCCCCAAATAAATGATAAAGACCGCCGCCACAGGCCACCAGTGCCGTGCGACCGCCGCCCCCAAAATAGTGCCGCCTGGGGCGGACTGCCCCCACCGCCCCCCCCTAGCTACGCGCCTGGGTATTTGACTCCTTCACCTTGTAACCCTGACCGTCTCATGTAACACATCTTGTACATTGATTTACACACTTACATGATTTATTTGGAATGGATAATGTGTATGCTATGTAAAGCGAGCTAACACTTTGCATTGGGATGAGTAGTGCTATAGAAGAAATAAAATAGTGCTATTTAAATTGTTATCTGTGTAAATACTGAAATAGTCCAACCCATCTGACATTCTTACAGTGGCTGCACTTAAATACAACAAAGTAAAAAGCATGCATCTCTTAAGAACCTGTGAAGAGATATCACGCTGTGTGCTTTTTTCACGCTGGTGCATTTGCATTTGTGAAGTTCCAGGACGCCTCTAGTCCCATACTCAATCAAAAGGAGGCCTGATGGCCCCTTAACTTCTGGCTTGATCGTTGCCCAGCTGGAGGTGGGAAAACAAAAGCCCCCTCGCTGCCTGCATGTTGCCTGCACATTGCTGCTGGGAATTGAACGCAGACAGCGTGTAGGAGCTGATGAACGTGTACCAGTGTTTCAAAATACACTGGGACAAGTTCAACATATTTCTGTGGGGTCATACTTCTTAGCAGGGGGGACGGTGTCCACCCTGTAAAAAGAGTGGGTGGACACTGTGTACCCCCGTGGAGAAGATCTCTCCTCTTGTTAATTTCCTGAAATATCCAATAGCGAAGAAAGAAGATGAGGGGTGAGAGGAAAAGTACACTTAGCTTTTCTGCAAAATCATTCTCATTCCATGGAATAATGCTGCCAGAAGGCAAATGATATTCTGGTCAGCCCACAACCTGAGAGAATTCAATAAAGCTGACAGTTTGTGGCACCTGATCCCCCTCCTAACAAGTGATCAAGGACTTTGCAACCTGATTGTATACCTTGATTAACACAGCCTAACCTGCCACCTGAGGGTAAAACAAAAAGGCAGAAGGACCAAATGAATGGCTGCTGGATTCTGCAGTTGGAGCAATGTCTGGCTCCCAATTAGCTCCATAGCTCGAGGACTGCATCTTGTTTGAATAATTACTTAAATGCCCCTGAAAGGAATCCAGGGTGATACAAAATATGGCTAATTTACATATTTTAGGTGACACTTAAATCACCACTTTGAAATCTTCTGAGTGAAGACCCACTGAGCCAGCTGATTTCAGACTAGTGGCTCTAACTGCAAGGAAATGCAGAGAACCACTTATGTGCAAACTATGGGGCGTATTTATAATAACTGACGCATCCCTGCATATCAGCAGGGATGCGCCAGTTATTTTGCGCCCCAGCTCCGCCATCATGGATGCGCCGCATTTATAATGCGGTGCACCATGGGGCAAAAACGGCACAGATGCGTCACGCATTTGTGCCGAAAAGTGGCGCAAGCTCCAGCAAGGCTCGAGGGTGCCCTATCTGCACGATGCTGCGTCAATCCTTACGCCTGCTTCAAGCAGGCGCAGGGTTTTGACGCAGCATGGGCTCAAAAGTGACTGAGTGAAATCTTGTAGATTTCACTCAGCCACTTTTAGGAGGCGTTCCTGCGCCGGAACGCCCCCACCAGCCCTGGAACGCCTACATGTGGTGCAGGGCGTTACAACGTGACGCATCTCCCAGATGCGTCACGTTATAAATACCCCGCACCATGGCGCAGGATTTGCGCCGCTGCTGCGTCACAAAAGTGACACAACGGCGGCGTAAATGAGGCGCAAGGGCTTCATAAATCTGCCCCTGTGTCTTCCTTCAGTGGTCAATCCAAACACAGCAGGAAGCCTCTTCTCCTTCAACAAGGATTATGTATAGTCACAGCTGGTGATCTTTGGAGTTGAGTGTGGGATGAAAATTCCTGCTCATAACTATGCTAAGTGAGCAAGTGAAACGAGCAGGACTGACCTTCTCCTGTGGTGTTTGGGGTGGGAGAGAAAAGTTGCCTAAATCTCAGAGAGCCTGTAGAGACACTCATAAAATGTTACAGTACTTTAATTTTATGCTAGAAAACCCGTCCCTCACAACAAATTAAGTCAGACTTAACAAGCCCTTCAAGTGGGTCAAAGTTTCTAAAATAATCTAGATTAACCGGATAATTTCATGTAATGTGCAGGGAAAAGCTTCTTTTTCCATGGTCACCGTCATTTTCTTTGTGGACTGGTAATGCTGGTGTTTTTACTCTGTGCACTGGGACTCTGCCAACCAGGCCCAAGTGCATGCAGTGGCATAGCTGGGGGGGGGGCGGTGGGGGTGGTCTGCCCCAGGCGGCAATATTTTGGGGGCGGACAAAGGCATTCAGACTGTATTTAAATTAATAAAACGATTTCCTTTGCGTGCGCTACATCGCATTTTGCGATGCAGCGCGCGCAACGGAATCGTTTTATTTATTGAAATGTGTACTTACCTCAGTTCATCCATATTCCAGTGTTCACATTTCCCCACCCTGCACCTCCCCCGCCCCACCTCCCTGCCCCACCGAACTCCCTCCACGAGCCGCTACTGCATTCAGATAAGGCTCGGCTTGCTTTCGTGGACGTACAGGGACGGGCAGAGAAGGAATAGGACTTTGGCAATGTCATCTTCTTTTTTGTGCTGGCAGCTGTCCCCCCCTCTCGTCCTATTATTCCCTCTCTTTCTGTCTTGCTCCTCACTTTCTGAAAACCGTAACTTGAAGAAACGGTTCACAACCTCTCTTTCCTTCTTTCATTTAATTGCTTCCATGTGAAATGGATCCAAAAAGGAAAAACACTCTTGCGGGAAATGCCCTTTTTCTGACATTTTTCTATTCCAAAGTGCAGCGGGATGGAGAGAAATAGAAGGTTTTAAATATGAAAAATAAATACATAACTAAATAAAGCAAGACAGAGTGGTTGCAAAGTGGCCAGATTGGTTTTATTCACATCCAAATACATCAGCCTCACTTTACAGAGATTGCCAGTGAAGCGCTACTTTTGTTTTCTAGTCTTTCTTTGAACAGCATTGTTGTCCCCAGGTGGGAAAGTGTACGATTCCTGGAGGTACTGCAATACCTGGTTGATGGGTGGATTGGAAAACAACATGTGTACCATGGCTCTGTGTTTATAGAAGTGGTCTTTTTAAACCATAATGGTTACGGTTTGTAAGGATATAAGCAACAGACATTGAAACGGTTCCCTTCAGGGCCCTGCAGTCATGTCCTTAACTTTTCAGGTAAAACCACTCGCTGATTTCTGAATAGTGAGTGAGAGATCGTTAAGGTAACCGTGTTGTTTCTGCTTACATTTCACATGCTTTACTTAATCTTGCATTCCCTATGAGTGTTTGCTTTAACATTTTATTTTTTTGGCAGCATATTACTCTTATCAAGTGCATAATTTGAATTGAGGCACATCCAAGTGTTTATAGCGGGAACAATTAGGTTATAGCTGAAGGCAGTGCGAGTTTCTCTCAGTGGGGCAGTATGGTGTTCAGTGGGGGAGAGGATGTGGCACTATGGCCAGAGTTGTCGAATTTGGAACTGGGGAACTGAGTTCAGCCTTCATGACCGGTCCACCAGACCACTCTACTGAGGGAGCATATTCCCATGCTAGACCTTAGAAGGCCCCACTAGACCTTAGAAGGCTTGATGTCTTAGCACAAGCAGGTATACCCTAGTGGTGTCAATTGTGGGTTAACCTTAAAGGCCTGTCCACTACAATCCATACTGAAGTTCATCTCCAGTCTTGCGGGCAGGCCTACGAAGCAGCACACCCTAGAGCAACAGTGATCCAGTCACTGTGACTCTGTCACTGAGGTCACATGAACCTTGAGCAAGTTAGGGCGGTGCGAACGGTGTGACCGCACTGGGTACCTATTTCGGGTGGGTGCGTAGTGTTTGCAAGTATATTATGGTTTTTAAAAAACTTGCTGCCTCCTTCTTGGCCTCCAGCAATTTTCAGAAACAATAAAAATGTCATGATAACTTCGGTGATTAATGTTCTTCCTAGAGATCCGAGTTTTGTCTAGTGGGAGGGTTGACTCCTGGAAAGGTAGCACAGAGGGTTAATGTGCCTGCTGCAAATAACATGTACCATGCAGATCACAAAGTGCACTGCTTTAATGGGGGGACCATGATGAATGGTCATTTAATGTCAGCTATAGATGATGGATCCCTGAACAGTGTCATGTATGTGCATGTTTGCATTGTGCTGAGGGGATTACCAGGTAATTGTTCACGCAGCTCTCTGATGGATGTCACATGGGGGTTTTCTGAGTCCCCAGATAGATCATGCAGTCTGTGTGTTCTCTTTTGTACTGCCAGTCACCGGTGTATTCAACTGTGCAGCTTTGGACCATGTCATGTATGTGCATGTAACTTGCATGATCAAGGTAACTATTAGCGGCGATACTACGTGTCTCTCGGTCCTCTTTCAAGTGCTTGCCGTCATTTTTCCCCAGCGAACCCACCCCCCCCACCCCCCCACCCTAGGGGTGGCAATCTGAAGGATAGCCCCAGGCGCCACAAGCTCTAGCTACGCCTCTGAGTGCATGTGCTTGGACCCTTAAAGCATGGTGAAATTGATTATACTCCAAATTGGCATATTTAACGTAACTATAAGTTCCTAGCATATGGTAATAGGTTTACCCAGGTCTGTAAATTTAATGTCACCAGTGGACGGCAGCATTCATTCCAGTGACAGTGCAAATATGGCTTCTGCACTACCACTGTTATATGACAGTGGCAGTTTAAAAACTAAAGCAGTCAAAATAAGCCCTTTTGACAGGACTAAACATTCCTTTTAAATAATAATAAATCGCCCATAAAAAGGCCTTATAGCCCATGGGGTAGAGTGCCTGGTATTTAAAAGTAGGACATATGGAAAGTTAATATTAAACAAGTCCTTATAGTGACAACCCCTTAAATACTACTGTCACTGTGGCAAGGCTGGCTATTCCAAAGAGAAACACTGGTATGCACTGTAGGAGAGTAGGATCTGTTTCACATGAGTACCCCCACTTTTTGCTGGTGTTTCACTGTTTTTCGACCTTAGTCTGGCTGTGGCCCTGCTAATCAGGACAACAGCCTAGCTGCTTCCTCTCTAAAATGGTTTGCATGTACATTAGGTACATATCTAATTGGATTCTGGAGTGCCTTATAAGCCCCTAGTATATGGTATACTATGTACCTAGGGCATAGGTACCTCAGAGGCCTACCAGGGGCTGAAGCATGTATTATGCCACCCCTGGGAAGTACTCCAAAATGGCACCACAGGTCTGCTACTGCAGCCTGGGTAAGGGTGTGCTTGCACCCCTTACCGTGGTATAGGCTACCTATACCCACATATATATACAGACTCATAAAAACCTATAAGCCACTCCTATGGCCGGCCTTGACAATCCTGAAAGCAGAGTGCTTGGTTTTGTGTGAGAGGGTGCCCAAGCATGAGCTGAGCCCCAGCTTTCATAAATACTTCCTCATGGCTATACTGTGATACAGCCATACCATATACTCTTAAGTGCATTATAACCTCGCGGTAAATGCTAACTTTGGAATGGCTGCATCAAAACATTTTGTGTTTGGTGTCAAACGCTTTGGAATACTACCCCATCCCCCCGCTAGTTTTGGCAGTGGGGGTTGCATTCCACCCTTCTATAGGGAGAGACATGTTCACACTGGTCAAACTTAGTAGGACTTTCCTGAGCCCTGGCATCACAAAATGGATGCCTCTGCCACAGACACGGGTCTGGCCTCCTGCTGTTGACCGAAACTCCGGCAGGGAAGGCCTGGACAATAGGTTTCCTGTCGAAGGGAGGTGTAACCACCTCCCCAGACAGGCAGATGTGTATTGGGGCTGGGCGGGAGCAATCTCTGGTGCTTTGAAGTCCTGCACTGGGGCACACTTGGTGTCCCTGTGCATAGTCCAGTTCAATCTGGTTGCAGGGGCTACCTGCCCCTGCTCTGGCGTGAAACTGGACAAAGGAAATGGGTGCAACCACCCCTCTTTCCAAACCCACCCATAGGTGGGGCCTTAGAGTTAGTCCATCCCCTAAACTTGGTATAAGTATAGGAGACCAGTCCCTAGACTTTAGATTACCCTGGATGAAACTCTGCAACATATATCCTGGACCTTCGAGGGTCTATCCTGACTAGAAGACTGAAGAAATCTCCCTTGGGGTCAAGGAGTGACTCCCCTGCTTGGCAGGCACCAAAGAAGCAACTGAGCAGTCTGCATTGCTGAAGCTCCCGCCGGACGCCAAAGTCTTTGCATCACCAGAGGTGTATTTCCAGACTTCCCTGAGGCTACCCTGAGTCCACAGCAAAGCTGAGTCCCATGGCTATCATGGGTGATGTGGAACCGTGACCTCTGGACACCGTGAACTTTTGCAGCAGCACTATCCTGGACCTCCTCAAAGTTGTGCTTTGGGCTCCGAGTAGCCCCAGCCTTGAGCACCTCCTGCACTAAAGATTGTTAGCCTCCACTCCACGAGTGACCCCCGGGCCAGCTTCAAGTGCGGCCGCTTGAGGCTCCTTCGTGATCACTAGCCCGTTGGCTAGCAGGTCCCCACGAAGGCAACTCCTTTTCAAATTAGGCTTTCCTGGTTGCCCCAGACGTGGCCTGACTTACCCTTGCTTGGTGAGTCTCACAGACCTTGCTGGTCTGCACCGCAGTCCTTTCTCTGAATTTCATTGACTTGCCGTTGCCAAGGCTTGTTGGGTCCATTGTGGTCGCCGACACCACAGCACTCAACAGACTTTGTGGTACAGCTTGAATCCAGCACATGGACTTCGTTGACGCCTCCTGGACCTCGTGGCTGAAGAGTCAAGACACCCATCAACTCACCTGAAGCACCCGACATCTGTGGGCATTGGTCCATCCTGCCCTTGGTCACTGGCTAGTGACCCAGACTCTGTCCCCTCTGCTCTTAGGTTCCTTCCATCCTAGATCCAGGCTTGGATCTCTTCGGACACTTCTCCTCTTCACGGCAGCAGCAGTTCTTTGCAGGCTTCCATTGAAATCAACAACGCGACCCAACACCAAAAGACACCTATGCACCTGGCTTCCCTGGGTGAGGTAACTCGAGTACTCTGGTGCTCCCGTGGGTGCCAGCCCGAGAACTTCTTAAGT
The DNA here is from genome assembly GCF_964204655.1 of Triturus cristatus. Classification (NCBI taxonomy): domain Eukaryota; kingdom Metazoa; phylum Chordata; class Amphibia; order Caudata; family Salamandridae; genus Triturus; species Triturus cristatus. Next base: position 578,529,756 of record NC_140585.1, on the reverse strand, counting down.
CCAAAAGGGTTTGATCCTGACTCGATTCTAAGTGTCCCTAATCTTTAAATTTCCAACCGCGACATTGCCCATAGAAGCTAACGGGAACCCGTGGTTGTGTTTACACACTGCATACAGTCACCGTGGGTCCCCTGTGTCACTACCTTGGGTGGTTCCTTGGGGCCCCAGCGATTCTACAGGCTCTAGTCCTTGTGTCTATCCCAGTCGTGGTTCTTATACCACTTTTTTGGTATATGGTTTGGTACGCCCCTATGACCCAAATGTGTATTTGTGCTATAACTGATAATTGCTAACTTGTAAACAAAGTACTTGGAACTCCGGTCTCATAAAGAGACTAGAGGGGTGTGTTTTATCCTAAATACATATATTTTGAATATATACCTGGTGTGGTTGTCCTTTCATTTGATCATTCAAGAGACTGGTAAAACAAGCTGCTTTAAATTCCTTCAAGACTTAACCCGAAGGCTGCTCTCCATAGCTACCACTAGGATAGCTTTCAATAAAGGTTGTCTTTAACCATTCACCATAAGGGATTGTTTGGACTGATACAAGGTACCCACTAGAACTAGTGGACAGCATTTATCAGGCCACCTTCTCACATGCACTAATGCATTTAATAATGCTATCTTCAGCTAGGAAACACCTAGAAATATCATTCTTGGACAGTAATGTTATCAAAAGCTGAATTTCCAGGTGAAGTCAAATTTATAATAACTGTCAGTCACTTAAAAGAGAATGACCATTTCTCTGCCTTAATCCCCTGAATGAGGTGTGAAAACTGCTCCCAGAGCAGAAAGAAAAACCCAGGTATAGGAGGCCTTGCTGTTACTCCGGCAGTATCATAACTTCAATTTTACCAAGTCAGAATTAATTACGCAGCTTTTAACTTTGTGAATCGATGGTAGCCTTTCTTTAGTGACAGTAACCAACTCTGAAATAATTATTTCCTCAGGTTGCACTCATTTCTGTACGAGGGCCCTGGTTTTCAAATCCAGTGTGCACCTCTCATAAGACTGTTGTCCAGTAAAGTTGCTTGCCAGATCAAAAGCAACAGAACCGCAGCCTCTGGATACAACACCATCAGCCTTTGAGTCAGGGCCACATTAGTAATCCAAACTGGAGAGCAAAGTAAAGGGTAGCAGCACAATAAAACAAGCATTTGTGAGTGCATTAGGTTTCGCCTATGTGATTAATAATGAGCAGTTTTTTGTTAGAACTTTCTGAGTAGTTGTACAATATAAGTTACAGAAAGTCTGTTAAGGAGGTATGACTTGTTTATATACAAAAAGTCAATATATGGTGCTGTTACTAGTGGAATAATGCAGGCAAGTAATAGCAAATTTTTGAACATTTAAATGAAAGAGGGAAATAATGTAATTAACTGACGTAATAGAAATATTATGTGTTTAGAGGAGTTCTGACAACTTTTGGTTTAGTGCCACTACACCTGCTGCACCATTCAAATCGTGCCCCTAGTACCTGCAAGATAACTGCATTTGTGACTGACTGTTTAGTAGTAAAATATAGCAATATTTGGTGTTTAGAGGTATAATGACAACTTTTGGCTGCTGTGCCACTGCACCTGCTGCACCATTCAAATCATGAACCTTTCAACCACAAGGTAACTGCAATTGTGACTGCCTGTTTAGTAGTAAAATATAGCAATATTTGGTATTTAGATGAGTTCTGGCAACATTTTGGGCTGGTGCCTCTGCGCCTCTGTACCATTCAAATCATCACCCTAGTGCCTGAAGGATAACTCCACTTGTGACTGCCTGTTAAGTTGTAAAATATATCAATATTCAGTGTTTGTTGGGGTGCCTGGAGCTTTTGGTCCCGGTGCCACTGCACCTGCTACACTATTGAAATCATGACCCTAGCACTTGCTAGATTACTGCACTTGTTACTGCCTATTTAGCAGTGAAATATTCCAATATTTGGTGTTTAAGGGAATTGTGTCAACAGTTGGCCCCGGTGCCACTGCACCTGATGCACCATTTAAATCAAGCCCCTTTTAACTTCAAGGTAATTGCAATATTGACTACCTGTATAATAGTAAAATATAGCAATATTGGGTGTTTAGAGGTGTTCTGTCAATTTGTGGGCCCAGTGCCACTGCACCTGCTGTACCATTTAAATCATGACCCTGTTGTCTGCAAGGTAACTGCACTTGTGACTGCCTGTTTAGTAGTAAAATATAGCAATTTTAGGTGTTTAGGTGGATGCCTAGAGCTTTTGGTCATGGTGTCACTGCACCTGCTGCACCATTGAGCTCATGACCCTGTTGTCTCCAAGGTAACTACACTTGTGCCTGCCTATTTAGTTTACATTTTTAGCAATAATCTGGGATTAGTGAGGTCCCTAGAGCTTTTGGCCCGGTGCCACTGCACCTGCTGCCCCATTCAAATCAAGTTCCTTTTAACTTCAAGGGAACTGCACTTGTGGCTGCCTGTTTAGTAGTACAATTTATTTATTTATTTTCTTGTAAAGCGCGACATTCATCCAAAAGAATATCACGGCGCTGTGCTAAGACTCCTAGTGTATGACTGAGCGATTAATGAGTTTGGTCAGTATTATATTCTAGAGAACAGGTGGGTCTTAAGTTTTTCCTGAAGACAAGATAGTCCTCCGTAAGGTGGAGATCTTGTGGTAGATCATTCCAATGTTTTGCTGCCAAGTATGAAAGACTTCGACCCCCCTGCTCTTGCTTTCTTAATGCGTTTTGTTCTGGCTTGAGCTAGAGGCCGTGATCTTAAGCACCTGGTAGGTACATAAAATTCAACTTGACTCTGTAGGATAGGAGGCCCTTGTAGATGCAGAGCCTTGAGTGTGTAGCCGAGCAGATTAAATTTCGCTCTTTGGCGCATTGGCAGCCAATGAAGTAGTTTCAGGCACTCAGATGCTGAGCTGAGTCTGTCTTTGTTACATACCAGTTTGGCGGCGGCATTTTGCACCATTTGTAGTGTGAAAAGGTAGTCTGCCATGCCCACAAACAATGCATTACCATAATCAAATCTACTGGTAAGTAATGCCGGTGTGACAGTTCTCCTACAATCTTGCGGGATCCAAGGAAATAGCCTTCTTAAGAGCTTCAGTATCGCAAAGCTTCTTCCACATAGAACCCGCATATGGTCCTGCATGGATAGGGTATTATCCATAAGGATCCCCAGATTGTTTGCGCATTGCTTTGGAGCTGGGGCATCCCCCAGTGTCTGGGGTCACCAGGTGTTATTCCAGACAAGTTTAGCTCCTCCAAAAAGCAAAATTTCAGATTTCCCTTCATTTAATTTAAGATAGTGTTCTACCATCCAGGTTGCCATTTTCGAGAGACAGTTATTCAGTTTTAATCTTGTGTTCTCGTGCCGTTCTTCAATGGTTGTAACTCACAAAAAGTGATGGGATGCTACTATACATAAAAGGGAAAGACGGTGTGTGTGAAAACAGGGAATCTTTTCTTTTAAAGACGAGAACCCTCACTCACCCGAGGGTGACATGCTTCGTCATTGGGTCCCCTCTTGCACACTGCAACCGCAAGGTATACAGTGTGGGCTACAACTCTCAAAAAAATATATAAGAGAGGAGCGTGAGGTGTTTTATGAGGATGCCAACTTAGGCAGGGGGAGTAAGGGGCAGAGTGTAAATCAGAAAAAATGTGTATATATGAAACTAGCTACTGGGTGACAAAATTCAATTTACTGGAAGTCCCCACCAGCTAGGATTAAAACGAGGTGATATAGGATTGAAATAATATCCTAGTTATTAGTGGTCGACATGTTTCTGCCAGGTGACTACTCGTTCGCGGCATTCATCAGGACCTCTCAATATTATCACTCTGCTTCAAAAACAATAAATCAATGATATAAAAACCATACACAATGATATGGTGGTTTTGACAACAGAACCAGCTGCAGTCCAGTCCAGTGTCTCTGAAGAATAAAGATAATTAACAAATTCATTATCCTTTCCAGAACGTCATGGACTCCCACCACACACCAAATCAAACACCACACACGTGATATTGTGTTACACACGTGGTTAAAAAGGAACAAACAAATGTTTAGGTAAGTTTACACAAAAAACTCACCTAAGGGTAATGTTAATTTACCTCTACCTTTCAAGGAATGATGCCTCAGATCACAGATTACTGAGAAAAAATAAGGATAAAAGAACAACTCAGACTGGTTCTCCCACGTTGCACATAGCTGGACAGGTAAAATGAGAGCCTAGCACTTCCATGACTGTGCTAGGTAGTCAATATTTGTTTGAAACAAGGAGGATCTGTTTAACTCCTAAATTGACAATGTCCAAAAGAAAACAGATCAATAAAGAGCAGGAAGACAAAGAATCCAAACACAGCCCAACTGTTAGTTAGGGGTGGTAGCTGTATACCACACACATCCTAAAAGAACGAGTGGCTCACAATCACCAAGTGCAAGCATCCGGCTTTCAAAATATGAAGCGTATGAAGGATAGGATCAGAAAAACAATGTAAAGACCTTTGCTGTACGATATGTAATATATGTTCAGCATATCCTCACAGCGCACACGTCATTGACGGCAAAACCCACTCTCAGCCTACAATACCTTACGTTAACCTGTGTCCTTCCATTCGGGGCACCAACCAAAGGGGGAGAGGGAGCGCGTATCCAAATGTTTTAAATCCCAACAAGCGACTCCGTGAGTACGTCTCACCCGGAAGTCAAGCAATTGACATCCGGGTTATGAGGGATCAAGGGAAATGTAGTTCTACCATATGGAGCAAGTCAAACACGCTATAAGGGGACTTTAAAAGATAGCGTAAACACCCTCATGTGCTTCAAGTCCACGTACATATACAAACAATACCAATATTGAAAACGATATGGCCACAGTGTATTAAATTCTACCAGTCTAAATAAGTAAAATAGACAGGGAAAGAGTACAGCCAAATCACTTTATTGTCTTGCCAAAGAAACGGGAAGTCCATACATTTAATTCCCACGTATAGATCAGGTCGCGGCCTACACACTTGGTTGCACGTTAATACACAGTGCATAATTAAGTGATGGTGTCACTAATGTGTCTGGGGATTTAGTAATCCAGAACAACCATGTTACAGGGGCAGGAAGATAAATATGTATATATTTATATAGATTTTGTATAGGTATATATTGTATGGGCAGAAAGGTTATCTACAACATGAACCTGACACTTCCTCCATCAGAGGTATCAAAGTGTATCATAGTACAACACACAGTATATGGCAGTGTGGTTGGTCACGTATAACTGTAGGTACTCATCAATAAGTTAGAAACTGCAGGGGACAAGGCAGAATTAGACAGAGCCCCAGGGGATGTCCTCATTAAGACCTGTCACATGACTTTTGGTATGAAAAACCCAACGTTGTTCGCGGCGAAATAGAACCTTATCCAAAGGTCCCATGTTAACATCATAATGAGGTTTATAAATGATGACCCATTGAAGGTCATTTTCTGTGTGACCCTTTTCTAGGTAATGTCTTGTCATGCTTGTATTTGATTTCTTGCACCGAAAAGTGCTACGATGTTCAGTAATTCTTTGACGTATTTTACGACAAGTCATGCCAATGTAAATTAATGAACAGGGGCACGTGATCATATATATCACCCCACTAGTATTGCAATTAGTGTGGCTATTCAGTTTCCATGGTCTCCCCGGTAGAATATCAATTTCCGTTACATGGCTTGTAAAGGAACAACATGAACATGAGCCACATGGAAAATGCCCAGTCACAGGATTTGAATTCCACAGTGTTGATTGACTGTTGTGAAACATAGTGGTTCTTGGTCGTGTATGTACCATGAGATCTTGTAGATTACTACTACGTTTCAATGCAAAAAGGGGGGAGTCTAGTGTAAGCTTCCCTGTGTTAAGTATGTGCCAGTTCTTATTAATGGCCCTTTTAACACTCGTAGTCAGATTGCTAAAGGTAGTCACACACACCAATCTATCTGATTTTGGTTTGGTATATGTTTCCAACAGAGCCCCCCTATCGTTATTACGAGCTCTTTTGGAGGCTCTTTTAATCAATTGTGTCGGATAATGTCTGGCAGACAATTCCTTAGTCAACTTCCTGGCATGTTTATGATACTGGGCCAATTCAGAACAATTTCTCCTGAGTCTGAGAAATTGGCCAACTGGAAGATTAGTTAGTAATGCCCTCGGATGAAAACTATGAAAACTCAGCAGGGAATTTCGAGCCATCGGTTTCTGGTATAGCTCAGTGTGAATCCTCCCATCTTTAGGATATAGTCTAAGATCCAAAAAAGGAATGGAGGAGTTGTTATTTTCACCAGTAAACCTAAGGTTCGTATCCCGTGTATTCAGCCATCTAGAAAAATCCTCAAGAGACACCTGGTCACCTTCCCAGATGACCAGGATATCATCTATATAGCGCTTCCATAGTTTAAGTTGACCATGGAAAGGGTTATGTTGAGGATAGATGTGTTGTGTCTCAAAACCATGCATGTAGAGATTGGCCATGCTGGGTGCACAGGTACTCCCCATGGAAGTACCGGTGGTTTGCCAATAAAGTTGTCCTTCAAAACTGAAAAAGTTTTCATTAAGTGCTAACGCAGCACACCGCATGACAAAGTCATTAGGAGTTTGGTCATCACGTGGATTATTATCTAGAAGATCCCGTATTGTCTCAAGGGTGGCATCCTGCGGTATATTCGTATACAATGCTTCCACATCATATGTTGCCATCAATTGACAATTGGGATCAAAAGGAAAAGATTCAAAACACTGCAGCACATGTTTAGTATCCTGTAGATACGATGGCATTAAGGATACAAACGGTCGAAGAAAATGATCCACAAATTTCGATAAAGGCTCTAAAATAGAGCCAATACCAGACACTATAGGCCTGCCAGGTGGAGGTCGCTGATGTTTGTGTATTTTTGGGAGGACATAAAAGGCTGGTATTCTGGGATTTTTCTGTATCAAGAAATCAGCCTCATTCTTCAATGGTTATCAGCAGTTGGGTATCATCTGCGTAGGAGCAAATACCAAAGCCCCACTTCTCACTGATTTTTGCCAAAGATGACACATAGACATTAAAGAGAGTGGGGCTCAGGGATGCCCCCTTTGGAACACCATGGCTGATGGGTTTTAGTTTAGATGAAAACTCCCCCATTTGTACGCTCTGTGTTCTGTTGTTTAAGAGCTCAGTCATTGAAGGGCTTTATCATAAACTCCCTTTCCATGAAGAATCTCCAATAGGCGATTGCGCGAGACAGTGTCGAACGCCGCCGATAGATCTAATAAAATCAGAGCTGCGGCTTTCCCTTGGTCAACGAGTGATCTTATGTTGTCTGACATGGCTAGGAGAGTTGCTTCCATATTGTTAGTGGCTCTAAAGCCAGTTTGGGAGGGGTCCAGTAGGTCATTTGACTCAAGATAGTTTGACAGCTGTCTGTTAACCAATTTTTCCATGACTTTGGAAAGGTATGGGAGTTGGGAAATAGGTTGGTAGTTTGCAGGATTACGCACATCTGTTCCTGCTTTCTTCAGAAGAGGGGTCACTATGGCCTGTTTCCATGTTTCTGGAAATACTGTGGTATCCAGCAAGTTATTAAATAGCTGGGTGACATATGGGCAGATTATAGGTATAATCCGGGCAAAAACGAAATGAGGACAGGGATCAAGGGGAGACCCCGACTGTGTAAAACAGATGCTTTTTATAGCATAGATTTTGTATATTAACTATATTTTTAACATTCAATGTATATTACAACATTTAGAATTTGATCATAATGACCAAATAGATTAAGTTGAAAAAAATCAATCCAATAATGCCTACAAATTGCAAAGAGAGGTACTGAGGCATGAATAGTTATTCCACAACAATTGCTAGGCTAAAGCATCTGTTTTACACAACTAAGCAAGCATTCCAGCATACTGTTAGAAGTAGCCTGCCTTTATCATGGGAAGAGATCGTATCTTGACGGCTAATTGGGCTTAAGCAGGGTGAACAGATCATATGTTGACAGTGAGTGGGGCCAAAACATCGAGAACAGCTTTAGTAGAGGTATCATAAGCGCGTGCAACTAGGGAAAGTTAACAAAAAAAAAGTTCCACTCAAAAAATAATGAACACAGTAATTTGGCAATGGGAACGGATAAGAGCCCCCTTTTAAAATATATTAAATACAAGAGGTTTCCCAAGACGAAACCTAATAAACATTGGTAAATCTAATAGATAGAGGGGCATATTCTCAAGGACTTATCGGCGAGTTAGCGGCACTTTATTGCAGCCATAAGTGGCGATAAATATATCGCCATATTCACAAGCTGGTGCTAACAGCCGATATTACCAGTTTTCCTGCGAGAGCAGACGCAAAAAACATCGCCACAGATGACACCGACAACTAACGCTAATGATATGCAGAGTAGGAGTTCCCGTGAAAAAGGCCATGACAAAACCACTTCGCAACATTCTCAACGACCAGCCAGATCCGCTATAAGATCGCAAAACATGCGATAAGCCATGTTAGCAGCAGGGATTTAATACCTGCTCTTACCTGGTGTTAAGTCGGACAACAACCTGCACCACAAAAGGGAGCCCAGGCCAGAGCCACACCTGAAGAACAACAGATGCCATGGAGCTACTGATCATGCAGCTCGGGCCCCAAGAGGTCCCCAACATTCACTGCCAGCACCCCCAGACCCGCCACCCCCCCGGACCTCCCTGCCCCCCCAGACTACCACAGAGGCAGCGCAGACAAAGACAGAGAACCTTCAGAAAACACACCAGCCTCACAGACTTAACACCAGAGGATGTTATTGACCACTACAGGCTCAAAAGGACAACCATCCTCCGCATCCTTACCATCATTGCCCACAGGCTGACAGTACCAACACAGCGGACAACAAAGATCCCTCCGCAGAAAAAGCTGCTGGCTGTGCTGCTCCTGTTGGCTTCTGGTACCTTCCAACCAACAGCTGGCAGAGTCGGAGGAGTCTCATAGCCAGCCCTATCAAAGTCTCACACCTGCCATCATCAGCTTGGTACCCCAGCACCTTCCCTTCCCCCACACTGCAGTATGCAGACCACAGACATGTCAATGTCGACATACACTGCTGGTGTTTGGAGTGTAGAGGACAATGGACACAACCATGTTACCTCAGCCAGTGGGGAAGATCGCGGAAATGAGGCTTGTTACGTCCCCCCTGCAAGCGTGAGCAGAGTGGGCTGGCCAGGCGTATGCCAGGCTAGCATAGGGGTGTGAATAAAAAGCATGTTGCTCTGGGCGTGGTTCTCTTCCAGAATGGCCAATGTGTCTGCCAGGGTGGTGCCTCTCACCCCGCCACAAGGCCAAAGCCGCAAGTGGTGGAGCCAGAGATCCTGTGCGCCTGCTGCACCCCAGGCCTCTGGTCCCCAGACCTTTCTTGGCCGCCCCTGCGCACCCAGGCCTCACTGCTCACCTGCCGACACCGGTGTGTGTCAAAGAGGGCCGACCACATGCCGGTGCAACCTCCAAGCCAGAGGCCCGCGACCTTGGCAGCCTCCTCAGACCATTGCTGGCCTCCGCGAGACAGGCCATTAGCACTCCTTTCTTGTTGACGAACTCCACCACTGCCTCCGGCCTACACTGTGGTCTAGTAGGTCACACATTTGGAACTGAGTCTTGATATCATGATGGCTGAGTTAATTTCTTAATGGGACGTTTGATATCACTGTACTCCCTTCGATGTGGTGCCAACAACTCTGTGCATAGCAGTCAAATGACACGTGTCTGTGCTCGATTGCTGACTACTGCCTTCGGCCTTCACTGCGGTTAAGTAAGTCACGCATTTGGAACTGAGTCTTGATTTTTCAATGGCAAAGTTCATATCATTTTACGCAAGGAGAGGAGTAAGAGAAATACGCTGTTCAGTCCAGAGGAAAAAAGGATCCTCATTATGGAGGTGATTGAACACTACCAACAACTGCTCTGGTGCCACTAACTGTGCATCACAAGCCAGTGACACCTGGCTGTGGGACCCTGCTCACCGCTGCCTCTGGCCTACACTGCGGTCAGGTAGATCACACATATGGAACTGAGCCTTGATTTATTTATGGCAGAGTTGATATCATTGCACAGGCCTCATCGCAGACTGCATCCCCTTTCAGCTCTGGTGCCACTAACTCTGTGCCCCGAAATTCATGGACACTCTCTGGTTGAACTTTGGTGGCATCTGAGTATATGGCCTGGGGGTTGTCTTCATCATCATGTAGCTGATACTGACTTGGTGTTAAAAACGAGTCTGTAGCTTGGTCCTGCCCTCTGCATCATGCCCTGGAAGAACACCTTCCACTGTACCCCGAAACACTATGCGACATTCACCTTGAACATCGATGAGGACCCGCACAGCTCTCGTGGCCCTACCTCAGTGCACCGCAAGTCACCGCCTGTTGGTGGTGTGCCTGTGCCGGCCGCAGTGCATCCAGGGCCACTAACTCTGTGCAGCTCAAGTCATGGACCCTTGCTGTTTGAACTTTGAACTTCTGATTGTCTAATCACTGTTGTAGTTGTTGCCAGCACCAACCACTCTCTGAGGGCTGGCTTACACTCACCCCACACCCATCCAGCACAGGCGTCACTTAACATGTGACCCTGGCAATAAAAGGGGCTGGGCGCACGTGCCCATAGCTAGTTCCACAAACTATCTAAGTGTATCTGTGTGGTAATTATGTATGCATGAGAGCCCCGGGCCCTACCACATAACATCGTGCTGTGTACAGCTGACGCAACCATGTCACCTCAGGCAGAGGGGTAGATCTTGGACATGTAGCTGTGTCCTACCCCCCTGTAAGCGAAGTGGACTGGCGTGCAACAGTCCAGCATAGGGGTGTGGTTCATCAACCTGTGGCTCTGGGCGTGGTTAAGTTTTGGCCTTGCCAAGGCAGTAACTAATGCGTGTGTCTCTGTTGTAGTGTCGCCACCACCCACCCCACAATGGACAATGTTGCCATGTAGCATGCCCCTGGATTGCGGGCTCGGCCGAAGGGGTAAATGAGGGAGCGCAAGCCCGCTCTAGGTCTGGGATCATACATGCCAACTGTTGTGTGTGTCGATTTTACCGCAGTATAAGCCAAAGGTCTGCCCTCAACCGCATCACGAGTTCAGGCAGCCATGAACTCTACATCTGTGTCCGCCCTATCCTTACCATAGGCCAACATACATGTTGCCGCCAACCTTCAACGCACAACATCACAGTGTCATTGTCAGGCTTGCGGACATGCGCAGACAGGCATGACAATGGTGTGCCGTAGGAGTGCAAGTGATACGCACACTAGTAAATAGGCTGGGGGAGGGAGGAGCAGCAGTGAAGCTACGTAATACACATTGATGCCACTTATTTGCTGCAAGCAGTACATGTCAAACAGGAATTACTAAGTCACACATATCACACACCAATGAACCAGTGAGCCTGCCAACACATCATGCAGAACGACTTTTGACACATGCCTCTCTGCACTGTCACAGGTGACCAAGGATATGCACTCTGCCCTTGGATGATGACACCCCTCCGAGCCTGAACACAGTGGCCCAGAGGCAGTACAATGAGGCCCACAAATGCACCAGGGGCATCGTGGAACGCACATTTGGCGTGTTGAAGTCACGTTTCAGGTGCCTGGCCATCACAGGTGGAAGGCTACTGTACAGCCCAGACATTGTGTGCAAGATGATCGTTGCATGTTGTGTGTTGCACAACATATGTGTACACACCAATGCCCCATGGCTACAAGTGCCAGATGCACCGGACGATGATGAGGAAGATGAGGCAGGTGGACCACACCCCACTGCAGCTGCAGCAGGAATAGCCCGTAGGAACACCATCATTGACAATTTCTTCACATGAGCACGTCATATTGTCCCAGTCCTTAGCAAACAATGGACCGTACAAAATGACCACAGGCACAGCATGTGCAAATAAATTCATTCAAACACACATTCCCTGAGTACATGTCACTCCTCTGTACAAGCACATCACTCTGACAAGTGTAAGTGCAACATGTAGTACTAACAATTTAAAAAATAGATGGTGGGTGTGTCACCTCTGTACAGAGAGGCTGTTTGGGGTGTCACGTATTCGAAATGCCATTTCAGTGTGTCAAAGATAGTACGGAATCCCACTCATCAGAGTGTAACATGTGTCCCAATTCATTACATATAGGCTATCATTTGTGACCTACAATTGACAACAGGGCTTCTTTCTTAAGATATGTACCACCATGATGCCGGGATGCACCCAGTGGCTCAAGTCCCACAACATGAGCAACATGGACATAAGGGGAAATCACTGCCCCTACATTCGTCCATGCTTTCATACTTGATTAATCATGGACATGACACATCTGTGTATATTGGAATGTATTATTCACATTCAATGGAGCGTTGAAGCTGTCTTAGTACTGGGCCATGCAGACACCACTTTACAATGTTGTCCCATGTAGGGCCAGCCAGAGTGCTTTAGGGATTGACAAGTTACTCGGAAGTGAAAGAGTCCAGTCCGCAGGCTGATTGCTGTGTCATTGTTTTGCAAATAATATATGGCAGTCCATGTCGAGGTGCAAGTTTAGTGTCGCTGAGTGTATCGGGGGACAGTGGAAGGTGTTATTCCAGGGCATGATGCAGAGGGCATAACAAAGCAGAAAGAGGCCATATGGCAGAGATGAATGCTACTGCTTCCTACTTACCACTAAGGCAGATTCATCCTCATCTTTGGCCTCTGACATTTCATGTACCCACATGTGAGTGGTGGTGTTTGGTCTGCAGCACTGTGTGACACTGACACATCAGGGGCCGGAGATGTGGATGTAGAAGTAGCAGCAGCATTCCGCTGCCCAATGTCGAGGCATCACTCCCATGATGAGGATCTGCAGGGCATGGAAGATCCCATCTACAGCTTTCTCGTGTGCAGCCGTGGTACCCATTCTTTGTGCCTGCATCCTCTCCATGTTCTCTGTGACCCTCCTTAGGTTTCCCAAATCACGGATGACATCGCTATAGTCACTCTGACTGGACAGTTGTTGTCTTCGAGTCATGACTCCAGCAACGCCAGCCATGAATTGTTGGAGGGCATGGGGTGGACAGTGGATGTCTGTTAGGGAGTGTAATTGGTCCGTGATGAGACTTAGACACCCACGTATGGCATCTAGTTTGGCTGCCATGAGTTCGAACCCCACCCGCACCTGTTCAGCCAGCTCCTTCTGACAGTCAAACACATGGCATTGGAACGCCATGTGTTCTTCGGTGAGGTACTGGAGCCAGACATGGTGGTGGGTGCTTCCTGCCGTGTGGTCTATGTAGGGGGTGGGCTCACCTCAATGGTGCTGGCCTGACCTGCTACTGGAGGTGGGGTGCGAAGGGTATCCATGAACCATTGGAGTTTGTCTAGGTCGATGTCCTGGGGTCGTCTCCATCATCACTGACGTGATGTAGGGTCTGCTTTGCAGGAGGTGTTGATTGTCCCTCTGCAATGTAACAGGGAGATGCAGTTTCACATTGTGTTCCATGTATGTTGACTCATTGGCGAAGTTTACATACAGACTGCATGACAATGTACATTGTGACTATTTGTGGGGAGATGCCTATTTGAGGCAGGACAGTTGACATTTGTACTACATTAGGGGTGTGAGGTTGTACTCGTACCTTGTCATCTCACAGTTTCCTGCTATGCCAGATGTGATTGGTCATTTTGGACACACATGCGGCACCAGTTGTTTCCTGTGTTCTGTTGTGAAAGTGTTGCAGTTTCTACCACATTGCTTTAAATGTTGAGGTGCTCTTATTCTTATGTATGTGTGCTGCATTGTGGGTGAGTCACCCCTGCAGCTCTGATTTGGCGGCACCTTATCCCTTTCAGACAGTGTGCCTTTGACTTCTGTGCTTCTACAGTGCTGAGATGTAGAGGACTTGGGTGAATTGGGCATGGCTTGTCCGCAGATGTGTTGTTGATGTCAGGGGTTGTTTTTGTGCACGTGGATGTGTCAGAGTGTGACCTGCTCCTTTATGGATGTGATCCACACTCTGTCACTTCAGTGTTGTGGCGTGCACAATGTCATGATGATTGGACTGCAGCCATGCTAATCATCATGTAGTGTCACTTGCATTATCAGTGTGGCTCACAAATAAGCATCTTTGCTGGGTTTTGCATGTGTGCATGTGTTGGTGGTGAGATTGGTGATGTGTGGTGTGGGACCCCTTTGGGAACATGGGGTACGGGGGCCTCCTTGGTGTTTGTATGTGTGCTACAGTGTGCCACGGGGATAAGGAACATGATCCAGAGTCATTGTGGGTGTGCAGTGTACTCTACTTAATTGTGCATGTGTGTGTGTCATTGTGCCCATTTCCCCCGTGCCCCCCGTCCCTGGTCGGCACTAACCCTGTTGATGTTGTGTCAGGTCATGTTGAGCAGTGTCCGGATCCCCAACTCCTGGTACTGTATCCCGACTGATGACTGTGGCCACCATTTTCTACACGTCATCCAGCTCCTGGTGTGCCGCTGGACCCCCACCTCCAATAAGCGCTGCTGCTTTCATGTTGGCATTGAGTTTCTTCTTGGTTTTACCCTTCACATCATTCCAGCACCTCTTGATCTCTTCCATTGTCCTCCTCTGCACTGCAACTGCATTCACAAGGTTCAAGATTGTCTGCCATATTTGCATCTTTGTTGCCAATGACACATTGGCGGTGACAAACAGTTGGTAGTGTTCTATCACCTCCATAACGATGATCTTGTTTTCCTGCGGACTGAACCACGTCTTCCTCTTCCTCTTCTAATTGGCTTCCCCGACCCCGTGGTTCCTTGCTGGTTGTCTGTGGGGTTTGTGGGGTTCGTGTTGTCCTCTGCACTCGGTCCGGGTGCATCCATGGTGCTACGCAGTTTATTTTTATTGCTTTTTTTTTACTTCTGCTTTAATAGTGCATTTTCCCACATGACACGTGGGAATTGCAGGCCTGTCGCTGGTTATCGCTGATTTTTGTATCACGATTGGCCACATCGCAACTTGTTTCGCATTCGTGTTTCACATTTTCAGTGTCGCGTTGATTTTAACGCGGCCATTTGGCGTGTTATCGTGAGACTATCGCATGGTGCCGCCGGGTTGAGAATACGTTAACATGGTGTTATTTTGTCACGATAGACTGCGATCTGCAAAGTTGCGTTAAGCGAATTTTGCGATAATCATCACACGTTCTTGAGAATATCCCCCAGGGTGTTGGCTGTTACCCTTTTGGCCTTGTTAATATTTGCTTTATTTTGCCAAAGATTTTGCAAAGCTTTTTTCTTTATTTTTTATTTCTTTATTGGCAATTAATGAAAAATCTCCACACATTGTACAGGACACAGTAATAATCATATTTATGCAGTGCATTGACAGACACATCCCAGTGTGTTGGCATTGATTATAGTTTGGTAGCAGATCATAAGATGTTATGGAGGGTATAGCGGGGCATCAGACAAAAGGAGGAAAAAGTATATTATATTTAATGTAAGTATAATAAAGGGATCTTGGCTAAAGCCCAACCGAACAAGGAGACACCTTTAGGGCAACGAAAATGATAGGGTTTTTTTTTAGATCAAATAATGTACACGTAGTGGGAATGATATGTACGAAAATGAAAAATATTTATGTTTAGACAATGCTCCTTATTAGCACATCATTTTTCAATATACATTTACCTGCATTTAAAGTTATTTTAAGAAAAGGCCATAATCATAAAATGATAACGTTCTACTGCGATACACAAATATATGCGAAGAATTATGCCAGTACACAAATCCACCTTAAAAGTTTTTAATTTCTACAAAGAATAGGAAGTCATCTTTGGTTTATTAGTGGATGATTTGATCGCTGTTTGTTTAATTATGGCTTGTGCCTGATTGATTGCGATAATTAAATTTGTTTTGGCGAGAAGTAAATGAAAAGGCAGAATTTAATAATAGAGTCAATGGAGTATTAGGGGCAATGAAGCAAACCCCACCCACAAAATCAAATAAAACTAGAATTCACCATAAAAGTGCATCACACACTGCAGAATTTTGATATTATGTTAAGGTTTTCTACCTTGTAATCAATACTCTGACATTATGAAAAGAGCTATATGGTTTAATATGCAAATATAGCTGTGCGATGATCAGTTGCTTCTGTGGAACGTATAACAAATAACCATATTTAATTTTAAAGAATTGAGGTGCTAAAAATGTGTCGGTGGTCATTTTTGTGCCTAAATTGACACGAAGGAGATAATCACATTTTAGCTGTAGATTGCAAAACCTATAGTTGCTTCCCTTTTGCAAAGTTGCAGGAATAATAAACGTCCAGTAAGGAGACCTGTGAAGGGATTACTCAGAACCACATTTGTTATTTGTAGGAAGGAGCAGAGGAGATGAGAAGCAAGGTGGGAAGTTAATGAGATGAAAATAAACAATTCAGATGGGCTTGAGGATGTGCGGTTAAGGAAGTAGAAATCAGAGCCGGTTTGAATAATTAACAGCTGCAGCAGAAGTAGTGAACAGAGATTCAGTTTGCAGAAATGAATAGTACTAAAACATCTCTAAATATCAAATCAAGAAAAGACAGAAAAAGATTTGTGGTATCTGAGATTGAAAGTAACAGCTAATAGTGAAGACTACAAAATAAATAAAAAGCGTAAACTGCAGATTTGATGAAAGATTTGTGAATGGCAGTAAAATTACGAGATTTGGGGACTACAAAGACTATTAAAAAAATAAAAGTAATACTCTTGGATTTGTGTTTAAAGATAGCGAGAGGAATCTTATTCGAATAAAAATATAAGGATTTCTTGGTTTAGATGTTCATTACCTGAACACATTATGAGATTTTATGGATTGTTTTACGTTATTCATTATTTCCATGGACATTGGCACTGTTCGCTGCTTGAAAGCATTTGACAGTGGTTGTCCCAACTTAAAGCTATTTTTGTGTGGTATCTGGTCTTCCTTCCCTCAACCTTAACAAGGGTCTGCCTGCGGCCCAAGTTCACTGAAACTTTCTGTTTATGAGAGCGTTATCCTTTTCTCTTTATGTCTTTCTGTTTGCCCCCATATTCTTACTCTCATTCTTCATGTGTGTCCTTTTCCATGACTGATCTTCTGGCTGTGGATTGTTACCAAGAACATCTGCGAAAAGTCAGGCAACATATGAAAATGACATTAATTCCTAATTTAGGCACTGGCCTCCTTGTTCAACAAATTACAGTTGCTTAGCTCGATAAATGAAAGAATGTAAACATCCACTATATTAACTTCCTGCACTTTATTAGAGGTGTTTTGGCAAATCTAAACAGTCGCGGCTCCTCAAGGGAGTGCTGCGGGGCAGCGCGCGCAATGTAATTCGTTTTATTTATTTATTTATGTACTTAACTTCGGTCGGCCTTATGCCGGAGTTTACTACACCCACCCTGCCCCTCCCCCGCCCCACTGCCCCGCAGCCCTCCCTCAAGGAGCCGAGACTGAATCTAAACGAGAAACGTTGTGCCAGGAAGTGTGCTGCGTCAACGTTTGTTACGTGTAACAAGATGTTTACCATGCAGCACACATGAAAGTGACAAAATGGCATTTTTTTTTAAAGGTTTGTTTATGTACAGAACGGGACACCTTCCTGTACATAAACAAAACATGCCATTTTGCTTTTTCAATGTGTGCTGAACAAGGCAGCACACATGGATAAAGCAAAAATGATGATGTTCGCATTTCCCCTCGTTTGGCCAACTTAAGACCAGGTTTTCCCTGGTCTTAAATTGGTGCTGCCTCCTATGTGCGCTACCCTTGTACATAGGGGGCAGCCTTCAAATGAATGGGTGTTGCAGTGGCACACCTACTGCAACACCCACTGCCCACCCCTTTCACGCTAAGCATAGCCTGAATGGGGGACTTATGTACAAAGCCGCGTTAAGCCATGTTAAGTGGCTTAATGCTGCCTTGTACATAAGGCACAGCCCCTATCGCCGCCACAATGTCGGTGACAGTGATATTGTGGTGGCGATAGGGGCCTGTACATATGCCCCTAAGCATCCGGTTTAATACCACTAGGAGCTCAACCATCACAGCTGTGCTAACCGCATATATTTGGCCACCACTTGAAGTAGCAATTCAATGCTCACTAACTGATCCCCGGTGCCCACCCCAAAACTATGCTGCATGGTTGAGCAGGATACCTTAGTCCTGTTATTCAAAATACATGAACCCCCAAAACATTTTGCAAAATCCTCAGATTTTGGGACAATTCCACAACGTGTGTAAAATAGTCTACAAACCGCACATTCCCTCAATCATGTCAGGCTGAAATCTATCGAGTGTGTGCAGTTTGACAGGAGTGTAGTGCCACTTACAGATTATGTTGCACTTGCTTTCTTCCCGCCCATGCATCAGGTTCTCTGACACATGCACTGTAGAATGTTAGACTCTTCCTTGTCGGAGTACGTGGTTGCTAATTGTTTCTGCAAACACAACAGTTGATGGACAGAATGTAGAACAATGTCATACATTCACCCCAGTACAGAGATCTGGGCCTAAATCCATCGTTTTTTTGCTCACCAGTGGCAGAGTGGGCTAAAGAACGGTGATGGATCAAACCCAGATCTGTTGACTGGGTGTGAGTGTTTGATTGGTTCTGATGCTCCGTCCATCACCACCCCCTTTTGTACCGCTTTGTTCGCCATAAGGTGGCAGGGTATGCTCAGACGTGAGTCCCTTGCTCACTTTGCTACTGGATTCAAGCAAGCCTGGCTGAAGACGGCTGAAATGCCAGAAACTGGTCCTAGGAAGCTTGTTTCCGGTCCAGGGAAGGCATGGCTTGGCAGTTCGGGCTGGACTGTTCCCATGAGGCACAGGGTCAGACTGATTTGCATATGGCCATATCTGAACTGGGGTGGCAGAGTGGGCTAAAGAACGGTGATGGATCAAACCCTGATCTGTTGACTGGGTGTGAGTGTTTAATTGGTTCTGATGCTCCGTCCATCACCACCCCCTTTTGTACTACTAATTGTTTCTCCCATGGGGGCGGAAAACATATCTTTGGTGAGCATTCTCAGGAACTCCTAAAATACGATTAACACCTGCAATCAAGTGCATTTCTGCTGTCTCCAATAGATTCTTGTAAGGTGTCTGTGCCTGTGATACCACAAGCCTAAGGGACAGATGTATCAAGCTATTTTGCGTTCAGAAATTGTGTGAATCTTAAAATCTGGCCGTTTGTGAACGCAAAATGGCCTAATCCAATGTATGAAAGCTTTTGCAATCGCAAAATTGGTAATTGCAAAAAATGAGAATCTTAATTTTGTGAATCACCATTCAAACGGCTAAATAGGTGGTGTATTTAATGGCGATTGGAGGCATGATCTGTCTGCATGATAGTACAGAGCTCTTTAATCATTGCTGTCATGCCCCTTAGACTTTCTGCATTTGCCCTATTGCCCTCTGCCACTGTGTTGTTCATCTCCCTGATGCTGTCCTTAATGTCAGCTATGTTATGATTCAGGCACACCAGCTGCCTTTGCATTGACTGCATGCTTTTCAATTGCAGCCGCTGCACCTTCACCATAGTGCCCTCCAGCCCAGCAAAGACAGAGGACCCCTCTCTTTCGTCAGCGCCACTGCGTGCTCTTGCTCTGCATCTCCTGCGGTTGGTGTTGCAATGCTGCATTAGAGACTGATCACTTTGAGGCTGTGCCTGCTAATCTAGCCTTGACTGTGGCTCTTTTTGGATGGCTTCCCCTTCTGCCCCCAACTCCTGTAGTGGAGCCACAGTGTACCTGCGTGATCTTGGTGCAGGTGTTGGTGGTGTTGTGGTGTCTGACACTCCTTTCCCTGCCTGTTCTTTATCTCCGCTGGCTCATCTATTGGTGTGTCTTTACCCTGTGGCTCAGGTTCATCTGTGAATATAACAAAACTATGTATTGTGTGTCGTGCATTATGTTATTTGAAAATTAAATGTACTTGAGTTAGTATACCTAATGGTGTATTTTAATTGTTTTTTTACTGGTGGGTCTCAACTGCGGATATGTTTCTCAGTATCATTGTTTTACTATCTTATGTGTCGGACTGCATCTCCCATGATGCATTGCTGGGTGGTAACAAAAATGTGGACTGGAGTGGCAAACTAACTTTTTCAATAAGTTATTTCTAATTTGTTTTTTTGTGAGTAATCGGGCAGGTGTATTTTAGCATGCATCCTACCTTGGCTGCTGTTAGTTGTGGCTGAGCTGTCAATGTCTGCTATGCCACTGATGGATTCAGGTTGTAGGGCGGACTCCACAAAGTCCTAAAGAAGGGTGGACGCTGCCTGTGTTGATGGTCCTCCACCGGTCTACTTGGTGTCCCCAAGCCTGCCTGCCACCTTCTCTTTTGCCCTTGAGTGCAAGTCGTACCAGCACTTGCGTAGGTCTTCTATGAAGCACTGTGTGACCCCTATGGCATTTACTTTGGCTTGGATGTCCAGCCAGATCTTCCTCTTCTCTTACTCTGGGATGTCCAAACAGCTGCTCATGGCTCTTCACCATTTCCTCTACTGGGACCTCCAATTCTTTTTCACTAAACGTTTGCTTTCTTTTGCGTCCTGCAGCCTCCTTTGCCTTCTCCTGTGAAGCCATGATATGTATTTGGGCCTGTCTTTGCACTCTTGATGTTCTTCTGAGTGGTGTGCTCCTACTCTCAGCCTCTTACACATCCTCAGGCACTCAGAAACAGCATGGGGAAACACATTGCCTGGTTGTGATGTCATCTAACTGCATCGGAATAGCAGATTTGCTATTTAGCGATTAGGAATCCATAAGTGCGAATGCAAATATTAATGAATCTCTGTTTTTTTGTGAATCTTTTCCTGCATTGCCTTTTGCAATTCCCAAATAGCGATTCAGTAAAAATCCCTATTTGGGAATCACATCATGCTTTTTTGATACATCTGGCCCTATATGTACTATGCATAACTCAATATCTCAATCACACATAGTGGATGACTCACTCTTCCTCAGGTGGTGTCTTTATGTGAGCAAAGGACTTAATTCTGTTCCCTTTTAATAGATCCCCAGTTTCAGACACCTGATGGTCTCCCAGTATCAGAAAGCCTAACTATAAAGCCCATGAGCAAAGTCAGAAATTCCAAAGAGGAGGATAAAAGGATATTGATAACTTAACAGTTCCAGCCTATGCTTCACTGCATACCATGGTCGCTTCTTTCACCCTGCTTAATGCACAAGCTCCAAAATGAAAAGATCTGTTAATGCATGATCTTGCCGAGAGAAGCTAAAATCAGTTTTGCAATTTTGAAAAGAAAATTCGTACTCACAAAAGGATTTGCACATACTTCACATTTCCCCTGTATGTTGTAATATTATGGATGTGTAAATTTTGTCCCATGGGCAAGGGAGTGTATGTTTCAGGGCAGGATAATTTACAAATATCCAAAACCTAGCGAGTCTGTACTTATTCACACATTTCTCCATGTCCTATTTGTGGAGTATGGGGAATAACGCTCACTGTAAAATATGAATCATATGTGCATTTATCCTTTTAAAAATCAAGAGTTTTTATTGTGAGTTTTCATTGTTTTAGTCAAAATGGAAAAAATATAATAACAATAAAATATTTGTAATGTCTCTTTTGTATTCCCCAGGTTATTCTTCTCCAATTAAGTTATGTGTTCTTTCTCTTCTCTTTTAGGCTTTTTGCCAGGTATTTCTTCCCTTGCAAATGTCCACCTCAAATTCTAGGACCCTAAGAAGAAAACAAGGTGAGTAAGTGTAAAACGAAAAACAAGAGATAAAAAAAGAAAAGGGAACAAAATGAAAACTTCTAGAGATTAGGGACTTTTCTTCTTGTCTGCATTAGTCTGTTTTTTAACTTTTTATCTTCTAAGTTTTGAGAAATCCAAATACCTATTATTGTCTGTTACACTTCTCTTTCTTTTTTCATAAGCGTTTTATTGAAATTCAACAGCAGCATCTTATCTACAGTTTATAATTAGCATATCTGTAATGCCAAATGGTATCGCCGGTGATTTCTTACAAGCAATAAACATTCAGTGGAAGAAGGGTCGGTGAACTATAGCAATACTAAATAAACATAAAAAACAAACAACTCTCCCCCTCACCCGTTCTTGTGTAAAGTCCTGTGAATTGTCACACAAAATGCACAAGTAGGATCATCTGCAAAGGTTCATCATTTGTGTGTGTAGGTGTGGATCTGAGGCTTCCCCACGTCCCTCCTACCCGACTGTCTCCCTCACACTATCAGAGGGGGGCACGTCCTGCAGCTCTTTCAAGTCAGACAGCATAGCGTACCAGGCAAGCAGGTTATCATGCAACTTTTCATCTGTCCGAACATGTCTCATTCGCACCTCCTCTGCAGTCGCCCATTTGGAGATATCACGGCATAAGTCCACATAAGCAGGTGACAGCAGACTCATCCATTTAACAAGAACACATTGCTTTGCTAAGAGCAAGCCCAGGAGGACAAACTTTCAGCTGAGCTTTTTGTTGGGGTAGATAGCAGTAGGCCCAACAGCACCTGCCTTATCTCCTTCTGCAAAGTCCATCCTGAGGCCCTGTTAAGAGCCCACAGTACCTCACATCAGTAAGTAAACAAAGACAGGCATGCCCAGACCAGGTGTAGAAAATCCGCAGCTATGTCCCTGCAGCATAGGCAATTATCTGACAGGGTGTTGTATATAGAGCATAGGATTTTTGGAGTAAGATATGTTTGATGTAAGTAGTTGTATTGAAGTAGCTTAAACCGAATGTTGGAGCTGACTGTGCAAATCCCCTCGTGGATCATCTATTCCCAAGCTGTGAAGAGCTCCCTCAGCATCTCCTCCCAGTTGGTCTGACGGCGTAGTGGGTGTACCGGGAGATCATCAGAGTGCCCTATTAATGTGGGAAATCAATCTATGGCCCTGGGCCATACAGAGCAGTGTTACAAAAGTGTTAGAACTTGGTGGCACCTCAGGGAAGGTGGGCTACAACTCACTCATGTAGCTGAGATCTTGGAATTTTGCAGGTTTTGCCCTGTACCTAATGAAAAGGAATCCGTAGCTTCCTCTCATGTAATAAACTGGTCTCCAGGATAAAGGTCTCTGATTGTGGTAGATCCCTCCTCCCTCCACCTCCATACTGACAGAGAATCTGCGATTATTAGCAAGGGCTGTATAATCCATAAAGGCATGTCTGGGGCATAGGGTGCACGCCAAACAACTCTTTGGACCACCTGTTCCAATATGGTCGCTGCTATTCGAATAGTATGGGGCATATCTGGCGAGATTCACCATCCACTCATTAGCACGATAGGTAGGGAGAGCTCGCCATGAGTATCCTTTAGTAGCTTCTTTTCCCAATTACCCTCAGTGTCCAGCAATTGAACCTCATGTTGCAGGTGTGCTGCGTATAGTATAGTTCAATGTTGGAAACCTCTGTCCCCATAAAGGTGGATAATCCGACACGCTTCAGTTTACTACCCCAGACCTTATTCAATTATGTGACATTAAATGTATAGGAATCACATAGAGGGTGCCCTGGAGCACATAGAGGCTTCTTGGCAGCAGTATCATTTTTGTGACAGCTATTCTACCGATGAGGGACAGGAGCAACTCTCTCAAGAAGCGGATCGAGGCTTGAAGCCCTTCCACTACTTTTCCAATATTACGATCAAGGAATGTTGGTGTTGTATGTGCCAGCTTGTTGCCCAAATATCTAACCTTTTCAGTCACCCAGGGAAGACCCACGCATGGGAGTATCTCAAGCAAGATCCCAATTAAATTTCCAAGCAGCAAAACATTTAGATTTATCAGGGTTGACGAGGAGCCCTGAAAGCTCCCCGTATTCCTCTTAACCTGTCAGAGGATTGGCACAGAGTACACCAGATGTCTCAGATATATCAGGGAAGCTTATAGGGAGACCATGTGAGTGGTCTCACCCAGCATTAATCCCCAAGGGCCCAGTGTCCTGCATTGTCTCTCTGCCAGTGGCTCCCTAGCGATCGCAAACAGTAGAAGTAGGAGAGGGCACCCCTGTCTGGTACTCCTATACAGTTGAAAGGTCTCCAAGACTACATCGCCCAAGCATGTCCTAGTATATGGGTCAGAGTACAGTAGTTGCACCCATTGGATAAATATGGGGGCTATGCCTATTTTCCAGAGCATATGCCAGAGGTAACCGCAATTTAAGGAGCCAAACGCCAGCTAAACATCTAAAAGTTCCAGTGCATATGTGTCTTCCCGTAGTTGCTGAGTGTGATATATGTGTGAAAGTCGTCGAATAATGTGGAGGGTATTTCTTTTCGGGACAAATTATTGGTGTGTATAAGTGATGGTAGGCGGGGAAGTAAATGCGCTGCTGACACTTTACTTAGGGGTTTTACGTCAACGTTTAGGAGTGAAATCCATCTGTATGCCGAGGTAGTCGCTGAGTCCCAGCCTGGCTTGGGTACCATCACTCTAAGTGCCACGCACATCATAGCTGGAAGAGTTCCCCTCTGAAGAGCCTCTTCAAATACCCCAAAAAGTTTATCGCCCACCGATTCGTCATATCTGTGATAGAATTCCCCTGGCAGACCGTCGCTGCTCAGGGTTTTTTCTGTTTTAAGGTTACGTATCGCAGCAAGACTTTCATCACAAGGAACGGTTTTATCCAAGTCTTCCCTGGCTGCTAATCAAGATATGAGAGTGGGACGTTGGAGAGGTAATCCTCGAAGCTTGTGGGGGGTTCTGCAAGCCGTCACGTTACTAAGATGGGTGCAAAATACTTAATTGCTTGCCCGCTGTGTATAGGCCAGGTTCCCAGAGTTATTGCAGAGCATCAGTACAGGCATGCTATGGGACTCCTGCCAGACCAGGTGGGCTAGCATTGCCCCCATTTTGTGTCCCTCGATGTCCAGGCGTTGGTGATATGCTATCCAAGTGTATTTTTCTCAAGCCTGCTCCAGTCATCCAACAGTTTTGTGCTGGCTTTTTTGTCAATCAGTCAGCCTGTCAGGGTGTGGGGGGAGTGATGCCTTCAGTACACCCAGTTCTCACTTGTGGCTGGTAATGTCCCTTTCTAACTGTCGGCACACAACATAGATCGCCTTAATACAAATTCCACTCAAATCTATTTTCACTGCCTCTTAGTCTAGAGCTCTACTGCTCATGAAACCCCAGTTCTCAATAAAATAGTGCGTTAAGGACTCACTGACTGTTGACCCAAATGAGGGATCTGTCTGTGCTTCCACAAGCAATCGTTATTACTGGATCTGCCGGTCGTCTGGGTTCTCCTCCAAAGCCTAGCAGGATCGGGAAATGGTTAGACAGATAGCGTGCCAAATAGGAGACCTCCAAGACCTTTTGTGCAATCTCATGGGAGACCAGACAGCAGTCTATATGACTGTGGGTCTCCGCTGCAGGTGTATAGCATGAAAATACCATGTTTGTTAGCAGTCTGTCCCTCCAGATATCGCAGAGGCTCAACTTTTGTATTATGTCTCGTAGGGCCTTGGGCATGTCAAAGTTAGTATGATCTCTAGGTGGCACTTTGTCTAGTGCCTTGTTCAGTGCACAGTTACAGTCCCCTGCTAACACCATGCCCAAAGTCACTACAGTGATGTCGCTGTCATGATACTGGTGCAATTAGCTGGGCTGTCAATATTGGGCAAAAGACGGTTAAAAAGCATATATCCTGCCTGTCTAGGGTTTTGTATCAGATAACATATTGACCCTCCGGGTCGACAACATGTGCCCCCTGGGGGAACGGGACACCCAGAGCCACCCAAATAAGCATTCCACGAGCATATCCTGAATATGATGTAGTGTAGATTTGGCCCCACTATCGCTTTCACAGACAAGGAATACAATCCCCTCACACATGCCTTTCCTGTAGAAATGCAATTGACACCTTCTAGCTTTTAAGGTAAGCATACATACGTCTACATCTCTCAAACTCGGTAATGCCTCTCACATTCCAGGTAGGAGCTTATTCACGGTGGTTGCATCTCCTCTTGCCCATTCTTCTGGAAGAACGATCCACACTCAAACACCACGCAACCACCAAACTGGACCCGGATACACAGAGAAGAGCAGGTTTCAAAATCTTCAAGTTTATAAAAAGCAGAACCCCCTTCGAATACCTACCTCTCAATGGACAGCATGACCAACCCCCTACATCTAAGCAGTAACCATTAAGGATCAAGCTAACACCTCCCCATTTCCCAATTCAACATCAAAACTAGAACAATACGATTCAAAATTACCACTTCCCCCCATGACCTACCCCCCAAAATTGGTGGTGCTCCGCTAGAGGCTATGTCTCGGGGGAAGGTGCGAGGCCAAGGCACTCAAGCTCCTGCACTTTATCCACTGACGTCCATCTTGTGGGCACTCCCTCCGGTTTGGGATAGAACTCAAAGTAGGACAAAGAAACAAAATGAGAAAAGAAAAGAAATGTAAAGAAAAGAAAAAGGGGGAGAAAATACGACCAACATAATCATTCCCCTTAGCATGTGTAAAACTCACAGTTAAACATATGGCTGATCAACCACCAAGTTCTAGGCCAGATGCCACTAGCTGAGCCCTCAAGGTTGCAGGCAGCATAGGCAGCATATCAGGGGGCGGAGGACCTTGCAGCTTACAGTCACATTGTTGCTCATAGTAAATCCAGTTACTCTCAGTCCAAGACTTCACTGGCTGTGACTTGATCAGTCCGGTGTGTCTAAAATGTGTCCCTGGAAGCCAGTCCGATGTCAGCAAACCAAAATGTGCCATCAGGTCAAACCATTATTTTTTCCATCCATTTGCTGTCTTTCATGCTTTTCCAGTGCCCATTCTGTCATCGGACGTGCTGATTAGCTTTGTGTGTTAGGTAGAGACGAGCCCTGCTGCCCGGTTTCCTGTCTAGAGACATGTGTTATAGAGTCCAACCAATCACTAGCTTCACCAGGAGTAAAGAAAAAGAGAACCTTCCACCCATGTTGGACCCAGAGTTTGCTGGGAACATCTGGTTGTATTTCAGGTTAAGGCCTGCATGAGTTTTTTGGCAGAGAGAAAGGTCCTTTGTTGTTCCTGCATCCATTTTGTATAGTCAGGGTGTTAGACCTGTCAGCCCTTTGGGTGGTCCCTCCTCATCATTATTTATTTTGTCCCACTTTTGCCTCAAACCCTGTTTGAATTTTTCCTTTTTGGGAACCACCAGACTTTTTCGTGTTGCTGCAGATTCAGGGAGCCATTTTAGCTACCCCTGAAACTTCTGTCTGAGGGCCTGGAGCACAAAATGGTGGCCACCTGTGACATCACCAGCATCTACTGGAACCTACCAGCACCTTCCAGAACATTCCAGAACCCTGTGACAGTTGGAGGCGGTTTAGAATGTTGGGAAGCTAAGACAGAGAGTTGGCAGTTGGAGCTGGCAGTTGGCACCTGACTGGTGAAGGGTGAGCAGCAGAAACTTGAAGGAGGAAGGAGTGAGGCAGCAGGGGTGGAAACTTGTGCCTGGAGTGGGGTCCATAAACCCACCCTTGATACTAGTCCCTACTGACTGAGCCCAGCCTGGAGCCCTGTGTGGGAAGAAGTCAGAAAAACCATCCTAAGGACCTGGACAGCAGGAGCAGGCCTTAGAAACAGAGAACAGCAAGATCCTGACCTGGAAACTGGTTTCCCTGGAGTCCGACGTCGAGTAGCCTGAGACCTGGAGCCCGAGGTGGAGAAGCGGCGCTGACTGGAAAAGCAGACGTCGTACCCGGAGCCGCCAGAGGTCGAGAGAGGGCGCCGTCAGAGGTCGTGAGGAATACCAGAGGTCGAGGAGGAAGTCTCCCGAGGTCGAGTGAGCGGCGTCATCGGAGGAGTGAAGTCCGCCCTCCGGAGTCGTCGGAGACCGAGGTGAGGGATACCGGAGGTCGGGAGTGAGGATCGCACTCCGGAGTCGCCGGAACCGGAGAGAATCGTGCCGGAGGTCGGGAGTGGAGGTCGCACTCCGGAGTCGCCGGAAACCTAAGGAGAGGAGCACCGGAGGTCGGGAGTGAGGATCGCACTCCGGAGCCGCCGGAAATCGACATCGAGGCAAGGCCGGCCGACGTCATCGAATCCGAGGTCGCCATCGGACCGGAGCCGCCCGAAGTCGACATCGAGTAAAGACTGCCCGACGCCATCGAATCGGAGGTCGAGATCGAACCGAGGCCGCCGACATCGAAACCGGAACCGCCTACCGGCGTCGTCAAGAACTGACATTGTGCCGAGGCCGCCGACATTGAACCGGAACCGCCTCACGGCATCGACACGACTCCAGCGGCGTCGGAGCATCAGAAAAAGGGCAGTAAGTGGAATAGAGGGCGCCTAAGGCTCTGTGGAGACCTGAGAGACTGCTCTAAGGGGCTAGGGAGGTGCTGGAACCAACCTGACTTTGCCAGGGGTGAGCTGGGACTAATCTAGAGAGGTTGTGTGGAGGAAGAGAGCCAGGTCTCTGGTATTTCCCCCCTTTATCTACCTCAGTTTAGGCCTCAGCCTTGTCCAAGCCAGGGAGTAGACACCCTCAAGCCTTCCACATCCCCACAAGCTGTGCCTGGGCCAAATCAGCCCTTAGGAATTCAAAAGTGATCTGATTCTATGAGTGACACTGACAGCTTTTAAGTATTTATTAGGGGCACTGTATTTATTGTATTTAACCTATTTATTGCTTCACTGTATTTATTGGTCCACAGTATTTATTGATGCACAATATTTATTGGTTTACAGTATTTATTGCCTCAGAATATTTAATTGCCTGTATGTATTGCACTTATATTTATGTCTTCATTATTTATGATCACCCCTATTTATTGAATCATTAAGCCAGTATTTATTTGACCTGCACTATTTAAAAAGTTTGTATATTGTGATTGTTATTTATTTTATCCAATCAGCAACTAAGAGAAAAAGAAGATAAAGAAAGATATTTTCACAATTTTTACGATGTAGAGTCGTTTTTGGAACGGATGCACGCATGGTTATTGTATGGGTATGTCGTATGCTTAGCACGGAGCCTGATTCCTGACCACTCGAGCCAAGCTACCACAGTGTGTCCGGAAGACCACCACCACCCTTTCAGAGTGGGAGTGTGGGTTTTCCAACATAAATTGGTGTTCAGCGGTGGGATAGAGCTGTGCCTACGTATACTCAACAATAACTGTGGGTAGTCCATAGGCCTACACCGGGAGTTTTCTCAAAGCGGCCTTCCTAATTGTGGGTTTTTGTTTTTTCCAAATTTACTCTGGTGGTGGGAGGAGGTATTATTAAAGGTACCCCCCTGCATAGTTACTGCACAAAACCTGTCCTCTAACCTGAGTGGGCGAGATGGAGTTTGTACTAGAAAATCTAGAAACGTACACTGTGGCCCAACTCAGGGAGTTTTGCCAGCGGGAGGGGGTGTACTGTCCCCCAGGAGCAAAGAAGGGTGCACTCCAAACCAGCTTAAGGGCTTGGGGGGAGGCACGCCGAGAAAGCAAGGCTGAGGAGGAAGACAGGGATGGAGAGCCTGACACCGAGGGGGCTGAGATGTACCAACCTGAGGTGGGGAACCTGTCAGCGGGGCCTAGAACCATTTCCAGGAAGGGCAGCAGTGCCTCTAGCGGTGGCTTGTCTGAAGTGGAGTTAACAGACCGGAGGGAGAAAAGACAGCTCACATGGGACTTAGCAAGGCTGGAGAAGGAGAAGGAGGAGCAGAGGATGGCCCATGAATTACGACTGAAAGAAATAGATCTTCAGATCTTGAGAATCGGGGCACAACCTGTTCCTAATGGTGGCAGCCAAACCCAAGAGATCACCAGGGAACCTAAACCATACCTGCCAAAGGACATAGTAGCTAGCTATGGTGTGGGCGACGATATCGCCAAGTGGCTAGCGGCCTATGAGGTCTCGTTGAGGGCCCATGGGGTTCCAGAGAAGTACTGGGGAGGGGGATTGTACAAGTACATGCCTCCAGCTGGTAGGGATGCTTTATTGGCCCTCGAAGAGGATGAGCAGACCCACTACCCCACCATGAAACTGGCGCTCATCAGAAAGTTTGGACTAACACCTGAAAAGTACAGACAGAAGTTCAGGGGTAGTCACAAACTGGGCACGCAGAATTGGGTGGACTTCCTGGACTATGCAAAGAAGGCACTGGAAGGTTGGATTCAGGGCAGTGAAGTGAGGAACTACGAGGGGTTGTTTGACCTAGTACTGAAGGAACACCTGCTCGAGAAATGTTTCCCTGAACTGCGGCAACACCTGGTGGATAGCAAGCTGACCAGTCCCCGGAAGCTTGCTGAGGAGGCGGACATCTGGGCTAGTACCCGGGTGTCCACAAGGGGGACTGGAGGGGATACTCAAAAGGCCGGACAGGGCGCCCCCCAGAAGAAAGAGGGAGGGGAAAAGAAAAAGGAGTTCTCCAAAGGCCCCCAAAATAACTTCCAAGGGAAGGGAACAGGATTCACCCCTAGGGCTAACCCACCCAGAAACCCTAATCCTGGCCAGAGTCAGCAGCCAAGGGTTGTCCATTGCTATGAGTGCGGTGGCGTTGGACACTATAAAGGAGATCCGAAGTGCTTGAAACGACCACCCCCTCCCACTGGAGGAAAGACCCCCGGAGTAGCTAGTGTAGTGCTCGGGGAGGAGATGCCCTTAACTAAGGGAAGGGAGTGGGCGGGTGTCACTTTAGTGTCCCTGGGAGAACGGGAGATGGTTCCTAAGATCCAGGTGCCCGCAAATACCGCAAAGTATGGGCAGTGGGTCACCATCAACGGCCAAAGAGGGGAGGCTCTGAGAGACACAGGAGCCAGTATGACTATGGTGCGTAGCCAACTGGTGTCTCCAGAGCAGGTAATTCCCGATGTACTCCACCCAGCCGCGATGGCTGACGGCAGAACAGGCCACTATCCAGTGGCCGAGGTTCCCTTTGAATGGGGGGGGGTTGCAGGTTCACTTCGAGTTGCCGTAAGCCCTGCCGTGCCAGTTGATTGTCTGCTGGGGAATGACATGGAGCACAACGCTTGGAAGGAGGTGGAATACCGGACTCACACGGAGATGCTGGGTACACCTGATTGGGCCTGTGTTAGCACAAGGTCCGCGACTACCCGAAGAGGGAGTTCATTTCGGCTGGAGCCTGGAACAAAGGCCCAGCCAGCTGCCAGTCAAGGGAAGAACCGAGGACAGGAGGAGCCTGCCTCGGCGTCCCCACCCCATAGGACGGATAGGCCACCGGAGGTGGTGGACCAGGAGTCTGCGGTGGGGGACGTTACCAAACTGGAGGACCTACCCATCCCGGCCGAGTGGCACGTGGAGGGAGGCCCGTCCAGGGAGGAATTCTGCCAGGGCCAGAGGGAGTGCCCTACCCTTGAGGGGCTGAGGCGACAGGCCGAAGCCCAGGCAGCAGGGAACGTTGAAGGGAACTACAGTGTTTACTGGGAGGATGGCCTCCTCTACAGTGAACCCAAGGCACCCCTACATGGATCGTCACGAGCCTTGGTAGTCCCTCAATGTTATCGAGCCTTCCTTCTGGAGTTGGCTCACGAGATACCATTGGCAGGACACCTGGGGCAAGACAAGACCTTCGCCCATCTTGTCCCACACTTTTATTGGCCTCAGATGAAAGTGTCGTCCGATACCTACTGCCGGACATGTGTGTCTTGCCAAGCCAGTGGGAAAACAGGGGTGAAGCTGAAAGCTCCCCTGGAACCACTTCCTGTCGTTAGCACCCCCTTTGAAAGGGTGGGCATCGACATTGTGGGTCCGTTAGATCCACCGACTACAGCTGGTCACAGGTTTATCCTGGTTCTGGTGGATCATGCCACACGGTACCCAGAGGCAATACCTCTGAGGACCATAACAGCACCTGTTGTGGCTAGGGCCCTGATGGGAATCTTTACCCGAGTGGGTTTTCCCAAGGAAGTTGTGTCCGACAGGGGGACCAACTTCATGTCAGCGTACATGCGGGCCATGTGGAAGGAGTGTGGAGTGACCTACCGGTTCACAACTCCTTACCACCGCCAGACCAATGGTCTGGTGGAGAGGTTTAACAAAACCTTGAAGGGCATGATCAGAAGTCTGCCTGAAAGCCTGCGGAGGAAATGGGACGTCGTCCTACCCTGTTTACTTTTTTCCTACAGGGAAGTGCCACAGAAGGGAGTGGGCTTCAGCCCCTTCGAGCTTCTGTATGGGCACCCTGTACGTGGACCTCTCAACCTGGTGAGAGACGGATGGGAAAGAACTCCCAGAAAGCTTCCCCAGGATGTGGTGAGCTACATGCTGGCCTTCCGGAGCCAAATGGCTAAGTTGTGGAAGCAAGCTTCTGACAACTTGGAAGCCAGCCAAGCAGCGATGAAGGCGTGGTATGACCACAATGCTCACCCGGTGGAGTTGGAGCCTGGCCAGAAGGTGTGGGTGATCGAACCAGGAGAGCTTAGTGCCCTCCAGGATCGCTGGTCAGGACCCTTTGAGGTGTTGGAGAAGAAGGGTAAGGCTACCTACTTGGTGGACCTGAAGACCCCTCGTCAGCCCCTACGGGTGCTGCACGCCAACCGCCTCAAACCCCACCACGAGAGGCCCAAAGTCATCTTGATGATGGTGACTGACGGAGGAGAGGACGTGGAAAGCGAGCCTCTCCCTGATCTGTTTGCGTCTCAAGAGAAGGATGGGTCGGTGGAGGGAGTGATTCTCTCCCCATCTCTAACTCCTGAACAGCAGGAGGACTGTCGCCAGGTCCTGGGGCAGTACTCCTCGTTGTTCTCCCTTGTCCCGGGTAGGACTCACCTGTGCGTCCATGACGTGGACACAGGAGACAGCCCACCTGTGAAGTCCAAGATCTACCGGATGTCAGACAAGGTGAAGGCCAGCATTCATAGTGAAGTCACTAAGATGCTGGAGCTAGGTTCTGTGTGGACTATCGGGGACTGAATTCAGTGACCAAAACTGATGCTCATCCGATCCCTAGGGCGGATGAATTGATTGACCGGCTGGGAGCTGCCCAATATCTAAGTACCTTTGACCTTACTTCAGGGTACTGGCAGATCTCTTTGACTGATGGAGCAAGGGAAAGGTCAGCCTTCTCCACGCCCAATGGCCACTACCAGTTCTGTGTGATGCCCTTTGGGCTCAAGAACGCACCTGCCACGTTTCAGCGCCTGGTAAACTAGATCCTCACCGGAATGGAGAGTTTCTCTGCTGCTTATCTGGATGACATAGCCGTCTTCAGTAACAGCTGGGAGGATCACTTGCGTCACTTGCAAGCTGTTCTCCAGGCCCTGAGACAAGCTGGATTGACGATCAAGGCCAGCAAGTGCCAGATCGGGCAGGGGTCGGTAGTGTACCTAGGACACTTGGTGGGTAGGGGAGCGGTGCAACCCCTCCAGGCGAAGATCGAGGCCATCATGGCCTGGGAACCCCCCAAGACACAGACTGAGGTCCGAGCATTTTTGGGCCTCACGGGATACTACCGCCGCTTCGTGAAGGGGTACGGTACCATCGTAGCCCCCCTCACGGAGCTCACGTCCAAGAAACAACCTCGACGGGTAGTCTGGACGGAGGCTTGTCAGCAAGCCTTTGAGAGATTGAAGAAAGCCATGTGCGAGGCCCCGGTCTTAAGGGCCCCAGACTTTTCCAAGGAGTTCATTGTCCAGACAGATGCATCAGAACATGGCATTGGGGCAGTGTTATCGCAACTCAACGAAGAGGGTCTGGATCAACCCGTGGTCTTCCTATCCCGGAGACTACTTCCCAGGGAACAGAAGTGGAGTGCAATAGAGCGTGAAGCCTTTGCAGTGGTATGGGCTCTGAAGAAGTTGCGGCCATACCTGTTTGGCTCGCACTTCCTGGTTCAGACCGACCACAGACCCCTTCGTTGGCTGATGCAAATGAAGGGGGAGAATCCCAAGTTGTTGAGGTGGTCTATTGCCCTACAGGGAATGGACTTTCAGGTGGAACATCGGCCTGGAGTGGACCACGCCAATGCAGACGGTCTCTCAAGGTATTTCCGCCTTAGTGATGAGAACTCCCAAGGGGTTGGGTAGCTCTCCCCACTTTCAGCTGGGGGGGACGCGTGTTAGACCTGTCAGCCCTCTGGGTGGTCCCTCCTCATCATTATTTATTTTGTCCCACTTTTGCCTCAAACCCTGTTTGAATTTTTCCTTTTTGGGAACCACCAGACTTTTTCGTGTTGCTGCAGATTCAGGGAGCCATTTTAGCTACCCATGAAACTTCTGTCTGAGGGCCTGGAGCACAAAATGGTGGCCACCTGTGACATCACCAGCATCCACTGGAACCTACCAGCACCTTCCAGAACATTCCAGAACCCTGTGACAGTTGGAGGCGGTTTAGAATGTTGGGAAGCTAAGACAGAGAGTTGGCAGTTGGAGCTGGCAGTTGGCACCTGACTGGTGAAGGGTGAGCAGCAGAAACTTGAAGGAGGAAGGAGTGAGGCAGCAGGGGTGGAAACTTGTGCCTGGAGTGGGGTCCATAAACCCACCCTTGATACTAGTCCCTACTGACTGAGCCCAGCCTGGAGCCCTGTGTGGGAAGAAGTCAGAAAAACCATCCTAAGGACCTGGACAGCAGGAGCAGGCCTTAGAAACAGAGAACAGCAAGATCCTGACCTGGAAACTGGTTTCCCTGGAGTCCGACGTCGAGTAGCCTGAGACCTGGAGCCCGAGGTGGAGAAGCGGCGCTGACTGGAAAAGCAGACGTCGTACCCGGAGCCGCCAGAGGTCGAGAGAGGGCGCCGTCAGAGGTCGTGAGGAATACCAGAGGTCGAGGAGGAAGTCACCCGAGGTCGAGTGAGCGGCGTCATCGGAGGAGTGAAGTCCGCCCTCCGGAGTCGTCGGAGACCGAGGTGAGGGGTACCGGAGGTTGGGAGTGAGGATCGCACTCCGGAGTCGCCGGAACCGGAGAGAATCGTGCCGGAGGTCGGGAGTGGAGGTCGCACTCCGGAGTCGCCGGAAACCTAAGGAGAGGAGCACCGGAGGTCGGGAGTGAGGATCGCACTCCGGAGCCGCCGGAAATCGACATCGAGGCAAGGCCGGCCGACGTCATCGAATCCGAGGTCGCCATCGGACCGGAGCCGCCCGAAGTCGACATCGAGTAAAGACTGCCCGACGCCATCGAATCGGAGGTCGAGATCGAACCGAGGCCGCCGACATCGAAACTGGAACCGCCTACCGGCGTCGTCAAGAACTGACATTGTGCCGAGGCCGCCGACATTGAACCGGAACCGCCTCACGGCATCGACACGACTCCAGCGGCGTCGGAGCATCAGAAAAAGGGCAGTAAGTGGAGTAGAGGGCGCCTAAGGCCCTGTGGAGACCTGAGAGACTGCTCTAAGGGGCTAGGGAGGTGCTGGAACCAACCTGACTTTGCCAGGGGTGAGCTGGGACTAATCTAGAGAGGTTGTGTGGAGGAAGAGAGCCAGGTCTCTGGTATTTCCCCCCTTTATCTACCTCAGTTTAGGCCTCAGCCTTGTCCAAGCCAGGGAGTTGACACCCTCAAGCCTTCCACATCCCCACAAGCTGTGCCTGGGCCAAATCAGCCCTTAGGAATTCAAAAGTGATCTGATTCTATGAGTGACACTGACAGCTTTTAAGTATTTATTAGGGGCACTGTATTTATTGTATTTAACCTATTTATTGCTTCACTGTATTTATTGGTCCACAGTATTTATTGATGCACAATATTTATTGGTTTACAGTATTTATTGCCTCAGAATATTTAATTGCCTGTATGTATTGCACTTATATTTATGTCTTCATTATTTATGATCACCCCTATTTATTGAATCATTAAGCCAGTATTTATTTGACCTGCACTATTTAAAAAGTTTGTATATTGTGATTGTTATTTATTTTATCCAATCAGCAACTAAGAGAAAAAGAAGATAAAGAAAGATATTTTCATAATTTTTACGGTGTAGAGTCGTTTTTGGAACGGATGCACGCATGGTTATTGTATGGGTATGTCGTATGCTTAGCACGGAGCCTGATTCCTGACCACTCGAGCCAAGCTACCACAGTGTGTCCGGAAGACCACCACCACCCTTTCAGAGTGGGAGTGTGGGTTTTCCAACACAGGGAAAATGGAAATAGGGTGGCCCTCGAACATCATCGAGCCCCTTGTCCAGGTGCATTGCAGGTTTGCATCACAGTTGCAAAAATTAAAAAGTTGAGCTATTATTGACTGCGGAGGAGCCTCAGGTTCTGGCGGTGGGTCCAGGGTCCAGGTCCCTGCGTGCCCTCTCGATCGTGAAGAATTTTGAGAGCTTCATAGGAAGGAGGACCTTAGTAATCCATTCTTCCAAGAACAGATCAGTGGATTGTCCCTCTGCCCTCTCTGGAAACCCTACAAATACCAGATTATTCTGGGGGAGCGCCCCTCTAAGTCTTCCATCCAGTCATGCAGACGATACATCAAACTCTGTAAATTCATGACTGTGTTGCGGAGCGAATTAACTTATTGTTGCGGGGACTCCATATGTTGTTCTGCTGTTGTTACATGGTCTGCCACTTTGCGTGAGTCAGTTTGCAGTAGGTTAACATCATTTGTAATAGAGTCAATATTGTAAACCATTTCATCCCGGGAGCTAGGTATCACCACTAAGATGTCCGCCAATGACAGGGTCGAGACCACAATATCAGCGGGCTGCTGAGACAGACCCCTCACTCTCTCATCGTGGTTTGGTCCCTCTGAGGGTATGGGGTGTGTGTAATTATCAATTTTATTTGTTTGGGCAGATTCAGGTGCTTTGTCTTTCACCACTGTTTCAGCAGTCTTTCCACTGGTCCAAGGACCGGTCCGCACACACCTGGCAGAAGCATTACACAGCTGAGATCCGGCCATCGCACAGGGAGCAGAAGCAGATTAAGGCATCCACCTATGTCTCCCATGGGGCCAGCAGGCTGAATCTTTGGCAAACAACCAAGTTCCTTTCACTAGAGGCATTAGATGTAGAGTTGCAATCCGCCCCTTGCAGGAGTTATGATCAAATATGCCATTAGCTTCTGGGCTGGGCGAGTCACCGTTACTCCATTACAATGGAGGGCAAATGCAGAGGGATGGAAAGGAGTGGTCAAGGTCCAACAGATGAAACTCCCACAGGGACCACACTGTGTATCCATGCAGTGCTGTGGCAAAGACATTCATCAACCCCTTACATCATCATGTGACCAAAAGAGGCATCCTTTCATCGTCCCGTGGGCCCTGGTAGTTATATTAGGGATAATAGCCCCCTCAGATTTTCAGGGCATGGGCCATGTCTGCCCCCCTCTCCAGAGGGGCAGTGCCAGTGGACTACTCCAGGCGGAAGTGTGTCCCCTGCCCCAGGCTACCTGTAGTTAATGGTCAGCATGGGCGCAGTTAGTTTTCCATCCAGGTATCTTTCTTCAGGCAGTGCAGGGCCTAATCGTCCTTGCCCAAGGATGTCCAGTGACTGGGTCTGGCTCCTGGGACCAGGGCCAAGTGGACGGTGCACTGAACAGGACAGGTACCCAGCCAACAGCAGGCAATCCCTGTCGTAGAGCCACCGCACCCGAGGAGCTGTTCACTTACTCCCCAGGTGATATGCAGGTCTCGGTCCGGTGCTCCAATGATGGCAGCAGGCCAGACACTCAGCGGCCACCACCTCAGGAGGTCACTTACTTCTTGCCGGCCCCCCCTGCAAGCTCCTGTACAGGGCTATCCTCGTTGGGGCCCACCATGATTGCAGTGGCGGCTGGTGACATTTGAAAGTGGTAGGGCGTAAATACTGCACTGTGGCGAGCAAGCGTAGCGAGCGAGCCGGAACAACCTACACGTCTTCCCCAATGTCTGAGGTCTCACTTTTACCTAACCCTGAATCACAACCTAAAAATGACTGTTTCAAAATTTCTAGTTAAGAGCATGAGAAACAAACTTTAATCAACAGAGCAGTAATATCCTCGTGCAAAAACTACAACTAAGTGTAAAATTATCCATGCAACTAAACATCTTATTGCCCAAATAACCTCTCTGTAAAAACTTCCCAGTAAGCTTCCATCAGTAAATAATGCACAAAATTGTTTAAAATACCATAACATACCATCGCAAATCATAACCATCAAGCATGGCTAATCACCAACTGGCCTGCCAAGGAGTAGAATGTTAACCTTCTCAAACTGATTAAGCGCTTCGTCTGTGGTAGTAAGCACTATAAATACCTATAGCACACAAGGTGTAGGGAATCATATAAACAAACATCTAGGGATTACTGAGCGTAATTAGTACTATTTTTGTTTTTACTGACACATATTCTCTTTGCAGGCATACAATACTGGTGCAAAACTAAGACTCTTGTTTGCAGGTGTTGGTGCAACACCTATACTCTCCTTTGCACTTTTTTTGAGGCACTGTGGAAATATGGATTTTTCTGGTCAGTTATGTCCCCTATCTTGGACCCCAACGGTTCTATGTACATGTTACAAGTACATGTATGTTCCCTCCAGTTCCAGTTATGAAGACGCAAATACATGTGCGTCCACCGTCAACATGCCCTCTGTCAGATCCGCCATGAATAGGCCGGATATTCCATTCCTAAGTACAAAAGGCCACCGGCTTTATATGGTTCACTTATGCCATTTTACAGTCCAGGCAAGTAGGCCCTGATTCTGTCATCAAACTCTTCTTGCCTTCTGCCTCTGAAAGCTCCAGTCTGAGCCTGCATCTGTGACCATGAACTTTGTCTCATTCTCTGCGCGGCTCACAGCCTGACATCAGCCTATTCTCTGCCAAGAACTGTATTTCACCTTCGAATTATCTGCTTCCCCCTCAGCCGATGCATTCCTGCCTAGTAGTTTAAGTAAACATTCTTCCAGTTACCAAGCAAAGGGCCCGGCTTCTCTGTCTTAATACAAGTAATTCATAGCCCTGTTACTATGGAAGATTCCTGCCCTCGCATTTAGTGTAGACACTTAGACGCTTGTACACTCACGCACAGTCAGTATAGAATAGATTCTGTCCGAGAGTCCTTCCTTTGTGGATAACATAGTTCTTTAAACATAGGATGTTAGATATGATTTGGGATTAGGTTGACTTGACCCCCCAGACTTTTTGTCTCCACATGTAGAGCTAAATGTCAAGTCCCCTTCACCCCCTAGTTACACGTCAATCACACGTCATAATGCTGCGCGCGCATCTATGCCAAGTATTATCTTATAGATCCACCTATACATGACATCACAACCAATTATGTTCCTTTTTACTCCTTATTACACCCATTTTCGGTTACGCATGATATTCGTCATTTTCCTTATCAATTGTTACGCCTACTGTATTCGCTTCATTGTAATGTATGTTCTATAAAAGCCATTTCATGTCAATAATGTATGTACTTCACTTCCTGAACCTTCGTGGTGACGGAACTTGGAGCATCCGATTATAATCGAGTATTGGAATAAAGCCCATTCCGAACCTCTAATACCACGGATTCTGCCTCTCATTTTACTGAGCTATTTTATTATGTTTCTGTATCAAATTCAGTCCCGGTAAAGGAAAATTATTTACCACATGATGGCGCCCGAATAGGGACACTTTCTCATCTCACGCGCCGGCGGTGAGTTGCAGGCCCGGTCTCCTGCCACAGCTGGACGGACAATAACGCGTACCAGCAGGATTTCCTGTATCTCCCTCCGGTCAAGCGGGGGCGACTGAGGCTGCGATCGACACCCAGACGAGGCGGTGAGAAGTGCGAAGTATCCCGACCAGAGCCTAGCTGAGAGAGCAAGATCCGAGGTATACAGAGGCCCACCAGTGTCTGAAGTCCCAAGTCGAGTCCAGTGTCCGACGAGTCGAGTCGAGTCCAGTCCGATTCAAGTTCAAGTTACCGAGGCCTTCCGTTTCCGAAGCTACCCGGTGAGTACCATTGCTGGGGAGGCATTTCTGACGTGCACATAGGTTGTGCCGGTCAAGACGGGTTTGGGTACACAAATCCGGTCTGCACTGTCTTAGCAGTGTATCTGTACTGTTTAGCAGTATATCAAGTATTCCGAAGTATCTAGTTATTGTCAAGAATTAAGCTTGGTGATTAGTTATGCAGACAATCATCATTGTTGTTTCAGTTAAAGGTTTAATGTTTAATGTTTAATGTGTTTTAAGTATGTTCTGTATATTGTGGTATGAATGACTGTTCATTATCGTGTTTATTGTATTAAGTCTGTTCAAATTCAAGTATCAGGTCAGTTGGTCAAAATCAAGTATAAGGTCAGTTTTCAATATGCCGCTCTTTTCGAAATTAAGACAGATCACCACCAGAAAAGGGGTACTCGAAGAGGCCGTTCCGATTCCTCCTAGGGACACCCCAGGGTACTTCATGTATCATAAACATGGCTTAGATGCCATATTATTTCTCGATTTATGGGTAGACTATACCAAGGAATTACCAGAAAGTCAGAGGTGGCCCACAGCGGGAACCTGGGATGCGGAATGCATCATAAAAGTAGAAGAAGAGTTATGGAAAAGAAAAGTCAGACAGTCACAGAAAGATGCCATTGAATTATGGCGTAAAGAATCACATAGACGAACAGAAAAAGCACGTAGACAGGAAGAGAAGAGTAAAGAGAATTCCAATAAAGTTCAAGAAAATCTATTAATTGAGGAAGGTATCCGAGTGAAAGCAGAACAAGTAGACAGACAAAGAAATGCCCTTATGAATGGTATGTATCCCCTTCTGGCCGAAGGATTACCTAAGGCTACTCCAGAAATACCGAAAGACTTGCCACCCCCATTGTTCCCAATAAAGGTACATCCTAAGGGGCATCCTAGAACCGCAGAAGACGTTTTTCTTTCCTCATATTTAGATGACGCAGCTCCCGAATATGCTAATTCCGCCCCGCATAGACCGCATACCAGGGAGGTCCAACGCCAAGATCCAGCACCCGTATCCCTACAGCAACAAATCGAGTCACAAGTTCCGGCAAGCACATCTGTTTCTGCATCCGCTCCTACAGCTACTTCTATAGCTGTGTCCACACCTGTAGTTGCTGTGTCACGTTCGACGAATCCTTTCACACCCGACACCCCAGATGGGGCCACGGGAGGTGCTACCAATACCTTTTCTACGCCGCCTAGAATAAATAAACTTACTTTTCAAGAGTCAGCACATTCACGTACACCCAAACTCATAAGTTCCCGTGCGCTGAAGGAACTTCTTGTAGATTGTAGATATGACCCTGTGCCCGGTAAAGAGGACGAAATGACCCTAGCATCATTACGTATCAGACGAGCCGCAGTGTATTTAGGGAAGTTACCAGGAATGACTGCGCATCTAGATAATATATACCATTTTGTCCAAACAGGGCGAGATCCAGAATGTATTCACAGAGCTATGGAATACCAGAAAGTAGAGATACAGGGGGAACTGTTACGTTTCCTCATAAACTGTGTGATCAGAAATCAAGACCGACCGGGGGTAGACCCGGAAGCAATGCAAATTCTTACAAGATGGAGCCAGAATATATCAGAAGGGAGACATGATAAACAAAATTGTATAATAGCCATGTGCCGAAAGATCCGTAAAGAAATAGAACGCCTACACGAAGAGAGATTAGAGGTAGACGAGTTCGAACAAAGCGAGGAAGAAGGGTCAGGACCGCCCACAGGACAGTCAGAAACTATAGCATATGTAGGTAAAAGAAGATCTTATAATAGTACGAGATGTCTTATTGACCCGATACGCCCGATATGTCCAGACAAAAACAGGGGTTTCCCAACACCCATAGTCCATATAAGGTCTAACGAGCATTCGTTCCAAACAGCTGACAAACTACTCCGAGAACGAAGGGGTTATCATTTTCTCGATTCTATGGATGAACAAGATTTAGCCAGGGCAGCTGTCCATTGGGTGGACAGTCCCGGAAAATATCGTGATGATACAGTAGTACGCACATTTTTGAATCTCACCCCAGATGAACAGAGGTTAGCTGGGATTTATATGATTCAACAACTCATTATACTATATCGGAGTCAACATTCAGATCCTGGTCCCTTACCCGACATATTGACTGAATTACTCACGAATAGATGGAGAGGTTCAGGTACTAAATTAATTAAAGAAATTCTAGAATCAAGAAAGCAGTATATTCTTTTTGTATGTTCAGAACATGTCTCATTGCCCGTCAAGGAGAGAACCACGTATCACATGGATAGACCGAATCCCTTACGAGAAGTGCACCCAATAAAGGGCGAGGACAACGAGTTCAAACGCGTATTTGTATATACGCCCATATCGAAAATAGAATTGTTACAAATGAAGAAAGTGGTACCCAGTCATGACAAAGACCCAGCGGGTTTTCACCGAGAAATTAAAGACATGTTACTCATGGGGGAGTATACCTATCCCGACATTATGACAATACTGAAGGTATTGATGCCTGCTGGTATTTATGAGAAACTCAAGGAAAAAGAGTGGGAGGTAGGAGACCAAAAGATAGAATGGTCAGTATTAGAAGCAGAAGAAAAGGCCCGAACTGCAGGAGCAGGACTTGGGGACAAAACTAAGGCATTACCAGGTTTATTAGTACAGGTACTGCCACGTTTATTAACTACGAAAAAGGAAGATTGGGGTACAATTTCAGCCTGTAAACAGAAGCAAGATGAAGACACTAGTGATTACTATGCCCGATTTGAAAAATGTTTTGGTATAAATAGTGGCATAAAAGCAAGTAGCGAATCATACCCACATCTGTTTGTAACAAAATTAGTAGAAAATGCCCTGCCCCCAGTAAAGAATAGAGTATTAAAATTCGAGAGTACCTGGCAAGGTAACACTCCATCACAAATGTTACAAATGTTACAGTACCATCACAATAGAATTAGAGAGGAACAAGAACATGAACACAGACGCATGAAAGACACGAAAATGAAAATGTTAGTTTCCCAGACAGTTCCAGCTGAAGGGCATAAAAAGGGTATGACACATTCTGACTCTGCAGGACCTGTAAAAGGGACATGCAATTATTGTAAAAAGCCAGGTCGTTACGTACACGATTGTCCAGTTTTAAAACATAATATCGCCATAGGTAAAACGCAAGAAAGATCACGGCCACTTAGACAAGATCAGAATGAACAAGGAGCTCTGCAGCATGCCCAGGCCATGCCAGCCGCACAACAGCCAATACAGTTCGTGCCAGCTGCACCAGCGTTGCCTGTTGCTGCCACACAGACAACAACACGACAAATGTATCAGACCGCACAGTATGAATATCCTGAGTACCAGCGTTACGCATGAACTAGCCTAGAGAGGGAAGTTGACTTACCCCTTATCGAGATACCAGTAGACCAAGAAGGACCTTATATACATAGTGAATTGTTAGGCCAAGACAGAAAATTTTTACTCGATACCGGGGCAAGTCGAACAACCATAAAACGTAGTGAAGTTCCAGGGGCACCCCTCTCAGGCTCACAAAATATTTCCCTTGGTTTTTCAGGAAAACCTATTGTTAATGAAGTGTCACAACCTCTGCCACTTACGATAGGACCTCTGACCCGAACTACAG
Organism: Triturus cristatus; assembly: GCF_964204655.1. NCBI lineage: Eukaryota > Metazoa > Chordata > Amphibia > Caudata > Salamandridae > Triturus > Triturus cristatus. The sequence goes on along the minus strand of NC_140585.1, from coordinate 578,486,269 downwards.
ATTTATTACTTACTAAATCATGTCCAGAAAATCTATTAGGAATAAAAACGTTAAAAGCTCTAGGAGCCATAATATGTTGTTCTCCGGAAGGAGTAAGATTGTTTTTACGTGATTTTAAAGGTCACTATGTATCTAGAGACATGGATCCCCGACTGCAGACTTTACCGACACATCTATGGGCACAAGACCCTACTGATGTTGGTTGCATGAATATTACACCATATCGAGTCACATTAAAGGCAGGAGTGGTGCTACCACGAATGCGACAATACAAGTTACCGCCAGATGCTGTAGTGGCTTTACTACAAATCATTGACGAGCTCATTACCCAAGGAGTAGTTGTAGAAACAGACTCCAATGTATGTAATTCCCCGATAATTCCGATTCTTAAACGAACAGATCCTAAGGCCCCGCCAGTATATCGACTGGTTATTGATCTGCGCGAGTTAAACAAATGCATTGTGCCACAATTCCCTGTGGTCCCAGATATCTCGTCATTACTGACAGCCATTGATTCCGAAGCAACATTCTTTACTGTAATTGATCTCAAGAATGCCTTTTTCAGCGTCCCAATAGATCCGGAAAGCCAATATTTATTCGGATTTAGTTTAAATGGACGTAGCTTTAAATTCTCACGCGCACCTCAAGGATTTACAGAAAGCCCCAGCATCTATAGCCAAGCACTGAAACGAGAACTTGACAGTATACACATGCCAGTTAACACTGCTCTGCTCCAATACGTCGATGATTTGCTGATCACCGCCCGAAGCGAACCTGAATGTGAAAAAGCATCACTGACAGTTTTACAATTTCTAGCCGAAAAGGGGCACAAGGTGTCCCCTTCTAAGCTGCAATTCTGTGTCCAGCGAGTTATTTATCTTGGACACTCGCTGTCCAAGGAGGGAAGGCAGCTTACACCAGACCGCATTCAGTTAATAGCTAACATGCCAATACCCAAGACACAAAAGGAGGTGCGGGCTTTCATAGGCCTCACTTCATACTGTAGACAGTGGATCCCGCAATATGCATTTCTAGCAAAACCACTCATTCAGTTGACAACACAGGAGGCAGCCACATCGACTGTTCTCCCTTGGACCCAGGAACATACACAAGCTTTTGAAAGCTTAAAGAAAGCTTTATGTCAAGCACCCGTTTTAGCAACGCCATGTTACAGAAAACAGTTTACACTCTTTGTTACAGAACGCGAAGGTACTGCTTTGTCAGTACTCACACAGGAACAAGCAGGATCACACAAACCATGTGCTTATTTTTCTAGTACATTAGATCCCGTAGCCCAGGCTTTGCCTGCATGCCTAAAATCAGTAGCAGCGACAGCTTTAGCAATTAGACAAAGCGATGCCATAGTGTTAGGACATCCATTGACAGTTCAAGTACCACATGCAGTAGAGGTTCTTGTAAATAGAACGCAAACACAACACTTGACTATAGCACGACTCACAGGATATGAACTTACATTGTTTCAGCCACATATAGAAATCAGACGCTGTAACACATTGAATCCTGCCACACTTTTGCCAGTAACCGGAACAGATCCACTAGCCCATGACTGTATTGAAGTTATTACTATAACGACGAAACCTAGACAAGACTTGACAGATGTTCCATTGTCAGATCCAGACCTGACATTGTATGTAGATGGTTCATGTATGAGAACAAGTACAGGAGAGTTGGTGGCTGCTTACTCAGTCACAACAGATACTGAAGTCATTGAAACAAATCGTATAAATACTTTGTCAGCTCAAGCCGCAGAACTTATTGCTCTGACACAAGCCTGTATTCAAGCCACAAGTAAAAGGGTCAACATATACACTGATTCACGATATGCATTCGGAGTTGTACATGACTTCGGCGTGCTGTGGCGAGAGAGAGGTTATTTAACTTCCCACGGTGCCCACATTCAGCACGGACCCCTCATTCATGCCTTATTAGATGCAATACATCTACCTACTGCAATATCAATTATGAAATGTAAGGCTCATACGAAGGTTACTGATATCATTTCTCAAGGCAATGATTTAGCGGACAGAACAGTTAAACAGACTGCTCAAACACAAACATCCGACATGACAAAGACAATAGTCCCGATGCCGACACATTGTATGACAGTTAAAGATCCTACTCTTGACGTAATTGACATACAGACACATGCTACACCAGACGAAATAAAGAAATGGACTGAATTAGGAGGGATCCAAACGGACCAAGGATGGATGACGAAGGAAAAGTCTGTATGGTTCCTTCCTGATTCAATGGTCCAAGTCATTATTAACACTATCCATAGTCCAGCGCATCTAGGAGAGAAAGCTATGCTAGACAGCATTCAACACATTTGGTTCAATAAACATTTACGAGCAGCAGCCAAACAAAAAGTCCGTACCTGTATGATCTGTTGCCAGTTCAACCCAGGAAAAAGCGTTCCCGTAGAACAGGGTGGATTTCATCCTCCTGATCACCCTTTTGAAGTCCTCCAGATGGATTATATCCAGATGGAACGATGTCGAGGATTCAAATATGTTCTCGTAGTTGTCTGCGCTCTGTCCCGTTGGACGGAGGCATACCCGGTTTCAGATTACACTGCCCCGACTACTGCCAAACAGTTAGTTCGAGAATTCTTCCCACGCTACAGTTTACCACGTGTTGTCTACTCAGATAACGGCCAGCCGTTCTCATCCGAATTAATGAAACATGTTTCACTTCTGCTAGGATATCAGTGGAAATTCCACTGTGTCCGACACCCCGAAGCAGCAGGTCTCGTAGAAAGACATAATCAGATACTGAAAATCAGACTGTCCAAAATATGCAGAGAGAAAGGTGTCGACTGGATAGTAGCATTACCAGTTGCACTCTTTTACATGAGAATGGTAGCACACTCTCGAACAGGGCTATCCCCGTATGAGGTGATCTTCGGCAGACCACCAAATATGTGGGGGACGCCTGTACCACGCAAAATAACTGATATTGACTGTAATATGCTGACAGATTACTTGGCTTCCTTGATGTCTGCACTACAATCTTGTCGTTCACAGGTTGCTGCAGCATTTCCCGACAACGCTGAGGTGAAACCCCATGACGTAGTTCCGGGTGATATTGTATTTGTGAGAAACTTCGACCGAAAGACTCAGCTGGAGCCCAGGTGGAAGACACCCAAGTTGGTTCTGCTGACCACAAGAACAGCCGTGAAGATCGAGGGCCGCAAGGGCTGGATTCATTCAAGTCATATCAAGAAATTCCATGGACAATCCTCGGATATAGACATTGTGCCCTGCACTCCCTCACAGACTGATTCAAAACTTCCTTTGGTTGAAAGGACTGAAACCGAACTTTACAAACTAAAGCTTAGGCCCAACAAGTCGAGCAATTTGATTGTTTAAGTCCTCTCCAAGGTGAAGCGGTTGAATTGTCTCTGACATGTATCCCTTGGACCTGAGTAGAGAAAATACCCGGAAAATGTTGAAACGACAGGCGTATTGTAAATCACTGCGTAGCCACTGCATAGTGACATTATTAATTTTGTTTTTATTGAGTCTTTTAATAATTATTACAAGTATGTTGTTGCACATATATTACCCTATTTCTAGACATGTTTATAATGTTGCTGCTGAACATTCTTTTAGTGACTTACCCCCGCATGAATTGTCCTATAGACTTGCGCTGCGCAATAACACTTTCATTAGTATGTTACATCATTCCCATCAGACTAGTAATGCAACTAATTGTTGGGTGTGTGGCCGACTCCCTCCCTATCAGAATTATGAAGGAGTCCTGCCTTTCTTTCCACATCCATTTACACGTAATGGCTCCTGTGGAGCATGGTTTAGTTTAATCAATTCCATAGACTCAGACACAGCAGTTTACCAAGATCATTGGGTATGGGGAAACCTGAACCTAGTTTTACTCAAGGTCTGCTACCCTGACAAGGAGGGTCGCCCCAAAGGAACAGGAACTGATCTAGAAAATGAAGTATATGGATTAGGTAATTTTACACCTAATCTCATGATTCTAAATGTCGTATCCGAAGTTGAACTAGTCTTACCCACCATGTCAGTATTCCCAGCAAAAGGTGAATTGTGTGTAAGAAAGGTTGGTTCCATACATATGGGCCATAGTAAATGCACCACTACAGTAGAATTCAGTGATCAAGGCAAATCCTCGTTCAGAGCTTATCGCCACTCCTACTTTATATGTGGTCAGACTGCATATATGCGTCTACCTCTAGATTGGGATGGTACCTGCTATATTGCATTCCTTTTGCCACCTGTTTTCCTAGCTCCTCCTGATTATTACAGAAATATTCATTTAGTACACAATAGAGAGCGGAGAGATCTCCCGATTGTCGATTACACTGAAACAGCATGGGACAAGTATGTAGATTTCAATAAAGGCATCTTTCCCTATATAGGTACTGTTACTAATAGTAAACTTATACGTAGATTAACTAGAACCCTTGAAGCAGTAGTGAATGAAACTATTTCCGCCTTAGGCAATTTAACAGAAGAGCAGTCTGCTATGCGGATTGTTGTGCTTCAAAATCGTCTTGTCCTTGACGTCATCCTGGCTGATAGGGGCGGAGCTTGTAGGGTCATCGGATCAAGCTGCTGCGTATTCATACCAGAGAATTCGCCATCTGTATATAAAGCTATAACTCGCCTTCACAAGATTGTAAGCCAGATACACCAGAACCCAGGCACTTGGACTTGGTCCAATTGGTTTTGGAGTGTGATATCAGCCTGGGGATGGAGAGTTCTATCCTTCCTAGGTATTGGCCTTCTCATACTATTCAGTTGCTGTCTATGTCTGCAATGTGGACCAGCGATTTGTGGTCTGTGTGCCACATCGTGTATTCCACCACCAAGATTTCATTCAAGACCCCGGAAGAAGAAAGAAGAACAAATGATGCTATATGAACAAATCGATGGATTAATGAAGATTGATGTCTCTTGATGGGCAAGTAGGGGACAAGGAGGGAATGTGGAAATATGGATTTTTCTGGTCAGTTATGTCCCCTATCTTGGACCCCAACGGTTCTATGTACATGTTACAAGTACATGTATGTTCCCTCCAGTTCCAGTTATGAAGACGCAAATACATGTGCGTCCACCGTCAACATGCCCTCTGTCAGATCCGCCATGAATAGGCCGGATATTCCATTCCTAAGTACAAAAGGCCACCGGCTTTATATGGTTCACTTATGCCATTTTACAGTCCAGGCAAGTAGGCCCTGATTCTGTCATCAAACTCTTCTTGCCTTCTGCCTCTGAAAGCTCCAGTCTGAGCCTGCATCTGTGACCATGAACTTTGTCTCATTCTCTGCGCGGCTCACAGCCTGACATCAGCCTATTCTCTGCCAAGAACTGTATTTCACCTTCGAATTATCTGCTTCCCCCTCAGCCGATGCATTCCTGCCTAGTAGTTTAAGTAAACATTCTTCCAGTTACCAAGCAAAGGGCCCGGCTTCTCTGTCTTAATACAAGTAATTCATAGCCCTGTTACTATGGAAGATTCCTGCCCTCGCATTTAGTGTAGACACTTAGACGCTTGTACACTCACGCACAGTCAGTATAGAATAGATTCTGTCCGAGAGTCCTTCCTTTGTGGATAACATAGTTCTTTAAACATAGGATGTTAGATATGATTTGGGATTAGGTTGACTTGACCCCCCAGACTTTTTGTCTCCACATGTAGAGCTAAATGTCAAGTCCCCTTCACCCCCTAGTTACACGTCAATCACACGTCATAATGCTGCGCGCGCATCTATGCCAAGTATTATCTTATAGATCCACCTATACATGACATCACAACCAATTATGTTCCTTTTTACTCCTTATTACACCCATTTTCGGTTACGCATGTTATTCGTCATTTTCCTTATCAATTGTTACGCCTACTGTATTCGCTTCATTGTAATGTATGTTCTATAAAAGCCATTTCATGTCAATAATGTATGTACTTCACTTCCTGAACCTTCGTGGTGACGGAACTTGGAGCATCCGATTATAATCGAGTATTGGAATAAAGCCCATTCCGAACCTCTAATACCACGGATTCTGCCTCTCATTTTACTGAGCTATTTTATTATGTTTCTGTATCAAATTCAGTCCCGGTAAAGGAAAATTATTTACCACAGCACAGGCATGCTCCTCTTGAGCATGTCATGTCACACACATGCTCTCATTAGCACTTGTTGCTGCCACACTCATGCCCCCATTTTTATTTATTGGTGCAACGCTCCTGCCCTCATTTTCACACGGCGGTGACAGACTCGTGCTTCATTCACACTTGTCGATATTCACATTTCAATTTCATGTGCACTTGTTTGATTCACACTAATTCTCGCATGTCCACACTTACTCTTTACACAATGTATTAAGAGACAAATTAATAAAGCAATAATAAAAGCTCTGGACACAGCAGCGCTGATTGGAAAGACCTGTATTGCCAATTCACTTTTGAAAACCATAGTTTCTAAGACTCTCTATCAGTAGTTCTAGTCCACGAAGAACCAATAATAATTTTATGGACTTCAGGGAAAGTGAAACTCGGTTGAGGGGAATACAAAGAGTCACGGTGCTCAGACCAATCACAACGCTCCATTGCAGCGTTGTGATTGGCTTAGGGGTCAGAGCCTGGCTGCCTGCTTCCTGTTCCTGAAGAGGGGGCAGGAGAGTAGGAGCAGAGACGCGGGTTCCAGCAGCAGCAAGGTAAGTGATTTTTTTTATTGTTCTCCCTCCCGCAATTGCGACCCCCCCACATGATGCCCCAAGGCAACCCACCCGTGTGCGGCCCCCAACCCACAAGCCATGCTGGCCGCAACTGCTCTACACATTTTTATAAACAATGTTATGGGTTCCTGCCACTGCACATTGTAATGCATATATAATCCAAGTGAATATGTTCAGTCATGGTGCACAAGCAGTGCTTTGATATAGCATACATATAACGTTATGTAATATTTCACTACTTTCCATTGCAAGGGGAACATGGTCAGGTTGAGGAAATATGAATTTTTATGATCGATTGTGTCCCCTATCTTAGACCCCAACGGCTCCATGTACATGGTACAAGTACATGTATGTTCCCTCCACTTCAAGCTATGAAGACGCAAATACAATTGTGTCTAACGTCCACATGTCCTCTTTCAGATCCGCCATGAATGGGTCGAATATTCCGTTCCTAAGTATGCCTTGCCACCGTCTTTATATGGTATACTTTTCACGTTTCCAGCTCTGGCAAGGTAGGCCCTGAATTCTGCCATCGAGCTTTCCCTGCCTTCTGCCTCTGAATGCTCCATCCTGGACCTGTATCTGTATCCATGACCTTTGTCTTACTTCCTGCGCGGCTAACGGTGCCTGGCCCGGCCTGTTGCCTGCCAAAGACTGTATTCAGCCTTCAAGTTATCTGCTCCGCTCCTCGAGAAATGCATTCCTGTCTAGTAGTTTAGGTAAACATCCTTCCAGCTACAGAGCAAAGGGCCCGGCCTTACTGTCTCCGTGCAAGTAATTCATGGCTTCTGTTGCCATGGCAGGCCCATGCCCCTCGCATCTCATGTAGACACGTAGACGCTTAATACACGCACTAGTAGTTAGTATAGGATAGCCTCTGCCTGAGAGACCTTTCCTTCCAGATAATACAGTTCCTTAAACACAAGATATTAGATACGATTTGGGATTAGGTTGTTCTGACATCCCAGACTTCTGTCTCCTCATGTAGGGCTAAATGTCAAGTCCCCTTCACCCTCCAGTTACACGTCAATCACACGTCATGCTACTGTGCGCGCATCTCTGCCAAGTATTTCTGCTGACTTTGCAGGATTCTCTTATGAATCCACCCACTTGTGTCATCATCATAATGACGTTTCTAGTACATGCCCTCATGCACGCCTATTGTAACGCCTTTTCATTACGTATGTGTATTCTTATCTCTCTTCTCAACTGTCACGCCTTCTGCATATGTCTTTACTGTAATGCATTTACTATATATATGACAACCTGTCAATAAAGTATTGCTCTATCCCTTCCCGAACCTTAGTGGTGACGGAATACGATTGCCTGGTTCGAACCAATTCCTTTGTAAGGAATAAACCCATTTTAAAACCTCAAATACCACGGATTCTGCCTCTTATTTTTACTGAGTTATTCTTATTGAATTTTACCGCATAAATTAAGTCTAGGTAATTAAAATTTACCACATAATTGGCGCCCGAACAGGGACACCTCTCACACCCCACGCGCCGGAGGTGCGTTGCAGACCCGGTCTCCTGCCACAGCTGGACGGACAACTACGCGTACCCGCAGGATTTCCTGTATCTCCCTCAGGCCAACGGGGGTGACTGAGGCTGCGATCAACACCCAGACGAGGCGGTGAGGAGTGCGGAGAATCCCGACCAGAGCCTAGCTGAGAGAGCAAGATCCGAGGTATACAGAGGCCCACCAGATTCCGAAGCTCCGAAGTATCTAAGTCACGAGTCGAGTCCAGTCCAGTTTGGTCTAGTCCAGTCCAGACTTCCGAGGCCTTCTGTTCCGTTCCGTGCTTCCCGGTGAGTACCGTTGCTGGGGACGCATCTAGACGTGCACATTGGTTTGTGCCGGTCAAGACGGGTTTGGGTACACAGACCTGGTCTGCACTGTTTCAGCAGTGTATCTGTGCTGTTTAGCAGTACATCTAGTATTATGCAATTAACTAGTTTTATTTTAATTATCATTGTTCGTCTTAAAATGTTTTAATATGTTTTAAATGTCGTGGTATGAGTGATTGTTCGATCTTCATTATTGTGTTTATTGTATTAATTTTGTTCAAGTCCAAATAAGAATCAAGAAGCAAGTTTAAGATGCCGTTATTCTCGAAATTAAGACAGATAAAAACTAGAAAAGGGATACTCGAGGAAGCCGTTCCCATTCCACCTAGGGACACTCCAGGGTACTTTATGTACCATAAGCATGGCCTAGATGCCGTATTATATCTCGAATTATGGGTAGACTACACCAAGGATTTAGCAGAGAATCAGAGATGGCCCACTACTGGGACATGGGATGCAGATTGCATCATGAGAGTAGAAGAAGCATTATGGAAAAAGAAAGCCAGACAGTCACAGAAAGATGCCATTGAATTATGGCGTAAAGAATCGCATAGACGCACAGAGAAAGTGCTCAGAAAAGAAGAGAAAAGTAGGGAGGATTCAGAAAAAGCCCGAGAAAATATATTAATTGAGGAAGGTATCCGAGTAAAAGCAGAACAAGTAGACAGACAACGAAACACTCTTATGAATGGTATGTATCCTCTTCTGGCCGAGGGTTTACCTAAGGCCACCCTGGAAGTACCGAAAGATCTGCCACCTCCATTGCTTCCGACTAAAGTGCACCCCAAGACTGCAAAGGACATTTTCCTTTCTTCCTATTTAGATGATGTAGCCCCCGAATATGTTAATGCTCCGCCGCCACGCACACCACCTGCTAATGGTGCTCGACCCCGAGAAAATCTGTCCCCACTTCCGCAGCAACATACTCCTCCGTCCGTTCAAAACCTTCCGCCCGTTCCTTCACTTCTCCCTGCATCTATTCTTCCTACCTTACACCCAACGAATCCTTTTGGACCTAGCACCTCAGGAGGTGCGACAGGAAGTTTTCATACGCCGCCATCAGTGCGTCGATTGACTTATAGGGATCTAGCACACCAACATACACCTCAAACAGCGAACTATGACATACTTAAAGAGCCTCTTACAGATTGTAGATATGATCCAGTACCAGGTAAAGACGACAGAATGATGCTATCATCAGTACGTCTACGACGAGTTGCGAACTATTTAATGATATTACCAGGAATGATTGAACATCTAGACAAAATATATCACTTTGTCCAAACAGGGCAAGGTCCTGAAAGTATTGGCGAGGCCATGGCCTACCAGAAAGTGGACACGCAGAAACTGTTGTCACGCTTCTTTATAAACTGCCTGATAAGACACAGAGATAGGCCAGGCGTAGACGCGGAAGAAATGAGAGCCCTTAACAAATGGGGCCAGAATATAGCAGACGGAAAACATGATAAACAGAATAGTATAGAAAGTATGTACAGAAGGATCAGGAAAAAAGTAGAACAAATATGTGAAAAAGAACAGCCTGAAAGAGAAACAGATGCAGATAAAACCGAGTCCTCAGGGGATGAGGAACAACTAGAAATGACAACAGGACAATTACAATTACCAGCTAGAGAAAGGATGGCTTATGTAGGAAAAGGAAGATCCTTCAATAATTCAATACGTCCGATACGCCCAGAAAGTAAGAGAATTTTTCAAGCAGCTATGTCAAACCCAAGGACCCCTGAACATTTGTTTCAGGCTACTGATAAGATACTTCAAGAACGAATGGGGTACCATGTACTCGATTCTATGGATGAACAAGAATTAGCCAGGTCAGCAGTACAATGGGCTGACAGTTCTGATAAATATAGTGATGACGCGCTAGTACATACGTTTTTGAATCTCTCACCAGACGAACAGCGTTTAGCTGGTATATACATGATACAACATCTCCTTATATTATATAAAGGCCAACACTCCGATCCTGGTCCCCTACCTGATATACTGATAGAACTACTCATGAATAAATGGAGAGGTCTAGGTACCGATCTAATTAAAGTAATTCTAGAATATCGACACAGATATACTGCCTTTTTGTGTCCAGAACATGATCCAGCTCCCTCCATGGAAAGAAAAACGTATTACATAGACAGACAGAATCCCTTACGCGAAGTACACCCAGTTAGAAATGATGATAATACTTTTAGACGCGTGTTTGTGTACACGCCTATAACTAAAATAGAACTATTGGAAATGAAAAAATTAGTGCCCGGCCATGACAGAGATCCAGCAGGTTTTCACCGTGAAATAAAAGACATGTTACTCATGGGTGATTATACCTATCCTGACATTATGAAAATATTGAAAGTATTATTGCCTGCCGGTATTTACGAGAAACTCAAAGAGAAAGAGTGGGAGGTGGGAGAACAAAAGATTGATTGGACAGCATTAGAAAACGAAGAAAATGCCCGAACTGCAGGCGTAGGGCTTGGAGACAAAACTAAAGCATTACCAGGATTATTAGTACAAGTATTGCCACGTTTATTAACTACGAAAAAGGAAGACTGGGGAGCAATCTCAGCTTGCAAACAGAAACCCGATGAAGACACTAGTGATTTTTATTCCCGATTTGAAACATGTTTTGGTATTAACAGCGGCCTGAAAGCAAGTAGCGATTCATATCCACATCTTTTTGTAACGAAACTAGTCGAAAATTCCTTGCCTCAGGTTAAGAACAGAGTATTGAAAGTAGAGAGCTCTTGGCAAGCTAATACCCCGTCACAAATGTTACAAATGTTACAGTATCACCAGAATAGAATTAGAGAAGAACAAGAACACGAACAAAGACGTATGAAAGACACGAAAATGAAAATGCTCGTCGCCCAGTCAGTTCCGGCTGACAGTCATAAAAAGGGTGCGACACAGTCCAGTAATTCAGCGGTTCCCGTTAAAGGGACATGCAACTATTGTAAACAGCCAGGTCATTATATAAACGATTGTGCAGTTCTGAAACATAATATCTCTACGGGTAAAACCAAGGAGAGACCACGTCCGCCTAGACAGGATCAGATCCAACAACAAGTACCTCAGAATGTACAGCCTATGCAAGCTGCACAGCAGATCGTAGCGGTACCACAGTCACAGCCTATTGCCGCAACACAAAACACGACACAACAGATGTACCAGTATGCACAAAATGACTATCCAGATTATCAGCGATACACATGAAATAGCCTAGAGAGGGAAGTTGGCTTACCCCTTATTGAGGTTCCCGTAGATCAAAAGGGTCCTTATGTACATAGTCAAGTATTAGGGAAAGACAGAAAGTTTTTAATTGATACAGGGGCAAGCAGAACAACTATAAGTCACGACGAGGTTCCAGGGGCACCCCTCTCAGGCTCACAAAATGTTTCCCTTGGATTTTCAGGACAACCTATTGTTAATGAAGTATCGCAACCTCTTCCTCTTGCAGTTGGTCCATTGACACGGACTACAGATCTATTGCTTACAAAATCATGCCCAGAAAACTTGTTAGGTATAAAGACACTGAAAGCTCTAGGAACTGTAATATGTTGTTCCCCGGAGGGGGTACGACTATTTTTGCGTGACTTCAAAGGTCACTATGTATTTAGAGACATGGATCACAGGTTACAGAATGTCCCTGCACATTTATGGGCACAAGGCCCTACTGATGTAGGTTGTATGCACATTACGCCATATCGAGTCACACTCAAAGCAGGAGTGGAATTACCACGAATTCGACAATACAAGTTACCTCCAGATGCTGTAGTGGCTTTGCTGCAAATCATTGACGAGCTCATTGCACAAGGAGTGGTTGTGGAAACCGACTCCAATGTGTGTAATTCTCCTATAATTCCGGTTCTTAAACGAACTGATCCAAAAGCACCCCCAGTTTATCGATTGATTATTGATCTGCGCGAATTGAATAAATGCATTGTACCACAATATCCCGTGGTTCCAGATATCTCTTCATTATTGACAGCTATTGATTCAGAAGCAACGTTCTTTACTGTAATTGACCTCAAGAACGCCTTCTTTAGCGTCCCAATCGATCCGGAAAGCCAATATTTGTTTGGATTTAGTTTAAATGGACGAAGCTTTAAATTTGCACGCGCACCTCAAGGATTCACAGAAAGCCCCAGCATCTATAGCCAAGCACTGAAAAGGCAACTTGACAGTATCCACATGCCTGTTAACACTGCACTGCTTCAGTATGTCGATGATCTGCTGATCACCGCCCGAAGTGAACCCGAATGTGAAAAAGCATCACTGACGGTTTTACATTTTCTGGCCGACAAGGGGCACAAGGTGTCCCCTTCGAAGCTGCAATTCTGTGTTCAGCAAGTTGTGTACCTTGGGCACTTGCTGTCCAAGGGGGGAAGACAGCTCACACCTGATCGCATCCAGTTAATTGTAAACATGCCACCACCCAAGACACAAAAGGAGGTGCGGGCCTTCATAGGTCTCACTTCGTACTGTAGACAATGGATTCCCCAATATGCATTTTTAGTAAAGCCACTCATTCAGTTGACAACCCAGGAGGCAGCGACTTCGACTGTCCTCCCTTGGACTCAGGCACATACACAAGCTTTTGAAGACTTAAAGAAAGCCTTATGTCAAGCACCTGTTTTAGCGACACCATGTTACAGTAAGCCGTTTACACTCTTCGTTACAGAACGTGAAGGTACTGCCTTGTCAGTACTCACTCAGGAACAAGCAGGTTCACACAAGCCGTGTGCTTACTTTTCTAGCACATTAGATCCAGTAGCTCAGGCTCTGCCTACATGCCTGAAATCAGTCGCAGCGACAGCTTTAGCGATCAGACAAAGCGATTCCATAGTATTAGGACATCAATTGACAGTGCAAGTTCCACACTCCGTGGAAGTTCTTTTAAACCGAACTCAGACTCAGCACTTGACTATAGCACGACTGACAGGTTACGAATTAACATTGTTTCAGCCACACATAGAAATCAGACGCTGTAGTACATTAAATCCTGCCACACTTTTGCCATTAAGTGGAACAGACCCATTGGCACATGATTGCATTGAAGTCATTACTATTACGACGAAACCCAGACAAGACTTGACAGATGTCCCATTACCAGATCCAGACCTGACACTTTATGTGGATGGTTCATGCATGAGAACAAGTACAGGAGAATTAGTGGCCGCTTACGCAGTCACGACAGACACTGAAGTTATTGAAACAAATTGTATTGACACATTGTCAGCTCAAGCAGCAGAGCTCATCGCTCTGACACAAGCCTGTATTCAGGCCAAAAATAAAAGAGTTAAAATATATACAGATTCACGTTATGCATTCGGAGTTGTACACGACTTCGGAGTCCTTTGGCGAGAGAGAGGTTATTTGACTTCTCACGGTGCCAACATTCAACACGGTCCCCTCATTCAAGCTCTGTTAGATGCCATACATCTGCCTACTTCGATATCTATCATGAAGTGCAAGGCCCATACAAAAGTCACCGATATCATTTCCCAGGGTAACGACCTAGCAGACCGAACAGCTAAGCAAACAGCACAGAATAGGACTCATGCAACTGACTTGACAAAGACAATAGCTCCGACACCGACACACTGCATGACAGTTAGGGATCCCGCCCTTGATGTAATTGACATACAGACACATGCTACGCCAGAGGAAATCAAGAAATGGACTGAACTAGGAGGGATCCAAACAGATCAGGGATGGATGACGAAGGGAAAATCTACATGGTTTCTCCCCGACTCAATGGTTCAAGTTATCATTAACACAATACATAGTCCAGCGCATTTAGGAGAGAAAGCTATGTTAGACAGTATTCAAAACATTTGGTTTAATAAACACTTACGAGCTGCAGCCAAACAGAAAGTCCGTACTTGCATGATTTGTTGTCAGTTCAACCCAGGTAAAGGCGTACCTGTAGAGCAAGGTGGATTTCAACCTCCTGATCACCCTTTTGAAGTCCTCCAGATGGATTATATCCAGATGGAACGTTGTCGAGGATTCAAATATGTCCTCGTAGTTGTATGCGCTCTTTCCCGTTGGACAGAAGCATATCCAGTCTCAGATTACACTGCCCCGACCACTGCCAAGCAGCTGGTTCGTGAATTCTTCCCACGGTATGGTTTGCCCCGTATCGTGTACTCAGATAATGGCCAACCGTTCTCATCCGAGCTAATGAAACACATTTCACTCCTGTTAGGCTATCAATGGAAATTTCACTGTGTCCGGCATCCCGAGGCAGCAGGTCTCGTGGAACGTCATAACCAGACTCTGAAAATTCGACTTTCTAAAATCTGTAGAGAGAAAGGCGTCGACTGGATAGTAGCCTTACCAGTTGCACTCTTTTACATGAGAATGGTAGCACATTCTCGCACAGGGCTATCCCCGTACGAGGTGGTCTTCGGTAGGCCACCAAATATGTGGGGGACGCCTATACCTCGTAAAATAACTGATGTTGATTGTAATATGCTGACAGATTACCTTGCTTCCTTGATGTCTGCACTACAATCTTGTCGTTCACAGGTAGCTGCAGCCTTTCCCGACAACACCGAGGTGAAGCCCCATGAAGTGGTTCCCGGAGATTTTGTTTTCATAAGAAACTTCGACAGGAGGAGCCCGCTGGAGCCTCGCTGGCAAACGCCGAAATTAGTACTTCTGACCACGAGGACAGCAGTGAAGGTCGAGGGTCGCAAGGGTTGGCTACACTCGAGCCATATCAAGAAATTTCATGGACTACCTTCTGATTTGAACTCTCAGCCCTGCCCCCCTCCACAGACTGATTCAAAACTCCCCCTGGTCGAGAACACTGCTGCCCAAAACTACAAACTGAAACTAAGGTCTAGCAAGTCAGACAATTTGATTGTTTAATTCCTCTCCTAGGTGAATCCGTTGAATTAGTCTCTGACATGTATCCTCTAGACCGAAATCGAGAGAGAGATAGACAGAAACAGCTCAAGAAACATGCATATTGTAAATCACTTCATAGTCACTGTATAGTGACATTGTTGATTATGTTTTTTCTAAATCTTCTGATTATTGCTGCAAGTATACTGTTGCACATATACTATCCTATTTTCAAGCGTGCTCATTCTGCTTACAATGTTACTGCCGAACATTCTTTTAGCGAATTACCTTCACATGAGTTGCCCTATAGACTTGCGCTGCGCAACAACACCTTCATTAGTATGTTACATCACTCCCATCAGGCCAGCAATGCTACAAATTGTTGGATATGTGGCCGACTCCCTCCCTATCAGAAATACAAGGGAGTTCTGCCTCTCTTTCCGTATCCATTCACACACAATGGTTCCTGTGGCGCATGGTTTAGTTTGATTAATTCTTTAGATTCAAATACTGTAGTTTACCAGAGCAACTGGGTATGGGGAAACCTGAACTTAGTTTTGCTTAAAGCCTGCTACCCTAACAAGGAGGCACTTCCCAAAAGGACAGGAACTGATCTAGAAAATGAAGTATATGGATTAGGTAACTTTACACTTAACCTCATGATTCTGAATGTTGAATCCGAAACTGCACTAGTCTTGCCTGCTATGTCCGTATTACCAGTCAAAGGTGAATTATGTGTAAGAAAGAATGGTTCAGTACACCTGGGTCATAGTAAATGTACTACTGTGATCGAATTCAGTGATAAAGGCAAGTCTACATTTAGAGCTTCCCGTCATTCCTACTTCATTTGTGGTCATACCGCATATATACGTTTACCTCTAGATTGGGATGGTACCTGTTACATTGCATTCCTTCTGCCACCTGTTTTCCTAGCCCCTCCTGATTATCATAGAAACACCCATCTAGTACACAATAGACCCCAGAGAGATCTCCCGATTGTCGACTACACTGAAACGGCATGGGAACAATATACAGACTTCAATAAAGGTCTCTTTCCCTACATAGGTGTTGTCTCTAATAGTAAACTGATACGCAGATTAACCAGAACCCTTGAAGCAGTAGTGAATGAAACTACCTCTGCCCTAGGCAACTTAACAGAGGAGCAGTCTGCGATGCGGATTGTTGTTCTCCAAAATCGTCTTGTCCTTGACGTCATCCTGGCCGATAGGGGCGGAGCCTGTAGAGTCATCGGATCAAGTTGTTGTGTTTTCATTCCAGAAAACGCGCCATCCGTATATAAAGCCATAACTCGTCTTCACAAGATTGCAAGCCAGATACATCAGAATCCAGGCACCTGGACATGGTCCGGTTGGTTCTGGAGCATGTTGTCAGCCTGGGGATGGAAAGTCCTATCCTTCCTAGGTATTGGCCTTCTCATAGTATTCAGTTGCTGCCTGTGTCTACAATGTGGACCAGCGATTTGCGGCCTGTGTGCCACATCATGTATTCCACGTTCAAGTTCTCGTTCAAAATCCCGGAAGAAGAAAGAAGAGCAAATGATGTTACATGAACAGATTGATGGATTCCTGAGGATCGATATCTCATGAAGGGTCCGTAGGGGACAAGGAGGGAATGAGGAAATATGAATTTTTATGATCGATTGTGTCCCCTATCTTAGACCCCAACGGCTCCATGTACATGGTACAAGTACATGTATGTTCCCTCCACTTCAAGCTATGAAGACGCAAATACAATTGTGTCTAACGTCCACATGTCCTCTTTCAGATCCGCCATGAATGGGTCGAATATTCCGTTCCTAAGTATGCCTTGCCACCGTCTTTATATGGTATACTTTTCACGTTTCCAGCTCTGGCAAGGTAGGCCCTGAATTCTGCCATCGAGCTTTCTCTGCCTTCTGCCTCTGAATGCTCCAGCCTGGACCTGTATCTGTATCCATGACCTTTGTCTTACTTCCTGCACGGCTAACGGTGCCTGGCCCGGCCTGTTGCCTGCCAAAGACTGTATTCAGCCTTCAAGTTATCTGCTCCGCTCCTCGAGAAATGCATTCCTGTCTAGTAGTTTAGGTAAACATCCTTCCAGCTACAGAGCAAAGGGCCCGGCCTTACTGTCTCCGTGCAAGTAATTCATGGCTTCTGTTGCCATGGCAGGCCCATGCCCCTCGCATCTCATGTAGACACGTAGACGCTTAATACACGCACTAGTAGTTAGTATAGGATAGCCTCTGCCTGAGAGACCTTTCCTTCCAGATAATACAGTTCCTTAAACACAAGATATTAGATACGATTTGGGATTAGGTTGTTCTGACATCCCAGACTTCTGTCTCCTCATGTAGGGCTAAATGTCAAGTCCCCTTCACCCTCCAGTTACACGTCAATCACACGTCATGCTACTGTGCGCGCATCTCTGCCAAGTATTTCTGCTGACTTTACAGGATTCTCTTATGAATCCACCCACTTGTGTCATCATCATAATGACGTTTCTAGTACATGCCCTCATGCACGCCTATTGTAACGCCTTTTCATTATGTATGTGTATTCTTATCTCTCTTCTCAACTGTCACGCCTTCTGCATATGTCTTTACTGTAATGCATTTACTATATATATGACAACCTGTCAATAAAGTATTGCTCTATCCCTTCCCGAACCTTAGTGGTGACGGAATACGATTGCCTGGTTCGAACCAATTCCTTTGTAAGGAATAAACCCATTTTAAAACCTCAAATACCACGGATTCTGCCTCTTATTTTTACTGAGTTATTCTTATTGAATTTTACCGCATAAATTAAGTCTAGGTAATTAAAATTTACCACAAGGTAAGCAAAATGTGTTAGTAAATCCCCCAAATCTATGAACTATAACAGATAAGGACAATATTGCAATCCTTTTTCCAACTACCTAGGATGACAATGGTGGCAGGAACAATTATGAAAATTAGTACTTCACGCATTGTGTCCCTGTAAGAGAAAGTGGTGCAAATACCTTTACTTTACACTATACTAATAACAGCACAGCAATCCACTGGTCGTCTGAAACTTCAGAAGGAAGGTGCAAAACTTGAAACAGCATTATTATTGAACTACAGACCTGAAAATGCTAAACAAAGAAGAGCAGACTTATGGACAAAGATAAAGGACTCCATTTAACCTTAAATCAGAAAGGTACCCTCCTGTCACCTTTTCTGGAAAGGAACAGAAGCCCAAACTCTCCAAACAAACCCTTGTCATCAACTACCCAAGTGCCTGCTCAGGCCCAAGCAGTGTGTTCTCAGAAGATTTAAAAATGGACACCCCCTACAAGCTTGGATTTCCACCCAGCCCCATGATACCCTTCCCACCTTATTCTTCATCTTTGACCAGCCTAGGGAAACTTCTTAATGCGAAAAGTCTCCTTTTCCTGCAGTTTGTTAGGATTAATATATATGACTGGGCTACCTGAGATGGATCAAAGTAGTCTCTGTGGTGAATTGATAGAATGTTTTTGAACACTTTTGATTTCCTTTCCAATTCTAATGGAATGAACTTTGTGTGGACTTACTAGTTTATCTGCGTTGTCGTCATTTTTTTCAGACCGGATTTTCTGCTGTTATGTCCAATACTAACTTCTTGTTTCTTTGTTCCAACCAGATGCAAAGTTTAATTAGGGGCTAACTTTGAAGTAACTGATTCATAAAACACAAATTTCTGATTAACTGTTATTTAATCCCTATGACACCTATCGTATCCAACATACACAGAGCGCATTATTTACCATCCACTGGGGCAGATGTCAGATAAATGTGCTTGATCAGGGATGTATAGGTGGGAAACATGCATAAATCTTGTTTTAAGCTAATTCCCTTTCCTAATATGTTATCCGGACTGTTCTACAAATTTCATCACCATTGTAGACAGTTTTATTTGTGTCATCTCATGGGTACTGCCTCAGCTCTCAAACAAGTCTTGTGCATCTTGTTTGGTGTCCAGTGTCCTCTTGAGTTGGGTCTTGAATTTTGTCAACTTTTGTTCGTATTTCAAATTTCTTCATTATCATTCTCTCCATATCTCTCTGACACTGTATCTAACATATTTTCATGCCAATAAAAAAAGATAACTTAACAGTGTTTGGATTCTAATAGAGTACAAACACATATTACAAGTATTGAAGAAATTAACTGAAAACTGCCTCAACGTGAAAATAAATATTGTATTTTTGCACGAATACTATAACATGAGTGATCTAAAATATCCTAACGACTCAAGAATCAAGTCTGCTCTTCAGGAAGAGCAGGCAAGGATATATAATCAAAATTGCACTAGTTACATTAATGCAATTCCTTTTAGAGACTCTTACATTTCAGACCTCCTCAGGCACCACGCAGGATGGAATTTACAACCATATGCACCAGAGAATTAGTTGTTTAAGTTTGTAAATGCAAGTTGACAGTTCTGTAGCAATGGATTGCCCAAAAACATTTGTAATGCGTACATGGCTTTAACTGATTGAAGTTCAGATATTGTGCCAAAAAAGATATCAAAATCCTAAAATCTTGCTTCTTTGAGCATTCCATGACTTTAGTGTGTTCCCCTTGATTTATTCATTTTCACATTTTCTTTTTGTTTTGAATGTTGTAAGGAATGTACGTATTGGAATCCCACATATATGCGCTGTTATAATTATGTGATCTTTGAGTGCATGCACTTATATGCTAACTTAGGTTTGGATTTGTGTCAGATCACACAACTTCCATGCAGGGGTGAGAGGAGGGATTAATGTGTGGTGTCCAATATTAATAGCTTCAAAATTATCCAAAGCAGTGATAAGGCATTTTATTAAAATTAGTATAGTTAAAGCGACCTGTGCTATATGAACATGCTAAATATTGGAAATGACTTTGTAGTACCTAGTTGCATTTATTAGTACTAGGCCTCAAAATGTTAAAGCAAGCTTCATTTCTTCAGCAGCAAAGTTGTATGTGCTGAGATGTGAACAAAATTCTTTAAAGTTGAACTTACCCTGACATGTTTTTTAAAGCTTCACACCACAATCTATTAAAGAATGTACTTGATTAATAATAATGTTTTTGAAATGGTTTGGCAAGACATTTTATATTATTTAATAGCATGAGTACACATTATTTCACACATTAAATACAATGCATCAATGGAAAATGTTATTAGCTTAACCTATTTTTTTCCATTATTATAAGACAAAGTGGTGCTGATTAAAATTCGTTCAAGCAACTGTTTCAATTTCACGCAAGTCTATTGCTTAGCCTAACATACAATTTATTTCAGTTGAAGGTTAGAATGTGCTCCTGTCCATAAGAAAGAAGGTCTACGAATCAAAAGCCTCTTACGTATGTTTGATAATGTTTCATACTTCAAGGAAATTCTTTGTAAGCTTAGGAGAAGAGACGTGGGAAAGGACGAGATGAAACTGTTCTCTAGAAGAATCAAAAGCCCATTAGTCAAAAGGAATGAGAAAATACAGAACAAACTGCAACATTTTCACTCAACTGTTTCTATTAGTGCATGTTCCTAGAGTAGGCTAATCTCTTTGCTCACTACCACGCTTTTCCTGCCACTTTCTTCCCAGATCCCACAAGTGAGACGCTTTATTCTCTTGCCCTTACCATTTGCCCACACCGAAGCTGAATGCTAACGACTTTATGCTGAAGGCTGGATGCTGATGTTTTATTCTACCTGACCTGCTTTATAGATAGCAGTCACTGCTGCTTCTGAATAATTATTTTTGCTTTAACAAACCTCTCTTTATGGGAAGTTCAGCTGATGCTGATGTATCGAATTTGAGCTTCATGCTCACTCTCATTCTTGACTTTTGAACTTGAACTCTTAATGGGTTCCTGCTAACACACATTTTCACCCCATTCTTTAGAATAGGAATTCATTCCTTTATGGAACACGCTGTACTGCTTATTTGATGACTGGCTCTAACCAATATTTTCTGTAATTTGATTGATACCTTTTGAACTAATCAAATAAAAAGAGAAATACAAATCTTACTGAACCTTTTAATGAAAATAAAACCCTTAAAACTAATCAAAGCTCTCATTATTGGCTGAACTTAGAAATAGTATTGTGATTTTTTTATTTTTGTGACATATATCTCCAGATATTCTCATATATGACTGCAAAGGTCTGTTGCAGAGAAATGAGAGGAAACTCACATAAGTAAGAGAGAGAGTGGGAATCAACCCTGTTTGGTGTGAGATCCAGATGTTGAACCATTTTATTTAAATTAATTCTCACTCCAGCAGCGGATAACAATACCCAAAAAAAGTTGCATAGGTTATGTTAGTGTGCAGTATGATAATTATACTCAAAGCATCTCTTGCTAAATAAATATTTTTTACTAACACGGTGTAATGCAAAACAAACACAATTGAAACCAAATTGTGATGACATTGACATATTTTGAAATATGTACACAAATGGATCATGTTCCTCAGTGAGGTGAAGGATATGAGAGAAAGCTGAGGCTCGCTACAGGTAAATCTTGACATTGAGTGGAAGGAGCTGGATGGACTTTTCTATCCTGCCAGTTTGATGTGAAGAAGTATATTATCAACATGATCTCTTAAACTGTGGTTGCCTATCAGATCATGTGCCTCCATTCATTGTAGGATATCATTGTAAAGGAAGTCCTAGAACTTGATGAAATTATTTTGTAGTGGTTTAAACTGAACTTGTTTTAAAGGGCTGGAGAATCAGATACAAGGGAAAGCCTACCTAAAATTCTGCCTTTCCTGTTTGAGTTTATCTGCACAGGGTTCTTGTGGAATTCTTCTGCTATTAAACATCATCTAAAAACATGAAATACAGCCTGTTGGGAAAGAGGGAGTAAAGATTGGGCTAATTATAAAGAAATAGGTTCACCATTATCTTTCAATGGTGCCCTAGCTCTGTCCATTAATAACCCATGCTCTACTTACAGGACCTTCAGAATAAACCATGAAAAGAAGAGAGGTATATTTTCACTGACTGATGCTCAGAGGAAATCCAGCTTGCTTGCCAGGGGAAAACTAGAAAATGTGGTCCAACAGATTGAATGAATACAGTGCACAATTGGGTCATTGGTTGACTGGGGTGTGATCCCAGGTCAAACAGCAGCAACCCTGCACTCTTCCTACTCCCTGCTGACGAGCGGCAACTACCTCGAAACACGTGTCCAGGGATGGCTAACGCTACTCTGACTTGCACGCACCACTGAGCATAGGCGTACCCGCCGACGCTGACTACAGGGACCACAGTTCTTCGGGGTAACACGCTAGTGGGTGGAGCAGTGTGCGACCATTTTGTTTAGTTATTTAGTGGCTCCCTGAGCCCCGACAGCCGACGGGCTGTAGATTACGCACCTGCGTCGCTACGAGAGGTACAGACCTGATATGATTTTAGCAGCCTACACGAGCAACCCTGCACTCTTCCTACTCCCTGCTGACGAGCGGCAACTACCGCGAAACACGTGTCCAGGGATGGCTAATGCTACACTGACTTGCACGCACCACTGAGCATAGGCGTACCCGCCGACGCTGACTACAGGGACCACAGTTCTTCGGGTAACACGCTAGTGGGTGGAGCAGTGTGCGACCATTTTGTTTAGCAGCAACAATCGTTGCAGGGTGAACCACAAAAGTCACTAAATTAACCAGTTCTTAACTCTGGGTAGCTTGGCACTTAAATCAGTGAGGCTTAATATAGATGCAATGTGTAAAGTATTTATGCAGCACACATAAGGAAATAAAGTGAAAACATAACACAGGAAGTAGACTCAGACTTATGAATTTCTTTAAGTTTAAGGTTCAAAATAGCACCTAAAAGATCATAGCGCAAGCTATAGATATCTAGTTGTGCAGGATTAGGTCAAAGTCGAAAGTTAAGGCTGACCATGATGGAGCGCAGTTCAGATACAAGAAGTGGATTGGCCGAATCAGAGCTTACCTTCAGACTTTGAAAAAATTCAGAATAAAAATGTCTGAGAAGTAAATGTTCTGTGTGGCAAGGCTGCAGTAAGTGTCCGAGAAGGGAGCATCGTAATCAGGTGTCCTGGGGTTAAAGCTTCAGTGAAGATATGTTAGGACATAGTTGCTAAAATGAAAGTTGAAAAACTCCAATGGGAAGAAGCAGAAGGCTGTAGCTAAAGACAGTTACACAAGGTCAGATAACTCTTTGGCACAGGACCTCTGATACTGATTTGCTGCTGCGGAGACAACTGTAGCGATAGAGGCCACAAAGTCAACCCAACCGGTGATTCACTTTGGGCGGATAGATGAGGAAGTGGTCACAATCTCCTCCTGGTTTTCAGAGCACATTTAGGCCAAATTTTATTTAAGTCCTTGGTTAAGGGAAATGGCCATCTTGGCACCTACAGTACCACAAATAAGGGTTCAGAACTGGTGGAACACCTCTTAGGGGTTTTGGGACTCACTCAGGCTGGGCCCACGTGTGGGTTCAAGATGGTAAGAGCCTGTTATGTCCCATTGGCTCTGAACAGAAGGCCTGCAAACTAGCCCTTGGAATCAGTTCTGGTAGTCCTGGGTGCAGATGAAGATGCTGTTCTCAAAAGCAGGGCTGGCCTCTCAAGGTTCAAGGCAGGCTCCAGGTAGCAAAGCAGTCCTTCCAAACACAGCAGCAGCCTGACAGAGTGCACAGGCGATCACAGAAGCAGGCAGGCCTCAGAGAGTCCTCTGCAGATCCATTAGTGCTCTGAAGATTGAGTATGTAGGCCCTATTTTTATACCTTGGTGTCTTTGTATTGGAATGTGAAAGAAGCTTCTGGAAAGATGATTGGAAGTGCATGGAATTTCGCGACTCTTTTGCCCTGGCTCAAAGCTGGCTGCAGTGAATATAGAGGTTTGTCGGGCCCTTTGTGTGGAGGCGCTGCACAAGTTATTCAGGTGTACGTGAGGCTGTGCTCAGCTCCGCCCTCCTCCATCCTGCAAGCAAATGGCCTACTCAGGCACCTCGAATCCTTCTATTGTGTGACTGTCTGGGAGGAACTCACTAAGTCTAATGGAACGGTCAGCTACATGCAGTCATGTGACCCAAGACAAGCTACAGGTAAAAAAGGGCTAAGGGCAGGAAAGTGCCAACTTTCTGAAACTTTCTGGAATGCCAGCTTTCACAATTGCAATTTAAAATTAGACTTCATCATTAGTTAAGATTTTAAATTGTGATTCCCAAGACACCAGACATGATCTGGGTATCGCCTCCCCTTTGAAAATTATACTTATAAAAATGTAGTAAGGCAACTCCAATGTTATCCTATAGCAGAGATGGGCTTAGCAGGAGTGAAAAACTGATTTAAGAGTTTTTCAGTACCAGGACATATAAAACTTAAGAGTATATTTCCTAATTTTTAAATGCACTGCACCCTACCCTTGGGGCTGTCCAGGACCTACCTTATTGGTGGTTTATATGTATTAAAAAGGAAGGCTTTGGCCTGGCAAAAGGTTTATTTTGCCAGGTCAACATGGCAGTTTAAACTACACACATTGACTTTGCAATAGCAGGCCTGAGACATATTTTAAGGGCTACTTAAGTGGGTGGCACAATCAGTGCTGCATATCCACTAGGAAAACACACAAGATGATGGATGGAATGTTGCAAGTTGGCAAAACATTCACCCCCAGTCACAGATCTGGGTTTAATCCATCGTTATTTTGCTCACCACGCCACCCCAGTTCAGACATGGCCATTTTCAAATCAGTCTTGACCCTGTGCCTCATGGTGAATGTATGACATTGTTCTGCATTCTGTCCATCAACTGTTGTTTTTGCATTTGTCACCCTGAGTGGGAGGGGTATGCCCAGACTTGGGTCCCTTGCTCTCCATGCCACTGGAATCAAGCTATCCTGGCAGAAGATGGGTGAAACCCCGAAACCGGTCCTGGGATGCTTGTTTCCAGTGCAGGGAGGACCTGGCTTGGCAGTTCAGGTTGGACTGTTCCCATGAGGCACAGGGTCAAGACTGATTTGCATATGGCTGGGTTCAAACTGGAACAGCATGGTGAGCAAAGAAACGATGGATTTAGGCCCAGATCTCTGTACTGGGGTGAATGTATGACATTGTTCTGCATTCTGTCCATCAACTGTTGTTTTTGCATACCCACTAGGAGCATTTAATTTACAGACCCAGGGAACATGGAGTGCACCTTACTGGAAGTAAATTAAACATTCCATTTGGGTTTAAAGCAATATTACCATGTTTTGAGCTGAGAGCAAAAGCACTTTAAAACTGGTTAGCAGTGGTAAAATGCACAGAGTCCTAAGGCCCACAGAAACAAAATCAGCAAAGATAGGAGGAGGAACGTAAAATGTTTGGGGGTGACCTTGCAGCGAGGGCCAGGCCCAACAAATCCTTTCTCCAATGATTTTGTCCATCCCTGTGGGAAAAAATTCCTGATTGATCAAAAGTGAGAGCGAAAATTTTATCAGCTGCCTGCCAATTCTAGATGTGTATATGGACAAGAGAGAGAAGAACCTACTGAGCAGCTGGATGAGTTCAGGGTCATTAGCGTACTAATCAAAAGACTTTGTAGAGCTAAGCTTATTTTTTGTTTTATTTTTTATTACTTTGACTAGGACTAAGGGAGCTGAGAAAACACGGGAGGGAGTGAACTGAGAAAGATCCTACAACTGAGGTAACTGGGATGCAGCCTAAAATATCTGAGACAAATAGCATTTCAATAAATCTTGCAACAACTGTCACCTGACGTTAAATTACCACAGCCAGAAAACTTTCACTTGCATAATTGAGGTAACAATTTGGCCTCTGGAAAGATGTCTTTCTGCTCAGGGAAAGCTAATGAAGGATTCCCAGCTTTGCCTTAGTGTTAGACCAGTCAGCCTCAGGGTGGTATTCCACCAAATGTTTAGCCGTTACCCTTTCTATTATTGCAGATCTTGTTTTTGATGGCCTTAGTACTCTGCTTAGTTTGCCACTGCTAACCTTGCTAAAGAGCTTGTGCTCTTCTTAAAACATCGGCTTACACTCAATTGGAACATTTAATTACCTCATGAGTCCCTAGAAGAGTGGCACCACATGTACCCATGGCATTTAACTTAAATGCTTCTAGTGGGCCTGCAGCACTGATTGTGCCACCCACTTAAGTAGCCCTTCTAAATATGTCTCCGGCCTGCCATTGCAGCCTGTGTGTGCAGTTTTAAACTGCCGTATCGACCTCTTTAATGGTAAAGTCAGATTTTAATCACAATTCGGAAAATGCCACTTCAGGAAAGCTGGCATTTTCTTGGCCCCAACAATAGGGGTCTACTGCCTGGATACTGGGTTACATGACTAGGTGTAGTTGGCATTTGGTCTTTGTATATTGCTCCAAGACAGTGCGTGCACACCACAAAAGCACATAGACACTAGTCTATTGTGACTCCAGACATTCTGAGACCAGGGCAGGGAGGCAGGACATTCCAAGCACCTCTGGAAGCTTCTCCCACTTCAAAATGGGCACCAGATGTAAATACTGGACCTCAGACACCAACTCTTCAGTACACTCTTCCACCTGTGGACTCCGCCAAGAAGGACTTCTGTGCTGCTGTAAGGACTGCCACTCTGCTGGACTGCTGCTTTGAAGGACTGCTGCCCTGCTGCCTTCTTGCCTGCCTGAGAAGGACTGGACCCGCATCTCTAAACCCACGACCCTAGAGAGACTCTAAGGGCTAGTTGGCTGGTCGCCTGATCAGAAGCCTCAGGGACATAACAGGCTTATCACAACCTTGTCCAAAGGCACCTGGACTCTGCCATCTGCAAGTCCTAACCCTGCCAAGTAGTGCCACCCCAGTTCTTGACTCTTGGAAGCGGGCCTGAAGGTCCTCTACCAGCCCATCTGTGGACCCAGCAGAACCAACTCAACTCCCCTGTTGGGTGGCACAACCCAGAGCAGAATGAGCACATCACCTCTGCTGTGTGGACTTTCTTGGAGCAAGGACTTCGCCCTCACAGCCTGCAACCTCATCTGAACCACTGCCGCAACAGGCATCCCCAACACATGACCTCGCATTGAAAGCCTCTTGCTCGTGGCAGCCTCAACGAGAACACAGGACTCCCCATCAGCATCACAAGCCTTGCAGCTTCTTCTAAACTAGCCAGTGTGCAGCGCATCCTCAATGTAGGACTGCACATCGCAAGCCCCCTCATTGACGACCTCCTTGATGATGATGCAGGACCTCGCAACTCAGCTTCACAGCTCCTTGTAATTGAAGCTGCATGACTCATCTCCAACCCAGACCTGGCATCACTTGCGTGATGCATTCGCTACGAGGGACTCCGCAACTCTTTACAACCAGAAGTTATTTAAGGTACTCTTGCCCAGCGACCCTAGTTGGGTATCTGTGGCTGGCATGCACTCCAAGGGCGGTCGACTTGAACTTGTGACTTTGTTCCAGTCCAGCGCAACCAGATATCCACAATTAGCACTTTGGACTTTTTGGCACTATTTTCACTTACATTTCAGAATTGCATACCTCCGGTTGTACTGATTGGAGTTTTGTCATTTTGGTCTTAAATTGTTTATTAAATATTACTCTATTTTTCTAAATTGCTGTGGGCTTTTTCTTCTGTTGTGTTTCACTTTATTACTGTTTGAACTGATGTATAAAAACTTTACACATTACCTCTAAGTTAACCCTGACTCCTTTTGTGCCAAGCTACCAGAGTGTCAAACACAGGTTAATTTGAGGTTGCTTGTGACCCTGGCATGGACTGTGGTCGCTGCTTTTGTAGAGTGTTACCCCCCTCAACCAGTAATTCAATTTCTTACACTTAGCAAAAACAAGGCTGGTCTTACTTATTCTTCTACTGTCTGCATGACAAGTCAGATCTCACATCAAGTCACGTACCCATTTCTAGCACGGTCAGGAAAAACAGACATAGAAAAATCATTTTTGTCTAACCAAATAATTCTATAATCTAGAACAAAACACTTTCATTCCTGATTATAGTACTCTACATGTAAAGTAAGTTTGGTTGAACTAGGCTTTCCAATCCAAAATAGACAGGATTGGAGGGGTTACTTAAACAGTTTCAACTGCCAAGCCCCTGATAGGTCTACTTGTTGCATGCCTGCCTGTGAACAATACCCCTGTGGGCGGACACCAGATGAGTATGACATTGTCTTAAATCAAAAAGCAATGGCTTGAGACCTCTGAGCCAAATAAATTAATAGTGGAAGTAGGCTTTACAAAGGCCCACCATATGTACAGTTTATTAGAAAAAGAAACAACAACTACAACGTTTTATTAAAATCAGGGCTTCTACTTGTACACATGTCATGCCTAAGCAGAACCAGATCCGACAGTCAGACTTTCTCCTACATAGTGATAGTGCGCTCCACAAACGCACAAAACAAAAGATAATGCAAGGGGGAAAGAGAAAGGCACACTATGACGACCACTGTAACTAAATTCTAGTTCACGAGTTAAACCTTTAATTCTGCTTGTTTTAATAATGTATTTGTGTAGTTCTGCATACCGCGCTTCTACAAGTGCTATAAATACTTTTACCCTTTCAAAGTGCTGTAAATATTTTTACTTTCACTTGGCACTTACAACCACTCAAAGTGATGGCATCCCACTTCATGTGTTATCCAATTTCAAATACCTCAGTTAAAACCCATGCAAATCTTGTTTGAAATCTGGATTATCATTTATCACACCAGATTTTGCGTAATTAATGCCAGTCTATCATTTCAGAAACATTCAGTATCAGTCAGCAATTTCCCTAACTGGGCTGGGAAACAGCCTTTACCACGAAGCATTTTCCACGCATTACATTTACAACGATACACTTACCTCGTAAACGTCGTCACAACGGGTAATGCTTCAACGACCATCTTCACCACGCAAGCAACGTCATCACGGAACAACGTCATCTAATCTGAAAAAAAGCATCAGTCCGTTTTCAGTGTCGGTGGAGACCTGCAGAAAAAAAAAAAGAAGAACTGGGCTCTGCTGCATGAACCTACTGAGAGATTTGAGCACCCGCCTCCATTCAACCTTGCTTTAAAAGTGCAGGCATTTCAAGTTGAAAGCAATGCTCTGTTGTACCTTTCTGCTTCTGAGCTGTGTGCAGCCAAGCAGATCTCCAGACAGTATGTTTCCATAAAAGATATGGCATGATCTGATAACGTGATGACATAGCCGCGCTGCTATCCGATTTTCATCACGTTTTGTACGTTTGGAAACATGAGAATCTTTTCTTTCATATTAAATCAAGCACAATGGAAAATGCCTTTGCTGCAGAATTATCAGCGTTCTATATCAGTAACAGATCTCAATCAGCCTTCAGCTACGGAAAGCTCACACACCTTGCCCAGAGCTCCATTTAGAAATGTAAGATATTTTAAAAGAAATAGACATGAAGTCAATGTATACATGTGATGGGTGATCTGAACCGAGACTCATTATGTTGCAGCGAGAACTACGAAGGCAGTTCTGTGAAACTTTCTGTTTGAGTGTGTTGTAGCTGATTGACACAAAAACATTATATATAGTACGGAAGCCATTATTCTAAATCAGATGTTATTCACACACAAAAAGCAAGCATTGTGCAAATTACTGCCTTTGCAATAAAATATCGCGTTTACAATACACACTGCATTTCGTAATAGTAGGAAAAACGTGGCCATATATATTTAGGTGCAGAACGACAGAGATTAGTGTATTTTATTGAAGGGGTAATACCCATCTACCATTGAGTATATGTGCCTTAGTTCTTGATTGTTAGCCTGGGTTCCAATAATCGATTGGTCATTTGACCAAAATATCAGACCTTTTTTCCCCTCAGTTCCTGCTTTGACCTGTAAATATGCTCAGTACTAACAGGATTAATCCACTACACTGTTTGCCGCCGATTACTGAATCCGGTATACTTTCACTGCCTCCCCAGTACACTCTGGTTACTGTCATTTGATCTCAGTTTGCTAACACACCACTCTGTTTTAAGTACCGCTCTTCTAGTTTCATATCCTTAGTCAAGTGAAATCAATTTGTGAATAGCACTTTGAACGGAGAGAAATCCAGAGAAAAGCACTAGTGACAACTGTCATTTGAACATAATGATTTTAGTGATTAACAAGTGAACCATTCATATGATCCATCTTTGTGTGTGTGTTGACATATGAAGGTTTTCTAAGCTAGAATACTGAAAGGTTGAAAGGGTGCTAAAATGATAAAATACAAAGCGCTCAACTAATTAGATTTGCCTTTTCTATTGTGACCACAATTTAGGAGTCCAATCAGAGTTTTAGAAGGAAATTCTACAAGCACGTGTGCCTTCCTTTCTGTTTTTGTTTCCTGGTGTAAGGATGGTCTCTGATTCGCTACAACTCTTAATCTAAGTAGGTTTTTACTTGTTCTCCAAGAATGATTTGGGTTTGTCAAATTTTATCCATCAATTTTCAGAGGCAGTAATTGAGTTTGGGCCTCGTAGTGGGGCTTCTGGGAATTGTCTTTTGAGAGGATATTCTTTCTGTTGATCCTCTATGAAGCACTTTTGCTTCTTTGAGACTTGCCACTGTCCCTTATGATATTACAGAAAACATTTTTGACCATTTAGAGAACTATTCTTTATATTCTTGACATTCAAATACTTCCTTCTCATGGCTTTCGGCGGGCAATTAAGTGAGTTAGGGGCATATGTATCAAAGGATTTTGTATTCGCAAACGCTGCGAATGGCAAAAAAACAGCGTTTGCGAATACAAAATCGCAAAAGGAGATGTATGAGGCATTTCAGCCTCTCAATCTTAAGGAATCGCTAAATCAGCGATTTCTTAAGTTTGCGTAAGCATTTAAGAAATCACAAATTGCGATTTCTTAAATGCAATGTAACACGCACCCAAGTCGTGCGATTTCTCCTTAAGAAATCGCAAATTACTACCAACTTCAAGTTGGTGGTAAGTTGCGATTTCTTTGAAATATGCACTTTTATGCATATTTCAAAGTGCCATGTGGTGCACATACATGCCCTTAGGGCATGTATGTGCGCCATATGTGCACACATTCTGATTTCAGGGGTGCATCAAGGTATCATCATGACACCCTTGCATCTTTGAAAATATTCTCAATTTGCGATTAGCAAATAGCGATTCGCAAATTGAGAAGGACTTCCCATTCATTGCTATGGGCCTCCTGGCCCATAGGAATGAATGTGAAGGTATTCCTTAATTGCGATTTTGCAATTTGCTAATCGCAATTAAGGAATTTTAAGAAATCGCAAAATTTGTGCGATTTTTTAAATACATCCCGTTTTGCAATTCTCAAATAGCGATTCTCAAAAAATCGCTATTTGAGAATCGCAAATGGAGATGATGATACATATGCCCCTTAGTTTTCTTGTACATTTGCTCACTTACATAAATATCTTTTTAGACCAATTATTATGACTGCGCACAGAGTTTGGCTTTGAGACACCTTCTACTCATTTTATTAGGAACAGAAAATAAAATTGACTTAAAATGTTACTGATGTGGAAGATTGGCATCACTTTTATATTGCCAGTGGGATGAAGATATATATTCCCAGTTCTTCTGGTTCAGACCTTCATATTTTAGGATGTGCACTGATTTCTTCCACTCTTGAAGCGTTACTTTGTGTTTTGTGATTTGTAGTGCTCAACATTTATGCTGAAAACACCAATCAGGAATGTAATGAATGCACCTGATAACATTAAAACAGGAGAAAAAGTAAACTGAGTAATCAGCAGAATAAAATGGCCCAGTGTTATTTTTTTTTTAGTTAACAAAGCTTTATTAAATAAAATACACATGTACAGAATTATACATTACTCAGAATGAGAACTCAAGCTATGAATATACTTTTAACCATGAAGGCAAAAATAAATAATACTTAATACAAAAGAAAAGTTACATCATAAGCTTATTAAATTAGATAATTCTGTACTTAGAACATCACATTTTTGGGTATTTTGTGTATTTAAGAAAAAAGAAAGAAAGAAGAAAACAGAAGAAGAGCGAAAAAGAAAAGAAAGAGAGAGAAAAATACTACCCATTGCGTATCTGCACATGTATCACATAATAAATCCTATATCATATAATAATTAGTTCATATGATAAAGTAATTTTCATTAACAACTTATCTCACATAATAACAGTGGCAAATGATTATATAAGATATGTTAATAAATAGGAAAAAAGAAAAGCAATCATGGTGGCTGGAAAACCATTGTGGAATTGCTGGGGGTTTTACACTTTATATTTAAGTAACGAATGTATGACGTTACGACGCATACATTTACAATGCATGCCTTTACAATGCAGTTTTTATATCGCAACATCCGTTACAATGCATTATTTTACATTGCATGCCGTTACATTGCATTTTCAGAAACTACCTTTACAACGCATTCCATTACATCGCATTATACCCTTACATCGCATAGCATTACAATGCTTACCATTACATCGCATTTAAGATAAGTGTTGGATAGTATAGGGGTAATAATTACTATTGTAACTCCAGTGAGTGCAACAGTAGGGTAAGTGTTGGATAGTGTACGGGTAAAAATTACTATTCTAACTCCAGTGAGTGCAACAGCAGGGTAAGTGTTGGATAGTGTAGGGCTAAAAATTACTATTCTAACTCTTGAGTGCAACAGTAGGTTAAGTGTTGGATAGTGTAAGGGTACTATGCGTTGTAATGCTATGCATTGTAAAGACTTGCGATGTAATGCCTGCGTTGTAGTGACATGCGTTGTAATAACATGCTTTGTAGGGACATGCGATGTAATGGCTGCATTGTAATGACATGTGATGTAAAGGATGTTGCGATGTAATGACTGCTACGTAAAGGCAGTGCGATGTAATGACTGCGTTGTAAAGGTTGGTTCCCTTAAGTAACGAATAAGCGGAGACCCAAAGAGGTCTTTATTCATCATTTGTAGTGTAGATATAGCTGCTGCTGTATCGAGTCTATGATGAGAACAAAGAAGATTCCACCAACCAGCAACATTAATATTTTTGGCATTTTTCCAATTGGATGTAATGACTTGAAAGGCAATAGCAAATGACGGATCTAAAAAAAAATCTAATTTAGAATGCACTGGCCAAAAGCATGAGGAACTTCCTAGAAAAATACATTTGACATCAAACGGGAAATCAATGGAACAAATAGGGAAGATAGTCTTGCAAACCTGCAACCAAAAAGCAGTGGTTGGTGGACAATGAAAAAACGTATGTAAATATGTACCAGGAAGACCTTTACAAGACCAGCACATATTTGAAAGTTGTGGATTTTATTTTTGCAAAGAAAGTGGGGTAAGATATAGGTTATTATAAAAAACAAATAAAGGGTTTGTGTAGTGCTAGCATTAGGTGATGTATGATGTATTTTATTCCAAATGGAACTCCAATCCCTTAAAGATAAGGAATGTTGAAGGTCAGATTCCCACAATGTCTCAATTTTGGACTTAGGTCAGGAAGGAGTAATGTAATGCAAATATTTATATATATATGAAGCTTTAAGACATGACGATATTACAATTAGAACAGGAGGCCATTAGCTTATATGAGATTGGGACGGGATGAGTGTGTAGAGCATCCCTGAAAGACTCATATTTAATGGCATAAATAGAAGTAATAGCAAATTTATTTATTTTGAATTTTGGAAAAAGTAAGAGGAATCATGTCACACAGCAGTTGTTTAGTTTGAATTATACCCTTCAGGACCCAATTCTTCCAAAAGATAGTTCGATTTGAGATTTTGAGAGATTTGTTGTGCTATATAGAGGATCCTAGGAATTGTTGTATCAGAGATAAGGGCCTTTTGAGGATAAGGGAAGATATCAGACTAGAATACTTAATAGGTCGAGCGGAAAAGGTTTGAGGAGGTTTCGAGAAAAGTGGTAAAGAATAAAAAGGAAATGGTCACACAAGTGAATCCTCCAATCTGCGCCAAATACTATTAGGA
The DNA here is from genome assembly GCF_964204655.1 of Triturus cristatus. Lineage (NCBI taxonomy): Eukaryota > Metazoa > Chordata > Amphibia > Caudata > Salamandridae > Triturus > Triturus cristatus. Next base: position 578,451,850 of record NC_140585.1, on the reverse strand, counting down.
GAAGAGTCTATGCCTTCCATATAAGGTAGGACCTGTTTTAAAACAAAGGCATTATGGTATTGCTGAAAACTTGGGAAATTACACCACCCAACTCCTTGGGTTTACAGAGAGTTGTTACGGAGATGAGCGCTTATTTTACCATTCTATAAAAACTCAGTAATTGATTATTTAATAGCTTAAAAAATGTTACAGGTATTTTAATAGGTAACATGGACAGGTAAAAATTAATGACAGGAAAAAACATCATTTTTATAGAGGCAAACCTTTCCCACCAAGAGAAATATAATGGGGACCATTTCTCTGTCATTTGAAGAATCTTATGATGAACATCTTCTAAGTTGATCTGTATTGTCTTTGCCATGGAAATAGCAAATTAACTCCCAAGCACTTGATGTTGTGTGAAGACCATTTAAGTTCAGTGCCATCGAACATATTCTTCAGACAATATTTATTAAGAGGGAGTACTTCAGATTTTGAAAAAATCAATTTGTATCCAGATAAACTAGAGCACAATGTTAAAGATTGATGTTTCTGGTGTGGAGACATAAAGGATCACATCATCAGCGTAGGCTGAGAACTTAATCTCAGTATCTTTATGTTAAAAGCCATGAAACAATGGTGAATTATGTAATGTATGTAAAAAGGGTTCTAGGGATAAAATAAAAAGCAGTGGGGAGAGAGGACATCCTTGTCTGGTACCACGTAAAAGCGGTAAATATGAAGATTGGGAACCATTTAGAAAACAGACATCATTGGTGAGGAATATAGTATCCCTACATATTTAAGAAAAGTTGGAGAAAAACCATGCCATTGTAATGCCCGTATCATGAACTTCCAGTTGACACGGTCAAAAGCCTTTTCAGCATCTAAAGTCACGGCAGTTTTAGGAATACTGGAAGAAAAAACCATATGCTAAATATCCAGAAACAACCTAGAATTGTCGGTCATGTGTCTACCCTTGACAAATTTAGTCTGCTCAAGTCCAACCATATTACGAATTAAAGGAGAAATCCTAATTGATAAAATCTTAGCGAAAAGCTTGCAATCTAAATTGATAAGGGAGATGGGCCTATAATTGGCACATAAGGAAGGGTACTGTCAATTCCTATGGACACGCTTCCGTTTAGAATGAAAATTCATCAATTGTAGATAAGTAGGAAGTAGATGGAAGCAAGTAATGTCTCTTGACGTATTTCCTTTGTCTTTATTCAAGAAAACAACACAAAGTCCAGCCAACACGTGTTTTGTCATTAGGGTTTTGACCCTCGACTTCTTCAGGGCTGTAACAAATCCAACAAGGAATTCAAAACCATAATACCGGTGATAATTCCGACCCGGCTGGTCATTAAATTTTCCGTTGTAATCACATCCAATTATTTCTGTGTCCTGAACCTTCAAAGTTTAAGTAGCCAAATGATGTTTCTAGCCAATGTGTATGAAGGGAAGAAATTAATATGAAGGCCGATGTGAGCCACAAAAAGATCTGTAGCATGTACGCTGTCTACTCCACACACTGCCAGATACGCATTGTATAAACTGCCTCCGGAACCCTGTACATAGGAATTTAAACTATTGACTTCGGACCCGTGGGTCCCAACATTGAAGGTTTTAGGGGTTTTTCCCTCACCTGTTGCACAACAAGAATTACAATTGTTGTTTACGTTATTTGGCAGGTGCCATTATTCCTGTGTTAATTAACACCCCCATATTGCTAGCACATAAGGAAGGGTCTTTATCCTTATTAGCAAATCATAGCCTCTAGAAAGATCTCTTTAGCATCATCTTGTGAGAGAAAAGATTGATATAACGTAAGTAAGTGGGAAAATAAAAGATACAAAAAATAAGAGTAGAATTCAGCAGTAATCCTGACACGGAGCTTTATCTTTAGGTAACGCATTAAGGGCACATTTTAGTTCAGAAACCAAAATAGGCTCTTCTAAAAAAGAAAGATCATGCATTTGTTGCTGTCTTGGCGGAAGAAAGTGAAAATATGAATCTAGTGTCTCATCAGTGAGAAAGTGGTCTGGTGTATAAAGATTTGTATAAAAGTCAGTAAAGCATTTAAAAATGTCAACTTTTTTTTTTTAAAGTATTCCGACTTTAACCCAAATTCTTTAGTCTTTTGAGATTTAACTTTCAAATAATTGTTGCGTCCCCCCAAAAACTTGGAATTGATGTTTAACAGTGTACTGGCAGCTTCCTCAATTGACCTTTTGTTAAACTCAAATTAAGCACTCATTAAACGCTATAATGCATTATCGTTCTTAGTAGTGAAAAATTCATGTTCTATCAGTTTAAGAGACTGAAGTAAAATTGAGGATTCTTAATTAGCTTTCTTTTTTTTAATTGAAACAAAGTTAATTATATGGCCACGAGCGGAAACCTTAAAAGCATCCCAAACAATATGGAATGGGCTATCCGGTGTAATATTATGTAGAAAAAAATCATTTATAAAAGATTCAAAATTCTGTAAAGACTCTTTCTCCTTAAATAAGTTATTATTAAAATGCCATCTGTTAGGCTTAGAGGCCTCAGGCACTAAATCAAAATCTTTTATAACCAGTGTATGGTCCGAAATGAAAATTGACCTTATTTCAGCATGTGTAAGTGAAGCAACTCGAGGTGGTAAAAGGAATAGGTAATCAATTCTGGATTGAGATTAGTGTGTTGGTGAGAAAAAAGTATATTCCAATATGTCCGGAGAGTATAATCTCCAAGCATCAAATAATCCCCTGGAGTGAATAAAACGTGTAAATGTTTTCTGCATTTTGTTAGGAACATATTTAACTTGAGACTTCCTATCCAAGAAAGGGTCAACAATTTGATTGAGCTCACCACCAACTATTATATTTGCATTAGTACATGAGTGCAAAACATCTGACATTTGATTCCAGAAATTTACATATATACCTGTGGGTCCATAAATATTCAGTATAAAAAGAGGAATACAGTGTAAGGTAGCATGCATTAGAACCCATCGACCATCCGCATCTCTTTCCACTTTCTCAACCACCAAGGGAAGGGATTTATGAACCAGAATAATAACCCAATTTCTGTGGTTAAGGGCTGGGGAATAGAAAACTTGACCAACCCAATTTTTGCATAAGGAGTTCAAATCCTTATTGAGTAAATATGTTTCCTGCAATAGAGCAATATTGCATTTAAGGTGAGCTAAGTGAGTCAAAACTCTGCTTTTTGATAGGATTACGCAAGCCCTTAACATTCCAAGGAATAACCTTAAGGGAGTTTACCATTGTAATACTTTAAAAAATGTATTTAACCAATAGAGCCAAATAATGAATGAAACTAGTATCAAACTCCCTAAGAATAAATAACACCTAAAATGATCTAAGCATGAAAATGCCTCTTTCCACAGCGCATGTGAACCTCTGCTTTCATAACTAACTACACAGCATCAGTCCAGGGACATCTTAATAATTTTGAGCGCCCTAGGACAAACGTATTTTGATGGCCCCTGTGCAGATCAGCTTTAAATTTATGATCCAGTTTCAGCTTTGTCGTGTTCTCTTTGGCCAGATCAAAAACAGTGCACAGGCACACTGGTTCAAATTCTTAATGTGTTTATAGTTAAGATTCAGGGATAGTGATGTATTTTTCCAATATTGTAACTCAGTAGAAGCTCACTAATACTACTGCAAATGCTGCTGAGATCCTGTTTGAATCTAAAAGATGTTTTTTTTATGGAGGTTGCATTAAACAAAAACACATTTGTCATGAAATGTCTGTAATTGACACTCAGACTTTACCCAGATTAAAAATAAATTAAAAGAAAACGCTATTTGCAACAAACTGTTTAAGAATTAGTCAAGATCATCAGGGCGAGACTCTGCAGAACAGAGCTGGCTCTACTAGGGCGGATCACTCCACTCTTCAGAACTGATAATCATTAGTTCACGTATCAGCTCTGAAGATGGTTTCCTGGATATGCAGGGGAAGGAATGTACATAGAAGTTCACCACGTCTGCTTTCAGAACCACTAATATATGTTAGTGATTCTGAAAGCACACGTGGTGCTTTCAGGCTTGCTCAGGGCTTTCAGTGGGATGAAAACACTGTGGGATCTCTGAAAAGGGCGTGGCTGATACAATTAAGGGCGTGGCTTAAAAACACGTAAACTAAAAACCTGTGCTTAGCATAGTGTGCAGCCCGACTGTTATTATGCTGCCTCTGTCATTGCATCCAGATATATAATACAACAAGTAACATTAATACATACAACAAGCCAGGAATATTGGCTTTGTCAATGGTTGTTAGTTGGATAAGATAAATAAGCAACAACTACGGCTTCTAATATTGAAAATTATTCAGTTCTGAAATGTTCAGACTGTAAAAGAACAGCAAAGGCTTTAAGCAGTTTTTTTTTACCCTGAGGGTGAGGGCAAAAATTAAGAGCCCGATAGGGACCCGTCTCAGCACCTGCTTAAGGACCCGGCCCACTTAAAGCCCTGGGCTTGCTGCATGCCTTCTGTTCATAGAGTGTGGCTACAGGTAGATTGTGTGCATTTTTGAGAGTATACATGTTAATTGCAGTACCGTGTATAGGCATGATAGGCACTGCAATTAACATGAATACTTTAAAAAAAGCACACAATCTGCCCGCAGCCACGCTCTATTAACAAAAGGCATACAGCAAGTCCTGAAGCATGACGTATGCTTTCAGAATCACTAACATATATGAGAGATAGGGAAAGCACACATTGTGCTTTTAGGCTTGCTGCATGCCTTTTGTTAACAGAGCACGCCAGATCGTGTGCTTTTTTGAAAGTTTTCATGTTAATTGCAGCGCCCAAAATGCTAATACACGGGGTGCATTTAACATGAAAACTTTCAAAATTAACCTGTGCACAGCCCTCTGGTACTTGGCACAGAGCAGATTAACTTGTAGGCACTGTGTAAATTATTTGTGAAACACTTCAAACGGTAACAAGGTGCAAGCACCACACATAAGGGTCTCACACCAAGTTAGAAAAATAGAAAGTCCTTTAATAAATAAAACATAACCAAAATGACAAAAAATCCAATCATTAGAGCAAGAGATATTCAATTTTTAAGAATACAGTGAAAATAGCACCCGTGCCGCGGCAAGATGGCATCCATCATAATTTGTGTTGTGGCTGCCTTGTCAGGAGAGGCCTGTTGTTTGGAAAATGAGCGGCACTGACCGGGCAGCCTCTTGGACCATGGGATTTACAGGAAAGCTGCCATAATACCCTTCTCCCACCCACGGCCTGTACACGGGCCATTCGACTGGACAAGCCTGAATGTGCTGCGGAATCTACTACTGTCACCCTTGTGGCATCGCAGCCATCTCTATGGCCTCCGGTGGCGATACAGCGGTTGGCATCCCATAGATGACACAGGACTTGGCTGGTGAGAGCTAAAAGTAGTGTCATTGGGGCCCACGCGATTTGGGGCAGTAACCTACACAATGTGACTTTTATGGCCCCCATGCTGGAGGCTCTGCTGCCCACGGAGGCCCCCTCCACATTCGTACTAAACAATCACGAAACAGGGGGCATCCTGGTCAGCGTGGTGCCCTGGCTGCTTTCTCATGCCTTGAGTGACAGCACAGTGGATTGCGTCTGCTGCATGATCCGAGACCTGTCCGGTGGGTGAACATAAAGAGCTGGCCCTTTGGATCCCGGGCTTTTGAAACAGTGGCTTACACCTCGCGATGGTCATGCTCTTCCTCAGGTGACTTTGATCTCCCAGGAGGGACTCTCTCTCCCCAAAGCATCGGCTAGACACTTTCTGCATTGGGGACGAGGGTGCTTTATGTTCAGTACACCAGTGCTCCAGGAGGGTCAGATCATCCAGGGTTCATCAGATGGGGTGATACAAGGAGCGCATATGCTCCTACCAGTAGTTACATTACCTTCACCCTGTTGGGGATCAGCATTATTGACCCGCATCTATTTTCTTCCCCCAACCCTGATTACAGTCTCTGCAAGGGCCTGTATGGAGTGTGGATCGCCCATGCCCCCTTACCATGCCTTGGCTAAACTTGAGGGGGGAGGCGGGTCCTGACTACTTAAATAGGCTGGAGCCCACTGGAGAACCCGGCCGAGACTCATTACTGGGGTCATCTACAAACAGAGGCATCCCCCCATGCACATTACCTATCGCCACCACAAGCCCAGGCAATGTAAGACATTTCTTCACCATACTAGTGCCATCCTCCTTTGCCACACACCTCCATTGACAGATAGGAACCCTATCAGAAGACACCGGCAGAGCAAACTCTGGCTTACCTGGACTGCACATGCCACCCCGGCGTGTGATCTTGGAGTGAAAGCCAGGGGACAGGCAGGTCCCTAGGTATCAGACACTAACTAAAATGCTATAACCTCTCCCACCCAGAGTTTGTTTGCTCAGCATCGCTGTTGACCTCTGTACAGGAAACAACACTTCTCATTCCACAATGAGTGGCGAGGGGCAGGGGGCTCCCAATCGGTGGGGCGCCCAGATGTCGGGACCACTGATCAGGACGACCAGGAAGATCAGGAAGAGCCACTCACAGCCATAGCAGACAATAAGCTAGACAAAATCCTAGCTGTTATAACCAAAACCACAAAAGGCCTATGTAACAGAGTTGATGCATTGGCAGTTGAAGTGAGTCTACTGCGTAATGATAAATATACTAAGTAAAATCATCACAGTGCGATTGCTAGAACGCCTTCCCCACCTGGTACAGCCAGACCAAAATGGCTTCATCTCAGGCATATCAACCACTCTTAAAGTCGACAGACTCCACAGAGTAATGTAGCTGGCTTCTACCCATTGGCCTTACGCGGTATGCATAGTATTGGACTTGGTAAAGGCATTCAACACGGTTGACTGGGGAATTTATGTTCTCAACACTAACATCCATGGACATAAATGGCTGGCTATAGAGACTTATTAGACTGTTCTACATGTATCCCACTGCTCGAATGAAGATTGGGAAGTGTATTTCTGCCCTATTCCCCGTAAGCAGGGAAACGTGCTACCGGTGCCTTTTTTCCTCTGCTCCTTTTCGCCTTAGTGATGTAGCCGCTGGCCCAGTGGCTCAGACAACAAGGCCAGGCATGGGGCATACTGCTAGAGGGGGTGACACATACTGTCTCCATGTACACTGACAACGTACTAATATATGTCTGTGATATTCGAGAGGGCATATCCGAGATCATGAATATCCTTGGCCGCCTCAGGCATGGGAGTAAACTGGTCAAAGTCCTGCCTGTTCCCGATTCACTGAAATGCCCACTGCAGCACTTATTGGTGGACATGCACCTCCTCCTCTGGGAGCCACACACCTTCCAGTATTTAGGTATCAATATGTACCATACCACACAAGATTGGTAATTAAAGGGGAGCCTTTTGGAGATCTAATACAATCAATTCTTGACAAGCAACTCCTAGTTTGCTCGGGCTCTCCCTTTACAGTTGTCATCTGTAAAGGGAGAACCCGAGCAAACCAGGGGTAAATTACCAATAACCATCGCCTTCTTTCTTCATTAGCACTACATATATTGCACTGCTTTGGTTATGGTCACTTCACTGGGGTCACAAAGTCAAGTCAAAATGTGGAAATGTATATAATGTAAATACATACAATTTTGATGTCTCTTTTCCGACTTGAAATACTGTCTTTGCTAAATAAATTACACTCACTTCAGCTGAATGGGTACAGCTAAAAATAAGTTGTTCTGTGGGTTTCTACAAACATTTCACTACTAAAGTGATATGCCTAATTCAATTTTGGTGTGATTTTTCATTTGTGTTGTCTTTGTTTAAATCATGCAAGATACATTACTCCTTGCAAAAAATCTTATCAATTGGTTCAAATGAGTTCCTTGTGAACATTGTGTCTGCTTGGAGAGTGAGATGTAGGCTGGGACCTGGCACAGAAGCAATGGAAAAGGGTACTGCTATATCAGCGCAAATGTTTCTGTAATGCCAAGTTTCAGTGAATCCAACATAACATTTTACATAGGACCTATCTCACCTCAGTGAGGTTACACAAAATATTGGGGTCTGCCCCGAATCCACCCCGGCGTCAGATACCAGATGTCTATATGGTACATATGTAATGGAATTGTCCAGTAGCAGCACATTTGTGGTGAGAGATCATGGATGCACTGGCTGGCATCAGAGGGTGCAAAGACCTCAACACCATGGCGAATGGAGTCTTGAACTGTTTCAGTGCAAAAAGACAGGAGGCGCCACAAACCATTTCATAGAGCTAGCATTGCTATTAGTCCACAGGTCCATTGTCATGTACTGGAAACCCAACACACTGCCTGGGTTGGGACACTAATGTGCAGCAACTCTTAAATGGGGTGGGACTGAATCAGTAGGGCTTAGGCGAGAGGAGACCCGAGGACTGCGTAGAGTATCGATAGCTGTAGACTGGGACAATTTACTGCACGAGCTTCAAGTGTTTCATGAGAATCATCTTCGATGAAAAGAGATCGTACCCAGGTTGCTGACAACACCATGCTCTGAGAGCCTGGCGCTTTCCCCTACCTTTTGCCCCGAGCTTGAATGCAAAAAGGGTGGGGTCTATGCTCTACTGGACCTACTGAGGGGTGGTGCCATATCGTATGTACAGATAATTGTCTCTCAGAACAAAGGCATGAATATGCAGAGGGAAGACGCTAGAGAGGGCGGCGGTTGTCTTGTCTTTAGTGTCCTACATTCAAAACTGAAACTGTCATGACTTAACATTGACTATGTTTTCATTGTTTTTCTTTTGAATTAATCACTCCTGGTGGGTCTGATATATTGCAATGTATAGGTAAAGGCCATGGTGGGGTTATCAAACATGAATGTGTAACAGTAATCCGTACATTTGTCAAATGCCCATGTGATACTAATATAAAACTCAAAAATTGGTTAAAAACAAAACATAAAACATCATCTGTGACTATTTGGTCTTGGAGGACCAGGACACCATCACAATTTCAAGGTGGCCACGATGGAGCACGAGCCAGCTACAGGGACCCAGTTAGGTCCACTGTCAGAGCACCTTAAACCCTGGTTTGAGGAGTGTTGCATGGATCTTTGTCGGAGGTGCATTGCACTACGTAAACCTAAGCATCAGTTCCAAGATGCAGCAAGGCTGTGATGGGAGGGCCTGTGTCATCATTGAGGAACCCATAGATGGGGCTTTGAATGTGAAGCTCGGCTTCGAGGATGGGTGCCCAGTCAGGGTGATGCATCAGTTCCGAAGTCCGGCGAGGCACTGTCCTTCTTCGTTGCATTGGGGCAGCGGTTGATGAGGTAAGTAAGGGCATGTGCCGAGAATGCATCACGCACTGGCGGTTCTGATGAGGCTGCGAAGGCGATGCCGGCCTTTGCAATGGGTCCAATCTATGCAGCAGCAAAGAAGTATCAGTTCAGCTCGGGTTTGAGGCACGCAGCAGAGGAGATACTTCAGTTCTGCTGGATCCACAGACTGACAGATCACCTTAAGGACACTTCCAAGGATCCAGGACTGGGGTGGGACCACTTGGCAGGGTACACTCACAGATGGTATAATCCAGGTGCAAGGATGTATAAAGATGGTTATGTCCCTTCAGATCAGGGGGCCAGCCAACTAGCCCTTGGAGTCACTTTATGTTCTTTTTTTTTTTTCCTCATATGCGACAACTTGCAAAGGTATGTGATTAGGTGTTAAGCGGTACTGGCGCCCCAAGCCCGCAGCCTGCCGGGCAAATTTACTCCTGATGTATCTTCTGCTCCATTATGAGAGATAGAAAGATCACCAGCCCAGGGTCTCTCTGGAGGCGAGTGTTTTAACCATTGGACCCAAATGTTGCCACGGCTATATGTGTGCTAATTCCAATATGTATGTAGCTAGTGGCTCCCAGGTTTTGATTCTATTTGGTGAGCCACTAAGACGGTCAAAATTGCTAATTTGTTCTGCAGTTGCTAGCCATTCAGCACAGGTTGGAGGTAGTTTTGAACACCACTTGATACAGATTTCCCTGCGTGCTATAATTATCAAAGTAAGAGGAAGTTGCTATTGGAATTTCCTAGCTCTCCCCACAAAATCATTATCTTCTAGAACCCCAAAGACAATAAGTGATAAGCTTACCTCAATTCTTCTTTTCAATAAGATAGTCAATATCTTACCCACTTCTTGCCAAAAGGGTTGAATTTCCAAACATTGCCAGAACATGTGGATATCATCTGCTTTGACGTTGTCAAACTTCGGGCAAAGCTTGAGCCCTTCTCCTATTTTAGAAAACTTCAGAGGAGACCAATATAACCGATAGGAGGTAAACAGAGGGTTCTTTCTTAATGGGGCATACCTGACAAAGGACCATAAAGTAGCCACTGATACTTGCCACAAGGATGGTATATCGGCTGAAGGGAGATCTCTCTTCCATCTTTCTTCTGGTAGAGTGTTGGAGCCATCTTCTGCTTGTATCAGCATCCAGTACCAGGTTGAGTTCTCTTTTTTTTGTACATTGGTATCACAGATTTATTTTACCCAGTCCATAGCCTGTCCTGCATCTGGTTGATCACGGGCCCAACTTGTTAGTTGTAAATATTTAAACCTTGAGAGCGTGTTGTTTGTTTCCTGAGCAAAGTGATCCCAAGAGATAATGTTCTTGTCCCCTAACAGTTGACCCCATTTTTCTATCCCGGCATGAATAAGAGGTAATGACAGTGAATCCAATAAGCATGCTGGAGTTCCCAGGGAATTCCAGATTGGAGCCAAATGACAATGGTAGGCTATTCCAAGAAGTCTTCTGACCTGTGTCCATATTCTACATGCTGTAATCAAAACCCTAAGACGCACCTTTAAAAAAAAAGTGGGATGCCCAAATTTGAAAAGAAACTCAGGGGCATATTTACAAGGGCCATATCTCCGCTTGTAAAGCTAAAAAACCGGAGATAAAAATATCGTCCTATTTACAAGAGGGTGATAACATGCATTAGCTCATGTTAGCACCCTTTTACCCGACACCTCCCAGTGGGCGTCACTGGGCAGTACAACCTTGTAAATATCGCTGTTGTACACATCGCGATATTTACAAGGCTACCCATGCATTTTAGCAGACGTTAGTTTTTGGAGAAAACAGCTGTTTTCACCAAAAACTAACGTCTGCTAAAATGCAGTCTTAGCTATACTTACCATTGGGGGTGGAATATGCTGATACAACTACAGGGTCGTATCAGCAAGGTTATTGCCGTTTTCCATGGAACATCGCTGGTTTTCCAGCGATGTTCCATGGAAAACATTTTCTCGCTAAGAGTGGCCAGCGGTGATTATCGCTGCCGCTTGTTAATATGCCTCCCAGTTCTTTGATCTGCTAAGCCCCCTGTTAGGGCTCCGTAGCCGGACCTCCTCGGATGATAGTTATCCGATAATAAAAGCTTTGAAATGTTTTAATTGAAACGCCCAACAGTATATCTTCCAAGAAATTCTGATAGCTTTATTGTTCCAAATAAAACTACTTATCTCACTCTGTACCTTTCTCATCCATTTGGTCTCGAAATGGAGGGGAAGCTCGTTAAACAGAAAAGTAAATTTCGGAAGGAGATTCATTTTTATTAAGTTGGTTCTACCTATAAACGAAAGAGGAAGGTGGGACCAGAGTTTTAGAAGTTTGCTGGTTTCCTTAGTGACTTTTGCCTAGTTGATCTGTGCCTTAATGTCTATATCTTTCGTGATTTGGATACCTAGGTACCTAATTTCATTCTTCTCTAGCTTCTTCAGTGTTGTATCTAGTGGGGTGTTCCATGCCATTATCTCGGTTTTGTCTTCATTTATTAAGTATCCAGACACTTTCCCAAAGTCTTTTAATATATCCATAATGATGGGATAAACGCCAACGAGATCTTGTGTGAAAATCATGAGGTCGTCAGCATACAGAGCCTCTTTCTTGACACAATCTTGATATTGGAAAGGTGTGATTTGCTGTTCCCTTCTAATTCTTCTGGCCAATGGTTCAATATATAGATTGAACATTAGTGGTGAAAGGGGGCAACCCTGCCTGGTGCCTCTACCTATCTCCATCGCAGGAGTTAATTTGCCATTGACAAGGATTCTTGCTTTTGGAGATCTATATATATTTTGAATGGTGTGCAAAAAGTTGTTGCCCAACCCGTTGAGCTTAAGAACTTCATATAAGAAGGGCCAGCTTACCCTGCCAAATGCCTTCGCGGCATCAACCATCATTATGGCTAATGGGTGTTGTTGGGCAGTGGCTAAATCAATCGTGCAGATCAAGTCGTGAACCAGCTCGTGTAGGTGTCTCCTGTCACAAACCCTTTTTGAGAAGTATTAATTTGTTCACCTATGGCTCACCCAAATCTTTTGGCCAGGATATTTGTGAAGAGCTTGTAGTCGTTATTGAGTAATGAAATTGGTCTATAAGATTTGCATGCTTTGGGGTTTTTATTTTTTTAGAATTAAGGTGATTATGGCATCATTCCACGTGGCAGGAATAGTGTTATTGTCCACATAGAAGTGATTAAACAGCAAGGTTAACTTTGGAGCTATTTCCTCTACTAAAACCTTATAGATCTCTGATGGGATACCATCGGGGCCTGGGGCTTTCCCCCTTTTCGAGTTTTTGATGGCTTTAAGGACTTCATCCTGGGTTATTTTGTTATTAAGGTATTGTTCTGTGTCTGTTGGAAGTTTGGGGACAGAATCTAGGCATTGCCAGCTCTTGATCTGAGATTTTGTCACTGGACAGTCTTCCCTATACAAGTTTCCAAAGAAATTGGTGAAGGCATTCCCAATGTCTTGGTCATTTTGAGAGATTACCCCTGCTTCTTCAACTATAATTTCTTTGATGTTATTTCTTGCTTCTTGAACTATAATTTCTTTGATGCTTAACTTCCCTCTTGCCTTTCATGCAGTAGCTTCCCACACCCCTCCCCGCACTCGTAATGTGCAAGTTGACTAGCGTTCCATTTCTGTAGTATAATCTCGTCTAGATGTTCTAAAAGAGTTTTTTTGGCTCCGTCTATCTGCTTTTGAATTTTGGTGGCCTCTTCTTCAGCAGTTGCATTATTCAGGTCAACAAGTCCAGCAGCTATTAGCTTTGCTTGCTCTGTTACTCTTAACCCCTTTGCAGCAGGGGTAATTCCCCCACGGTGAGGGGGGGGTCCGCGGTGCCACTGTGCTCATGACGAGCTGAGCTCGTCTTGACTCACAGTGGAGCTGTGCTCATGACGAGCTGAGCTCGTCATGAGCATGTAAGGAGTTAAGTTAGCTTCCCTTTTCCTGTGTGTGGCATAGCATATCAATTTCCCTCGCAGGAAGGCCTTGTAAGTGTCCCAAATTATGTCTGGCTGGGTGGAGTTTTTATTTATGACAAAGAACTCTAAGGTTTCCTGTTTCAAGCTTGCAATTATATTTTGGTCCTCTAAGATAGATCTATCTAGTGTCCATCTCAGATTCGGAGTAGCACTATCTAGGGTTAAGACGAGTCTCACTGTGGAGTGATCCGACAGGTGATCAGGTTGATGTGTAATTGCTGAAACTTTGTTACCTAGCCTAGTGTGAATTAAGAAATAATCAATGCGGGATGCATGTCCATATTTTTTATTGTGGAAAGTAAAACCCTTATTGCTGCCCGCCTTACTCCTCCAGGGATCTATCAGTCCCATAGTCTTCATTAAATTTTTTATGGTCTTGGTCATTTTTGGTGTGTTTACCATAGGACATATAGAGGATTTGTCTAGGACACGGTCAAGTAATGCGTAAAAATCACCAGCCATTATGAAAATATTTCCATTTTCCAGCAATACTTGAATTCTTGAATTAGGTCATGTAGAGGGGAGGAGTCGTCAACATTTGGGCAATAATACGTGATCATGGAGTATTTTATGGTGTTGATGTTCACAATAGCTATCAGCCATCTCCCCTTAGGGTCTGCAATGACTTCTAATATTTTGACCTTTGCTGTGTTTTTTATTAGGATCGCTACCCCTTTACATTACAATGTTAATTTGGGCATGCATATTGATTGATCCAGCTCTGGCCTTTGACAATCCCTTCCCACTCTGTTTTCCGAAGTTGTGTCTCCTGTAACATTAAAATGTTGTTATTTGATTGTTTTAAGAAGAGCAAAATTCTCCTTCTTCTAGCTGGCACCCTTAACCAATTTACATTCCAAATTAATATCTTGAGACTACGGGTACTATTAATATTAGTTATTTTTTATTTTCAGAGGGGCACACTTCCTTAGCATGCCTTGATCATATTTTAGCTACAAATGAGGACCTAATTTTTTTTATTTTTTCCCATTGCTCCCCACCCAGTGAATTATATACATTAGTGCATTTGTGTTCACTTCTCCCCCCCTGAGGAACCCTCCCTTTTACCATATTGGGCATTCTATTCTTCCCTTGGCCCTCACCTCTCTGTATTAATCATGTTTTATTCATTGTGTTGTCTGCGCCTAGCCCTTAGCTTTTATTTGTTCCATTAGGTTTGCAACTTCGCCTGGATCCTTTACATTAAACATCTTGTTATTTCACATTATTCTTAATGTGGCAGGAAATTTTCGTTGAGCCGTAGCGCCTAGTGATCTCAGTTGCTGAATGTGTTTCCCTAAATCCCACTGCCGATTCTGGGTCTCCCTGGCTAAATCTGACCGTATTCTGAAAGACCAGTCATCTTTTGTGAAAGTGCCCGCCTTTAAACCTTCTGCGAGCAGCTTCTCTTTTATCACATAAGTGTTGAAATTTACCGGAATTTTTCTTGGCTTAGATATGTTGTGGTTCTTCCTGAACGGATCCCCATGTACCCATTGTATATCCTTATGAAGATAAAGAGTCTTGGCAGAGGGTATTAACTCTTTTATCAAGGTTATAACAAACTCTTTTAGGTCCCCTCCTTCTTTCCCCTCGGGAATATTTAGGATCCTTAAATTATTTCTCCTAGAGTTATTTTCGAAAACCTCAACTTTTTCCTGTAGTAGCCTCTCACTCGCTTTGAGTTCTGCTATTTCTTTTGAGTTGTCTGCAGTTTCCTCACTCACCGTCTCCAAAGTCGCTTCTAAGCTCCCTATTCTTTCTGAGAGACTTGTGAGTTTATTTTCTAAGCTTTCGCAGACATCGCAATTTTTGCTTGGTTTGCTTCCGAGAGCGTGAACCTACTTTTTAACTCTTCCGACAGAGCCCGCAATAGACCCCCTGTATCTTGCAGTGATTGCAGTGATTGCGGGTCCGGTGTGGTCCCTACTGCTGTAGTTGCAGTTGCTCTTTCCGGGCCCTCGGACTCTGCCTCTGCTATGGTCTCAGGGTTTGTTAAGTTTCCCCCTAGCATTTGGAATTTGTTAGAAAGTGGGACCCACCACGTCCTCTGTAATTACTGTGATCTTTTACCGAGGATGCCATTTCTTTATGGGGGGGTTGCTTGGAGGAGAGTAGTAAGTGAGGTAGTAGAAAATGTATAGAGTTCCTCTCTTCCCTGAACCTTAAAATATGATCTTAATGAAGGAGTCATTTTTGCCTTCCTAGTGGGAGGGTCTTGAGTGGTTACCAGTTTTCTCCCACTTTTCTTTTTTTGTTTACGGTCTAGGAGGGACTCTTTGGGTGCTGGAGCTGCTTCAGTTATGTAAGGCAGTGGACAGGGATAATGCCGGAGGATGTGGGTGCACAGATAGGGAAAGTTATCGGGGGGGATATTTCTGGGTCCTCCACTCTGGGTAGACCTAAACTGAAATCTTCCCTTGAATTTCTCAAAGTGTATCGTGAAATACCTGGCAGTTTCAGTTGTACAAAAGAGACTGGTCCTGTTTTCTTGACCTTAGATGTTTTCTCCAGTCCTTTTCCCCTTGTGGCAGTGAGAGGGGTCCTTTTGGGGTAGGATGAGGTTTGTAGATTTCTAACAAAGGTACATGCACCTGGGGACCTGTTCTGAAGCTGCCACCCGTAACCTGGAAGTGGAGCTGGGCTGCAGCTCCCCGATCCCGATGTAGCTGCGAAGCTGCCAGCAACCACCAGTCGCCACGGAGAGGAGGCTGGTGCGGTGGAGAAATGGTGAAAAACGGCTCCAGGGTGTGTTGCCCTCCTTTCTGGCAGATTGTGTGGTTCTTCCTGCGAGCCATGTATCTCCATGGAGGCACCGTGTCGTTTTCGGGCTAGGAACGGTTTCGCCATTTCATCGGAGAGGTGAGTGGCAGCGGTCCGTGTTTACCCGGACGCCATGTTCCTCCGGTCCACTTTGTGTTCTTGGTTCAAGAAATACCGGCCCAGTCCGTCTCACCCAGGCAAGAGGGCAGCAGGTCAGCACAGCTGGACAGCTGTCCTTCAGAGCAGCATTCCAGCGTAGTGGCAGTCCTTGTAGCAGCACAGCAGTCATTCATCCTGGCAGAAGGTCCAGAAGTGAACTGAAGAGGTGGTTTCTGATGTTCAATACTTATACCCAGTTATGCCTTTGAAGTGGGGAGAAGTTTCTATAGGGATGGCCTTGAAGTGCACAGGTGTCCTGCCTTCCTGGCCCTGCCTCTAGACTAACGTCAGGCAGAATGCAGCCCTTTCTGTGGAGAAAGGACACAGCATAATCAAGTGTAAGTGGGGTTGGGTATTTGAAAACTGCACACCGACAGGCTGCAATGGCAGGCCTGAGACATGTTTAAAGGGTCACTTAGCATTTAATTTACAGGCCTTGAGCATATGAAGTGCCACTTTACTAGGGACTTACATGTAAATTAAATATGCCAATTGGGTATAAGCCAATCTAACATGTCTTAAGGGCAGAGCACAAGTAAGTTAGCACTGGTTAATACAACTGGCAAATTAGGCTCAGGAAGTCAAGGTTATTTGAGAACAAAATTGTGGTTTCCTACGGCGAGAGATATCTACCTACGCTAAAGAGGTACAACTGCAATGCTATGATATTATATAAATTGGACTATCCTGAACTCAGGATTATGGATTTAGCATGCCTAAAAATGAGGGCTAGACATCCTCTGTAGTCTGCAAATTCCTAGTTCAGTCCATAGACTATTTAGCATGTTAAAGAGCATTCTGGAGTTTTTATTGGCTGAAAGTTCAGGTAACATTCTACCACTTCAAAAAGTGGCTTTTCCTTGGCAACAGGAGGCGCAGCCACTATTTTGTTAAGAGCAGGAGATTAGTACAGGTGCAACTGTTATTCACAACTACGTTTGATAAACTACCATGTTAGAGAAATGTCAAGGCGAGAATCCAGGAATTAGTTTGCATTGAGAAGGAGGAGGAAGTGGAGCAGCACAGCAAGGATTCAGTTGTGTGGGTGTTTTTACTCATATCAAGGTAGAATAAACAATGCACTGACGGTCACCTGTAAGCTTTTTGATCAAAAGCTAAATAGGTACCGTAATATACACTACTCAATCAGGCTTCGATAATGCAATGACACTTTCAGTAGAAGCAAGAAAGAAGAATCAAAACAATAAAAAGCACAAAAATCCCACAAACATGAAATAAAAACCTCATTCAAAAAGTGTTTTTTGAACCACACAAGGTTTTTTAAAAAGAGCTTGACATAAAAACTCCTAGTTCCTAAAAGACTGCCTGCAGTGGATTGCATGTAGGGGGTGATAGTTGGAAAGGCCTTGAGGCACATCCCATATGCACATGGCCGAAGGAGGGCTTAGCCACTCACAGGGACTGGGCATGTGGCCAACTCATGTGGTGGGTTGCATGCAGGACCTGGATGGCAGCCAGGCCCTGTGCCCAATTCCCGCTGTGTGGTTGAGCAGCTGTGTTCTCAGGGGAAATAATAATTTCCAAAAAAGTTGGCTGTTGTACATCATAAGCATCTAAAAGTCACCGAAAATACTACAGTTAATGTGAAGTTATAGGTAATCTTCCATTATAATAACACACTCACATATGCTCAAAAAAGTCTGGGAAATTCACCTAAAACAAGCAAACCCAGTTAAAGATTAATTAAAACCAAATCACAACAATCAAACTCATGAGTTATATATAGCTCTGCAATCCATAACTCACAACACAGTTTTTCACACCATAACTGGCTCACAAAATACAGTGTGAATACTCATAATAATTATGCCCACAGGTAACAACACAATTACATAACAAAACACTAACATGTAATAGTATAATCACAGAACTCGCATTATTTGTGTTAATGGTAATGTTATATGCCATCTGAACTGCAAGATCTTTTAAGACATTAATATCTAGATCTGCTTTATTAAGAGTGAGGTATTAAGCCTTGCATTTGGTTTATGAGTTCTGCGTTACAGGGATGTTTTATAAATGATGCATTGCGGCACTAACTTTGACTGACACACTTCAGTGTTGTTTTTCGTTTTTTATTAGGACTTTTAACTGTAATTTAACTATGTTTTCTAAGAGAATGCGTGTTTTATATTTCCATCCAAATTGCTAATAAATTGGAAAACTATAGTTATTCATCCTAAATTATATTTTTACCACAATATATGATGACATTTCAGTAAGCAGAGTGAACGAATTTCTTTCAGGGTTCATAATGATTTTGTAAACTGTCCATGCATCTTCAAGGACATTTACAGCCTTGAACCAAAATAGCTTTCAGATTATGTATCCCGTCTTCACTCTACCCACACATCATTGATTGATAGGATAACAGCACTCTGTCTGTTCTAGAGAACGTCTTAATCTCTAAACAACCGTTTTACTTCAAGTGTTCTCAACCAATATGACAAGTGTGTGACGTTATCTATAGCCTAACGATACACTAACAGTTCGCTTTCTTTGACATAATTTAAAAGTTTGTTATAAACTCAAAATATTTTTTTTTTGTTTTTAACATACAAAAGAATATCTCCTGTAACTATGCCAAAACACAGAGAAAACTTGAATTAGAATTAAACCACTTTGGCCTGGGAGTGCTGATTTGACACAGTCTCTGCCACAGTTCTGGGCAGACTGGTGTCTTAAGTAATTGAAGGACTTGATCAGAGATATTCTACTACCTTAGAGAGTGGTTAAAGGTTGCTTGTCACAGAAACTTTCAAGGCAAGGGCTGCTTTTGGCTGAAAATGTAGCAGCATTTGTTGACATTCCTCAAGTAAACAACGCTACATAAGGCAATGGCATACACAAAGCAGTCAAAACAAAACATCGTGTTTCAATAACACAGTATAGAAAAAAAAGAACACATCATGACCACAACAAGAAATATGACCAAACAAACTTATTACACATGACCAACTCTAGAATTCTATTTTCATAACATGGTGGTAAAAGGTGTTTGAAGCATGAGATCTTTATCAAAGCAAACCTTCTCCCACAGGTGGAAGTGGGTGTTCCAGGGTGGAATACTCTGTAAAGTCTAGGAATATTTATTTGCTGGTATTTACAAAAGCTTTGATGGTCTGTACCATCAATGAAAAAGGTTGGAGCTCCAGTTCTGTCAAGGGAAAGGATCATTCCAGGGTTTATTCATGGTAAAAAATATTTTCCCTTGGGGCCGGAGGGGTGGGGGGGGATGCAGTTGTACTAATGGGATACATTTTTACATCCATAAAAGTATATTTACATTTGTCGATTCATAGTCTAAATTGGTAATTCACAAACCATTTCTACTAGTGAAACTGTGACTATTGCAGTTTCCCAAGCATACTCTGGGAAATTTAATAGAAGTTAGCAAATTGATCAAAACACTGAAGGGAACAAACAAGACTAAATTCTTGTGTAACTCAACTCACAACTGTTAGACCTGACAGCCTTAGGGTGGGTTCCCTAACAGTTTGCCTGCCTCAGTGACGGCCCGTGTAGGGCGTTTTACCGGGGCGGTGACGTGGCGCAGAGGAGGGGCAGGGTGGGGGGTTGCAAAATGCAGCAAACTGCCGATTTCAGGTAAGTTACGAAAAAAATTATTAAAACGAATTTCGCTGCGTGCGCTGCATCGCCAAATGCGATGCAGCGCGTGCAACGAAATTTGTTTTATTAATTTTTTTCGGAACTTACCTGAAATCGTCCGTTTGCTGCATTTTGCAACCCCCCACCCTGCCCCTCCTCTGCGCCACGTCACCGCCCCGGTAAAACGCCCTACACGGGCCGTCACTGGCCTACCTCCCTCCATTTTTCTGACCTCATTTTCCTGTCTTTAGGACTCTGCAGACTTTGTCACTGCTAGCCGGTGCTAAAGTGGTTGTGCTCTCTCCCATAAACTTGGTAAAATTGGTTCATCCCCAATTGGCATATTTAATTTACTTATAAGTCCCTAGTAAAGTGCACTACGTGTTCCCAGGGCCTGCAAATTAAATGCTACTAGAGGGCCTGCAGCACTGATCGTGCCACCCACATAAGTAGCCCTTTTATCATGTCTCAGTCCTGCCACTGCAGAGCCTCTGTGTGCAGCTTTACACTGCCATGTTGACCTGGCAAGTAAACCCTCATGCCAGACCTAAACCTTCCCTATTTATACATATGTCAACCCAACGTTAGGCCCTGTATAACCCTCAGGGCAGGGTGCAGTGTATTTAAAAGGTAGGACATGTACTTTTCAAACTTTACATGCCTTGGTAGTAAATAACTCCCAATTTTGTTTTTCACTACTTAAAGGCCTATCTTTCCCAAAGAATAACTTTGGGATTACCTTATTACATATTTTACGTTGGTGAAGTTGAATTGTAAATTCCAGTTTAGCAAATGCCACTTTTAGAAAGTGTTACAACAAACAAATGATG
The DNA here is from genome assembly GCF_964204655.1 of Triturus cristatus. Classification (NCBI taxonomy): domain Eukaryota; kingdom Metazoa; phylum Chordata; class Amphibia; order Caudata; family Salamandridae; genus Triturus; species Triturus cristatus. The sequence goes on along the minus strand of NC_140585.1, from coordinate 578,431,181 downwards.
GACGGAATGCTGACAATGCAGACATTCTCCCCCAGTCAAGAGATCTGGGTTAAATCCATCGTTCTTTTGCCCACTACGCCACCCCAGTTCAGACATGGCCATATGCAAATCAGTCTTGACCCTGTGCCTCATGGGAACAGTCCAGCCCGAACTGCCAAGCCATGTCTTCCCTGGACCGGAATCAAGCATCCTAGGACCGGTTTCTGGCTATCAGCCGTCATCAGCCAGAATAGCTTGACTCCAGTGGCGTAGTGAGCACGGGTCCCACGTCTGGGAATACCCATCCCACTTAGGGCGAAAAGTGTTACAACAAACAAATGATGGACGGAATGCTGACAATGCAGACATTCTCCCCCAGTCAAGAGATCTGGGTTAAATCCATCGTTCTTTTGCCCACTACGCCACCCCAGTTCACTCATGCCACTGGATTCAAGCAAGCCTGGCTGAAGACAGCTGAAATGCCAGAAACCGGTCCTAGGAAGCTTGTTTCCGGTCTAGGGAAGGCATGGCTTGGCAGTTCGGGCTGGACTGTTCCCATGAGGCACAGGGTCAGACTGATTTGCATATGGCCATGTCTGAACTGGGGTGGCAGAGTGGGCTAAAGAACGGTGATGGATCAAACCCAGATCTCTTGACTGGGTGTGAGTGTTTGATTGGTTCTGATGCTCCGTCCATCACCACCCCCTTTTGTACCACTTTTAGAAAGTGGGCATTTACTTATTTTAGCCATTTGGTGCCTTCTGCCTGTCTCTGGAATAGATGTCTGGGGTGGGTGACAACTGGTTTCCTTCATTCCTTCTAGCCAGCCATACTCAAAGTAAGGGTAGGTAAGCCTGAGTGGTCATTTGCATGTAGATGGGCCAGCCTGAGCAGGATGGAAGGGAGAAGCGGACACTTATACTTGAAATGACTGTGGGGCATATTCTCAAGAACGTGTGATAACCATCGCAAAAGTTACTCAGCGCAACCTTCAACATCGCAGTCTATCCCGGGAAACTTACGCTGTGTTAACCAAGTATTCAGAACACGGCGGTACCATGCGATAGTCCCTAGAAAATGTGTATACTGATTGCGTTAAAATCAACACCACACCGCAAAAATGCAAAACACGAACGCAAAAAAACCTGCGATGAGGCCAATCACGATACAAAAATCAGCAAAAACCAGCTAAAGGCCTGCAATTCTCATGAGTCAGGTTGGAACAATCGCCATAAAAGTAGAAAAAAAAGACAAACAAATGCCAAACAACAGCGAAGCACAATGAACGTTGCCGGAGCAAGTACGGAGGAGAACCAGAACCCCACAAGCCCCCCGGAGGACCAGCCTGGGACCTCGGGGTCAGGGAAGGGCAAGGAGAAGAAGAGTAGGAAGAAAAGGTTCAGTCTGCAGGAAAACAGGATCTTGATAACGGAGGTGGTGGAACACCATCAACAACTGTTCATCACCTCCACTGTGTCGTTGGCAACAAAAAATGGACTATGGCAGTCCATCGTGTACAAGGTGAATGGGTGCTGAAGAGGACAATGGATGAGGTCAAGAGGCGCTGGAATGATGTCAAGCGCAAAACTAAGCTGAAACTCGCCAACAACCGAAAGGCAGCAATGCAGACTGGAGGTGGGAGCCCAGCGCCACAGGAGGAGCTGGACGACATGGAGGAAATGGTGTCCACAGTCATCAGTGGGGAGACGGTGGCAGGAGGGGGAGGCCCGGACACTGCTCAACAGGACCGGAGACAATAGCAGCAGGGTGAGTAAGGACCAGGGCCCAGGGGGACGGGGAGAGATGGGTACAATGGCACACATGCACAATTAAGCAGAGCACAGCTGCGAACAAACCATGCCCCAGACCACCAACTCCCACCAAGAGACCAATGTACCCAAGTATGCAACATGTCAGCACTGTACAAGCACAGAAGTCACAGGCACACCGCATGAAAGGGATAAGGGCAGCAAAATCAGAGCTGCAGGGGCGACTCCCTCAAAATACAGCACACACACATAACATGCAGAGCACACCAACACTCACAACAATGTTGTACCAACAGCAAAACACCTACAACAGAACACAGGACACAACTGGTGCCGCTTGAGTGCAGATACTGGCCAATCACATTTGGCATTGTAGGGAAACGTGATTTGCTAATGTACAAGTACAAACACACACACGTCTGTTGTTGAAATTTCCAATGTCCCCCATCAAATAGGCAGCTCCTCCCAAACAGCCACAATGTACCCAGTTATGCTGTCTGCATGATAACATGTACAATGCGACAACATGCATGTGGACACATTGTTAAACTGCATCTCCCCTTCACATTGCAGGTGGAGAATCAACACCTCCTGCAGAGCAGCCCGACCCGCTCTTCTCTTCTCTGATGATGAAGAGGACCACCACAGCTTCGACTCTGACGCCCTCCAACTGCTCATGGAGAGCCTACGCAGCCCAATTCCAGGAGCTGGGAAGCCCAGCTGCTACGAGGAGACCCCACTTCCTTCACAGACCACACAGCAGGCAGCACCCCCCACCACGGCTGCCTCCCACGACCCCCACGAAGACCACATGGCCTTCCAACGCCGTGTGTTGGGGTGCCAGGAGAATCTGGCTAAACAGGTGCGGGTGGGCTTCAACCTCATGGCAGACAAACTAGATGCCATACGTCGGTGTTTAAGTCCCATCAGGGACCACTCACGGTCCCTAACGGACACCCACAGTCCGCTCTATGCTCTCCAATGGACCATGGCTGACATCGCTGGAGCCCTGACTCAGAGAATAAAACAACTGTTCAATCAGAGTGGCTCTAGCGATGTCACACGGGAGTTGGGAAACAAGCGGAGGTTAATGGAGACCATGGAGCAGGCGGATGCCGAACGAGCTGCTGCCACGGCTGCACACCAGTGAGAGGTAGCTGAGTTCCTCAATGACCTCAGAACCATGCCCATGACGTTGCTGCCACAAGGCCTGTCGATGATGCATGCTGCTGCTACCACTCCATTAACATCGCCGCCCCCTGAAGTGTCAGTGCCACACAGTGCTGGAGACAGAACACCACCATCCACACGTGAGGCACATGAAACAGCAGAAGACAAAGATGCGGATGATTCTGCCCTCATGGTAAGAAGGACGCAGTAGCATGCATCTTCGCCATAGGGCCGGCTTCAGCTTGGTTCTGTCCTCTGCATCATCACCTTCCACTGTCCCCCGATGCACTCTGCGACACTCACCTTGGACCTCGACATGGACTGCCATATGCTGTTTGATTGCCAATGACACAGCAGTCAGACTACAGACTGAACTCTTCCCCTTCCTTTGGACTTGTCATTCCCTGAAGGACTCTGGCTGGCCCTCCCCGGGCCAACTTCCTTATGTGGGGTTTTCATGGCCATGTACTGCTCCAGATGCAAAACTCCACTGAATGTGCATTAAACATTCATATTCACACAGATGTGTCATGTCTATGGTCTTTCAAGTTTGGAAGTATGGATGAATGTAGGCTCAATGGACTCCTCTTACGTCCATGTGGCTCATGTCATGGAACAGGGGTCACAGGGTGACATATTGCCGAATGCGGTCCGGGTTTCGCTGGCACAACAACAGGGACACACGCATGAGTTACTTCCTTGTCCAGCCCAGTACAGAACCACGTCCAGGACCCTGGGTGCGCAGGGGCGGGCATGCACCGCTGGGCAGCGGGAGGGGCTGGGATGCATCTGCCTAGGTATGCAGGGGCGGGCATACACCCCTGGATGGCGAGAGAGGCTGGGATGCGTCTGCCTGTGTGCACAGGGGCGGGCAGGCGATGGTGTCTTGTGCAATTGTATGTACTTTGCCATTCATGTATCTGGACTCTGTTTCAGATGACGGATCTGTTTCAGATGTGTGACCTAGTGTACTGCACTACATACCGGCATGTGGTTGGAGACACAACGGTGGAAGCAGGTGAGCAGTGTGGCCTGGGTGCGCATTGTCAGCACTCTCTCTCGATGTCCTTCTCTTCTGTTATCAGTGTCTCTCTCCCCCTCTCTGTCTGTCTTTCACTCACTCCCCTTCTCTGTCTGTCTTTTTCTCGCTCCCCCTCTCTGTCTGTCCTTCTCTTTTTCTCTCTCTCTCCTTCGCTCTCTCTCTGTCCTTTGATGTGCGCAAAACACACCTTCTCATCATGATTCATTTCTTGCAGGCTATGACCTACGGATTGTCCCGAGGGGAGCCACCATATGTCTTCATTTCTGTTCTGTGTTTCTTTGAATACATTTTTTTTTATTTGTTACATCGTAGGTGAATATGTGATGCTCATTTTAGTGACGACACATACATGTCACCACATGTGATTGTGCGACATCAGGCGGATTCTTTGGTACATGATTCCATGTAGTTGATGTGGCATGTATTTGGCCGGGGATGAGAGCCCGGGGAGGGGGGGTCCTGGGGGTGGTGGCGGTGGGTGTTGTGGCCCTGTTGGGGCTCTGAGCTGCATGATCAGTTGCTCCATGGTATCTGTTGTCCTTCATGTGTGGCTCTGGGCTGGGCTCCATTTTGTGGTGCAGGCTGTGGTCCGACTTTACACCAGGTCAGAGCATGTGTTAGTTTCTTGCAGCTAACGTGCCTTATCACCTGTTTTGTGATCTTATCGCCGATCTGGCTGATCGTTGAGAATGTTGCAGAGTGGTGTTTTTGCGGCGTTTTGCACAGGAACACCTACTCTGCATCTCATTAGCGATAGATGCGTGGGTCATCTGTGGTGATGTTTTTTTTGTGGCTGTTATCATGGGTAAACTGGTGTTATGGGCGGTGAACTCCAGCTTGTGAATTGGGCGATAAATTTATCGCAACTTTGGCTGTGATAAAGTGCTGTTAACTCGGCGACAGCTCCTTGAGAATATGCCCCTGTGTCTTGTCCCCACACAAAGGATTGATTACTTCCCTGTAGTGTGCTTGGAGCCAAGGCAGTGAGGGAGACCCTCCATGCACTTCAAAGCCTTCTTTGAAGTCTCAAACAATTGAAAGGCACCATTGGGTATAAGTACTGGACCTCTGGCTCTACCAAATCAGTACACTTCTGGACCTGTGACTACTCTGCCAGGAAGAAGAGCTGTTGTGCTGCTGTAAGGACTGTTACTCTTCTGGACTGCTGTTTTGCTGAACTCTGCCTTGCTGACGTGCCTGGCTGCCTGCTGTTCTCCTGCCTGGGTGAGAAGGACTGGACCTGCCTCAAAGTGCATGTTGGCTTGCCTCCTGCTCTCAAGTCTCAGGGATAACAAAGACTTGAACCACCTGCATCTGCACCTTGACTTTGCCAGCTGTGAATATGCCCTGCCAAGTGGTGCCACTCCAGTCCTGGACCCTTGGAAGTGACGCCTAAGGTGCTCCTTCATCTGGAAGCCACATATCCTCATCGGAACCGGTGCATCTTCACATTTGCATGAGTTGGAACCAGCACATCCTCATTGTTGCAGGAAGCATACCCAGCACATCGCCTTTGGAACCAGTGCTTCCTCACCATTGTGTGGAGCAGGTCCATTGCATTATCTTTGGAACCAACGCATTGCCTGCGGCATCAACTCATTGCCTACTGTAAGAGCAGCAGTTGCACATCGCATCCGTAACCAACACTCGCATTTGGCAGCGTCGCATCGGCTCAGTTGTGTGGAGAAAATGGACTCATCTCATCCACTACATGGCTCAACACCAACGTATCACCTCAGCTGCACCGCTCACTCTCGTCAACAACGACGCATCCTGCATCAAGGCACTTTGGTTCAGCTGGCCTAAGTGGGCCTCTGTATCTGTAGCTCCATTGAGGTTGGCCTGCTCTTTTGACTTTGCTCCAGTCAAGGGAGACCAGGTAACACACTTAGGCACTTACTGCTTCTAAATGCTATTTTGTCATTTATTCTTTAATAATTCATATCTCGACTTCTGCACATTGGATTTTTGTCTTTGCGTTTAATGGCAAAAACCCCTAGTGACAATTGGTCACTTGTAGCTTGAGTTACGTGGAACACTTATAGGGTTAAAAACATGTGGGCCCCAGGACCAGAACACAATAGTCAGATAAAATTTATCCAGCCCAAGTAGTTTGGGTGCAGAGTTGTTCAGGCTGTCCTTGGTTCTGGATGAGAGCTGTGCTGGTGCTGATTGTACTGCTTACACAGTGTTACAAGAAACAGAATGCAAAAACACAACAGATACACAGTTGCGGATATCAGATGATGGTTGCACGTTGTTCCCTGTAGATGCAACATCAAGTGTGAGGGTTGGTTACCGGATTAGTGACCAACAAGCCTTGGCAGAGGTAAGCACACCAAAAAGCCTTTGCAACTTCACTGAGTATGGATGAGTGACATTGCGGTCTAAAACATTGGGGGAAGTGAGACTACAACACCCACAATTCACTGGAGCACCTGGATTTGGGTGATCCCATGGAGGGCCTAATGACCAGCGATTCTTTGGATCTGATGAGTGTTTATATCTGCAGTTTGCAGGGGACTAGTGCCATTAGGCCTAGAGAGACTGGGGGTGCTTCTAGCTTCCACAGGGGTCGGGAGTGCTGAATTTTAGCCAAGGATGAGGGTCATTCATGCCATTCCAAGCCTGTTGCTACAGGGACAAATTATCCCTCTGTAGTGAGGAAATGGGGTTAACAGCAGACATTGCTAAGTTAGCATGAGTAGTATAAGCTTGGCTGCCATTCTGACGCTTTTGCACACAACACTACATGGCTCTGTTCTCATGAAATACTTTGCTGGCGCTGCTTCACATGCGAACTGTCTTCCTTTCACATATCCAGCGGGACACCGCGATCTCAGTCTGTATAGCCTGTTCAAGGTTGAATAACAATGTATGCTGTTGATTCACTTTGGCCAGTTCCACACACATAGACATAACATGAAGAACAGCGGCCCAGCTGAAACTCGGGTGCTTTCTAATATGGCATTACATGCATGAAAAGGCACTTGGAGAAACCCTTCTCAACATAGAAGAGCTGTGCTGATCCTGAGATGTAATTCACTGCATCTGATCTCGTAGATATACGGTCTCGCTGACAAAGCCCAGAGAATAATTATTCTAAACTAGCTCACGAGCACAGGGATGGTGGTAAAATGAGCTGTAGTCCTGTTTCTACTGTCATTATAATATGATTTCCTCTTTTGTGCTTTATGGAATTGTAACAATGTTAATTATATTGTTTTTATGCATTATGCTGCTCTTATTGGCTAGAGTACTGCATCTTAGAGCACGTTAGTTAAAAATAAACATTTTAAACTATACAGTGTCTCTGTCTACTCACGTTGTGGACAAGTATGAGTGTGAATGAAAGAGTGTTCTTGGTTCCCACTATTCCTGAGAGTTTACTAAGTTGCATGTTCTAGGTTGTCTAATCATTGGTAGCTTCACTGTAGTACACAGAACGAATGAGACACTAATGCTAGTCGGATCAGGGTTCTGGGCACTGAGGTGGCTTTTTTTTGTACACAACAATACACCAAGGTCCTGGTTTCCTGCGCATAGTTCTGTGCATGAACAGAATCCCTGCAACATGGCACCCTTAACCTTTGATCTGGTACTTATCTACGAGACGCTTTAGTAGTGCTACTATTTGTCCACAATACCCTCACTCCTGTTTTCCGGTAAACAGTGATGAAGACATAACCCACCTGTATTAAAACTTTATAGGTCCTTTCAAGCTTGATAATATAAAAAGGTTTTCTCGTTCATATGAATTATGAACCTGTTGCTCTGCCAGGCATTTTAAGTTGTTTTCCTTTTCTTAGTCCTTATGGCTGATGTTGATATTGCCGCGCATAGCCGCACCCCGGTCCGTTAACATTTGGTGGCATATGGAGTGCCAGACGTTGGTATTGCACTAATCTTTGTGGTTGGAGCCTATCCGGCTTTCCACTTTGAGGTATTTTACTCTTGGGTAACGTTTCCGGCAGTGAACGGTGATGATAATTTGTTCCATACACACACTCCCACTGCAGTACCTTTAGCGTATCGGCCATATACGAGTCTTGAAGTTCTGATTTCGGCATGGCAACACCGTATTTGGTTTAATAGCGCCCTCCCCCACACCGTGACTCCGGTCCGGTAATGCCCGTTGTCCAATACAGGGGCCACTTGGCCAATTTTGGCCTGGTACACACCACATCCACGTTATCTAGCAGCTACTGTAGCCGAATTGCATGTCTTGCACACCTCTCTGATTGAGGTGCATAGGGCTCTAGCACAATAAGTATCCCGCAATCTCCAGATGGGAGCACCTGGGGTTGCAGCACAACCAGCTGGCCCAGCCGGGATGTCTATTAGTCCCGTCATGGTTAATTCGGTTATGGGCAAGCGACCACAGAATAAAGATGATTTACCTTACTGGCTTGCTGAGAAATTTGACCAGCTGGAAGCCATATTTCCTAATACCAATCCTGTGGAGAAACACAGGATTTTAACGATAAGTTTGCAGAAAGACTTCGTTTCAGAGGTAACAGATTGTGAGAATTGTGGTAAGGTGTTCGCAGCAGTGTATACAAAGTGTTTTGGCACACCTTCTATGACTGTGCTACCCTCCGTGATTAAGCGTGGTCTGGATGAGCACGGGCCAGAGGCGGCAGTTGAGCTGGGAATGAGGCTTATCGTAGTGTTTGAAGTAGTTGCTGATCTCATACTTGCAAACGTCAAGGGAGATGCGGTTAACTTTCAAGTGTCTAATGCTTTGCGTCTTGTCCCGGAAGAAGAGAAACCCTGAGAGTTACCAACATTTTTTGCCGATGCCTGTAAGACCATTGGACGTAATAGTTTGGGTTTTAAGCCTGTTGCTAAAATACCGGCACAACAGCAAACTCAGATGGTGCAGTCTAATAAAGATGACCGTCCAATTTTTCCTAAAAAGAAATGGAAAAATACAAAACAGGGCAAGCAACAACAGAAACAGGGGTCACGTGCAGAGTCATAGGCACCCGAAACCTCTAAGCGCACTTATGATTTGCGCAACCGTGAGAGAATTAGGTCTCCTGACAGGTTTCAGGTCCCTGAACAGCGTTCTCCTCATTCTTCACAGGAAACATTGGGCTCACAAGCCAGTGGAGGTGATCGCCAGGATCGCGGCAGAGGTGGAGGTGCCCCGCAAGGACGCGAGCAACCTCGTCTGACTGAGGGAAAAGGGAAGCAGGACGATTTTCCTCTTCAACGCCCTCTGTTTCAGAAAAAGAAAGTTGCTGCTTTAACAGCGAGATATGCCACGGAGGGTGAGAACCTGCCTTCGGAATCTAACTTGGGCAGTAACGCTGCTAGACAGCGCAGTGGAGGTAACCATAGTGCGGCAAGCACTGCATCCATTTCTGGAGGTGACAGCAACTGACACATTAATCACTGTAGAATCTGCTGAGACCCGAGTGGCTCCCCCTGATAGATTATATGAAATTGTACTTTTGATTGAAGGTGATATACAACCTGTTATTAAAGGGATTTTTGGGGAAAATCTGACTTCGTCGTATGACATCTTGTTAGCTGAGGCAGACTGCCCCCTGCCTTTTGTTTTAGCAGCTCCAAGGGGGGAGGAGGTAATCCTCCCCAGTTTTTCACACAACGTAGCCAAGGAGCAAGCAATGGCGTTTGCAGAAGAGTGGGCTTTGGTGCTTGCACCAGCTCTGTACCGTACTCAGGTGGGATGGGATAAGACCTCTTCGCCTCATGAGATACCATTGCAGTCTATGCAGGAGCCACAACCCCAATAGCCCCTCCAGCGGGAAGCAAAAGCTCCTGTTTCTGAAATTCTTGAACAATTAGAGCATCAAGGAGTGATTGAAACATGTGTGTCACCGATGAAGAACCCTCTTTTTACAGTAATCAAACCAGATGGGTCGTACCGCTTAGTTTTGGATTACCGACATTTGAACTCTCATTGTCGTAACTGTGCGGTTCAGAATACCCAAAGCTCAGGACTTGTAGACAGTCTTGTGCGTAAAAAATATAAAACTACACTTGACATTTCCAATGGCTTTTTTAGCCACAATCTGTCGTCTATAAGTAGTCAATGGACAGCCTTCACCCTGGGCGGTAAACAAAAACAATTTACTAGATTGGCCATGGGCTGCAAAAATAGCCTGGGCATTTTAGCCGCACGTGTTGTCTCTCTGTTAGACGACATAGACCCTGATACGTACTCGTATGTTGATGATATTTATCTCACGTATGAAGAATTATGATTGCATCTTTGTCACGTGGACCGCATCATAGTTTTGTTTGCGGACTACGGTTACAAATTTAACTTTGCGAAATCACACAATGCAGAGTACACAGTGTGGTTCCTGGGCTATGAGCTCAATAATGATGGAAGAGGCCTGACACCTCACTTCTTGCAGAAATGCGCACGTTTGCGCTCTCCTACAACGCTGAAAAAGTTACAGTCTTTGCTGGGATTTTTAAACTTCGGACGAACTTACATTACCGATTATGCCCAGCGTATTATACCGCTGTATGCCTTCATACAACCAACCTTTACAAAAGCCTGCTGGCTTCCAGAACATTCAGCTATTCTGCAATCCTTGCAGTCTGATCTTCTTGAATCAAAATACTTGTTAACACGTGATAACCACACAAACTTGGTGATAAGAATTGTGCCTGGGGCAGTGGGTTTCACCTACTTGACGTTTAATGAAGGTGACACAGTACCTATTGCTTACAAGTCGCATTTGTACACTTCGGCTTAACTGCGTTTTTCGACAGTTGAAAAAGTATTAACCGCAGTCCAGATGGTGATCATAAAGGAACATAAACTGGCACAAGGAAAACGCATGATGGTTGTAACACCATATTCTGCTCTTAAAGCTGTAACGAGAGCCAGTGTACCAAACTCAAAAGCTTTACATCCACGTTGGATACAATGGGCAACTTCGTTGACATCATCTGATGTCACCTACATCTTTGACTCCTCGTTACAAACTCAGGAGTTCTTACAGTATGAATTTGTTCATCCTGCTCCTCTGTCTATGCACCCGCTCGAGGACTACCATTTTTTACTTTATTCCGACGGTTCTGCGCAAACTGCGACCGGATCAAAACATTCTTACTCGGCAGCTTACGCAATAGTGGCAGTTACCATGGTCAATGGTAAGTTCAAGTCCAGTGTCGCACACACGCGTGCACTAGGGGACTGTACCGCCCAGTTAGCGGAGCTACGGGCTCTAGTGCTAGCACTGGAGTTTGCTGGTCCTAATGTGACATAATCGTAAGTGACTCTTACTACTGTGTCCAGTCTTTTAATGACAACTTATTCTTTTGGTCTCAGAATGACTATTGTGATTCTAATGGCAGCGCAATTAAGCATAAAATGCTTTGAGTTTGAGTCGCAGAGCTTAACGTACATCTGCCTCTCACACAAGTGATTCATACTCTTGACCACCAGTACGTAGGAGTACACGCAGTCAGTAACAGTTTGGCTGACGAAGCAGCTAAAACGGCAGTAGCCACTTATTCAGTAGCAACAGTTACAAGATCCATGACTAAGATTGATGATGACATCTTGCCAGCTATAGCTGCTACAGAGAAGGGAAGTAAGTACCCACAGGGTTTCCCTTCGAAATACTTTTATCATTTAAGTCCTGATAAAGCTCCCTATGTGAGAATTAATGATTTTGGTGACAGGTTAATTCCCAGCCAGGACCGCAGACTAGATAACAGCCACGCACGAAGGCATGGCCTCGGCTCATGCAAGCGTTTCGGCGACTGGCTCTATCTTACAGCAATATTACTGGTGGCGTGGGTTATATAAACAAACCTATAAATATTGGCTTTCATGTGACATTTGTCAGCAGATTAAACCTTCAACAGCAGCATGGCCGCCATAAACAGACCTGTACATTTCTAATAAACCATTCAGTTGTGTTTATTTGGATCACTGCAGTCCATTTTCTTCAGATACTGTGTATAAGTTTATCTTAGTTGCAGTTGATTAGTGCACACGTTTTCTGTGGGATGGCCACAACGCAGTGCTGATGCATGAACTGTCATCAGGGATTTGCGTGTCATTGTGGGAATTTTTGCATGTGGCACATTTCGTTCTGACCAGGGTCCCACGTTCACCTCAAGGCGTACAAGGATGCCATGAAGTCTTTCGAGGTGCAAGTAAAATTTTCATCTCCATACAGGCCTGAAAACAACTCAGTTGTGGAGCAAATGAACCGTGACTTAAAGCAGTTCTTGACAAGTAGGGTTATAGCTACTGGAAGGAACTGGTTCGCCCATTTGTATAGCATACAACGTGCACTAAATAATCTCCCTAGAAGATCTCTGGGTGAGCGAACCCCATACGAAATGCTCTTCGGCATGAAAATGTTTGTTCCAGACCTTGATGGTCTAGACATGGCGGCAACAGCCGCATCCTTTGACGTAGATAATCATTGTGATGTGTTACAGAAACTACAAGAGACCCGAGACGGTCTTGCAAAGGAACATTTACCCTCCGCCACTAAAGCGGCGCTGTAGTTTCCGGTAGTCAGCTGGCTACCCAAGATCGGAGACCTGGTACGTGAGAAGGTGGAGAACAAGAAAGAGTTTGGCCCCTCTTATCGTGCACCTGTCCCAGTGCTTGGCTTGAAGGGTACTCGTGCAGTCATTTTACCAGCACTTCCTGGTCGCAAAGATAACAGATACATCTCCGTGGACAATGTCAAACTACAACGCCTGGCCGATTCTACATAGTATGACACCTGCTTCCTCCTGTCCAATAATATCCAGGAATTCAGTCTTGGCCACTTCCAACAACATCAGGCCTGACACAACCGTAGAGATGACCGCTGTTACTGATCCTTTGCTAAACCCTCCGGCTTGCAGTCTTCATGAATAAACTGAATATACGTATCCCGCTACAGAGTGATTGCTTGGTTTGCAAGACAACACACTGAACCTTTCGCATTCTTCCTTTGACTCTAACTCCACATCATTGAGTCCCCTCTCCAAATTTTCTATTTTTGTCACCTGGTTCAGAAGAAATGATTTGGTTCCTCCTTGGACATACATTTGGTTGGTACTCATCGCCATTTATTGTTCATGTCGATTGGATTTGTGACATTTGTCTTCCTTTTAATAAATGGTCACTACCTCACTGAACGCTCTGCAGTTAAAGTAATTGATGGAACTCTGGCACCGCACTCCTCATCACACATCATGAAAAGGGACCAGACTTTTGTCAACATCTCTGCCTGGCCAGTTGCTGATGTAATAGTTTGGGATGCAGTTAACTTCCAAATTCATGGCCCCACAGAAGTGGTTAATGTTCCCAATGTACTTTGGGTTTCTATGGGGGATGTAGTGAAACAGAATATACGCTCTGATGATTGGGACGTACAAGCCGTTAAATCTTTGTTTTCTGATTTAAAATATTATGCTGCATTTGATGCTGAGGATTTGTATTTAAACACTGCAAATTATGCTGATTTATTTTGTTACCAGCATTTTGGCCATCATTACATGCATAAAGCTAATACATTTAGAAATGCTTTTAATTACACACAATGGGAACATTGCCCAGCTCCCATTGAATGCAAAAAGAACAATTGATGGACAAAATGCAGAACAATGTCATACATTCACCTCAGTACAGAGATCTGGGCCTAAATCCATCATTTTTTTGCTCACCATGCCATTCCAGTTTGGACCCAGCCATATGCAAATCAGTCTTCAAACTGGAATGGCATGGTGAGCAAAACAAACAATGGATTTAAGCCCAGATCTCTGTACTGGGGTGAATGTATGACATTGTTCAGCATTCTGTCCATCAACTGTTGTTTTTGCAGCTCCCATTGAAGGCAGTGTGGAAACTCTTTTGAAAAAATGTGTATATTTCACTGATTTCAATATTTCAAACCTGCATTCATTTTATTTTAAATTGAATACTACGTCCACTTCTAAAGTCATGCTCACCCACACTAAATTAGTATATTCCAAATTCTTTATTGATCAACTGGCAGTGGGTGGCTATGAGCTATGGAAGGATACTGTAGATCTTAAGTCTTTTTGGGGTTCTAAATTCTGGCAAGTGCAAGGCTCCAAAACTTTGCATTGTGCATGCCTTATGCCAAAACAAATCCTATTTTTTAATAGTTCCATTTAGCAAACAACCTGTTTAGGTCTGGCCACTGCAAAACAAATTAATGCACCTAAAATACCTACACTGGTTCCTTATGACACCTGGGATAATCATACTGATTTGGCCATTGAGGATTTGCAATTGTTGTAATATCTCTAGTCTGGACCTCCAGGGTTGACTAGTTTGGCAAACAAGTTCAGATTCTTGCCAACACCATTTTCTAGGCAAGGCCCCGGGAAACATTCAGGATCGACCAGATCCACGTTTTTCTGACTTCCATTCAGTTACTACCTATTCAGTAGGACAATTATGTCAAAATTGGTTGCAACACTCGATCCTTGCATCAATTAAACTCCATTTGTCATTGTTATCAGGTGACGTCGATGTGACTGATTTTATAAAAGGGCCTACTAGTCCTAGATCAAAAAGATTTATTTATGCCACGTCCAACGAAATCTAGAGGCTGTCCCAAATTGAAGCTGCTTCACGTCTAAGGGCAATAGACCAAGCTAATTTAGAAAAAGTGCTTGCTGTTGTTGATAATAGTATTAACACACTTTCTTCCCGTATGTACACATTGGACAATATTGTTTTATCTATTGTGGATATTGTTCATGATGAGGTGTCTGTTTTGTATCATGGTCAAAATCAATTGTGTTCTATTATGCAGTTTGCCTGGACAATACAAACTTTGAAACTGGGAAAAGTTCCATGGGATTACATGAACACGTCATCGTTATTTACGCCATTTAACTTGACAGATAGACAACAGTTTATGTCCATGAAGGATCCCACATACACTATGTTACATATTGAAAAATTAGAACCTTTCCCTTTTTCAGTTGCTGAAACTAATTCTGCAGTGTGGCTCATCCATGGGGTAATAACTCTGCCATTTTCCTTGTTTAAATTTAGTTCATGTATGAAATATTATCCCTTGGGCTGCTATGAACCTTTAGGTACTGCATTTCTTCACAAGGTGTGGTCTTTAGCATTCACATACAGATGCTTGCGGGATGACAAAGAGGTGTATCTCACTGGGGAATCATGTGATTCCTCGCCTGATCATTCTCTTTCGTGCAAGAATATACAATTGCGCAGTGCACGTAATTTATCGACACCTAATGTAGCGTGTATTTTGAAGGGTCATCCAGTACCAGCTATCACACCAACGTTTACCCTGCTAGCAAACGGTAACTATTTGCTTTTAAATAACGAAGATTGCTGTGGCATGCCTGCTGGCATCGCTTACATTGTAACAGTCTCACAGCATGTGGTTTGCTGTAAAAATGTGCTTTTTCCACCCCCGCATGGGAGTCTCAACATCTCGATTTGGCCTTCCATTCCGACTTTGAAGGCAGAGTTCAACAAATTGAGCAGAATAAGAGCATTATTGTCCCAAAAAGAAGTTGCTCTCACATCTGTCCGTGAGACATACGTCCTTCATGTGGCTAACACCCGTACAGAGGTACATGCGCTTCTCAATACCGATCTCCCACTACATTCTGGGGCGTTAATTCACACAATCTTCAATGCTTCTAACACCACAGGCATTGCCCATTTTTTTAAGGCTTTGGGCTCTGGCCTTGTGACCTCTTTTCAAACTATATTTGGTGTAATACCAGCATTTATTCATTCTATTTTTTCCAGCGTCTTCGGTGGCTTGCCGCTGTTACTTGCACTAACCGTTGGGGTCCTGCTATTAATTTGCTTGCTCCGAAATGGATGCTCTTCCTGTGGCACCACAGAGCCGGGACCGGCTGCTACTGCTCTGTAGTCGTTTGCTTGAATGATACGGTACTTTGCCACTGGCCATTCTGAGCGTGGCTTATGGATTGTCCTTCCATTTTGGTTATTTCACTTGCGTGCAACCAGTCTTCCACTGCCTGAAATGTTCTTTCGAATGGGCATTGGATCTTTGCCTCTCCAATGTGGTGTCTCCTGCCCCGGATTATGACCTGCTAATGAGTCCACTACTGGCGCATGAGCTGGAATTTTCTGGTGTTGGGATTATGGCCTGCAGGGCTGCGCTTGGAGTTTTAGCGGAATGGGATGTCTGTGCAGCTGCACATGATTTCCTACAACAAAGTTATCTTGAGGAACACGCAAGTTGTCCACTGATGGTGCTAGAAGCTCCCATTGTTGATGAACATATATGTTCATTCTCTTTGCTGGAATGTATGGCTACTCGCTTTTCTGACGATATCAATGACTTACTCTTGGAGGCTGTTGCAACATACAACTTAATGGATTAACCTAGATGACTTCCATCATCTGCCGAATATATTTTGTAATGGTTTTTCTTTTTTGCTTTTTTCTCTCACATTAAGTTTTTACACACACATTGGTGCACCATTTGACTATTTGTCCAAATTTGACTGCTGTTCTTAATTCTTGCTCACTCTTATTTATAACTCTGTGTTCTGTTGGGTCAATTGTCCATTGGTCCGACCAAGGGGAGGGTGTAGTGAGGAAATGGGGTTAACGGCAGACATTGCTAAATTAGCATGAGTATTATAAGCTGGGCTGCCATTCTCTGCTTTTGCACACAACACTACATGGCTCTGTTCTCGTGAAATACTTTGCTGGTGCTGCTTCACATGAGAACTGTCTACCTTTCACATATTCAGCGGGGTACACCGATCTCTGTCTGTATAGCCTGTTCAAGGTACAATAACAATGTATGCTGTTGATTCACTTTGGCCAGTCCCACGCACATAGACATAACATGAAGCACAGCGGCCCAACTGAAACTCGGGTGCTTTTAATATGGCATTACATGCATGAAAAGGCACTTGGAGAAAACCTTCCCAACATAGAAGAGCTGTGCTGATCCTGAGATGTAATTCACTGCATCTGATCTCGTAGTTATACGGTCTCGCTGACAAACCCCAGAGGTCTTCTATAATTATTCTAAACTAGCTCATAAGCACGGGGAGGATGGTAAAAGGAGCTACAGTCCTGTTTCTACTATCATTATAATATGATTTCCTCTTTTGTGCTTTAAGGAATTGTAACAATGTTAATTATATTGTTTTTATGCATTATGCTGCTCTTATTGGCTAGAGTACTGCATCTTAGAGCACGTTAGTTAAAAAAAAAACATTTTAAATTATACAGTGTCTCTGTTTACTCACATTGTCGACAAGTATGAGTGTGAACGAAAGAGTGTTCTTGTTTCCCACTATTCCTGAGCGTTTACTAAGTCGTATGTTCTAGGTTGTCTAACCATTGGTAGCTTCGCTGTAGTACGGAGAACGAATGATACACTAATGCTAGTCAGATTGGGGTTCTGGGTACTGAGGTGGCTTTTTTGGTACACAACAATACACCGAGGTCCTGGTTTCCTGCGCATAGTTCTGTGGATGAGCAGAATCCCTGCAACACCTCTTTTGCTTCAGTGCTGTGGGCAAAGTCCTGTTGTCTGTGACACAGGTCTCCTATTGGTTCTTCCTTGAAGTAAGTTGTTCAGATCTGATGTTCTGTGGTCAGGGGGTCCCTTAAATCCTAGATGTAAGGTGGCTAGGGGTGTGGGTGCTAGTAGCCAATGGGCAGCTAGTCCCTTCAGCTAATCCACCCTGAGGAGACCACACCTGGGGGTGTAGGGCACCTTTTTACCCAGAAGCCACTCCTAAAAATGGCAGAGTTCCATTTTATGTGTACAGATCAGTATGCCCTCCCTAGAGATGTGTCCAGTCTTCCTGGTGATATACACCTCCTGCATATCTAATTTGCCACCTTGCCCGAGTGCAAGTGCACCTGGGCTAAGGGGCAGGCTGTGTCCCTCTTAAGGGGGACAGCCCAGATGCATATCAGAGGCCGTGCAGCCTTTGAAGCTCACCGCCTTGATGTGCCAATTGACTAGCCTGCTTGGGAGAAGGGAGGTGTGACCTCCTTCCTGCACAAGCCTTCATTCCTGAGTCCTGGGAGTAATCACTCTGCCTAGGTGGAAGCAGGCATGGGAAAGCGCAGGCTCGTCAGCTAGAACACAGCGAAGATGTGGCAACCAGGAGGGCAACCTCTTAGTTCGCCACCTGGGTGCATTACATAGCATCCAGGGAACAAGAATCATGCCAGGGGGAGAAAGGAACACTGTTTGATACCATGCATGACATATTTTAGTGCCACCATAATGGAGCGGTCGGCAGCCCATGTTATCCTACGGACAGAGAACACTTATAGTAGTTTCCAATGGGGAACGCCACTATAGGGACACATAGGCTTGCACTTACATGTCCTCACCTTTACTATAATTAACCCTGCCTCCTGGACTGAGGAGACCTACATTAGGGTTGTCTGACATATATTATAGACAGTGCCTTTGACTGTGCCACACACGGTGAGGGAACAGTCGAGTTCAAGCAGTTTGCACTGCTCCTGCAGTGTGCAATGGCAGGCCTGCTATCAGTAGATTGCTTGGGTCACCCAAGGTGACACAATCTTGTGCTGCAGCCCTGGGGACCCCTTTACCATCTATGCCCTGGTACCTTATACTAGGGATTTATAAAGGGGTAAAGTCTTTACCAGTTTGGGATTACCAAGTCAAACAAAACAATTTTGGCAGAAAACACAGGTATTGGAGTCTGGACTGCAGACTCCATTGCACCATCAGTCATAACCATCGGCATTTGAAGCAAAAAGGGGAGATGAGGGTGACCATACACAAAGGGGCACTTTCCTACAATATTGATTTGAGCAGGTGGAGTGAGCTTATGTTATGATTAATATTAAATTTAACCTAAAGCTGTTTTAAGCCTTCCAGTTTTTGATTGGTGATAGACCTCTTTGAAATTGTTAGGTGGACTTTGGTTTCCCTAGCCCATAGGAAAGCTTGAGCAGTGCTCATCAAGTACTATTAAAAAAATGGCACTAAGCTCTGCATTTTCAAATAACTAAGGAATAAGATGAACTATAGTGGGGAACCTTGAGAGAATTTGCATGAAAATATTGATGGGGAAGTGTAATCTTTCAAGAAAGGATGATAACCACCAAATGGCTAAGTTTGACTCATGTGTTACCTCTTAGATGTGGCTAATGAGGAGGATGTAAAGCATCCTATTGAAGGTCAAGATGGCATGTAGGTTAATAATTAGCAGGTAATCTGGTACCCTACCAATGCAGTCTCTGTTTTGTGTTTGGGTTAACCCCTTGTGTGCCCATGACGAGCCCATCTCGTCATGAGGCACTGTGGAGCTGTGCTCATGATGAGCTGGGCTCGTCATAACGGTCACGCCACTCCCACGCGTAATTGATTCCCCGCCTGTGCAGGAGAATCAATAAGTGGGCGGAGTCGTGACGAGCCCAGTTCGTCATGAGCACAGCTCCACTGTGCCTCATGAGGAGCTGGGCTCGTTACGAGCACAGCGCCGCCACCGCAGCCCCCCGTGTCGCGGGGAAATTACCCCCGCGGCGAAGGGGTTAAAAGCCAGATTGTGTGGTGTCAAAATATTGCTGGTTTCTATGAAGTGCTGGAGTTTGGCTCCTACTAATTTCTCTTGGATTTTTCAGTTTCAAGCAAATTCCACAATGGGGCGTTAGGTGTTTGGGAAAGTAGATTCTAGCAGGTTGTGATGAAGGCATATTTCAGCACAGCTGTTACCCCCTTCATATACAAGGAGCAGTTTATGAATGCAGTTCTAGTCCTGCTAAGGTCTCTTCTAGTGCATTAGTTGTGGTTGCACTGCAGAGCAATTATTGCCAGGGTTTTCCGCAGATATAAGGTTTTTTAATACAGAGAAGGAATGTCTAACGTTTAGCTGGGACTTTCTAAATAAATAATGTTAATCCACAGTGTAAATTGTGTCCAAATTAGTCAGAAATAAGTCTTAATGAATTTGGTGGCTATTGGAGCATGTCTTCATCAATTTAAGTTTTATGTAGAAGATATCCTTTCACCTGTTAATTAGAAACAGTACCAGAAATAACATTGTAATGTTAATCAAAGTTCCAGCTCAATGAGTTCTGTCACAAATGTTCCCACATCTAATCTTTAGGCAAAGTGTTACTTACAAAAGGACTCATCTTTTCCATATGCTTAAATGCGTGCTCTAAAAAGCAAAGACAGAATTATACATGCATAATACCAAGAGTCAACTGAAACACACTCGCTGTCCGCAGTCAAGCGTGCATTATAAAAAACACATCAAGAATTAAGAACAACAATTAGAAAAGGAACGAGAGAGAAAACAAAATGTCCACTACTGTATATAGCTTTTAAAATATCCACCGAACTACATATACCAGCAAACATTATTAAGTGTCACCACATTTCATTTACTAAGATATTATTGTGTTACAAGACTGTGCTTCACTAGATTATCATGTGTAAGGGAAAAAAGGCTGGAGGGTCAAAGGATCTCTGTTGTAGAGGACATAGCTGCCAAAAGTCCACATATCATACATGCCATCTTCAGAAAGTCCTAGCTTAATAGCTTATAATTATAAAAATAAAAATACGTTTCTGCTCTCCCTGCCGCAGTGATTTCCCTTTGCTGTATGCTCCTTATGTTGCTATGCATGAAACCTTATATAAGCAGAGGTTGAAAAGCAGCAAACTTCTTCTGCAGGCTTTAAAGAAAATGTGACTTTTTTGACAGACGATAAACTCAAATCTGCAACGCGTTCACCTGTTGTATCTAGATTAGAGTATGGAAGTACAACTAATGTAAAACAGTCCACTGAAGGCACTTTCCTCCACAAGACTATTGCTATCTTCAAAGAAAGATAATCACGTACCATGCACCCTTGTAGCTTTACATTAGCTTCCTATTGAGTCATGCTCAAATTCCGACTGGGATGTTTCGCACACAAAAATCTACATTTGTAAGAATGTGGGTTACTGGTTGAGGGAGGGGACCTTCCCAAGCATCAACCACAATTCTGCGCAGGGTGAAATCACAAGCAACTCCTACATCAACCTGTGCTCAACCCTCGGGTAGCTTGGCACAGGGCAGTCAGGCTTAACTCAGAGGCAATGTCTAAAGTATTTGTGCAAAACTTCAGAAGGGTAACACAGTAAAACACGCGACAATAGTAGCCCACCGCAAATTTAGAAGAATAGATTATCTTTAATACATAAAGCAAGACCAAAATGACAAAAAATCCCATTGGTAGACCCAGGGATATTCAATTTTAAAGATTTTAGCAAAAATAGAGCCAAAAAATGTAAAGTGCCAACTGTGGCTATCTGGTTGCACGAGACCGTGACAAAGTCACAACTTTCAGGCTGACCGAGATGGACCACTGGCTGACTACAGGGTCCCAGTTAGGCCCACTGAACAAAGTACCTTCAATCCTGGTTTGCTGAGCGTTGTGAGGATCCGCATCAAGGCTCCGTCACGCAGCCGAAGTGATGCATCGTGTCAGAGATACAGCGAAGCCGTGGTGCGAGGTCCAGTTGCATCAAAGATCCTGTCGATGAGGGCTTGAGATAAGAAGTCCGGAGTCTGGGATGCATCATGCAGTCAGGGGGATGAGTCAGTTCCGAGCATCTGTGATGCTGCAATGCAGAGTCTGGCCTCGAGGCTTCAATCAATGAGGGATGTGAAACCCTACGCTAAGTATGAGTCATGCAGAGTTATTCTGAGGCGGCAATGGTGCTGGGATGCGAGTCTTTGCAGCAGTTCCAATCCACACAGTAGCGGTGATGCATCTGTTCTGCTGGAGGTTGCGCTGAGCAGCAGAGATGATTCATAAGATTTGCTGGATCAACAGAGGATGGCAGAGCAACTTAGACCACTTTCTGGAGTTGCATCACTTGGCAGTGTAGATGCACAGATGACAGAGTCCAAGCACAAATTCATTGGAGCCTTCTTCCCTGAAGCTCAAATCAGGAAGCCAACCAACTAGCCCTTGAAGTCACTCTGGGTTCTGGGTTCAAGGGATGTAGGTCCCGTCAATCAATCAATCAGTCAATCAGGATATATAAAGCACGGCTAATCACCAGATAGGGTATCCAGCTCCAGAGGCTTATTCTGAGAGCCAGGTCTTAAGGGCCATTCATAATTCAAGAAATGAGGTGATGATTCAGTTGTTGCATGGGGAGGTTTTTCCAGGTCTTTGCTGCGATGTGAAAGAAGGAGCATGCTCGACTTCTGCTTCAGTAGATGCGGGAAGTATGGGCAAGTGAGAGTGAGGCGGAGTATAGCCTTCTCGATAGTTGGGGGAAGTTCACGTTGTGATTAATATAGGCGGGTCCTTGGTTATGTAGAGCCTTGTGTGCATGGGTCAGCAGCTTGAATTATCATTTCCCTTCTGTACTAGGAGCTAGTGGAGTCGACTGTGGTGGGACGTGATGTGAGTTCATCGGGGGACGCTGAGGATCGGTCTGGCTGCGGCATTCTGTATGGTCTTAAGTCTCTATAGGAGGTGTGCATCCATTCCTACTTAGATGGTGTTGCTGTTTTCCAGTGGACTTGCGTTGAGGGCCTGTGCCACGCTGCATCTTTAGGGTATGCACTTGAAGATCTTATGTTGCATGCGCAGAGTGAGAAAGCAGGCATAAGAGAAGACGTTGATTTGTGATTTCATGGTCAGCATGTTTTCAATAATGATTTAGAGGTTTCTGGCATAGTCAGAGGAAAAGGGTGAAGATTCTAGGTCTGAAGGCCATCAGGAGTCATTCCATGTGTTGCTACTGTTGCCGAAGCTCAGTACTTACATCTTGTCTGTGTTCAGCTACAGGCAGTTGTTCTTCATCTAGTCGGCGATGCTTGTCATGCATCTGGGGAAGTTCGTTCTGGTGGTGGTGGGATCATTAGTGAGTGAGGTGATAGGTAAGGTGTTGTCTGTATCAGAACTCATGTTGAAACCATGGGAACTGACCATGCTGGCCAGTGGGGTCATATATGCATTGAAAAGCATTGGGCTGAGCGATAAGCCCCGGGAGACACTGAATGTGATCTCCTTAGGTTTGGAGGTGAATGGTGGAAGGTGGATCCTCTGGGTTCTTTTGAAATTGCTAAATGGAATTTGGTTTCCCTGGCCCATAGAAAAGCTTGAGCAGTGTCCGTTAAGTATTATAAGAAATGGCAGTAAGTTCTGCAATTCCAGTTCTTCCAGTGAGGAAGGAGGTGATCCATCAGAGCATGTCCCCAAGGATGCCGATGTGGTGAAGTCTTTTGATTAGTTTGTGGTTGGATATGGTGGCGAAGGCTGTCAAAAGGTCAAAGGAGGATCAAAGCTGCTGTTTCTACTTGTTTGAGGAGGTTTAGGATCTCATTGGTGGCTGCAATCAGGGTTGTTTTGGTGCTGTGATTGCTGTGGACACCAGATTGTGACGGTGTTGAGTAGCTGGTCCTGCCCCAGGTATGTCATGATTTACTTGCTGATGATCTTTTCAGTACCTGTGCTGGGAATGGGGACAGGGAGTTTGGGCAGCAGTTTTGGAGTTCACTGGGGTTGGTGGAGAGTTTTTTGAGTAGCAGTTTTACTTTGGCATGTTTTCAGGCATCAGTAACTGTTGCGGTGGTGATAGAGGTGTTAACCAGGTTGGTGAGTCCCTGGCCAATCCTTTGGTTTCCGTGGTTGAAGTTGTGGTGTGGGCATGGGTTTGTGGGAGCTCCCAAGTTGCTAGAGCTCATGGTGGAGAGGAGGTTCCAGGTGGTCAGTCTGTGCTTGATGTCAGTTGCGGTGGCGGTGTATCTATTGGGAAAGCCCATAGGTGTTGGTTGGGGTTTGAAGTTTCTGTATATGGTTGCGATCTTGTCATGGAAGATGTCAGCAAGGTTGTCGCACAGCTCCTGTGTGGGTGTGATTTTATTTTACCTGGCAGCCGGTTTGGCGAATTCCTTCATGATGCTGCAAAGTTCCTTGGTGTTTTGGCGCTGGTTTTAATGCATGCAGTTAGGCCTGTCTTCTTTGTTGCCTCCAGCAGGCAGTGGTAAAGGTTGAGGAAGGTCTTAAAGCTGCCTGTGGGAGGTGGCCTTGCTGACGTGCCATCTCCTCTCCAGCTGTCTGCTGTCTTGTTCCAGTGTTCTGAGTTCTTGGGTGTATGAGCTGGCCTTTTTGGAGATTTTTTTCTGAATGTTACTCTTGATGAGGATGATGCTTTTGAGGCAATTGATGATCCAGGCATTGAAGTTCTTCACTCACTGTTCGAGATTTGTTGCTGGTGTGTCCTGTGGCGTTTATAGGGTCGTGGAGGATCTGGGTCAATCCAAGGCTGCTAATACTCTCAAGGAGGTGTGCTCTATTGTTGTCATTGGGGTCATAAATGTGGAAACTTAGGTTGCCAAGGAAGATGTAGTCTTTGGAGTCTAAGACTAGGGCACAGTGAAGTCTAAGATGGTGTTGCAGAAGCTGGAGCACGGGGGTTGGTATGCCAGGGTACTGCTGATGTTTGTCTTGTCATCCATGTGGAGCTTGAAGTTGAGTTGTTCCATGGGGTTGATGGTGATGTTGTCAGTGGTGGTGAGGCAATGTATGGCCTCTTTGTGGATGATGGCTGTTCCTCCTCTGGTTTGTTTGTTCAGTCTTGGTGAGTGGTTTAATATTCATGGTGGATCACTGTGGCAAAGTCCAGGGTGGATGTGGTGTTCAGCCAGGTATCGTGAGGAAGACAATGTCAGGTGCAAGGGTGGCAATGAGGTCCCATTATTCACTGGAATGCTTGCATAGTGAGCATGTCTTGAGAAGGGCTGATGCGAGCTGGTGTTTTTGTTCAGGTGGTGTTTGTGGTGTATTCGGGGTGGGGCTGGTCAGTGGGCTGCTGTGTGTGCTGTGGCAAGTGAAGTAGCCATGAGTGCAGGTGATAGGTCCAATTGTGGAGCATGGGTTGGTGGAGTGGCAGTGTTAGTTGCAGCATCCAAGGTCAAGGGTGTACAGTGATGGTGTACCTTTGGCATGTGGGAAAGTTTCTATTGGCAGGAAGAACAGTGAGTGAGAAAACCCGAGCAGCGGCGGTGTCAATGGATCAGCCTGCAACAAGCAGGAACTGGAAGCTACCCAGGCAGTGGGGGTGTCACTAGATCAGTCTGTAACAAGCTAGAACTGGAGGCCATAAGCAAGTGGAAGGGTAGGTGTCCAGGTCCCTCCTCACCCAGGCAGGAGGGCCATGGGTCATGGTATTGGGTGTGGTCCAGGCCTGGACAGTCACAGACTGGCTTTCCTTTTGTGCGCCTACAACAGGCGGCTGAGCGGCCACGATGTGTCCTGCATCTTGTAGGTCCTCGGGTGGGAGGGCTTCTACTGGCAGGAAGAACATTGAGTGGGGAAGCTCAGGCAGTGGCTGTCACTTGATCAGTCTGGAACAAGCAAGAACATAGGCAAGTGGAAGGCTAAGTGGTCTGGTGCCTACTGATGTGGTCGTGCTGCAGCTGCATTAGGTAGGTCCTGGGGTGTACAACGCATCTGTTGGCAGGAAGAAAGGTGACTGAAAATCTGGGTGGGAAAAACCAAGCAGCAGCAGTGTCACTGGTTAAGTCTGGAACAACCACAGGAAAGTAGCAGGCTATCTGTCCAATCCTTCTCACCCAGGCAGGTGGGCAGCAGGTCAGCAAAACAAAGCAGTAGCACAGCAAGACAGCCGCTCAGACTGGCAGTTCTTCAGCAGCACAGCAGTCCCTCTTCGCGGCAGGGTATCCACAGGTCCAGAAGTGTACTAAAGTGGTGGTGTCAGCGGTCCTGCATTTGTACCCTATTGTGCCTTTGAAGTGGGAGAGAAGCTTCTAGAGGTTTTCCCTTTTAAGTCCCCAGGCATCCTCCTTGCCCTGTACTGGCTTTAGGCTAATTGCAGATGGTATGTAGTGCTCTGTGAGAAGGCAGGGCACAGCTTCTTCAGGTGTAAGTGGGGCTGTATCCAGGTCCTTCCCATCCTGCCAGTGATGGCCCATCCTGACCCACCCAAGATGCCTATTGTGTGTGGCTATCTAGAAGGAATACACAAAGCCCATTTATCAGCTACACCCAATCATGAATTTTAATTTAATATCTAAGTTATGATTTGATATTTTCCACTACCAGGACATATACAAATTAAAAGTACATGTCCTACTTTTGAAATACACAAGGGGTAGCTGTTCCTAAGAAACTAGTGTGAGGGGAGAATGCAGGAATGATGGTAGAATCAAGCGGAGGAAGGGGGCTTCCTTATTAGGAAGTGTTGCCCTCACACACCTGTGAGGATGTTATGCTTCATCATTTTATGCTGCTCTTGTAAGTCCTGTAACCAGGGCCAGTAAATTAAATGCTACTCATTGTGTCACCCACTTCAGTAGAACTGTACACATGTCTCAGGTCTGACACTGCAGCTTGTCGAACATTTTTAAACTGCCATTTCAACCTATCAAAATAAACAATTTGTCAGGCCTAAACCTTCGTTTGTAATTCTTATAAGTAAGGTACCCACTAAAGGCTCATAGGGCAGGGTGCATTATATTTAAAATAAAAAGTAGAACATGTGTACTTACGTTTTACATGTCCTAGTAGTGAAAAACTCCTAAAGTCGTTTTTCACTGCTGTAAAGTCACTCTCACTCTCATTTGCTAACCCTGGGTTATCTTATTACATTTAAAAAGTGCTAACTTTTGATTGAGAGCAGATAGAGATGCTGTTTATAGTTAAATTAATTGTAATTTCGTATCCTTTTTAATGGTGGTCAGATTTGGCCATTGTTAGAAAGTTGACATTTTCTTGTCCCTACCATCTGTACATTCTGCAAGTGTCCTGGGTCACATGACTGAATGGCCCTGCTGTTAGGGTTTTGTATTCTTTCCAGACAGGGACACAAAGGGGGCTTAGGTGTGGACACAATGGACTGTTCTGAAAGGATGACTGGGGAGGAGGATATACACAGCCCCACCTATACTTCAAAGTGCTTTAACTCCTGCACTCGCAAAGGAACGTGACAACAGGCCTTTCCTGCCTTTTGTCACCCCAGACAATTTGGATCCTTGAGAGTGGAAGAGGAAGAACTTTCCAGAACCAGATGTGGGGGTAGGACGGGGAGTCCCCCCACACAAAGGCTGGCACCATTTATAAATATTGTATTTCCAGAGCCACTCACCAGAACACTCCTGGGCCTGTGGAAGTTACAGAGGACTCTGCTGCCAGAGGACTTCCCTGCTGCCTGAGGATTACCCTGCTGCTTAAATTACTTCTTTGCTCTCTGAGAAGGAAGATTGCCTTGCCTTGATCCCAGACTAACAACAGTGAGTCCATGGCTCTGTTGGCTGGCCTCCAGTGTGATTTAAAGGAATACACATTTCAGAGGCCTTTCTGCTAGTGCCCAGCTGACGTACAGGAACTCGACTTGCCTGAGCCCTGCTGGAGTGGGTCTCTGAACCCCAAGAAGTGCATCTCCAGATCCTGATTCCTTGTCTGGCATCAGAGTGTTCTCCTTCTGAAGAAGAAGTGAAATTCTAAAGTTTGGTCTCTTCTTGATTGATCCCATTCATCCTAAACGTCCACTGCTAACAGCGACTGCCAACACAAAGCTCCAGTGAAGCCTCCCTTCGTGCCCACAGTAACCAGGAATGCGAGACCAGTACTTCTGGCTACTGTGACGACAGCCCATGACAACCACTAATGTGAAGCTATAGGAATGGCCATCCACCATACCGGGTCATCTCTTCTCGCAAAAGCAATGACCATCTGCAATGCTCAGCCTCCTCCAACACAAACAGAACTCTTCACGCAGAACTTGGAAGGTAACCTTTTAGCTGCACTAACCTTCTCCTTGTAGCTGGCCTGACTGAGTGGGGCATTGTGCTTTTAGGTGTTTTTTCCCCTGAGAATTTTAAAATGATTTTTTCTGATTGCACTGATTGAATTTTTGTTGTTATGGTATCATTGCATTCATTAAAATGTACTTTATTTCCCTAAATTCAAAATGTGGTTGGAATTCTCTTGTGTTTTTTTCAGTTTATTACTATTAATGTACTGCATAAATATTCTTCACATTGCCTCTAGGTTAACATAGGCTTCTTTTTTGCTAAGCTAATGGAGGCTTAAGTACATGTCAATTTAGTAACTTTTGTGGGTCACCCTGACAATGACTGTGGGTGTTAGTTGACTGGGGCTTCCTCCCACTCCAACCAATAATTCAATTTCTTGCACAACCCAAGACCAATTTCACCGTTATCAGTGCTGATCAATTGGGCAAAGCTTAGTTCCTGAGGCACTGTGGGCACGGGAACGACCTCTGGGCAAACCATTCCCACGGAGAGGATCACACTGAAGTAAACACATAAGTGATTAATGGAATGCTTTAATTAATCTCAGCCACTGTTAATTATTAGGGGCTGCACCCCAGTCCATAAGTGAGATGGGTATGGCCAGACGAGTTCCTATGAATACTGTGCTACTAGAACGAAGATATACCTGGTTGATGAGCCCTAATAAGGGCAAAACCAGTCGTGGGTTGCTTGTGTTCTGGTTCGGGGGGAGGGGGACTGGCCTGGTAGTTTTGGGTGGACTGTTCCCATTCAAGCAGGGTCAAGACCAATTTGTGTATGGCTAGGTCTAACGGAGGTGGCATAGTGTGCAAAAGAACAATGGAATGGATGCACCCTCATTAATTACCAGTGGCTGAGATTAATTTAAGCATTCCAGCCATCGCTTTTTGTATAATTCACTAGTTTGTTTAAAGCACTAAAGTTGAGTTTTTCTCTAATGTCACTTTTAGCAGTTTGTTGTGGCGGCTTGTAGAATTTTAAACTGGTGAGGTGTAAGCATAAGGAATTAACAAATGCAAGCGAGCAAGTGAAAAATTGGTATATTTTGGTGTAATTTTCAGCACTATTTCTGTGGTAAATGGACTAAAATTTCAGTTCTTATATGCATTCAGTGCCTATAAGAACTTGTAATTTTGTTCCTACGGATAATGCAGGCTGGCCACTTGCTTTTCTTCATCAGCTATTCAATGTTGATTGCCCAGTAATCTTTGTCATATTAAATCTACAAGTATAGGAAACATCCATCCGAAAAAATAATTTTTAGGAAGTCAAAAAAAGCTATTTTGGTTAAAAAAAAAAAAAATGTTGCAAATATTATACTTAAAAAACTTTAAACATCAAGGGACAGCTGGTGAATTTGAAACTGGTATGGTGTAAGCAAAATGAATCAATGAATGCTAGCGAGCGAATAAAACGAGCGAGCCTGACAGAAATAAGGGTTTCTCATCCAAGAATTGTTTTGTAAAATTGGTGTACTTTGGTGCACTTTTCAGCACTACCTCTGTGATAAATGGACTAAAATACAGTTCCTATAGGCATTCATAAAGGAAAACTCATAAAATATATGATAGATGTTCTGGGTTGACAAGCAAGTCTGACTAACGAAGGGGGCTAGGGCAGTTACTAGGCAAGACTGCTTTGGCTCTACCCTTTCCAATAGAAAACACATAATATAGGTGCATAAACATCCACAAAGAAACAAACTTGTAATTTTGTTCCTACCGGAAACGAAGGCTGACCACTTCTTTTTCTGCATCAGCTATTCAAAATTGGTAGCCCAGTAATCTTCAGACATATTAAATAACTAATAGTATAAGAAATATGCATTTGAAACAAACATTTAATTTTTAGGAAGTGAGCAAAAGCTTTGCATTTTTGAGCAAGGCAATTTTGCAAAACAAAAATGAATTAAATATTGTACTTAAAATAGTTCATATATGGCTCTGGAGCCCTTGGGTCCATCAGTACCTTAGAAAACCACTAAATAAAAAAAAATTATGAAATGAGACTAATATGCATTGCTTAAAATATAAGATATATCCATTAAAAATCTTTCATTTATTTTAGAAAGTAACAACACAAACTTTATATGTGTAAGCAGGCTAGGTAACATTGTTCAAAAATAAAACTTTTACTTTATTTTTAAATACTTTGTATGCCACTCTCAGGCCATTGTGCCTGTCAATACAATAGAAAATGGTTACATAAACATAAATTATGAAAATAAATGAATGTACATTTTGAGAAATATCCCTTCAAAACCAATGTGATATTTATAGAAGCAAACAACAAAACTATTTTAAATAACACTATGTAAATAGTTTGCATGCCACTCTCAGGCCCTTTTGCCTGTCAGAAAGCACAGCAGAAAACAGTTAAATAAAAATAAATTATGAAAATAAATAAATGTCAATTTTAGGAAATTTTAAAACCGATATCATATTTTTAAACACAATATTTTTTAAATAATAATATTTAAATACTTTGCATGCCAATCTCTGATTCCTGTGCCTGTCAGTAAAATAGAAAACGGTTAAATAAAAATAAATTATGAAAATAACTAAATGTTGTACATTTAAAGAAATAAACCTTCAAAACCAACATATTTTTAATCACTAACAAAAATATTTTAAATAATAATAAAATATGAAATCAAATATATATAAACTCACAGATACATAAAGACACATATATAAATACATATCAACTGTACAGGAGTTGTATGACTATTACATGGAATGAGTAAGTTGCCAACAGTACTTTGCAATGTTATTAAAGAAAACAAACTTGGCTATAAACACCTGAAACTATGATCACACATCAGATTCATATTGTTTAATTATATAGAAAGTTTGCTCGTCAATCTTTAATATGAACAAACTTTTTGATTGTTCTTTTGTTGAATTTTGTTATTTCCTTTATTAGCTCTTTTTCCAATAATAGCATAGCCAATGTATTAAGCCAAGCTTGAGTCACTGTGTTTCGCAACAAGTTTTTACCCTCTTCAGTGTGGAAAAACATTGCTCAGACTCTGCTATTGTCATGTGTTTAGTAATGACAAATTTTAAAAGCTTCATGGTCTCAGAAAAAGACTTCTCTGAGTTGTTTTCACACAGAAAGCTAAATAAAGCCATGGCACTACCAGTAGCCTGATGGAAGTCACGTCTCCCATACAGGACTGAAAGTTCAGTACGCAATCTGGATTTGTCTCGCATAGGGTAGGCTTCTATCGTTTCTGCAAGTGCTTTTGCTGGGAAAGATTTGGCATGTTTTTCAAAAAGGTCACTTCTCAATAGTGTTGCACTTACAAGATGCTATGTGAATGCTAAGCGCTTTCTGGCAGGAACCACAATAATACAACAGACTTATTTTGCATCTTGCAGTCTCCGGTTTACAAATTTAGATTCTTGTGGCAGTGTAGAATCCAAACTGTCAATGGATTCCCGTACTTTGGTGATGCTCGTCACAAAGTCTGTAATAGCTTTCTGGACAAACAAAGTGTCAATGTCTCGCTTTTGCAATTGATTATATAAAATGTCTACGTGGGGCATTATACTATGAAAAAGAAACAGAAAGGCTCCCTATCTTCTCATTTTCTAGTAAATCCCTTAGCTTCACATATTGTATTGGACTCGAAATCGCCACTGCTTGCAATGGTTGTCATGCATTCAAGAAGATCGTCTCTGTGTTCATAAATTATGTTTATTGCTTTAATATTGAAGTTCCAGCGAGTTGCAGACCCTCTTATTTTGGGAACGTGCAAAAAATGCTGTTATACCACCCACCTCTGAAAAGAAAATGTTAACTCTAGTTATCTTGGAGGAAGCCTGTTCCATAATTAGGTTAAGTTGGTGGGCATAGCAATGAATAAAATGTGCATTTGGGTACACATCCCTGATTTTCTTTTGCACCCCACCAGTAGCACCACGCATGACGCTGGCACCATCGTAGCTTTGAGCAATTACTTTTCCTTTAACACATTGCTCAGGGAAAACAATGTTTAATTCATTAAGAATGACTGAGGCAATTGTTTCTGCTGATGAATCTTTTAGATGTGTGAAAAAATAAAATCTTTCAGCTACCTTGCAATTTCCATCAAGGTAGCGAAAGACCAGAACTGACTGAGTCTTAGTCGAGACATCAGTTGTATTGTCAGGTTGGATAGCCACATAAGCAGTGCTTCTCAACTGCTGTGTAATATATTCTCTTATTACTTCCAGCATACAGTCCAGCAATTCATTTTGAATGGTTTTAGAAGTGCCTTTAAACACTGTGGCTGTTTGTAAATGTGTTTCCATAGCACTTTTAATTCTGGAGACAAAATCAGCTAGGTCCCTGTACACGCCAGGATTTAGAGACTCTTCAGTTTCATCATGGCCTTCTAATGCCAATTCAAAAAGGCACCACAAAAACAAATACAGTCAATCAATTTTGATAAAATGTATCGGTTCTTATCCACTTCTGCATTATGTTTTCTTACTCCCACACGGTATGCTTCATTCAATTGCTGTACTATGTCCGATTTTCCAAAAAGAGATAATTTTAACATATTTGTCAAATGTGATTTACAGGAATAATGTTTTTTATTTTTTCTGCCAGATGCTTTAGGTCTGGATCTCCTGTTTTTGTCCAGGTATCTTCACCTCCAAAGAGTAAGCAAGGGAAACAGAATAAAGCATTTTTATAAGCGTTACCAGTAACCATTCCATCCTATCACGCCATGTTCTGGTAAACCGACGTGTGTAACACTTCCCCCTATCTTTTGCAGGCTGCTCAATTTTAATTTCAGGTTTATCAGCTCCTAACTTTTTCACTTGCATTTTATCTGCATGTGTCAAGCCCATAAATGGGTTTATGAGTAAACTGTCAACTGTGTTCATTTTGTCCAGCAATAGATCAGACTGGAAATAGAAAACTTAACCTGTTATTAAATATTCCCTCGGTTGAAGACACAAAAACTATGGTAGGCAAAATACTGAATAAACACTGATATGAATTGTCATGCACACAAAAGTAACAACAATTAGTCATCCATCCTCATTCTGACAGGAATGCAACTGCAGCAGCACGTACACTGCCCCCCAAGCAGTATAGCCTTGTAACTATTTACAGAATTCCTCCTGGGATCCTGTTAATAGTTAAAATATGGTGTAAGCTTTGAGGCTAGGTGCCATTGCATACACAACACCAGTGGTGATTGAAAAGCATGAGCATGTCAAGTCAGTGATCTGCCTAGAATTTAAAGGGTATATTCAAATAATGGGGTCCTTGAATTACTATAATAAGGATAAAATAACTATATGTTGGGAGTAAACCTAAAACAATGTACTTCTACTTTTGGACTTGACTTTAGATGGCAAATAATACACAACGTGTTGAAAATATTCTTAAAAAGCATAAGACTCGCATTGAGCAATACTCTTTAAAAGAGTTCTAGGCAGATCTCTGATATATCCAGTACCCATCTGTGCCAAGCACAGCGAAACAAATATATATTTTTCCAATTAAGACTTTAACATTGCAGTAAAACTATTTCCAAATTCTAAAAATATTTGAATGGAGCTATTTTACACACAGGACAGACTATAATTACATCCTATAAACAGTGTTAGTCATATCAGTGATCCTATTATCAAAATATCGTGTGGAAACAAGTAGACTGAAAAACATCGGTGCCAAAAATATATATATTTTTTTTGTCCTCATATGCCACCAAGGTTTTATATGAGCAATCTATAGGCTAACAAGCGATATGCTGCCTCAGTACATTCCAACTGGAAGGGACAGACATAGAGCGAGGACCTCGTCCCACAGCGATAGGGCTTGATATACCTGCGATCACCATACCATAACCTTAAGGGGGGTTCAGGAGTTCAGCCAGAATACTGAAAGAAATGTCAGAGCACGGCTTTTACCCAGGAATGGGATAGATGGCTTAATCATTGTACCTGGGGGTAAAAAAAAAACCCAGTCTCTCAATGATCCCATTTCAGGAGGCGCCAAAAAGATCTTTTATCTGGATTCCCTACTCTGGCCAAGTCCAGCTTGGAGACCTGCAGGGCAGAAGCAAACCCTTCATTGATAGAAGGGGGTGAAGAGTCCTTCCACTTCCTGCATATCTCCCTTCTAGCAAGTAGTATAGCATAAAAGACTAACTTCTTCGCCAATGTAGAGACCCCCTCCAAGATTCCGAATATCACCAACTGGGGATCTAATATTATATTGAAGTCTACTGAAGACGACAGGGTCTTGCAAATGGCTTCCCAGAACTGAGACAAGAGAAGGCACTCATAAAACATGTGGATGTCCGAGGCTGCCAAGAGCCCACATCTAGCACACACCACCATATTCCCCTGAATAAATTTAGAAAGTCGGAGGGGAGAGTAGTAGGCTCTGTGGATAGTAAAGAGGTGGTTCCTGCGCAACCCCGCCGGTTTCACAACATCCCACAACATTCTACATGATGTACTCCATAGCTCTTGCAAGTTAGTGTTGCTTATATCTGGCCCCCATCAAGCTCATCTGGTAGCAAGAATACTCCATCCATCTCCTCCAAAATCAGGTTATACCAAGACGAAATCTCCTTCTTAGCAGGGGGTTTATCGATTAACAAAGTTATAAGGGTACTATAACCACCTAATGGGAACTTGCTTCTTCAAGAGGGCTGTGCAGTGTAAGAACGAGACCAGCTAGACATCTGCAGATATTTTAACCTAGCTAGGCCTGGGCCAATCTTCCTACTCAAACACTCCCAGGAAAGCAATTCCCCCTCAACAATAGGTCCCCCCAAACCTCCACGCCTGCCTCTCTAATAGGTACCGCAAGTGAATCTTCCAACCAGGGCGGATTATCGGGCAGATCCCATAAGGGAGTCCTGCAGCCATAGTACCCTATTTTAATAGATTTTAATATCTGGGCCCAAGTCCTTGCCATTCCCAGTAGAATCTTTAGTTTATTTTTTTTAAAGAACTTGGGATCTCCAAATTTTAATAGGAATCCGAACTGGCTAACCCCCTCTCCAATAAGCAAAGTGGTGTATAGAGTTACCACCCCATAATGGTGTCTTTAATAGCATCCTGGCATGAGATAGCTGGAACGCCCAGGCATACACCTGGATGTCCGTGGCAGCCAACCCCCCCTTTTCCCTACGCCTCCTTAACTTTTTCCACGAAATTCTTGGAAGATGTTTATTCCAGATAAAGGTGTTAATCTCGGCCTGAAATGTTTTAATAGAAATTGGATCAAAATACAGGGGAATAGTGTTGAATAGAAAAGAAATCTTTGGCAAAACAGACATCTTGACCAAGTTAGTCCTTCCCAATAGTGACAATGGAAGATGGAACCAAGCCTGAAGTAACTTACTGCAGTCCTTAACTACCTTGGAGAAATTAGTATTGACAATCTGGTCTATATCCTCTTCAATATCAAGGCCCAGATATCTCATCTTCCTTCCTGGTCGAATACCAGCAATACAGAAATTCTGGTCCATACCCCAGGTCATCATCTCGGTTTTTGTGGCATTGATCTCATACCCAGACACTTCCCCAAATTCCGAGGCTAGCTTGAATATTTCCGGGAGGGCCATATGGGCGTCAGATGTAAAGATGAGGATATCATCAGCGTACAGGGCCACTTTTCTCTCCCAACCCCTGCACGCGAATGCCTTGATATTAACATTATCCCTCAGACTTTGGGCGAATGGTTCAACGTAAAGATCGAAAAGAAGCGGGGAGAGGGGGCAGCCCTGCCGTGTACCTCTCGAGATGTTAAAGGGGTCAGATAAATTACCTTTGACCAGTACACAGGCACTTGGGTTCTGATATAAAAGACCAATTGCCCGGCGAAAACCTGCTCCCACATTGAACTTTGCCAGGGCCTCCGACAGATACAACCAATTGACTCTGTCGAAGGCCTTGGTGGCATCCAAGGTAAGGACCGCCAGGGGGAGAGACTCCAAAACTGCCAAGTCAATAGCCCCTATTAAGTCAAAGGTTAATTCATATAGCTGCCGCCCCTTGACGAACCCCTTCTGATCAGGGTGTAGAATGTTGGGGGCAACAAGAGCTAATCTGTTAGCCAGAATTGAAGCAAATATTTTATAATCTACATTCAGTATGGAGATTGGCCTATATGAACCACATTCAGTGGATGGTTTCCCCGGTTTTAAAATTACTGTTATAGACGCGCTGTCCAATGACGTCGGAGGACGACCACCATCCAGTAGAATGTTATTAAATAGTACTACCAGGAAGGAGACAAGTTCCCGCTCCAGAGCTTTATATACTTCAGCCGGAAGGCCATCTGTACCAGACGCCTTCCCCTTTTTGGCATTATGAATGGCCTTAATAACTTCCTCCTCCGAGATTTCACTATATAACATCTCGCCTTGCTCATCAGAAAGTGCTGGAAGGGTAATCTTACTGAGACAATCTTTAATGGTAACTAGGCTGATGTTCTTGTCCTCACAATAGATAGTTTGAAAGAATTCTCTGAAGGCAGATCTAATATCGTCATCTCGGGAGAGTGGGAAGCCATTGACATTAATCACCTCGATATTATTACGGACTTGGTCCGTTTTGGTTTTCCATGCCAATAGCTTCCCCGCTCCTTCTCCATACTGAAAGTGTGCGAGTTTGCTGGCCTCCCACCTTTCTTGTATCCGCTGATTTAGGATCAAAGCTCGATGGCCCTTTAAAGAAAGTAATCTTTCAGACAGAGAAGAGCGGACCGCTTCTGTATTAAAATCAGCGATTAGATCTAACTGAGTCTTAGCAATATTTGCTTCCACTGATGTCACGGCCTCCCTATATTCCCTCCTCCTGTAAGCCGTTTTATTTGTAATAAGGCCTCTCAAAAATGCTTTAAGGGAGTCCCACACCACTCCGATGCCTGCCGATCCTACATTTATCTTTAAGAAATGGCTCACCTCAGACTTAAGGAAAAGAACATCGTCTGGGTGGGAAAGTAAGGAACGATCAAAAGACCAGCTCCTGGCCGGCACCCTTAGCGGCGATATAAGCTCCATAACTACTGCAGAGTGGTCAGATAGGTGTAGTAGGAGATATTTAATATCTTTAACAAAATCCACTAAGGTATGGTTAATTAATACATAATCTATTCTAGACTGATGGCGGTATTTATAGTTTCTATAAGAGACACCCTGCTGTTCACCTGCCCTTAACCTCCAAATGTCTACATAACCATACTGCTTCATTGCGTTTAGCAAAAAGGACCTTGATTTTGATGGAATTCGAGACCGACTATTATGAGATTTATCCAAAGTGGGGTCTAAGACAATATTAAAGTCACCTGCAAAAATTACAGGCTCTGGGAAAGACAACAGGTGGGAAAAAATTGCCTCCAAATATGACGAATCGTCCTGATTAGGACCATAGTACCCCACCATAGTAAACTGAGTACCCAGGATGGAAAGAGAGGCAATAACCCATCTACCTGCTGGGTCAACCTTAAAATCTAATACCCTAGCCCTGAGATGTTTTTTAAAGATAAGCGATACCCCTCTGCAGGTCAAGGACTGAGAAGTAGAAATTGCAAAGTCGATCCACTTATTCCCTTTAACTAAGGCATCCATTTCATCCTGAACCAGATGCGTCTCTTGCAGTATGATGACCTGTGCCTCTGAGTCCCGAAGATATTGTAATATTTTCCTGGCCCTAGATTTAGTACGCAGGCCGTTTACGTTCCAAGATATTATCTTTAGATTAGCAATAGCCATAACACTTGTCCTGACTACTGCCCCTAGCGCCCCCCAACCTTACACAGGGGCTTGGAACATCTATCGTCTGACCTACCCCTATGTCGAATAGCAGCATATCTAAGGTTGTCATACTCCAAGCGTACTACAATAGAACACAAAGTTGGCACATGAGGATTTTTATAAACCATTTTACCCCGTGACCCTCCCAACCCCCCTCCCTCCCTCCCACGGAGAACCCTTGGTGTATCTAACCAGATCGAGTCCAGTAGATGGCACCCCATCTCTAGCTCCCGTGACCCACCCCGAACTCTGAGCCAAGTTTCTCACCAAAGTGACCAAAGTGACCATTTATGCAATACATATGTGGAAGTGGAAGTGTATACCAAAAAAAAAGAAAAAAGGAATCATGGACATATATGTGTATATGTGTATGTATATACGTGGTTATCTCCTTTTTCTTCTTTCCTACCCCTCTCCCTTCTTTATTCCCCCTTTTTCCCCCTTTTCCTTCTACTACTATCTTCCCCCCTTTTTTTTTTTTATATTTATGTTGTTGCCATAAATACATTTTCTAATTAGTAAAGATTATTTATTTATTTTCCAGTACCTACAGTTATGCGGTTATACTTTAACACTCAGAGCCCTTTCTTGGTCTGTACGTTACGAGACATATATATATTAGCCTGCCGCCTTATTGCCCAAATCTAAAAGGAGCTTGTCAGCAGCTTGTACTGACCTGATATTAAACATCTTATTATTGAACATCACCTTCAAGGCGGCAGGGAACACCAACTGAGCAGTTGCCCCCAACTTTCTAAATGCATCAAGCCGCCTGCCAAACTTCCACTGTTTCTCTAACGTAACCCTAGAGAGATCAGACCTAATAAGAAAGGTAAATCCCTTGCCAGGAAGAGATTTTTGTTTTAGGGCTAAGTTGAGGATCTGCTCTTTAAGGGCATAGGTATGAAAATTGACAAGGATTTTGCGGGGCTTATATCTTTGTTGATTTCTCCTGAACAGATCTCTATGGCCCCTTTGAATGTCGATGGTCAACTCCTCTAAGGATTGATCTAGACACAACGACTCCTTCAGCAATTGCACCACAAATATTTTGACATCAGAACCTTCGGAACATTCCGGTACATTAAGTATGCGGATATTAGATCTTCTGGCATTGTTCTCCAACACCTCCATCCTGTCTAGTAGGGTCTGATCCTCCTTCTGCAATTTAACGATATCCTCCTCAGCTTTATCCAGATGCATAGACATCACAGCGACCGTCTCTTCTAGCTTTCCCGTCCTGGAGGTTAGCCCGTCGATCTTTTTGTCTAGAGATTCACAATAGTTCCGAATGTCCATCTGATTGGCAGAAGACTCTTCAAACCCTTTTTTAATGTCTCGAGATAGAGTTGAAAACATTGCCAGTAAAGAGGCCGCAGAAATTGTGCCCTCTGTATCAGAATTTGATAGAAAAGCTTGCTGCTGGTCAAGAACAAGGGGGTGATCTTCCATCCTCTCCCTACTTAACTCTGTGCCCTCAGTTTCCACTTGGGTTACCAGTTGGGGAGTAACAAACTCCCCTGCCCCTCCCCCTTCTCTTGCTAGAACATGCCTTCCACCCTCCGGGGGCTCACATACTGATGGCCCGATCGAGCCACTGGTCAATAAATCGCCCTTAGATGGATTCAGTGACCAAGGCTGAACTGACTCCACCTCAGATGGAACACTCACAGAAGTGAGCAGAGGGCCCGAATCTCCTCCGGAGGGGCCACAAGAATCAGGGACAAAATCTGAGACTGGGACATCCAAGACAACCAGGGCATCTGAAACAGGCAAATCTGCAGCACCAGACTCTATTACTGTCAGGGGGGCAGACATGTCCTGTGCCTCTGTCAAACAGAGCACCTGTGGTATTACTTTAAAATATGAGCGCAGGGATGGCGTTATCTTAGAGCCCAAATCCAGTGCCAAGTTCAAATCCCTTTTAAGTTTAGCTTTACCTCTGGCCCCGTTTGATCTTACGCACTTCGACTTCACTTCCGCAGACAAATAAGATGAGGCTTTCTTACCTTCAAGGGGTGTAGATCCAGTGTACACCTGTTTACCCAATTTTACCTCACGTGGAGCAGGGGCAGGCGCCTTTGTAGGCACCCTGCCTCTTCTGCGAGTACCTCTACCCCTATTTTTGGGCGATTGCTGGTGCAACTGCAAACACTCCTCTGCGGACTCCTCCGAAAACCCCTCCACACAGCTTTCCACCTCCTTCGTGCCCTCGGGACACACAACAACCACTTTGCCCTCCACTGCTCCTCGAGAAGTAGACTCGAACTTTTGAGTATGGGATTTAGCTAAGACTGTACATGCAGCAAGCGCCAGACAGTGTGCCTTCCTCCCCCTTGGCAGCTCCAGGGCGGCCACGGACCACAGCCTCAGAACGGCCGGTTCTTCGATGTGCTTAGAGCAAGTAGCACACGCTGCACCCCTGCTGCCTCCACCACCGAGGATGCTGGACTCGCCGCCTGAAGCTCCCGTCATAGAGAGGTAGGACAGACAGCCACGCCGAGCTATGCCGGACGCCAGGTACGATGGGAGGGATCAGAAAGGAAACTCCGTAACCTTTCTTCTTTTAGTAAAAGCCAAAGCTTTGGTCACTAAAGAATGTATCCACCAGATTATAGAAAACTTTTTACACGGAAATTGTTCACAATTTCTCAGGCATCAGACATCTAGGCGGAGTAAAGCGGGAGCTTGATCCCGGAGCGCCGCAGCAAGTCAGCCGACTGCCGCCATGTTCTCTCGGTGCCAAAAATATTGTTGACTGAAAAAATAAAATGGAAATAAGTAGTGGCTTAAAACATTGTAAAATGTCATGCATTATAGGGGAAACGTAAGTGTACTGGGAGCAGGGATAAAGGGGGTCCTCCTAAAGTAGGCAGGCACATTTAACATGAGGTAAGGGAAACTACTGGGAGACTAGCAATGCATTTTAATAATTCAGGTAAAGTTAGCGTTAATGGATAAGGGTTTTAGGGTAGCACTAAGGAGTGGGAAACGACCTAAACATGAATCACGAGTCTTTTAACCACTAATGCATTTACAACTACCTCTGGCCAGTATATGGCACTCTTGGATTGTATATGACAGATGTATTACTATTGATAAAATGGTGGATGGATGTATTTTTTATGGTTTTGTAGAGTGGATGTTTTTGTGGGTATGGGTTTTTGGGTGGCAAGGGTAATGTTAAGTTTTAGGGTGGGTATGGGTTTTTGGGTTGCAAGGGTATTTTTAGGGTTTAGGGTAGGTATGGTGTTTTGGTGGCAAGGCTAATTTTAGGATGGGTATCAGTTTTTGGGTGGCAAAGGTACTTTTTAAGTTTTGGGTGGGAATGGAGTTTGGGTGGCAGGGTCATTTTAGGATTTAGGGTGGGTATGGGTTTTGGAGATTGCAAGGGTATTTTTAGGGTTTAGGGTAGGTATGGGTTTTTGGGTGCAAAGGGATGTTTAAAGATTTAGGGTGGGTGTGGGTTTTTGGGTGGAACGGGTAATTTTAGGGTTTTGGGTGGGTATGTATTTTTGGGTGGCGAGGGTAATTTTAGGGTGGGTGTGGGTTTTTGGGTGTCAAGATTAATTTTAGGGTTTGGGGTTGGTATGAGTTTTTGGGATTGCAAGGGTATTTTTAGGGTTTAGGGTCGGTGTAGGTTTTTGGGTGCTAAGGGATTTTTAAGGGTTTAGGGTGGGTGCGGGTTTTTGGGTGGCAAGGGTAATTTTAGGGTTTTGGGTGGGTATGTGTTTTTGGGTGGCAAGGGTAATTTTAGGGTGGGTGTGGGTTTTTGGGTGGCAAGGGTAATTTTAGGGTTTAGGATTGGTATGGGTTTTTGGGATTGCAAGCGGATTTTTAGGGTTTAGGGTGGGTGTGGGTTTTGGGGTGGAAAGGGAATTCATAGGGTTTATGGTGGGTATAGGTTTTTGGGTGGAAATTGTATTTTTAAGATTTGGGGTGGGTGTAGGTTTTTGGGGTGGAAAGGGATTTTATAACATTAAAAGTAGGGGTGGTGTGTGTGTGTGTATATATATATATATATATATATATATATATATATATATATATATATATATATATATTTATATATATATATATATATATATATATATTCACTAAAAAAAACATAGGTTTCAGGGGCGTTATAGTTAGCTGGACTTTTCACTCGTACAAAACCATTGAAATTCCCCCGTTATAGTTAGTTCAGCTAACTATAACTCGCGCGCCCGCAATGCACTGCTGATGACGTCACATATTACATCACTCATGACATGGTCAGTGACATCACTCATGACATCACTCATGACATCTCAAATGACATCACTGATGACATCTCAAATTACATCACTGATGACATCATCCAGTGAATGTGTGTTTTTCAGAAAATTACATATGTTTTATATATGTATATCTCAAGGTCGATGGAAGAATAAATGGGTATATAAGTGTCTAAATGGATGATTTGTTTTTGAAAAATTGATTGTATAACTGACTGATTAAGTGTATCTTAGTGAATACATGGCT
This sequence comes from Triturus cristatus, assembly GCF_964204655.1. NCBI lineage: Eukaryota > Metazoa > Chordata > Amphibia > Caudata > Salamandridae > Triturus > Triturus cristatus. Next base: position 578,389,147 of record NC_140585.1, on the reverse strand, counting down.
TAGTGAGTAATGTTTAAATGTGTAAATATCTGTATCAGTCTCTCACTTTGTGTATAAGTGGCTGCATGGGTTGGTGAGTAGCTACATGAGTGTCTATATAGGTTATTAGTTGGTTTTTTGAGTATCAGTATGAGTGTCTGAGTGTCTGTATGGTTCGGTGGGGGGTAATACATAGTGCATAGGTGCATGAATGAGTGACTCACTGTTTGTATGTGTTGAAGACAGCATGTGTGCAGGACTGTATGGGTGGATGAGTGTGTGCATGGGTGTGTTAGTGAGTGATAGACTGTCTCAATAGTGTCTTTATGAGTAACTACATATGTTTTAAACTAGTATATGTGACTATTGGTGTATATATGTGAGTATATGTGAGAGTGAGAGATTGAAAGAGTTCCTGTATGAATAAGTATGTGTTTCTATAAGTGATTGTTTAAAAGACTAAGTATGTGTAAGTTTCTGTAGAAGTAAGTGTGGTGGTGTGTGTATAACTGTATAACTGTATATGCAAGTAAATGGATGTTTGATTCTTTATTAGCATGAGTGACTATGTGTGTGAGTAACTCTATGGATGAGTGGCGTTGTGTAACAGGATGTATAGGTGTGTGAGTACATATGATGAGTGAGTACATGTATGAGTGACTGTATAGGACTGTTGGTGAATGAGTGGATGTGTATGTGGATCTTAGAATTACTGAATAGGTTGTTGTAACTGGTATTGGTATGTCCATTGTTTTGAATATTGTAGTTTCTATTTTTGAATGTGTGTATCAAAGGTTATATTAGGGGAAGAGGAGGTCTGCTACTCTATCACAAGGATGATATCATCAGTGATGTCATTAGTGATGTCATTTGAGATGTCATCAGTGATGTCATGAGTGATGTCATTGACCATGTCATGAGTGATGTAATATGTGACGTCATCAGCAGTGCATTGTGGGCGCGCGAGTTATAGTTAGCTGAACTAACTATAACGGGGGAATTTCAATGGTTTTGTACGAGTGAAAAGTCCAGCTAACTATAACGCCCCTGAAACCTATGGTTTTTTCAGTGAATTTCTAAGGTTTTTTAAATGCTAATTCCTAACTATAACGTGCCTGAAACCTATGTTTTTTTTAGTGAATTTCAAAAGTTTTTTAAATTCTAATTTCTAACTATGCCTACAGAGATAGGACATGTGAAGAAAGAAAAAAAACGCACAGAAAGAAAAAAAAGAAATGCAGAAAGAAGCAACAGAAGTCCTCAAAGACGAAGAAAAGTGCAGGAAGAAGGATAACGTGCAGAAAGAACAAACAGAAGAGCAGAAAGAAGCCTTGTTGCAAAATCATCCTGTACCCTCAACTTTTTCAGACGGATACTGGTGATAACTGAGTCTGACTAACCAGTCCTAGAGCCAGTGCTATGTTAAAAGACACACAGAATACAGTGAAAACACCTACATACACTAGGGAACACTATGTGTTGGGGTCCCCCTGTGATCAGCATGACCTCCTCTGTAAGCCCCTAGTATATAAAAGGGCAGGGGATTAAAACTACCTCTTAAAACGCGCCACAGGGCGTGTTTGCACACGTCACCTCAGGCCCCGTCCCCTCACTTCCCCACTGTGTAAACACGCCCTGTGGCCGTTTTAAGTTGGGAGATTAAGTCCCCTTGAATCCTGAGGGTCCCTAGGGTCCAACTAGACCACTAGAAACCTCCAGTAAGCGCCACAGAGCTGCGTTGCAGAGAGATGTAAAAAGGGGCACGGCCTAGACCACCTCTCTGCAACGCAGCGGAGCGGTGTTTACTGGAAGCACCTGGTGGGCTAGTTGGCCCCCAGGGTCCCTCAGGATTGAAGGGGAATTATTTCCCCAACTTAAAACGCGCCACAGGGCTTGTTTGCACACGTTCACTCAGGCCCCGTCCCCTCCCTTCACCACTGTGTAAATACGCCCTGTGGCCGTTTTTAGTTGGGAGATTAAGTTCATTTGAATCCTGAGGGTCCCTAGGGTCCAACTAGCCCACTAGGTACCTCCAGTATGCGCCAGAGAGCTGCGTTGCAGAGAGGTGTAAAAAGTGGCACGGCCTGGACCACCTCTCTGCAACGCAGCTCAGTGGTGCTTACTGGAAGCACCTGGTGGGCTACTTAGCCCCCAGGGGCCCTCAGGATTGATGGGGAATTATTTCCCCAATTTAAAACGCGCCACAGGGCTTGTTTGCACACGTTCACTCAGGCCCCGTCCCCTCCCTTCACCACTGTGTAAACAAGCCCTGTGGCCGTTTTTAGTTGGGAGATTAAGTTAATTTGAATCCTGAGGGTCCCTAGGGTCCAACTAGCCCACTAGGTACCTCCAGTATGCGCCACAGAGCTGCGTTGCAGAGAGGTGTAAAAAGTGGCACGGCCTGGACCACCTCTCTGCAACACAGCACAGTGGCGCTTACTGGAAGCACCTGGTGGGCTAGTTAGCCCCCAGGGGCCCTCAGGATTGAAGGGGAATTTATTCCCCAACTTACAACTGGCCAGGGGGCCTGTTGCAGAGTGCTGCAAGGAGGGGACGTGGCCTCCAGCGCGATGCCGGTCTTTTATTTATTGTATTTTTTTAAGAAGGAGGGCTGTGTGGCCACCCTTCTTTTTCTAATTTACTGGCCCTGGGGCCCCATCCCCCAGGGCCTGCACCCTATTTTTTTTTGTTGAAAAAAATTAATTTGGCCCTCCCAAGGCCTTAATCGGCCCCGGGGACCCCAACCCCCGGGTCATGGCCTTTTTTTTATTTAAATTCTTTAGGAGGGGGCTGCGTTGCCCCCCTCCTCAGGTCAATTATGGCTCCGGGGACCCCATCCCCCGGGGCCGGCCTTTGTTTTTTATTATTTTAAAAATATATATATTTATAGAAACACCTAGGACATGCTGGACAAACCGTATGTACCTATCACCACCATGACGATTTGCGTGATATTCATTAAAAGGCGACTATGCATAGAATGAATCCACATGGAATGTATTTACACTGCTAGTGAAGCTCTGACGTGTCTGACGCCCTACCGTGCCTAATCCCGGTACACCCCCGCCGGTGGGTACTCTCCAAGTAGACACCCTTGTCGTTTATTTATACAAACATGGGTAGCTATTGACGGGCACATTTAATATACACGCACACCAAGCCATTCAAAGGGGATTCGACAAAAATTCAACCAAACTGTGCAAGAAACCCCCCTCACGGTTAATAAAAAACACATCCACCACCGGATGTGTAATACTTTTTATTTTACTCTCTGGAAAGGAGGTGAACCTCACTTGAGAGTCACAGCGTGCTCCTGGCTGAGCCCAATGCTGTGTTACACCCACCAGTGCCCGCCGATTACCTCACACCTCTGTGTTGTATTCCACCAGCTAGTGCGTATGCTATGATACTCTCTAGCCCATGTGCACTGTAACACCACCCCGTGAATATGTCATGCCACACTTGCCTTTGCACGGGTTATATTGCCCCATCTAACGTGCCTTCCTCGATGTGTATGTCAATCTGGGATCCATATCCTTGTCACAGTGCATATGCAACGTTGCACTCCCCAGCACATATTTTATATTACTACTTTAGAGACTAGTTATGTTACACAACCCTGCCCTGTGAATATTACACTCCAAGGCGCATATCGCATAGCACGCGCTAGTGCCTGTGCTATCTCGCGCTCTCCAATGAATCTGTCTTTGCGCACAATGTATTGCATATTATATTTCACACCCCGGTTCATCTTATATCACACTTTTTGGTGCATAGTTTATACCATATACTACATCTAGTTTTCATTTTCAATCGTGCTCTCAGGACTATGTTCTATATAACACTGCGTCCACCTACCCTTTTCACGGGCATTACATTTTGCGATGGGGGTGGAGGGTCAGGGGGTGTTTCTGCCAAGTGAGCCCGGAGTCACAGTCACAAACATCCTCTTCTTCCTGAATAAAAGTGAGATCATGCTGCATACTTGTTCATATTTTAAGTAGTTCGCACAGACACACATTTTAAAAACAATAAAGTTCCTAATACCCACCTTCTCTGAACAGTTAGCTTGCTGCCCCATCCACCTCCTCCCTATCCTCTGTTGTGTGAATCCATGGACTAGCCTCCTCCCTCCTGCCATGCATGGTCTGATGTACTGCCACTGCCCTCCATTTAGCATGATGTACCAGTCCACTCCTCCTGCCCTCCATTGCCCAATTCTATGGCCCATCATTGACCTCCTGCTTAGCCTCTGTGCTTAGCTTGCTGCCCCTATTCTCCTTCCCCCTGCCCTCCGATGTCTTTGTGCATGCCCCTGCTCCATCCTTTTTGCCCACTATGTTCCATGGACCTGCCACTCCTATCTACTCTGAGTGTTCTGTTGAGCTGCCACTCCCCTCCCACCTGCCTAGCATTGTCAGATGACTGTAACCTGTCCCTGCCACCTCCACCCTGCCTGTCCACATGCCTTGCCCCTATCCCCTTCCTCCTGTCCTCCATGGTCCATTTTACTGCCACACCCTTCTGACCTCCCTGATCTGTTGTGCTGCAACTGCTCCTCCTGCCTGCCCTGCGCGGTCTGTTGTGAGGCCCCTTCCCCTGAACTCTCTTGTCTGTCCCCAGGTCCTGAACCTCCCTTCTATCCTCCATGTTCCTTTGTGCATGCCCCTGCACCCTCCTTCTTGCCCATCATAACCATTGTGCTGCCACTAACCCTCCCGCTTGCCATGCATGGTCTTCTGTGCTGCCATGGCCCCTCCCACCTTCCCTGTGTGGTCAGCTAGCTGCCCCTGACCCCCTCCCACCTTCCCTCCATGGTCTGTGTGTATGCCACAATAGTCTCATTGTTGCTCTCCATGATGTGTCTTGTTTCTAGTGCCCATCCTGCCTGACCTCCATGGTCATCTTGCTGCTCCTGCCCTGCCACCTTGCCCCCAGCCCTCTGTTTCCATGTTCAGACCCCCTATTCCCTCCCTCCTGGCTTGTCTGTTCCATTGTAATGCCCCTGATCCGTCCCTCCTGCCCTTTATGGTCTGTTATGCTGCAGCTTTCTCTCCTGTCTGTCCATTATGGTCAGCTAGCTACCATTGCCTCTTTCCCATCTGTTCTCTGTTGTCCATGTGCATGGTCCTGTCCCCTCCCTATTGCTTTCTATGGATTGTTGTGCTGCACTCCCGTCCCGCATGCGCTGTGTGGTGTATTGTGCTGCTGCAAACCCTGATGCCTGCCCTGTAGGGTCAGTTTGGTGCACCTCTCCATGTCCCTCCTGTCCTCTGTTATCCGAGTCCATGTCCCTACCCCAATTCCTCCTGCCTACCATGATTCAATGTACCATACTTGCGAACATTTTGTACTTGGTAAGAGGGAGATTTTGAAATAAAACTGGGGTATTGATTTTCCCCTATGAGTTACATTGAAAAAGAGGAGATTGTAGACAGGAGACAGATCAAATAAAGCCCATTTGAGCTTAAAAACATTGGACGTTTCCTGGCTCAAACGGGTCTGTTGGCATGTATGGTTGTACTACCACTGCCTCTTCCTTCTGCCCACAATGATCTATCATATTGCCACAGCCTCTCTTGCCAGTCCTGTATTGTTGGTTTGTTGCCCCTGCCCCCCTTTCCACTACCCTCCATAGTCTGTTGTGCTGCCACTGCCCTTCCTGCCTGCCCAGTGTGGTCAAATTGTTGCCTCTGAACTCTCCTACCTGCCTTCAATTTTCAGAGTCCGTGCCCCTGGCCTCTGCCTCTCAACAGTATCCCAATGAACAACTAGAGTGCTAACATTCTATATTTATTACAAAAGTGTGAAACGCCTGACGTCATCTTGATGTAATCAAAACTGTAATACCTAGAGTATTTCCTTTAGAAATTACATATATGAGAGGGTCTTATTTGCATCAAAATTATGGTTAGTGCTCTAAAAAACTAAAATGAGGACATATTTTCTGAGTTTTCAAATAGCGACAAAGAACTTTTAAATTATTTGTAATCTTTATGTTTTTTTTATCCAGTTGACCACTTGATTAAATGTTGCACCTTGGCGAGAGGATGTGGTGTTACTTCCAGAGCTGCAGACTTTGCAACTGGGGAACCAGGTTGGAGTTTCTGCTTCAGCTCAACATTCTGTGATTCTGGTCAAATCACTTAATCTCCCCATGTCTACAATCAAAATGAATTTGATCTTGTGTGATGTAACCAATGCTCATGTAAAGCATTCCAATACCTGACAAGTCTGCAAAATATAAACCTGCAAATACACAAAAAATAAGTGTTTTGCACACTTCTGTCATTGGGCTACATGTGGGCTACATCTGGGTGATATTTGTGCTGCATTTAGGCTCTTTTGTGTCTGGTGGCCATCTTGGGAGATTTATTTGTTATGAAGTTTCCTAATTTCCTCATTTACTGCAGTCTCCTCAGTAGGCAATGCTTTCAGTTTTTTACTTTGATTCCATCAAGAAGGTATTCAGATATGTCACACATTTGCCATAAATTCTGAATGTTAGCACTCTAGTTGCTCATTAGATCACTGTAGTAAAGCTACTGCTCACCCGGGAAGTCTGCTGCTTGTATTCAAAGTGCATGTTTCAGTCTGCATGTCAGAATTTGTTTATGAAATAGAAGAGGATTTGAGAAGTCAAAATGTGCCCTTATTTTTCTTTCTGCAGAACTAATCATAATTTATATGGCAAAATGAACCCCCTCATGTTGTTCCTTTGTAAATTGAATGTTTTAAGTGTTACCACTTTATTCCAATCCGGATGGCTTCAGGTGTGCCATACTTTTGTCATAAGTAAGACTGTTAGCGCTCTAGTTATTCGTTAGAACACTCTGGGACATTCTGTCATTGGGCTATACTTGGGCTACATCTGGGTGATATTTGGGCTACATTTGGGCTCTTTTGTCTGTGGTGGCCATCTTGGGAGATTTATTTGTTATGAAGTTTCCTAATTTCCTCATTTACTGCAGTCTCCTCAGTGGGAATACTTTCAGTTTTTTATTTTGGTTCCATCAAGAAGGCATTCAGATGTGTCACACATTTGCAATAAATTCTGAATGTTAGCACTCTGGATGCTCATTAGATCACTGTAGTAAAGCTACTGCTCACCAGGGAAGTCTGCTGCTGGTATTCAAAGTGCATGTTTCAGTCTGCATGTCAGAATTGTTTTATGACATAGAAGAGGATTTGAGAAGTCAAAATGTGCCCTAATTTTTCTTTCTGCAGCGCTAATCATAATTTCTATGGCAAAATGAATCCCCTCATTGTGTTCCTTTGTAAATTAAATGTTTTAAGTGTTACCACTTTATTCCATTCAAGATGGCTTCAGGTGTGCCATACTTTTGTCATAAGTAAGACTGTTAGCACTCTAGTTGTTCGTTAGAACACTCTGGGACATTCTGTCATTGGGCTATACTTGGGCTACATCTGGGTGATATTTGGGCTACATTTGGGCTCGTTTGTCTCTGGTGGCCATTTTGGGAGACTTATTTGTTATGATGTTTCCTAATTTCATCATTTACTACAGTCTCCTCAGTAGGAGATACTTTCAGTTTTTTACTTTGATTCCATCAAGAAGGCATTCAGATGTGTCACAAATTTGCCATAAATTCAGAATGTTAGCACTCTAGTTGCTTATTAGATCACTGTAGTAAAGCTACTGCTCACCAGGGAAGTCTGCTGCTGGTATTGAAAGTGCATGTTTCAGTCTGCATGTCAGAATTTTTTAATGAAATGGAAGAGGAATTGAGAAGTCACTCAAAATGTGCCCTAATTTTTCTTTCTGCAGCACTAATCATACTTTCTATGGCAAAATGAACCCCCTCATTTTGTTCCTTTTTCAATTAAATGTTTTAAGAATTACCACTTTATTCCAACCAAGATGGCTTCAGGTGTGCTATACGTTTGTCATAAGTAGGACTGTTAGCGCTCTAGTTGTTCTTTAGTACACTCTGGGAAGCTGCAGTAGAACACAAAGGAATCAACTGACAGTCTCTGCCCTTGTTGGATGTACATGTTTTACTGAGAATGTCAGACTTCATTCTCACATGACTGTGAAAGATAATGTGAATTTATAGAAAATATGCTCTCAGTTAGCTTATAGATCACCTTCAAACCTCTGTGGGAAAAGCATGAGAAAATAGTTTTCTCTCAAACATGATTCATGATATCACAGCAGAAGGCTTTTTTACATGGTAAAATCACCTTAGAACACACCACAATTCCTAAAATGAGTATGGTACCATCAACAAATGATTTATAATGTAACTAAAGTCTTAAAACCTTCTATTAACTGCAATGCTTTTTAATGAGGTGCTATCTTGTATATTGGTCCCAAGATGGCTGCCAACACTTCTTGGATGAAGTGCTGACAGCCAATCAGATCTCACGATGAGATGTGTGGTTAGGCTCCACCCAGATATATATGTGATTTTACTTTTGATTTTCTCAGGAACTACTGAACAGATTTACACCATTTAAGCAAAAGGCACATGCCTGACCCGAGGACTACCTCTTTGCCAAATTTCAAGTAATTCTGTTCAGCCGTTCGGGCTGTACCTTCGACTAAAGGTCCTATGGGAAAATGCATGGGGAAAACGCGTTTTGGGACCCCCCTTTTTTCTCAGCCCCCAGTAGATAATATATTATCAACTGGCGGTCGCCAGTAGATAGTTATAGTTAGGACTGTGTTTCCATAGGAAATCTCAAAATTCTATTTTGAATAACTTTGGCGCCGGTTGACGAATCCTCGCGAAATTTCCAAAACTAATGGGGCGCTCTGCTCAGCTCCTACCCTGAAAGTCTCGGGGTGATTCATCAAGCGGGGGCCGAGAAAAAAGGGCGGTCCCAAAACGCGTTTTCCCCATGCAATTTCCTATAGGACCTTTAGTCGAAGGTACAGCCCGAACGGCTGGACAGAATTACTTGAAATTTGGCAAAGAGGTAGTCCTCAGGTCAGGGATGTGCCTTTTGCATATATGGTGTCAATCTGTTCAGTAGTTCCTGAGAAAATTGCAGTTAAAAGCACATACATATCTATAGCCGCGCACCGTGCGCGCACGGTGCGCGCACGGTACGCGCACGGCTTCATGACAGTCAACATTCGAATCTGTCGAAATCAGGAAGTGTCGACCGCCATTTTGTGTGTTGTGTGTGTCACAGGGAAAAAGAAAGGTGGAGAACGTGAAAAGGGGGCAGGGTAGAGAGTTACTGACCCTCTAGCCTTTGTCAGGGGCTCCCTGAAGGACCCCGAAGGGTGAAAAAAACATTATTTTGAGCCGCCATTTTGAGTTTTAGAGGCAGAAGAGAGCTAAAAACACAAGTGAAGAACATGAAAAGGGGGCAGGGTAGAGAGTCCCTGACCCCCTAGGCCTTCTCTGGGGGACCATGAAAGACCCCTTAGGTCACAAAAAAAAAAATTTAAAATATCGCGGGGTGCGCGCACCGTGCGCGTACGGTGCGCGCACGGTGGCAAAAAAAATATAGAAAAATTGAATTAAAAATCAAGTTTAAGTGTTTAGATGTTGGTTGGCTCTAAAAAGAGCCGTTGTGTTCATTGAGTGTTTTTTGGTACCTACAAGTAAGTACCGATGCAGAGTCTGAAGTTCAAGAGGAAGACTCTGTTGCCTTCATCTGTGAAATGTACACCGTCTCCTCTATAAATGCCTTGCATGTTGTAATGCAAGTTGTTGTGGTATATAGAACCCATACCATAGTCTCTGAGGAAAGCAGAAACAGACTTATTGACGTGCTTTCTTACTTTGTCAATCTGCGGACAATATTGGTTGGACCAGTTCCACTTTTGCCTTTGGCATATATTAGAATATACAAAGGTAGTTTGTGGAAAAAGTGACATCAATTGCACAAAGGTGTCCTTAACAAGCATTTCCAGACCTACCCCAGTTAAAGTGCCTAGGTCATTTCCACCACAGTGCACAATTATATGGTCAGGCTGTGGGAGATGTAGAAAGGATTTCACCAAAGGCATTAATTGGTGCCACTTTAACCCTCTCTGACCAATCCATTTAATTTCTACATTTGGCAAAGCAAGGTCTTTCAAAATACCTCTTTTTTTCTGCATACTTTTCACTCCAGAAGACACAGCTATGACCTACAATCCACACTGTGAACATCTTTCAAGGAGATCTGGATGCACTCAGAAGGTGTCTTTCAGTAGAATGGCAATATGAAAAGAAAGATAGTTGTAAAATGGAGGCTTACATACTTTTTTTTAAATAAAAAGAGCTCATTGGCTGTTTCAGAGCATTCTACACTAAAAACTAGGCTGTATGTTTAAATTTTTAAAAGCATGTTTTGTATTGGTTCAGAAAAATGTGTTCCCACAGAACATTACTATGGATTTGCTGTTAGGTTTGAAAAGTCAAGCACTCTTGCTCTCTGGATTAGAAACATTGTGTGCTGAACTTCTGACCTCTCTGCTCACACCAGTGTTCCATGACCTGTTGCTATGGTAGCAGGCAGAAGTCATGTTGGGGGTAGGGATCATTTGGAAAAGGGTTGAAATTTACAACCAATAGAAATGTGTGTTTCCATTTGAAAAAATGTGGGAAGCACTGTGATTTGAAGTTAACATGTATATGTGTGAAAAAAGAGAGGGAAAGGTTGCCATTTACTGGTTGTGCTGAGAGGTGTACAGTTCAGAGATTCTGGCTCTGATAATCTGCTGTGTGAGTGCCACATTTCTTTCTCAACTAACTACTTTTAAAGGTGAGTTATGAATTTGAGAGGGGATGTATGTGGTGCATTTTAATATGAAAAATATAAATGTGATTCTTGTTTTAAAGTTGTGTTTTACATTTTATGTTTTGGAAGATATTTAACTGCCTTGAACTTGTAAGATATTATGGAGTATGTCTTCACCATAAGTTAAGGTGTACTGGTATCACCCAGGAATACTGTTTTCTGCCTAGAATCACACCATGAGTCTGTGTGCACAAAGGAATTGTTGTCAGAGATTTAATTCGTGGTGGTCTGGTTCTGTAAGACTTGCATTCGTAGGAAAGGGGCAGCTTGTTTTCTTGAAGTATGATGGCTAGCATTCAGCACAAATCAATAACTCACAAATGAGAGGCAAATGCTAACACATTTGAAATCAACTTGGTAGATTTTCCTTCCACTCCTGCAATGGGTGAGGTAGTTCCTACATGTTACAAACTCCAATTAAAACTTACCACACATGTACTCTTACATACATCTGTGCAGTCTTCATGCAGTTGTGCAAGTGTCCATGCAGATCTCTCTTGCACCTGACAATACACAGACTCCAGAAGTACGCTCTTAGCACACAGGCAGCTGCTTCTCCTGCACTCCCATGCTAAGTATTCAGCACTGTGTGGTATTTTAGATAGTAGTGTGTAACGCTAACACATTCAACATCACCAAGGCTCATTTCCTTTGCTCTAGTCTAATCACTCACCCAGGTTCCACATGCTCATGCTCTCAAGTAGCTGTTAGGACATGTGCTCTTTTCTGCCTCTCTAAACTATAAGGAAAATGTTTCAGGCTATTACAGTAATTATGACTTGCTCTACCACAGTAGTAAATGTGCTTTGAAATTGCTAATCAAATATCGTTTTCTGCCTAGAATCACACCATGAGTCTGTGTGCACAAAGGAATTGTTGTCAGAGATTTAATTCGTGGTGGTCTGGTTCTGTAAGACTTGCATTCGTAGGAAAGGGGCAGCTTGTTTTCTTGAAGTGTGATGGCTAGCATTCAGCACAAATCAATATCTCACAAATGAGAGGCAAATGCTAACACATTTGTAAACAACAGGGTAGATTTTCCTTACACTCCTGCAATGGGTGAGGTAGATCCTACATGTTCAAAACTCCAATTAACCCTTACCCCACATGTACTCTTACATACATCTGTGCAGTCTTCATGCAGTTGTGCAAGCGTCCATGCAGATCTCTCTTGCACCTGACAATACACAGTCTCCAGAAGCACGCTCTTAGCACACAGGCAGGTGATTCTCCTGCACTCCCATGCTAAGTATTCAGCACTGTGTGGTATTTCAGATAGCAGTGAGTAACGCTAACACAATCAATATCACTAAGGCTCATTTCCTTTGCTGTAGTCTAATCACTCACCCAGGTTACACATGCTCATGCTCTCAAGTAGCTGTTAGGACATGTGCTCTTTTCTGCCTCTCTAAACTATAAGGAAAATGTGTCAGGCTGTTACAGTAATTATCACTTGCAAAACCACAGTAGTAAATGTGCTTTGAAATTGCCACTCAAATATCGTTTTCTGCCTAGAATCACACCATGAGTCTGTGTCCACAAAGGAATTGTTGTCAGAGATTTAATTTGTGGTGGTCTGGTTCTGTAAGACTTGCATTCGTAGGAAAGGGGCAGCTTGTTTTCTTGAACTGTGATGGCTAGCATTCAGCACAAATCAATATCTCACAAATGAGAGGCAAATGCTAACACATTTAAAAATAACAGGGTAGATTTTCCTTACACTCCTGCAATGGGTGAGGTAGTTCCTACATGTTCAAAACTCCAATTAACCTTTACCACAGGTGATCTTACATACATCTCTGCAGTCTTCATGCAGTTGTGCAAGCGTCCATGCAGATCTCTCTTGCACCTGACAATACACAGTCTCCAGAAGTACGCTCTTAGCACACAGGCAGGTGCTTCTCCTGCACTCCCATACTAAGTATTCAGCACTGTGTGGTATTTCAGATAGCAGTGAGTAACGCTAACACAATCAATATCACTAAGGCTCATTTCCTTTGCTGTAGTCTAATCACTCACCCAGGTTACACATGCTCATGCTCTCAAGTAGCTGTTAGGACATGTGCTCTTTTCTGCCGCTCTGAACTATAAGGAAAATGTGTCAGGCTGTTACAGTAATTATCACTTGCAAAACCACAGTAGTAAATGTGCTTTGAAATTGCCAATCAAATATTGTTTTCTGCCTAGAATCACACCATGAGTCTGTGTGCACAAAGGAATTGTTGTCAGAGATTTAATTCATGGTGATCTGGTTCTGTAAGACTTGCATTCGTAGGAAAGGGGCAGCTTGTTTTCTTGAACTGTGATGGCTAGCATTCAGCTCACATCAATATCTCACAAATGAGAGGCAAATGCTAACATATTTGAAATCAACATGGTAGATTTTCCTTCCACTCCTGCCATGGGTGAGGTAGATCCTATATGTTCAAAACTCTAATTAACCCTTACCACACATGTACTCTTACATACATCTGTGCAGTCTTCATGCAGTTGTGCAAGCGTCCATGCAGATCTCTCTTGCACCTGACAATACACAGTCTCCAGAAGCACACTCTTAGCACACAGGCAGCTGGTTTTCCTGCACTCCCATGCTTACTATTCAGCACTGTGTGGTATTTCAGATAGCAGTGTGTAACGCTAACACATTCAACGTCACCAAGGCTAATTTCCTTTGCTCTAGTCTAATCACTCACCCAGGTTCCACATGCTCATGGTCTCAAGTAGCTGTTAGGACATGTGTTCTTTTCTGCTTCTCTAAACTATAAGGAAAATGTGTCAGGCTGTTACAGTAATTATCACTTGCTCTACCACAGTAGTAAATGTGCTTTGAAATTGCCAATCAAATATCGTTTTCTGCCTAGAATCACAGCATGAGTCTGTGTGCACACAGGAATTGTTGTCAGAGATTTAATTTGTGTTGCTGTGCTTCTGTAAGACTAGCACTCGTGTGAAAGGGGCAGCTTGTTTTCTTGAACTGTGATGGTTAGCATTCAGCACAAATCACTATCTCACAGATGAGAGGCAAATGCAAACACATTTGAAAACAACAGGGTAGATTTTCCTTCCACTCCTGCCATGGGTGAGGTAGTTCCTACATGTTCCAAACTCCAATTAACCCTTACCATACATGTACTCTTACATACATCTCTGCAGTCTTCATGCAGTTGTGCAAGCGTCCATGCAGATCTCTCTTGCACCTGACAATACACAGTCTCCAGAAGCACGCTCTTAGCACACAGGCAGGTGCTTCTCCTGCACTCCCATGCTTACTATTCAGCACTGTGTGGTATTTTAGATAGTAGTGTGTAACGCTACCACATTCAACATCACCAAGGCTCATTTCCTTTGCTCTAGTCTAATCACTCACCCAGGTTCCACATGCTCATGCTCTCAAGTAGCTGTTAGGACATGTGCTCTTTTCTGCCTCTCTAAACTATAAGGAAAATGTGTCAGGCTGTTACAGTAATTATCACTTGCAAAACCACAGTAGTAAATGTGCTTTGAAATTGCCAATCAAATATCGTTTTCTGCCTAGAATCACACCATGAGTCTGTGTGCACACAGGAATTGTTGTCAGAGATTTAATTTGTGTAGCTTTTATTGTGTAAGACTTGCAGTCGTAGGAAAGGGACAGATCATATGATAGGTTTTGAAAAGCTCATAAAAAATATAGTAATATATTTAAATTACATAAAGGTATTTTTTTTTAGTTTCTTTCAGGTATTGCTGAACAACACTGAAATAAATTAAAGATGCCTATAAAATCAAGAAAGAGAAAAGAACAGCAACAACATCTATATTTGAAGCCAACTGGACAACAAAAATTAGTTGAAGAACCTCATGTTGGAAAAAAGAAAAAGCCTTCTGGTAAGCAGACTAATGTTTTTATAAAAAATATCCTCAAGCAAAGAAAAAATGTAAAAAATATATCCACTGGAAATAGTGTTTCAAGTAGAAAACAACAAGACAATCGACAGAATATACTAAAGGCTAATGTACAATCAGAAGTAAGAAAGAATGACTTAAAAAGAAAAATTGATTTTAAAAACATTAGTTGAAAAATGTTTCAGAGAAGATTGATGTTCAATTGGCTAAAGGATGTGAAAAAATATAGGAAGAAAGCCAAATTTTATAAGAAAAAGAAACATATTGAATCAATTGTTGCAAAGGCTTTGGAATTAAAAAGAAAACTATTCATTTTAATTTTGAACAGGATCCGTACATTAGATAAATTAGTGAATGTAATGAAGTCAAAAAGCAAAAGAAAAAGAGAAGTGAAAAAAAAACTTTTGTAAAGTGTTCTTAGGAGAATGGAAGCATAGTTTAAGTACTGAACCATTTTTTAATGAAGAGAGTTATCTTCAAAGTAATAGTTTGCTGCATGCAGTTGACACCAGTGGTCGAGCATATGAAGTTAAGGATGGTTGTGTAATGAAAAAGGAGAAAATGGTTCCAAGAAATGAGGAAGAAGTGTTAGCTGATGAGGTTATGGGGAGACGTCCTAAAGCCCCAGTGTACACTTGGAATTGTAGTAGTATTTGTACTGTACGACAGGAATCTATTGATAAATTTCGTGACTTTCTAAGAGAATATAGTAAAAAAAAGTGTTAAACAGAAGATTAAGGTGCTTCAAAGACTAGATCCATGCAGAGTGAGAGAGAATACTGGTTTGCAAGGACATTCTCTGGCTTGTCTTTCTAGGAAAGTTTGTCAAAGTGTTTTTCACCATTTTAGGATGCTGGCAGTTCATCATACTGAAATGAGAAAGTTTGTGAGAAGATTGTATTTTGCTTAAAGTCCAGCACTAAAGTTACATGAGTTGAATAGTGCTCTGTTCCGTGGATCTGTATCAGATGTGAAGAAGGTTTGTGAGGATATTGAGTTTTGTTACTTTGGCCCAGAGCAAGAAAGTGCAGGAAATGACACAGTTATTGAAGAAAATGTGGAAGAGAATGTAGAACCCATTGTTAGTAAAACATTTGAAGATCAAATGACAAAATGTACTATCATCTCTAATGAAAGACCAAATATTACTTGTATTTGTTGCCGGAGAAGCCATTATAAAACTCAAACAAGGAATATTGATCTCTATAAAAAAAGTGAAAAAGAAAATAATTATGAGTGGAAGGATTTTGCTACATATTTGTTTCTGGAAAATTGTTTTGAATTGAGTGAAGATCAGCGTATTTATAAATACTGTTATAACAAGTTAGAAGAAAATAAAATGCCAGCTAGAGCTGTACATAATAATTTAGAATTGGTTGATATTCCTGCAGAACTTAGTGATTTAAATACGTATGAGTCTATACTCATTCAATGTGTCCATCCGTTTCAGACTATAGTTCGTATGGAGCCCAAAACAGGCAAATTACCTCCTTCAGATTTACAAAGAGGTTTAAAAGGAAGAGTTGTCTATTTGCCATTAGATTTGAAAAAAATATTGAAACAATTGATGCAGATAGTTTGGAAACTGAACCATTAGTTATTCTGGTTAACAGTGTACCTACAAAGAATAAGAAAACTTGGCAGGAGCTGGTAGATGTACGAAAAGTACAAAGAGCAAATTTATATTTAAAAAGAAATAATAAATGGTATGAATCAATTTATATGGATGAAGATGAAGAAGTTTTACTAGCAGACACAGGAATATAAACTGGGCAAATTGAAAAGGTGGATAAGTCAAAAGAAGAAGAAATTTATGAACATTTCAGCATACATCCTCTTCATTCTAAAGAAGTTATGGGAAACACTATTGATCTGTTTCAGATGAAAAAAGCAAAAGGAACTCCCGTGAGTGTATGGGAGAAGAGTTTGGAAGCTCGTTGTTTTCCCCAGCTGTTTCCTACAGGAAAAGGTGGACGATATGATGAACTACCAGTACAGATTCCTGCTTCTGAGTATCAGACTACAAGATTATATGCAGAAGATCCAAGATTTCGTCAAAGTATTCCTTATTTGTTCCATCTTTTATTTGAAAGTGACTTATCTGCACTATCTTATGCAGTAAATCACATTTGAAAAACTGGAGTACATCTACATAATGTGTCTGCAAAGGATTTTCTGAACAAAGTGCAACAGCGAGATGATCATTTGGAATCACAATTGATTAATCTGATGGCTTGTCAGCGTGGGACTAATGAATATTGGTACCGACGCCATGGAGAATTGAAATGTATGTTACGAAATTTAGGAAATCCTATATGGTTTCTTACCCTAAGCTGTGCTGAGTACGCTTGGGATGATTTACTGGATTTTCTTCGAGAGGCAAATTCAAATATTGAAAACATCCAATACAAGACAGCAGGAGAATTGTGCTCATTGGATCCGGTTAATGTTTGCAGATATTTCAATCATAGATTTGAGGCTATGATGTCCTGGTAACCTTTAGTCCTCCTGAGGCTCAGCCGGGAGATAGTTTAGCGCTACTTGCACTATATGCTTTTAAAAATTTACTTTTAAACTCACTTGCATTGTCGCTGCTGTTCATTGCCCTTCAGCAGCCTCCTGCTCCCTGCCGATAGCGCCCCCAGCAGCGGTCCTAACGCTGCGAGGGAGAGCCTACGGGAGTCTTAGCAGGCGCCACCGGCCACGCCGTAGCTAAGGACACGCCCCCTCGAGGCCACGCCCCCTCTATCAGGTATAACTAACCCGCTGATTCACGAGCGTGTTGGTAACCTTTAGTCCTCCTGAGGCTCAGCCGGGAGATAGTTTAGCGCCACTTGCACTATATGCTTTAAAAATTTATTTTTTAAACTCACTTGCATTGTCGCTGCTGTTCATTTGCAATCTTAGCAGGCGCCACTGGCCACGCCGTCGCTAAGGACACGCCCCCTCGAGGCCACGCCCCCTCTATCAGGTATAACTAACCCGCTGATTCACGAGCGTGTTAGTAACCTTTAGTCCTCCTGAGGCTCAGCCGGGAGATAGTTTAGCGCTACTTGCACTATATGCTTTTAAAAATTTACTTTTAAACTCACTTGCATTGTCGCTGCTGTTCATTGCCCTTCAGCTGCCTCCTGCTCCCTGCCGATAGCGCCCCCAGCAGCGGTCCTAACGCTGCGAGGGAGAGCCTACGGGAGTCTTAGCAGGTGCCACCGGCCACGCCGTAGCTAAGGACACGCCCCCTCGAGGCCACGCCCCCTCTATCAGGTATAACTAACCCGCTGATTCACGAGCGTGTTGGTAACCTTTAGTCCTCCTGAGGCTCAGCCGGGAGATAGTTTAGCGCCACTTGCACTATATGCTTTAAAAATTTACTTTTTAAACTCACTTGCATTGTCGCTGCTGTTCATTGCCCTTCAGCTGCCTCCTGCTCCCTGCCGATAGCGCCCCCAGCAGTGGTCCTAACGCTGCGAGGGAGAGCCTACGGGAGTCTTAGCAGGCGCCACCGGCCACGCCGTAGCTAAGGACACCCCCCCTCGAGGCCACGCCCCCTTCCCGCCCTATAACAATGTGTATGCACCGGAAGCGCAGCGGACGAGCGCAGCGGGCGCGACGATTGCGCGCCGAAGGCGCGCATAAGGCAAGCTCGTCTGCGCTCGTCCGCGTCGAGTCCGGGCCTAGGGCCAGTCCCTCTACCTCTCAGTCCTCAGGACCTATCACCTACAATGCTGACACTCTCCACAGTCTCAGGTCTACCAATTCGAACTGCTGTCGAAACAGCTACCTAGCTGATACCCTGCCGCCCATATGCCCTGACTGCCATCACCCCTTCAGTTCCAAGGGTAATTCGGATCCACTACAAGCCTTTCGCATGCTATTATTGAACTGTCGTTCCCTACCAAAACATACGACCGAAATCTCTTTGCTAATAGAGGAACACTCACCAGACATACTATTCCTTACAGAAACCTGGCTATCCTCTGAGGCCGATCCCGCGGTCATAGCAGCCATTCCTCCAGGCTTTCGAATCTCCCGCCAAGACCGCCCCAAAGGGAGAGGAGGAGGTGTGGCGTTAATCTATAAAGAACAACTTCACTGCCGAGTAGTTCCGGAAACCATTTCGGACTGTGAGAGTCTTACTTTCAACATCAAATTAACACCCAATAGTTGCCTTTCGGGCACTCTTATCTATCGCCCACCCGGCCCCTCGAAGCAGTTCCATGTCAGCCTACCATCTGAGGTTCCTGAACGTCTTACTACCACCTCTAATTACATCCTGTTGGGTGACTTCAATTTTCATTTTGAGTCATCCTCAGATCACGTAGCACTGACTTTAGAAGAGGACCTAGCAGCTCTGCAACTCTCCCAACGGGTCCCCTCTGCCACCCACGTGAAGGGCCATCTGCTGGATCCAGTTTTCAGCAACTGCCCGGGCCTCTTAATCAGTCCACCAATTCCCCTGCCTTGGACGGACCATTTTTTGATCCCCATAAACTGGACTGTATCCAAACACCCTGAGCCACCACCCACCACGAGATTTTTGAGATCCTGGTCCCGTTTGGCAGCTGATAAGTGGTCCAGCAAACTTGCCGAGAATCCACCTAGGACATATGCCAATCCCGACCTTGCCCACCAGGCCTACAGCAACTGGATCACTCAATCCCTCGATGATGTTCTACCTATAAAGAAAATTTCACTTAAACGCTCCTATAAATCTGCACCGTGGTACTCGGAGACCCTCAGAGACAAGAAACTCGGCAATCGGAGAGACGCTGGCGCTCAGATTACTCCACAGACAATAAAACTCGCTACCGAGAAACCATCAGCGAATATAAAACGATGATAAAAGCAGCACAAGCCTCATACTTTTCCGAGAAAATTTTACTTGCCAAATCCAAGCCCAAGGAAATTTTCCAGATCATCAACACCCTCACTAAACAGTCCCCTGGCACCCAGGCGGAGGTGTCCGATACCCACTGTGACGATATTGCAGAGTTTTTCCATCAGAAAATAAGCACAATCTACTCCTCCTTTCCCCCGAAAAATCCTAACCAATCCACTCCCTTTCCTGATCCAGCCGCCTCACCTCCAACTTATCAGTCACCTTTGCTCACTCACTTCCCCCCTCTGGATCTAGCCACCCTTGACTCTCTGGCACGGAAAGTTCATTCCGGATCCCCAGAAGACCCAGCTCCACTGGATATAATAATGGCAGCCTCGCGGGTCACCCTACCTATTATTAAGGAGGTCTTAAATGCTTCCATTTCTTCCGGTACGGTTCCGACTGTTTGGAAACAAGCGATGGTCAAAGCCTTATTAAAAAAGCCTACCTTGGACCCCACTAATATGAGCAACTACCGTCCCATCTCCCTGCTCCCTTGGGCAGGTAAGATCCTGGAGAAATATATTAATTCGCAATTAATACACTTCCTGGAAGACAACCATTTACTGGATCCAACCCAGACGGGCTTCAGACCAAAACATGGCACCGAGACCGCCCTTCTCATGGTTACAGAGGAAGCCAGAAAAATCCTCGATCAGGGAGGATCAGTGGCAGTGATCCTCCTTGATCTAAGTGCGGCCTTTGATATGCTCAGCCATGTCACCCTGCTGGAACACCTATCCCAAGCCGGGATTAAGGATAAAGACTGGGCTTGGTTCCAATCCTTCCTAGAGAACAGGTCATTTTGCGTGTTTGAAGGCGATTTGGTGTCCACTAGGAGACCCCTGAACTGTGGAGTCCCTCAGGGATCCTCTCTGAGTCCTGCCCTCTTTAATCTGTACATGAGGCCACTGGCTGATGTCGTCCGCCCATTTGGAGTAAAGATCATTTCCTATGCGGACGATACGCAGCTGGTGGTCTCCATGTCGCAGGCTACTAATCCACCTGCCTGTGGCGGGCTCAGAGAGTGTTTAGAGGCAGTAAAGACCTGGATGTCCCTGTCCTGTTTAAAACTGAATGGGGACAAAACTGAGCTCTTGCTCCTAGGTCCTTCTGATCTCAGCCTCCCCACCTCCCTGTGGCCGCCCAGCCTGGGCTCCCCCCCAATCCCTAAAAATAGCATCAACAGTCTGGGAGTTTGGCTGGATAGATCGTTGTCTTTCAATATACAATCCTCCAAACTCTTAGCTACCTGTTTTGGCATCATGAGGATGTTAAAGAAAATCCTCCCTCTCCTCCCTCTGGACGCCAAGCAGGTGGCCGTACAAGGTCTTATCCAGTCTCGTCTGGATTTTAATAACGTATTATATCTTGGCGCCCCTGAATCCACCCTGAGAAGACTGCAAACAGTACAGAATTGCGCAGCACGCATTCTACTAGACCTCCCCCGCAGACAGTCAGCAAGGTCGGGACTGATATCTCTCCATTGGTTGCCGGTGCGCCAGAGAGTAATGTTCAAAGCTATGTGTTTAGCTCATCAGGCCTTCTGGAATGCCGGCCCCAGGATCACTCGGGATCTAATCACCCACTACATTCCCAGAAGAAGTCTACGTTCCACTCAGACCTTCCTTGCACTGACCCCCAGGATTAAACGAACCAGATCCGGAGGCAGGACATTTTCCTACAACGCCGCAAGGGCTTGAAACGCCTTGCCGTTGTCTCTCAGAGCCAACCCCAATCTAACGGTCTTCCGCAAACAACTCAAAACCTGGTTATTTCTCTCAGTTTAATCTTCGCTTCCTACCCCTTCCTGAGTCCACTGGCCGGACTATTGGTACTCTTAGCGCTTGGACGCCCTCGGGCAGCAAATCGCGCTTTACAAATACACTTCCAATTCCAATTCCAATTCCAATTCATCTGCAATAAAAAAATCCACCTCTTGGAGAAGTTGTGGATTTCTTTTGGAGAAAAGAGTACCAAGCAAGAGGTGCTCCTCATATTCATATGCTGTTGTGGATCAAGGATGCCCCAAAATTTGGAACAGATTCTGATGATGCAGTTTTATCTTTCATTGAAGGATATGCAACATGTGCTATATCTAAAAGCACAGAAGAAAAAAACTTAAAAGAGCAAGTTTTACGTTTCCAAAGTCATCGGTGTGGAAAATACTGTTGCCGAAAGTACAAGAGTAAAGATAAATTCTACACAAAATGTCGATTTGGATTTCCACGACCTGTTCTTTCAAAAAGAAGAGTAAACAGTTTTATGTCAGCTGTGCGACATACTGTTACAAGAAAATCGCCTAAAAATACCTACAACCTAAGAAGAAAAGAAGAGTCAAAATATATAAATGACTACAACCCAGTCATTTTATCCATGTGGAATGCTAACATGGATATTCAGTATGTAGCTGACAATTCTATTGCTGTTGCTCGGTATGTCCCATCTTACATCACTAAATCTGAGAAAACGGAATTGAAAGAAATGTGGGAAGAGATTTCTCACGAGAAGACTGTCAGTAAAAAGCTATACAGTTTCAGTTTAAAGATGTTATCGCATCGAGAAATTGGGTCATACGAATGCTCAGATAGGTTATCATCTGCAAGTCTGTACTCCAAATCCAGAAGAATAATTTGGGTAAGTTTAGGCCTTGCAGGAATGCGAAATCGGGTATTGAAATCTATTCAAGAAATTGAATATTTAGCAGAGTACGAACCAGAAAGTACAGACATTTTAAGAACAAACATGTTGGACACATATTACCCAAAGAGAAGTCATCATCTTGAGAACATGTGTCTCTATGAAGTGCTGCAGAACTACATTTTTAAACGGAATAACACAGAAGACATCAACAATGGTAAATATAAAGTCATTGGTGAGGAAGGATGTTTGGTAAAACAAACAAAAGGAAGTTTGATTAATCACAGAAAGCTGAGTTGCGACACTACTGACAAGAAGGAATTTTACCACTTAGCACTTTTACAGTTGTTTAAACCATGGCGTTCAGAGGATGAATTACTTGGACATTATCAGAGCTATGAAGATTCCTTTAATGCATGCAAAGATACCATAGAATGCAGTACTTTCACAACTTATGTACAAATGTTAAATGAAGAAATTGAACAAGAAGTAACAATTGCAGGTGAAGTAGCTAGAGACAGTTCTTAAGACAGTCAAAGTTCTGGGACGCTCAGTCAAGATCCCCTAGGACAACCAATCGTAGAAAATGAAGCTGCAATAGCCAGAACTGAAGTGGAAACAGCTATGAATCAACCTCAGGAAGATTTATTAAACTTACCAAATTTGGAACAGCAACTGAATGATGAACAGCAACAAATTTATGAGGAAGTCACAAAACAAATTGATCATGGATTACTACATGAAAATAAAGAGTGCTCATGCACATCATTTGAACCAATCAGAATGTATGTGAGTGGACAAGCTGGAACCGGAAAAAGTTTCTTAATTAAAGTAATTAGAAGCTACCTACAGAAAAAAACTGAAGTTTCAAGAGTATTGAAAAAAATGAAAGTTCTCATTAGTGATGAGGTAAGCATGGTATCAAACTTAATGCTTGCCTTTGTGCATTTAAGAATGCAGCAATTTCTAAAGACAAACTATGATGTGCTATTTGGAGGAAAACATGTTATAGTTTTTGGGGATCTACTGCAGCTCACTCCAGTTAAAGGACAACCAGTATTTCATACTCTTACATATGAAGACACGAAAAAGTCGTGAGGAAGTGTAGGTAATGTGAATATTTGGACATACTTTGAGTACAAAGAACTCATTACCAATATGCGGCAAGAAAATGATGATGATTATGCAAGTATTCTCAAAGATATCAGAATTGGACTACTCACAGAACATGGCAGAAAAGCTTTACAGAGTCGATTGCTATGTAATTTGTTTCCAACAGAACAAATAGTTCCAGAGAAAATATACAAGAAAATTGCTTGAAAAAATACTGTAATCTGCTTAATGCCAACACTACATGAGTGCTCTATATTCAATCAAGAACTTTTGAAATTGGAAAATGAAGAGATTATAAAACTGGAAGCTGTGGATAAAATACAGCATGAAGGAATAACTATTATATTGACAAGCAAATTGACAACTAAATTGGATTCTCTAGAGAAAAACATATCAAAAACAGCTGGTTTAGAAAAGAATCTGTATGTATGTATGAACTGTTGAGTAATTTTAAGACGTAATTTGGATGTAGAAAAAGGTTTAGTGAATAGAGCTATGGGTAAAGTTGTGGGTTTTGTTAAATACCAGAAAAAAGATGGAATTGAATTTTTAAAAATAAAATTTGATCAGATTGAAGAGGTTAAAGACATTAGTCGTTGTAGAGTTCGTTTCTTGCTTGTGAAAGACTTATATGTACGTAGGAAGCAGTTTCCGTTTTCTCTAGCATATGCTGTAACTATTCACAAATCTCAAGGATTAACTGTAGATAGTGCTTTTGTAAACAATGGATCTACTGTGTTAAAGAAGGTATGGCATATGTTGCTTTGTCACGCGTGAAAAAAATATCTGGTTTATTCATGATAGACTTTGATGAGTCAAAAGTTAGTGCTGATGCTAACTGTGTAAAGGAATATAATAGATTAAGAAAAAGCTATGCTCCTCATTTAGGCCAGTATCCTGTGTTTGAAAAACGTGTTGTTTGTCGGAAAAGGAGAATTGAGAATATCTGTAATGAGGATGTACAGAAGAATAAGCAAATAGAGACTGATTTGAGTGCAAGCAAAAAGAAAAAGGACAATGCTGAAGAGGTTGTTGGTTGTCATTTTGAAAATAGCTCTGGTGTCAACTGCTACGCTAATGTAGTGCTGAATGTTGTATTTTATCTTGAAAGTTTGAAAGAGCAGATAATACTAAATCATGTAAAAAGATTCTGTTCTCTGCTGAGTTTCCTTTATGAGAAGCTGAGTAATGATAAAACTAAAATAGAAAGTGCTTCTGATGTTAGAAATCTTTTAGATGTATGTTCAGGATAAACACAGTTTACTCAAAATGTCCAGCAAGATGCACAGGAATTCTTAATGTATATGCTTATGGTACTGGAAGATGAAGGGGTAGAAATAGAAAATATGTTTGGTCTCTCTTATAAATGGGAACATAGTTGTGAAAACTGTTTGAACACTTGCAGCTCTAATGTTGATTCTGAAAGGTTCATATATTTAACATTACCAGAGAGTAAATCAGTGACTTTTAGTAAATTAGTTAAAGATGCAAATCACAACATGGAATGTTCTCAATGTAAATCAGAAATGTTATCAACGTTATTTTTAAAGAAATATGGACAGTATGTAATTTTAATGATGCAACGTTGTAGAGCTGATGGAACAAAATTGAACACTTTAATAAAGAAGTTTACAGGAAATCAATTATCAATATCAGGAAAAACTTTTGTTGCAGTTGCAATAATTTTCCATGATGGACCTTCTATAACTTCTGGTCATTACACAGTTTATCTAAAATGTGAAAAAGGCTGGACACAGTGTAATGATTCACAATTGATTTTCAAGCAACGTTAGCCTGCAGAATTACCAAATTCCTACTTAATTTTTCTAAAACCAAAATTTTAGATACAAATTGCAGCATCTGAAGAAACCATTATTTCGATTTTATAGGATTACCATTGGATATTTCACCAAAAAAGAATTTAAAAATTACCATTTGGCCTCATGGAAAGGTAACTGTTTCTATTGTGGACTTCGTTGACAGATATTATTTTGGTGTATGAGCTTAAGCAACAAGATTTACAGATGTTATTTATTGCAAATAGTTATTGTTCTTAGATTATATTTTTAATATATATGTTACATTTCTATCAAGGTATGTTTTACTGAGTAGAGATTCAGGGCTTTTTTTAAACAATCTTTCAGATTGTTAATTTTTTTGCCCGCTGTTAAGTGATGAATGCAATTGATTTCACAATTTGCAGTGAAATTCAATATATTCTGAAAACAGCAAAAAAAGGGCAAAAAATTACTTTGTTAAATATGAAAATATGTGTACTGTATTCTAAAATGTATTGTTAAATATTACTACTTTTTTTCTTTTTTTTCAGATCGAGAAAGAAAATTTAGGAAATGTAATGCTTTTTTCTAGCAATTAAAAAAAAACATTTATTTATACTTAAGTTATTTTGTTGGTCAGGTAAGTTTGAAATATCTGTATTTCTCACCCCTTCACTTTCATGCTCCCTTTTCTTCACTTCTCCTCACTCTGCTTTTCTCATTCCCCTTCTCTCTCTCTTCTTCCTTTACTGCTCTTTCGTAACTCCCTCACTCCTTCTATACTACTCCCCTAGGTTTACTGCCTCCATCACTACTTTTTCAACCATGTATCTCTCCCTGTCTCCAGGTGTCTCAGTCATTCTAACTGCCTTACTCCTTCTCAGTTCCTTGCTCTCTGTCTCTGTTTCTGTCTCTCTCCCTTTGTCTGTCTTACCCTTAATTTGCTTAACATCTCTGGGGAAGATTAACAAGGCCCCTGTGCCACCACTACGTCACTTTTCATAACGTACTGGTGGCGCAGGGAGCTCCTCCATATTTACAAGGAGAGGAAAAGCCACGCTGCGTGACTTTTCCTCTCCACATAAATACAGCCTCTTCACACGCAGCACTGTGCATTGAAGGGGCGTTCCATGGGTGTTGTTGTGGGTGTTCCCACGCAACACACAAAGAACTAGACACATCTCCAGGTTTACGAGAACTCGTAACTCTGGAGATGCGTGTGAATGCTACGCCACCCTAGAGGTGGTGTTGCCAGGCACAACGAGGACAAATGTTTTTATTTCTCCTCGTTTTTTCCTCTATTAGTGCGTCCTCCATTCTACAGCACGCATTGAAAGAGGAAAAAGCAAATTTTGATTGTTTTTGTGCAGGAAGGTGTCCCTTCCTGCACAAGACCAATCTCCCCACCACGCAGGCATCCTTGAACCATGGTGCAAGGGAGCCTGTGCCGGCGCATGGCTGCAGTTTGTACGCCTGCGCAGGGAAAGCATAGAGATGCGACAAAAAAATCATATAAAAAATAGAATTAAAAATAAAGTTTAAGTGTTTAGATGTTGGTTGGCTCTAAAAAGAGCCATTGTGTTAATTGAGTGTTTTTTGGTACTTATAAGTAAGTATCGATGCAGAGTCTAAAGATCAAGAGGAAGACTCTGTTCCCTTCATCTATGAAATGTACACCGTCTACTCTTTAAATGCCTTGCCAATCCCCTCACTATTTCTTCTTATTTCGCGGGACAAGGAGCAGAACAGGTATCAATTTTAGTTGTAAATGGCACAAGAGCAATCTACTTCAGGGAGTGAGGATGACATCTGGATGCACTCAGAAGCATTGGTTCATAGTAGTTTCTCTTCCAGAATCTTCATACACCATAGCCACTCCCCTCACTATATCTTATTATTACCTGGGACAAGGAGCTGAGCAGCAATCAATTTTACTTGAAAATAGTAGAACAGCAGTGTATTTCAGGGAGTGAGGAGGAGACCTGGATGCAGTCTGAAGGTGTCTCTCAGTAGAATGACAAAATGAAAAGAAAGGTAGTTGTAAAATGGAGGCTTATATACTTTTTTTTTTTTAAAAAGAACTTATTGGCTGTTTCAGACCATTTTACAAAAAAAACTAGGCTGTATGTTTAAATTTTTAAAAGCATGTTTTGTATTGGTCCAGAAAAATGTGTTCCCACAGAACATTACTTTGGATTTGCTGTTAGGTTTGAAAAGTTAAGCAATCTTAGAAACATTATGTGCTGAACTTCTGACGTCTCTGCACACACCAGTGTTCCATGATCTAATGCTATGCTAGCAGGCAGAAGTCATGTTGGGGGTAGAAATCATTTGGAAAGGGTTAAAATATGCAAAAATAAGAAATGTGTGTTTCCATTTAAAAGAAAGGTGGAGAACGTGAAAAGGGGGCAGGGTACAGAGTTCCTGACCCCCTAGCTTTTGTCAGGAGGTCCCTGAAGGACCATGAAGGGTGAAAAAAACATTTTATTTTTTATAAAAAAATCACGGGGTGCGCGTACCTTGCGCGCACGATGCGCGCACGGCGGGAAAATAAACATAAAAAAAATAGAATTAAAAAAAAAATTTAAGTGTTTAAAAAGAGCCGTTGTGTTAATTGAGGGACAGAGGAAAAAAAAGACATGGCAAAAATTATAGGGTGTCGCACGTGTGCTGCTTTATCTTCCTCTCTATTAGCCGAATGCTGGTGTCCGCATAAGAGATAGGAGCATTACACGAGTTGCACCGTGTATGCACCCTCTCAAACAGAGGGTGTATATCCAGAGGAACCGAAGAAGGTGAAGCTGCCGCCGCAGATGAAGTGCTCTGCTGAGCTGCCGATGATGTGCTCGGCTGAGCTGCTGCGGATGTGCTCGGCTGAGCTGCTAGAGGGTTTTCTCTAGCAGCTCGAGCATAAGCCACAGGACGTACATCTCTAACGTGCCTGATCATAGTGAAGATACTAAAAGAGTATTTCTTTTTAGGATCTCCTCTTGATAAGACACGATCACAAAGAGTGCAGGTGACTTTGGGAGCATTCACTTTCTTCTGCCCCAGTGGAAATGTAAAAAATTGCCATATAAAAGAGTCTTTCTGTTTCCTCTGTCTCTGTCTCTGTCTCTGTCTCACAAGGGTCTCCTGCTCACTCCCAGAAGATGACTGCTGCTCTGCCATTCTGAAGTACTGAAGTACTAGAAAAGCTGCTCAGCTCCTTCTCCCAGGGAATCAGAAGTAATAATGAGGGGAGTGGGTATGGTGTTGGAAGTTTCTGGAACTGAAACTACTATAAACCAATGAAAAGTGTTGTTTCTTAATCACATGACCTGAAACTACTATAAACCAATGAAAAGTGTTGTTTCTTGATCACATGACTTACCGTGCGCGCACCGAGCGTGTACGGGGCGCGCACGGAGCACGCACGGTACAAGCACGCATGCGCATACGGAGCACGCGCGCATGGAGTACGCGCGTATGGAGTGCGTACGAAGCAAGCGCGCACGCACGTACGGAGCACGCGCGCATGCGCGTATGGAGGCTGCGCGTACGCATCACGCACGAAGTACGCATGCGCATGTGGATCACGTACGCATGCGCACACGGAGCACGTACGCATGCAAGCAACGTGCGCGCACCATACGCGTACCGTACGCGTACCGTACGCATACGGAGCGCGCACGGTCAAAAACCCTTAAAAAAAACAACAACAAAAAAATGTTTAGAGGTTTATAGAAGATATTAACTATGCTGTTCAACTATATCCAAAATAAAAAATAAAAAAGCTGAGCCATTCCATATTGCAGGATACAGTAAATCTATAATTATATACATAGGTAGCATATTGTAAAATAAATAAATTAAAAATATAATAAAACATTCATAAATTAGCATTTAAAAAACCTTGTAAATTCACTGAAAAAACCATAGGTTTCACACACGTTATAGTTAGGAATTAGCATTTAAAAAACCTTGCAAATTCACTGAAAAAACAATAGGTTTCACACATGTTATAGTTAGTTCAGCTAACTATAACTCGCGCGCCCGCAATCCACTGCTGATGACGTCACATATTACATCACTCATGACATGGTCAGTGACATCACTCATGACATCACTGATGACATCTCAAATGACATCACTGATGACATCACTGATGACATCATCCATGTGATAAATTACCGCATCTTCTCACACCGTAATATAACCTTTGATACAGTTCCATTCTCAAAACCATACATACTGCAATACCAATAACTACATACCCACTTATTAACTCTTAGGTCTACATACACCTCCACTCATTCACCTGTACAGTCACTCATACTTACAGTCACTCCATACAAAACTAGAATATGCATTTATACACCTATATAGACACTCACACACTACCAATCATCCATAGAGGTAGTCTCACACCTACTCAGTCATGCAAATAATCACACTCCCATTTACTCACCTATGCGGTTATACACACTCAAGTTCACATACTCATACAAATAGTATCACATTCTTACGCTCTTATAGAATCATTGATACAAGCACACACTCATCCATACAGTCACTCTCACAATCACACACTCTCACATATACCCACTTATATACTCTTACACGCATATACTGCCTTTCACATATGTAGTTAATCACAAATGTACCACTGAGATATACATTCAATCCCTAACACACCCATACATACACTCACTCAACCATACAGTCCATCACAGATGCACTCTTAAAACCATGCACCCATAGAATCACCCACTTACACATCTATGCATAGAGTTACACACACCCTACCCACACAAGCACTCAGGAACCCATACAGATACTGGGACAAGCAATCAATAACTCATATAGACAATTATATAGGTATTCACAAAACCATGCCGCCACTTATACACCAACATACGGACACATACAAACATTTACACAGTTTAGTCACTAGTCTGCAGTAAGATACATTTAATGACTCACTTATAGAGTCAGTTATGCACCTCAGAAAATCATCCATTCACACACTTGTACACCCACTCATTCTTCAACAGGCCTTTCCCTATATATATTAAACATATTAAAATTGTTCAGAAACACATACTCAATGGATGATGTCATCAGTGATGTCATCAGTGATGTCATTTGAGATGTCATCAGTGATGTCATGAGTGATGTCACTGACCATGTCATGAGTGATGTAATATGTGACGTCATCAGCAGTGGATTGCGGGCGCGCGAGTTATAGTTAGCTGAACTAACTATAACGGGGGAATTTCATTGGTTTTTTACGAGTGAAATGTCCAGCTAACTATAACATGTGTGAAACCTATGGTTTTTTCAGTGAATATATATATATATATATATATATATATTATCTACTGGCGGTCGCCAGTAGATAGTTATAGTTAGGACCGAGTTCCCATAGGAAATCTGAAAATTCTATTTTGAATAACTTTGGCGCCGGTTGACTTATCTTCGTGAAATTTTCAAAACTAATGGGGCGCTCCGCTCAGCTCCTACCCTGAAAGTCTCAGGGTGATTCGTCAAGCGGGGGCTGAGAAAAAAGGGGGGTCCCAAAATGCATTTTCCCCATGCATTTTCCCATAGGACCTTTAGTCGAAGGTACAGCCCGAACGGCTGAACAGAATTACTTGAAATTTGGCAAAGAGGTAGTCCTCGGGTCAGGCATGTGCCTTTTGCTTAAATGGTGTAAATCCGTTCAGTAGTTCCTGAGAAAATCAAAAGTAAAATCACATATATATCTGGGCGGAGCCTAACCACACATCTCATCGTGAGATCGGATTGGCTGTCAGCACTTCATCCAGGAAGTGTTGGCAGCCATCTTGGGACCAATACACATGATAGCACCTCATTAAAAAGCATTGCAGTTAATAGAAGGTTTTAAGACATTAGTTACATTATAAATCATTTGTTGATGGTACCATACTCATTTTAGGAATTGTGGTGTGTTCTAAGGTGATTTTACCATGTGAAAAAGCCTTCTGGTGTGATATCATGAATCATGTTTGAGAGAAAACTATTTTCTCATGCTTTTCCCACAGAGGTTTGGACGGTGATCTATAAGCTAACTGAGAGCATATTTTCTGTAAATTCACATTATCTTTCTCAGTCTTGTGAGAATGAAGTCTGACATTCTCAGTAAAACATGTACATCCAACAAGGGCAGAGACTGTCAGTTGATTCCTTTGTGTTCTACTGCAGCTTCCCAGAGTGTTCGAAAGAACAACTAGAGCGCTAACAGTCCTACTTATGACAAACGTATGGCACACCTGAAGCCATCTTGGTTGGAATAAAGTGGTAATTCTTAAAACATTTAATTTAAAAAGGAACAAAATGAGGGGGTTAATTTTGCCATAGACAGTATGATTAGTGCTGCAGAAAGAAAAATTAGGGCACATTTTGAATGACTTCTCAAATCCTCTTCTATTTCATTAACATATTCTGACATGCAGACTGAAACATGCACTTTAATACCAGCAGCAGACTTCCCTGGTGAGCAGTAGCTTTACTACAGTGATCTAATGAGCAACTAGAGTGCTAACATTCAGAATTTTTGGCAAATGTGTGACACATCTGAATGCCTTCTTGATGGAACCAAGTAAAAAACTGAATGTATTTCCTACTGAGGAGACTGCAGTAAATGAGGAAATTAGGAAACTTCATAACAAATAAATCTCCCAAGATGGCCACCAGAGACAAAAGAGCCCAAATGTAGCCCAAATATCACCCAGATGTAGCCGAAGTATTGCCCAATGACAGAATGTCCCAGAGTGTTCTAACAAACAACTAGAGCGCTAACAGTCTTACTTATGACAAAAGTATGGCACACCTGAAGCCATCCTGATTGGAATAAAGTGATAACACTTAAAACATTTAATTTACAAAGGAACAAAATGAGGGGGTTAATTTTGCCATAGAAATTATGATTAGTTCTGCAGAAAGAAAAATTAGGGCACATTTTGACTTCTCAAATCCTCTTCTATTTCATAAACAAATTCTGACATGCAGACTGAAACATGCACTAGAAATTATGATTAGTTCTGCAGAAAGAAAAATTAGGGCACATTTTAACTTCTCAAATCCTCTTCTATTTCATAAACATATTCTGACATGCAGACTGAAACATGCACTTTGAGTACCAGCAGCAGACTTCCCTGGTGAGCAGTAGTTTTACTACAGTGATCTAATGAACAACTAGAGTGCTAACATTCAGAATTTATGGCAAATGTGTGACACATCTGAATGCCTTCTTGATGGAACCAAAATAAAAAACTGAAAGTATTCCCACTGAGGACACTGCAGTAAATGAGGAAATTAGGAAACTTCATAACAAATACATCTCCCAAGATGGCCGCCAGAGACAAAAGAGCCCAAATGTAGCCCAAATATCACCCAGATGTAGCCCAAGTATAGCCTAATGACAGAATGTCCCAGAGTGTTCTTAAGAACAACTGGAGCGCTTACTGTCTTACTTATGACAAAAGTATGGCACACCTGAAGCCATCTTGATTGGAATAAACTGGTAACACTTAAAACATTTAATTTAAAAAGGAAAACAATGAGGAGGTTCATTTTGCCATAGAAATTATGATTAGTGCTGAAGAAAGAAAAATTAGGGCACATTTTGAGTGACTTCTCAAATCCTCTTCTATTTCATTAAAATATTCTGATATGCAGACTGAAACATGCACTTTTAATACCAGCAGCAGACTTCCGTGGTGAGCAGTAGCTTTACTACAGTAATCTAATGAGCAACTAGAGTGCTAACATTCAGAATTCATGGCAAATGTGTGACATATCTGAATACCTTCTTGATGGAATCAAAGTAAAAAACTGAAAGCATTTCCTTCTGAGGAGACTGCAGTAAATGAGGAAATTAGGAAACTTCATAACAAATAAATCTCCCAAGATGGCCACCAGACACAAAAGAGCCTAAATGCAGCACAAATATCACCCAGATGTAGTCCACATGTAGCCCAATGACAGAAGTTTGCAAAACACTTATTTTTTGTGTATTTGCAGTTTTATATAGTGCAGACTTGTCAGGTATTAGAATGCTTTACATGAGCATTGGTTACATCACACAAGATCAAATTCATTTTGGTTGTAGACATGGAGAGATTAAGTGATTTGACCACAACCACAGATGTTGAGCTGAAGCAGAAACTCCAACCTGGTTCCCCAGTTGCAAAGTCTGCAGTTCTGGAAGTAACACCACATCCTCTCGCCAAGGTGCAACATTTAATCAAGTGGTCAACTGGATAAAAAAACATAAAGATTACAAATAATTTAAAAGTTCTTTGTCGCTATTTGAAAACTCAGAAAATATGTCCTCATTTTAGTTTTTTAGACCCTCTCATATACGTAATTTCTAAAGGAAATACTCTAGGTATTACAATTTTGATTACATCAAGATGACGTCAGGCGTTCCACACTTTTGTAATAAATATAGAATGTTAGCAATCTAGTTGTTCATTGGGATACTGTTGAGAGGCAGAGGCCAGGGGCACGGACTCTGAAAATTGAAGGCAGGTAGGAGAGTGCAGAGGCAACAATTTGACCACACTGGGCAGGCAGGAAGGGCAGTGGCAGCACAACAGACTATGGAGGGCAGTGGAAAGGGGGGCAGAGGCAACAAACCAACAATACAGGACTGGCAAGAGAGGCTGTGGCAATATAATAGACCATTGTGGGCAGAAGGAAGAGGCAGTGGTAGTACAACCATACATGCCAACAGACCCGTTTCAGCCAGGAAACGTCCAATGTTTTTAAGCTCAAATGGGCTTTATTTGATCTGTCTCCTGTCTACAATCTCCTCTTTTTCAATGTAACTCAAAGGGGGAAATCAATACCCCAGTTTTTTTTCAAAATCTCCCTCTTACCAAGTTCAAAATGTTCGCAAGTATGGTACATTGAAATATGGTAGGCAGGAGGAATTGGGGTAGGGACATGGACTCGGATAACAGAGGACAGGAGGGACATGGAGAGGTGCACCAAACTGACCCTACAGGGCAGGCATCAGGGTTTGCAGCAACACAATACACCACACTGCGCATGCGGGACGGGAGTGCAGCACAACAATCCATAGAAAGCAATAGGGAGGGGACAGGACCATGCACATGGACAACAGAGAACAGATGGGAAAGAGGCGATGGTAGCTAGCTGACCATAATGGACAGACAGGAGAGAAAGCTGCAGCATAACAGACCATAAAGTGCAGGAGGGACGGATCAGGGGCATTACAATGGAACAGACAAGCCAGGAGGGAGGGAATAGGGGGTCTGCACATGGAAACAGAGGGCTGGGGGCAAGGTGGCAGGGCAGGAGCAGCAAGATGACATGGAGGTCAGGCAGGATGGGCACTAGAAACAATACACACCATGGAGAGCAACAATGAGACTATGGTGGAATACACACAGACCATGGAGGGAAGGTGGGAGGGGGTCAGGGGCAGCTAGCTGACCACACAGGGAAGGTGGGAGGGGCCATGGCAGCACAGAAGACCATGCATGGCAAGCGGGAGGGTTAGTGGCAGCACAATGGCTATGATGGGCAAGAAGGAGGGTGCAGGGGCATGCACAAAGGACCATGGAGGATAGAAGGGAGGGTCAGGACCTGGGCACAGACAAGAGAGTTCAGGGGAAGGGGCCTCACAACAGACCGCGCGGGGCAGGCAGGAGGAACAGTTGCAGCACAACAGATCAGGGAGGGCAGAAGGGTGTGGCAGTAAAATGGACCATGGAGGACAGGAGGAAGGGGATAGGGGCATGGCATGTGGACAGGCAGGGTGGAGGTGGCAGGGACAGGTTACAGTCATCTGACAATGCTAGGCAGGTGGGAGGGGAGTGGCAGCTCAACAGAACACTCAGAGTAGATAGGAGTGGCAGGTCCATGGAACATAGTGGGCAAAAAGGATGGAGCAGGGGCATGCACAAAGACATCGGAGGGCAGGGGGAAGGAGAATAGGGGCAGCAAGCTAAGCACAGAGGCTAAGCAGGAGGTCAATGATGGGCCATAGAATTGGGCAATGGAGGGCAGGAGGCGTGGACTGGTACATCATGCTAAATGGAGGGCAGTGGCAGCACATCAGACCATGCATGGCAGGAGGGAGGAGGCTAGTCCATGGATTCAGACAACAGAGGATAGGGAGGAGGTGGATGGGGCAGCAAGCTAACTGTTCAGAGAAGGTGGGTATTAGGAACTTTATTGTTTTTAAAATGTGTGTCTGTGCGAACTACTTAAAATATGAACAAGTATGCAGCATAATCTCACTTTTATTCAGGAAGAAGAGGACATTTGTGACTGTGACTCCGGGCTCACTTGGCAGAAACACCCCCTGACCCTCCACCCCCATCGCAAAATGTAATGCCCGTGAAAAGGGTAGGTGGACGCAGTGTTATATAGAACATAGTCCTGAGAGCACGATTGAAAATGAAACCTAGATGTAGTATATGGTATAAACTATGCACCAAAAAGTGTGATATAAGATGAACCGGGGCGTGAAATATAATATGCAATACATTGTGTGCAATGACAGATTCATTGGAGAGCGCGAGATAGCACAGGCACTAGCGCGTGCTATGCGATATGCGCCTTGGAGTGTAATATGCACAGGGCAGTGTTGTGTAACATAACTAGTCTCTAAAGTTGTAATATAAAATATGTGCTGGGGAGTGTAACGTTGCATATGCACTGTGACAAAGATATGGATCCCAGATTGTAATATGTATGGCATAGCGCTGTGCGTTATAACATACACATCGAGGAAGTCACGTTAGATGGGGCAATATAACCCGTGCGAAGGCAAGTGTGGCATGACATATTCACGGGGTGGTGTTACAGTGCACATGGGCTAGAGAGTGTCATAGCATACGCACTAGCTGGTGGAATACAACACAGAGGTGTGAGGCAATCGGCGGGCACTGGTGGGTGTAACACAGAATTGGGCTCAGCCAGGAGCACGCTGTGACTCTCAAGTGAGGTTCGTCTCTTTTCCAGAGAGTAAAATAAAAAGTATTACACATCCGGCGGTGGATGTGTTTTTTATTAACCTTGAGGGAGGTTTCTTGCATAGTTTGATCGAATTTTTGTCGAATCCCCTTTGAATGGCTTGGTGTGCGTGTATATTAAATGTGCCCGTCAATAGCTACCCATGTTTGTATAAATAAACGACAAGAGTGTCTACTTGGAGAGTACCCACCGGCGGGGGCGCCGGGATTAGGCACGGTAGGGCGTCAGACACGTCAGAGCTTCACTAGCGGTGTACATACATTCCATGTGGATTCATTCTATGCATAGTGGAGAAGTGTGGCTCAATGGTTAGAGCGGCAGACCTCGATGCAGAGCACTGGTCCGGGACCAGGGTTCGATTCCTGTCGCGGCAGGGTCTCGGGTTATAAAATTCCGCGGACCGGATATTCTCGCCTCAGTGCCTATTCTAATCATGGGTCCCACGCTGCAACTCTGGGCAATAGCTTGCTTAATCTCCACAACGGCCCCAACAGCACTGGGATGCCTGGCCTTCACCATGGAGGTGCCCAGGAGTGGACACCTCACATGGAAAGCCAGGATGGGTTCCTTCAGCAGTTTGAATACAGCGCTGAGATACCCGTAGTGGTGATCAGCGCTATATAAAAAAACCATACATTTACATAGTCGCCTTTTAATGAATATCACGCAAATCGTCATGGTGATAGGTACATACGGTTTGTCCAGCATGTCCTAGGTGTTTCTATAAATATATATCTTTTTAAAATAATAAAAAACAAAGGCCGGCCCCGGGGGATGGGGTCCCCGGAGCCATAAGTGGCCTGAGGAGGGGGGCAACGCAGCCCCCTCCTAAAGAATTTAAATAAAAAAAAGGCCATGACCCGGGGGTTGGGGTCCCCGGGGCCGATTAAGGCCTTGGGAGGGCCAAATTTATTTTTTTCAACAAAAAAAATCAGGGTGCAGGCCCTGGGGGATGGGGTCCCCAGGGCCAGCAAATTAGAAAAAGAAGGGGGGCCACACAGCCCTCCTTCTTAAAAAACATAAAATAAATAAAAGACCGGCATCACGCTGGAGGCCACGCCCCCTTCTTGCAGCACTCTGAAAACGCGCCCCCTGGCCAGTTGTAAGTTGGGGAATTAATTCCCCTTCAATACTGAGGGTCCCTGAGGGCCAACTAGCCCAACAGGTATCTCCAGTGTGTGCCAGGGAGCTGCGTTGCAGACAGGTGTTCTGAGGCCACGCCGCTTTTTACACCTCTATGCAACGCAGCTGTGTGGCGCTTACTGGAGGTACCTAGTGGGCAAGTGTGACCCTAGGAACCCTTAGGATTCAAGGGGACTTAATCTCTCAACTTAGAACGGCCACAGGGCGCGTTTACACAGTGGTGAAGGGAGGGGACGGGGCCTGAGGTGATGTGTGCAAACACGCCCTGTGGCGTGTTTTAAGTTGGGGAAATAATTCCCTTTCAATCCTGAGGGACCCTGGGGGCCAACTAGCCCACCAGGTGCTTCCAGTAAGTGCCACTGCTCTGCGTCGCAGAGAGGTGGTGCAGGCCGTGCCCCTTTTTACACCTCTCTGCAATGGCGCTTACTGGACGTACCTTGTGGGCTATTTTGCCACTAGGGATCCTCAGGATTCAAGGGGACTTAATCTCCCAACTTAAAAAACGGCAACAGGGCATGTTTACACAGTGGGGAAGGAAGGGGACGGGGCCTGAGGTGACGTGTGCAAACACGCCCTATGGCACGTTTTAAGTTGGGGAAATAATTCCCCTTCAATCCTGAGGGCCACAGGGGGCTAACTAGCCCACCAGGTGCTTCCAGTAAGCGCCACAGAGCTGTGTTGCAGAGAGGTGGTCTAGGCCGTGCCACTTTTTACACCTCTCTGCAACGCAGCT
Source organism: Triturus cristatus (assembly GCF_964204655.1). NCBI lineage: Eukaryota > Metazoa > Chordata > Amphibia > Caudata > Salamandridae > Triturus > Triturus cristatus. Next base: position 578,351,217 of record NC_140585.1, on the reverse strand, counting down.
CTGTGGCGCATACTGGAGGTACCTAGTGGGCTAGTTGGACCCTAGGGACCCTCAGGATTCAAATTAACTTAATCTCCCAACTAAAAACGGCCACAGGGCGTGTTTACACAGTGGTGAAGGGAGGGGACGGGGCCTGAGTTAACGTGTGCAACCAAGCCCTGTGGCGCGTTGTAAGTTAGGGAAATAATTCCCCTTCAATCCTGAGGGCCCCTGGGGGCTAACTAGCCCACCAGGTGCTTCCAGTAAGCGCCACTGAGCTGCGTTGCAGAGAGGTGGTCCAGGCCGTGCCACTTTTTACACCTCTGTGCAACGCAGCTCTGTGGCGCATACTGGAGGTACCTAGTGGGCTAGTTAGACCCTAGGAACCCTCAGGATTCAAATGAACTTAATATCCCAACTAAAAACGGCCACAGGGCGTGTTTACACAGTGGTGAAGGGAGGGGACGGGGCCTGAGTTAACGTGTGCAGACAAGCCCTGTGGCGCGTTTTAAATTGGGGAAATAATTCCCCTTAAATCCTGAGGGACCCTGGGGGCCAACTAGCCCACCAGGTGCTTCCAGTAAGCACCACTGAGCTGCGTTGCAGAGAGGTGGTCTAGACCGTGCCACTTTTTACACCTCTCTGCAACGCAGCTCTGTGGCACATACTGGAGGTACCTTGTGGGCTAGTTGGACCCTAGGGACCCTCAGGATTCAAATTAACTTAATCTCCCAACTAAAAACGGCCACAGGGCGTGTTTACACAGTGGTGAAGGGAGGGGACGGGGCCTGGGTTAACGTGTGCAACCAAGCCCTGTGGCGCGTTTTAAGTTAGGGAAATAATTCCCCTTCAATCCTGAGGGCCCCTGGGGGCTAACTAGCCCACCAGGTGCTTCCAGTAAGCGCCACTGAGCTGCGTTGCAGAGAGGTGGTCCAGGCCGTGCCACTTTTTACATCTCTCTGCAACGCAGCTCTGTGGCGCTTACTGGAGGTACCTAGTGGTCTAGTTGGACCCTAGGGACCCTCAGGATTCAAGGGGACTTAATATCCCAACTTAAAACGGCCACTGGGCGTGTTTACACAGTGGGGAAGTGAGGGGACGGGGCCTGAGGTGACGTGTGCAAACACGCCCTGTGGCGCGTTTTAAGAGGTAGTTTTAATCCCCTGCCCTATTATATACTAGGGGCTTACAGAGGAGGTCATGCTGATCACAGGGGGACTCCAACGCATAGTGTTCCCTAGTGTATGTAGGTGTTTTCACTGTATTCTGAGTGTCTTTTAACATAGCACTGGCTCTAGGACTGGTTAGTCAGACTCAGTTACCACCAGTATCCGTCTGAAAAAGTTGAGGGTACAGGATGATTTTGCAACAAGGCTTCTTTCTGCTCTTCTGTTTGTTCTTTCTGCATGTTATCCTTCTTCCTGCACTTTTCTTCGTCTTTGAGGACTTCTGTTGCTTCTTTCTGCATTTCTTTTTATTCTTTCTGTGCGTTTTTTCTTCTTTCTTCACATGTCCTATCTCTGTAGGCATAGTTAGAAATTAGCATTTAAAAAACCTTAGAGATTCACTAAAAAAAACATAGGTTTCAGGGGCGTTATAGTGAGCTGGACTTTTCACTCGTACAAAACCATTGAAATTCCCCCGTTATAGTTAGTTCAGCTAACTATAACTCGCGCGCCCGCAATGCACTGCTGATGACGTCACATATTACATCACTCATGACATGGTCAGTGACATCACTCATGACATCACTGATGACATCTCAAATGACATCACTAATGACATCACTGATGACATCATCCTTGTGATAGCGTGGCAGACCTCCTCTTCCCCTAATATAACCTTTGATACACACATTCAAAAATAGAAACTACAATGTTCAAAACAATGGACATACCAATACCAGTTACAACAACCTATTCAGTCATTCTAAGATCCACATACACATCCACTCATTCACCAACAGTCCTATACAGTCACTCATACATGTACTCACTCATCATATGTACTCACACACCTATACATCCTGTTACACAACGCCACTCATCCATAGAGTTACTCACACACATAGTCACTCATGCTAATAAAGAATCAAACATCCATTTACTTGCATATACAGTTATACACACATCACCACACTTACTTCTACAGAAACTTACACATACTTAGTCTTTTAAACAATCACTTATAAAAACACAGACTTATTCATACAGGAACTCTTTCAATCTCTCACTCTCACATATACTCACTTATATACACCAATAGTCACATATACTAGTTTAAAACATATGTAGTTACTTATAAAGACACTATTGAGACAGTCTATCACTCACTAACACACCCATGCACACACTCATCCACCCATACAGTCCTGCACACATGCTGTCTTCAACACATACAAACAGTGAGTCACTCATTCATGCACCTATGCACTACATAATACCCCCCACCGAACCAAACAGACACTCAGACACTCATACTGATACTCAAAAAACCAACTAATAACCTATATAGACACTCATGTAGCTACTCACCAACCCATGCAGCCACTTATACACAAAGTGAGAGAATGATACAGATATTTACACATTTAAACATTACTCACTAAGCCATGTATTCACTAAGATACACTTAATCAGTCAGTTATACAATCAATTTTTCAAAAAAAATCATCCATTTAGACACTTATATACCCATTTAGTCTTCCATCGACCTTGAGATATACATATATAAAACATATGTAATTTTCAGAAAAACACACATTCACTGGATGATGTCATGAGTGATGTCATTTGAGATGTCATCAGTGATGTCATGAGTGATGTCACTGACCATGTCATGAGTGATGTAATATGTGACGTCATCAGCAGTGCATTGCGGGCGCGCGAGTTATAGTTAGCTTAACTAACTATAACGGGGGAATTTCAATGGTTTTGTACGAGTGAAAAGTCCAGCTAACTATAACGCCCCTGAAACCTATGTTTTTTTCAGTGAATCTATATATATACATATATAGTGTAAATACTTACCAATATTAATTTTACAACACATTTGTCTTTTGCATGCATGCCTTTACCACGAAATGTAAGTGTTTTACAGGTACGTACCAACCCATTACACATACATATATATGTATATATATGGTTTATACTTACCTGTAAAATAGATACATTGATGGGGTAAAGGCAATCGTGGTATCGTGGTCAAGGCATAGTAGTTGTTAAAACTTTAGTGATTTAGACTAAGTAGTGGTTAATGAGTAGTTGTTTCGACTGTAGTTGATCAAGTGGTAGTTGTTCCATCACACAACCCTAAGGAGTAGTAGAGGGCTATTATGAATCAGGGTAGCTTGAAAGAGTAGTACATTTTTTAAGCATCAAGAAAGGATAGAATTTACGGGCAGTTGTGATTTAAAAGCTTTAGGAATAGTAAACATTAAGGGATAATAAGGGATTATGAGGCTACAGTTAGATAAATGAAAGAGTGCATACAATAAAAAAAGATTTAAAAATCAACATTTTTCGAAATTTTCATAGTTAATCATGAAAAACACAAAATTATTCCCTTGAAATGTTAACTCGCCACAACCTCATACTGTCTGCACTGTTCTGATAGGATGAACCAACAGGCATTCACACCTAAAGACCACACAGTTGGCACCCACAGATGGATGTGGACCTTTGCGCTAAATAGAGAAGAATGTCCTACCGTCTGGCCTAAGATCAAGGACCAGAAGGCTGAGTGTTGATCAAGGTTCTGTCGCAGCAGGGCCGAAGCTGCCACGTGTCCTCTTTCGATATCTCTCAGTACTGATCTTGAATATGACTATATTACGACCAGTCTTAACTCTAAATTCTCATGTGCTAAAAGAATTACAGCAAGAACTATTTCCACCAATTACACTGTACTCATGTGATGTTTCTAGCAAATGTGCTTCCTGTACAATACTGTTATACGCAAAACAAATGAACGCAAACATTTAGGATATTATTAAACTTCCTCTTAGATTTTCTTCCCTCTCTCTACCCACCATCCCCCAGGCTGACTGCCTGGTTATTAGACTCGAATCCTCGGTCTCCCCGCTCACCTGCGTTCTGGTATACCGTCCCCCTCAACCCATGCCCAATTTCCTCTCCCTTTTTGGTGACCTTCTATCCCAGCTCACACTCAACAACTCCAAACTCCTGGTTTTAGGAGACTTCAATTACTGGCCATCTGATCCACTTGAAAGCCCCCACTCTCTGGCTTTCACTGACTTACTAAGTAGCCTCAATGGCCGTCAGCACGTCCACACGGCGACCCACTCTAAAGGCCACACCCTAGATCAGGTCTGGACCTACAACCTCGACATTACAGCACTCACAATCCTTCCTTGTCTCTGGTCGGACCATTCCTTAATTTCTTTCCTTCTTTTGGTCCCCCCACCGCCCTCCCGTAGCCGTGGCGCTAGCCTTCTGGCTCGCAACTGGAATAAAGCCAACCTTGACCTTTTCCTTTCCTCCCTAACATCCTCCGTCCCACCCGGCTTAGGCCCTCCAGATTCCCAGGAAGCTGCTCTCGTCGATTGGTTGGAATCTGCCAGTAACATAGTCGCCCCTCTCAAGTCTATCCGAACTAAGCGCCCTCACGACGCTCACCGCTGGTTCTCCGATAGCCTCAAATCCCTTAAACTGGGACTTCGCCAAGCTGAGCGCCGCTGGCGTCGAAACTACGACCACTTAGAAAAAGTCCATTTCCTCAAACTATCCGGAGAATACAAACACGCAATCTCATCCGCAAAATCTGTCTATTTTTCCACAAAAATTCTCAACTCTGTGAATAAATCCAAAGACATTTTTGCGATTGTGGAGGAACTCTCACACCCGGACAGAGTGACCATCAAACCCCTCCCTTCTCTGGCACTCTGTGACTCCCTTAACCAATTTTTCATTGACAAAATCAGTAAAATCAAAAACAGTATTTCCTCCAGCCCTCCAGCAATGTCTCCCCCAGAGGTTGCTCCCTTTTTCAACTCTCACTCCTTGTCACAGCTGCCTCCTATATCCGACGTAGTCTTCTTCCCCCTGCTTCATAAAGTCTCATCCGGTTCCCCCACTGATTGCTGTCCCCCAGCAATTCTCCGGACTGCTTTTTTGTCCTGCCCTGGCCCCCCACTGGCCCTCCTGAATAACTCTCTGCTGCTCGGCGTGGTCCCCAGCCAATTCAAGAACGCCGAAGTTATCCCCATATTAAAAAAACCCAACGCCGATCCCACGGTCCTGGGCAACTTCCGCCCTATTTCTCTCCTGCCTTACCTAAGCAAGGTACTCGAGACGCACGTGACCAGCGTCCTCAGTTCCTTCATCGAGGACTCCAACTTCTTAGACTCACAGCAAGCTGGGTTTAGACCTGCCCACTCGACAGAGTCTGTCATCCTCTCTGTTATGGAGGAACTCCGTAGAGGCGCCGACTCCAACACCAGTCAAGCCCTGGTGCTTTTAGATCTGTCAGCAGCCTTCGACACGGTCGATCATTCCATCCTAGTCGACCGTGTCAAAGAGGCAGGCATTAGCGGGACGGCCCTTAATTGGGTTCGTTCCTTCCTTGCAGACCGCCATCAATCGGTCCGTCTCTCTCAGTTCACGGCAAACCAGACGAGAGTCACCTGCGGTGTCCCGCAGGGTTCATCCTTGTCACCCCTTCTCTTCAACCTTTACCTCACCCCCCTGATCCGCTCCCTCCGCGGTAGGAATGTCACTGCATTTAGTTATGCAGATGACATTCAGCTCGTCTTCAATCTCGACTCCTCGGACGAAGCGGCTCTAGATTTCCAGTCCACCCTCTGTCACATCAGTAATTGGATGGGCACACACCATCTTAAACTTAACCCCGACAAGACAGAGCTCGTTCTTGTCGGAGGCCGTTCCAATCCCTGGAATTCCACCTTCTGGCCCTCCTCCCTCGGCCCTCCCCCCCACCCTGCTGACAAAGTGAAAAGCCTTGGGGTCTACATCTCTCAAGACCTCTCAATGCAGCATCAGGTCAGTGCCACCGTGTCCTCCTGCTTCTTCCAGCTCCGGAAGATTCGAAAAATAGCCCACTTTCTGACCACTGAAGCCCTCACCTTGGTACTACTGGCATTAGTCATCTCCCGAATCGACTACGCCAACGCCCTATACGTTGGCATCCCACAATATCAAATCAACAGACTACAACTTATTCAGAACCAAGCAGCTCGCCTTATCTTTCACCAACCGAAACACCACCACGTCCGTCCCCTCCTCAAGGCCCTCCATTGGCTTCCTATTTCGGAGCGCTGCAAGTTTAAACTTGGTTGCCTAACCCATAAATCTCTGGCAGGCACCGGTCCTTCCTTCATTTCCTCCCTTTTGCATCCCTATACCCCCTCTAGGAATCTCCGCTCCTCTCATCTTGCACTCCTTCAGACCCCCCGCTTCAAGCGCAAAAAACACGGCGGTCTCAGGTTCTCCTTTCTGGCACCCTCTTTCTGGAACTCTCTACCGCTGGAATTGAGACTTTCTTCCTCTTATCTTCACTTCAGGTCCCTCCTAAAAACCCACCTCTTTCTCGGTATCTATTCATAAACCTCTTTCTCCTCGCTTTTGCTTCTGCCTCTCGTTGATCAAAGTGAATAGCGCCAAGAAACCGTCCGGTGAATGCCGCGCTTTACAAATAATTTTTACATTACATAATAAATTCAGGTGGTTTTAATGGAATGTGCATGAGTGCAAGTGAGCTCCTGCGTTTCTGCAAGCATGGTGATTTGTGTAATTTTGTGTAGAGTTGCTGGTTTCTGCAAAGAAGTGCATACATATGTTTAAACATGAACCTATGTGAACAAATGTGTGTGTATGTTTGAGTATGTGTGCATTGCAGTGAGTGCCAATGGCGCTGTGCCCGAACTCTAGAATCCTTTTGGTGTAGTAAGGAGAGTTATGGGAACACCTCATGTGACTCTGCTGTGGCTGAACCACAGCCCTGCCTGTCTCTGTGCCTCTTACCAACATGGGCTCCATGTGGCCATGCCAGAGCCCAACTCATCTTTCTGCCTCATGGACCCCGTGTGCGAGACCGCCGACAGCCATAGCAGTGACTCCAAGCCTGAGGTACAGTCCAGAGGGCCCACGGCCTGACTTCAACCCCCACTGCATTGAAGACCTTTCTGAGGTGGAGGCGGACTGTGGGTTCATTTAAGGATTACTATGATTCCCTTAAAGGGAGCCCCTGCATCTTTCTTGTGCACTGTAATGCCCCAGGAGAAAGAGTTATTAACTTTACTACTGGCATAACTCTTGATAAACTGATTAGATTGTTGCCCTTACGGCCTGGTCTTAATTAGATAAAGATGGCCTCTTTTTCTACAACTGGTGAGGAGTTTAATGTGTAGTATTTCACTGTGTTACTTTGATATGTGTTGCACTAATGCTTTACACATTGCCTCTTTGATAAGCCTGCCTGCTCTGCACCAAGCTACCAGACGATGAGCACAGGTAATCTTGCATGTGTATCTCAATCAACCTGACTACAATGGTGGGTTCTGCCTGGCTTAGTTGTATACCCTAGCCAACCAAAATTCCCATTTGTAACAGGGACACATTCAGCAGTGCCTGCACGATGTCTGTTTTCATTCCAAGCAGCAACGTGCAAAGAGGGGGCTTATCAGATTCCAGCTGGGCCCATGACAAGGGCCGAAGTTAAAGGGCCATCAGACATCCTTTTGTTCAAAGGTGCCATCTAGAGCTTTACACCTAGATGCAAATGTCTCAACCAAGGCAAAACAGCTGCCCTCTTCCTCCTGGACCACTCAGCTGCCCTCAACACCGTTTCCCACCACACCCTCTGCACAAGACTCCACAACACTGGCATCCGTGACAAAGCCCTGAATGGATCCGCTCCTTCCTCACCGGCCAAACACAGAGAGTCAGACTTCCACCATTCAACTCAAAACTGACAGAGATCTGCTGCAAAGGGCCTCAGGGCTCCTCCCTGAGCCTCACCCGCTTCAGCATCTACAGGGCCCCACTTGCAGCCATCGTCACAAACCACAGACTCAACATTGTCTCCTATGTCGATGAGACCCAGCTGATTCTCTCCTTGAAAGAAGAACCTACAGCCACCAAGAGCAACTTCAACAACGGGATACAGGCATTCTCCACCTGGATGAAGGACAGCTGCCTCAAGCTTAACTCAAACAAGACCTACGTCCTCATCCTGGGATCCACCCCTCAATGCTGCCACCCCCTCTGCCAGGGACGACTCCTGGTGGCCCAGGCAGAAGGGGCCCGCAGCACTTGGAACCCCCTACACCTACCGACCATGCCCGAAACCTTGGCATCTTCCTGGACTCCTTGCTCTCAATAAACCACCAAATCAACGCTGTTTCATCCTCCTATTTCCTCACGCTCCATCTACTTCATAAGATCTTCCAGTGGATCCCCACTGAGTACGGGAAAACCATCACTCATGCGCTTGTCAGCACTGTAGCCGGCACCACCCATAAACTCCAAAAGTAACTTCAGAACATCCAGAACACCTCTGCCGACTCATCCTAAACATTCCACACCTCAGCCACATCCCCAGCCTGAAAGACCTTCACTTATTACCTATCAACAAAAGAATTACCTTCAAGCTCCTCATCCACGCCTACAAATCCCTCCACAAAGCCAGACCTGCATACCTCAACCATCACTTCTCCTTCTACATGCCCACCAGACATCTCTGCTCCACCCAACTGGCCCAGGCCACCATCCCACATATCTGCACGATCACTGCTGGAAGAATATCCTTCTCCTAACTCCTGGAACTCCCTGCCTCTCCACCTAAGGCAATCACCATTTCGGCGGCAATTCAGGAAAGACCTCAAGACCTGGCTCTTTGACTGAACCGCAGATCCCCTCACTCGCTCTCCTCACCCCCGCGCCTTGAGACCTTTATGGGTGAGGAGTTGCGCTTTATAAAAATACTGATTGATTGAATGCAATGGAGGGGAAAGAAAGGCTCAAAGCTTATCACTTTAAGAGAGGCTTGCTTTTGATTTTGTACAGTCCCTAGCTATAAGAGATATGCATGCACTATAATAATGCCATATAAGCTGGTTTGTTAAAGTATTTACACACATAACAATTTAAATATCACTATTTTGTTTGCATTTCTTTTTATAGTGCTACTCATCCGTATGTAGGCTATAGAGTGCTTTAGATCGCATGCACACATATATTGACAATATTTTTTTTAGTTAGTTTAGTTTTTGTAAATCAATGTAGGAGGTTGTGTTATATGAGTGAGTGAGGGTTACATTATGTAAGAGTTGCATGTTGTTTAGAGCTCACTGTGCTATATTAGAAGGATTATAATGTATGAACTGTTAATAACAAAACGATCTCTGTGTTAAAAGCAGTAACTCACTAATGAAGCTACATAAAGTAAAATTCTGGCACCTGCATATTACATGATATGCTTTGCATCAGACATATTTAAAAAAACTTGAAGGGTTAATATCATATTAACCCTTGCAAGTTTTTTAAAATGCTCTCATGAGTCATTATACTAGACCTGCTAAACAAACTGTGCATTATGCTAAAATAATTCAAATGCAGCATAAATAAACAATGTAAACATTGCAAAAAAAATTAAAGAGTACAATTTAATGTTTCACACTTACCTTATCTGGCAGCAGGTTCTGTCTTAGTTAGCCAGTTGATGGTGTGGATACTGGTTGCTGTGTGCCTCTCCTGACGTGTCCTGCCAGCTTCAATTCAGAGCTACTACTGGTTCAGAGGAGCTGAAAATGAAAGCTCTACTCTGTGCAGCATGCAGCATGTGACTCCACCTCACAGGGTCACGATTTAAGTCTCATGACTCTGTGACATAGGGAAATGTGTGTTTTATTTATTAAATAAAGTCAGTAAAGTTACTACAATAATGGTGGCAATGATTATTGTAATAACATAGAGATGGGTGGGGTCAGTTATGCTTCACCCCACCCTATCCAGTGACGACTGGTGAAAGGGAGGGGTGAAGGGGTCGTCAATTGTAGCACTAGCAGAGCCTAATGCAGCCTCGAGCTTATACTGTACCCGCCCGAGGCTGCTCTGTAATTATGACGCACCCTGGCGTCATTAGTTGGCGGGCCCCAAAAGGGTCTAAACAATGAGTACCGGGCTAGCACCATGTCAGCCCGGTTTGCCATTGTTGTCGTTTGTGAGACATGCTCACATGTTTCACAAACTTGCCTCCAAACTGCTTGCATCAGTGCCTGGCCTGGCCTACCTGACACAATGACGCTGGAGTCTGACTCCAAGCGGCGCAGGCAGGCAGGCAGCAGGACTCGGCACTACAGTCAGTGCTCGGTTCCACATTGGATTTAAAATCTAAGTAACATTGCTGTTACTTATCATTTTAAATTCAATGTGTGCAATGCGAATGCTGGCCAGGGCGGCAGTCAGAATAGGGAGGGCGTCACCCGCCCTTTACAGGAAACTGGCAGTTTGTTCCATTGGAAAGCACTCCTATGCTATCAATTGCATTGCAGACTTGTAATTTCATTTTAAAATATTAGTATGTACTATGAACTTAAAACTCTTAACTTGTTGGCAAAAAATCTGAACCAATGTGTAAAACATGACTCGGAGGCTTTTAACGGATACTGTGTTGTGCAAGCTTAGCAGGCACTTTCTTAACTAAAAGATTGACTGGAGGTGTGTAGTATTTCTACCTTTAGTATTTGCCCAGCACTCCTGCAAGCATTGATCAAGAGGTGCTTGGGCCAGACTTCTGCTCTAATTATTTATGGAGCTTGCGCTGCTAAGTTCTTAATGCATGAAGCTTCCATGGTATTGCTCTCACCTCTTTTCCCTTACATAAGGAAATCCCTACTTTACATGAAGACAAGAGCAACATTGACAGATAATGCAACGTTTATGAAAGTCATCATATGCGTATTGCAGAAACACAACACTCTGTGAGTACATGCTGCAGGGCTGTATGAACCTTTAATTGCACTAGCTGAGTTTTAGTCACGCTAACATCATAGCACTCTACTTGCTCAAATCTATGTTTAGAATCTCTTGTGAGCTGCAGACAGTTGCCATTGAGACATAATGTCTTTTTAATCATCTTTAAATGTGTTGCATATATCCTTATCTGTTTCACTTACCTGTGTGAAAAGTTGTCTTAGTTCCCGGTCTGTCACGGCGTGTGCCGATTGAATGGAGGGATGACAAAGGCAAAGACATAACTTCCGGTTTGCCAACCGGAAGTTGAAGTTGGTGTTCTAGTCCCCAAAGTTAGCTGCAACCCTACATAAACTGGGGCAGGGCGCAGACGCGTGCAACATACGCTCCGTGAGTACATGCTGCAGGGCTGTATGACCCTTCAATTGCACTAGCTGATTTTTAGCCACGCTAACATCATAGCACTCTACCTGCTCAAATCTATGTTTATAATCTCTTGTGAGCTGCAGACAGTCGCCCTTGAAGCAGTTGGCGTTCTAGTCCCCGAAGATAGCTCCAACCCTACATAAAGCGGGGCAGGGCACGGATGCGTGCAGCGGTGTGCCTAAGTCAAGCCCGTCTGCGCCCGTCCGCGCCTGACCACTGCCAGCTGCCAGGACACCTGCACTTTTTGTCCCATCCCGGGTTTTGGCTCTGGTGCGCCAATTGGTGAGTAATTAATATGGTATTAATAAAATATTCTAGTCAAGAGTTAAAAGATTTAAGTAACCCTTACCACAGACCTCCAGTCACACTAGAAGAAGAAATCAACAGAGTTCAAGGTATATCATGCTCAATAGAATCCGCTCTACCGAACAGAGTCCAACCATCTCGAGACTCGAACAATACTATAATTTCCAAATCACTAAAGGCTATTTACTTTAACGCAAGCTCCATCCCGAAACACTCGGTGGAGATATGGAGCCTCATAGATATGGAGGCACCAGATGTCTGCTTTGTAACAGAATCTTGGTTGCACGAGCACACCTCTGCTGATGTGCACACAGCCTTTCCGCCGCAATACAACGTAATTAGAATGGACAGAAAGGAGACAAGAGGAGGAGGTTTACTTATTGCCACTATCTCTGGATCTACCATCACCTCCCTAGAAACTCTTAGCTCTGGCCAACTTGAACTATGTATTTTCAGGATAGAAGGACTAACTAAGGACACCGGGAGGGGAGCTCTAATATACAGCCCCCCTGGCACAAAAAATGATTTCCCAGACAAATTATTTGAGATTATCACTCTGTAAGTACTGGCCTCCGACTTCCTTTTCTTAATAGGAGATTTCAATTATTATGCTGAGATATTACAGAACTCTGATACAGATCGGCTAATCACAAACATGAACACATTAGGATTAGCCCAACTGGTAACAGGTCCCACCCACATTGCAGGTCATACGCTTGATCGCCTCTTTACAAACTCTCCAGACATCACAGTAGAATCTCCTACCCCACTGTCATGGACAGATCATTATTTACAAATATTTGTCATCTCTGCAAATATGATCAAAGTCAACCCTAGAAACGAACTAATATGGTGAAGGTCATGGCATAAAGTCACTCCATCTCTTTTTTCAAAATATTTTAGTTTTGTCCACTCTAGCCAGGAGGTAAGCATCAATCTGGCAGCAACCTCCTTTGATAAAGCAATAACGGCCACATTAGACAAAACTGCCCCTCTTACCAGGGTCAAAGTAAAATCTAGGACTGCCCCCTGGTTCACGGAGCAATTAAAGATAGCGAAGCTATCCTGCAGGACAGCAGAGCGGAAATGGAGGAAAACTAGAAACTTAACCAACCACGAATTATATGAAAACATCCACCGCAGTTATATGGAGGACATCAGACAAGCAAAAAAATTGTTTCTCCTAAACAGAATACTTAAGGCGGCAAATTCGTGTAAGGAGTTCTATCAAATTCTAAAAGAATTTACAACACCTCCCACTCAGTCATTGACCTCCAACTCTCAAGAATGGACTGACTCTCTCTAAATTCTTTGATGACAAAATCATCTATAACTCCTTTCCGCCCTAAGTAAATAACAGCCACCCAGAAAATATGCTCAGTTTGTCTCCAGCCCCCCCCTCACATCCTGGCTGATTTTTCTGAGTGTAACATCGAAGGAGTGGGAAAAGCTATGCAGAAAATAAAATCAGGCTCACCTACTGATTCTGTGCCACCAATATGTTTCCCAATCATTGCACCGGTACTGTTAGATAGTCTAACTGACCTATTTGACCGATCATTATCGCAGGCTGAGTTCCTGAAAGCATGGAAAGCTGCCAGGGTCAGGCCAATTTTGAAAAACCCTCAGCCGATCCCAAACTCCTCCTAAACTATCTTCCCATCTCGATGCTCCCTTATTTTGGGAAGATGCTGGAAAGAGCCACGGGCTACTGGATCCCTCTCAGTCGGGCTTCAGGGCTGCCCAGAGCACGGAGACAGCTTTGGTCGAGGTAACAGATAACATCAGGCTAGCTTTGGACAGAGGTCAATCATCAATCCTGGTCCTCCTTGATCTATCCGCCGTCTTTGACACCATCTCCCACAGCATTCTAGAACATCGGCTCTGGGAGATTGGTGTCAGGGGGAACGCCCTAAAATGGCTCAAGAGTTATCTAAAAGACCGAATTACAACAGTACAAGTCGGAAACACCGTCTCCTGTAACAGACCAGTAAAGATGGGAGTGCCACTGAACTCCATCCTTAGGCCTATTCTTTTTAATCTTTACATAACACCGTTGGCCAAGGGGATCAGATCTTACGGCTTTGATGTTGTATCATAAGCCGACAATACACTGATCTTGGTGACTCTTGGCCCAGACCCAGCGGAAACAAAGCTGCGTTTCAAAGAATGCATGTCCCATGTTGATAGGTGGATGAGCACAAATCACCTTCAATTAAATGGAGGAAAGTTCAAGATTGTGCTTTGTGGCAAGGCCCAAGAAAACTGGTCCCATGACTGGTGGCCCCCTAACCTGGGCACCTGTCCAACCCCAAAACAGACGGTTCGGAATCTGGGTTCCACATGGACAGCAAACTATCAATACAAAGTCAGATTAACCATCTAGTAGGCTCCTGTTTTGGAACAATGCATAGTCTGCGAAAGGTTTTTAAATGGATCCCTACCGAGGCCAGGAAACCATTAGTCCAGGGACTAATAATAAACCACTTGGACTATGGCAACGCTTTGTTGTCCTCAATTAATGAAGGCCTTCTCACAAGGCTTCAGATTTTGCAGAACACCGCAGCTAGGCTGGTTCTCAATATTCTGCTCAGATCCTCTTCGGCCCCCAGCCTAAGATCCCTACACTGGCTTCCAATCAGAAAGCGGATTCAATTTAAAATCCTCTGTCTAGTACACAAAAACATGTACGGAATCGGCCCGGCATATTGGTCCAAAAAACTAAGCTGGTACCAGCCTTGTAGGTCCATGAGATCTAGTAATGAATCATTACTCACACCTTTCAGAATCCGCGCCGCCAGAAGTGGTGGAAGGTCTTTTTCTTTTCTTGCCCCCACATTTTGGGACAAACTTCCCAGAAATCTGCACACAATCACTGATCACAATGGCTTTCGCAAGAAACTAAAATCGTGGCTATTTGACAACTAATCAAGCAATCTTTAAGAGCTGTCTGCAAGCGCCATGAGACTTCCGAGTGATATGTGCGCTGAACAAATGCCCCTGATTTGATTTGATTTGATTTGATTTTTGTTTGAGACTATCTATTGGTAGAACATTAGTTCATAGTATTCTTTTGGGTACTTGCAGAAATATGCTGTACATGTTTCAGCAGCTACTGATGCATGCTGACAGTTGACAATTGGCCTCATTTGTGCCTAATTTCTTTAACAAAATAATAATACAATATGAAAATTAAGAGTGAGGATTCAAATGTTCCTTAGGATGCTGTTCAGCAATGCTTAGTGTGTCACAGACCAACTATTCTGTAGGAGACGCCCCTAAGCAGCACCCTACTCAGCTACAAGAGCATAGATACTGCTAGCTCATATTTGCACTTGCTAGTCAGTGCAGGGTTAATTTGTATGCTAGTCAATGATTGGAAATAGTGTTGCAAGTTTAAATCAATTTAGGTGGCTCTGAGACTAAAGAGTACAGTTTACATACTATGAACCTGCCTCTCGTCAGTTTCCCAAGGGCAGCTGTTGAAAATCTGTGGATTGATGTTTTTTTGTAGAAACTGAGCCATAAAATAGATGATTAACAAGAAGTATGCCTATAGGTGAGACTTAAAATTGGCAAAAGCATGCAAGCACAGGCACTTCACATGCTATTTACATGATCCTCAGGTATTACACTAACAATGAGTTTTAATTAATTTCGTTCAAAAGCCAGTATAATTCAAGTTAATTAACTACAATACATAATTTGATCATTTGTTGGAATGGGAATCTCACCCCTAAGCTATCACAGCTGAAACACGAAAAGGTTATAACCCAGTTCTTAGAAAGTAAGAAGAGAAATGATGTAACTGTGAATTGGCTAGCAGATTGGGATATCTTTTCGAGAAATGTTTTATGTTTTTTTTATCATAAATCCCCTGTAAAAAACATTTATCTAGCAACAATAGTGTAAATAACCTTCTGACCCAGAAGATGAAAGGTGCAAAGTGGGCACCAAATGGCATTATGACAATTATTAAAGCAACCTCGTTCATCAAGACGAGATTTTGGTCGTAGTGTAATGAATATTTGCAGCTCTGCTAATGATTACTTCATTCCCTTTGAGAAGTGTGAAACACATATTACAACTCTTTATGCAAGCAACTTCACATTTCTACAGAAACAGCCATCTATACATCAACTCTACCTAAAGTATAACTCAAAATGATATCGCCTCTCTCATGTTAAAAAGCCAGTATTCTCAGTTTTCTGTAGCAAAAGACCTGTTTATTACTATTATGAAACACAATCCAGCCCTCTGGAGTTCCTTTTCATATTATGGGGATAATTACGATGTCGGGCGGAAAAGGGACCGTTACACCTTCAGTCTATGGTCCAGACCACTTAATTTTGATGCGACCACACATGATGCGGTCACAAGCTCCCTTTTATGTATGGGAACTTGTGCTGCGGTTGGAAACTGGCCACAGCTCAAGCTCTCATACAGAAAAGGGAGTTTGTGTTCATCCCTGCACCACGTGGTAGGCACATCAAGGTGCCTGCCCCAAGGTGCAGGAATCAACAGGTGGGCACTACAGGTGCCCACTTGGCCCCAAACTGGAGGCCGCTGGCTGAAGGTGGCCTTGCTAGGGGCCCCGTAGGACGCTCTCTGACAGGGTCTCCATGTCAGAAAGTCCGGCATGGAAACCCTGGTGGAAATCGACATCGTAATCCTGATGGCATAAAATGGCATTGCATGCCGGTTCCGACTGGAAGATGGGCTCCTTGAGCCCATCAGAAGCCAGACGCAATTTCCAGCTGGTTTCAAAACCAACAGCCTCCATTGTAATGATGCTGTCGTTTTTTTAAACCCAGGATCTCTGTTGGAAAGCCTCCAACCTAATGTCGTAGGCTTTCCGGCTGAGATCGTAATTGGCCCCTATGTGTTTTCACGAACTCTGCTGACCAGTATTATTCCCTCGTCTTGGAAAGGATCCATTATTCATCGATCCATAAAAAAGAAGATAAGGGCAATCCAAGGAACTACACACTTCTTGCCCTTCTAGACTGTGACAGAAAGATCTTTGCAAAGTATCTCCTCCTAAAATTGTGTGATTGAGCTACTAAGAAGAACTTATCAACTTTTTATAGGTCTGGTTTTCGCGCTGATTGCAGTATCATTGATAACATCACAACTTTGACAATGTTGGCTGAGAGTGCTATTCACAGTCCGCGCTCACTGTAAATCTGCTATATTGATTACAGCATGGCATTTGACACAGATAACCATGCTCTCTTGTTGTCCAAGCTGCTAAATTGGGGAATTGACCACTCTCTTCTTCAACTTTTTTTATTTGCAGTTTTAAATTGCGCAAACTCGACTCAAAGGTATCAGAGTGCGTTACATGAGCACCAGATGCATTACAGACGGACGCATTTATTTTTAGACATGGGAAGATTAGGTGATTTGACCAGAATCACAGAATTTTTTAGCCCCCCGCCAGAGTCGAACCTGGATCCCCAGTTTCAAAGTTGGCCACCCTAGCCGTTAAGCCACACCCTCTCCCCAGGTGAGGTGTTTCATGAAGATACATGGTTGCAGATTAAAATGTCAGATGCCAATATCCCTACCGAGAACTATCTATAATAAGGGTGCATATAGGCTCCTCTTTTGCTTACCCTTTATATTTCTGTCTTCACATCTATCTAAATCATACAGATAGTATACCATCAACATTAGGGAAACATCCAATAACATACCTGGCTTATGCAGATGATTTAGTAATCGTTTCACTAATTGTCAGAAGCCTTCAAATTCAGGTGTCAAGTCTCCACAAATTTAATGTGAAAAACTCTCTGTAAATCAAACAAAAACAAAAGTAATGTGCTTCAGGAGACAAAATAAAAAGAAAATATGGAAAATCAGTTTGGCACACTTGACAATGTAAGAACCTATGAGTATGTTGATGTGAACACAGATGATAAATTAAATAGGAGTTTGCATATTCAAATAGACAGAAAGGTGGAGTAGTAATAAATGCCATTAAAAGGTTTGCAAGAACCTACGGAGTAAAGGCAATCAATCAGTCAATCAAAGTGTTAAACGCAAAAATAACCCCAACACTTCTGTATGAATCACAGATTTTTTATTTTGAACCTATTTTGGTCATGAAACCATATACATGCAAGTGATAGGATCCTTGTTCAATCTTCGCCAAGCAACCCCACAAAGTATGCTACAGCTTGAATTGGATAGTCCAATATTTTAATCACTCTACGCGGCTGCAACAATAAATTATGTATGTGACTGCAGCAGAGCCAATGCAGATTAAATCAAGTTGCTCATTTTTCATGAGCTAAATTCACGTATGGATACAAATGAGAATCTGAACCTTTAGACATTAAAGGTTGCACTGGAGGCACAACAACCTCCCCAACTAGCTATTCTTAGTGGTGTGCCCACGGACATTCAGAAGAAACAAATAAAGAACTTTCTATTGGCCAGTGTTAGACCTAGTATCCTTGGTGTGGTTTCCCCAGACGTTTTGCTATCTGGCCTCCTGTTTTGCTGGCTTTAGGATTCTGGGCACTTTACCACCGCTAACCAGTGCTAAAGAGAATACGTTCAGTACTCAAAACATGGTAACATTGGCTTATCATGTCCTGGTAGTGAAAACCTGTAAAAAAAAATCACTACTGAAAGGCCTGTCTCTACAATAGGTTAACATTGGGATTGCCTTAAAGCATCTTTTAAGTCTAATTTCCAATTGGGAATTGATAGAGATTTTGAATTGGTGTTTCTGGACTCACAATTTACAATCACAACTTATGGTTACATCGGAATTTAAATTGTTAGTCTGAAAATGCAATTTTTTAGAAAGTTGTCATTTTCTTACTTTAGCCATTCTGTACCTCTGCTTGCCTCTGAATGCACATCTGGGTTGGGTGACAGCTGAGCTTTGTGCATTCCCTCTAGACAGTCGCACACAAAGGAAGTTGGGTTGCGACATTTACATCCTGATGGCCCATCACCAGACTAATGGGCATTTCTGAGGTAGATTGGGAGAAAGGAGCTGACACTTGCACCTGAAGAGGGCTGGGCCTGTTCCCACACAAATAGCTGCATACCCGCCTGTAGTGAATCTGGAGTAAGGAAAGTAAAGGCAGGGACCTTGTGATCTTCAAAGGCCACTTTGACGTCTCCCCTACTTTAAAGGCACAGTTGGGTATAAGTACTGGACGCCTGACACCCCCAAAGCAGACCTTTACTGGAACCAAGGACATTCTACCTGTAAGAAGAGCTGCTGGGCTGCAGAGGGGACTGACACTTTGCTAGCTGCTTTACTGTGTTGGTCTGCTGCCTGTGTCTTCTTTCCTGGAAGCGTGAAGAACTGGTCCTGTTCTCTACATCTTTAACCCCAAGTTTCTCCAAGGTCTTGCCCCCTGTTCTTGAAGTCTCAGGGCCATCAAAGACTTCCTTCAACTCTGCTTCAGCTGCTGGGCTCTGTCATCTGTGAGTCCTCCCTTGTCTGAAGTGCCCCTCCAGGTCTGTGACGAGAAGTGGGTTCTGCAGCTGTTTTTTCCCCACATTGATGCATCATCCTTATCTCTGCCCAATCAGAATGCAGCATCCTTCGACACTGATGCAGTGCTGATGCAAAGACACCCTGTGTGGCTTGACGAGAATGCAGGACCCGACTACGAGGTTTGTCGGCAATACAGCACTGATCTGAGGTCCCGACTGTGAGGCTCGTTGAGGGCACTGGACAGAACTGAGAGGCTCGACTTCGACACCGACTTGACTGCGTGAATTGGAACCGATGCATCGAGTCCTTGATGCCGATGATTGCTCATCCAAGGTACTTTTTCATTGGGCCCTGCATGGGTCCTGTAGCCGGCCTCCCCTCTACCAGCTTGAACTTTGGATATGCCCCAGTCCAGCGCAACTTCAAGTAACCTTTTAGCGCTATTGACTTCTAAGAACTGTTTTTGGATGTAATTTTTTTTAAATCATATCTCGACTTCTACTTATTGGATTTTTCTTGTTTTGGACTTGTTTTACTCGGATAAATATTCTCTATTTTAGTAAACCCGGTGTAGCGTTTTTTTCTGGTGTTTTTACTGTATTATTGTAATTTCAGTGTTGCACAAATAATTTACACATTGCCTCTTAAGTTAAGCCTGACTGCTCAGTGCCAAGCTACCAGTGGGTGAGCAAAGGTTAATTTAGGTTGTGTATCTGACTTACCCTGACTAGGATTGTGGTCCCTTCTTGGATAGCTTGCAAACCTCTGCCAACTAGAGGCCTAATTTCTAACAGTCAGCAACCAAGAGGAGGAACGTCTAGCATAACTGAAATACAAACATGAAAATTTGCTTTTAGATTCTCATGCTACAGTAAGACAATCTTAGACCTGAAATCATTGTCGTGGGTTTCCCCAGTATTTTTGCCTTTGCCTCCTGTGTTTTTGCTGTGTGTTGGACTGGTCCCGATGCTTTGGGCAGTTTGTCACTGCTGTTCAGTGCCAAAGTGCAAGTGCTCCCTTTAAAGTGTTGCTATGGATTGGTGAATCCATGATTGGCATATTTGAATAGTGAAATAGTGCAAATTTCATTTTTCACTATTGCAAGGCTAAATGTGCCATAGGATAGAATGGGGAGTTTTATGTGTCTAACTTCCTATGGTAATAAGATAGGAAAATAGAGTTTAGTATGCGTGAACTCAGAATGTACAGGTGCTTCTTTTAGCAAGGATGATTTTTACATTTCGTTTTTGAAAATACCACTTTTAGAAAGTAGGTATTTTCTTGCTTAGTCATCCTGTGTGCGTCTGCTAGGTTTGTGTATTGACTGTCTGGCTTTGTAGTGATAGGGGCTAGAGATGTGCATTCTGTTCAGACAGCCACTTGGGGCATTGAGGTGTGTCCTGCCTTCCAGGGTGAGTCAGGGCTGGGCTGAATAGACCTGGGCTGCATTCAGAGTAGGGGGAAGGGATTTCTTTCACACCTGAATTGGCCAGGTCTGCCTTGGACAATGCTGTCTACACCTCCTGCCAGGAAGCTGCACCAGAGAGGACAGAACTGGTTTTGGCTGCGCAAATAGCTTCTCTGCCACAGACCCCAGACTTTTAGATCGTTTCTGGAACTCAAGAAGACCCTTTGCCTAGGAGAAGAGCTGGAGAAACCGAGGAGAAGTACTGCCCCTTTGCTGTATTCTGTCTAGAGTTGGCCTGCAGTGGCTGTTTCTGCCAAGGAAAGGAGAAGGACTTTGCTGTGTCCCCTGCTTGAGGAAGGTCTCCAAGGGCTTGAAGTAGAGCTTGCCTCCTGTTTTGAAGTCCCAGGGATACAAAGACTTCATCCACAGCTCCCCTGAACTCTCTTGCTGAGAGTTCTGATCTGCCAAGTGGTGCCTGCTTCTTTCTGGGCCTCTGGAGGTTGTGCCTGCTGTTGGGAGCTGGAAAAGTAACACAACAAGGAGAAGCGCAAGGCATCTGTACCTGTTTCTGGTGTGCATCGCTGAAGAAACCGACGCAGTGCCTGCCCGCGGCTCGAGAAATTGCCACACACCGCATCGATTGCACCGATCTAAGAAGACTGAGATCACCAGACTAATTCCAATGGAGGCCCTGCTGTGCAGCTGCAAGAACCAACGCATCATGGGACCACGGCTGAAGAAATCAATGCAAGTGCTGTTGCCGTCGCTGCATCGAGAACCGAATCATCCCTGATCCTCATGCATCGCACCGTGTGCCAAGTCTACAAGCACACTGGGGCCACAGTAAGAAACCGACGCATCACCTACCCTTCAGTAAGGAACATATGCATCACCTCCCGTGGAGTAAGGAACCAAGGCATCTCCTTCCCTGCACAGTAAGGAACCAATGCATCACTGTCCCTGCGCCTGGTATTGCTTTTAATTCTGATGCATCCAAGGTACTTCGTGTTGAAAGTGTTGCATCTGAAATTTGCATTGAACAGAACTGTTTATACCTTTTGAAAGTCATATTTTTATTAATGTATTGTGGATTTTTGTCATTTTGGTCTTGTTTAGTTTAGATCAAGATGACTTATTTTTCTAAACTGGTGTGGTGTCCATTTGGAGTGTTTTCGCTGTATTACTGTACGTGTGCACAAGTGCTTTACACACTGTACACCCTGCCTCTGAGATAAGCCTGCCTGCTCATGCCAAGCTACCAAGGGGTTGAGCAGGGGTTATTTTAGAAGCGTATCTCCCTTTACCCTGACTAGGAAGAAGAGTCCCTACTTTGACAACGGTACAAACCATTGACAACTAAATACTGCCATTACTAACTGACAGTCGTAAACTCATAAAAAGGTCACAGTGGAGACTTAACAACCAAACGCGGTACTACTCCTAATCATGAATTTCACAAAAAATACCGCAATGGAAAAATGTTACAATGTTACAAAAATGTAGGGAAAGGAGACCTAAAAAAATATATCCAAAAACTATCAGAGAAAACCTGTGGACAGTGTAAAGTTTAAAGACGAGAACCCTCACTCACCGAAATGGTGACATGCTTCATCACTGGGTCCCCTCTTGTACACAGTGTCCGCAAGGTACTCTGTGTAAGCTACAACTCTCCCACAGGAGAGGAGCACGAGGTGTTCTATACTCCAATGTGAGTGTGTGAATAAGGGGCAGAGTGCAAAAATAATACCTAATGTGAATTTAAAATCATCTCAAGTGGGAGAAAGATTATTTATTGGCTCTCCCTAATGGATGGTTTAAAATAAGTAGTGTGACGATAAGAATACAACATTTCTTATCTGACTAGGTCAGGTCAACATGTTTCTGCCTGTTGAAACGAATTCATAGCATTCTTCAGGACCATTGTCTTGTCGCTCTGCTTAAAATATATAACAAAAAACCATACTCAGAATGTGTAGGTCTCTTAAAAGACCAGCGTCATTGGGTCTTCTTTCTGTAATACATGAATATAACAATCTTTAATGTCTCACAATGTCTTTCCCAACATATATCACTAAGGGTATATACTTATAGTGCCAAAAACACCCAAGTGGCACACAAGAGAGTATAAAATGAAGAATATTGTCCTCACCATTAAGCAGTAATTTACCTGCCAATACCCTTCAATGGTCTTTGCGAACGGGTGTCTAAAATATATAAAAATAGGCAAGGACACACAAATTAACACATCCAAGGAATTATAAAAAGACACTCATCATGTTCATAGGGATATGCTCAAATCTCCTGTTAAGGCATTCCTCATGTAAATTCACAATGAATCATCTCCCATGTAGATGTTATGACAAGTGGAACCAATCGATGGTTCAACCCACTCGTCAGTATAACTGTTTAGGGCTATCCTAGCCCGCATGAGTGCTGCCTCTCAAAGCAGTTCGAAATAAAATTATCTATACACAGCAGAGGCACTACAAGCGAGTGTTCGCTACAAAAGCGTGCTTTTATATCCTGGACACTCGCTGTCAGACAAGCGAGTATTATCTCAAGTAACGTGAAAACTAACGGGTCTCAAAAGGAAACGAAACGGTCTCCGTGAAACACAGGCAGGTCTAAAAGAAAAGCTTGTCTCAAAGAGAGAGGGTCGCAAAAAAAGGACCCAAAACAAAAGAAAGAAACTAGCTTACCTACTCACGCCGTACGTCTCTCCCGAATGGATCGGACGCTCATCAATGGGGCGTTCTTTTAAATACCCAATGACTTTCCTCTGTACATAACGTTACCCGGAAGTTGAGGAAAGAACTTCCGGTATACGGTAAAAAAGTCCCGTAAATGCTTCGTAAATATGACGGGCATCACCAGTGTCGATAATTTTAGAAGAATAATGACGTTATTTCAACTAGTGAGCCCATAATATGAGACAAAGAACTACAGCTGTGAAAGGATGTATAACTCACTCGTATCTATTCGTCCCACCAATCAGATGCATTCTGGGACATCTAGTTTATATGTCTTGTATATTATTTTTTAGGTGTAACTCTACGTGGGCAGGATAACCCTGAGACCAGTCTAGAAATCTAAGTGCTAGAAAATGGCTAGTTAACATGTAAACACCATAATCATTCCAAACTACACACAGATCCAAAAGGAGGTCAGGGTTAAGACACAGAGATGTGAAGAAACAACAACCCAATAGGATAGTGATTGTATTAACCAACCTCACAGTGTGTTCCAAAGAATATCTTCATTCAACCCAATAACATGACTTTTTAAACGGAACACCCATCTCTGTTCTCTGCGAAATAGTACTCTCTCTAAAGGGCCCATGTTTATATTGTATTTTGGTTTGTCGATGATCACCCAAGTAAAGTCGTCTTCTTTGTGTGATTTATCAAAAAAATGCTTAGTCATACACGTGTTAGTTTTTTTACAACGGAAGGCACTACGATGTTCAATCATTCTCTGTTTAACCTTCCTTGTAGTCATGCCTATGTATATAAGTAAACAAGGGCATCTGATCATGTATTTAACACCACTCGTGTTACAATTAGTGTGTGTATGCAAAATCCAAGGAGTTTCAAGGCCTAACTCAAGCTGTGTCACTTTTTGCGTGAGGGGACAAACTGAGCATGACCCACACGGAAAATGACCAACTACTGGTGTGGTTCCCCATATAGTTGGTTGTCTCATTTCATGTACATTAGATCTTGCAAATATGACAGATAATACTGGTCTGGCATTTGATGATGATATGGTCCAAGCAATACTACAAACACCTAGTATCTTGGACACACATATCTCACAGACTCTATCTAACACAGAGGAATGGACTAGACTGAGTAATGTGAAGAAACAACAGGTTAGGACTATTTTACATGCAGCGATATTGACAGAATATTTGAGAGGGAACATAGCCCCTCCTGGTTTGGTGGTTACTAATGCCCCAAGACTCTTTTTGGATAATAAAGTTTTTGTGACAAACTGGTCTAAAATTGCATGGCGATGCATGAGAGATTGGCTGGTTTTAATTATTAACACAGCTAAAGAAACAGCCGACGTATTAGCCATCGAGATACAAACATTAGAGAGCTAACTTAAAGTGGGAGTACAGGTCACTGTATATAAGAAGAGATTAGATGAAATAACTAAGAATCTGAATCAGATCAAAGATGATTTGGTGAAGTTCAAGGTGAACAAACTAAAGAAAGATATTGATCGTTTTACATTGGAGAAAGTCTACCCTTACATCTCAGATAATTATCAAACCACGATGAATAGAATGAAAGAGAAAAGAGGACAACGAGGATGGCGTAAGGATACAGATGAGTGGACCTCTAATTCTGACGAATTGAGTGACTCCAATGACTCTGATTCGGATTACATACCACCACCCTTTGTTAGACGCGGTAGAGGTAACTCACAAGTGTATCCACAACAGAATCCTTGGTGGCCACCTCAACCATGGCCGTATCCTCCACCTCCACCCTTTCATCAAGGCCCATCATTTGGAGGTCCAATCTATCCCCCTTTTTTTGGTCAGGCCAGAGTAAGGAGAGGACGCCGCAGAGGAAACAACAGGGGCCGGGTGACGACCGGAACACAACAAGTGAGTTGGGATCCGTTTAATACACCACTTCACTGTCTTTCGATAGCACTGCACTCCTTTCAATTGTTCTATCATCCCACTACGGTTGGTCTTTTTACTCCAATCCTCTGACAACCTTGGACCACCCTCGAGTGAAATCACTTCCATTTAGATGCTCTCTATGATCAAGAGAAGCATCTCATTTTGGATTGGATGACCAGATGATAAGATTGATCACACAGACAATTGATGGGTATCCAAAATTCCGCTCTAAGGTCCTTCTAGATTGCATCTGGTTGTCTCTTTCTTCTTCTTTTTCTTTTTCTTGTTCTTCTACTCCCTCCTCTGTTTTGTGGGACTAATCAGCCCTCTATTTAGCATTTCCGCTCAATTTGCAGGATTTGAAAAGACCCCCAGTTCTTTGTTTTTTTTTTTTTTGAATTTTCCTGGCAGGCAGAATGACGACCAAATAGTCAGTAGCATGACGTGATACTCCTTTGGGTATAGCCAAAGCCCAAACTTGTTTTGGAAAACAAATGGTCTTTCAAGCAGCTGTGCCGTCAAACTAGACCTAAACATGTTATTAACAACGAAGATAGAATGGCACACACCATCTCACTTGACAGATTGCTTACAGTCAAATAATTTCTTAGTCCACACCCTGAACAACTTTCCATTGTGCCAGATGTAAAGACTTAAAAATATATTTAAGCATGTTTCAGAAGAATGATTATGGTAAAAAGAAACTGATTCGACTGTGTATTATCTACACACATTGAGAAGAAAAAAAACATGCACTGGTCAATTAGATGGCAGCTTTTCTTTGCGTTTAGTTTACGGGTCGTTCCAGTGCTGGGGGATTCCAGCCGCGACCGGCTCCTGCAGCCATGTCTGATATGTATGTGGCTGTAGGGGAGGGAGTAGGGCTTTCTTTTTGGCACTTCAAGTCTTGTGGGTGTTGAGACTTGATTGCTGAGAGGTGGTATTTAGGGGCAGTTCTTGGCCCCTGCTTTTTTTTGCTCTGTTGGTTCCTGTTGGTGCTTTGCTGCTTAGCCATGGTAGAAGAAGATTCCTCCCCGGTGCCAGCCAAGTCTCTTTCTAACAGGAATAATGTACAGGGCCTGCAGGAGGATGACCTGTTGCAGATTTCCAGGTCAGATTTGCATGATTTCATTAACTCTGTTGTTCAGGCAGTGCTCCTGAAGCCTTCCGCCAAGAAATCAAAAAGGGAGGAGGATGAGGACTGAGACAATTCCCCAAAGTGAAATATATCCAGGCAAAAAAAATTTGGGCGTCTTGGCCCATATTCGTGAGTTCCTGGAGTTTAATCCTAATTCTTTGGTGGATGATGGCTTTTACTCCCAGTATTGTACTTCGGTGGTTGATGACTTGCCTTTAAATGATGCCATTAAGGATATTCTGGCTAAGGAATGGCTTGAGGTCGAAAAGCAGGGGATTCCTTGCTTTTTGGGCAAGAGGTATCGTTTGGCAGAGTTTGATGTTCCGTTTCCTCAGGTTCCTAAAGACCTAAAGTCCATTCTATTTTGTGCTCAATGGCTTCTTCCTCTTCTTTGTCTTCAGAGGAGGCTTCCCTTGTTGATCCAGTTGAGCAAATGGTGTAGACAGCTTGGAAATATTCTTATGCTGCTTCTCATTTTGGGATTTGGGCTAACACTTACTGTTGATGCTTTGCAGGAAATTATCAAGGATTTCGAGAAGTTGTTTGACTGTCTTCTGGAGCAGGGGGATCCCACTCCTATCTTGGCACAGATGGAGGTCTTGGCGCAGTTTCTATCAAATGTGACTTTTGATATGCTGTGGGTCTTCTCCTCCCTGCCGGTGCAGGGTTGGCTAGTTGGAGGTATCTGTGGACAAAGCCTTGGTGTCGTGAAGTTGCTCAGATGGCCTTGATTTATAAACTACCTTTTGAGGGTCCCCGGCTTTTTGGGGATGATTTGAACACAATGGTGCAGCGCTCTGCAGAGGAGAAGAAGTTGTTAAAGCCTTTTCAGAGTGGGTAGGAGAAGAAATATTTTTTCCATAAGCAGGGCTTTCAGGGTGATCTCTCCTCTTCTCAGCCCTTAAGTGGATGGCCCCATGCTCCTGGGGGCTGCATTCCATTATAGGTCCTGACCTCAGCAGCAGCCTCAGGGTGCAGGATAAAAGTGACTATGCCAAGGTGGGGGCTCGGCTCCATTTGTTCCTGGATTGTTGGTCGGCTCTGATTTCCAACCAGTGGGTCATATCGGTCACCAATCAGGGAAACCATATTCCATTTCGGGGACCTCCCCTTCAGACCTGTTATCGGGTAACCCCATTGTCCAAGGACCTAATGAGGAGGTCTGCTATGTTGTCAGGAGTGGACTTGATGCTGGCAGAGGGTGCTGTTCGCCTGGTTCCGGTGGCAAAAAGGGACCTGTGTTTCTATTCCATGCTCTTCTTGGTTCCAAAACCCAATGGTTCGTTCCGCCCAATTCTGAATCTCAAGGCTCTGAACAAATTGTTGCGGATGGATCATTTTCCAATGACCACCTTGCAGTCCATAATTCCCCTCATACAGGAGGGTGATTTTCTAGCTTCTCTGGACTTGGAAGTTGCCTATTTTCACGTCCCTGTCCATCCTGGATGCCAGCGGTTCCTGAGGTTTGCAGTAAACGGAGTCCATTATCAGTTTCAGGTGTTACCTTTCAGCCTCTCTACTGGCTCCTGGACTTTTACCACGGTATTGGCTCCTGCTGTGGGGGATTTGCAGCTTCTGGGGTCCTCTTTGTTTCCCTATAGTAATGATTGTTTGATCTCTGCTTCCTCCCTTCCTAAGGCTCTTCTGGCAGTGAAGGCGACCATGGCCATGTTTCAGGATCTGGGGTTCAAGCTGAATATGGTGAAGTTTCATCTGGTCCCTGTTCAGAGACTGCAGTTTATCGTGGGACTTTTTGACACCTTGTTGGGGGCGGTGTTTCTCCCTCCTGCTCATATCTCTTATCTACAGCTTCTTTTACAGGACCTGCTGAGTCGCCCATCTGCTCTGGCATGGGTTTGGTTGGGGGTCCAGGGGTTGATGGCTGCAACCACGGCTGTGTTTTCCTGGGCTCGCCTGTACCTCAAGCCTTTGGTGAATCATCTGTTGTCTCAGTGGGAACCCTCCTGTGCAGGTTACAACACTCTGGTTCCTCTCTACCATGTTCTGGTTCAGGACTTGGGCTGGTGGCTTTGCACTCCCAATCTGGAGAAGGGGGTGCATTTTCAGCTCCTCCTCCCCTTTTGTTGAGGACGGATGCCAGTCTTTGGGGTTAGGGGTCAGGTTGGGGTCCTTGGAGGCAAAGGGACAGTGGTCTAGGGCAGACAGCACCCGTTCCTTGAATTCACGGGAGTTGGTGGACGTTTGGCAGGCGATACTGTTCTTTGAGGTTCCACTCCAGTGGGTGAATCTGTTGGTTCGTACCAACAATCAGGTGTTTCGCTGTTACTTGAACTGCCATGGGGGAGTCCGCTGCGAGTCTCTGAATCTGCTGGCTTCCATGATTTGTGCCTGGGCAGAGTCTCACCTGTTGGCATTGAGGGTTGTTTACATTCAGGGTCACCTGAACTTTCATGCAGACAGCTTGAGCCGCAACCTTCCATCCTCGGTTCAGTAACATCTGGCTGTTCCCCTATTCTAAGACCTTTGTCTTTGGTTCAGGATGCCCTTGATCAACCTTTTTGCTTCCCCGCACAACTCCCTTCTGCCTCAGTTCTGTCTGAGCTGGTTTGTCCTCAGCCGTGAGCAGTGGATGCCCTCTCTATTCCTTGACCCCGTTGGAGTGTATTGCTTGTTTGGTGAGTCGGCTCCTGCTGAGTTTTTGGCTTCGTCATCGGGTTGCTCCCGTGATTGCGCTCTCTTGGGATTTGCTGACTGTTATGAAGGGTCTTCAGTTGCCCCCTTTTGAACCTTTGATGGAGGCAGATTTGTTGTGGTTGTCTGCTAAAGTGGATTTACTGTTGCCCATCACCTCTGCTAGGTGGTTGGGTGAGTTGGGTGCTTTGCTTGTTTCTTTTCCTTATTTGCAGTTCTTGCAGGACAGGGTGATTTTGTGGCTTGACCTGGCTTTTCTCCCTAAAGTTTCCTCCAAGTTGCTTTTGCAGCAGGAGGTGGTTCTTCCTGATTTTCCTGGGGAGGGGATGCACTTGTTCCTTCTACCTTGGATGTTCACAGAGTCCTTCAGGTTTAGCTCCAGTGTACCCAGGGTTCTTGTCTTTCTCCTGCCCTGTTTGTCTCCTGTGGGTGTGTGCCAAGGGGAAAAAGGTGTCTACTTCAACCATCAGTCGGTGGGTGCGTTTGCGGTTTGCCAGTCCTATAAGTCTGTGAGTTTGCCTTTTCCAGCTCAGGTTCAGGGGAGTTTGACTAGTTCTGTGCCCCCTTACAGGGGTTGAGCCGGCTGGGGTTTCTATCCAGGAGATTTGTGGGGTGGTTACCTGGCAGTCCCATCATACTTTGGTCCGGCATGATCGCCTTGATCTTTTGCATGCCTCTGTGGACAATTTTGCTGTTGGTGTTATGAATGCTGCTGTATCTTAATGATTTGTTTGATTAAAAAATGTTGCACTTTTGCATGGATCCATGGTGTCACGCGTTTTTCTTCATGCTTTTCTGCTTGTGAGGTTCTCACTTGTGTAAGGACTGGGACAAGGAGGACACATGAAAGGGGTCCCTACCAGTCTCTCCATTTTTACTTTCAGGGTGGGAAAAAATACCTCTGCAATAGTACAGCCCGTCACTGCTTTTGATGTAACTTCAAAGAGACTCTTTTTTCAGTTTTATATAGCGCTCCCATTACATTACACAAGGACATATTCACATTTTGAATCACACAATGTTGAGCCGTCTTGAAGTTGAGATTCGAACCTGCTTTTTCAGCTCGAAAGTTGGTAGCTCTAGCCTTAGCCACAACCTTTTCTACAAGAACAGACGCATTTTCAATATTATATGCAACAAAATCATAGTTGTTGCTTAATTATCTTACCCATTTTACAACCATTGACAAAGCCAATAGTCCTGGCTTTTTGTAGGTGTAATGTTACTTGTTGTGTTATATATCTGAATGAAAGGACAGAAGCAGCAAAATACCAGTGGGGAAGCACACTATGCTAAGTACAGATTTTTAGCTTAAGTGTTTTAAGCCGCACCCTTAAATACATTGGTCACGCCCCTATGGAAGACCCCCTCAGTTATTCATCCCACTTATAGCCCTGATCACACCCATGTCTGCTAGGTAGAGGCTCCTATCACACATGTGCCAGCTCGGTGGAGGTTTCTATCATACACGCGCCTGCTCGTGGAGTTTTCAATTACACACGTGCCTGCCTGGTGGAGGTTTCTATCACACATGTGCCTGCTAGGTGGTGGCTCCTATTACACACGTGCCTGCTTGGTGGAGTTTTCTATTACACAGGTGCCTGCCCGGTGGAGGTTTCTATCACACACGTGCCTGCAAGGTGGAGGCTCCTATCACACATGTGCCTGCTCTGCGCAGGTTTCTATCTATCACACACGTGCCTGCTCTGTGGAGGCTGCTAAAGTGGTAATAGGTAGGGATATTTATCTTTAAGTTTCTATATACAGTGTTTAGGGAGAACTGTGCCTTTTCAAAAAAATGTTGGAAGTGCTGTAATTTGTTGGTATGACTGTGATACTCTGTAGACTTTTTTGTGCATATTTAAATATGTAAAAAATAAAGAATACTCTGTAATAAACTATATTTGTGAACCATAGTGTAGCACAGTGTATTTTTAATTTGTAACTATTTTTCAAATGTATTTTAACTACTGTGGTACTCATAAGGGAACATTTTTTATAAAATATACAGAAACTTATAAATATTTTCCTCCTACCTATTACCACTTAAAACTTATACTTACCTATAGCTGAAGGCATAACACAGAACACAGCCAAAGTGTACCTATAAACAACATCGCTGCCTTTTAACTTTTCTAAAGGCAGTCATTAGCCAATCACTTAATTACTTGTCATTGATAAGTATCATGGTAATTCTGTGAAGTAAAGCAAGTTTTTATGACAGTACCGCAACTACACATATCACTAAGATAAAATTACTTATAACTTAAAAAATACTAACCCTACTTACCTGTAGTACCCAAAGGGATCATTTGTGCGCCACAATGTGCAATCCTGCCAAATTTCATTCAAACCAATCCAGCCTTTTTTTAGCTATCTGTGAGTACAAAGTTTATGGAAAATGCATTGATGGCCAAATGTGTTTGGGGCCCTCCTCTTTTTTCTGTGCACTCACGTGACAAATCTCAGTGAAACTTTGCATACTTTGCCAATGTAGAAAGAGGAACAGATCTGCAAAGTTTTGTAGAATTCATATCTCTAGTTACCCTAATTGTAGCTATAGTTGCTTTCTCCCCTCAGTTGTGTGTGTGCATTAAGACTTTGCTCTAAATGTTAGAATTATGATTGTCATCTTGGATCAGCCTAATCTGCTGAAGCGCTTTTCAATATCAACAATTCAAAACTGAATTTTAAAGAGCAACAAATACTGCGATGGAGTTCTCATGAAATAATATTCCATTTAAACACTTTCTAATATTTCAGTAGCATTTCTCCTTAGATAGTACATTATTAGAATATTGGAAAATGTTCTGTGTCACTACATAAAGCAGTTTTAACATTTTGCCCATAGCAAATGCATCATGTAAACCAAGTGTATCCGCATAAAATGTCTAATACAGTTTTAATGAAATTTCAATAAAAATGTCTTTGCAACGTCAGAATCCATCCCTGAAAGACTTCTGATAAGATTGAGCCTCATATATTGTCAATTTATCAAATTAAGCCTGACCTAACATATTAACATATGTCAGCGGTATCCATTCCCCTAATCTCTACATTCCACTCTCCAGCCACAGGGGCATTTTGTCCTTTCATGTTTTTTCACTATGATCCACTGTGCTGCTGAAGTGTAGAGAATTACCAAAGGGTCTTCTTCAGACCATCTGGCTTTCAATAATAAAAGCAAGCACCTGAGGGAAGTCATATGCCTAAACATTCTGCAGTAAAGGGCAACCCACAATCCTATAACCCCATGTAACTATTTGATTACTATAGAACTAAATTAGAATTGGCCCTTCTGAACTATAAATGGCTTCTAATTTGATTCTAATACTGCCTGAAAAATGTAAACTGCTTGTTGGAAATGAGAGCCCCTGAGAAGTATATGCATTATTTTGGAATGCTGTTTGTCATCAATAGCAGTCAAGTCCATTCCTGCACACATTTCTAGAAACTGAAATGCTGAGTAAGTAAAGGAGACTGTGGAATTGGGTGAATGTCCAGGTGGTATGTTCCTTCCTTCACCTCGTGTTTATCCTTGTGGTTTGCTCTTTATGATACTGGAATGACTATGTAGAATGTAATGTTTGAATAGAGCGGCATTTGAGGAAGCTGCTGCAGAACTGTGCTGTGGCTGAAATTTCTCTTTTGTGTAATAAAGTTCCTACTCTTCAACATCAACAGAGACTATTGAGCGTTACTTCCACATTGACCACAAATGAGCAACCCTCTGCCCAGAAACTTTAACACTTCAAATAAAAGCTTCAACATCCTGGAACTGTTTCCAGGCTTCTCTTTTCAGGGCTCCTAAAATTACTGTTGACTTACGTTTATTTCCTTTTAAGCCTTCTTGCTCTACTTTTATTGTTCACTCTATGCAACATTTTTTCCCCTTTAATTCTAAATCCGGTTATATCTTAATGGTTCCTGGCTCTCGCGCTCATCTCCATTTGCAAGTACTGCTGCACACGCTTTGTCCCTTGCCTGTAAAGCACTGTGCCCATACCATTCTTGAGTTGCCGGCCGCGCTGTACTGCGTGCACTTTCTCGAGCTCATGGCCATGCTGAGTAGGCCTGGGCTAAATTTCGGTTCCGCTCGCGGAAATTGCGTAATTTGACATTTTCGCGTTCCGCGGAGAGCGCGAAAATGTCAAAATTTCCACATTCCGCAGCTTAGCGATAATTTGTTTCTTGCTCACGCTGTAAAATAATACATTCTCTCGCGCGCGCGATCGCCTTACCTGAATCCCCGCGTTCGCCGACAAGTTTTCCCGATCCGGTCGCGTTCTCCACGAGATGTTGGATTGTTGGTAGCCATTTGCGCTGTCTCGCGACAGTTCGCGCCCGCAGTAATGTCATTGGTCGCGCGATCACGTCTTTCTTCTCGCGATCATGCACCGCGAGAAGAGTGAAAACAAGATGGCCGCACCCGCGAGCAACTGCATGGGTAAGTTGGCGAGCCGCGACCACGCAGAAAATACCGCGAATGGGCGGGAAAAAAACTTTGCATCTTCGCGATATTTCCACGTGTTTGCGGAGATTTTTAACATTTTCGCGATAATTTGCGAAAGTCACTTTCGCAAATTCCGCCCACCTTGCTGAGCCGCGTGAACATTCTGGAACTCTCGGACGCTGCCTGCCCTGTGCTGGCTGTAATGCCTGTGCTGTGCATAAGCTCTCGACCTCCTGACTGCACGCTCTAAATCTGCCTACTATCTTGAATGTGCCGTATTGGATTTCACTGCTTCTCTGTCTACAGTTATTGATGCACTCCAGAAAAAAAAGTGTAGTGTACAATGATTTCCCTGCTTCTTTACTTACTGCTGCGCAGGAAATCACACGCACACAATCCATTCCAGGAACAAATTCTGCATTCGCCTGCATGTACCTTCCTGGTGATTCTTTATTCTTCCACAACATTTTCCTGTTTCAGAATCGGAACTTCAGTTTCTGCCTCTTCGTCAAGATATAAACATAACAAGCATTTGCAATGCAATAGGTCTCGCATTTGCAAAATTTTGAGCTATAGGCACTGTAAATGACAATGTCTTTCATTTAGATGTTTTGAAAACCTGCAAGCGGTGCATAAACACTCACTTTGTACTTATAGTCGTTGTTTGTGAGAAGCAAGGCTGTTAGTAACTGCGCCTCTTTTCCTGCCAACGTTGCTTCTCGTAAGCAAGGACTATTAGTACAAAGTGCGTGTTTACGCATCACTTGCAGGTTTTCAAAACACATAAATAAAAGGCATTTTCATTTACAATGCCCTTACTCAAAATCTCACAAATGCAAGACCTACTGCGTTGCAAATGCTTGTTATACCTGGAACAAATCCTCCCTTTGCAACTGCTAAAGTGGAGTTTGGTCGAAATTCAAAGCACCTTGAACAGCTTTAATAGGAGTGGATGTGGGGGGCAACGCACCATTTATGTGTGTACAAAAAAGTGGGGTCTTTGCCCCATGTTCTAAATTACCATCATGCTGCTTGGTACATGGCCGAATGGAGAAGGCTGGCAACTGAGAAATCCTGGTGTTTCATAGTCAGTGGGGAGCATATTTGGCTACCCAACTTTACCGCTCTTGGGGCTTAGACTCCTCCCCTGTAACAAAAGCCACAGTGTCTTCTTATTAAACAGTCATGTATAGTTAAGGGTCACCTAGGTATCTGTCTCCTAACCAGGCCTTCATTAGCACCCGTAATGTTTCTCAGGGGATAAACTGCTCCCAATATCTGGCAAGGCAGATGGTCAATTGTAAAGGCATAGAGAATCTCTTCGACCACCAAGGACTCAAATCATTTGAACAGATCAAGCTTGATTCTGGCCTCCCTGAATCTGCAAGATTGCACCACTTTCAGATGAGAGGGCGGGTCAATTGGCCACAAGACCTACGACCTTATTTAAAACATGGTTGACGACAAACACCTAACATCTGAATTATACAATGCCCTTGGTGATGATGCTTTCCAGGCTGGGACAGCTGGACAACAGAGATGTGAACTGGAGCTTATGTTGACAGTGACAACTAAGGAATGGGGGTGGGGGAAGATATTAGTGAGACTGAGCGCATTAAGTATTGCAGTGAGGGAGACACTCAAAATTATAACCTACTGGGACTATAGCCCTAACAGAGTACATACATGGGACCATAGCATATCTGACTTTTGCTGGAGAAACTGTGGTATCTTTAGGACCCTCCTTCATGTACTATGGAATGGTCCCAAGCTCCTTCATGTACTATGGAATGGTCCCAAGCTCCAGAGATACTGTACAGAAGTCCTTGATGACACTGATCAGATGTTTGACATTAAATTGATAAAATACAATCATACATCATTCTTGGAGTAGTGAATTTTGTCTGTTACTCACTAAAGTCACAAAGAGGTTGACAGATTACTCTACTGCTATGTGCTGCTAAACATGAGATCCTGGGCTACTGGGGCAAAGAATATATGTTTATTAGTGCTGGCATCGGAGTTTAAAGAACTAACTTGCCTAAATACCTAAGGATCCTGCACATTGTTGGGCCACCTTTGAGACATTAACTTAGATTATTGACACATCAAATTAATCATTAGTCCTCCTCTGGTTTGAGACATTACTGGTGTGTCCATTTTGACTACACTGAGATGCACCATGGGGTAGGTGTGGGATATACTCAAGTTAGCCATTTCATATAGTTTATTATCACCCAAAGTCACTGCATTTAAGGATTAGAGGCAGTTGCACTAGTTATTCTATATGCGTTTTTTCCTTTTTCTTTGCACTCTACTAAGCCACACCAACCATGAGATGAAGATGGGCATGCGTGTCTCTTTATAAATTAAAAAACAAATTTAATCCTAAAATTTGGATGTTCATTTCACGTATAGATGAGGGCACTAGGGGTATTTAAAAGCAGTCACCACAGTAATGGGGAATCACAAAGATCAGGAGGAAAGAGTTACAAACTTGGGGGAGTGAAGAAGCAAACCAGAAAATGAGATCTGTCAGACATGGTGGTTTGCAACAGCATTTCACTTTCAGCTGGATCCTCCATAAATATTTCAAGTTTACTGGACCTAAGGGCCTTAAAAACAACATCATAAAAATTAGATTTTAACAGTGATTCTGCGTGGACTGAGGGGCAGAGGCATATCTGGGATCGTTATGAGGATGCTACACAGCAATGACTTAGAATAACCCAAAGGGCCCATCAAAATAGGTCGGTCGGAAAGGAATCCGAATAGCCGATTACGATACCGTAGGAAAAGCTCCGACCGAAGGTCGCAGCCGGTTCCTACACCATTGTAATCGGGCCCAAAGATGGAGCGAATAGAAGTGTATCAAATAACATGGAAAAAGACAGGGCCCACATAAACAGCATGTGCTGGGATTCACAGTCATGACACTAGCTGCCATGTGGTCTAAAAGTGAAGGTTTCTGGTTTACCCTGGGTACCCTTGGTAGGCTCAGTAGGGAGGCTCTGGGCCTGTGAAGGCGCAGCGGTAATGCCAGGCGGTGGAGTCACTGAGGCAGATGCAGGTGCTGCAGTCACTCCCGGAACTGGATGTGGGAAAGAAGCAGCAGCCCCTGATGGGGGAATCGATGGAGGTGGAAATCGGGCAGGTGGCAGTGACTTTGCTGAAAACAATAGGTACGGACATACATTAAAACTGAGTAACGTAAAATACATCCAGTATAATCATTCTTATACATGCATCTTAAATTCAAAACGTGGGTAAACTAACGTCAATGTAACAGTTTAATGAATTACTTTAGATCACTTAAAGAACACTTATACTCCTGGTAACATTACAACACTACATCCAGGCAAGTGCAGCACGAGGTGGAGGTATACAACAGTTTAATGTGGGAAATGCTAATAAATAAAAACAGAGTCAAAATCAGAGTGCCCATGTCAATTTCAACTCACACAGGAAATATAATGTTGTTGTGGGTTAGGTGGGAGGGGTGATGAGGAAGGCATTCGGCAAATTAGCTATCTATATATGTAACACTGCATGACGCTTACTACAGTATTTTTATGGATGTTTTTTTAAATATATCCAAATAAAGATCATTTGAATTTTGAATTTGAATACAGTATTTTTCTTTGTGCCATATAATCATGAGGCACACAAAATCACTCAAAACTTCACTGGTCACTGTAATTCTACATAGATTAGCTGTGCTAGAATTTCAATTATTCCATATGCAAGATACAAGGAGTACATTTATTTGCACAGTACTCAAATTAGAAAACAGAAACGTTCTTTCTCGGGTCATGTAGGGGCAGGTTTCAATCATAATTTCAATCAAAACTTTCCCGAAACAGCTTGTTTACAAGCAACTCGGTTGTGCGACTACAGTAAGCTGTTTCACTTTGCATATCACTGTCACAACTACTTGAAAGCACTGCAACATGCAACATCAGTTTAAAGATTTTTAGGAGAGAGAAATCCCCTTTTCCACATTCCTTTCCGACCACTGAAATCTTGTCTACATAGTCATTTCACTGAGCTACTGTTCTTGTCCCCTTAAAAGTAGCAAATGCATGCTGAATGCGAGGTTTTCTACACGATTACATTTACTGACATTCAACAAATCAGCATGCAGCCTTACAGGAGGCTTGAAGGAAAGCTAACCACGGCTGCGATGACTGCTAAAATGGCAGAAATTTGGGGGCATATTTACAATAACTGGCGCATCCCTGCATATCAGCAGGGATGCGCCAGTTATTGTGCGTCACGGCTCCGCCACCATGGATGCGCCGCATTTACAATGCAGCGCACCATGGGGCAAAAATGGACAGATGCGTGACGCATCTGCTGCCGTAAAGGCTGCGCTTTCCTGGAGTTGCGTCGCAAGCACGACGCATCTCCAGCAAGGCTCGGGGGTGCCCTATCTTTAAAATGCTGCATCAATCCTTATGCCTGCTTCAAGCAGGAGCATGGCCTTAAAAGTGGCTGAGTGAAATCTTGTAGATTTCACTCAGCCACTTTTAGGAGGCGTTCCTACGCCGGAATGCCCCCCCGCCCCGGAATGGCTACATGTGGCGCAGGGCTTTACAACGTGACGCATCTCCCAGATGCATCACGTTGTAAGTACCCGCACCATGGCGCTGGCTTTGCGCCGCCGCTGCGTCACAAAAGTGACGCAACGGCAGCGTAAAAGAGGCGCAAGGGGCATGTAAATATGCCCCATGGTGTTTTTAGAGCTTGAAAGGCAAGTCATGATGAGGGATGCGATTTTGCAGTCTAACAATTCTATTTCTTGTCCGGCACTCAAAGTATCACTTTGCTGTAGCGTACACAAGATGAAACATGCAGTGAGGAAGCGGATGGCAAAACAAGCAGCGATGGGCAGAAAGCACAAAAGAATAAAATAATTCCACCAAACAGGAAATGAAGAAGGCACACTTAAGTACATTGGGGCAGATTTATAAGCTCTGTGCGTCACTTTTGCACCGCCGTTGCGTCACTTTTGTGACGCAGCGGCGGCGCAAAGCCAGCGCCATGCTGCGGCGGATTTGCAACGTGACGCATCTAGGGAGATGCGTCACGTTGTAAGGCTTGCGCCACATGTGGGCGTACATTCACAGGGGGGGGGCGTTCCGGCGCAGGAACGCCTCCGAAAAGTGGCTGAGTGAAATCTACAAGATTTCACTCAGTCACTTTTTCGGCCATGCTGCGTCAAATCACTGAGCCTGCTTGAGGCAGGCGTAAGGATTGACGCAGCATTGTACCAATAGGGCACCCCCGGGCCTTGCTGGAGCTGCGTTGTGCTTGCGACGCAACTCCAGCAATGCGCCGCCCTTCCGCCATCAGATGCGTCACGCATCTGTTTATCCTTGCGCCACGATGCGCTGCATTGTAAATGCGGCGCATTAATTGTGGCGCAAGGGTAAACTTTCGTGACGCATCTTTCCTGGCGCATCCCTGCTGATTTGCAGGGATGCGCCAGGAAACATAAATCTGCCCCAGTGTACTTTACCGGTGCTCCTCATTCTTGAAAGGATGTGATGTATCGGCTGTGGGAACGAGAAAGGAGGCTGAAAAGAAGAGTGACGCTGGAATTAACCAACGGTAAGCAGGAGGGTTTATTGTTGACAGCAGGTCTTGCCGACAGCGCATGTGCTGACAGACTCGACCTAAAAAAAAGACTCTAAGGCAACTTGATTTACCACATCACAAAAACATTATTGATATTTTGAGTTTACATTAGTTGTGGGATCTTCTGTTTATTTCTTTAAAATTTGTAACTACAATTACTTTCTTGAGGGAACTCAAGTACATGTTCTTGTACCCATGGAATAGTTTTTTTTCTTCTCTCCTGCTTTTTTCTTCTCTTATTCTGTTCTCTTACTTGCTTGTCTTTAATTGTATTATTAATTCTCCTATTTTATTCTATATTCAATGTGCAAAATATCTCTCCTCTGTTTTTTTTGTCTTTGCCAAGCGATCCTGTTCCTTTATGGCAAAAATGGAAGAATGTTTTTGTAAACTATTTTAAATTGTTGCCGGAATCTTTCTCCAGACAAAAAACATCTATGTTGATCTATTGTTTGGGTGCAGAGGGACAAGAATAACATGAAAATTTGCAGGAGTTTGAATTTGATGATGGAGAAGGTGATACCTTCCAAACTTTAAATGAGTATGACCTTGCAATAGAAAAAATAGATAGTCCCTTTTTCTCAAAATATCTATAATATTTTTGAGTTACTTCTTTGGGAAGAGACGACAAAGAGAAAAATAATCTTTAGAAGATTTTGTCATTGCATTCGGTAAACTGGCCTCCACATGCAATTCTGGGGAAAAAACTGCAGAGAGGATAAGGGATCAGCTCATGTTAGATTGCAAAGGTGACAAAATCAGATTAAAACTGTGGACGAAGAGTGATCCCAAGCTTACTGGAATTCTAATTATTGTAAAAAGGGAAGAGCATTCCATGTTATGCATACAAGAGCTGCGCAATGACAAAGATGTGATTCCAGTACATTCTGTAATATCTAAGCAATAGAGACAATCCCCCATTTTACAAAAGAAAAGACTACTGTGCTTTAGGTGTGGGAACCCAAACCATTTAGTAAACTGTAAAGACTGGCCTGCATTGAAAGCTATTTGTAAACCATGGTGTAAGAAAGGTCTCTTTGATAAATGTTGCAAAAAAAAAAAGCCTGAAAGAGATGGTAGATGAGATGTATTCAAATGACACTGATGTAATTTGCGTAACCAGCGCTGACTGTAAACATCAGATGGATGATGTCTATTGGAATGGTATAGAAGTATCCATGATGATAGACTCTGGGGCCAGGCTTTCTTTCGTTTCAGACAAAGACTATGCTAAATATTCCAAGGGAAAAGTTGAACTTCAAGAACCTGATGTCACACCAGTCAGTTATGGGAGAAAAGCCATTGAGTTTGTTCGGTACTTCGATGTGAAGATAGAATTCCGTCCAAAATTTATTTTTAGGAAAATCTATGTCCCAGTACAAGGTGATACAACTCTGAGCAGGTCTCACCAGAAACTTCTGGGCATCTATCTCGATCCCAACTCTATGCCACAGATTAAAATTTAGAAAGTGTATAGCTCCTCAGATTTATTCTTGCGAGAGCTGCTGGAATTTTGTCAGATAAGGAGGGTTGTGTCAAAGGTTATGTCATCAGGCTAAAGGCAGTGGAGATACCTGTTACCTTGCAAGGTAATGAATGTCCCTTTTAGTTTACAAGAGCCTGTGAAGGCAGAACTAGATTGTTTGGTTAATGAGGGAATAATTGAAACTGTATAGGCCTCACAGTGGGCAGCACCTGTGGGCATGGCCACAAAGGTCTCATGTGAAATCAGACTATGTGTGGACCTTAGAAATATCAATAAGGAAGTTATTGAGGATAGGTTTCCTCCCTCCAAAATCTCAGCAATGATTGGCTTATTAGGGGATGCCAAAGTCTTCAAAATACTGGATATGAACTCTGCATGCCATCAGGTCTGATTAGCTGAAGAGTCAAAGAAATGTATGTCTTTCATTACGCCATTTGGTGTCTTCCGATTTACTAGGATGCCTTTTTGCCTGTGCTCAGAAGCATCCATGTTCCAAAGGCTTATGTTGTGAAATCATGGGAGAACTTTCTGATATAAATTTCTTTCACAATGGCATATTGCTATTCACTAATTTCTTAGACTCACACTTGGAAAAATTCAGGGAGGTTTTGAAAATCTTAAGTCAAAAAGGGTTCGCTTGGAATTCTGAAAATGTAAATGTTGTCAATCTGAGATTACCTTCTTGGGACACATGATAACTGTAGAGGGAG
The DNA here is from genome assembly GCF_964204655.1 of Triturus cristatus. Classification (NCBI taxonomy): domain Eukaryota; kingdom Metazoa; phylum Chordata; class Amphibia; order Caudata; family Salamandridae; genus Triturus; species Triturus cristatus. Next base: position 578,309,963 of record NC_140585.1, on the reverse strand, counting down.
ATTCAACCCAAAGAAGATTTAGTCAAGGCTCTTGTAAGACTGCAACATCCTGCATGCAAATAAGAGGTTTAATCGTTCTTAGGCATGGCTGAAATTTACAGCAGATTTGTCCTTAATTATGCAGTGCAAACTTGTACTATACACAATCGACTTCAGAAAGGTCCACAGATGCTGATTGTCAACAGGAGATTGAGAAGATCAAACCTAGCCTGATGTCTGCTTAGTGCTTGAGCGCTTCATGCCTGGTTTGCCATGTTACATTATCATGGATGCAAGTGATAAAGACTTAGAAGCAGTGTTGAGACAGAAACAGAAAGGCGAGGAAGTGACTTTTGTGTTTGCTCCGCCCTCTTTAAGAAGAGCAGAAATGCTACATTCCACTATCAAATAAGAGGCCCTGGCTGAGTTTTGGGGAATAATAAAGTTTAAGTAGTTTTTGTGGGGCGTGAAATTTGTCGTTCACGTGGATCACAAACCTCTCTTTAGGAAGTGTTTGGCAGAAAGGGATTGGACTGCATTTCTGGCTGTAAGTGGAAAATTGCTTTGTAAGATTATCATTTTGTGCCATCATATATTCCTGGTGTTGATAATAAGGTGGAAAACTGTTTATCAAGGTTAGTTTCAAATTCAGAAAATACATGGTGGATGATGGCCATTGGTGGATAGAAGATGAGGTCAAAGTGCGTGCTGTTTCTGAAGATTGTATATTGGAGGATGAGTAGCTGAGTGAAATTATAAAATATGTTAATCTCAAGAAATTGAGATAGCTCAATATTGTAGCTGAAAAGGAGTTTGATGCACATAATAATATTGTAGGATTTCAAAGAGTTTAGCTATGTGGAGTTAGAGATCGTCTCATTATTCTCGCTCCTGATTGTCACCTGGGCATCTGTAAGTGTGAGGAGAGGTTGAGAAGAACTTATTGGTGACCAGGGATGGAGTATTGAGAGGAAGGTAAGAGATTGCTATGAATTCAAGTTGAGTGATAACGTTAAAAAAATCAAGTTTCTCCCATTATATATAATGAAATCCCAACAGTGTTGTGGAAATAAGTAGCATTTGATGTGCTTGGATCTTTACATTTGGTGAGTCACACAATTATTTCTTATTTGTATGGACATACTTTTGAGATGGTCTGAAGTTGGTGTGGTGCAGGAAATTAAAAAAGAAATTCTCAGTGTTTTCTAGGGGATGGAGTCCTAAATGCATGCTTACAGATAATGGAGTGCAACTGAACTGACCTTTAAGGAGTTTGATGAATTCTTGAGTGAAAGGGGCATTCATGCATAGGTAGTGTTCTTTATATCATCCGGAGACAAACGGGATGATTGAGCTATTCAATCATACACTAAAGGAAACTGTACAGATTGCACATGTCAGAGGTAAAGACTGGACAGGGGTGGTGAGAAAAAGAGTGGAGCATTCACACCCCATAGTACAACTGGAATGAGTCCTTTTGAACTGTTCAGGCAATGGAAGCCTTATCATATGGTATGCCCCCTCAGATAGGCCAATACACTCCGAGAGGCATCAATGCAGAGAAACATACTAAGAACTCTTGCTGCACGAAAAATAGAAAGACTGGTATGATGTGCACAAGGCTGTGAAACCGCTGCAGGTGAAAGTAGGACATTTGGTAAAGGCCAAAATGCTCAAGGGTGCAAGTACTTTTTCTGGATGACACTGTGTAGTGAAGATATCAAAGGGGCAGTGAAGATAGCCAAATGGAATCAATAATTGAATAGTTTTTCTTGAATTATTTTGTATGGGTAAGGAAAGTGTCAGCTAGTTTTACCTATTTTAATGTATTAGTATTAATACTTTAGAATGATATTTTTAGCTTCTTAAAGAAAAATATTTTTAATTGTTTTAGGAGAATCACTATTAATGTTTTGTAGTATGTTTTATTTCCATTTATTTTCTATATTATGGGAAGAAAGTGTGTGGTATTGTGTAAATGTATAGGTGGTATGTTCCTTCCACCACCTTCTATTGTACCCTGTGGTTTTCTCCTTAGAATGCCTATGTAGAATGTAATATGTTGAATAGCTTGGCATTTGAGGAAGGTGCTGGAGAACTGTGCTGTGGCTGGAGTTTCACTTTTGTGCAAAAAGGTTCCTATTCTTCAAGAGCACCTGAGTCTACTGAGCACTACTTCCACAGACACCTATTCCATGTTGCTAATTTTAATGAATACAAGGTGATCCACCATAGATTTATGATAAGCTTCATGAGTTAATAACGAATTTCTTAAATGCAAACATTTAAAAAATACCTCTCTAAAGACAAACTAAATTTCATCTGTAGCATGCCAAGTGATGTAATATTGTTTCCTTATAGATAGACTTTGCTTCCCTCCGTTAATCCAGCAGGAATAACAAGATTATCCCATAGAGAGGTACATTTATGGAATCTGTCAATCTTGAATGTTTTTAGAAACTGACTAAAATATTCTTGACAGTTTAATGAGGATGTGGCGTAAGGCTCAGAGCTGCCGACTTTGGAGCTGGGGAACGAGGTTTTAGTCTCAGCGTCAGCTCAACATCTTGTGATTCTGGGCAAATCACTTAATCTCCCTGTGCCTACCAAAAATGAATGAGTCCTTTTGTAATGTAACTGGTGCTCATGTAAAGCGCTCCAATTCCTTTGGGTCGAGTTCAGGCTATATATAAAAAAAAGTACTCAGAATTGAACTTGCTAAAAGTGTCTAGGATGACCAAACCTAAAGGTTACCCTCACATTTCATGTGGTCCAGTCATTTAAACCATAATAGAATTGTACATGTTGCTTGAACAAACAGGATTAATCAATCTTTTTGGGATTCACTGTACCTTGTGACCACAGCCACAAGGTACAGCGGGATCACGTGGTTGGGGAACATGGCGGCTGGTTGACGCCAGTCGGGAGAGCCCATCTGTGAGGCGAGAGGAATCCAGCGGATGGAAGCAGGAAGCGGCGCAGAATGATGGCGGACTGAGCAGTGTTGTCAACTGTGTTTTTTTCGGAGTAGGTGATGCGGGCGTGCAAGCTTTTGGTGAAGCTCTGGCGGGACCAGGCAGACTGTGCAGAGCGCGACAGGGAAAGTGAGGTGAACGGGGCTGAAAGCGGCTTTGTGCGGGTTCGCAGTTTTGTAGCTCTGCAGTTTTATAGAGTTTAGCAGAGTGTTACCGCAACGCTAACACAGCTAAAAAAGCGACCCGGTTAGGTTTCACATGGGCTTGAATACCTATTTTTCTACCGCTGAAAGATGTGGCTCCGCCCCTTTGGCGGGTTGGAGTCGGGCAGTGGCGTGTTGGAGGAGATTCCGTGTAGCTGAGAGAAACCTCCATATCAGTAAGAGTGCTCTCTTTCTAGCTGGGGGCAGGATTAATATCTCATACAAAGGAGAAAGAAATAAAGCCTATAAAAGTGGAACCGTTGAGGTTGAAATTTCTAATCTGTTTTCTACCAATCTTTTGAGGACATCTTTCCCTTTCTGCACCCCTGTACAATATAGGCATGCAGTTAACACACATATAGAAGCGCGGAAGGAGTGGATGGAGAGGGAGTTCCACCCTCGTGCCCTCACTCCTAATGTACATCACCCCATAACTTTAAGTGAAGGGGGGGCAGGGCATTCATACCGGATTAAGTTTCTTCAGAAGAATTGAGTCCATTCTGTGAGAATATCAACATTAATATTAAAGAGGGGAGCTCCTTGCCGGAAAGGAATAGATATCAGCTCAGATCGGCCCCTATAAAGAAGAAGGCAGATGAGGATAGAGCCGACAAATCCCCTTTAGTGGTGACTCCTAAGACTCCTGTCAAGAAAAATTCGAAAAGAGCCAAAATCAAAAAGTGCAGGTCAAAAGAGGTTCGATCTTTACCTAAACCACCTCCTTCCCTTAGGTCATATTTTAAAATAATGGAGCAGGTTGCAGGCTCTCAGTCAGTTGTGGGAGAGAGTAAAAGTCAACAAAAGCTAGCAGAGAAAAAGACATCTTCTTTGTTGCAGAGCATTTCACTGAGGCTTGAGAATCGTTATTCACCGCTGGCAGAGGCTCACGAAAATCTACTCCAGTTACCTCAGAATGATATGAGGCTGGAAAACAACGATACAATTGAAACCAATGACACAAATGGAGAAATTTTGAATGATGCTGTGAGCCCTGAATCGTTGAATCCTGTTCGGGAAGAAGCTCCTACAATGGCTTCAGCGGACCAGCTGGTAGGTCTGATAAATACTTTGAGACAGGAGATCTTAGCTAAATTTGAGACTTCTGAAAGCAATCAAAATGACATTAAAAATAAAGGGGAAATTTTTGAACAGAAGATAGACGGTTCAGTCAAACGTACGGAGAGTTTGGAAGAGGAGGTGAAGATCTTAGGTGAGGCCACTGCCAGTAATTCCAGTGAAATTGAGAGGCTCAAACAAGGGAATAAGGTCTTGCAGCAGGATCTGGAAAGACTTGAGCTTCAGGCTAGACGAAATAATATTCGCCTTCTGGGAATTAATGAAAACGCAGAAGGGGCGGATATAAAGGGTTTTGTCTGCAGGTTGCTGGGGAATTGTTTCCAGATAGAACAGATATAGATTGGGGAAAAGAGCTCCAAAGAGTGCACAGAGATCCATACAGGCTACAAACAGGGAGGAAAGCCCCAAGGAGGATTTTGGTTTATTTTCTTACCTATTCCATCAAGGAGCTTGTCTTGACCCAGGCATTAAAAGAACGGTCATTGACCTACGGAGATTCTGCATATTTGATACGCTCCGATATGGGTAAAAGAATAGCTGAGCGGCAGTGGCTTTTAGGCTAAAAAATGAATGACCTTCGCACTAGGAGCGCGCAAGTGCAAATTAAATTTCCTGCCATGTTGAGGATTATGTGGCAGAATAAAATGTACAATATCCGTGAGACGGAGGAAGTAGATGCCTTAATAAATCAGATGGGAGGATCAGAATAGACCTTGGATCTTTGATTCATATCATTCTTGTGCAAAGATATGTAGTGTAAATATTTTGTAAATAGACTTATATTGAGTCTTGTCCTCCTACATTTTACACTGGGATACACGTACATTTTATATACAATTTTCTTTATCACGACAACACAACTTATGTTCCAGGATTATGTTGCGTAATGTAGCCTTGGGATATGTGGATTTGTCTTGTTAACACAGGGGTATCGCGAAAGGCGTTCGCGCCCCAAGAGATAGATAGGGGGGTTCTCCGCGGTGGGTGGGGGAGGGGATACAGGGTGATGGGAGCATATGGGAGAAAAAAGAAAAAATGAGTGTGCTCAATCTGCCATATATTAGCTTTATTTTTTTGACTAATTATTCGTCAATTTTGGCCATTCCTATTAAAGTGGAGTAAATGAACTTTACATATTTTAGAGTAGGAGGGAGGGGGTTTCCATGTCTAATAAATGAGTAAAAACCTGGTGCATCTCACCTCATGGAATGTGAATGGGGTGAGATACTTGAGAAAACTGGCCCTTATTATGGAATCTCTTAGGAGGCAAACATCATTCTCCTACAGGAGACCCACTTAGAAAATAGTGAATGTTTAAGTATGTTTAAAAGATGGCCCTGGGTCCAGGACGTTGTCTCTTCCAATCAGAGAGGGAGTACAAGAGGGGTAGCCAAAATCATAAGATCAGGTAGGGGTATTAATTTGGAAAGTTACCATACAGACACATCTGGGAGGTGGATACTGGCTAATATTAAGATACAGAATATGGCGTTAGTGTGTGTTAGTTATTATGGTCCGAACCAGGATAACCCAGATGCGTTAATCAAATTGGAGGCTGCCCTCGAGGCAACTAATAGTCCAGTGATTATCGGTGGCGATTTTAATTTTGTTCAAAGACCTGACTTGGATAGAACATCTAAAGTAAAGTATGTCACTCCTTCAAACTCAATGGCAAAACTATGATTCAGGAATTAAATTTAGTGGATATTTGGAGACTTAAGATGGGGGATAAGAAGGGATATACCTTTTTTAGCAAGAAATATGGACATCACTCCCGTATTGATTATCTTTAATAGATCAATCCTTACTTGACGGAGTCCAAAAGGTTAAACATATCCCTGTCACCCTCTCTGATCACTCTGCGGTTTGTCTCTCCTTAAAAATTCAGGAAAAGAGGACTATAATAAGATGGACGCTTGATCGGAAAACTCTATTAGACGAGGATGTTCAATCTAAGATGCGTGAGGAGGTCTCAATTTTTTTAAAAGATAATAATGAGTCCGCAAAAGTCCAGGTAATTTGGGAGGCCTTTAAGGCTTTTTTGAGAGCCTTAGGCACCTCTATTACGGTAGGGAAAAATCGTAGTTCTAGGCAGCGAGAAAATAATCTTTTGAAAAACATTCAAACAAAGGTGTTAGAACTTCAAAAGGCCTCTTTAGAATCTTGTAGTAAAGTTCCCTTTCTCATTAAAGAGTTAGAACATCTCCAAGAAGAATATCAGGGTCTCTTGGATAAAATGTTATTAAATAGATGGAGGGTCAGTAAACTTTAGAATTTTTCATATGGTGAGAAGAGTGGTAGGCTTCTAGCTTGGAAAGCTAAAACTGATAAAGCCCGAAACCAAATAAGTTGCTTAAAAGAGTGCGCAACTGGTCATATAGTTGATACTAATACAAAAATAGGGGCTGAAGTACGTGGTTATATAGCCAAGTTATATAAAGACGATATTATGCCAGAGTTGGAAAATATAGAGCATTTTTTGGACAAGGTTGAACTTCCCTCTTTAAATGCACATCAAAGAGATTCTCTTGCTTCTGAGATAAGCGAAGAGGAGATTCGGATACAAGAGGGAAGGCCGCCGGGCCAGATGGCCTCCCAATAGAAATATACTCGTCTCTCGAAGATAGTATAGTATCTGTACTTAAAAAGCTTTTTAACACTATCTTGAGGGATGGAGAGGATACCCCGAGATTTTGGGCTGAGGCAACGATAGTCTTAATTTAAAAACCAAATAAGGACCCATTGCTCGCGGAGTCTTATAGGCCTATATCCATGTTGAACATGAATTATAAAGTGTTCACAGGGATATTGGCAGCTAGGGTCGCAAAGACTATCAAGAGTGTAGTCCATAGTGATCAGAGGGGCTTTGTTCCTGGAAGGCAACTCAATGAACCAACTTTTAAAATGCTCAGCGCAATTGATCTGGCTGAATCTCTTAATCTCACCCAGGCCCTCGTCAGCAGCAGACTGGACTACGGCAACGCACTCTATGCAGGAGCCCCAGCTAAACTCCTGAAGCGACTCCAACGCATCCAGAACGCCTCCGCTCGCCTGATCCTGGACATCCGCAGCCACATCACACCCCACCTGAAAGACCTGGACTGGCTACCCATCAACAAGAGGATAACCTTCAAGCTCCTCACCCACGCACACAAGGCACTCCATGACACCGGACCAGCGTACCTCAACAGACGACTCAGCCTCTACTCCCCCACCCACCAGCTCCGCTCCGCATACCATGCCCTCGCCACCATCCCCTGCATCCAAAGAGTGGCCGGCGGCGGCAGATCATTCTCCCACCTTGCCGCCAAGACGTGGAACACCCTCCCCATCCGCATACGGCAGACCGAAGACCTTCTAACCTCCAGGAGACTCCTCAAGACCTGGCTCTTCGAACAGTAGCAGCATCCCCCCCAGCACCTTGAGACCCTCATGGGTATGTAGTGCGCTTTACAAATGCTATGATTGATTGATTGTGACAGAAGTGGCAGTTGACGCCGCTAAGGCGTTTGATCAGAGCCACTGGCCTTATCTTTGGGAGACTCTCAGAACCTTTTATTTGGAGAATTTAATAAAAGTTGTTCAGTCATTATATAGAGTACTTAGAGCTAGAGTCTTAGTTAATGGGGAGCTAACGGGTTGGTTTAACATTATGCGAGGAACTAGACAAGGATGCCCGTTGTCCCCCTTTTTATTTAATATCTATATTGAACATTTTGCAGCCCTAATCAGACAAGATACCTCTATTCTTCCTTTTAGATATAAAGTCCTCGGGGCTAAATTAGCTTTATATGCGCATGATCTTATTTTGTATATCCCTAATCCTAAGGAGGCTATCCCCAGTTTGATGACTAAGGCAGAAGTATTTTGGAAGGTTTCGGGCTATAGTGTAAATAGAGATAAAACCGAAATTATGGAGTGCAACCAAACTTCTCAGACCTCTGGGATAAAAAACCAAATGAGATATCTTACTATTATAATTACCCAGAAGTTACTTGATGTCCCTATGGTTAATTGGAGGAGGATTAGTCAGGAGGTAGGGAGATTATTGATCAGATGGGTAAATCTCCCTCTTAATTTATATGGCAGGGTCAACCTGATCAAAATGATCGTACTTCCAAAAGTCACCTTCTTTTTAATACTATACCCCTCCCATTTGATAAGGTCAAAGTAGAAAAATTACAGCAGAAGCGGTCCGTGGAGGGAGTTCTGTGGGGCGGAAAGGAGGGCGGGGGAGGGGCAGGGTGGGGGGTACTAAACACCGGAACATGGATAATTGGAGGTAAGTAAACATTTAAATAAGTAAAATGAATTTCGTAGCGCGCCCTGCATCACAAAATGTGGTGCAGCGCGCGCTACGAAATTCGTTTTATTTACTTAACTGTTTACTTACCTCCAATTATCCATATTCCGGAGTTTAGGACCCCCCACCCTGCCCAGCCCCGCCCGCCTTTCCGCCCCACGGAACTCCCTCCACGGACCGCTGCTGAATTACAGGGTAAGATTGGCTGTTTTATTTGAGCCTCGAAGGTTCCCCGTATATCCTGGAAAAGGTTAAGGAGAAAGTTGGAGAAGGGGGATTGGCTCTTCCGGATTTGTGGCTATATGTACATGTTTTCCACTTTAAGAACTTTTGGATGTTGTTAAATAGACCAGATGATTCTGTATTAAGTATCTTATATGGGGCAATGCTCAGCGATCTAGGCAATAAACAAGGGCAGTTCCTTTTTAAGTTTGGGGACCCCAATTTAAAAAAAAAGCTAGATTGAAGATCTTATTGCAGGCAGTGAAGAATTGGGTTTATATTCGGAAAAAACTTGGAATATCTTACTATTTGGATCATGCTCCAATTTGGGATTCCCTAGTACCCCTGCTTGTTTAGATGATATGCTTAGTTTACCTTTGAAGCAAGCGGGTATCTCACGATGGGGAGATCTGAGAATAGGTACAGATCTAGTTACTTGGGAAACGTTGACATCATGCACTCTGGGACAACTAACCAGATTTATCAACTCTCTGCCTGGTGGGATAGGCAAAATTGGGTGGAACAGTTGGATGACTGTTGGTTAATTCAAGCGATGAAACTTGGTGGTATTAAAAAAGAAATTGCTTTGTGGTATCGAACACTTATTGAAGCGGAAGATGATATAGATTAGGATATTCAAAAGATCTGGAGTGATGATATTACTAATATTAACCTGAATAAGGCTTGGATGGCCTCATTTGCACTGCTTCGAGAGATAGTCAAACCTGCCTTTTAAAACGAAATCATCTTTTTACCTTATATTGAGTATATTGGTCCACAGCAAAACTAACAAGAGTTACCGGAACTCAGTATGTTTGTTCAAGGTGCCAAGATCCCCTAGCAGATGATTACCATATGTTTTTAACTTGCCAAGAGATTACTAAATATTGGTTGGATTTATGTGAATTTTTGTCAGATGTAACTGGAATTCAGATAGAAGTAACCCCCTTACTTATATTTTTGGGAATAGGCCAAGACAATATTGTTTCTTTAAACAAGAGAGTTGCAAGATTAATATTTTATGTTATTTTATTGGGGAGACGAGAGATTTGTAGAGCTTGGAAATCAGCAATTCCACCCCTTTTCTCTGAGTGTAAAAATAATATAATACATATTAGCCAACAGGACATGCCATGTGATCCAAGAAGTCGGAAGAACGTTTGGGCTATGTTGGTCGATTGGTGTCAGAGGAATGGGGTCCAATGATTAAGCCAATAAATAGCTATTTGTCCTGGTCCCCTTCTTCTGTATGTCATGTTTGAGAAGGGTTGGAGTGGAAGCAGCTAGATTTCTTGTGTGGAACGACTCAATTCCCGTTCGGCTCTCGCTAAGGGAAAGGGAGTATTGCTAACAAGTTAATTGGCAGAATGATGAACCAAAAAAAAAAAAAAGAGATTCACTGTACCCTGGAGCACCTCATTTATTGAATGCTCTCTCATGGGATCTGGGTAGGTTCCGATATTGCAGCTTCCCTCCCCCCAATGCACCCCTTATCCCCTTGTCATCATGCTAGATTACCTCCCCCACCTCTACTTCAAAAACAGAAAATGAGAAGGACCTAATGAATAAGGTCATCTATTGGTTAAATTTGAATGCAAGATGTGATAAGGATTTATTTGGTTAGGTTATCTTCGTGAGAATTACAGCCAGAAGAAAGAGAAAGGCAATTGTGCAGTGATCAATTTCAGGAACCCAGCAATTGTCAAAAGTGTGTTGTGTTGTTCGCATTATCTTATCTCATTGCCGACGAGAATTCATGCTTATTCACTCGGCTATTGTTTCAAACATCAAGACCTGACCTCTACACTAGAAACTTTGACCCAGGACTCATATGGCCATTCATTACAATGTTTCAGCTGAGAACCACGTTTCTCGTCTGGCTGGTATTAGACATTGATTAATTCAGGAACTGTAAAATGGTCACGGCATAGCCCACGAGGTGCCGGCGGGGAAAGCCCATCTGAAGTTTCCAAATGTAGTGTTAATCCCATTATTACAAGGGAAGATAAAAACTGTGGGGGTCTCAAAATTTTATCCTGAAATATTGCTGGGGCTAGATCAATATACAATACAGACTCATTAAATTTCATCATGGGTTATATAATGTGCTGTCTGGAAATGTGGATACCAGAAAATATTGTGATTGATGGTTTTGCATCTTTCTGCTCCCCAGTTCTATGGTCAACAGCAGGAAGAGCGAAAGGTGAGTTGACACTGCTTATTTTAGTGGAATTTACGAGGGCAAAGGCTGAAGTCATTAAGCGTAGTCCGTGTACTCAATATTGCACTGTGTATGTTCTTGTCACTTTGATTTTTTTATTGCTCAATTACAACTACAACTTCTTTGGCACTAGACACACAGAGGTTGTGGACCAACTCGATGACTCTTTAACTTAGTTTGTAGAAGACCTTGGCTGTCAAATGTATATTATATAGTTGGAAGACTTCAACATCATCACAACTAAATTCCCGTATCAAAGGGTATGTTTGGGTAGGTGTGGTTTGACAAACCTGATTCAGGAGGATTATTACATTTGAGTCATTCCCGTTACGAAGATGCATTCAACTAGGTACTTCTAAAAAATAGAACCGATTATGGCGCACGAGATTGATTCTTCTACTACCCAAATAATACCCACATATAAAGGTCTTGGTTCTGCTAGCACAATTAATTTAATATTAAGAACCAGAGGTTGATAACTGTTTTCGTAGAATTCAAGGTAACTGCACATTCGTCGAGTGACCATAATCCATTGTGTATAGTTGTTGATTTGGATCTTATTATGACTAATGGCCCCCGCAAAAAGATCCCTCATGCTTTTGAGTAATACAGTTATGTCCACCAGCTGGGACCGTGTAAACCCAGTTTTTATTGGGAGTAAACTGTTTGCAGGCAATGCGCTCGCCTTTGGGGCCTGCTTGTCGCCCGCAGGGAGAGTGAGTAATATCTTTGAAGATTTCTCCTCACTATGTCAGAGTATCTTGGATATGCTGGTACCTGAAAAGGGAGCTAAGGCTTCTCATCCTCGTAGGTGGTTTGACAAGACATGATCAGCAGCCCACAATTCCCTGATAAAAGCTTTCAGTGTGTCCCCTAGGTGTGCTGCTGATGTAAGGAGAGACAGCCAGGCATGTAAAATAGATTTAGAAGACAGGAAGGAGGAAATTAGATGTAAGGCCTGGGTGATTTGATAGAGGCAGGGAATACAAAGAACAGTAGGAATTTTTTGGCAGTTGTGAACATGTCTTTTTCAAAATATGAGGAACCCAAACTTTTATTTCACATTAGTACGGATAGCTGGGAGAAACATTGTAGAACAGTGTTTCATACTGTAGAGGGAAATGCACCATTATATTAGGGTGTATCCTCGTTGTGAATATGGCATCTACCTGCACTTTTAGTCAATCGCTCAGTCTTAGTGAGGCAATAGATGCCATCAACAGGACCGCCTCCAGGGAAAGCCCCGGACCTGAGAGGGTCCGGCCGATATTTGTAAGGCAAATGTGTATTTATGGGGGCTTTTATTGACAAATGTATTCTGTGTAGTAATTATTGGTCCACTCCCATACACCTGGAAAGAGACAACCACTGTCCCTATATTTAAAAAGGGAGCAGAAATCATTCCTCTTCCACTAAAATATTGGGTAGTATTTTATTGTCTAGATCAGAGGAATGGTCAGAGGATAGTAACATCATTTCAGACATTCAATATGATTTTCATCGGGGTATGGGAATGACCGAGCAGTGTCTTAATCTGTCTTTGATTTTAGGGAAGTATGTGAAGGCTAATGGAGGTGCCATTCATTTGGGCTTTATGGACCTCTCCTGCGTCTTTGACATTGTAAATCTTGTGAAATTATGGGACCTGCTAAGATCCATTGGGGTTGAACAAGTGCTGGTTGATCTTCTTTGTCGCTTACACGGGGACACCTTTGTGAAGGTGCTTTACTTCCACGATGGAGACTGTATCTCACACATGAAATCCTTCCGGGGGGTCAAGCAAGGATGTATTTTGTCCCCTTTCCTCTTTTTACTGTATATAGATAGCCTGGAGGATTATTTAATGATTTGTGGCAGGAATATGCCCCAGATTGGAGAGCGAGCCATCCCAGACCTCTTATATGCAAATGATGCTGTCCTCATTGCAAGAACAGCAAATGAGTTACAGATTTTGTTGAATGAGTTTGCCTCCTTTATGAAATTGCTTGATCTAAAGGAAAATATGTCCAAATCTTACACCTTGGTTTCAGGACCTATAAAAACAAAGGTTAAAATATAGGGTCCTCATTGATAAATATAGATACACATTTTAACTATCTGAATATTCCCTATGATGAGGAGCTAAATTGGTCCTACCTACTTAACTATATCAATAAAGAGAGGGGGGGGACCAGGAGCCAGTTAAGGTCCAGTGCCCATGCTCCAAGCGCTAGACGTAAAGACAAAACGGGGGACACTGTTCCTGAGGAGTGGTGCAGCATGTCACCCACTCACTTAGAAAGGGGGAAGAAGGAAGGAAGGGATCCTAGGCTTAGAACCCACTAGTAAGAGGTAAGAGCAAGTCTTGCCTCTTGTTGCCCTCACACACCCCAAAGGATATCACCCCAATAGGTGCAATGTGTCCAGGTAACTAGAAGGTCAACATGTTTCGTGCCTGTGTGGTCACAGGGATCAGTGGCGCTTCATCAGGACCAAAAAAACATGGTGTGGTGTGATATGCACGTGAGTAGTGAGTAAAAGGGTTAAAACACCCTAAATAAGATCAGGGCAAGCTAAAACTGTGAACTCTACAGTTAGGCTACAACTAATTAGTTGATAACACTCCTGATCGTGACCTAATGAGAGGAGGAGAAGTGCTCCAAGGGCTAGTTGCGCAGGGTACACGCACCTTACCGGGAATTTAGCTCAGGTGGTGGCTCATTAGCACCTACCCCATCCATACGCCCTTCCTTTTTCCCTCTTTCTTAGTGAGTGGGTGACACACTGCACCACTCCTCAGGACCAGTGTCCCCCGTTTTGACTTCACGCCTACCTACTTAACACCTGGTCTATCCAGTTCCGGAGAGCTGTTGATTCTGTGTTTAGATTTGCATCAAGACTCTGACATAGAGCTGTGAAGGAAATGATTCTTATTTATAATGCAAAATGCTCTACAGAGGCCTTATATGGAGCAGGATTCTGGGGTCATACTCACTCACTCTTACTCTCTAGAATTGAAGATAGCTTTCTATGTAAGCTGTTGGAAGTACCAAGGTCCACAGCGGATATAATGTGTCATGCCGCAGTAGGGCTGAACTATCTGGAGGACATGATTGGGTGGGCCCCTATCTTATTGTGACACAAATCTGGCATCAACCAGAGTCAGGATTGTCAAAAGCCCTTTTGATTTTGGACCTTGATAATATATTTCGAATTACGTGGGTTTAATATCTGAAAGGTACTTTCTCTGACATGGGTGTCACCCATTATTATGATGACTCTGGAGTCTTAGTTATACTCTCTACAGTTACTACACAAAAACACATATTTGACATATAAGGCTAGGATGCGTAAGCTAAAGCCATAATCTTTGAGGGCAGTGGTTGCGCATTTGGCCCTATGTGTTTCGGCAGGACTAGGACCGTATCTGACTTTTATCCAAGATTTTCCATACGGATTTTTCTTACTCATTTTAGTCTTAGTACTGTGCATTTATCAGTTGCTTTTCTGTTACAGGGTATGTGGTTTGATTTGCTCCAAATATGTCATTGTGATCTATCCTAACCTCAAAGCACGATCCCTTTTATGGTATTTTACAAAATCGATAGTGTTCCGTACAGATTTTTTTTGGTACCTCACCTGAGCGCTGCGAACATTAGACAACATCATGCTGCTTTGGTATATCTACAGAAATTGCTTTCACCCGATATATGCTATGCTGTTCTAAATTTTATCAAGAGCGCGCTTATCATAAGGAAGCGTTAAGGGTCCTCTGTAATACACCAATTGTATGTCTGTTTTATTCTCTTGTAATGAATGTATATGTTTTTATCAATTTATCTGTGTTTTGCCTTTATGGTCTGTTGTCGAAGTATTTTTCGATTCAATATTACTAAAATAAATATTTTTGTTCCTTGAGCTGCCACATATATAAAACTGAGTTTTTATGTAGTCTCGGAGCTGTGGTTTACTGCACTTTATTATGGTGTCATGCTAACATTTGTAAGTACAAATAAAACCAGAATATATCACAGTGTGTAAGCTTGCTAAAATGTGATGTCACAGGGTAGACTGTCCAATAAATATTTCTGTCACTCTGGACTCTTAGATTGGAAAAAGTCCACCCTATTCAGATTATCAAATTATTGTGATAAACTTTGTTAAATGGTTCTTAATAGTAAATGTATTTGTACCTTTCACACAGAACAACATGGAAGTCATTATATCCACCGCTACCAACATTATAGATGCAGCTTGAATTATATATGTTTAGCTAAGACATTTTCTTAGAACTCCAAATAAAATAGTGGGTTCAAAGATACAAGCCCTGTGGGCTATTTTCTCGTTGAACTACTATGTGATCTACTTTACATTCTCTTATGTAATGAGTCTACGATTCGTCACCCCTATTCCCTCAAATGTCGGGGGACTCTCGCTGGCAATGAACACACTGAGCACACGATTTACAGCTGCCCTTGGGATGCGATTTTCAGCTCTCTTCCACCAGCTGAAAGAAACGTGAATGAAGTTGTTACATTTTTGATAGGCCCCATGGATTGGTTTGCATGAACCAATGCTTTGCTCGCCAGTCTCGTATCTCAATGGCTGAGACCCCGCAGCATACACGAGGATGTTTTGAAATGTGAGCATTCCACAAGGCTCATACGTGACGTGCCAGTGACAGGCAGGCCGTGCACGCAGCAGAGGATTTTTATGTCCACCACATTAATCAAAGGAATTGTTTAGCGCTGACTGGCCTCGTGGGATTGGCGCTAATTTAATTGTATGAGAACCCGGGCTCTGTTCAGCTGTTTGGAGAGTGAGATACAGTTTACGCGTAACAGGTGTGAAGTTTCACAGTGTCTGAGATCAATGACCACACAAATCCACAAATGAAAATTGTAACTGGCACCACTTTGCAAACTCAAGTGTGTTTTAATGCATCCTAACCAACAATGGCATTCCGAGAGAGTTATATCCTGTTTCACGCTGCGTTATTACCCTGGAAAGTACCCATGAATACCACAAAATTATCACTAATTACCCATGAAAGTGCTTTTCAAACCAGGGTTAAACTGTAAAAATATTAAAGAATGTAAGGGAATATATAAGTTTTGCTAGATTTGCGTTTTCTTGTTGGGGATATTTTCTTTTCTTGGCAGAACTCCTCAGAAATTAGAAGCACGGGCGCGGCAGATATTTTTAACTCGAGTGACCTACTCCTCACCTTATAAACATAACCTTCAGTCAGTACACATCTTCCTATTTCTTTCCAGGCTCATCAAGTGAATATAATTGGAAGCATGTCTTACTCCTTTAAACGATTCCTGGTGATTTATGGAATGATACACCAGGTTCACTTCAGAAGGGTAAGCTCATTAAAATTCTAATTAAAGAATTTCCATTTTACATGTTTGCCTAACAAGAAATAAAAAAAATATCTTCCCTTGAAAAGCAGTAAGCCGACACGATAAACTCAACTTTTACAGTGAAAAACATCTCGTGTGTCAGCGTTCAATTGGAAGAACGTCATGCATTTTTACTTCAGTAAACAGCATGAAAGAGTTACAAAATACTACCAACCACCGTTCAAATAATTCTTGACAGAAACGCGGAACGCATTATGTGAAAAACACCAAACGTAAACAAGCTATTTACGCTTTTGGGTCAATATGAGTTTAATGCAAATAAAAGTCATCCATCCTGGTGTATACCAGACAGGATGTGTTCTATTGCGGGTATTTTGTACTATTCAAAATGGATTTTGCAAAAATAATGAATTCATAATTATTTGCCTACTGTTCTGCTGCGTGCAATAGACTCCATTGCCCTCAGCCACCATTGATTGCTCCATTGAAACGAATACTTTTGACGTTCCTTCAGCAATATTTACACATTTGAGTAAGTTCTAAATTATTATTTGCAAAAGTAGTAATAGAAATTTTAGGAATTAAAAGAATTACAATTTCGATTACCAGGCATACCCTTTAACTATAAATGTCCTAAAGATCCGATCAAATATTTTATTTAGGAATACCCGAATCTTAAAGTGTTCTCTAAGCTTTCCACTCTAATTACTAGACCAAATATTTTTAAAGCTTTGTACAGCATTTAAATTGATAAATCGATAATATTTCCATACTTTTCCTACAATTGAAAAGAGCATTATAAATGTGAGCAATTGTAGAAAAATGTAGTACTGATAACAACTTCTGAACTATTTCAGTTCGAGTGCAAACTATATTTCCACCGAACACGGGATGATAAGTCAGGTACAAAGGGGCATATTCACAAGCCCCTATCGCCACAGGAATGTCACTTTTAAGGATGGTCCTGCGGCGATAGGGACTTTGCCTTATTTGTAAGGTGGTGTTCAGCCACTTAATGCTTCTTAACGCCAACTTGTAAATAAGGCACCCTTTTAAGCTATACATAGCGTGAAAGGGGTGGGCAATGGGTGTTGTGCTGGGCGTTCCGCCGTTACACCCATTGATTTCGATGCTGCTCACATTTACAAGGGTGGAGTAAATAGAAGGCAGCCCTGAAATTAAGACCATGGAAAACCTGGTCTTACCATGGTGAAACGATGAAAAAATGCTTTATTTCTCCTTGTTTTTGCTGTTTCTATGTGTGTTGCATTGTGCAGCTCACATTTAAAGAGCAAAACGCCATGAGTAAATGTTTATGTGCAGGAAGGCAATCATTACAAAAATAACGATTTGCAACTTCTATGATCAATGCGGCAGACATAGAAGTTACAAATCACCATTTGTGATTTGTTATGTGCAGGAAGGGACACCTTCCTGCATATAAACAATCATTCCCCCAACTCAGGCACCCTTACACTATAGTGCAAGGGTGCCTGCATTGGTGCTAGGCAGCTTACTTTATTTGTAAATAAGGCTCATCCCTGCGTTTTCAGTATGGTGGCGATTGGTGTTAGCATCTTGTGCCTAACGCCACGCTACAGCATTCCCTTGTAAACATGTCCAAAATGTACATGGGGCCATATTACAGATAGTGCCCTGGGGTGCAACAGGCTTGTGCGCCTGCTTTTTGCACCCGGGGAACTAAGAGATTACAGAAAGGGCTGCAGATGTGGTGCAGCCCCTTCTGTAACTCTGATAGCGCTGATTTGCATGTGGTACGAGCACTATCTTCAGATGGCATGCCCTCATTTGCATGGGGGCTCAGCCACATACAGAAGAGGGTATCATTCATTTTGACTTTGCAAGATATTTGAAATGCAGGCATTGATGCCCTTAGAGGCGTACTGACAGTGCAACGCTAAAATGGTGGCCTTCTTGAAGGGAGAAAATGGGTCCCATGGACCCTTCTGTCATCCCCCTGCAGTGGGGTGCAGTCACTCACAGCACCTGTGTTACATAGAGACTTCAGGAAGTACAAGAAAATAAATAAGGAGCTCACATACAGCCACAGAGACTTCAGGAAGTACAAGGAAATAAGTAAGAAGCACAAACACAGCCTAGCCTCATGCTTCAGATGCCTAACAAAGACTGAACAACCAATATGGTACAGCAGCACTGGCAATAAAGTAGTAACTTAAAAGGAAGCCTAGTAATTGGAATGTATTTACGTTTGACAAGTGAGCTTGCTCTGCAAACCAATAGCTTGCTTGCTCATAACAAGTTCTTAAAGGTGCCACGCACTCCATACATTACTGTAATTTCTTATGGTTCAACAACCTGCAGGGGGATCAATCTCCCTTCTTTGAAGTTTATGCGGGTTGCCGCCTGCACTGTGAAACATGCAGCAGCCAGTCAAAAGTCTTTATTCGGTTTAAGTGCAAACCATAAAAGCATACTACAATATAGTAGATAAAAACACTTAAGAAAATACAAATTTCATTTTAAATAGTCAATAACAATTAAAACATGTGAAAACTACTAAAAAAAAAGCTACAATTCCATTTAAAAAGCATTTAAAAGAGGATACAATTCATTTCCTCAAAAATCTAATTACCACAGGTAAAAAATTTGCAATGTTAAAAGTTTCCCAAACATCAGTTAACATTTGAAGGTAGAGAAAAGCAGGTCTCACCTGCACAAAGCCTTTGTTTTTTAAAATAGGGAGTATGAAGCGATTCCTAATATCAATAAAGTGCTCACAGAAGAAAAGAAAGTGTATCATATCCTGTGGTGAAAAATTGTCACAGGAACATGGACAAACATCCTCTACCCTTTTCCAGCCTTTCTTTTCTCCAAACAGTAGGTGTAATTGATTTAGTCTAAATCTAGTCAATAAAAAGCGGTGATTTGCATTTGTGACATAACCTAGGTATGGTTCCATGGATGGAGTTGTTTTACATAACTGGTGAGCCCTGGAGGTGACCTTTGCCAGCTCGTTCCCTTCCCGATCCATGGTAACTATCTGCATAAAGATTTCCTTGCACCATTTTATGTCTCCCTTTACTAGGGCTTCTGGTGACTGATATAATTCGGATCTACCCAGCTTAATTGCCAGATTCTGAATATATTTCAGCCAAGGTATGCGTAACCCATAATCTAATGACATACAATCTTTCATGGTCATACGATTGAGCTGTAGGTCCGGGTTTAACCAGATGTTAATCCATTTCAATAATGGGGCCAAGGCAATAGAGTCTTCTACAAATCCAATTCCAAGCTCCTGATGGATATTATAGTTGGCAGTTGAGATCGGAACTGAAAGGAGGTTTTTTTAAAACCTATCCTCAACAATCTGTATACTTTTAACATTTTTAATACCCCATACCTCGGCTCCATACATAGCTAGGGAGAAGCACTTGGCTTTATATACTTGAATAAGGGCCTTCATTGGCCTGGCTCCTAACTTTCTAGCAAAACCTAGAACAGCCACAGTCGCTCTTGATAAAACAATCTTTTTGGCTGTTATTTGTGTTACCCAGGAACCTTGATCATCAAAAAGAACGCCTAAGTAAGGAAATGATGATACCCTGGATAATGGGTGGCCCCCACATTTAAAAGTTTTAATCTTTGAAGATTTTGGTCCAATAGCCATTACATGCGATTTAGAAAAATTAACAGTTAGATCCAACGCCTCCATAAAACCCGCAAATGAATCTAACAATAGCTGAAGGCCCACCCCCGTTCTTGCAAGTAAGGCGGCATCATCCACGTATAAAAGTGCAGGAATTAAACATTTCCCTGCACGCGGAATATCATTACATGAGGTGATTAAAGCATTATCTAATTCGTTTAGATAAAGGGTAAAGAGCAGGGGTGCCAAAATGCACCCCTGTCTAACTCCATTAGATATGGGTATGTCTTCTGTACAATTGCCCAATTGGTCATACCGAACCGTAGCCGTTAAATCCCTATGTAGATCAGCTAAGAAGTAGACGATGTTTTTGTCTACTCCATAGGATAGGAGCAAGGACCACAGTTTTGACCTATTGACACGGTCAAAGGCCGATGACAGGTCCATAAAGGTTACCAATAAAACTCCCTTCTTGGCCACCGTCTATTTGCCTATTAATAGTTGTAAATTCAGACATTGATCTATGGTGCCCATCCCTTTCTAAATCCGTACTGAGCCTTAGAGAGTGTCCCTGTCTCCTCTAACCAACCAGTCAGTTGGGCAAGGACCACCCTGCCAAGTACTTTCACAGAGGAGTCTATTAAAGATATTGGGCGATAGCAACTCGGATCACCTCTATCGCCTTTTTTAAATATAGGTATTATAACAGATTTTGCCCAGGTCGGAGGAAGACCCAGTTGACACGCATTAACAAAGACGTTGAATAAAATTTTAGACCAAGTTTTTATATCTGATTTAAAAAGGTCTGCCGGGACTCCATCGGGTCCCGGGGCCTTATTACTTGTCATTTGCATGATAGCATGTGTGACCTCTAATTCTGTAAAAGACAGAGTATAATTCTCCAAGTTTAGTGTAGGGACCACCCTTGAGTCATCTCCATCATACACCTGTTTAAAATGACTAAACCATTTTTCTTCTTGAATACCGCAGTCAAGCTCATTATTACTTTTACCATGAAAAAAGGGCTTGTTAACCACGGACCAAAATTTAGCACTATTTTTAATTACATCTATAGATAAAAGTTCATTCCATGTTTCTTCCCTAATTTCATTTTTACGCTTACTCTGAGCCTTTTTATAGGCTTTCCTAAGTACAGCGATTTCCGCTTTGTCAGGTGGCACAACTTTCAAAGCTCTCGTTAACTTCCGTTGGGCTATTGAACAACTGTGATCAAACCATTTCTCCCCATTCATGGGTTTGCCCTTCCATACTGTTTTAAGGTTGCTATTGACCTGTGAACAAATTTTGCCATAGGCTGTCAGGACCACTTCACCAGTTATCCCGTCTTGCAAACAGGTAAACATGTCATCCCCAACCTTTCCCAACAGGTTTTAATTAAAATCCTT
The DNA here is from genome assembly GCF_964204655.1 of Triturus cristatus. Classification (NCBI taxonomy): domain Eukaryota; kingdom Metazoa; phylum Chordata; class Amphibia; order Caudata; family Salamandridae; genus Triturus; species Triturus cristatus. The sequence goes on along the minus strand of NC_140585.1, from coordinate 578,288,598 downwards.
TGGTACCACTCGGCACCATTTCAGGCGACGTGTTTGGTCAGTGGGCCTTATAGCCAAGATTCCAGCAGCAAGATTGTCAGATTCTCTTTTCCTTAAATCGTCAGACAGGGTCATCTGGACAGGATTGTGATCACCAAAAATAGACCAGTTGACCTTGTACTGACTCACATTATCTACTAGAAATGTACTTACAAAAATATAATCGATTGTGGAGCCCAAGCCACTTCCTTTATATGTTGGGATATCATCCATATAATTGGCGGGATGAACCAAAGCATTTCCAGCGAGGAGCTCATCTAGGTACATACCCTGCGGGGTATGCTCAAAATGAGTATTTCCTTGGTTTGATGGATCTAGACTGTCCCACACAAAACAATTACTTGAACAACGATGAACATTAAAATCACCAAGCGCTATAACCGAATAGGGATTCTTATTATTAACATCATATGTTTGCAAAAAATCATATAGACTGACTAAGTGTTCATTTGGCGTACTCTTAGTAAAAGAATTATAAAAATTGACAATAAGCCATTTCCCATTTGTGTTAGTTTGAATTTCCACTGCAAGGCAATAAGGCGAGCCTGTCTCCACTTTACTATAAGAGCCCTCAAGTTTCAATGAAATGAGGGTTAACAGTCCACCATTTGCCCTCCCCCACAGGAGACCACCGCAGATGACCAAAAAGCAGAAAACCCATCCAACAAAAAGGTACATTCCGTGTCCCAGGTCTCTTGTAGCCCAATAATGTCACAGCCTAATAAGAAATCCCTCCACAGGGGATCGTGGGCTTTACTGTTAAGGCCGGCTATATTCCAGCTAAGGACCCTCGTACCTACAGGCTGGGATAACACACCGGCTAAGCTATTCATATTACCATCATTGACATTCCTCTCTATAGTCATTACATTCGGGATACCCTCCACCCCCGTACTTAATTGAATTTCATTTATCCCCTGATCCTCCTCCGTAGTCAAAGTAGAAGCTTCCATGATGGATATAGGAAGATCCCAAGCGAGATGAAGTCAATCATTTGAGTCTAAGTCACTCAAAGGTTGCAGTCACTCACAGCACCTGTGTTACATAGAGACTTCAGGAAGTACAAGGAAATAAATAAGGAGCTCACATACAGCCACAGAGACTTCAGGAAGTACAAGGAAATAAGTAAGTAGCACAAACACAGCCTAGCCTCATGCTTCAGATGCCTAACAAAGACTGAACAACCAATATGGTACAGTAGCACTGGCAATAAAGTAGTAACTTAAAAGGAAGCCTAGTAATTGGAATGTATTTACGTTTGACAAGTGAGCTTGCTCTGCAAACCAATAGCTTGCTTGCTCATAACAAGTTCTTAAAGGTGCCACGCACTCCATACATTACTGTAACTTCTTATGGTTCAACAACCTGCAGGGGGATCAATCTCCCTTCTTTGAAGTTTATGCGGGTTGCCGCCTGCACTGTGAAACATGCAGCAGCCTTAAAGTAACCACTTTATAGTTGCTTGAATGCACTGCCCCTCGGGCCGCTCAAGTTCTCAGCTTCCCTGGGAGCATCGTATTCACTGTAATAGGGCCCATTGTCCGTCTTTGAGACCACTAGAATGTTTAACAATGCACTGTGGCACAAACAAAGATGGTGCAGCCCACTAATATGGGCCTGATGTGGTAGTTAGGCCTAACAATGCATAGCAGATAAAGCTTACAAAGGGTAATTCAGAATGTGGTCTAACAAGCTTATTAGAGATATAATCAAGCCCTTGCATGAACATTAAAGGATTTTGTTTTAAACACTTTCCTTTTCAGTGCCATAAACAAACATAGTTCTTCTGTTTATTACTTTTATTTTTAAGACATTGTGATCTCTATCTACATTTCTCCTGGAATTCACTCCTCTAGGTATTAATATTTTATCTTTCATCATTCAGGTTCAAGGTACATGTAGGATTGATCCTGTTTTAACTTAATATCATGACTTTGTTTTCGTTACTTCCTAAATGAGCAGCTCATCAGTAAAAAAGTCTGAAATAGAAAGCAGAAAGAGTACAACCTACCTTCACGAGTATACGGTTTGTATTTTACTTGATGAGAGGCATTTTTATGTTATCTACAGTCTCACCCAGGTATTCATGTCCATTTCCACAATCAACTTATGTAGATTTTCCAGTAGCTCCCATCGTTGTTACTTAAGGTGAAGACTATTACAGTTGAATCAATATCATTTTATATATCTTCTTGCAGCCCTGAGGGAGTTATCATGTTATCGACAAATACAATAAAGACTACTTGGACTACATACAATTTGGAACAGGACTTTTGTTTGAATGTACTTTAATGTTTCGGTTCACTACCAATGGTGAAATTTGGATTTAATTTGACCTTCTGGTCGCACCTTGCGAGCAGCAGTTGCCTTGGTTGGGTAGACGTAGTAGGACTTCACTGTTTAACAATTGGAACAAGGGGAAGATGCAGCATCGTGGGTGGCACGCTGCTCTGGTCTGTTGATTGGCACTATTAGGAAAGCTAACTGCACTCTTATCTTTCCTGAAAACGTTCCTATATGATTGGATCTGATCAATATGTCTAGATTTAAGGACTGAAGGGTAAAATTAGCACTTGATTTATTCTCACTACAAGGGTCACAGAGTGGCAGTCGAGACAGTGGTGATGTTGGAGAAGGATTAAGGGTGACATTTCAAAAGCTGGAATGGCTGAGGGTGCAGGAATTAGTTAGATGGTGGAATGGGGTCACCCTGCAGAAATACCTTTATAATTACAGAATCCAGAGAAGGTTAAGGATCCTAATGTTCCCAAAATCTGAGGGCCTTGATGAAGAATCAATGAAAGAGTGGGAGGATAATTTACAGGGTTCACATGTAACAATGATAAAAATACTGCTATGCAGAAAAAATGGTGACAAAATTACAAACAGATTGACAAAATGGAGAAGGAAATTGAGGCGAGGAATCTTAAGGAGGCCATCAAAAACTATGATATCTTGGAAAAGTTCATTGAAGGCCATCAGGTGCACCTATGTGACAAAAACCTTAAGAAGATCAGGAGAGATGTGATGGAGTGCAAGGAAGGGAGGGTGTACACATTTGCTAAAAAGTAAGGGTGGGCAGAACTTGCGTAGTTGCGTTACGCAAAGTTCCGCGAAACGGTAAAAAATCTCCACAAGCTTTTCAGAATTCCGTGAGCAAGCTTGTTCCACCTGTTCGCAATGCGTTTTTCCAGTTCGGGGACACTGTTTTCGTGCTCGGGGGAAAATATCTCGCAAACTTACCCATCCGGTCGCCAATTGGCGGGGCCATCTTGTTTCACTTGTCCCGAGAAATGACTTTTGTGAGAGAGGCAGACAAAGGCGGCAATGTCATTGTTATGAATAAAACAGATTAAATTCAAGAAATCGATAGGCAGTTATTAGATATTAGCTGCTATGAATTGATTACTCATAATCCTGTCTTGGCCCCTTTCATTAACATGAAATTCAGTGACTGGTTGAGAGATGTCTAATTTCAGATGAAGAATATCGGTAAATGACTGTAAGAAACCCTCACTTTACCTGCATCTATATCCTTCCAAAAATCCATAAAGGGGGTGATTTCCCCGGGAAGGCCAATTATCTCTGGCTGAATGACTATCTGAATATGTTGACAAGTTCCTACAGCCCCTGGTTTACAATTTACCTGCCTACATCCAAGACAGCAAGGACATTCTAAATAAGTGTGAGGATATCATGTGGTCAGAGAACCCCATGTTTGTGATGCTTGATGTCACAAGCCTTTATACTTGCATACAAAAATCATTTGGCACTACGGCAGTTCAATGATTTCTACACACTAAAACTGCAGATTGGTTGGAACACAACACAATGATCATGGAATTGATTGATATTGGTTTGTCTAAGAGCTTTTATCTGCATGATGGACAATGGTATCATCAAGTTCAAGGGCCAGTGATGGGTTCCAGGTTTGCTACCTCGTACACCAGTCTTTTCATGGGCTGGTGGGAGAGGGAGATTGTCTGGGGTAGATATGCCTCCCCCTGGATGGATAACATTGTGTTCTGGGGGAGGTATCTCAATATCATTGTTCACTGGAAGGGATCGATTGATCAGCTGACAGAGTACTATGGATACCTGAATAACAACCCCTACAATGTTAAGCTCACCATGGCTCACAATAGGGAGATGAATGATTTGCTGGACCTCCACTTTTATGTCAAGGATGGACACATACACAGTACCATATTTAGAAAGGCCATGGGCTGTATTAGTGTCCTTCCTGTGACTGGTGTCCACCCTAGTTTGCTAATCAATAACATACCCTAAATGATGCATGTTAGGCACAATTGCAGCAAAATAGAGACCTTTGCAGCTAATATAGAGGGTGTAAAACAACGAATTAGATCTAGAGGCTATGAGGACTGGATTCTACAGAGGGCGTACATAAGGATACAACAGGCACCCAGAAACAACACTGTGAGAAAAAAGATCAGACAAAACAGGGGGAAACAGTGCTAATTGGCATTCATCACCAAGTAACTAAGAACAGCAATGACATCTATAAGGTCTTATGGAAGCATTGGCACTTGTTATTGGACATACCTCGGGTCAAGGATGAAAGCTCCTCGATATTTTAAGATGAGGCTGCATACATGATAGCCTGTACAGAGGGGGGCATTTGACTGCCCCATTTTCTGTTAGGGATATGTTGACAATGCCCTTACAGAGGCATTGATTGGATTTTCTTTCTTAACGAGATGTGTATATTTTGTCTAATCAAATGATTAAGAATGGGTAACATATGTCGGTGGAACACAGTGGGCCTTTTTTAATGGGTACGAGTAACAATTACAATATAGCAGGTTCACTTTAATAGATAGTGTATTCTTTCAGGGCCATGTGACCGCTAGGCAAGGGTGTAAAACTCCTCTCCGCTTACAGAGTTGGCGGAATTCGGGCACTCCACGCTCCACGGAGGAGCGAAGAGTTCATGAATTTCACCTTCCTGGACATGAATCAGAGTTTTTTTTGTTTGTGTGCTCAATAATTGTTTTTGCACTCACGAGCGACACAAAAATCTCAGGCTGGTGGCGATCTTATGCAAGATTTCATGCTTGCTCGCACATATAGCAACCAGCCGTGCCGGTGCCAATGTAGTACCGATCTCGAACGCACTGCTCGAGCAGCTTTTGCACTTGAGAGACAGCTGAGAGTCTTTTTGAGTTGATTTTATTTTTGTTTGCTAAGCCTTTTAAAAAAAAAAAATATTTCTAACTGGAAAGCAGTGCTCCATAGATTCCAAGTTACTATTGCTCTCCAGCAGTCTCCTCCCAGTGTTTTGTCCATCTCCTGGTCACTTTTTATTTGTATTTGGAGCTGGAATGATCATTCTCCTTGTTAGCTGCATATGTACCATTCGATTTAAGGACTTTGTATTTGATTTTTCACAAGTAAGCTAAAAAAAGTCTTGTATTATGGTGTTGTTTGATAGAGGGCATGCACCTGTAAAAATTTGTACTTTTATTCTATTTTTTCAAAGTTATTGTGGTGGGTGGCTTGTTTTTTTCATTAGGTGCCTAGATATATTTTTGAATTTAATGTTTCTTCCTTTGTAAAGGAACAATGTTGCACAGTTCAGTACATTTTTCTCCATGTCTGTTAAATATGCAATATTTATTTATTTTACTATGTGGCCTAGTGTGCCAAGGCACCATCCAATAGGCCCAAGCCAGTGCTAGTCATGGGTGCATGAAACAACTGTTTCTGTGGTATATCTTGTTTTAAAACATTATGTAGGACTGGGGTGGCATTGGATTGAATTAATAATGTGGTGTTATTTTTGTATTTCACATTTGTTTTGTGTACAAAAAGTGTATGTGGTGTAATATTTGATGCCTTGCTAGGATGTTTGTTGTACAATTTTATAGCTCAGTTAATTTTAGTTTTTGGCATTGCTGTATGAATTGTAGTGTTTTTTTTAGTGTTGCCATGCCTGTTTTGACTCTCGAGTGTGCTTGTCATGGGCCATCATTGATTTGTCTTTGTTCTCCATACCATAGGGCTGGGAGTCACTTTATGGAGTCTGTGCCCATAGGCCTGAATATGTTCTCTTTGTTCCCCATGCCTCCTTATCCAGTCTTGTTGTTAACCTTGTTGTTAATCTCTTCCAATTGTGTAGCTTAGTGCAACTGTCAACTTAGGGCTTTAAGATAGCCCCAATGAAACACGTTTCCAAGGAAGTGGTCAGTGAGGAGAAGCAGCTTCCCACCAGTGGCATGTTGTGTCAACCTTTTTTGGATCACCACTAGGGGTGGGTGGAATTTGTGTAGTCGCGCTACGCAAAGCTCTGCAAAACGGTAAAAAATCTCTGCAAGCACGCAGAGTTCAGCGAACACGCGGAATTGCTTGTTCTGCCAGTTCGTGATGCTGGTTGCATGCTCAGGGGGAAATATCTCGCGAACATGCATTTTGAAAGCACGAACAAGCAAAAAATCCTGTGAAGCCTCGGATTGCAGAATTTTTGGCAATTCCGCGTTCTCCGCGGAACGCAAAATTACGCAAATTCCTGCAATCATGGTAACACCGTTGAGCAGTGACACTAAATTGGATTTGTCCCTTTTGTAAAGTAGTACTCAATCATTTCAGAAAACAGAGCAAAGTGGACAGCAGCCGCAGCTAGCAATATTACATCTTCCTGATGTTGGAACAAACCAAGAGGTGTAGCTTCTTTATGAGCAAGAACCTTCTCTTTTAGAATCATTGGCTCCCAGATCTCCAGCAAGAAAAAGGAAGGGTACTACACCACCATCTTCTCAAACCACCACTTCTGATGATGATGATAGGAACATGAAGTGGACCCTGGCAGAGTCCAGGAGACTCCAGGAGAGGCAAGGGAAAAGATAGGCTCCTGAAAGCCTTAGAATTGCAGAAGGGGATGATGACAATGATGAGGCAGTCATTGTAAAGGTGACACAGAGGAGTCCGACATTGTTATTCAACCTGCTCCAAGGGATGTGGCACAGGTAGCACTACCAGCTCCCATATTTGCAAATCCCCAGCAGAGTCCTGCACTAGTAATGACTATGTCAGTAGAAGTATGAACTGCAGAGAGAGGCAATCAACAACATGCCCACCTACCTCGAGTTCTTGTTCAGGTTTTGGGAGTGACACAGTAAAAAAGTACCTCACAACTGTTCATTGAGGTAATCCTTGATCACGTTGTGGTACTGGATGCCAAACGACACATATAAGAAAAACAGACGACCTTTGCTGAACATGGTTGTGGTGGTGAGGAGAGCTGGGGAACATCAGCTACGATCCAATCATGGTGGGAGGTGACGATGATGAAGAAGAAGAAGGTGACATCCTCATGCAAAGCAGCCCTGTCCCCAGCAGAGTGCCAGCAGAATCACCCACCTCAGTGACGTCGTAATTGCACAAGCCTCGGAATCAGCTGAAGACAACATGGCGTAGAGGGACTGCCCCACTATGATGCGGACTGAGTCTACCACCACCTACTTCTCATAAGTCTCCTGTATCAGTAGCCCCAGAAAAGAAGAAAAAGCTACAGGCTACTATTAAAGGAATGTTCAGGCAGGAGGGGCCCTATGACCGCAACCACCCAATGACACAATTGTCCAATGAGAAGCTGGCACAAACGTTTGATTTTAGTTAGGGACGAATTTTGAGATCTCAATTCCCAGGTTCCACTCTAGCTTGTAATATCTCAGGACCTTCATTGTGCAAAACATTATGCGCATGGCATAGTAGTTTAAAATCTGCCCGCTTTCGTATCAGCAACCAATGCAGAGAAGCTAGGCAGGCAGGTGGAAGCGGAACCAAATGTATCTATGTTGCAGATTATCTTGGCTGCAGCATTTTGAATCTCCTGAAATCTTGTGAAGAGGGCATCTCCCCTCGGAACTCCGGCCACCAGGAGGCAGCCCATATCTGATGAACTCTTCTGAACAATAGGATCTCTGTTTTCTCTGCATTGAACTTTAAACAATGCTTCATCATCCAACCTGCTACTTCTATAAGGCAACTCAGTAAATTACAGAGAGTCTCATTGTGATCCTACCCCAGTGATATTAGTAACTGAGTATCATCTGCATAGAATGTAGCCTCAAAACCCCAGTTCCTGATAATTTGAGTCATCGGACCAAAATGGAAAGCTCCAATTTTGCCAGAGTTTCAGTTCCAGTACTGCATCACGATTTTCTGCAATTGGTTGGACAAGCTTTGCAGCAAAATGAAGTTCACACTATCCACCTGACAACAAATATGTGGACCAGATGTCAGATGACTGACTACAGGTGCATCACTGCACGCTGGGTCTCTTTTGCAGTCGCACAGCAAAATATATCTATGGGTCTTGGCTAATAGAGCACCAGTTAAAGCCTTGATACAGGAGTTGCCATCACGTTGGAACTAAGCCTATGACATGTTCCAATGTCTATTTGAGCAGTACAAATTAATATTTAATTTAAAAAGGTGGGGCTGCAGTTGGGAAAGCAATAACCATGGATTCAGACAAATGGGTCGTTGTCAAATGCCTAACACAGATGCTACTTGCTTTTGAGGTTTACACAAGGGAAGTTAGCACAGAGGACAGTGCAATGCGCTAACCTATCCTGTTGTTGCATTTGCTACAAGACCAGCTACAGAAGGTGTCTGAAAGGTTCGCCCCTGCAGGTGTGAATAAAAACACAGAAGCAGATGCCTTGGTTGAAAGCTTAATTCTTTGCTTGTCTTGTAATACAAGGCTGCAACATGACATCATCTCATCCTATCAGTACATTTATGCAACACTACTTATTCCATTATACAAATAACATCTGCCCACTTTCATTCCTTTTTCTGAAGGGGATGTTTCAAAATGAAAGATGTAGATTGTTGAGTAAGCTGGAGACCTGACAGAATAACATCTGGAACTAAGAGTCCCACCCTGCAATTCTTGGATGGCTCCTTCCACCTCCAGAGAGGGCATTCTTGTCTCACAACAACCAACAACACAATCAAACAGAACAATGGTAGCAACAGAAGGACTGGATCCAACTCTGCATTTTATTGGCTTTAATTGGTAGGGCTTGAGTCCAGTGCAGAGGTGATGACAAGAGTCGTTGAGCAAGTTGCAGCATCAATAACCATCCAGATGAAGGTCCAAGAGTATCCGGATGATCCAAAAGAGGTTTAAGTGGATGAAAATCCATTGATGTATTGGTATGGGAAGATGCAACCGATGGCCTGAGCTCAGCAGGAAACAGCATTTAGATTGCATGCAATAGATCACATGCCATTCAAATGCAGCTGTTACAACGACCGCGTTGTAACAACACGAACATTACATCGCGCGTTGTTACAACGGCTTGCGATAGGGGGCACAAGGTGTTGGATATAGAATCCAACACCTTCCCAGCTGTTGCACAAACTGGAGTAAGAATAGTAAATAATACTATTCCTAAGTCTAGCATGCCCCTTACAGCAAGGCGCTGTACCGACTTGCGATATAATGGTTCGCAATGTAACAACCCGTTTGTTGTAATGACCGCATTGTAATGGCATGCGATCTATCGCATGCATAGTAAAAAGACATATTCGAGCTCAGCAGGCTGGCTATAAAGTATCTGGCTTGTCCTGTAGCCAGTGTGTCTGCTGAGTGTGTGTTCAGTGCCACTAAATATAGAGCGTTTGACCATGATCAAAATGAACCAACATTTCATGCCACACAATTACACAGATCCTGAAACAGCAGAGGAGGATGATTGGTCAGATTCAAGTGTGTTAGCTGACTAGCTTCTGGGTGAATCACCTGAATTTGAGGACAGACTCTACATCCCGGACTGAGTATGCCAGTGCCTCCATAGAACTTTTTAATTATTTCCCATTGAACATTTATCTTTGCAACAAAAAAACAGTAGCTAGTGGAACATTATTGTTTTTGTATCAGATGTATGCTTCCCCAACATTTATTAGTCACATATATTGCCAGACGGCAGTTGGACCAGTGTACATTGAAGAAACCTCCCAAAACCCCCACAATTCCTTTATAACATTGGATACAATGCCTCCTCCCTTGCATGTCTATCCTTTTTTGCATCATTTAGCTGGGCTGGCCCAGAAGATTGTTAATTTACAAGAGTGCCAATACTAGATTCTAATCTGTTGCCTGTGTCAAAGATAAATTGTGTACCTACTACCTAACCTACCAGTGCTAGGATTTCGAAGAGGTAATTACAACTATTGCAACGGTGAGGAAGTTACTGTGAGTGATGATGGATGAGGATTCAGGTGATGGCAGACAGTGAGAGAGAGTGTTGAACTTTAATTTGTGAGCTTGCCTGAGATAATTTGCAACGATTGGGGCCTCAAATATGGGAGATAATTATCTTGTGTAAGTGATTGGCCTTTACAAACTTACATAGTGAAAATTACCTTGTACGGTCCACTCCTATGATCCTTCTGTTTTTTCATCACCTTGGAGAGACGTCCAGAAGATCATTTGATTTACAAGACTGACAGATTTATTAATTTAATGCTGTTTTATAGACCAAACTTTACCCAAAGGTGTCAGAGCGCTTTACAAAAGTGCCAGTTACATTACATAAGGACTTCGGAGTACATGAGTTACATAAAAGATACAGACAGAAAGACTCAAATTCACATATGAATGGTAGTAAGTACATACGTGTACTACAGATACTAGTGGTTAGATTTGTATTTATACAAGTTGCAAATTCACTCAAGGAAAAGATACAAACCAAAAAACTCTAAATTCACATAGGAATGGTAGTAAGTACATACATCTACTACAGATACTAGTGGTTAGAGTTACATATATAAAAGTTGCAAATTCACTCAATGGAAATATACAAACAGAAAAACTCTTAATTCGCATTCAGGCCTGCCGGTCAGTCCGCCAGGCTTGCTCAGCCAAATCAAGGCCTGCTAGGCACATTAAACTCCCCTCCCTCTCAGGCATGAGTGTGATCAGGCCAGGAAGCCCCACCAGGCTCAGCACCTCACACGCAGACAATCCGGTGCCTGCATGGACGTAGGCATTTGCCTGCTCTCTGGGACTCTTGCGTGTGCTGCCTCGGCCGTGAAACACACCTCAGCTTCAGCCCAGCTGCTGCCCCTCCACGCTGCGGGTAGGATTCCAACACCAGCCAGCAGAATAAGATGGCCCATTAGCATCTAGGAATGCAGGGTAATGTCTGCAGGAGCACAGTATGGTGACGGATTTTACTAGGTGGAGGCCGGAGCTCAGGTCAACACGTCTGCTCCGGCCTCCATGCTTGCGCACACAGATTCCAATCTGTTGCTCACATCAAAGGGGCGATAGTGTACCTACCAATGAGCATGGATTAGAACAGGTGCCATTGCACCAAGGAGTGCTTATTGAGTGATTATGTGCAATCATTGGTGATTTATGTGGTGGCAGACAGTAAGGGAGGTTGTTGAAATGTAACTTGGGAACTTGGTTAAGATGATTTACAATGTTTGGGGTGATTGGCCCTTTCACACTTCGCCAGATTTACTTGCAGAGTCGTTTCCTTTTTCCTGGTTCTTCAGAAACCAGAAAACTCATTTTAGTTAACAAACAAAAACCTATACAAAATACTGCATTTCTGTTTCTCTATTTGTTCTTCAACAGCAGTGCACTACACGACACATCTGTCATGCTCGGGTCATGACTGGAGCGGAGTTACTCGGATGAATGAGGAAGATTGAAGAACTCAGGGCAGGACTAACTCATCAACAGTTAGAAGCAAGACATTATCAACTTTAAAGAGAAACCATTACTTAGGCCTAGTACTCAGCTATGTGGGATGGAAAGAAATGGGTAAATTTGTGAAATGCTGCTGTGTGTGTGTTTTGCACTGCTGGGAAAAGTGAAAATCTTTTTCTTCCTCTGTCTCTGTCTTCTTGGCACACTCCTCATGAAGCTTTTCTTCCTTCTGTCCTTCTCCTTGACTCTAAAATACAATTTCTGTTTTACAATCCACATGCCTTCTAGTCTCCAGCACAAAGCAAAAGGCAAAAGCTGAGCTCCATACAGAGCAGTCCAGAGAGACACCCAAGAGCGATGGACATTCCTGAGGAGAATGCAGCACCTATTTTTGCAATGCAGTATAATTTTTCTTTAAACAATCATATTTGGAGAACTGGATAGGTGGGTTCACGCCTCCATAATTTTATTTTTTCCAAACCAGAAGACAGAACATTTAGATATCTGATAACGTGGGTCTTGGGGGCAGTAGGGCTGTTTGCAATGCATTTAACTGTACTGTGTCACCCTCATTCCTTTGTTTACTTCCACAACATATTGATGACGATGATATACTGCTCATTGCCCAGATGAATGTTGTCCTTGTTTAGTGTTTGTCTTTGTCAAGCCTTTCCTCAAATCCACATTCCCATGAATTTATCAAAACCCCTAACCCACTTCCCCCAGACTTTGTGATTTATTGAAGTGTGACTTAATTTACACCATCATTGGATCACATACTTGGTGGGGCGGATGTAGTGAAAGCAACACCAACCTCACTGCAGGAATTTCTATTACCTAAGCCATAGCCCACACTGGCCTCTTTTTCCCCCCTGCACATAAAAGTGATCCATATTTTAGATCTAGAACAAAGAACATCAGTTGTCAGCATCTTAATTCAGGCCTTGTGTTGGGTAACCATAAATGCCTAACCAAAGCTTATCCACTCCAGACTTTGAGCCCAGTTTTCATGACTCGAGGATTTTGTAGCATTAGTTTTATTTAAATAGTAACTCCCCATTGCTCGAATTACTACTACTTCTATATTTTGTTATTTTATCACTATCAGGAATTTCTTTGTTGTGTCATCATGTAGTATTCTGGTCTCAATTCTTTATAAAAGCTTTGATATACATGCAACCCACTAACTCAGTGTTTTTATTACCATTTAGTTGCCTGCAATGGATATCCTTCCAATTAATCCTACAGTTGGAGCTCACCTGGGTGAGAGCGGACCTTCCTTGAGAAGTTGTGATGCCTTACCTGTTACTGCTTTACCTATATTCAGGTAAGACAACTATGGAGTGAAATTAAATGGGTAAGTTAGTAAGTAAGTAACTAACTGTTACTGCAAGTAATTGTTTATCTAGGTAGGTATAGACAATATAGGTTATGGCAGCATCCCTTTTGAATGGTCAAGATGGTTAGAAAGGTATAATTACCTACAACTAAGCTGTATAATACACTTTTATAAGCATATATTTAGGCTGACTAAAAACTATAGGCTGCACTGCAAAGTAAAAGTAAAACACAAAAAACTAATTAAGGCATTTATTTTTGATGAAATATAATATTTTCCCTTTATTGTTTTTTACCCGAAAATCCACCCTATCCAGCCACAACAGGTCTACACCTCTCCCCAAACAAATTGATCCAACCACCAATGTCCGTTGAATAAAAAACTGCATGGTCCCAACTCCCACAACAAGCCCCTCCCATCAAAACAAAAAATGAAGAAAAAGGACCAGAAGAGAGCATTGTACATTTGGGTTTCTGCTCCATCCTGGCGACCGACTCTCCATAGCATCCAGCTACTGCAGGATGCACCACGGCAATGGCCTGTCAGAGCTGGATGGGGCAGCAGCAGTTGTTGTCAGGACCTCCCTGTTAAATGGCAGCTGTGCCGGTGATGGGATGGCCGGGAGGCTGAGGGTAGATGGCAGCACTGCGGCCTGGCTGAGAGAGAGCAGTTTCAGCCTCTTCGTCTTCAAGGGCCAACAGCCACTGGTATTCCTGCTGGATATGGTCTAGCCTCTGCCACCACAGACGCACCGCTATTGCTTCCCTATTGGGTGCTACGGGTGAACCAGCAGGAGTAGGTATATTGTGAAAAACAAAACGACAAATGATAAAAAATGCTCTGTGCAAACAATAGTTTGAAATTAGTAGGTGGAACAGTAGCAGTACATTACTGGTCCGCTAGAGCTATTGGAATTTGATGTGAATATGATTAGGAGAAGCACAAGACCATATGTACATTTTACCCATACATGCTTTGCATAAAAAGCATTGACCGTGTGGCAAGAATTACGGCAGAATAACACCAGATTAAAAAAACAGCGAGGTGATTGTTTTTTCTTCTAAAGGCTTTTGAGTGGAAAAATAAATTACTTCTCATTAATGAGTAAGGCTTTAGGTATCATGGAGTACAAGTTGTGTGTTCTGCTAAATGAATGGAGCCATGCTCATTGCTCGCCAGCCTGTCAGTTATTTTACTGCTCCTGGGGCAGCTGTAGTTGACAATAATCGATATTGTATTCCAATGGTCCTGCTCTTCTCCAAATCCATTTCTCTTTTAACACTAACTCCAAACAGGCAGATGAATAATAAATAAGATACTACGTCACACACCTCACATATGGAAATGCAGATATTATCCTTTCTACCATAAGTAGACATTGAGGAAAATTATTTACTGCATTACAGGGAAAGGAACAGGCTATATAGTTTGTATTTGGCACCTTCGTCACAGCGTATACCATACTCCAAACTTGACATCAAATCATGCACTTACTCGCACTTTACTCACTGGCTTCATCTACCACCACATAATATTCCCAACAAATTCATTCACTGGGCAGTAACTGAAAGAAACTTGACTTACTCTACTGCAGGGTAGGGTAGATGGATTAGACGGGTCGGGTAGAGCTTTTGAAATAGAATAGAGGTGTCACTGTCACTACACTGATCATTGATGAATCATCTTTGACTTATTCATTCACTGTACTTATCGACAGAAGCCGAAAGGGAAAAATCTAAACAGGCTTAAAATAAATCTGCTATTGGAAACCATGAAATATATTTTGAAATCACTTCACATGACTACAAAATCGTATGTGGCACGTGCCAAGAATTAATTTTTCAATATTTTAGTAGGCTGGGATGGAAGAACTTAGGGAAAAACTTAGGAGTGAAGTAATAAGAGGTGATTGAGTGGGTGAAGGGAAACACACATTGTGTGTTCAGTTTGCTATGCATTGAAAACTTTGTAAATGTTGCATTAAAGTAAGCAGATGCAGATTGCACAGCCAAGACTGCAGTCACAAATTAAACATTGCTGCAACTTGGTCATGGGTGGGAAAATGCCATGAGCAGGGAGAGGGAGGATGAATGATTATGGGTGGGATACGTCTACCTCCCTTAACAAATACAGTGAGTCAAGGGAGTAGAACAAAAATTACAAAAATATCCCACACTTTGAACCGTGACTTTGATAACCTTACATCATTAAATTAAGTGAAGTAGATGAGCAGCATGCCCCTCTGCAAGAGAGGAGCTGCCTTGCTTATTCATCCAAGCAATCCAAATATTTGTTCATCCCTTCATTAGAGTTCACCCATAGCCACCATGATGTAAGCTTTCCTTTCTCTCATCCGGTCTTTCACCAAAATTTCAAATCCATTATCCATCCATTCAATATCCACCCTTTGTTCCAACCATTCTTTCATCCAACCATCCCTTTACCCACCCACACACCCTCTCACCCACTCACCCACTCTTTCATTTTCACCCATCTTTTATTTTAACCTTCCGTTCTTTCACGTTTCCCTCAAGCCATCAAAGCTTACTATGTGAGCTTTTGCTGAGTTGCAAATAAAGAGGCCATAATAACTAAACCCCTGCAGCAGCTGGTAAAGCAGGGGGGTTCACGGTCATGATTTGACGATGCTCTGGTTCTAGCTAGTAAGCATAATCATGATTGTCAATAAGCAAACAATTATATGACTTACCAGTGCCTGTCCCTGCTGCTACTTGTCTCCATCCAACTAACTCTCCTTCTGCAGCGGCACTTGAGCTGGTGTCAACGGTGGTCTGTGTGGCTAGAATAAAACATTTGACATATTTTAGATGCCAGATATGCTCCAATCAATAAGATACAACCACAATACATAATCGCTGCAGTAACTTCTAACAAAAATATCACTCTGTGCATTTTGTTGGTTGACAATGTTAGATAAGCCAGGTAGTAAAGCCAACCAAAACCATTTCGTAATGGAGGGGCAGAGCTATAACCCATGATGATCATGATGACTAAGAGTCATTGAAGCACAATCAAGTGGTGGAATAATGGTGAATGAAAGCCATATGGTGTTAGTTGTCAAATGCAATGGGACCTCATACTTTCTAGCCATGCTGCACTGTCATGGAAATTGCTGGCATATTGTATAACTGAGTTACACAGCACACAAAATGTGTGTGGGGGGGGTCACCCATAGGGTTAACTGTTGGAGCATGAGCAAGAAAAACAAAAGCCTTCTCAACAACATACATGATGAATATAATTTATAATACTAGCTTACTTGGGCCTGCAATCTTCACAGTAGACTGTAGAGTACCAAAAATGTGTTCTTAGTCTTACAGTACCACAAGATATATAGGAGAGGGGGAAAGATTATCAACAAAGCAGAAGATACGCACAGTAGAGATTAGTACAGACAGGAAAAAGTCAGCCACCAAAACAAAAACATGTAATAAGGAAACGAAAGATAATGCAGGGACAACAGGAATGAAACAAAAAATAGAATAGGGGAGTTGGAAAAAAAGGAGACAGCATAAAAAAATAAACAAGGCAAAATTTGAAAGTAGCATTGTGGGCAGAGGAAAAAGAGCTAATCCATTGTGCTTTGCACTTGTGGGTTCGTATCCCGTCCTCGTCATCATGTGAAAGGAAGACGACAGGTAGGGGTGTCTGAGTAACTTTATTTCTCGCAGGCAATACCAGGCTCCAGGCAGCAATTCACGTCCTGGAACCCAGCACCAACATTCCAGTACCCGATTATTCTACCCTAAGCCCACAGCAATCATGAAACCCAACATTAGGTAAATGATAATAATAAATATTAGGACTTACTGGGTTAGAAGAGCCCTCGGCAGTAGCGCTGGTGGTTGGCGTCTCCTGCTGACCAGCTACTCCTGGACCTATCTCCGCAAAGTCCCTCTTCTTGCCCTTTGGTACTGATGTAAAAAATGATTAAAAAATGGATTTGTGAATCAGTTAATCTCAGCAAAATTAATTAAGGCAGGCAAACACAGTCACATTGTACTTATCTAAAACAGTTCACCTACAGTACTAGTTTCGAGTCTATCAACTATCGTTGAGTTGGCCAAATTTACTTATCTTAAAATCCATATACCAAATTTCCTTATCAAACACTACATTTGGAACTAATACATTGCAGTGAATGATCTTTGATTATATTCTCATCCCTCTTGATGAACCAACTCTGTCTCCTTTTTTTGTAATGCATAAATGCATACCACACATCACTCTGAAATAGCTTGGAACTGTACAAGCTACATGAAGAATTTCACAGAGAACGTTAACTCACATATATCACTAATTCACTTTGGTGACCGGAGGACAGAAGAGTCTGCAATCGCTTCTCTATTAATCAGCCAAAGCGAGCACCGATGACGAGTACCTTAAGGTAGCACTGAGCACCATCCTAGCAAAAACTGGATCACATGATAATAGTATTCTTAACGTAAACTAAACGTAATTTACCTTTGAGTGTGAGCAGCATGCTATTCAGTACAACAAAATAGCATTGTAGCACACAAACACAACAGATAATTAATACTCACCAAGGCCCGGAATCTCAACACCGAGCAGTTCGAGCAGTTTCTGCTCCCGGTCAAGAATATCCGCCCAGCAGTGATTTAACTGCTGGACAATGCACCAAAACTGCCTGGTGCATCCTCCTCCAGTGTAGCTGATGCTCCCGCAGGGGGTATCCACTGCCAGGCCTGCCGCCTGCTGACAGCATGGAGGGAAAGTGGCGCTGCACAAAAAAAATAGTGCTGCCAACTCCTCCTTGCTTAAAGATAGCCCTGGGCTGCACTCCTGGGTGGCGGCACCACTAGCAAGGTAGGAGGCTACTGCTGGCTAATCCATGGTCGCCCTGCTCTGCCATGGCACTGGCTAGGGTAAGGCTAGGGTAAAGAAATGAAACAGGAAAAGGAAAGAAGAAATAGTAAGAAAGTAAAGAAAAAATAAACAAAAATACAAAAAGTCATGAAAAAACACACAAAAATTAAAAACGTAAAATACACAAAAACTCACACTAATACAATAAATAAAAATGAGGGGCTTATTAATTGGGAGAGTAGAGGATTACAAAGATTACAGATGGATTCCAAATTAGGCCCAGCACCATAATCAGAGTAGAAAACAAGATGACTGCGCCCAAGCGAACATATGGTGTCATCCGTGTGCAATTTAGAGCATGAGGACGTACTCCATATTGCGTTTGATTGAAAACACAACACAAATAGGTGTGCTGGAGAACTCCGCCCACCCACGGAACTCCGCGTAGTGCTTCAGAGTTTTTTAACCACCCCGTGGAGTTCCACGTAGCGCGACTAAGCCTAGGCCTAGTGACCGCCCTATTTGGTATATGTCTATGCACGTGTGAGGAGTTGGCCCTTTGTACACTGTTTGCAAGCGATGAGACCATATACCATGGTAGCTGGATGTTAGCGGATACATAATAAGGTACAGGATCAAGCTGGCGTTTATTGCACAAGTTTGTAATGCGGGTCTTATGACTGGAAAATCCAGAAAATCAGGTGCGGGTATGATTGCATGGGGAATGCAATAACATGATGTAGGTCCTGGGGACGACTGACCACCATATGGGTTTAGCGCAAAGGCGTTTGAAACCATGCATCTTGGGGTCGACACAATTGGGTTCTTATCGGCTGGAATATAGCCCATCGTACCATTTGGGTTTCAATGGGAATTTGGTGTTTTGATGTTGTGTGTTTTAAATCCTTACCTCATACTGGCGTCTCAACACTACTGTGGTTGGCTGGTTAGCTGGATGCACTGCCGCGGTTGTTACCAGTAGATGCAAGTCAACTGATGTTAGAAAGTACAGTTATGACATTCGTACTGTGCAGTACAAGAGAATAACTTGATGGGATTTTTTGTGAACATAATATAACTTTAGGGTAGCCAGGTACGAACTTCAGGAATGCAACCCAAAAGTTGGTGTGAGACACAATTAAATTGACTAACACAAAATGAGGATGTATTGTACTTAGGCGTGGAAGACATTAGGTGGTGCAATGTTGTTTCGCTGTACAAATAGGACAAAAATAAACATGTTATGTAATTGTAGGTGTTGACGATGGAGGTGTAATAGCTGAAACTGACTGATTTATTGAGATCAGTAGTCAATCAATCAATATCAACTTTATTCGGTAGTTTTGAAAAAACACCATAAAAGTTCAAATAGAATAAAAACACAGTTACGATTGTATAAAAATAAAAAGAAAAAAAAGGTTAAAAAGATTATTAAAATGTACATTTTTGGGCACCACCAGCAATACATGGAAGTAAAAAGTGCATCACAATTTCATTAGGGCGGATTTTTCCAACATGTGCAAAGACGTACAGTTTTTCTGTTATCTCAGTCCCTTCGTTAATATGTATAAGCGATGTTGTTCGAGGTTATAAATTTGTGCGGTGGCGTATACAAAATTTAAGGTAAGATACAATCGCTTTCGCATAGTTTTCATTTTCCAGAAATTGTAGTGCCAAATACGCTGGGCGACATTGACGGAAACCCCAGAACTTCAAGATAGGGAGTATCCAGCGCTTCCGGGGCTCGCTATAGAATTTGCAAAATAACATTGTGTGTATCGTTGATTGTGGCGATACCAAATCACAAGGGCACATAGAGGTGGTAGAAGTCCTGACATTTTGCTCAGGAAATAGAACTAGTAGATGGAACAAATCAAGTCTAAAGCGGGTAAGCAGCATTCTTTCAAACTGTGTTATTTTAAAATTTAGGTAAGGTTCAGCAGAAAACGCAGTCTGGACTAACAGGGAATGTTGGACTGATGGCTTGTGGACCTCGGATAATAAACGTAGCTGACGTAAATGAGTTAAACACTCCCTTTTTAAGGTCTTTTTAGGGATTTCCTCTATCAGCGATGGATGGTCAAAGTATTTCCTATATCCAAGATCTGTCAATAACGCTTTGACGTACGACAGCCATTTGATTTTCTTAGCGTGGTCTAGCGTTAAAATATCTTGTATAATCGTCCTGGTCAAGTGGCATTGCTCGGTAATCCATATTCTGCGCCACAGCATTATTGGTTGTAGTTTTATGATGTCAGTGATATAGTCAATGCCCAGCTCAGAGTGGCAGGCATAGGTGGAGCAGGTTTTGGGCACCGCCAGCAAGTATCTAAGGAAAGAATTCTCTATTGTTTGTATTGAGTCCACGTTTTTAAAACCCCAGATCCCCGCCCCATATGTTGCAGTGCTTACACATTTTGCGTTATATATTTGCACTAGTTCTTTAATTTGTCTCTGCCCCAATCTCTGCGAGAAGGTTTTTAGTGATGATGTCTCTCGGAGGAAAATCAATTTTCTTGTATTAATGGCTGGAGTCCATTTGAATTTTTCGTCAATGACAATCCCTAAATAGGGATAGGTTTTAGTCCTATCCAGGTGTTCGCCCTGCGCCATTAACTTCCTGTGTTTTACGTTTCTTTGCTCCCCTGAGTGCATTGTGTACGTTTTTTTGCGTTTAGTTTCAGGTTTAAACTTGCCATAAAATCACAATATCTGTTCAGGGCCATTTGTAATTCGTTTGATGTTCTTGCTAGGATAACAGCATCGTCGGCATATAGAAGTGCTGGTATCTGCCGACGAACTGTTGCCGGGAGGTCCTTACTGCCTTGTAGCATGGCAACCTCTAGGCCATTCGTATATAGGGTGAATAAGAAGGGGGCCAATACGCACCCCTGCCTGACCCCCTTTTCCACTCTGAAGAAGTTAGTGAGCTCGCCCTTTGTCCCAAATCTTACCCTGCCAGTGGTGCCTGTATATAGTTCGCGTAAGAAATCCACAATTGGCATAGGAACGCCCATTTTCAAGATTGTATTCCACAGCATTGAGTGTGACACGCAGTCAAATGCTGCGGAAAGATCGACATAGGCCATGTGGAATGAAGACCCTTTGGCGTCCAGGTATTTGCTCGCCAGTAGGGACAGGTTTAGAGCCTGGTCAGTTGTTCCTAGTCCCTCCCGGAAGCCATATTGTAGATCGGAAATAATTTTGTGTTCTAAGGCCCACTCCTGGAGGCGGTCAAGTAATATTCGTCCTGCCATTTTGCCTAGGGAGTCCAGGAGGGAGATCGGCCTATAGCATGTTGGACTATTTCGATCTCCTTTCTTGAAGATAGGTACCAAGATTGATGTTTTCCAGGATTCCAGGATACCTACTTCAGTGGTGGCGTTCAAGACGTTAGTTAGTAGCGGGGTCCAAAGATCTGGAAGGTGTTTAAAAACGTCAACCGGAACGCCGTCCGGGCCTGGTGCTTTGGCTGTTTTTGAAGATTTTAAAGCTTTTTGGACCTCTTCATGAGAGAAGTGAAGATTTAACGGATAGACAATTTGTGGTAGAGGTTCAGGCTGATCTGTGTCTTCGGTCGGGTCTATGGCAAAGACTTTAGTAAAATGGTTCACCCATTCGTGTTGGCTTATAGATACATCAATTGATGGAAGGTTGGATTTCTCTGTTAGGAGTGGGGAACGAACTATCTGCCAGAACAAAGCACTATCGTTAAGTTCCGAGCTTTGGATCAGTTTTGACCATAGTTCAGCTTTTACTTCCTTTTTCCTGTTTTTTAGGGCGGCTGTGTACTCTTTTCTAAGTCTGATGATTTCGACTCTGTCCTTATGTTTACTGTTCAGAGCTTCCTTTAGGCGTGTAGATGCTTTAGTACATGCTGTATCAAACCACCCTTTCTTCAGTTGGGGCCTTTGTTTGTGCTTTTTAGTCAATTCTTTTTGTATGGTTGTTGTAATTGATAGAAAGCTTACTATAGTTTCACTAGGGTGGGTGGTGGAATCCAAGCAGTTAATAATATCCGTTTGGTTATTTGTGACAATTTTTGTTGTTGTGGCTTCTTTATCAATATTACCCCACTTCAATGTAAAGCCATTCAAAGAGCCTAGCTCTAGATCGCTTTGATTTAGAGCGGTCAGAATGTCATATGGCTTATTCTTTGTTCTTTCAGCAAGGACCATGATAATGGGGAAATGGTCACTTAAGGGGTTGTTAAAAACCTTAAAATCTTCTACGATGGATCCTATGGGTGATGAGATCAGTATAAAATCAATTATACTTGTTAAACCTCTTCCGTTGAATGTGGGCTGAAATTGAACAGGTGGATTCTTTGTTTCGTTAGCAAAGTTTAGTTCTAGTTCAGCCATGAGTTCATTCATTTTTTCCCCCCCATTAGAGTGTGTAAAATGCGTGAGGTTTGTATCGGACTCATCA
Organism: Triturus cristatus; assembly: GCF_964204655.1. Taxonomy (NCBI): domain Eukaryota; kingdom Metazoa; phylum Chordata; class Amphibia; order Caudata; family Salamandridae; genus Triturus; species Triturus cristatus. The sequence continues at coordinate 578,266,246 of NC_140585.1, read as the reverse complement.
CTAATACCACATTTATTATTGTCACTATTACTGCATAGATGTAAGTTGAAATCTCCGCCCCAAATTGTTATGCATGCCTTTTTGATGTGAATAGTTCGTTGCTTTTGTATTATTGCGGAGATCTCTGGGAGTAGCGTGTTCATAGCAGAGTTGGAGAGGTTATTATAAAAGTTTATAATAAGGTAAAGTCTTTGTTTGGTGACCTTAACTGCTATGATCTGAAAATTTGTATCTAAACTTATGGGAATTATCTCATCCACGGAAAGGGTGTTTTTGATATAAATAACTAAGCCTCCGCTATTTCTGCCAGAAGTTGATTTCGTCGCAGGTGACCAAAAAGTTTTAAAGCCTAGTATATGTATAGGCCTTATGGCCCACGTCTCCTGAAGACAGATACAACCGCTCAAATTGATCTGGCTTAGGAAGGCGGGGTCGATTTTCTTTGCGGAGAGACCTGCGATATTCCAATAGGTAAAATGAAACTGCAAAGTATCTAAGATAGAGTCAACTGAATTGCCTGCTTTAGCCCTCCGTTCGATGATTTCCTGATTAGTTTGGGTCGGTGTTGCAATTGTAATAACTTCATAATTGATTTTTGAGCACTCAGGTTTAATGAGAGGAAGAGGCAAATGCGTAGGAGTTATTGCAAAGGTGGGATATGAGTTAGATGATGAAGTTAGGTTCGTTTTGGATGGTTGTGAGAATTCCCCAATATTGTAAGGGTTGAAAAGTCAATCGTTAAAATCTAAACCAGAAAAGGCATTAAATCTGTTATATATTGGGATGTTAAAGGAAGTAGCTAGCGGGGGAACTGGTTGTCTCCATCGATTATCTCCATTCTCTTGATGGGGAGTATCAGAGAGATAAGGATGGATAGATGGGGGTATGGACGTTTGGCTCTGATGCCACTGGACCGAGCCTGTTGGGTATAGAAACTTAGAGTTCTGGTGAGGGATGGAAGGGTAAGAGGTAATAGGATAAGGTCTTTCTAAAAAAGGATTAGTAGGGGCAGACGGGATGTTGGTGGTTGTATTTAGTAAATGCCTGTAGAAATAACCTAATGGGAGAAGGGTTGTGTTGAATTCCCAAGTAGAGGGTGATGGTGCTTTGGCTAGTGTCTTTTCGGCCCACTGGGGGTTTCTGAAAGTAATAACTACACAATCCCCCTCGAATTTTTTCCGTAAGGGGCCTATCCAACCTACTCTTTGCGTGTGGGAAATTTCCCCTACACATTCTATTGGGAAGTTACAATTCAGGCTTAACCAATGAAGTATCTTATTTTTCAGGGATGTTGTTGTTTCACTCTGTTCTTGCTTAAGTGTTGGAACGTTTACCAATACAAGGACGTAGGCTCCGCATTCAGGTGGAAGGGTAATGCGTGCCGGTATCTGTCTAGATTTATAAGGTTGTTCGTATGATATCTTTGGTTGCTGGGATTTTGCATTAAGCTGATTTAGTTGTGTAGGTTTCTGCGCTGGTTTCTGTGAACCTTTCTGGGATGGTATAGAGGTGCTTACCGTTTGTAAGTTGGCTGTTTGAGTGTTTAAATTAGTGATATGTGATGTTATATTGGGCGTGGGAGGTTTGCTTTCGGCAATTATACTGTTACTGTGAGAATTTTGTTTCGGGAGGGTTATTAACGTCGATATGGGTTTCTTGACTGTGACTGTCTTAGAATGGGTGGAAGTCGTGGGAGCCAGAGGAGCTAAGGTGGAAATGGGTGGCATAAGGTGACTAGTGTTGCTGATTAATCTTGCCATCTGTTTTTCGATATTATTTAAGGTTCGCTCTATTGGTGTTAGTTGAGTTTTTATAAGGTCCTTAATTACATCTAGTACTTGTGAGTTAAGCTCAAGATAGTTCGAGTTGGTAGCGCCATACCCCCTGTGATCGTCAGGCGGTACGGTTGCAACAGAGGGGTCGTCCGCGTTTCCCGATGGTGAATAGCTTGTGTTATTCCGGTTATTATTGCGGGTCGTCTTTTTAGACCTCAGGCGCCTTGGTGTATTTTTTTGCTTAATCTTGTTCTTGACTACTAGTCTTGTACTATCTTCATTAGGAAAAGGACCCTCCCTTGTCTCCTTATCAGTTGTTGTTGGAGGAGCTACTATTAGAAGTGAGGGCTGGGTTAAGAATTGTGGCCCGATCGCAGTTGGTAGTTGACTTTGGGTGATTTGGGTGGGGCTAATCATCAAAGTTGGTGTTTTTTCGAGATCATCCAAGGTATCTTCTTCAAGTGATAAGTGGGTGACAGATAGATCAACGCTTGTTGGTATGGTATGAAGTTCAGCACGGGTTTCGCGCAGTAATGGGACATTTATTTCCTGCTGGGTGGGTGTTTTAGCTAGGGCCAAAAGGCCCATTGAGGATCTACGTGCTGCTGCGAGGTCCTGGGAGACGCGTCTCTCTAAGAGGACTATCCCCTGATTGATCGCGTCATTAGCTTTACTGATGAATTGATCGATCGGCCCGATTATGGGACCCGCTCCTTGTGCTGTTTTATTCCTCATTGCCCTAGTTGTCATAGTGGCAGCTATAATTATGGTTATTATGATCTTACCGGGGCCACACTGCAGGATGGATAAAGATGGATTTAGTGGGGATGACAATGGATTAGCCCAGACCAGACTTGCCCAGGCTTGAACAGGCCCGCCCTTGGCCCGGGCGTCGACCCGCGATGCGCGTTGGCAGCCTTGCTTAAGACTGTAAGTGGTGAAAGGGGGCAGGGCACTGGGAGGGGGCGCGGCCCGCGCGGGAAGAGAAAACAGCTGATGGTACTTTCGCTGTGGCTCGCAGTCCCGGGGCCGCGCCTCACATCTCCTCTGCGGCCGCGCTGGTTGAACTCCTTCCTCCTTGGGCAGGTAAACAGATTTGTTGGTAGGCTACTCCTGTAGCGAGTTGTGGGCAAAGTCCAGAACAAATACACAGGCCTCTATGCAACGACAGTCAAAGATTGCACGAATGACAATAGACTGGGAACTGTAACAGCAACAACTTACTTTTGGAACGTAATATCAAGGGGAGAGCCCAGCCCGGCCTGGTCGGCCCCGGACGGCCCGCCCTTTGTCCGGGCTTCGTCCGGCGCGTCCCGCTCGCGTCCCGCGTTGCGGGTGGCACCTCCTCCTTTGTAGGACGTGGGAGGGCTAGGTCAGGTGGGCGGGGAAAGAGCACAGGTGCAGCCGAGCACGGGCTCCTGGGACACGGAGTCCTGCGTCGTGCCTCAAGCCCTCCTCGGCGCCGCTGAACACAACACAACAGCGGTAGCAAGCAGCCCCTCCTGAATGGCAGAGAGTGAAGACGGCACCTCAGGGACAGGTAAGACACCAGACTCAGCGGCAAAACTGCAAGCGATGCGGGACCCCTATCAGTAGTAAATATGATAACCTGATGCGCACAACGGACCAGGTTTGAACAATGGGTGGAACTGAGTAACAAAATGTCCAATTGGCTGATACAGAATTCTAATTGGTATGTGAAGTACTCATCATTGCTCATATGACTTATTGTGGGATACCCTATGTGGAAGTGATACTTGATGGATAAGAATATATTATTGCCTGCAACTCCAGTAAGGATGGTCACTAAATGGATGAGAGGGGGATATTGCAGGCTGATTTTGGGTGAGCAATCTATAACTGTTGATCAGCTGGGTGAGAAGACTGCCCCATCCACATGTGAGAACAATCATTATCCTTTATTCTTTAAATCACATTTCAATTTGTCCTACAATAATATTCTGTTCCAGTTCTTAAGGGTTTCAAGATACCTAACTTGATATTTGGAGTTTTGCACTAAGCTGAGCATGGTGGTTTGAAATCATTACACATATGGTTCTGAATTACTGTAATATATATTCTATGCCATGGTATATTCTATATTACACACACACGTCTTGGTTGTTTTAATATGTTTTTAACTTTTTTTGTTAATAGATGTATCTTATCAATGGAGTGGGGGTACACTTGAGGTTTTCTTTTTTGTGATGGTCCCTTCTGTCCTTGTTGGTGTATTACATGGCCATTATGTGTTTGTTAGGTGTTTGTGAAATAGTCTGTGTGTATTTTAAAATGTGAATTCATGTTTTGTGTATGTACTAATGTGAGTTTAGCCACACATGCTATTTTTTGCATCTTTACATGTGGTGAACGAAACACACTGGCTATCTCATGTTATTACCAAAGAAAATGAAGATGACTTGGAATATGTACAATTTGGAACTGGACCTTTGTTTGAATGGACTTTAACTTTCTGGTGCACTACCATTATGTGAAATGTTGATTTAATTTGACCTTCTGGTTTCACTTTGGGAGCAGCAGGTGCCTTGGTTTGGTGCACCTAGTAGGAATACACTATTTAACAATTGGGACAAGGGGGAGGTGCAGCATCTTGGGTGGTTCTCTGCTCTCTACTGTTGATTGGAAATGATCCTACAAACTGGCTTCATTCAAAAAGTCTCAATAACACACCAAATATCTTGCCAAACTTTAAAAATCTGAAAGAAAACATCTGTTGTGTCTTAAGGTCCATATGCTGTGTTGGTATCACTCAAAACATGGTTGGGTGCAGAGGTGCCACAAGGAAGGAGTGGTAGGAGAGGGAGATAAATGCCCTAGATCTTGCATTTTCCAGGGTCCCACTCACCATCAGCTACATTTGATTATAGATTTTTAATTGTAAGCAAGTTTGCAGTCTTCCTTAATTATTAGGCAGTTTGCGTGACCAGACCACTAGATGGTGGCAGATTCCATATTTTCTCTTTTCCTGCAGTACAGATTCCTAAATACTGAGAAACAGGTACTGCTTATTGGACCTGTCCAAAATAGAATAATAATCCAGAGGGCCCCACATTTAATTTTGGTATGAGGCCTAGGACAGACGTCTGACAAGCCTGGGTGAGTGTTCAGAGTTCCTGATTTGTCCACAACCACCAGCAAGATCTCATAACACAAGCTCACAAAAGATCTTTGCCGATGAGTCACATTTGTGCTGGCCTTATCATACTTGCTGTTGGAAATTACCATCCCTTGCATGGGATTGCCCTAGATTTTTAGGTTTCAACTGCACAGCACTTGCAAAATCTCTTGTGAACAAAAAAAAGATTAAAATGGGCTTAGATCCTGCCCATTACTTACCATTTTTTACCATTGGTTGACTTTCATGTCACTCGTTTCTTCCGGCTTCCTACTAGGGTTTCCCTACTGTAGAGCACGAACCAATTTCAGCTTCCTGTCTGCAGCCAGTGTTGTTTCACTGGCCTCAGATTCCTGCAGGCATTTGCTTTCACTTTTGTGCATGTCTCTGCAGTCCATCTCCCTTCCCCCCCACCTCCCACTATTACTGCTCCCTCCCTGGTGCTGCTTTCATCCCCACCCCTCCTGCCATCATTGATTCCCCCCCAGCCTCCCAGTGTCCATTGTTTCTAAACCCATGCCTCCTGATGTGCATTGTTTGTATACGCAACCATCCTCCCGCTGTCAGTTGCTTGTAGACCAAACCCTCACCTTCCTGCCACTGTCAGTTGTTTGGAAAATGCTCCCCCACCCTCCTCAGCTGTTTACAGTTTGAAAAATATTCCCCCACCCCTTCCTGCTGCTTATTGTTTCTAAACACACACCACCACCCTCTTCCTGCTGTCCGTTGTTTAAAACCCCACCCTCACCCTCCTCCCACTGTTGGTTGGTCTGAAGCTTTGTAGAGAAATCTTGCCATTGAACAAAAGTGAGGGTAAATTGAGGGTCAGACCCTGCAAGCAATGATCGCTTTAGAGTTATGTATTATTCTTTCTCACTCTCAGGGAGCCATCCGTCCTCACAGTTAGGCATTATCCCTCATATTCAAGGCACTATTTTCCCCTCTCTTGGATTTGTGTCCTCCCTGAACAGTGGCATTCTATCCCACTACTATGCTACCATCTCTCATTTCCTCCATAAGTCAAATTTACCCTCTCTTGGAGGGGGTGATGCATGAAGGCTCCCTCTCTCACGCTTAATAAAACTTCCCCCTCCTCCCTTTGTAGTGTAGTTCCTATATCCCTGATAGGCTCTGCGTATTGGAAAAATATACACTATAGTTTTGACATAGGACTGAGGTCCGTATGTCTCTATTGAGTACATTAAACTTAATTACTTGTCTGTGCCAGCTAACTCAGAGGTCACTAGAAACTTCTAGAATATACAAGAAGGGATTAGTTTCTGACAACCGCATAAACATGACAACTTTGTTTCCCTTAGAGTCGGAACAATCTCAGAACCGTGGAAACAATAGATAAAAGTTTCACTCAGTCAATTGTGCATTCTTCGTTTCTACAGAGTTGCACAGAAATAGAGAGACGGGCGTTTCAATAAAAAGGGGTTTATTGAACAGTCTTGTTTCTCATGCAAGAGATATGAACTGCTACAATCGTAACACAGGATGCGAAGTACAATACGTACAGGGTTAGCAGTAAGATAAAATAATACTGCAATAGCATTGTTTGTAGCAATGACATATATTCATAAAATATATACATAAATAACACAAGTTAAAATGTGAATACTCATCTGTTGCTTCTAAATAGTTCTACCCCAGTGTACCTAACCTAAGTGTAGTACGAGGGAAGAAGTAGATGCTGTTTTCTAAAGTATAGCTAGCTATAGTTTTAGTTTTGCCAAGAGTTGCCAAAAGTTTCTCTAAGTTCAAGTCGGCTCCATACCTTAGAATGTATGAGGTTAGAGTCTCTTTCCGGGACTCGATATCTAACACCCCGCAAGGGGCGTCAGAAACACTGGAGCTGGATTCTCTGTGAGGAGGATGACAGCATCTGGTCAGTGGATCATGCGGGAACTCAATCTCCTTCCGAACTCGCCGTGGGGAACCGCAAGTAGGCCATCGAACTGGACCGTACTGTAACCGTGGTTTGCCAGGGCAAGTGCAGGTATATTTATACCTTGAAGGTGCTTAGGAATGCCTGTATTGACGTAAAAGTCGGGCATCGGAACATCATGAATGAACCCCTAAGGAATAGATGTTCATGCATAATAAATGAATTCTTGGAGAAATCAATATCCAAGCAAAGGAAATTCCTAAAGGCTTAAGAGTCTGGTTTTCCAAGAAGTCGTTGTGACGTGAAGTGTTTAGTTGCTAACATGTCTGTTTGAAGTGAACGCAGAATTTCTGTGTGTTCTTGTGTCCTAGTTGTGGCTTTGAAATCTGGTTTGATTAATTCGTAGAGAGGTTTAACCCTCTCTGCGTAGTTTAGAATGTATATTCTTTCAAAATTCAGGAAACCTAGAATCGACTTCAGCGTTTTTGGAGGTTGGAGCAGTGCACACTTTTCTAAAATGTTGGCTGCCAGGCTTTTGCCTTCACTTGAAAGTTCATATCCTAGGAAAAGGACGTTGAGATGGGCAATTCTAGACTTTTTAAAGTTGAATTTGTAACCCTCAGAGGCAAAGCCCAATATAATGGTGTTCACGCTGTTCAAGTGTCTGTCCAGGTAATCGTCTGTCAGATATATATCATCGACATATGACAATGCCTCGTCATCATAAATTTGTAGTAACTCTGTTACTCTTGCTGAGAATAACCCCAGACTGTTCTTGAACCCCTGGGGGAGTCGACAAAATTGATCCTGGGTCCCCATTATTGAGAAAGCGGTCAAATATCTACTTTCAGGTGCAATATTTTGACAAAAGAAACCATTTGAAATGTCTAATGTGGTTATATATTTTTTACGCACAATGTTATTCATTAATACTGTACTATGTGCATTTTGCACTGCAAATGTTTTACAACATGAGTTTAGGTGTCTGCAATCCAAAACTAGACGATATGTATTGTCTGGTTTGGAAAGAGGAAACAAAGGATTGTTCATTGATGAGGTGCATGTTTCAATTACCCGTTGGTATTCAAATTGATCTAAGATCTCCCTGAGCTGTTTTTTAGCTTCTTACTTAGTTGGATACTGCCTTTGTGCAGTTGGTTGAATTTTTAACTGGATCTTATGGTGAGGTGAGTCCTCATCCCATCCTACATGATTTTTGTATAATGCTGGGGCTTGGGCCTCTGCCCATTTCCTTGGATAAGTATATTTTAAATGTACTGGAATATGGTTAGAGAAGGCTGGCATGATGATGTCTTCGCCATGTGGGCACTCCCTGACAAATTCTGGTGGCCAGTCTTGTTCTGCTAGAAGTATATCATAACCCTTTGAAAGTCGCTCCATCCGGAGTGTTATTTCATATAACCTATGCGGAGAACTAACCTAGGTATCTGCAGTTTCAACTTGAATGTCCTCATTCAAGTCCACTGTCTCCAGAAGCCCCTTCAGGTTCTGGCGAGCTACTGTAACTTCTGCTGCACTGTCCAACATTGTCTGAGCCCCTTCTCCGTTCTTTAGTTTTGTTCTCAGAATCCTCGGCATGTCTGATCTTCAGACCTGCTACTTTCTTTTTGGAGAATTGAGGTTTTGGAATGTTTTTCTGAACGTGTTGATGGTCTTTGGACTTCACGTGTTCTTCTTTGTTCTCTGACCGTCCTCTTCTTTCTGATGTCTCTGATGATATGTGAAAAGTACGAGAGGAACGTGTATCAGTATCTTGATAATTGTCAGGTTTTCTCAAATTATCCCTATTCCTGAGGTTATACCTCCTTTCAGAGGGCTCCTTGTGAGGAGACCTACCTCGGGATTGAGAATCTTTTTCTTTTGAATGTTGTTTGTTATTTTCCAACTTCTTTTTAGAAGAAGTAGGATTGTTTTTAGTAAAGGCCTTTTCAGGAGATTCAGACAGTTGTGGTTTAACTGGTTTCCCTCCCAAACTGTCTTGGTCTAATTCTTCATAGAATTTTTCAATTATTCTGGCTAGTTCCTGTGGTTGGTCTGTTACATCAAATTCCCTTAATTTCTGGCGGATTGCCACTGATGGTGCTTCTCCTTTAATATTAGATAATATTATTGTTGAGACCTGGTCGAAATTTTTCAGTAACTTTATATCCTAAATTCAGAGCAGGCTCTGCCCCGTATTCATTTTGAATTTGTTTCAGGACATCAGGTATTACCGCCATGGACAGAACCCCATGGTGCCGATTACGATCCGGTAAAAACCGGGTACGAACCGTCGGTCGGAGCGTTTTCTCCGTCCGACTCGTACCCGGTCGTAAAACTTTACAAACATGGAATTACGATTCGCACGGAAACACCATTTCCGTACGAATCGTAAAAAACACCGACCGACGAAAATATACATACAAATGTGATCCGGGAATGCTGCGACGTGACGTCGGGACGCTTTCAGGCAGCGTTTCACGACCCAGGAATTACGAATCGAACCGACAGCAGTCCGGACGGCAATATTTTCACGGCACCCAAAAAGTGCCGGAAAAGCGAAGTACGGCGCGAAACGACCAGAGTAGGTGGCCCGGTACGCACCGTACCCCCCCAGCCCCCGTATGTACGCGCCGACCCCCCCCAGCCCCCGTATGTACGCGCCGACCCCCCCCCAGCCCCCGTACGTTTGAGTCGTACCCCCCCGTGTATGTACACCCCTGTACGTGTCGAACCCCCCGTGTATGTACACCCGTGTAAGTTCGAGTCGTACCCCCACCCGTGTACGTTCGAGTCGTACCCCCACCCGTGTATGTACGGTGCGTACCCCCAGCTGGGGGTACGCACCGTACATACACGGGTGGGGGTACGACTCGAACGTACACGGGTGTACATACACGGGGGTTCGACACGTACAGCGGTGTACATACACGGGGGGTTCGACACGTACAGGGGTGTACATACACGGGGGGTACGACTCGAACGTACGGGGGCTGGGGGGGGTCGGCGCGTACATACGGGGGCTGGGGGGGGGTCGGCGCGTACATATGGGGGCTGGGGGGGTCGGCGCGTACGTACGGGGGCTGGGGGGGGTCGGCGCGTAGGTACGGGGGCTGGGGGGGGTCGGCACATACGTACGGGGGCTGGGGGGGTCGGCGCGTACATACGGGGGCTGGGGGGGGGTCGGCGCGTATGCGGGCACATGTCTCCATGGTTGCTATGGGAGTTCGGTGCGGACGGTGTTTTTTCCATACGGTTGTAACATCGGACGCACGGGATGGATCGTGATTCTGCGGTCGGACTTCACTTTTCACATTTGTACAGTAAATCGTCCGAGGACGTGTCGGACACATTTTCCGACCCGAGGACGTGTGGGGAATAATTCCCAATGCGATTCGTATGGACTTTTTACTATGCGAATCGTAATTGGCAGTTTGTACGGCACTTGTACGATTCGTACGGTAAAAAGACCGGATACGAGTCGTACGGGGAATTTTTTTGCCGGATCGTAATCGGCACCACGTGTTTTTGTGTAGATTGCTACAAAGACTGTGCCCCAAGTGGTGCAGTCTTCGACATGTGGTGTGATACCCATTGGTAAATAGATTGTTAGAATTCTGTGTTTCTCATAAGGGCTAGTATTAGGTAATACTGCTTCGATTTGAGTAATTTTTTGAGCTATCCAGAATGGAATTTGTTCACGTTTTGTGGGCATTTTACCCATGACTGCGTGTAAAGTCTGTGGAGTGATTTTTAGCACATTCCCCTGGTGAGAGGTTTGTTTTGGAATTGCTATTGTTGGTTGGACTGTGAAAGTCCTCATGACATATTGAACCCATTGTCTATATATTTTGATTAACTCCTTGAGTTGTGAAAGTAATTCTACGTCTGACATTTCTTCAATGTCCGGATGAGGTGTGTAGCTGGCAAAAATCGGCCATGTTGCTCCTGGTCTACCTAGTGGACCGAGCCTGGTAATGTGATTGTAATGTTTTAGGGCTCCTTTAAACCAGAGATCATGCTCCTGGTATGTGAGTGGAATTTCAATATCCTCGAAAAGAATATATTCCTCAGGTGGTTTATCTTCTTTGTAGAAGTGAAACGTTTTAGTTACTGGATTTGATTCTGGGAATACTATCCATGAATAGAATACCTCTGTCTGGTGAGATTCATGTGCCTCTGTCACAAAAACTGCTCTACCACCTGTTGGTGTTGGGCCATGTTTTATACGTTTTAGAGTGATGGCTCTCCTTAAATTTGGAGCGATGATTTTTGCATTTTCATCGGTTTCATCAAAACCTGTATAATCAAAAGCTGTTGTGACTTCGTCGGGTACAGCTCCAACAGTATCAGTGTTTGTGCCGTTTTCGGTCATTGTTTATTGAAAGTTTCAGAGCAAGTTTCAAGGGAACAAAGATAAGGTGCCCAATATTTTGGAACACTGTATCCTTCAACGTTGAACAGACCAAACAGCTAATAAATAGGATTTTGTCCTACTCAGCTATGGCGGATATTATCCCTACCCACTCCAGATGTCTTATGGAGTATTATGAGTAGGGGTCTCTGAGAAAAGCACAACTGAGTTACTTCAGTATATAGCATTAAATTAGTGCCTTACCAATCCGTTGGGCGCCATGTAGTGTAGTTCTCCCTGATATATCCCTGATAGGCTCTGCGCATTGGAATAATATACACTATAGTTTTGACATAGGACTGAGGTCAGTATGTCTCTATCGAGTACATTAAACCTTAATTAATTGTGTGTGCCAGCTAACTCAGAGGTCGCTAGAAACTTCTCGAATATACAAGAAGGGATTAGTTTCTGACAACCGCATAAACATGACAACTTTGTTTCCCTTAGAGTCGGAACAATCTCAGAACTGTGGAAACAATAGATAACAGTTTCACTCAGTCAATTGTGCATTCTTCGTTTCTACAGAGTTGCACAGAAATAGAGAGACGGGCGTTTCAATAAAAAGGGGTTTATTGAACAGTCTTATTTCTCATGCAAGAGATATGAACTGCTACAATCGTAAGACAGGATGCGAAGTACAAAACGTACAGGGTTAGCATTAAGATAAAATAATACTGCAATAGCATTTGTTTGTAGCTATGACATATATTCATAAAATACATACATAAATAACACAGGCTAAAATGTGAATACTCATCTGATGCTTCTAAATAGTTCTACCCCAGTGTACCCAACCTAAGTGTAGTATGAGGTAAGAAGTAGGTCCTATTTTATAAAGTATAGCTAGATGTGGTTTTAGATTTGCCAAAAGTTTCTCTAAGTTCTAGTCGGCTCCATACCTTAGAATGTGTGAGGTTGGAATCTCATTCCGGGACTCGATATCTAACACCCCGCAAGGGGAGTCAGAAACACTGGAGCTGGATTCTCTGCAAGGAGGATGACAGCATCTGGTAAGTGCATCAGGCGGAAACTCGATCTCCTTCTGAACTCGCTGTGGCGAACCGCAAGTAGGCAGTCGAACTGGACCGTACCGGAACAGTGGTTTGCCAGGGCAAGTGCAGGTATATTTATACCTTGAAGGTGTTTAGGAATGCCTGTATTGACGTAAAAGTCGGGCATCGGAACATCATGAATGAACCCCTAAGAAATAGATGTTCATGCATAATAAATGAGTTCTTGGAGAAATCAATATCCAAGCAAGGGAAATTCCTAAAGGCTTAAGAGTCTGGTTTTCCAAGAACTCGTTGCAACATGGATTGACGGATGTAGGAGACCATGCCTGTATTTGGTTAGCATGGACAATGCCTAAAAAAGGATTGGATTTTCCATGCCTAAATAAGGGCAATATGAATTGTACCTATATAAGGGCATAAATCGGGAAACCTATATACGGAATCTAAATCTACACACAACACCTTGGTGAAACACTCCTTCCTCCCTGTTGCATTCCTGTAAAGTGAACACTCTCGGTGCTTGGGAGGGGGTGGAAGGGCTGGAGCTGCTCCTCTGTCTCTAACTTCCTAATACTCCTTTTAGCTTGGAGAGGGGCCCCTCGGTGAGGGCCTCTTCCGGACTTTTCTGTAGCACCCACTGGTGCTTCTAGCCCCATGAAACCAGAAATGGGGCCATGACTTGGAGCCCTATCCATGGATGAATGTTCCACGGATGTCACCCTCCAGATGATGAGTACTGGTTTGTACGGGCCTCATCGTTTTATTTACACCTACCTTGTGCAATGATTTTTGAGACCTGCCCTGGTGCGCCCTGTAGTACAAGGTGGGTTGAGCATATTAAATAGGGGATACTGAGAGGTAAGTCTGAGGTGTAAGAACTGGGGGACTATGTGTCAGTCAAGGATGCACTCTGAGATGGTATTGTGTCAGTGGTGATTACTGGTGATGGGGTTCTGGGTGAAAGTGTGCTGGGTGAATTGTAAATGGTCGCTATATCTATACGTACACTTTCGCTGACACTTTTCATGCTGGAGTTTGTCAATACTCTCAATGTCAAAGGCCAAACTACAAGTCCCCGAAAGTAACTGCTCTTGGATACAAAGTGTGACTTTAGACTACCACCCTTGACTAAGGAATCTTATTGAAAGACAAAACCAAGGAACTTTGAGAGAGAACAGGTGGAGAGCATTGGGAGATAGTGCACAGGATTTACCACTGATCTGCTGCCACCTGTTTCACTGGCACACAAAGGTGAGTTTCAAACATTTCTGGATTATCAGCCAGCAGTTCTGATGCATGCTCTGCCTCACAGGCTCATATTTATGGCACAAAAACTAAAAATGAAAATCACAATTTTTTTCCCCAAGCTGAAACACAATGCAGACTGAGAGCCAGATGCATGAGACTTTTAAGATGTGCTACTGGGTGAATTATGTGCTGTGGGGCAGAACCACTGCAAGAGTACTTGGTGATCATGCTTTAGTGAGTTTGTGTTTGCTGTGAAAATACTGAACAGCAAACACATGCAATGCATACTGGTATCTGTGCTTCACTTGTCTCATAATAGGGCAATTCTGTGTCTAACTGCAGGGAAAGCTGAAGTTCTGTACATGTCTAATTGCATGGCATTCTGATTTCTAAAAACTCATTGCAACAAAGCTTGAATTGAAACAAAATTGCAGATGCTCACTATGCCACAGTTTCTGCTTGCCCCCTTTGAGGTGAAAGGAGTGCAGCTACCCAATACCTATCCACTGAAAGCTGTGCTTTGCAGGCTGTGCTGACATCAGCAAGTCTCTGGGTGTCATTAACAAGGGAGCATTCAGGTATCTGTAGATCTTTAGATGCTTCTAACTGCAGGGCCTACTTGTCTTGTAAATCTCAGTGAAAGACATGATGAAATTTGTTCTATTTGGTACTGAAAATTGAATATATTTACTCCAGGATCTCATACATTGAGGAACCAAAGAGTGGATTCAGAGAGGGGTGGAGCAGGACTGGCGTGCAGGTAGTGCCAATATGCTGAAAACTCAGTCAATGGGCTGGTGTTTTGCTTTTTATACACCTATTTTATTGTCTGGCAGGCTTGTGGTGTGCTTCCACTTTCTCTAATAAGTTACAAAAAAAACTTAAAATAGGTTTAGAGCCCACCCTTTATTTATCATTGGTTGACTTCCACGTCACTCTAATTTCCTTGCTTCTTATGGGTCAGTGACTCGTCCTTGCCTATGGCTTCCTCCAGAGGTTTCATGTGTCATGGAGCATGGACCAAGTATAGCTTCCTGTCTGTGGCCTGTGTCCTACCACTGCCACAGACTCCTGTAGGTACTATTTTTTCACTTTTTTATCAATTAATCAATCAAATATGACTTTTGAAGCATGACTAAACACCCGTGATGGTCTCCAGTTGCTGAAAATCCTGCTGCAGTGGGGCTCAGTCGAACAGCCAGGTCTTGAGTCCCTTCCTAAATTTAAGCAGAGAGGGTGAGGTCCAGAGGTGAAGGAGGAGATCTTTCTAGGATTTGGCCATGAGGTAAGAGAAAGAACAACCTCTGCTGTAGCTTCTTTGTATATGCGGGGTGTGAGTGAGGTGAAGGGAGGCAGAGGGAGGGCAGGTGTCTGGAAGGTTGGTGGAAGTTCAGTTAGTGGTTGCTCTATGCTGATCCTTGGTTATTCAGGGCTTTGTATGTGTGGAGCTGCATCTTGAAGTGACATCTCTTCTGAACGGGGTGCCAGTGTGCCTCTTAAGGTAGGGGGGTGAGTCTGGTTGCAGAGTTCTGTATGGTCGGAAATCTCTTCAATAGGTACGAGGTAATTCCTATTTTGTGTGTGTTGCCGTAGACCAGTCAGCTGGTGACTAGTGCTTGGGTGGTTGTGCATCTGGTGTTGACAGGGAGCAATTTGAAGATCTTGTAAACCATGCAGAGTATGAAGTAGCAGGCGAAGGAGAATGCGTTGATCTGGTTTTTCATGGTGAGCTTGATGTCCAGTATGATGCTGAGGTTACGTGCATGCTCTGTTGGCATGGGTAAGGGTCCTAGTTCAGAAGACCACCACGAATCATTTCACAGGGAGGAATTGTTCACGAAGATAAGTACTTTAATTTTGTCTGTGTTGAATTTCAGGCAGTTGCATTCATCCAGTCAGTGATGTACATCATACACCTGTGGAAGTTTGCCCTCCTGTTGGAGAGGAGAGGATGAGCTGGGTGTTGTGAAAGTAAGATATGAAGTTTAGTGCATGGTATCTGACGATGACGGCCAGGGGTTCATATAGGTGTTGAACAGGGTGGAGCTGAGGAATGAGCCTTGAGGGATGCTGCGGTGATGCTCTTGTGTTCAGAGGTGAAGGGAGGAAGGAAAATTCTCTGGGGTCTTCCGGAGAGGGAGGAGGTGATCTACTTTGTGCGACTCTTTGAATTGAATTGTGATGTGGTAGAGCCTTTTGATAACACATATATCTCTCTGTCTCCTTCTCCCACCCTCCTGCCGCTGTTACTGCTCGCTCCTTGGTGTTTCTTTCACCCTGCCTTCCTCCCGCTGTTGTTGTTTCTTCCACCCAACCTCCCACTGTCTGTTGTTCTCCTCCTGCACCTCCTGCTGTCTGTTGTTTCTTCCACCTACCCCTCTGGGTGTCTGGTATTTGAAAGTAAACCACCCCGGCTTTCTCTTACTGTCTGTTGTTTGTAAACCCTACCATCCTCCTCCCACTGCCTGTTGTTTGGAGACCCACTCTCTCATACTTCACCCACAGTCCGTTGTTTGTAAATTCACCCATTGCCCTCCTCTTCCTGTCCATTGTTTGTAAAATCCCACCCCAGTCCACCTAAATATGTCCATTGTTTGTAACCCAGCCCGCCCTCCTCCCTTGTGTTGCTCACCCCTACCTCGTGCTGTTTTACACATATTGCACCACAGCTTCGGCTGATGCACAACATGGCTTGAAGGACAAATGCTATGACATGATGCTGGTTGCATCATAGAGCTTTTTTTTCTTACTTTGTTAAGTTGCACAGTAGGTCCTGCTGCTGTGCAACATGTTGCAAAAAAACATTGACAATCAAAAGATTTTCCATTGGTGAAATCTAATGGCTTTGCCAAGACTTGTTGCCTTCTATAGCCACCATAGGTCTCTGCGCACAGTTTACTCCTGGTAACGAGTGGTAAAGTGCTCAGACTCTCCCTTTTAACATGACAAAATTGGCATATATCTAATTGGCACATTTAATTTATTTGTACTCCTAGTATATGACATAACATATACCCAGGGCTTGTAAATGAAATACTACTAGAGGACTGCAGTACTCTGTGCCACCCGCTAAGGTAGCATTGTGCACATGTCTACAGGTCTGCCAGGGCAGACCTGTAGACAGTTTTACACTACCATTTTGACATTGGTAAGATATTTAATATAATCTAAGACCAATTTCCAAAAGACTATGTACCCCCTGGTATCTCTGTCCCACTGTCTACATCTCAGAGAAAGAGTGAGATCTGCCTCGAGAACTTTCACACCTTGCAGACACCTCAAGTTGAAGAGATGCTGCGAACAGCTAAATTGGATTCCCCCTTCGACATCTTGCCAGCCAACCTGCTTGCTTCTCTAGCGCTGCAACTAGCCCCTACTATCTGTACTATCCTAAATGCCTCCCTTAGTGAAGGGAAACTCCCACACAAATGGAAGGTGGCACAAGTACTCCCGATCCGGAAAATGACTCATGTAACCTCAACTGAGTTAACTAACTACCAACCCATTTCACTCCTCCCACTCATGAGTAAACTCCTGGAAAGACATATTAATACTCAACTCATGGAATATTTAGAATCCCACGGCAAACTTGACCCCTCCCAATCCGGTTTCAGACCCAACTAATCTACTGAAACCATTCTCATAGGTGACACATATCACATTAAACTTGCCCTGGACAACAATAAGGCAGCACTGCTGGTACTTCAGGATTTGTCTGTGGCTTTTGATACCGTGGCACACCAGATGCTACTTCATGGACTGAGTGAGTTAGGTGTCCAGTGACTGGCGCTCAAATGGCTCACCAGTTTACTGAACCTGCGAACCCAAACTGTCAATTAGGGCCCTTTCCGGTCTCGCATTCTGGAGCTCACTGAGGGGGTACCTCAGAGCTTCTGTCTTAGTTCCACTCTACTTAATGTATATGTCGCCCCCCTTGCCATGATCATCAGAGACCACGGATTCACCCCATATTCCTATGCAGACGATACCGAATGTTTTTATCCTTTGACAATAACAAGATCTCTGCTAAATCTCTCTTTGCGCAAGGTATGCGAGCTATCTCTGGGTGGATGACGCAAAACTTCCTTTAGCTTAATGCAGCCAAAACTGAAATCTTGCTGTTTGGTGAAGCCCAAACCCTGTGGTCTCCCGACTGGTGGCCCACAGAGCTGGGTTCAGCCCCCACCCCTAAATCTGTGGCTAAAAACCTGGGTGTCTGACTGGACCACTCCCTATCTATGAGAGACCAAGTTTTGGCCACCACTGGTACCTATTTTCACACATTGAGCCTCCTCAGCAGAGTGTTCCATCTCCTTTCCTTCACTGTCCGCAGGACCTTAATACAAACCTCAATTATTAGCCGTCTAGATTACTGCAATGCCCTTCTCATGTCCTCCAACGAAGCTATGTTGAACAGACTGCAGGTGCTTCAGAATGCAGCAGGCCGTTTGGCTCTTAACTTGCTCCCCAGAACCCCTTCCCAGCCATTGTTACAGCAGCTTCACTGGCTTTCCATCTGCCAGAGAATAAAGTTTAAAATTTGCAATCTAGTCCACAAGCCAAAAAATGGCAGAGGTCCTAGTTATCTTGCCGAAAAACTTAAATAATATCTGCTTGGAAGATGTCTTCGCTTGGGAGATAAAGCCCTGCTAGCTCTCCCCCATTACAGAAAACTTAGGGCAGGGGGCCAAGCTTTTACATATCTTGCCCCCATATACTGGCACCAATGCCCATCCAATTACGGAAGGGCACTAATCTTCTCCACTTCAGGAAACTCCTAAAGACTGACTTGTTCAGTAACTGACCTACCTAGCCCTGCATATACCACTCCTCAGCACGGAGATACCCCTCAGGGGGGATTCCAGCGCTTTAAAATTTCAATAAATAAAGAAATAAACTGCCATTACAACATTGGTAAGATAAACATTTTGCCAGGTCTGAACCTTCCTTTTTAATACTTATAAGTCAATCCTAAGGTAGACTCCAGTTGACAATAGTACAGGGTACACGTATTTAAAAAGTAGGACATGTAGATTTAATGTTTATTACATGTTCTGGCAGTGAAAAACCTCCTGAGTAGTTTTTCACTGTAACAAGGCTGACTCTACCATGGGGAAACACTGGTTTACATTATAACAACTTATAATGTGTAATTTAATTTTTGGGGCAGTCAAAAATGGATTCATGGACTAATTTTATTAGTAATGTAAAAAAACAACTTAATGGTAAAGTTGGGTTTTATATTACTAGTTTGAAAATGACACTTTTAGAAAGTTAGTTAAGCCAAATGTGCTTTTCTGCCAGTGTCTAGTGTCACCTAACTAGTGAATGGCTCCCATATGGTGAGATGTGGAGTACTCCTAGACAGTAGAGAAATGGCTTGGGTGTGGAAAGGTGGTTTTCTTCCTTTGGCAGGATGGCCTGGGGGCTTGTACTCATCCCTTTCCTGAGCTTCAAAAGGTGCCTACCGTGTCATTGGCAGATGCTGCTCATACATAGACCTGTCTATCTTTGTTTTCCTACTTAGCTTGGCCCCAAACCCAGTGGGAGAGAGGAGCTTCACCAGAACTGGTTTGGAGAGCCCACAAGCGAGGTTTTCACCTATATCATAACCACACCTCTGGATGGGCACAGGGAGCTCTGACCAAGGGAAGAAGGGTTCTGCCATGTTACATTTAGGCGGAGAAGGGCCCTGTGGGAGAGCTTCCAGTAAATCGCACAGGAAGTGCTGCACAAGTGGATAAGGTCACCCCTGGGAACTTATATCCCATTGTTTAGGGAGTGGCCAGGAATTTTCCATACCCACAGGTTAGGACTGGGCATAAGAGTGGCATCCCCAGTGCCCTTTTTCTTGACCTCTGAAGTATCAGATGAAGGATTGCCTTGCTGTCTGAATAACTTGAAGGAAGACTGGAACTGCTTGCATTGAACCCTGGACCCCAGAAGTGACCCCAAGAGTCAGCTAGTTGATCTCCTGTTTTGATTTACAGGGACATAACAATCTTTCAGAGGACTTTTCAGCAACTACCCAGCTAACTAGTTACAACAGGTCCTGCTTGTGGCCTCTGCTGGAGTGAGTCTTGTTCCTTAAGTGCTTTCCATAAGGTCCTGAACCTTTGAGTGATGTCAGTGCACTCCTTCTAACAATTCCTGAACCCTGGGACTTAAAAACATTTGCCAACTTTTTGCTCTGCGCACCGACTGGGGCCAACTTTCCAAGCCAATCCAATGGAGGTGCATTGCCGCTGGGCTACAGATTCAGGTTGCTCCCACTGCGTTCTTCTCTGGAGAAGGAAATCCAATCCAATAGATCTTAGCAAATAAGGTGTCCTGCCTCGTGGAACCTTCTTCAGTTATAGCCTGCAGTCTTGCCCCACTGTAGGAATGAGAGCTCCAAAAAGTGACTAAGTACAAAGTTAGAATTCTTCACTGGACAAAAGCACAAAACGTATCCTGCTGGTGAGGGGTCTTTACCACCAAAAGTCATCAAGCTTCACTGAAACCTCCTCCAGCGACCGTCCAATGACATGGAGCACATTTTGGGTACAGCCTGCTTCTTTGCCCCACTGAGAATTTTTGGCTTCCATTCCACAGACTAAGTCTGAAGGTAAAGCTTTTTACTGACATTAACCTGGCGTCTGTACCCGACCTGCACTCTTTTGCAGTGGGCTTTAACTTTTGACTTTGTCCTGGTCAAGCACAAACAGATGATAGTGGTTGACACTTAATGCTTTTTAGTGCTATTTTGCACCTTAAAATAAAAAAATGCATAACTCCGGTTCTGCTAAATATATTTTTATTATTTTGGTGTAATTATTTCTTAAATTTTACTCTCATTTTCTAAGTTGGCTTGGTAATTTTCTTGCTGTGTTTACACTTTATTACTGTTTGTTCCATGTATAAATACTTTACACTTTGCCTCTAAGTTAAGTCTAACTGGTTTCGCACTACGCAAACAGAGGTTTAAGCACAGGTTTATTTAGTGACTTTTGTGGTTCACCTGGACAAGGATTGTGATTAATATTTGAGGTGTGTTCTCGCCCCCTTCAAGTAATACTCCCTATGTCTTACACTTCCTCTGAAAACATATCCTATAATTTGAGATATAAACGATTAAAAATGCCCTTGAGGAGCAACATTTGGCTTAGATTGTCATCATAAAATACATTCTTTGCTAATATTGCATCGTCTTCCAAAACAAACCACAAAGTCTGGCATTTCAACACTCAGATTTAGTACTCCTTGTTGTGCTTTTTAATTGGCAAAATAATGAGGATCTTCTGTGCTAAATCTAACCAATGTTTCAAGCTTGTCAACTCTGCATCACGTGTCATCTGCGTTAAAATACCTTTTAGCATCAGTTTGAGCTTAAACGCATGGTGATATTTCAAAAACAGAAATGTATGTGCCAAGATTTGAAGACAGATGTTATTTTTTTATCGTTACATTCCACTCCCCTACCATTAAACATGTAAAATTGAAGTTTATTTGAACATCATGACAGTACACAAGATGTTGCTCGTTCAATTGGGCTTAAGTGTTAAAAGTAAAGAGATCATATTATAAAAGCTTGTTTTGGTCTCTGTTGAAAGTATTCGGTAAGTGGAAAAACTGTTCTCTATATTTATTTGCATACAGCCCTGTGGCTGTTTCTGGGTGCTTGTCAACAGAAAGGATTTTATACCAAACCCCCCATGCCCCCCACAAAAAAGTAATAAATACAATACATTCCCAGAGACATTGAGCAACATTCAGCTGCAATCAAGAAACAAGACTTTTTTTCAACAGACATCTTGCCTGAAATTAAAAGTAGGTCACTTCAGAATTCAGAATTAAATGAGATTTAGTGAGTATGTATTCTTTCACTATTGAATATGGAAAGAGCAGTCCATGACTAGATTCAAAAGAGCAGATAGAAGTTGTTGAACTTGGCCCTCTGCAGGGTCATCCCCAAACTTTTTGCCTTCACTCTCCTGTTTCCTGAGCCTGTTTTTGTTGGCTTTTAGGACTCTGCACTTTACCACTGCTAAACAGTGCTAAAATGCTTGTGCTTTCTCCCTTAAACATGGTGAAAAAGGCTTACACCCAATTGGTACATTTAATTTACATGGAAGTCCTTAGTAAAGTGGTACTACATGTACCCAGGGTCTGTAAATTAAATGCTACTGGTGGGTCTGCAGCACTCCTTGTGCCACCCAATAAAGTAGCCCTTTAATCATATCTCAGTCCTGTCATTGCAACCTGTGTGGTCATTTTAAAACTGCCATTTCAACCTGACAAAAAAACATTTGCCTAAACCTTCTTTTTTAATGATATAAGCCACTATAGGGTAGGCCCTAAACAGCTCATAGGGCAGAGTGCAGTGTATTTTAAAAGTTTGACATGTTCTTTTAATTTTTACTAGTCCTGGTAGTGAAAAACTCTTACAAGTATTCTTCTTCGGTTGAAAAAATGTGTAATACTGAGTTGGGTAACAATAAACACCAGCTATTCAGTGCCAAGATGCCCCAAGGGTCAAATGTGCACTCTACATAAAAAGTGTTGTGTTATGTTAAAAATAAACTAATAAACAAGTACATTGTACAACATATAGCAACTTATATTTTATTTGATCAGTATCAACATGGGTGAAAGAATCTTACATCTATAAAGTAATTATGTCTGAATAATGTCAAGGAACCTCTTCATCATGTCATAGTCATCCTTTGAAAGACTACATTTAATCTATATTCAACAGTAGGACCATACACAGTATGTTTATTTCTTGTAATACAAGCAGACACTTTATTGTACAGCACTTTATTCTCAATTTTCCCCAAAATGCCATATTATGGCTATTTGTTTAGGACCCTCGAGGGGAAAAATCACTTTCTAACTTAACTTTCGAACCCTTCATGTCTTAAGAAAGAATACAAATTTGATGTGGATATATTTTGTGAAAAAATGTAGAAACTGCCCATTATTTAAAAGATTTCTTACAGTTTAATTTAGCAGACTGTTGAAAGCCGGTAGGTCATACAAAACATTTTCTATTTCCAGACGTGAATCTTAAATGGCCCAAGCAAAACATAATTATTGCCCATTAGTTTGTCAGAGTATTGCACTTGAATGTAATAGCTTAGCACGGGTGAGGATGTGTCCCGTACCTGTTTTCCAATAGTATTTTGGCCCACGGTTTCTTCCTTCAGGTTAGATTTTAAGCACTGCATACTGAAGCAATACTACAATTGAGGAGGACAGAGATAGTTATAGACCCCGGTTCAGAAATTCCCACACCTTGCATCTTCACAATGATTTCTAATGGATTTAAGTTTAATTTTCTAGCACTGCTTGTTAACATAAATTGGGATGACTCAACAGATTTAAAAGGTTTGTGAAAAGGTCTAGGATTGAAAACAATTGTAACCCTGGTGACATGAACATCTGGTATCTTTGATGCTGACAAAGTAAGATGACCAAAAAACAAAGGGGGGTTGTGGCTCTAAAACAGCACGGCTGAGCCTTATTCCAACAAAAACAGCAAAAATGCCAATACTGCTACGCAATTCTTACCTTGCAACCGGTGCATTGAAATAAAACAATGCCACCAAAAAACCTCTTTTTCCATTTAACTTAATCAAAATTTATTGTAGAAGTCACATAAGTAAATCACCAACAAAATACATTCAATTTAAAAGTTTTGAAAACAACCAAGCTCCCTCTACCCACACACTCTCTTATTATACATCCTTTAACCCATCCAAACTTCTCGTTTGCAAACCCTTCATGCACCCCTCTCTGTCAATCTCTTCTGTTCAATCATACATTCATTACACTCCCCTCACATGCCAGCACACCCATACCCATCTCTCAATATAACACATTTATACAAATACAAGAAAAATACAATATACACAATGGCCAAACAGACAAAAATTCTCAAAATACAAAGCTTTAAATTTTTAACATCAATTAGTATACTTGATTGGCCCCACAAAAAAGGTTGACACGTTTCAAACCCCTTCACATACGGGGTTCTCTTCAGGACCCAAAAGATGGAAAACACAAACAATCTGTGTCTTAGTTATTGACCATATTATACATGTGTGTCATGCCCAGACCAGGGGCACTAGGACCCTGGGACGCAAGGGCAGAGGGCAGGGGACACTGGACACCAGTTCCGGTGAGGGGAGGGGGCAAGGGGAACAAAGGGCATTGCTAAGCAGGACCTCGGGGCAAGAGGTCAGGGTCCACTAGTGTGACGACAGAGAACAAATAAAAGATACCTGAAAGCTCCGGCGAGTCCTGCGTGGTCTGTGGGGTCCGGGGAACACGACAACTGGCGACGAAGGTGCGTGATCACAAGTGCCCAGCAGAAGATTGGAAGAGCGGCGGTCCGAGGCGTCGAAAGACACTGGAAATCGAGACCAGGAGCCCACCCTGACAAGTGTGTGCAGCCATCGAAGTAGACACGGCGCGGGAGCCCACCCCGACCGTAATCGAGCGCAGGAAGACTGTCCTACATCACCCGGTAAGGAGATTCAAAGCCGAGTGGACGCGCGCTGTTTGGAGCGCGAAATATCGCGAGAAGAGGGCAAGGTCAGGCAGACATAAGGACAGCAAGCGTTAGGAAGCTGCGGGCGGCCATTTTAAAGTCAGGCAGAGCCCCGATTGGAGGAAAAAGTATCGCGAGACCACCGGCGGCCATTTTGAGGTCAGGCGAACAGACCAATAGGAAGATAGAACAGCGCAGCGGCCATTTTGAGGTCAGGCAGTGATAAAGAAGTGCCAAATAGAACAGCAAAAGAAGGAAAAACAAGCATTGGCAACGGCAAACAAGCACCAGAATGGATTAAAGAAGCACTGGCAAAGGCAAATAAACAGACACCATAAGTGGGAAACAAGCATTGGCAAAGACAATAGCAGAAACACCAGAAATAGAAAACAAGCACTGGTAAAGACAAAAAAAAAAAAAAGACAAGACAAGAAGCAACTAAAGAAGCATTGGCGAAGACAAGTAAAGAAGAAAGAGAAGTGAAAACAAGCATTGGCAAAGGCAAATAAAGAGGCAGCAACAAAAGAAAAGGATGGCAGAAAGACAAAATGCGCAATATCGAAGACCACTACCATTTAACCCATCAGAGCCACAAGCAGGAATACGGTGGGAGAAATGGATCAGGCGTTTTGAAAGATACATGGAAGCGACTGATGTGACAGCAGCGAAACAACTAGGCCTATTCCTAAATTTGGCAGGAGATGAGGTTGAAGACCTACTTGTAACACTGCCAAAAGAGGAGACTACCACCTACGACAAACTAAAGGCGTGCCTGACAAACAAATTTGACCCGCAGAGAAATGTTGATTTTGAGCGATACACTTTCACGATCGCTTTCCAGCAACAAGACGAAACGCTGGATGACTTTGCAACGAGACTGCGAAAGCTAGTAACACACTGCGAATTTGACAAATTCGACAACGAACAAGCAATCAGACTGCGCATCATAGAGGGCTGCCGTGACACAGAATTTCGCGCAAGAATTCTAAAAGAACCAACGTCTTTAGAAAGCATCCTATCACTAGCAAGAGCGGAAGCAAGAGCGACAGCACAAGCAAAGGAAATGGAACGAGGAAAGGAACGGTCAGTGGACCAAGTGCACCGAATGACAAACAACAACCGCACAAGTGGATGGAAAAAAGACAGAAATGACCAGACTGTGAAGAAACGACCGGAAGGAACGTGCTACAGGTGCGGACTTGAATTTCCACATCGAGGGCCGTGTCCGCCATTTGGTCAGACTTGTCGGAAATGCAATGGGAGAAATCACTATGCCAGTGTGTGTCAAGGAATGCAATTCAGGAATGATAGAGGAAGAACAGAAAGGCCACGAGTACCAGCCAGCAGGCATGTCCGACACGTCGACACAGGAGCAAGGAGCCCCTCAATAGGATCAGAAGGAGAAGAAGAAAAAGAAGAGGCACCGACGGGACGACTATACCTCATGTCGGATGTCAGTACCGAACAAAATGAGGAGGGCGAAAGCAGAGAAAGCATATGTCTGGCAGATAAAAGCAAGATGAAAAAGACAGAATCGGTGACAATAGGTGTAGGGTCACACAAAGCAAAGTTCGTTTTAGACAGTGGCGCAACGTGTAACATCATGTGCGTGTCAGAATACGAAAAAATGAAAATAAAGCCCAACTTGAGGCCGTCCCGAGTTGAAGTCTTCACCTGGGGGTCCCGCACACCAGTAACAAACATGGGGAAATTCACAGAAGAACTGACATACAAAGACAAAAAGACGAAAGAAGAAATTCACGTGCTAAAGGGCGACATCCCAGCGCCATGCCTCTTGAGCAACATCACGGCTCAGATGATGGGTCTGCTTGAAATGACTTACAATATATCAGACAAAGGAAGCATCCTGAATGAATACCCCAAACTACTGCAAGGTTTAGGGAAGCTAAAGGGGCGGCAAATAACACTACACATTGATGAAACAGTAAGGCCAATAGCGCAACATCATCGGAGGGTACCAATACACCTGCAGCCACAGGTAGAAGAGGAATTGGATGCATTACTAAAGCAAGACATCATAGAACGAGCAGAAGGACCAACACCATGGGTGTCTCCGATTGTGGCCGTACCAAAGAAAGATACGTCAAAAATAAGAATTTGTGTCGACATGAGGATACCAAACAAAGCAATAGAACGCGAGAGACATCCCGGACCACACCTTGATGACATGATCAGCTGCCTAACAGGCATGAGGCGATTCTCTAAACTAGACCTGTGCAAGGGATACCACCAGCTAGAACTAGATCCTCAGTCTCGATACATCACGACGTTTTCCACACACCTAGGCCTGTTCAGATACAAACGTCTGAGCTTCGGTGTATCGTCGGCTGCAGAAATATTTCAAGAGACAATACGACAGGTAATAAGGCCGGTAAAGAACAGCCTAAACTACAGCGACGACATCCTGGTATTTGGAAAATCAAACAAGGAGCACAACAGAGCGCTAAGAGAGGTGTGCTCTCACTTAGAACAGGCGGGTCTGACACTAAACAAAGAGAAATGTGAGTTGGAGCGAGACGAACTAGTATTCTTTGGCCACATCTTCTCCAAGAAAGGAATGCGACCAGATCGCAACAAGGTAAAAACGCTGGAAAGAGCAAAACAACCAAGTGACGTGGCAGAAGTGAGGTCATTTCTTGGTCTGGCCAGCTACTGTGCAAGGTACATTCAAGACTTCGCTACAGTAAGTGCACCACTGAGGGAACTAACAAAACAAGGCCATAGTTTCGCATGGACTGAAAAGTGCAGCAAAGCGTTTGAGGAGATCAGAAGCGCTGTAACAGCAGTAGACCACCTAGCATACTTTGATCCGAGGCTATGCACTGAGCTGACAGTAGATGCCAGTCCAGTGGGGCTAGGGGCAATACTGGCGCAACACCAACCAGGAAAAGACTCCCCAAGACATGTAGTAGCATATGGAAGCAAAAGCCTATCGGATGTCGAAAAAGGATACTCCCAGCCAGAAAAAGAGAGCCTGGCGGTAGTATGGGCATGTGAACACTACCACATGTTCATCTACGGAAAACCATTCACAATAATAACAGATCACCAAGCGCTGATAACAATATACGGAAACCCAAATGCAAAAATACCGCCCAGGATAGAGAGGTGGGGGATACGACTAATGGACTACAATTTCAAAATAATACACAAACCAGGGAAAGAACACAATCCGGCGGATTATGTGTCAAGACACCCCCTGCCACAAGCATCTCAAGCAACTACGATGGCGGAGGAATACCTAAACTTTGCATTAAAACTCAACACACCGGCAACAATAGCAATGGAAGAATTGGAACAGGAGACAAGGAAAGACCCCACCATGCAAGCAATAATGAAAGTGACGAAACAACAAAGATGGAGGCACGTCAACAACAACAACAACTGGGAAGAAGGAGTGAGAAAAGAAGAACTGCTCGCATTCAAAAAGATCAGCGGAGAACTCTCCGAAAGCGAAAATGGAATAATGATGAGAGGCACTCGAATTGTAATTCCACAAACTCTGGGAAGAAGAACAGTAGAACTATCACATGAGTCACATCGAGGGATTGTGGCAACGAAAAAAATGCTACGAGAGAAGGTGTGGTTCCCGGGACTGGACAACATGGTGGAAGAGACCGTGATGCACTGCCACATCTGCCAGGTAACAGGTCCCCCACCAAAGCCGGAGCCACTGCAAATGTCCAAACTACCAAAGGCCGTGTGGACGGAACTGGCGGCTGACTTCTATGGACCTCTGGAGACAGGGAATTACCTGCTGGTAATAATAGACGAATTCTCCAGGTTCCCAATAGTGAGGCCGGTAGCTTTGACGTCAGCGAACGCAACACTGCCCGTCTTGGACGACATCTTCGCAGCATGGGGCTCACCACAGACACTGAAGACGGACAACGGGCCCCCATTTTCAGGCAAAGAATTCAAAAGGTTCATGGCATACCTCGGGATCAATCATCGACGAATAACACCCCTATGGCCACAAGCAAACGGAATGGCAGAACGGTTCATGGGAACAATAAAAAAGGCCATACAAAGAGCAAAGTTGACGCAGATTTCGATAGGACAAGCTCTGTGCCAGGTCCTAAGGGACTATCGAAACACACCGCACATCTCCACAGGAAGATGCCCCGCGGAGCTGGTGTTGGGACGGTCGAGCAGGACGAGGTTGCCACAGGTGAAAGAAAAGGAAAGCATAGAGCGACATGACGTGGCCACGAGAGACACCCAAGCGAAGGAAAAGATGAAGGCATATGCTGATCGGAGAAGACACGCGGCAAGCACAAAAATAGAAGAAGGAGA
Source organism: Triturus cristatus (assembly GCF_964204655.1). Taxonomy (NCBI): domain Eukaryota; kingdom Metazoa; phylum Chordata; class Amphibia; order Caudata; family Salamandridae; genus Triturus; species Triturus cristatus. The sequence goes on along the minus strand of NC_140585.1, from coordinate 578,237,918 downwards.
CACCGTGGTAGTGCGGCAGAGACAAGTGCGAAAGTCAGACAGTGTTTTCTCAAAGGACCCACTGACAGTGACAGGAGTCAAAGGGCCAATGATAACGGCTTCAGCAGGGCCATACCACATCACGCGAAACAGCTCGCATTTCAGAGAATTGAAATCAAAAGGAGAGGAGCTGCCAATACATGAACTGAAGGAAGAGACACATGAGGAAAGAGATCAAGCGGACAGCGGAACGCAACGACTGAAGGAAGAGACACATGAGGAAAGAGATCAAGCGGACAGCGGAACGCAACGAGCGAGAAGAGAATGCAAGAAAACAAAAAGACTAATTGAAGAAATGTAATGAGACAAGGGTCCGTGGAGACGGTCTCTCTCTCTCTCTCTCTCTCTCTCTCTCCCTCTCTCTCTCTATCTCTATCTCTCTCTCTCTATATATCTCTCTCTCCCTCTCCCTCTCTAAAGAAAAAAAAAAAAAAAAAAAAATGTTTGTTTGCAACAAAGGGGGAGATGTCATGCCCAGACCAGGGGCACTAGGACCCTGGGACGCAAGGGCAGAGGGCAGGGGACACTGGACACCAGTTCCGGTGAGGGGAGGGGGCAAGGGGAACAAAGGGCATTGCTAAGCAGGACCTCGGGGCAAGAGGTCAGGGTCCACTAGTGTGACGACAGAGAACAAATAAAAGATACCTGAAAGCTCCAGCGAGTCCTGCGTGGTCTGTGGGGTCCGGGGAACACGACAATGTGCACCCCTATCTCAAATTGCCTCTTCTCTCTGGTGAACCCTTACTTTATTCTGAGCTGCGAGATCAGCCAATCCCTGCTGTGTTCTTAAAACTCAGTCACTCGTGAGCTCCTGCAAAGGCAATCATACCATCTCAATCATGAGTCAACACTCCCTAATGTCATCAGTCTCGTTCCCATTATTTAAAAGATTTCTTACAGTTTAATTTAGCAGACTGTTGAAAGCCGGTAGATCATACAAAACATTTTCTATTTCCAGACGTGAATCTTAAATGGCCCAAGCAAAACATAATAATTGCCCATTAGTTTGTCAGAGTATTGCACTTGAATGTAATAGCTTAGCACGGGTGAGGATGTGTCCCGTACCTGTTTTCCAATAGTATTTTGGCCCACGGTTTCTTCCTTCAGGTTAGATTTTGAGCGCGACTCGCTTCACGTTTTCCTGTAAGGAATGGAATTAAAGTTCTGAATTTAACCAAGTGCTTTGCTTTGAGGGCAAGCTCTGGTTAGACGTGCGTAGCTCAATATACTCGACCAAGGCGTCTCTACAACAGCGGTTCCAATTGTGCTGAAGTCTTACCTTTCGTGACAGGCCTGAACAGCCGCACTGTAACTCTTCCCGGGCCGCCGGACAAAGTAAGATGTGCACTAGGAAACACAAAAAGATAAAAACAATCTGTAGCGTTTTTGTAAATGTGTGATCATAATAATGCCATGCATCTGCCCGACGAGTCGTTTTTAATGCTGTTCTCTTTCATAAGGACAGGTTTTCTTGCCCTCTCTATTGAACATTGTTTTATGTCTATTATATACAGAAACTGTATGCACAGATTTATGGAACCTCTGTACATCAAAATTGTTGCAGTACTCTGCATATTTTCTGAAGGCTACTGCATTGCTCTAAAGCAAACCTCCCAACTCTAATTTTCCTGTGTTTGAAATCATCACTTATCTGAGCAGTCAGTGGAAGCTATCTATAGTATGTATTTTTGAATTCATAATGTTTTTAGATTGACACTAATGTCCATTCCTCCTTTTTTGAGACTGGACTTCCTGCTTCAGTAGAGACATCCTGATCTGACAGATCCCACTCCTATGATACTTCATCTGCAAGTGTCTGTTCGTTTTTTGCATGGTCAGACCTTTAACATTCTTAATTGACAGACTGAATCATCCGTCACAGATGGCAGCCAGAACTACACTAAAAACTATTCAGGATACGATGTCAACAGGATACTCAGGGCCTGCTTACGAGTTTGGTAGTCATGGTACTGCTGTCCAAATGGCGTTGGAATCACCGTTGCACTGTTCGTAGTCCGACTGCCCCATTACGATGCATGTGGGTACATATACAAAAGACCACCGTGCTCCCCCCGCGAGGAAATCTAGATGTTGGTGGGATAGGCCAATGCATCTTTTGGAGGGCGGACTGCTGGCCCAATTACGATATGCCTTTCCGTCAACTTGACTGTAGCGGTTCTACCACTGCATCTGAGTTGGCAGATAGAGACAGATATAAGGCTGAAACTCACTTATACTCTGCTTCACTCATCGTGTGTCGCATGGAGCCAGTCCTACACATCCTCCCACTCCTGTTCCTACTTGATGATGTCCAAAACCAGCTCCGTGGTGGATGCAACTGACAGTAAGCTAGACTCATTTCCATTTCCATCCGTACCTCAGCAAGTAGATGCCCCACCATGGACCTGGCAAGGGATCCCTAGGTAAAACATATTTTGGGGACCCTCTTCAGAATTGTTCTCAGTGTATGATCCATTTACCACTCTCTGATGCCTTCTTTGGTAAGGTCACTGACATTGCACAGACACACTCCACAAAAGTTGACATGTGTTCATAATTCATAATAAGGGATAGTGATGTCTGCATTAAGCTGTGTCTCCCAGCAGCACCTCCTCATCAATATCACACCTATTAATATCTGTGACACTCTCACATTGCTCACATGCAAGGTCATGTTGTGATATCAAAGATACATCTGTATGGATGTGTCTTGAAGCTGAAACACACCATTTTTTCTATATCTCTGTAATGGACTCTCACACATCACCAACATTAAGAAGGTAATGTCAGGTAAATGGGATTTCAAATAATTAGTTTGAGAAGCATTCAAAGGTCACAATGTAAAGACTCTGCAGATTAGGTTTGCGTCTACCAGGGAGACCCCGGGAAAGCTGGGGCCCTGGGCCACAGTCCACTTTGCACACGCCTCAAAAACTCTAGGTTCACAGGACCTGTGGCTTATTACTATATCAGGGAAAACCAACAGCTTAACCAAGTGCTATGCATATGTGGGTAATGTGTAAGTGCAAGTCATGAAAGCAAACAGAGCAGTAACAGCATTTGTCTTACATTAATTTAAAGTAGGTGTAACATACACACACATAAATGGACACGTCAATTAAAATTCCTAATAAGGTATAACAATTTACACACTCAATGTGTGAATGGACAAATAACTAACATGTACACATCAAACACATATCCAGCCTACATCATAGGCAGAAGTGCAAGCTAAACGATGTTAACATTGGTCAAGCCAAGCTGAAATACTTACCATATGAAATGCCACCCAATGCAATGTTGCCCCAATTGGATTTCATCCCACATATCCATCCATTGAACATTTCCACTTGTCCTGTGTATTTTCATCCCTCGCTCCAAGGTCAGAGCATACTAACCACTTCAAATGGATCAGCAATCAGGGATAATCAAACACAACTGTAGTCAGAAAGTATCCGATAGCATCAAATAGTTAGAAAAGTAATGGCAGGACTAATATGTTCTAAACAAAGCAAATGTTTAATTTAGCAAAAACAATTAGAGATAGTAAACCAAAGGCTAATGGTCAGTCCATTTTCACATTGTGTGGTCCAGCACCTGCTTTACCACTAAACTTGCCCTTTATGACACTGCCAGGGAATCTCCTCACAAAGGATATGGCAGGCACCTCAAAGATGTTACTTGGGAGGGGGTTGTTTGGGTTTGGGAGGGTTGCCCTTGGGTTTGCAAGGTGGGGGTTTGGAAGAGGAAGGGGTGGACTGACATTTAGGAGGAGGGTTTTGAGAGTCAGAAGGGGTGGTGGGACCCTTGGTAGGGGTGGATGGGTCTGGAGTCTGGACCAGGGGTATATTTAAAGGTTGAAGTGGTGGGTTTGTGTGTATCCATTGGGGCGCAACCATCACTATCATCAATGTTAGCCTCTACTGTGTCCATCATGGATGAAACACCCTACCATGTGGCTGACTTCAGTCGAGGCGGTAAATTCTGAATGTCTCATATGTGAGGTCAGGCATCCACCATTTTAGCAAATGGAACTACCGTATTGGTGACTGTTAAGTGCGTCACTACCACTACAAATGTGTTGTCAATCAATCAACTTTATTCGGTATGTAAACCATAAAAGTAAAACAACCATTAATCGCAGCGATGCAGCGCGCGCTACGAAATTTGATTTATTTATTTAATTGCTTACTTACCTCCAATTATCCATATTCCGGTTTTTAGAACCCCTCACCCTGCCCCTCCCCCGCCCTGCCTTACCGCCCCACGGAACTCCCTCCACGGGCCGCGGCTGACCAAGGATGCATGTTTACCCATAGATTAATTACCTTGTGGTCTGTGTAAACCTAAATAGTGTGAAACTATACATTCATTTACATTTCGCTGATAAAGTGCAACGCGTTTTAACCATCTTCAGTACACACTCCAGACCTTTGCTATGAATGCCCACTCACAATATAAGACCAACCCCACCTCAGTACCAAGACAGTGTACTCACTCCAGCAGCAGACGGTTGTCTCGCACACGAATGCTCACATGTTACGCGTAACCATCCCAGCGCCTCTTACCCTTGATATGCAGCAGTGGTCTTACCTTAAAAGATGGACACAGGCGGTTAGCAGTAGCAGGCCATTTATCATGAATTTACCATGAGTGACAACCAGGTAGGGAGACTCTCTTCCAGTAAATGCCCCAAAGAATTAGCAGTCAAATGCAAAGAATCCAGGGGGATTAAATTAGCACTACCCATTATTAAAGCAGTGTACAGCTGTGTGGGTGTATTGTGGCCAAGCCACTCACGGAAAGTCTTTATAGAGTATTGTTAAAAGTGTAGAGCAATCCTTTCTTCCTACGCTGTGCTATAGGTGATGGCATGTGCTGGAACGGAGTTAAGGCTCTCCTGTATTTTTTATCCAAATGAATTATTGTTATTGTTCAAAACGTGTTCATTTTGGTTAAATCAACATACATATAAACATGTTGGTTTATCAGCGATTTAACAGTATTTAAGGGGTCATGGATTACGGAATACATATGTTTATCTGATTTTTGTAAATGTAATTTTCAATAAAGCCTTATGCATATTGATTTAAAAAAATCCTCGTACAGCTTTCGTTTTTGACATCCAAAAAACAATTGTCTATGTTCTTTAGGACTTTATTTATGTTTGCAAATTTGTGGAGCCTGTTCTCAGGCATGAGAAGCGGATTTAGGTTTCTACAAATAATTCTTTATATTTGTCAAAGCAATGTTCTGAGGAGGATATAGGAAGGATAAAGAATGTGCCCAAAGTAATATTCCCTAGAAGTCAGTTACATCCAAGACATAAGTACCAAAGATAGACATATTTCCTGAACCAAAACCTAAAACTTATCAAATTTGGAGCATTTCCATATTTCTGAAGATAGTTTGATTGATTCGAAAGTTTATCCCTAAAGGGCAGGTGTGACTTATAAAAGCACTCATTTATTTTCTTCACACTTTTTTTAATAAGCAATGTTTAGTGTGTTCGTAATTTGTAAAATTAGGCATCGTTTAGGACCTAGTTATTTATAATTCAAAATATCGTAAATATAATATATATATTTCATGTGTATATAAATGCTAATATTTCTTCGCCTAAAGGTCAAGTAGGCGGGCTCATTGTCCAACTAAATTTGAATGTAATAATCCGTGCCGAACTAAGTTTGAACGAAACCATCCGTCCATGTTCATGCTAAAAATGTAGGGCACCAAAAGAGGAGAACAGTAGAGAGTGATTGTAGCAGTATATGCCAATTTTTATTTATCACCAGACAACCACTTTATTCCTGACAACCCAATAAACACAGTTTAAATAGAAATAAATAATTGAAGTAAACATGCTATTTCGTTTTAGTTGGCATAAAACAAATCTCGAACTCTCATTACAGAAATGTGCTATATGCTCATAGTTTACTACTTGCTTTTTCGTTCTTGATCTTGTTCCAAACCACTTAGGACCCAACAAAAAGTAGCAAATGCATGCCCTTTTTCTTAAGCCTAGGTTTGGAGTAAATGTCTGACTTTTACAACCCTAAGAAAGGATTCCTGGTGCACTCCTGGGAATATGTGACTGATGTGGATTCACAGGAGTATGTTCTACCATTTACTAGAGAATTCTGCATTGTCCCTATACACTTATCAAAGAAGCGTGCTTCCCAAACCCATGCCTACCCCTATCCCTATGCCTACGAAATCCCTTGACTATAGTAATTCTATGAATAGGTTCCAAGTGGAAATCTACTTGAAAGGGTTTTAAATACCCAGAACCCTGAGAGTTTGTGTGCACCCACTTTACAGGTGAAACATCACTGAAACACCAACAAGCCTGCCAGATTCCACATGAATGCAATTTCTGTATGAGTAAATCCCAAAGTAAAATTCCACCTTTCCTGGTTCTGTAAATCAGATACAGGATTTTAAGTTTGTAAATTACTATGGTTAAAGCACCTGCTTGGCAAACTGTTTTTGTTTAGAGAGAGTTATCTGAACAAAAATTAAATAGCCCAGATGCTCATGGAGCTTATTTCCTATGTGCGGGTGCCATTTAGCCTTTGCTTTGCCCATTTGCACCATTCCTTGCAAGGCAGAAACAGTCCTGGAAAATGAATGACAGCCATCGTTTTCTTTGTATGACAGGACAAAGGTCCCTGCAACCCACAGGCCCTGTGGCAAATGTTTCGCTGAGTAGACTGCTCTTCCACTTGCAACCCTAGGGGAGAGGATGTACCCTTACGACTAGAGCGGGCGACGTCAAAGCTGGGGAACCCAGTTCGAACCTTGGCAACGACGCTCAAAATCCTGTGATTCTGAGCAAATCACTTAGGGCCATATTATCAAGAACGGCGATAACATTATCGTCGTTTTAGCTAAAGCGGCGATAAGGGGCTTGATAATATGCCCTAGAGAAATCCAGTAGAGGCCCAGGTTTGATGTCCTTCACACCAGAACCTGGGCTTCTATTGGAATTCTCTAGGGCATATTATCAAGCCCATATCGCCACTTTAGCGGCAGTTTCCTGCCGCTAAAACAGCGATAATGTTATCACCGTTCTTGATAATATGGCCCAGAATCTTCCCGTGCCTAAAAATTAAAAGTTGAATGTGTCCTTGTGTAACGAAACTGGTGCTACGTAAAGCGCTCTGATACCCGATATCTTCGGGTCTAGTTCGCGCTATATAAAACTCTAAAAAAAAAAAAAGGAAAAAGAAATACAGATCACCTGATTCTACAGAGAGTCAAGTGGCAACATCTTACCGATTAGCTTAAGTTGCAGAAAGTCGAAGGCCAAGACCTCCAAATATACATTAGACAAAACAATCAGGTTTCTAAAAAGGTTGCTTGGTAAAGCATTGGTATCATAGCGTCTGCCCAGATTCTGGATGACGATCAGGAGGTACAATTACTGATCACCAGATCCAGTTTTGTTTCAAAAGTATTTATTATTGACTTTAGTAAATATTCTACAATATAAATGTTCGCATTCCAATACAAAAATATAAATGTTATCCTAACATGACATTACAAATGGTACTAAAATGTTTTGCAGAATACAAAGGCTATGCATTTCAAATCTTTTATATAAAATATATATTACAGGATATAACCCTAGCGAAACGTATTCTTTTTCGTTTTTTTTAAACAATGCTAGTCTTATACTACTGTCACTATTTTCAACGTAAATAAATAGTTAAAATAATTTTCCTCGCTCATTATACCAGTTTGAATAAAAAAGAGATTTCACTCGTTTTCAGTTTATTTAATAGAGTTGGGCAAAGCGTGAGTATATGTGTTAATTTATTCTAGACTTTCATAGTGCAGATGCAATTTACACGTGTCAATTTCTGTTGAGCATTTTGGATTTTAAGTAAACAGCCTGATCTCATTAAACCAGAAGTCGTCTTATTTCTGGACATGTCCATTCTTCAAATGATTTTCAGCCGTAAATGTAGCCTTCTGTTTATATTCACGTTTCAGAGACCTTTAATTAGATATATACTGTGAGTCACTGTGAAAGGAACTCTCGTTTGCCTATGCTTGGAAATGTTTAACAAGTGCAAAGCCCCTCTTTCCGAACAATTATATCTACATCAAGATTTTTTTTTATGTTAAGAATACAGAACTTTATTCATTTAACAGTACATGGCTTTTAAGGAAGGGACTCTGGGCCATATGTACGAAGAAGTGGCGGAGCCCGTCGTTAGTCTCCTGGGCTTAACGACACGCTCCGCCACATCGGAAAAGCAAGGCTGCACCATTTTTATAAGAATATGGTGCAGTCTTGTGTTTCCCCCTGCGATGGCGCTAAGTTTCACAACTCAGCAACAACGCGGGCACTCTTGCACCAGAATGCAAGGGTGTCTGTGTGCAGGGGAGGGTTGGTTATGTGGAGGAAGGTGACCCTTCCTGCACATAAACAATCCTAAAATGTCATTTTGTAACTTTCATGTGTGCTGCTTCATGCAGCACGCATGTAAGTTACAAAATGACATTTTTAAAAAGTTTTGTTTATGTACAGGAAGGGACAATTTCCTGTACATAAACAAATCATGGCATTTTGCTTTTTCCATGTTTGCTGAAAAAGCAAAAACGAGGAGAAATAAAGCATTTCTCCTCCTTTCACCACCTTAACACCAGGGTTTTCCTGGTCTTCATTTTGGTGCTGCCTCCTATGTACGGCACCCTTGTACATAGCGGGCAGCGACAAATGCAATGGGTGTTGCGGTGGAACACCCACCACAACACCCACTGCACACCCCATTCACGCTAAACATAGCATGAAAGGGTGCCTTATGTACAAGGCAGCGTTAAGCCACGTTAGGTGGCTTAACGCTGGCTTGTACATAAGGCAAGGCCCCTATCACCACGGGAATATCACAAAAGTAACGTTTCCGTGGTGATAGTGGCTTTACATATGCCTCTCTGTTGTTTAACTGTCTTGGACAAAAACAGGTGGATTTAACCTGCAATGCTCGCAATCCTGTTTTACTTCTAATCATTGACATCTCTAGAACAATAGTTAAGTAGAATGTTTTATGTTCCCAAACTAAGCCTGCCGCTCCATATGCAATAATTAGGTCAAGCTTTTGCTGTAGGCTTACAACATTATCTAGAACAAAACGCATTGACAAAGCCAATAAGGCTCGCGTTTATAATGTGAATGACTTGTTATTGGCTTTGTCAGTGATTTTCTTTCTTTAAAGTTTCCAAATGGCCTCCGGTGCATGTTTACGCATTTTACATGCACCAGAGTCCCTTTTGGAATGCTTTTTGTTTGATAAAACCTGTAAGATTATCACTGGTGCATCCCGACGTATGAGGATGCATGGGCTGCCATCCTGAAATGTTCTTTCACAAAACAGACCCATTCTTTGGCTGCCACCAGTGCCTGTGTCGTGACTGGCGCAGGTTGTGACATATGGAAATTGGAAACATGGCATGGTTCATGCTATCCGCAGAAAAATAGCTGCCACTGTTCACCACAGAAAAGAGGTGGAATCTGGTACCGCTTTATAGAAATTGGGCCTACTGGCTCTTGTAAAGGAGAAAGGTACAAATTATTTTCTGGGCCTTCCTCTTATATGTCACCCTTATATGTCACCATATTGCCAATGCTGAAAGTCTCAGCCCTTGGTGTGCTATTCGTTTAACTCCTTGTTGAAGTATATATTTTGCACACAAATGACAGTCCTACATTTTGAGGCAGAGCAAACTGACAAGTGCATTGAAATACTTATGAACCTGTGGGTAGTGAGCAGCTCATGATACTTTTTATCCGTTCACTTCGTATTTGCTTTAGAGTTTTAAGATGACTTAAGTGCAGCGAACATATGCTCTCTGTGTAAATTGTTATTGTGATTGGTTATCTATTATTGGCATATTTGTCTTACCAGTAGGTTCCTATTAATGTGCACTGAGTGTGCCAGGGCCGGTAACTCAAATGCTACCAGTGGGCTTCTGGGCACTGATTGTGCCATCCACATAAGCAGCCCAGAAAAGAAGTCTCAGGCCTGCCACCGCAGTGCCTGTGCGCAGTCTGTTAACTGCCATGTTGACCTAGCCAGTGCACCCACTTGCCAGGCCTTATCCTTCCCTTGTCTTACACACAGGACACCCCTAAGTTTCACATACACTGGGCAGGGTGCAGTGTATGTGAAATGTCAGGACATGTACTAGTGTGTGTAACATGTCCTGATAGTGAAATACTGCCAATTTCGTTTTTCACTATTGAAAGGCTATCTTGCCCATTGGACAGAATGGAAAATGCTGTGTAACATGTTTACTTGCCTATCTTCCCATAGGAGTGAGATAGAATTGGAGTCTGGTATCCCTGAACTCAGAATTTAATAACACATCTTTTAGTAAAGATGTTTTTTTAATTCTGTGTTTGAAAATAGCACTTTTAGAAAGTGGCTATTTTCTTGTTCAACCTTTCAGTGTGCCTCTGCCTGTTTGTTGATTGACTGTCTGGCTTGAGAGTGACAGGGGCTGGACAGGGGCTGGGGTGACTCCAGGAGTCTGGGTGAGTCAGCACTAGGCGGAATAGACCGATCTGCATTTGGAGTGGTGGGAGGAGTAGCACCTGGGCCTGAATAGTGCTGTGCCTGCCTTCCACAATGCTGACTCCACCTCCTGCGGTGTGCCTGAAGACCCTGGGCCACATTCACAAAGGAAGAATTTGTGCACTGGCAGAGTGCACCCAGAACTGGTTTGGACTGTGTCCAGGACCGCCTACAGCTAGAGAACAAAGTCTTTTGGGATATAAATATGAGAGATGAAACCCTTGAACTTTAGAGCATCCTGGAATTCAAGAGGAACCTTTGCCGAGGAGAAGAGCTGGAGAAACTGAAGAGAAGGACTGCCCTTGCTGTGTGTTCTGGGGCTAACCTGCAGTTACTATTCTGCAAGGAAAGGAGAATGACTTTGCTATGTGCTGTGTCCCCTGCTTGAAGAAGATCTCTAAGGGCCTAAGGAGAGCTGGCCTCCTGTTTTGAAGTCCCAGGAACAAATGACTTCGCCCCCAGCTCCCCCCTGAACTCTGCTGTGTGAGTCCTGACCCGCCTAGAGTGCTTGATCCAGTTGTGGGGCCTCTGGAGGTTGTTGCTTCTGTTTGGGAGTTGGAATGAGAAGAAGTGTGAAAAGAACTTCAAAACCCGACGCATCGCTCTTCTTACGGCACGTTTCACTGGCGCATCTTGACGGCGTAAGAAGATTTCCATCGCATCACTGTGCCGCTGCAAAAATCATTGCAGTGCCTCTCGCCGCTGCAAAAACCAACGCATCGAGGAATCGCATTTGAAGAGGACTGACGCTGCGCAACGCTGCTGCATAGATTGCCGTTGCATCCCGAAGATCTAAGCATTGTACCTGTGCGAGACGCTTACCCAACGCATCACCTCTGAACCAGAACCGGCACGAAGAATCAAGGCATCGCTCTCCCTACAGACTGGACTCGGCTCAACCCGTCCACTGCATGCAGCGGGGCTGTCGCATCGCCTCCTCAGGGTCTCAGGAGTGTCGCATCTCTATGTTTTTCGACCCTGCAGCTGTTTGGCTTGGGACCTTTTGTCGCATCTCCAGGTACTTTGGTGCAAAGTCACGCAAACATAGATTTCTATGGTAAAAGTTCTTGAAACCTTTTTAAAGTCATTTTTTTAAACTCTGTATGTTGGATTTTTGTTATTTTGGTCTTGTGCAGTTTAGATAAAGATACTTTATTTTTCTAAACTGGTGTGGTGTCCCGATGTGGTGTTTTCACTGTGTTACTGTGAGTGTTGGTACAAATACTTTACTCATTGCCTTTGTGATAAGCCTGTCTGCTCGTGCCAAGCTACCAAGGGGTGAGCAGGGGTTATCTAAAGAGTGTATCCCCCTTACCCTGACTAGAAGTAAGGGTCCCTATTTGGTCAAAGGTACCTACCTCTGCCAACTAGAAACCCCCAGTTCTAACAGGGGTCTTTCCTCTTGATCCCTGATAAGTCTGAGAGTGACCAGTTAAGCTCCCTGCGTTTTTAGTGCATGGTGAAATTCCACTTGCAAATCAGTTATCTGAGACTGACAATCCTTGAACAAACCAAATGTGATTTTTTGTTCAATGGCAGCTAACCTGCTCAACTCGCCTTGTGCTCTGATCCTTTTTAGGCCAGTAAGAACACGGAAAGGGGAAATCGGAAAGATGAATCATGAACTGATCACCATTGTGTCAAGTAGTGTGAAAAATAAAGCATGGGTAGGGGAGCAATGACTGCGTGGAGGTGGGAGGGGGGGGGACAAGAGCACTCTGCTTATATGAAAATTAAAGTGTGCGGTGAAACTGCACACCAATGAACCTGAAAACAGTCAGAGCAGGGAGGAGGGATTAACAGGCAAACTGTAGGGTTAAACTAAAGAGGGTGACGGGAAACAACATAGGGATTGTATACAATAAACACAAAACACAGTTACTGGGATTTTACAGTACTTTGTAGGAAAAAAGTTACTTTCACTTAGAAACAGTCATAAAGAGGTGAGAAGCAACAGAGAAGTTGTATACGAGACAATTAACAAAAACAGCAATAAAGAGAGATACAAATATATTAAAAGTAAGCATGCAAGAATGAGAGTGGAAAAAAAAAACCACACTTTTTTTGGAGTGGAGAGGCACAAAGAAAAATGGAGTTCCCTGACTGAGCAGTAAAATGTTACACCTCATTTAACCAAAATGATGGAAAAGAGGCTATGTACCAGGGGAGGAACAAACACAAGATGCACGAGGTGGAACAGGAAAGCCACTGAATAAGAAGCAAGCAAATGGCAGTGACAAAAACCAACAAATGGTACGAAATGAGCAAACTTCAAGCCCTACTATATAATTGGTAAGCCCACAATATGTCATTCGTGACCAGATAGTTGCATTGTCCGGTAGGCCCAACCTAAAAAGGCCTCCATACATGCAATTAAATTGTGTAAGGCACTCACTGCCATTCAGGCACTTAACTGTACCCGAGATTGTATTCCTTATAACTTAGCTGATCAGATTTTTACAATTTTTAATTTTGTCTTATCTATATACCATTAGTAATTAGGCTTGTTTTTACTAATGAACACGGTTTGTTTTTTGTGGATATTGATAAGTAAATAATTTACACTGCAAATTATCGCCGCAAGTCTATCAATTTGGAGTCCACAACAATAATATTATCTGCACAAAGAACAAAATATAGTTTTTGGTTATTAGTTTTTGATGGGCATCCTCTCACCCTCTTCAAAACCTCAGGTAAGACTTTCCAAATAGAGAAAAGAGCAAGAAGACAAGAATGCAGACCTACTTAAGACCATTAAGGACATGAATCGTTTTATTGAGCTTTCCATTCATCCCAAGCAGTAACTTTGACCAAGTGTTACTATGAGAGGAGACCAGTTAGTGAAAAGAGACTATGTTGTATAAAAAGTACTTCTAGTTTTGTTTTTTAGAATAAGTAATGGTCCACTGTATCCTAGGCAGACGTAAAATCAATGTAACATGCCAACAAAGAAGCACATAAGATGGACTTACATGCAAAGCACATTATGCTAAACATATAGCGCCTTATTTATAGTGCCACAAGCCATTTGGCTGCTCCATGCTGAATTAATTCCGAAGCAAAGGGATGTGTCATATCTACAACAAAATGTTGATCCCTGTGCTCTCCCCTGTGCTGGCGCAAATTGGCTGCCATGGGCCAATGCTTGCAACCTTGCACCATGGTTCAAGGGTGCCTACATCACCAGGATGATTGTTTTTGTGCAGGAAGGGACACCTTCCTGCACACAAACAATCACAAGAGGTGATTTCCTCTTTCATTGCGTGATGCAGCATGCATAGAAAGAGGGGAAAACAAGGAGAAGTTAAACAGTTCTCGTTGCACCTCCCTACTCCTTCCCTGGGGAGGCATAGCATTATGACGCATTTCCAGGTTTACGATTTCTAGTAAATCTGGAAATGTGGCAGAAGCCATGGGTGTTGCGTGAGAACACCCACAGCAACACCCCTGGCAAGCCCCTTTCATGCAAAGTGTTGCATGTAAAGGGACCATATTTACAAGGACACGAAAAGCCACACAAGGTGGTTTTACGTGTTCTTGTAAATATTGGGCAGCAGGTTGTGCTGCCAGTACAACCCCCAAAATGTTGCATATTAATTCATGGTCAGAAACCTCCCTGTTTAATATTAAATAAAATGCTTTCAAACAACTAAGTAAACACATTTGTTAAAGCGTAAAAGCAAAATGAACCTCTAAGAAGTAGAGTAACTGTAGTTTCCTCTTTTGTATATTGATTTAATAATGGAGCCCACTCAGGTCGCTGGTATCACTTATTTTTCTAGAATTATTCTAAATAACCTACATAAGGTTTGTCCCCCAAGTGTGGATCTGGTTTTAGTACTAGGTTTGGTATGCTATCTGGTCTAGGGACTTTAGTATTGTTATTAGATTTGATTTTACCAATAATTCCTGAAGCAGTTACTTTGTTTAACCATTGCTCATCTAGTTCACCTTCTGCATTTATTGACTTGGTAAATTAATGCACAACAAAACGTGGACTTAGGTGTTCTATCTGCTATCAAGATGTAGGCTGGAAGTGCAATTTATTTTCTTTCAGGTTCATGTGCCATAAAATAGCTATGCGTGGTTCTGTGCTTGTTTTGGCTGGATCTATCTACATAGACTTTGGTTTTTATGCGTCATGACGTATTCTGAAGAAGTGTGTGATTTGTGAATGAACTTAGAAGTATTTTGAGCATTTGTTTGAACTCTAAAAACTAATGTTACATGTTGTCCTAAACGTTCCAGTGATTAAACAAAATTCAAAATGTAAGGACATGTCTTATGTATTCAAATTTGCACACAGTGTATATATTATTTGAATTCTCGATACAAATAGATTCTTTTTTCTGTTAAATAATTTTTTATTAAGAGAATGAACACAGAGTTAAAACATTACACAGCTCAGAGGATATATAGCAGGAGATATACAAAGGATAGCATAAACTATTTGAAACAGGAATAATAAAAATGAAAGCACATAGTGAAACTATTATAATAAAACACAATAATATAAGAAGATAAAAGTAATGAGAATAATAAATTCTAACATCGTAATACAATTATGTGTTCTAGAAAAAGAAGAGAAGAGTATGTTATATGTATATTTTTTTAAAGAAAAGAGAGAGAGAAAGGAAAAAGGAGAAGAGAATAGGAGAAAGAGGGGAAGAAGAGAAAGAGAAAAGAAGGAAAAATTAATAGATTAAAAATGGGTATTATAGGAAAGATGAGTGTGAGGATAGAAATGTAGTAAAAGCTAACCATAATAAATCCGGCTTGATCTTTAGATGAATAGAAGAGTGAGAGACAGATGTAATTCTATCTTCATCACAAATTAAATTCCACCAAAGTAAAAAGAATAATTTAGAATTGTTTTTCCAACAAGTTAATATAACTTTAAAAGCGACAACAATAAAAAGGTCAAATAAAATAGTTTTTGAAGGGAGTTGGTCAAAATCAGGAGATGAAGTACCTAAAAATATATATTGTGAATAACAAATGGAATATCACAAGAAAAAATCAAAGCTCATTTCGACCATATAGCTTTCCAGAAGTCATAAACCTTGGGACATCAGTAAAGTAAATGTATCAATGTTCCTTCAGAAGAAAGACAGGACCAACATAAAGGTGATATAGAATGGTGTAAAAAGATGGGAGTAATTACAACTGTGTTATAAATGAAATATAAGGATTGTGTAATGTTGGCAGCTTTAGAAGTTTTAAAAATCTTTTGCCACAATCGATCCCATTGAGGAACAGAAAGCAATTGAGATAAATAATGTTCCCAAGCTAATTCGATAGGAGATTTACTCCGAATGCTAGTTGCTAAGGATAATGGGGCATATTCGCAAGGAACTATCGTCAAGTTAACGGCACCTTATCCAGCCAAAGTTGCGATACATTTATCGCCCCATTCACAAGCTGATGTTAACAGCCCATAGCACTAGTTTACCTGCGACAGCAGCCGCAAAAAACATCACCACGGATGACCCCTGCAACTATCGCTAATGAGATGCAGAGTAGACGTTCCCGAGCAAAAAGCAGCGGCAACACAACTCCACAACATTCACAACAACCAGACAGAACTGCAATAATAACACGAAACAGGCGATAAGGCGCGTTAGCAGCAGGAAAATAACACCTGCTCTGACCGGGTACTAAGTCGGACCACAGCCTGCACCATAAAAGGGAGCACAGCCCACAGCCATGCATGAAGAACAACAGATGCACCCAGGCAACTGAACATGCAGCCCAGAGGGCCAAAAGGGAAACAACAGCTGCTGCAACCACCCTCAGGACCCCCCTTCCCCGCCCCCCTGACCAAAGACATGTCACATCAGCTACACCCAATCACATACAAAACTATCCGCATGATGTCGCACAATCACAACTGGTGACATGCATGTGTTGTGTCGTCACAAAAATGAGCATCACACATTCATTTCCGAGGCAACAAATTAAACTTTATTAAAATTAACACAGAAATGAAATGAAGATACATTGCGGATCCCCTCGGGCCAATCCGTAGGTCACAGCCTTCAAGACAAAATTCATAATGAGAAGGTGTGTCCTGCGCACATCAAAGGACAGAGAGAGAGTGAAGGAGAGAGAGAGGAAGAGAGGGAGAGAGAGGGAGAAGAAGAAGGGAGTGGGAGAGAGAGACAGAAGAAGAGAGTGGGAGAGCGAGAGATAGAGAGGAAGAGGGGGAGAGAGAGAGAGAGAAGAAGAAGAGAGGGAGAGAGAGAGAAAGAAGAAGAGAGTGGGAGAGAGAGAGAGAAGAAGAGAGGGGGAGAGACAGGGGAAGAGGGGGAGAGAGAGAGAGAAGAAGAAGAGAGTGGGAGAGAGAGAGGAAGAGGGGGAGAGAGAGAGAAGAAGAAGAAGAGAGCGGGAGAGAGAGAGAGGGACGAAGAGAGTGGGAGAGACAGAGAGAGAAACCTGAGCTGTCCGGACTGCCGGGATGGGGCATCATTGCAGATTGCCCTCCCGCTCAGCAGCTTAAGGTGCCACTGACGCAGTGCACCCAAAGTCACCGTCACCGCGGCGGGGTGCCTGTGCCGGACGCAAAGCTCCAGGTGCCACTAACCCTGTGCAAGCCCAGTCAGCGCCACGTGGTGGAAGGCCCGTGATGGACGCAAGGCCTTGGGTGCCAGTAACCCTGTTCAAGCCATCGGCGGGACGTGGTGGCAGGCCTGTGACGGACACAAGGCCTCGGGTGCCACTAACCCTGTGCACAACAACTCATGGGCCCTTTATGTTTGAGAACCGTGGAGCGTCCGTCATCCAGTCACCACCGGCAGAGGGGAATGTGAAGTTGTCGGCCCCTTATGCTGGCGAAGTCACATGGCCGGTGACACTTGTGCCGGATGGGTGTGGTGTGCATGGAAACCTGCCCTCACAGAGTGGCTGTGACATGCTGACAACTAGACCAGTGACCTGCACACCACCAGCGAGTATGCCTGCGACGGGTAGCAATGAGGGCCCCCCTCAGAGTGTACGAGGAGTGGTCTGGCCTGCCATTCGCCAGACCAGTGCAGGGCTTGCAACAATGACACGGGGATCTGGGCATGTTTAAGTCCATGTCTGGACATGAAAGTGACTGATGCATGTGTCACTGTTGATGTGTTCATGGGACCCGGTACCCAATATGCTGTGTAGCACCTTCTGAATGGCATTCCACAGGATGAGCATCAATGATGCAAGGGACGTCACTGTCCCTACATTTTCCCACACATACATACATGGATGATAAACAACAACACAGCAGTGCGTCACTGGATGTTTATTGCACATCCAGTGCAGTCCTGCAGCTGGTGCGGTACAGGGCAATGCCGAGCACACTACACAATATGGGCCCATGGAGGGCCAGCCATAGTCCATCCGGGGATGACAAGTACTGCGGAAGAGGAAGGTTACAGTCCGCAATCTGGTCGCGGGGTCATCAAACAGGATATGGCAGTCCATGTTGCTGTCCAAGGTGAGTGCATCGGAGTGTATCGGGGGTCAGTGGTAGGTCATGGGGCCATGTGCGGCACCAAGTAGGAACAGGCCAGGTGGTGGAAATGAATGCTAGTGCCTCCTGATCACAAACCCATCCACGTCCTCATCCCCGGATGTGTGCACACCCCACCTGTGGGTGTTGCAGTACCGGCTGGGGCACTGTGTGCCACTGACACATCAGGGGCCGGAGGAAGGTTGTCAGCCGCACTTTGTGGCAGTGACACATCAGGTGCCAGAGTGGATATGCCTGCCACACTGTGGGGCACTGACATACCAGGGGGCGGAGATGTGGATGGTGTGGGGTCAGCAGCATTCATCAACGCCATGCCGTATGGCAGCAATGCCATGATGATGGTCTGCAGGGCATGGTAGATCCCAGCTACATTTCACTGATGTACAGTGGTGGCTGCCATCCTTTCCGCCTCCATCCGCACCATGTCCTCCATGAGCCTCCATGTGTGTGCCAGCTCACAACTGCTGTCGCTGGAGTCCCTCTGAGTGGACTGGTGTTCTTCTCTCCACGTCAAGACTCCAGCGATGTCAGTCGGGGCTCATTGGAGGCTATGGAGAGGGCCTAGACACCCATGGATAGCGTCCAGTTTGGTAGCCATGAGGTCGAACCCCACCCGCACCTGCTCAGCCATCTCCCTCTGGGCCTACAGCACATGGCGTTGGAAGGCCATGTGTTGTTCCTGGGGGACTTGGGAGACTGGCAGGGATGTGAGTGCCTCCTGCTGGGTGGTTTGGGTGGTGGGTGGGGTCTCCTCGATGCAGCTGGTCAGCCCTTATCCTGGAGGTGAGTCGCGGATGATGTCAATGATGTCAGGAGGGCTTGGGTGTCGATGCTGGCATTGTCCTCCTCGTCATCAGTGAAGAGTGGCTGGGACTGCTCTGCAGGGGGTGTTGACGGTGTCCTTGCAATGTGAAGGGGAGATGGTGTATTGCAATGTGTTCACATGTATGTAGGCGCATATTAAATGTTAACATTCAGATAGCATGGCATTGTACATTGTGACAGTCTGTGGATCTGGGCGATGACCCAGAGTCATTGAGGGTGTGCACTGCGTCGTGCTTGATTGTGCATGTGTGCCATCATGGCCATCTCTACCCATCCCCCCAGTACCTGGTGGTCACTCACGCTGCTGCGGTTGTGTTGTGTCCTGTCGAGCAGTGTTCGGTCCCCCGACTCCAGCCACAGTATCCACACTGATGACTGTCGACACCAGGTCCTCCATGTCATCCAGCTTGAGCTGTGGTGCTGGGCCCCCATCTCCAGTCTGCATTTCTGCCTTCTGGTTGGTTGTAAGTTTCTCCTTGGTCTTTCTCTTGATGTCATTCCATCACCTCTTGACCTCGTCCATTATCCTCTTGTGCTCTCCGAAAGCATTCACCTTGTCCACGATGTCCCGCCATATTCCAGTTTTGGTGCCCAATGACACTTTGGAGGTGACGCACAGTTGTTGATGATGTTCCATCACCTCCGTGACTAAGTGGTTGTATTGCGGACATTGTCCGCGGTTTCGGCAGACTATCGCATGGTACTGCCTTGTTGTGAATTCCACGTTGACACAGGATTATATTCCCGCGATGGGCTGCGATGTTGAGAGTTGTGTTAAATTACTCTTGCAGTAGTTATCACACGTTCTTGTGAATACGCCCCAATGTTTTATAAATAAAAGAGGCATTGGGGATTGGGTCATAAGGAATTTGAAACAGGGGTGTAACAGGCGTAAAAGAAATAGGAGTGGGATTGGAATTAAAATTCTGTAAAAAGGTTTGGAGAACAGGGGATAATTTGTTATATTGCTGGATGTAAGAGTTAGGGAAAGGGTAGAATCGAATTGTTAACTATCAACTTGATGTGTTTATTAAACCACATTGAAGAAGATAAAAAAGATTGGTATGGGTCAAACCTTGTGAAAAAAAGTGTATGTATTAGATGATGAGAATATTTTAAGACAGGGTATTTGGAAATTAAAGTACAATTGGTCATAAACATAACATCCTGAAAAGAAAAGTCATTTAACAGAGAGAGTTCAACAGCAACCCATGATGGCATATGTAAATCTTGATAGTCTTTAGACATGGCATAAATTTGACAAACCAAAAAAGCATTGTGGTATAGTTTGAAATCAGGAAATCGAACACCACCCTCTGAATTTGGGAGATTTAATTTAGGAAGGGCAATACGAGCACGTTTATTGTTCCATAGAAATTTGGTACATAAAGAATTAATCTGTAAAAAATAATAATTAGGAATTTTAAAAGGTAACTTTGAAAGTATGAAGAGCACCTGGGGAATAATCATCATTTTGATCATATCCAGTCTGCCATACCAGGATAAAAATAATGGGGATCAGGATGATAACAAATTAGTGAGTTTGAGTTTAAAGGCAGTAAAATTATGGGATAGAGTGTCAGGATTATTTGAGGAAAACCATGTTCCTAAGTATTTAATCTTTTGGGGGCACCAAGTAAAATTGGTTGAGTCAAACATATAGCAGTAGCATGTTGAATTTAAAGGTAAAATCTCAGTTTTGGAAACATTAAGGGGCATATCATCAAGGGACTTATTGCCACATTAGCGTAATTTTTGGGCGATAAAGCGGCGATAATTTTATCGCCCTATCAACAAGGCATCGCTAACCCCCTTTAGCTCTACTTTTCCGGCGATAGCGACCGGATATTTATCGCCTTGCAAGGCAGCGATATTCAACTCTAATGACATGCAAAGTAGGCATTCCTGACTGAAATTTCACGAAAAAAGTCTCTAACACAGCTTCTCACTATTATCAAGGATATCGCTCACCCACTTAGCTACAAAAAAACTCCTGCTAACTCCCGTTATCTCCAGCTATTAACACCTGGTAAAAACCTGACTTTATATAAGGGAGATTAGGCCCAAGCTTCCCCAGAACAGCCACAGAAGCCATGGAGGTAGTCATCATGCAGATTGGAGTCCCACCAAGACAGCAACAACAACAACCACCGCCAATGCCACCAACCCCAGGACCACCACCACCGATGCAGCGACGAAGAAGACAGCGGGCAATGCGCAGACATGTCTACCTCGCAGACTTAAGGCCAGAGGAAGTCATAGCCCACTACAGGCTCAAAAGGACATCCATCCAGCATATCCTGACCCTGATTGCCCACAGGCTGACGCCACCAACACAGCGGACAACCAACGTCCCTCCGCAGACAAAACTGCTCGCTGTGCTGCACTTTTTGGCCTCTGAGACATTCCAACCAACAACAGCCAGAGTTGGTGGCATACTCAGCCTGATTCCCCAGCACCTTCACTCCCCCAACTCTGTGCAGGAGCAGATTGCCATCAAGCAAGGATTCCATGCCATTGCTGGCTTACCATAGGTGGTGGGTGCCATTGACTGCATACATGTATCATTTGTGCCCCCTGCGGACAGCGTACACATACACCGCAACAGGAAGCACACCTATTCTATGAATGTGCAGGCAGTAGTGGACCACCGCGGACTGTTCACAAATGTCATTGCCAAATTCCCAGGGAGTGTGCATGATGGATTAATCTTCCGACACTGCATCATAAACCAGCACATCCAGGATGGCACATATGGAAATTCATTGCTTGCTGGTAAGTAGCAACTGAACACACCACATGCCCAAAAAACACAATCATGTTGACCCATGAAGAGGGAGGATGTAAATACGTTGCCTAGGTACTGATACGGCGAGGGCACAAAAGGCATGGGCATATCACTTCGTGCCACATGCTGATGTTTTGTGTATGAGGATGAGGTATACAGGCTCCACTGTGTAGAGCACGGGTACTCAACGGCCTGGCAAGCCTTTCTTGGTGGCCCGCGGACCTTGCAGACATTGTACCTGTGTCTCCTTTTTATTATATTTTACAAGAGTGCCACTAAACACCGCCGCAGCAGCGTGGACTCCGAGAGACTCTGCTCTATGGGGGCCGGGCGATTCCAGCGTTAGTCAGAGTGGAGATGCAGGTGCTCTAAGAGGTGAAATATAACAAAACCTTGTAAACGAGTAAATGATCCATTATAGAACTGTGAAGTACTGGGGTGCTGCTGTGTGTGTGTGCCCAGGAAGCTGTCTCAGCCCAGGCTGCCGGGGGGGGAGGTGACAGAGGGTGACAGAGGGAGAGAGAGGGAGGGAGACAGAGGGAGGGAGGCAGAGTGTGACAGAGGGAGGGAGACAGAGTGAGGGAGAGATAGAGCGAGGGAGGGAGTGATAGAGCGAGGGAGGGAGACAGAGAGAGGGAGGAAGGGAGAGAGAGAGAGAGAGAGAGAGAGAGAGGGAGAGAGAGAGAGAGAGAGAGGGAGAGAGAGAGAGAGATAAAGATGTGTTTGCCGGGTCTGGTGGCTCAGTGAACGAGGGCGTCCATTACAGGGGCCTGTGTTCAACCACATGGTCAGTTTCTTTTTTCAGTAGCCCCGCCCCCTTCCCCACTGACCCCGCCCCCACCAGTGCAGCACTCTGTCACAAACCACACTGTAAATATGGGCCCAGAGAGAAAGTATGTGAGTGCCCATGGCGTAGAGTAACCCTCATCACCTGACCATCTATGTAGCTAATCAAAGTCATCCTCACTGGTATCCCTGTCCGGTGTGTGGTCGCATTGATGAGGAATTTAATTATGTTGCAGTTATTGTTGCTAGTGACCTATTCGGGTTACCCAACATTGCATAAGTACTCATACATGTACAATCAGCGTGTCAAGTCAGAGGTTTGTTGTGACCAAGGTTGTAACAAGGCACATTGATTGTAGGAAGTGCATTGTGGGGCAAATGTGCATGCATAGGCCATAAAATGTGTCATGAAACCACCATCTAGTGCCAATGGTGCTGACTGCAGTGTTGTGGGTGCTGCTGTTGATGGGGTTTAGTAGCATCTCCTCTCTGACTCAGCTACACATATTTCTCATTCTCACACCTGTGATATGGTGTGTCATGTGGTTGCCCGAGGAGTAAGTGGATGTGGATTCGGTCACTACTTGTGTGTTGAAATTGATCTGTTAAATGCTAATCCATTACAAATGCAAAGAAGTGTGCAAAGGTGAGCCATGCCATGTGTATAAGCGAGGTGATGTGTATGGACAGTCTGATCTTGTCAAATAAACCGCATACTGTAAATGTTTTTGAGAAGTTGTGTCATGTGAGTTGGATGCTCTGCTAGTGACAGATGACGCAGGCCAGTAAGTTTACGTTGTGTCACAAGTTATTGTTGATGGTGTGTGCAAACATTCACTGTCCCCAGTGGGCCCTGCAGGTGAGGTGACTGTGGTCTGTTCCTTCATTTTAGCTCTGACAATACAATTGCATGGCTTGTGTGGTGTCACAGGTCTGCCATCAGCACGAGATGCATGTCTGAATGTGAGCTGTGTCATGCGTGGCCCATGTCATTTGAAAATTCACATGGCGGTGACTGCGAGGAGTGTGGATCTGTGCCATGGCTAGATGTTAGGAGAGCCAGGTTGGCTTTTGGTGTCTGTGGTTTTTGTGCAGGTATCATTCCCATTTTGTACACTTGTAGTGACACTTATGCAACCGTGCAGCAAACACCAGCAAAATGGATGGTTGGAGGATCAACACTGAGGCAATGTACTCAGCATTGATGCCGCTAACTAGCCAGAAGCAACACATGTCTAACCTAAGTCTAAAAATAGCAAAAATAACAATAGAAATAACTGTCAACACTGCCAACATAGTATGCCTAATGAATCATGTACCCATCTCCCCATTACATGTCATAGGTGATCAAGGATATGCTCTCAGCCCGTGGATGATGACACAAATACGAAACCCCACCACCCAGGTTCAGAGGCAGTACAATGCTGCACATCGACGCACACGTGGTATCGTGGAGCATACATTTGGCGTGCTAAAGTCCTGTTTCCGTTGCCTGGATATTACAGGTGGCAAACTGCTGTACAGCCCAGAAATGGTAAACAAGATCATACTAGCATGTTGTGTATTGCACAACATTTGTGTCCGCACAAATGCCCCCTGGATCCAAGTGCTTGCAGCACCGGGCGATGACCAGGATGATGACGAAGATCAGCGAGGTGGCCCACACCCCACAGCCACTGCTTCTAGAATTGCCCGAAGGGATAGGATAATAACCAATTACTTCACTTGAGCAAATAACATTGTGACTGACAAAAACAAAGACATGTATGTGGAAAATTACCTCAAGAACTGTTTGTGACAATAAACAAACTCAACACACATACCCTGTCTGCAAGTTACTCTACTTCATCAGTATATCACTATGAAATGTTACCATTGTACTATAATTGCAAGTAAGAGTCCAAAAGTAAAATCATGGTGTGTATTTTTCATCATCACAGAGATTCAATAGTGTGGCAATCGTGCACAACTTGACTTTACAAGGAGTAAAATCTGGCACACAATTCATCAATGGTTGTGTCAAATAGTATGTAACTCATGATTCACAGGGTGTACTTGATATGAAAAATACAAATGTATGGATTTGTAAGTGCCAAATAATGAATTTTATGGTTAAATCGGTGTTAAATTTCACTGTTAAGTCTGTGAAAAGGGGGACAAATCAGAAAATTGGGTGTGGAATGGGTCTCAAATCTGAGAAATGGGTTTTGAATGGGGCTCAAAACTGAGAAGTGGGTGTGAACTGTGGGTCTAAGCATGAAAATAGGTGTGAAATTGGTGCTCAAATATGAAAATTGGGTCCTGAATTGGGGGCAAATCTGAAAAGTGGGTGTGAACTGTGGGTCTATGCTGGATAATGGGTGTGAAATTGGGGCTCAAATATGAAAATTGGGTCCTAAATTGGGGGCAAATCTGAAAAGTGGGTGTGAACTGTGGGTCTAAGCATAAAAAGGGGTGTGAAATTGGGGCTCAAATATGAAAATTGGGTCATACATTGGGGGCAAATCGGTAAAGTGAGTGTGAAATGGTGCCAATTCAGAATTTTTTTATCTGCATGCATCCAAGACATTGAATGAGCCACCAGCAGAGCTCACATGCACACCATCTCTGGACACCTTCATGAGGACCTTCCAGACCGGTCTTTACATTGAAAAAATCGGCTCATTGGCAGTATGACCCAACAGATGAGACAAACTATCTGACCATCTCCCCGTGGTGGACAAAGTCACTGAGAGACTCATAAATACCCAGCTGACTGGCTACATTGAATAGAACTACATCATGGACCACTCCCAGTCTGGGTTTGGCATCAAGCACAGCACCAAGAACGTACACCATGCTGACAATAATTACATACACATGCCACTTGACCTGGGTCACATTGTGGACAACACATCCTACTACACCTCTATGCAGCCTTAAACACCGTCTCACACCGCACCCCATACGCCACAATCCACGACCTGGGGATACGATGAACCACACTCCCATGGATCCACTCCTTCCTCTCCGCAATAACCCAAAAGATCACTCACCCCCATCCATCTCCGAACCCACAGAGAACAAATGTTGAGTAGCCCAGGGACCGTCACTAAGCCCCACGCTCCTCAAAAGCTACATGGCCACCCTCACCACTATTGCCAGCCAGCATGGGCTTAGCATATCATCACACACAGAGGACACACAGCTCATCCTCTCCCTCACGACGAAAGCCAAAGACACAAACCCTGCGCCCAGAAATTAATGTCAGAATTTGCTGATTGTATGAAAACCATCTGCCTAAGCTCAGCTCAGAGGAGAATGACCTCCTCATCCTTGGGCCATCCACATGTGCATGGGACAAACCCTGGTGGATCTCTGGCCTTGTGAGCCTGCCCTCAGTGACAGACCACGCATGCAACCTCGGCATCATCCACGACTCCTCCATCATCCTGACCTGCCGGATCAACTCCATTGCCTGCAACAGCTACAACTGCATCCTGATGCAACGCAACAAATTACAATGTGTAACACCGTAATGCCTCAAATATGTCATCAACGTACTCATCACCAGCAGACTGGAGTACGGCACCACACTCAACGCAGGGATTAACAAAATGCCACTACACAAGCTAGAAAACACACAGAAGGCTGCTGACAGACCCATCATCAGAACCCCATGTCACCAACCCATTAGCCAACACATACAAAACATCCACTGGCTCACCGTCAAGAATAAAGTTACCGTCAAACTACTCAGGCACGCATCCAAATCACACCACATCATCGGACACTAAGACATCCACGAGAGAGTCACACCAACATCCCCAAGAGGGACGGCTGGTCAGCCAACCTTGCCCTCGCACACTCCCTGGATCCGCACATCCAGAGCGGGAGGAAGACCTTTCACGTATGTTGCAGGCAAAGCAATGAGCGAGATGACAGTCAACACCAAACTCTCCACCACCATGCACGCTTACATGCGGACCAACTAAGCATGGCTATTTGACTGTGACGGAGCTGCACTCTCACTCCCCCACATCGACTTGTGAGCATCATGGGTGAGTAGCACAAATCATTGATTGATCTGCGCACATACTCATCGCCAAGAGACCACCACAGCTGAGTAGTGCCCTGACAATTCACATCATTTTTGGAATACATTTATGTGAAAGTTGCTATGGAGATGGTGATCATACATGTTGCATGTAATTTACGCTGTCAACTGTCATGAAATATAAAATGTAGGCTGTCCTCATTGTGCAAAGCAATCTTTACATTCAATTATTGTGCTTTGATATTAAATTTGCTCTGAGTGTCCATCTGTGTATAAAAATTGTCTTGGCGTGAAAGATTCACGCCCAGGCGATGTTTTCATCATCCACACTTTGGAAAATACATCTCTGTACCATACTGTATCAGCATTGGGACATTTGCGGGCTATTTGCGTGCAGATTTTCATTGCATACAAGAAAACGAGCCGCATACACATCACAGTTTCAGAGTAAGGACCTTTGCGGCCTATTTGCGTGCAGATTTCCATCGCATTTTCAGAGTAAGGACTTTTGCAGCCTATTTGCGTGCAGATTTTCATCGCATTCAAGAAAACAGGCTGCATACAAATCACAGTCTTAGACTAAGGACCTTTACGACCTATTTGCGTGCAGATTTTTATCGCATTCCTTAAAAAGAGCCGCAAACAAACAGGAAGTGATGTATGCATGCTTCCTGTCTCACAGGGGAGTGGTCTTCACTTTCACTTTTGAGCACTTTGCTTGTGATTGTGCTGGGTGAAGGAGGTGTCTGGTGGTTTGTGGTGTTGGGCGGAGAGTTTGAGACTGTTGCTGTGTCCTGTCAGAAGTGTCTGTATAATCTGTTTTAATTGTTTTTGAATTGTTTAAGTGTCTACTGCTGTCCTCAGTCTTGGTGTGTTTGTGTAGGGGTATTTAGTGTTAGTTTAGAGGGTTAATATTTGTAAGGATTTAGTGGGTACTGGGGTGCAAGGAGATGCTGGCGTTGGGAAGGTCAGGGAGGATGACTGAGGGGGCATTGGGGGACTTCCTCTGGATGGTGAAAAGTTACCTTCTATTTATGTTGGAGAGGGGAGGATGTATCCTTCAGGGGTACAATGTTACAGTCCGGAAGCTGCGTTGGGAGCATGTGCGTGCCCAGATGCTCCGGTGCTTTGGAGTGGACCGGAACGTGCGCCAGTGGAAGCACCGCTGGCAGGACATGCTGGCACATGAGGCCGACCTCTTAGATTACACTGGAGTAATGCCTGGCCTAAAGGTGGTGAGTACAAAGCCTATTTTACTCCATCACTAATGTTACGTACATAAATAAGTGACGTGTGTGACAAGAAGGTATGACGTAAAAATGCTGTTTCAACACTGTGACACTGTGACAACGTGGTCCAGACAATGCAATTCACAAAAAACACATGCGCATGATTCATGTGACCTTGGATTGGTATGAATTAGTCTTCCCACAACAGTGTGTGCAACATTAGAGAAGGTGTTTGAGTAGTCAATCCTAATATCCCTTATTGTAGAGAGCCATCAAGTGCAAGTTGTAGTGACGAGTTGCGTTGTAATGACCGCGTGGAAATATATTTGCACTGTAAAGACCACATATGGAACAGAGGGCTCCCGTGTGACACTTTAAAAAAAGTGACATGCTTATTGGGAGTGGCTACTCAGCAGTAATGGTTGCAAAGCGCAGGGGGGCATTGCATGTTTAAGTACATCAAGGGGGGTGTCTGTCAAAGAGATATGTCCAGGGTTTATCATCCTTGATGGTGAGCAATGTTGTCTGTTGGAGGTGGAGTGGTATGTCATCACAGGCTGCGTCTGCAAGGTAGGAAAAGGAGCAGACTCACAATCTAGTCTCTCCGGTGCGGCTGAACACGTTGTTGGACAGAAGACCTGATCATAGTGTCCTTTCGTGTGTGTTGAAAGTGAGTTGTACGCTAAGGTATGCTGCCCCAGTGTTGAGGAGGGCTGTGCAAGTGGGGCTGAACCTCTTGGAGGAGGACTCGAGCTCCAATGTAGAGACAGGGGAGTGTGTGTAGATGGTGGGAGATGTGTCAGTGTCCTGGCGATGTGAGGATCAGTCCTGCGTTGCATCTCTGCCTTGGTGCCTGACGGGAACTGACGTTTTGTTGTTGTTCTGTTGTAGGCAGCTGTCTGCCATCCATATGGCAAGGCCTTCCATGCCTTCGCAATAGTTGTGTATAGCGGAGATGTGTCATTTGGATGTGAAGAGGAGGAGTCGTTTGGCATCGGCGTATGGTACAATCTTGAGTCCATAGCTTATGACGAATGTGGCAGGCGGAGCCATGTAGATGTTGCAGAGCGTAGGGCTGAGGGCGGTTCCCTGGTGGACTCCACAGCTTGCTGTTGTATGGTCTGAGAGGAAAGGGGGAGTCTGACCCACAGCGTTTGTATGTAGAGGAAGGAGCAGATCCAGTTGAGGGCCTTCTCTTAGATCCCTGTGTAATGGAGTCTGCATATTGGTGTGTGTTGAGAGACAGTGTTGAACGCCACAGAGAGGTCAAGTTTGATGAGGGCAGCAGTGTTTACTTTGTCCAGTAGTGTGCGGAAGTCATACCTTGCATTGATGATGGCGGTTCATGGACCTAGGTTTAACATGATGCTGTATTGTGATGAGTCGATGATGTTGTGCTGTCTGATGAAGGTTGCAAGTAGGCTGTTGATGGCTTCCTCAATGATGTTTGCTGGGATAGCAAGCAGGGAGATGGCTATGTAGTTTGGGATGTTTGTGGGGTCTGCCTTGGGCTCCATCATGAGTGGCTTGATATCGGAGTGTTCCCTGTCGTTGGCCAACAATGCATGTGCCAGAGAACGTTTGATGTTGTGGCAGAGTATGTCTGCAATGTATTTTGCAGGCAAGTTGAAAATGTGTGCGCGGCAGGGGTCCATGCGGCACCCGGAGTGGAATGACTTCATTGCCTACCGTGTGTCTTCATTAGTGATGGTTGTCCAGTAGTTGTCGCTGGTTTGTGATTGGTGGTGATGGTTGGAGAGGGTTCCGTGTGTTAGTTGTCTTTGTCAAAGTTGTCGTAAATGCCCATGATTTAGTGTTTTAAACACAATTGATTCTAATAAATGCTGAGTTGGTTGCTGATGTCTTATGAGGGAGGGATGTTGGTGAACTCGCTGGTGTGTCGGGCAAACTCCATGGACGATGTGGAATATTCCTTTGATGTTGTGTGCATCAGTGGGGATCCTGACAACATTTTTTGTTCCTAATGTTTGTCATGATGCGTTGGTGTTGGCCGTTGGTGGCGGGTTATAAGTTGAAGTGGTAATGTACTTGTGAGGTCAAAAGACACTAAGGAAATATGACTGCTCAAGAGTGTCATATATCACACACCTGTGTGTAACTGCCTCTTTCAAACTGTAGAGGTGCCATCATACGCTGAACAATTTTTACATCATGCCTGTGTAGGAATGGTGTCTTGAGATTGCATGACACAACTCATATGTGCATGTCTTTAATCGCTAATGTTTTGTGTGGCCCGCCACTGCATTTACAGGTCGGGTGTGAATGGCAGTCAAAGTAGACACAGTAATGTGGCCAACATGTAATTCAGCACCACAGTGATGTTGCTTTTTCAGTGACTGTAGTGTATTTCATCATGAATATGTCACATTTGTTCATGTATGGTACCAACACAGATTTACATTTTTTCACTCACAGATGGTCGTCAACCTATCACACAGGGGGACATAGACCAATTTCGGGACCCACACGCCACTGGTGAGTATGGGCAAGAAATATTGGCATGGTGTGGTGTCATGAATGTTTGCGCCAAATGCTACACGTTGTCGTTTTGCAGTATAGGTGTGTATCGCATGTCACTTGCCCACAATGTGAAGATGTATTAGTTTTTCCTACTTTGTGTACAAATTGGTAGGTGAAGGTGGGACAATGCATCTCATTCACAGTTGTGACTTTGCCCATCAACAGTCAGTGATACACCTTTCAATTCATGTGCATGATATCTAGCACCGAATCACGCAAACTAGTCATTTTCACTGAAGTTGTGTTGGCAATAGGCTCCTTGATTTTAGCAGCTGTTGAGTAGCTCTGCCTAGTCAATAAGGCACACTTGCATGCTGTGTATATCATCCAAGGTGCGTGCAGTGGGTATTGCGTTGTGCACAAGGAGGCAGTGCTTTTCAGGCTGTGCAAGCTCAGACATGTTGGCATAGTGAAATGTAAGGTATGCTGCATTGCAGCTTCACAGAAGTGGCAGTGTGTAGCTCAGGGCAGAAATTAACAATGGCATGTTACACACACATTCAATAGATGTGGATTTAAATTGCAATTGCATCTTTGTGCACTGCAATGGTGTTGTCAAGCTGTGTCTGTGGTGACATACCATGCTTGACTATGGATCATGTGTACAAACTCCTCTGTCAGAATTGGTGACATCACTCAACAAGTATTTTCTACGCATTCTTTCCCTTTGCATCATCTGATGTCACATTGATTTGGCAATGCAGGGCTCTAAGACACTCTCTGTGAGTAGGCATTAGCCATCAGAATTACCCTACCCTCATGGCCCCAGGGTGCCATTACAATGTGGAATCCATTGTAACAGTTTGCATTGTGAATGCATGTGTGTTCTCATCTACTACGGAGTGAGATTGGTGGATACAAGACATGCATGAGTGGCATAGTTGGTTCAATGATGTCTGACACTCGCAGTGTCATAAAGTCCGACATTGTATAGTGATGGTTGAGTGAGTAACAGCACATCATGCAAAAGTCAGCATTCATACAACAAACAGGTTTCCATGTGTGATGCATGATGCAGCATGATTGTAAGTGTGAGTAGGGCTGTCCCAGTCTTGTTCCTGTGCATATAGGGTGAGCTTACAATAGGTTGACATTTACACATGCACACAGCCACACTTGCACTCTTATGCAAGTGTGCCAGTCTAGGCACTGACTCAATGAACTGCACACAGTTGCTGGTGGACACACAGGGCTGCGCATGTGCATTGTACATAAGTAGCAGCAGTGTGTCACAGTATCGGATGAGGGCTAATGCTTCCCTACTCAAGTCAATTGTACATGTCACCCACACTCAGGGTGTACAATGATGCCATGTTTTGATCGTGTCATTAGCATTTACATATGTCAGTACATGTCCAATGCCATGCACTGTCATGTCAGTATCCACAGCCTGCAGTGAACGATTCATGCCTTGACATTTGTTTGAACAGGTCACTTTTTGACTTAACAGAGTTACGCTGGTGTGTTACATCCAATGTTGTTTTGTACTTGGAACATAGATTTCATGTTGGACCATGACATAGTGATATTGCCTGAGAATTGACAATTTGCATATTTTACAGACAACATGACACCTGCGCAGCAACATGCTTTCCAGGTTGCAAAGGACAGCTACCTCCATGTACGCAAGGTCCACAAAGGGTATCGACAAATGGCGAAGAGGCACCACAAAGAGAAGAAGGCTGGAACATGGAAGGCGCTGCCAGAATATGACATGACCAGCCCGAAGCCTATCCCCTCAACCTTTGGGGCCAGTTTGGGCCAACAGTCACTGCATCCCCTTCTGACCACACCCGCCCAGGTGCAAGTACCCCCCGCACCTGTGCCTCAGGTAGCGGAATAGATAGCAGAGCTAATGCGTGTGGTCACAAGGAATAACAGTTTGCTGACTGACATTCGGAGTGAACTACTCTACCTCAACAGGCAGATCCATGAGATCCGTAGACATCTGGGACTACCATGATTCGTCCCCATGTTGTCCCCCATCCCCTTCTTCTCCCTGCACCCAATGTTAATATTTTAATTAGATGTGTTGTTAGTGTTGTTTGATATTTTGTAGGTAGAGTAGTTTTAGCATAGGCATAGGTAGTTTTAGATTCTGACTCTTTTCTTCAATAGATTTATATAGTATTGGGGCTAAGATTCATTTTCCTTTGGGTGGGGGGTTGATGTCTGTTTTATTTAGGTGTGTTAGTGATTAGCTATGGTAGAATGTGTAGGTAATGTTAAGATATTTGTAGGTTTTTTAGATTTAGTGATAGTAGTAGGGATTAGTGTTAGTGCAGGTAATTATTATCTTCCTGTTCTAAAATAAATCTTGTTACATTTGATTTCTGTTTGCACTGATGTCAGGGAGGATGCTGGGTGTGTGGCTTGCTCCATTGAGTGCAACTCATGCCATCTGTGGAATTCTGCTTGGATGTGTATCAAGGGTTGTGACCTGTTACTTAGCAGGATGGATAGTGTCTAGATACCTTAGATGTGAGCACAGTGAACTTGCATGGCTGACAGATTTGCAAGGATAGTTCACGGTCTAGTCTATTGACATTTTTTTGTGACGCCCAACAACTTAAGTGTGATGCACAGAGTTAAACTGCACTTTGTTGCACATTTACAACTCAACGTAGGCACATAGCATTGTGAGTCTGTCAGAGTTGCTACAGTTATCCATCATGGAGATGTATGTATGCCCCAGCTACCACATATGGCGTGCGAGAAATGCATATCAGATGTTCCAGGCTCTGAGTCCATCTCCATTGCACAGACCTTGGCACACTTGATGTGTGGTGCCAGTGCATCAGCTTGCTTTGCCTTACACGTGCATGGATGACCATTCTCGTTTCCATGCATGACGCAGGTCAAATGTGTGTCCATTGGTAACGTCACAGGGTTCAACAGTGTTTGTGAATCACATGAGTTATGTGGTACAGAGTTTTGACTTTGGAATTGAGGTCATTCACAGATGCCATTTATGATTTGCACTGTTAGGTAGACTGACTTAACTTCTACTATCTTCCTTTTGTAACACCCTTAATGAGTTACGTAATGCTTTAGTCACTGATGACGTTTTGTTGCAGGCACACTGTTCTGCATCACCCAGGTGTTGACATGTTGCATTTCTCCCTGTATCAACAGTGTCATAGCCACTCATTCCAGCTGTTTCTTTGGGCATTGGCTCATAGTGATGACACACTTGAAATGTTTCCACACAATCAGAATATCTGTTAATTGAAGTTCTACAGACATCCATGGCCACATTGGCCAATATGCTGACAGTGTGCACAGCATGAGAGGGCTCAGGATTTGTTCGGCATTGTTTGTGCACAGGTAGGGGCTGAATGACGCTTAGCACTTTGGCTACAGTCACTATTGTGGATTCAAATATAGTGTGGCTGACTTTGTAGTACCATATATGTATGTTACACATGTGACCTTAGGTCACCTCATCAATGTGAATCTGCTGTGCAACATCTAGGGATGTGATATGCAATGCGCAACGTCACAACAAGCTTCGTCCACCATGTCCAGTGTAAGTTGATATGCCAGTACAATATGGTTTGCAATACTTCTGGGTGACACTACTTGTGTCCTGCAACTGAATTGTACATGTCATCACCAATGCATTTCTCAACTATGGACGCAGGTCCGAGTAGGTACATTGCTAGATTTCGATATCTGATCATTGTTGGCACAGCATCTTAGCCTGTGTACTCTTGTTTTAACCCCTGTGCACCTTCTTCACTGTCTGCTTTCTGTAATTTCTTCGGTACATTTGTTACAGATGTAATTTTAATTTGACCACTGTGCCCACTTCAGCTTGATTTGGTAGTATTCCTCCTTTTCAATATTAGGCCATGTATTGTCTCTTGCCTTTTTCCGAACATCTCCACCCTCACTTCCTGCAGCAGCATCCCCTGCGGCCATACCTCCATGCACAGCCATTTGTGCCGCTATCCCTCACAGCTGCTCCTCCCTCCCACCTCCCCTTCTTATGGCAGCCACTGTGTGTCCGCATCGCAGGCACGCCGAATGCACACATAATGCAGGCCTGTCTGTGCCCGTCCACGCCTGGACCGCGTACAGCGCCAGCACGCCTGGCACAGAAATATTCCACGAAACACAATGCCACTGCGATGCCAGCAGCCTCCACGCACTCAACATCGGACGATCACACACCTGCTTCTGAGCGGCACCGGAACACACACAAGAACCCTTCTCATGTTGGATCTGCGGTATGTGTGTGCACGGCATTGTGTGATGGTGGCACCTGCTGCTTTTGTTTAGCTGCCCTTGTCCCTTTCATGAAATGGGCCTTTGACTTCTGTGTATGTACAAGCAGACATGTGGAAAGCTGCGGGGATTGTGTGTCTTTGTCAGAATTGTGACACTTGTGCATAGTAGGTCATCAAGTGTCTTGTTCACATCAGGGGTTGTGCGTACATAAGGTTGTGTCAGGGTGTGATATGCTCCTTTGAGGATGTGTTCCACACTCCGCAACATCAGTGAGGTGTCCTGCACCATGTAAATCTCTTTGTCCTGCAGGCATGCTATTCCTCATGCCCTGTCACTTGCCTTGTCAGTGTGGCTCAAGGAGTTGCAGCTTTAGGGTCTTGCACATGTGCATGTGTTTGTGTGCGATTAGTTATGTGTGAGAAGGGCCCACTTTTGGCACATTGGCAATGAGGGCCTACTTGGGGGCATATTATCAGGGATGGCCTTAAAATTATCGCCGCTTTAGCAGCAGGAAACGTCCGCTAAAAGCGGCAATGATGTGCTTGATAATATGCCGCAGAGAATTACAATAGAAACACATGTTCTGGTGTGAACATGGGCTTCTATTGGAATTCTCTGTGGCATATTATCAAGCACATAATCGCCGCTTTAGCGGAAGTTTCCTGCCACTGAAGCAGCGATAATTTTAAGACCGTCCTTGATAATATGCCCCGTGTTTTTTCAACGGAGCTGCACTGTGTAGGACACATGTGCCTCTAAGTCACTTTGGCTCCTTGTGATTTGTGTTGTGTGCATTGCGTCTGTCATGTTTAATCTTGCATGGTTTGCTTCATGCACTTCTTTTGGATTACCCTTTCAGAGTATGGTGCAGCATGTATAGCAATTTTTGTTGCTGTCTGAGCAGACAGTGTCCACACCCATTATCCACAAATTTGGGCCCACATGTGCAGTGTGTGTGGCAGTGGTGGGCAGTTTTGTGCAACATACCAGGCGGTGACCTTCTGTACTCTGCATAAGCGATTTGATTTAAGAGGAGGGGACTTCCTACTCCATGCAGTGATCACGGCGGATATTTGTGCGCATTGTAAAGGGGATAAAGCAGAACATGAGGTTTCTTTAGGGTGCCAATACATATTGACAGCAGCGGGGAAGTTTAAGGCAGTCACATGCCTGTACATGCGCATGACTCTTGAGTAGCTGCCCCCTTTGAACATACTTAATTGAAATGGGATGGAGATGTAGGGAGAGAGATACAGGAAAGGGCTTGGGCTGAGATTGTAGAGTAAGCGTGGAGGTGCACCAGGCACGCCCACTTTCAATGTCTTCTTTTTAATGTTTTACATTGGCTTACCTCACACCGGCAAAGAGTCAATGCATGTTTCAACACTGACTCATACGAATGCCCAAGGTGTCGGAGAGAGGGGGCAAACTTCCCTCACATGATTTGGGGGTGACCACTTTTGGCTACTTATTGGTAAGGGTGGGCGGCAAATTCTGTTCCGCTCGCGGAACTTGCTAAATTTCGGCGGAACGTGAAAATCTCAAAACTTCTACAATCCGCGGCAGAAAGGAAATATGCAGGGCAGGATTCATTCTGGCACGATGCTCCTGTCACAAAAATTACACCTCAACAGGGAGCACTTACAGATATAAATAAAGCAGGTGCCTGAGTTGAAGCTCAAATTCAGTAACGCATTAATCAGCCAAATAAATTCGTGAGCTAGGTCGAGGCTGGGCATGTGTGCTTTTCTCCATATATCTACCGTCAAAAATTAGCTGTGATCCTTGATGGAGCTCTGTGCATTCATGACTTTCTCGAGCACAATCCCCGTTTAGTTCCTGTGACCAAGAGCTTCTTTCTCCTCATCTTCTGCTCTGATCGGTCTCTGACCCTTTATAAGCAAGAGGCGTGTGAACTCGCATAGAAGCCCTGCCCGTTCTGGTTAAAAAATTAATAAAACGAATTTCGTTGTGCGCGCTGCATTGCATTTGGCGATGCAGCGCGCGCAACGAAATTCGTTTTATTAATTTTTTTCATAACTTACCTGAACTCAGCCGTATGCCGCATTTTGCAACCCCCCACCCTGCCCCTCCTCTGAACCACGTCACCGCCCCGGTAAAACGCCCTACACGGGCCGTCACTGGGTAAAGTAAATAGGCACTAAAAGGCCTGAAAGAAATAAAGAAATAAACACATAATAGGAGACAGAAAGGAAAAGAGGAAAAGTGAGAGAATAGAAGTAATTAAAGGAGTATAAGACATATAAATGAATAAGAGTATTACTAGAAAAGGTAGAGAATAATAAGGAGAGAAAAGGAACGTATGGTAGAAAGAGTAAGATATGTATATTTTTAGAAGAACAATAACATCCAGGTAACTGAGAAAACATTTAGTATCCATATTACGAGAGGAAATGTTGTTTAGAAATAATTTTAGTTTCTCAGGATCGTCAAACGAACGTGAATTTCCTTCATGAGTGATTTTACAAAGACAAGGATGGAGAATGCCATACTGAATATTCAAACGTCTCATCTGAGGACAAAGAGTCAGGAATTATTTACGTTGAGCATTCGTTGCGTTGGAGACATCTTGAGAGATGAAAATATTATGGCCCGACCAAGTGAGACGACGTTTGAGTTTAACTGCCTTCAAAACATGCATAAGTTAAGTGAATTCTAGGAAGAGCATTATAATACCACATGGTTGCTTGAGTTAGGGTGAAGACGACTCAAACGATGTGCACGTTGTATGTTGAGAGGTGAGGGAGATTGAAGGAATAAGAGTTCTGGAAGGAACTTCTTCAAGGTTAGCATATCCGGGCCTTCAATATTTTCCAGAAGACCATAAAGGCAGAGGTTGTTCCTCCGATTACGATTTTCAAGATCTTCGGTGTGTAGTTTCAGTTTATGGATCTTCTGTTCTAGAAGGGGAATCTTTGTAGTAAGATTCTGAAGGTCTCCCACAAGTTGCTCAAGTTCCGACACCTTTCCCTCCATAATAATCCATCTATCCTCTATTTGTTGCAACTCTTCATTAGTAGCGGACATAAAGGGTTGAAGCCCGCGTATCTCGTCTAAAATAGAGTCAAGTACCGGATTTGGTGAGGCGAGGATAGGAGAAGGTGGGTAATTTTTGGGTCGTTTGGGCTTTGCACCTGAAGAGGATGGTTTGGAGGTGGCATGGGGATCACTGGCCATCTTGGTTTGTTGGTAGGAATGATGACTAGCGAGTAGAGTCGGGCGAATCAGACCCATATGCCAAAGGAGAAGCCAAAGGAGAAGCAGGAAAAGTAAATAGACTTCCAAAAAGATATAGGTGAAGTGGAAGCAGGCAAAGGGGTATAAGCAAAGTGTGTTATTCACTGAAGAGAGTCTTCAATAATCACCCCAAACAGAAGAGGACTCACCACATCAGCAAATGTCCAGCATTAAAAACTCTTTCAGCGCATGTTATTTAGGTGTGAGCACCTTGTAAGGTGAGTCAGGTTATAAGCATAGTTCCAAAGGATTATTTGCAGTAAAGATGCAGGCAAAACACATTCGATACACAAAATTAAGAAGTTTGCAGTCATAAAGCAAAGGACTGCTTGAGAAGAATAGCCCTATTGCCAAAACCATACTTCATGGCAACATAAACTGTAACGTGAGCCCAGCCGTGAGGAAAACACAGAACGCGAGGGCCGCGATTCAAAATGTCGGGTGATCGCGTTTTCTGAATAGAAAAAACACCGCCGCAGCTCCTGGGCTAATTGCTGAGGCAAGGGCCACCAAAAACAGTCAGCAGACTCACCACCACATTCTTAGTCCGGGACCGCTAACAAAGTCCAAGAAATACCGCGTTCAGAGGCAGAAATCAATTAAACCGCTCCGTGTCCAAGTGGAGCTTATGGCGGGACCACCATATTACCTCTGCGTCCAAGCCACGCCCCCCACAAATAGATTCTGAAGTGTAGGTAATTATGGGTTTGTGATGATGTTTCTTATGTTTTCAGTTTACAGGTTACAGCAAATAATAACTAGGCCTGGGCGGTAAATTCCGTTCCGTTCGCGGAATTTGCGGAATTTGGGTAATTTCGCGCTCCGCGGAGAACGCGAAATTGCCCAAAAATCTGAGTTCCGCGACTTCGCGAAATTTTTGCTTGTTCGCGTTCTCAATATGCGTGTTCGCGAGATATTTCACCCCGAGCACGCAAATAGCGATCGCGAACAGGAAAAAAGTATCGCGAACAAGCAATTCCGCGTGTTCGCGGAATTTCTGCGTGTTCGCGGAGATTTTTTACCGTTTCGCGGAGATTTGCGTAACGCGATTACGCAAATTCTGCCCACCCCTAATAATAACTATATTCATCTTTCACATAGGAGTTGCAGAGTCAACATGAGGTAGTTATTCTAACAGGAAAATGTGCACTTCTATATATACTTAGCATACTATTCATGTATCTTTATGTTGAACTTTTAGGAATTCTCAGAACCCTGTTGAAACATAGAGGGCTGGTTATACAGATATATTACTAAGTTATATCATTGTGCCATTTCAGATAAGTTACTTAAGGTGCATACTTAAGGACGTACTGTATAAAGATTTTAAGGATTTATTATATGTTGGACTGTGAGTTTAGCGTTGGTAAGGATTTCTTTCCCTGAAATGACATCTAAAGTCTCCAAAGTAAGGTGAATATGATATGAACAAAAACTATTATTTTTCTTGACAATTAATATACCCAGGTTCAAAAGTGTAAAGATTATCCCCTTAAAGTGTTCTACAAATGTGTTACAGCTGGTGGAAAATTAACAGTCGTTAAAAATGAAAGGTGCTGATTTGTCAAGTGAGGAACTTGGGGCATGAATTGTCGCCCAAGGAAAATGGGGGCACCTGAGTAATGTTCTGGGGGATGGCGCATAAAGTGAAAATGTAGAGGTGGCCTCTCCCAACTCAACTGTTCTACCATGGCGGCATAGTGATGGCTAGGTAATGCATCAGCCACAAACACCTTCGGTGTTCTGGATTGCGTGCTTTCACCAATTTAAGCAGGACCCTTCATTCTCTCACAAACCCTCGCCATCTTGAAAGGACCTACACAGTGCGGATGCAGTCGGTGGCCCCTAATTGACTTTCGGTACTCTCTCGACCAGCTTTTGATTTCCAGGTTTATCTGCCCTGTTTTATGTCGCTGTTGAAGTCAGAGGTAGCTCCTTTGTTCACAATGTTTTTTTTCTTCCTGACTACATACTATTCTCCTATTAATCCTGTGAGGACTCCTAACCATTTCCCTCTGCTGCATGATTTTTCGCCTAGGTCAATTGGGTTTTTTCTTGTGGCCTTCAGCTCTTCTTCAGAGGTGCCCTTAAGTATTTACTTTTTTCTTTATGACATTCTGCTTTTCTGTCCATTATTGCCAATGAGTTTTGTTCATGGGCAGATAAAAGACACTTAAGAAACCCTCAAGATTTTGTCAGTCAGATCTTTTAAACTTCCCTCTGTGTCCTCACCAAATATCACAATGGAGGACTCTTGTTCACAAAGGGGTAACACTTCTGCTTCCTCTACCACAATTCTTCCTCAAACTATTACAGGCAAGGAGTCAATTTAAAAAGGATCCGCCATCCCCTACAAAGTTTCTTCA
The DNA here is from genome assembly GCF_964204655.1 of Triturus cristatus. NCBI lineage: Eukaryota > Metazoa > Chordata > Amphibia > Caudata > Salamandridae > Triturus > Triturus cristatus. The sequence goes on along the minus strand of NC_140585.1, from coordinate 578,197,724 downwards.
TAGTGTGGCAATAGATCTCCTGCTGGAAGAAATTAGGACCTTGCACTCCTATGTGGAGGAAATTTTCTAATTGCAAACTCTCTCTGACAGATGGTCTCTTATGGAAGAACGACTATTCATAGCGGAACAGCAAATTACCAACTTCAACAAAACCTCTTCCACAATGCATTCTCTTCAAAATGCTCTTTAAAATGCACCGGAAGTTGAGGGGCGCTCAACCTATAGTCTTGGGCTGCTCCTCCTGCTGTTGCCACCTAGCTTCATGGTACTGCTACATCGCTAACATCCCAGAATCCCTTGCTTTGAGCCTCAGTTCCCCGTCATGAGATCCCCCTCCTGCATAGACTTGTGTACAGGTTAGTTGCCTGGTTCCCATGGATGTGCTGTTCGAGGGAATTCTCACTTTTTCTTGTTGGTTGTTGGTTGATTAGTCCCGTGGGAATTGCATTTTAATTATAATTTTAATTTGGTTTATCCCTTTGTTTCTGCTGGGTTTTCATTGTTGTCAGTTTCTTCCCCACTGTGCCTTCCTGCCGTTTCTGTCACTTGCTCCCCACCTCCCTGCCACCTCCCGGCTAACCCCACCCTCGTCCCAGAACTTCATATGGAGGCTGTTTAATGGAAGCGTGCAGTGGGCATGCCAAAGGTGCATCAATGGCAAGCCCGTCTGGGCCCGTCCTCACCTGGAGTGCACCCAGTGCCAGGACCCCATTGCCCTCAGCACACCCACAGCTACTCCATCGTAGGCTTTCGCGCTCTCAACCCTGGATGTAAAAACAACTGCTGCCTCACATAACCCCGCTCCACAAGGGGACCTTTCTACTGCCTTGACTACCAGTTCACCTCAATCCCAGACCCAAACACCACAACAACTACCAGAGCCACTCCACCACCAGAAGCTAAGAACTCCTCCGGGCAACTCTCCTGCCTCCTGCTCAAAGACAGCTCACTCCTCAAGCACACCACCAAAATCTGGGACAATATCACACCCTCATGTCAGATGTGACCATCATTACAGAAACCTGTCTCACCCCAGTAACTACCCCTGACATCGTCACAGAAACTTCCCTTGGCTAAAAAATTAATCACTTCAACTGCACCAACAAACCTGTAGGCAGCATCACCATTATCCAAAAGGAGTCAACCATGTCCAACTATGAAAACACACCCATCATGGAACATATGAAATTCCAGCTCTGCACCAACACCACCATCAGAGGCACCCTCGCAACTTGTCACAGACCCCACACCTTAAGCAGAACATATGCTGGACACTATCTTCGGGTCCAGCAACAGAAGCATATAGAGCCACACCTCGGAACTCATCTGGTCAGACCATTCCATTGTACATTTCACCATTGCTGGACCTACTCCCAACCCCCAAAAGGACAAAATAGCACCTTCCACAGCTGGTCCCAGGTCCCTCAGCAGCAATGTACTGACTCTGTTAGCACCACACAACCCAAAGACACCACCAACCTGAACCAGGCTGTTCACAACTTCAACAACTGGATCACCAACACCACAGACCAAGTTGCTCCACCAAACCAGCCCAAACTCACAGACCCTCCAAACAAACCAGCTGGTGCACACTAGAACTACAGATATCAAAATGCAGATGCAAACAGCTGGAAAGAATTTGGTGCATAAGATAGGACCTTGCTGATAGAGCATCTTTCAAAGCAGAACTCAACAATTACCACCAACATATCAAAGCAGCAAAAAAAGAGGCCCTCACCTGCAGAACCGACACCAGCTCTAATGAGCTAAGGAACGCTTCACCATTGTCAGAGAATTCTCCTGCCCATTAGCCACAGAAAATACTATACCAGCATTACAAGAACTCTGTGACAGGCCGACTATTTCCACCAGATAGCAGCAATCTACAAAAACTTCATATCCCAACCCACCAGCCTCCTCGGCCAACAGTCAACCACCACCCCCGAACACCAGATCACTGAATGGAGACTAGTTTGCATTATATAAAAGCAAATTTTAAATAAATAAAATTGTCAAATTAACATTATGGGCCCTACTACGATGTAATTTGGAAAGCCTCCGACCTCAGGTGAGGTGCCTGCCACAGGGTAGAGGGATGTATACAAACTCCCATTTCTCTATGGGAGCTTGTGCTATGGCCGATGTATGGCCACAGCAAAAGCTCCCATAAAGATAAGGGAGTATATGACCACACCATGTGCAGTCGCATTTTAATTGCAATGACGGAACCGCTGACCGGAGGTCAGTCAGTCCCGAGACAACGACTGTGTCTGTCGGACGCAACTCAGACGGACATCATAGTCAAGCCCTATATTGTCCACATGGAGCACAATTTAATACTGTTATAATTATGTTTTTGGGTTACAAGGATGATCTAGAATCAGAACTTTTGAGTTCTTTTCATGTGGACACAGCTTTTTAATTCCCCAGTAGTTCATAAAGAATAGTAGCATTTTTTTTAAAGCAAGGTTGGTGTTGGTAATGAGCACATCACACTAAAATACCTATCAAGTTCAGATCAATAGTATGGTAAGAGAAAAGATATGGTACAGCCCATTAAATATATTGAAAAGATATATGGATGCACATCCATGTGCATCCGCGTGTCCAACCATAGATTGCTGTCCAAACATGAGGGACAGGGAACTGCTTGTCCATCTTTCAATACCAAAATACCAAAAAACAGATAGTATGCCTGTCATCAAGTAATGACAGCCGATAATCTAGTTTCTGTTATTATCACCCACACTCTCCAAAGACACTCTAATTGGGAACACTTTCAGGTCAAATAAGTGTTTGAAGGTCCAAAAGACAAAAAATATGTGGCTTTTTTCAGTTTAGCATATTTCACTGCCACAATTAAGAGTTTAATTACATGCTCAACAATACTCATCACCTTCTAAAGCCTCCTTAGCAGAGTTATATGGTTTTTCTTCACCAGACAATATTAGCTTCACATCACCTTTCCAAACAAAAGTAATCGGGTGAGCATTACTATTTTCATTCAATGCCACTTTTTGTAATTCATACAATGTTATCAATTTACCATACTTTTAATAGACATAACATTTTGAAAACAGTCATAAATAGTTATATTGAATGTGATAACTATAAATGAAATCCTGTCAGATTCTAATGGATATGCAGGGAAAGGGTTTGTCCAGGAGAAAATTAATTTTTGCACATTGAGAAGATTAAAGAAAAATGGGAATTAGCTTTTGCCATGTAATCATGACAAATTGTGTTTTCATTTATTATTTCACAATGCATGCAGTAGGCCTGTAAGGTGGGAGGTATTAAGTTAGTTTAAATGTAGTCAACAAGATAAAACCATTAAATAAATTAAACTATTGCAGACTGCATACTGCATCGTATGTTGTCACCCCTTGGTGCTAACCACCCATCCTGTTTCAGATGCTTTACCTCACAAAATTGGTTCATGTTTGATCATTTAGTCAGCATCTTCCATTGTTGGTGGAGTTCTAGTTGGTCATCTAAAATACCATGATGGAGACACGGTCCTGCCATAAGTCTCTGCCATAGTTCATTCCAGAAAAATATGGATTTCTTTTTTAATGTAAACTATTACCATGGTGCAAGTTAATGGATATGGTAGCTTTTCAAAAATGCATGTTAAGCTCACTGACTAGAGATGATTTGGAAGTGGGGACACTGAGCAAAACATGAGAAGAAGGGTTGCACTTTTTCTTCATTGTCTGTGTAGTTGGACTACTGGGAGTATTGAGATTAAGTCATCAAGAAAAATATTTTCAGGTTAATTGATTGAGGCTGATGTGATGAGATTGGCGATTGTGATATTGAAGGTGGTGCTGGGGTCTGAGGATCAATATTATCATCACTGTCTGGATTGTGAGTAGTAGAAAGGCATAGGTGAGGAATATAAATCACTTGATTGTGGAAACAGCCTTTACCACGCAGCCAGTTCCATGAAGGGCCTATACAACACATCCTTTACCACTTATCGGTCATTACCACACATCCTTTACCACACATTATGATAAGTATAGGCAATTGTGTTATCAAGTAGTTTTTTAGAGTGAATTAATTTTGAATTTAATTTATTGTAATTTAAATGATTTTAAATTAAATGTTAATTGGTATCCTTACAAAGTATATCTGTTTTAAATATGATAAATATTTTTTAGGAGCAGCAATTAAGGGATCTGCGGTAATGGGTAAGGAAGTGCATTAATAATCAGGTATTAATTTAAATAGCTTGAAATTAATGTAATTAAATGTATATAAATAAATACAATTCATATTTGTCTACAATATGAAAAATAATTATTTGGGAATGGGATATAAGGGATCTAGGGGTAATGGGTGGGAAAATACATAGGTATTCAGGTATAAATAGAAATACCTGGGTACTAATAATTTTAATAAATTAAAAAATTATAAATTAAGTTACACATATATAGCAACAAAGGTAAAATGAGATAATTAATTGAAAAAAGGATCAGTTGCTAAATTTAAACCATAAGATACAAATAATTAGTAATAGACATTTAAAAATATAGAAATAAATCCAATTCATTGCTTAATACATTTTTTATTTAACACAATAAAGTATTTTAAAAATTAAATAAAAACTTTAAAAAAAATAACATCTTATATTTAGAAAATATATATGTGTAATTTATATTAAACAACAATACTAAAGCAATTTCCTATTGAATTATAAGGGGGAAATTGTGCTTTATTTGTTTTTACTTTTCAGGTTGACGTTCTTAGTTGTGCTTCTGTTACTACAGTTGGTCTCACAGTCAAGAATGGACTCATATAGAAGCTGTGGTCAAGTACAAACAATATAGTTTACTTAAAACAACATATAGATTTGTAATTTTATTCTAAGGAAAGGGGTAAGGAGGCAGATAGATGTTAAGTAAAATACTATTGTATAGATTGTTTGTTTTAACAAGTCTTAAATCCCAATACAGATTGTGTTCATGTGCACATAATGAGCCAGTCATCATTTTTTTAAACAAAGTTTTAAAAAATATTCTGAGAAATATGTCTTTTGTAAACACAAAAATGAAATCTTATTTTTCATTTGGTTAGGTTTTTATAGGGTTTAATTTTTTTAAGAAGACGACAGAATCACTGGATTGTATTCGGTTTTTTTAAGATTATGTTTTTTTAAAAACATTCATAACTTTTAGGCATGTTTGGACATTGATAACACTTTTTTTTATAGAGCTGTCTTGGAACAAAAAAGATTACATTATAGATTTTTTATCTTAAATGCTTTTCTTTTGATGAAAATGGTGCAGATGAAGAAGGTAAGCAAATGGCAAATGGAATACTGCAGAGTAAATGGATTTTGAAATCATGTAGGAAATTCAGATTTCTTTTTTTAAACAAATAAACTTTAGCCACGTTTTCAGACTGTTGCATACCTTTATGGATTGTTGAATTTACAGAGACACTTTGTGAGTGGACAAACAAGAGTTGAAGAAAGAAGACAACACCAGGTAAGACGAGATAAATGTATTACATTGAAAACAATTTTTGAACTCCAATCAATTTCCTGAATTTTTTCAAAACAGGAATGTAATGCTTTTTGCTTATTAGTGTTAATAAAAAACAAGATGTACACAATAGTGTCAAGATAGTCTGAAACTCCCAACATTGAAAACTGTTTTATTTTGGCCAATAGTCTTTCAGACATTTTTTTGCTTCTTTTGGAACTCCGAGGATTCAGACTGCCTGTCAATGATTGCACCTGTCCCGTTTCCTGAAAACATTGTTCCTTTTTTAAAATTTCCAGGAAATGGTACAGGCTGGGGTGAGATCTACAGATGGAACTGTTAAAATAATTATGCCAACTCTCAATGGCATTATTTGTCTTTGCACCCCCTTTAAGCAGGTCAAGTAGCAGTTCCACCATTCAATTGGCAATCGTGCTTTCCTCCTGTGGCCTGACCTGCCTTAAAAGTAATTTAAGAGTTATGCCAATATCTCCATATTTTGAGAAAAATATTCCAATTGTACTATTGATGTATATAAGTCATCCACCTATTCGGGCGGTACAAAGATTAAAGATGTTAATTTCCTTAGCTCAAATTGTATTTTACTATTAGGGTCAGATAATTATGTTGTTTGGAAACTGTTCTGAACAAATCGGTCTCTGAATCGTTTCCGTACAATTCGGGTCCTGCGAGTCTGAATGACTGATTATGATGCTACCCAATATCGTTCGGTCGGACTCGCATTGACTTCAATGGAAGCCTGTGCTCCAAACGAGAACACAGGCTCCAATTGAAAAAAAGGGGTCGTTAGGAAAAACCTTGCAACCTGTGGCGGGCACCCCATGATGCCTGCCATATTGTGCATGTTTAAGAAGAGGGGTCCCTTGGGTACCCACACGGGCCCCAATCGGTTGCCCCCGGGTGAAGGGGGCCTGCAACGTGCCCCCAACTACAAATTCCGACATCTGTTTCGTGTCGGGCGGACCAAATCGGAACGGCTGTCTGAATCGGTCATCATAATCGCTCATTCGGAACCGATTCGGACTGCCCGAACAGTTTCCGGGCATCGAAATCGGTTATAGGGAAATGTTTACGATTCGTTTGGACACAAGGGAATACTGAATCACATCTGGAGCCTTTCTGAACGACATCCTAATCGGCCTCTAGATATGTAGTTCACAGCTAAGAATGATTTTTTTTACATTTGTTTCCAGTATGCCTAGGAAAACTAAATCTTAGTAATAGTATTTATCATTAGGAATTCAAGGTCAATTGTTATTATCCTAAGAATTTTGTTTAAAGTTTTAGATTTTATTTTATTGATAAAAATTTAGCTTATGATGAAGATTGCTTGGTAGTAAACCATAACTTAATGGTACAGTAGTGTTATTTATGTTTGCATATATAGGAGCCGATTCTGATTCCGGCCGCAAATCGGTCTGACCGTCACGGACCCGGAACGGATACCAACATACATGGACCGGCGCCAAACGACCCGTGCAGTACGATGCAATGCGTGTGAATTACAACGGACACGTATGGAATACAAGCCGTACGACCGAGCCGTAGGGAAAACAGTGATTTGGCCGGAAAACCGACGCGAATCACACTGACCGACTGTACCCGGAATGAACCCGACCGACACGTGACCACGATGTCCGATCCACGCAGTACGACGCAATGCGTGTAAAACCAGACCGACTCGCACGGAGCCCAAGCCCCATGACCGACACGCAGAGAAAACAGGGTGCCCAAGCAATAGAGATCTCCGCGTCCGACGCGTATGAAACACAGAAGAAAGTCAGCATGAACAAGCCAGAGAAGTCCGCACGAGCCAACATCAGCGTCCGTCTCGGTCAGAAGAACGTCTCCTTCATGCCTAGAAAACCCAAAGGAAAAAAGACAAAAAAAGGACCAAACAAGCAATGACAAAGCCAATAAATATTTTTTTTTAAAACCTGGAACAAAGACACACCTACAACTCCACCTATGTAAAGGATATCAATCACTACCATGATCCTTTGCAAATAGGAGACAACAGCCAGCAGCAAACACCATCACACAGCAACCACAGACACACTCACAACTCACCCACCACATAACTCTCACACCATTAGCACCTCACCAAAAGCATACACACACACAGCTAGCAAAACCAACAATAACCCACACTCACTTGCACCTTCACATACATATCACTCACCACCACTACCCATCACCATGCCCCCAAAGAAGAATCCAATGTTCACAGATGATGAGTTAGAAGTGCTGGTAGACGAGATCATCAGAGTAGAGACACATTTGTTTGGTACATTGGTCCAAAGGACCCCCATGTCACAGAAAACAAAGATGTGGGCGAGGATTGTGGACAAGGTGAACGCACAAGCACCAACGTTGCGCACAAAGGACGATATCCAGAACAGGTGGTATGACGTGCGCAGGAGGGTCAAGAAACTCATCAAGAAAGATCACGTCTTGAGTCAGCGACTCAGCGCACTGGCGGTGGCCCTCCTGCCAAACCAGTCTACTTCAGGACCTGGGAGGAGAAGGTGGGGGACATCCTACCACCAGAGAGCGTCCATGGTCTAGCAGACATTTCAGAGCCTGGTGAGTATGCAACCAACATACTCAATATTGTGTGGCAAGGGGACAGTGAAACCATGCACCGTTAGCAAAGCCACAGTAACCAATAGATAATCATTCCAAGATGTGTATGCTAGTCAGACAAACACAATACCTGCCATCTCATAGTGACTTGGAACTGTGTCATGACATGTACAAACCTACCAACAAATAGAGCAAGGCAGTGGCAAAAGCCAAATAAACACTGTCAGACAGTTTGCCAACACAAACACACTACCTCACACTGCAACTGACTGACAGGAAGGAATAGGGGGTATGCAGGTGAAGTGAGTGTATCCAAAAGCATAATGGGGTTTGTAGTCACAGATAATGCTGCCCCTCCAAATTGGCCCATCAAGACCTCTCTGAACCATGCCCACATCACAGGGAGTGTAAAATGAATGACAAGATGGCTGACACTGGGTCCTGCTGTGGGGAGCACAAGGCCCTGGTAGAGGTTGGGCACAAATCAGAAGCAGGACACAACTGACTGACATCCTGAAAGACAACTTGCAAGCCCTCCAATGGAAGCACGTTTCATGGTGGGATGTCTGGCCGGGTGGGAAGGAGGACTGACAGCTCTGACCATACTTACCAGCATGTGGAGACACACACACCGCTCAACACAAACTCCACACAACTCACCGGGAGGAATGCATTGACCCACACCTCAGTGAAATATCAGAAAAAGATACACCGTACTGGGTGCTGCTGTGTGAAGCACAGGGGCTCTCTTTGGACTTGTTGCCAAACAAACACCAGGATTTCACAGTCAGCCATCTTGCCATTGCTGTCACACCCCCTCACAGGGAAGCAGAGTCAATAGGAAGGAAGTATGGGCATGCTGGGAAGGGGGGGTGTAGCCAAGAGCATGATGGGAGTTGCAGTCACAGACAATCCCCAGACACCCACATGGCCCAGCAAGCTCACTCTGAACCATGCTCACCTCACAGGGAGTGGGAAGGGACTGACAGGATGTCTGACACTGAGCTCTGTTGTGGGGAACACAAGGCCATGCTGGGAACTGGGCACCAACAAACACCAGGACTTCACAGTCAGCCATCTTGCCATTGCTGTCACACCCCCTCTCAGGGAAGTAGAGTTAAGAGGAAGGAAGTATGGGCATGCTTGGAAGGGGGGTGTAGCCAAGAGCATGATGGGAGTTGCAGTCACAGACATTCTCCACCCACCCACATGGCCCAGCAAGCTCACACTGAACCATGCTCGCCTCACAGAGAGTGGGAAAGGACTGACAAGATGTCTGACACTGGGCTCTGTTGTGGGGAGTACAAGGCCCTGCTGGGAACTGGGCACCGTCAAACAACAGGTCTGCACAGCCAGCCATCTTGCCATTGCCGTCACACCCCCTCATAGGGAAGCAGAGTCAAGAGGAAGGAAGTATGGGTATGCTGGGAAGGGGGGTGTTGCCAAGAGCATGATGAGAGTTGCAGTCACAGACAATCCTCAGCCACCCACATGGCCCAGCAAGCTCACAATGAACCATGCTTGCTTCACAGGGAGTGGGAAGGGACTGACAGGATGTCTGACACTGGGCTCTGTTGTGTGGAGCACAAGGCCATAATGGGAACTGGGCACCAACAAATACCAGGACTTCACAGTCAGTCATCTTGCCATAGCTGTCACATCCCCTCACAGGGAAGCAGAGTCAAGAGGAAGGAAGTATGGGCATGCTTGGAAGGGGGTTGTAGCCAAGAGCATGATGGGAGTTGCAGTCACAGACTTTCCCCACCCACCCACATGGCCCAGAAAGCTCACACTGAACCATGCTCGCCTCACAGAGAGTGGGAAAGGACTGACAAGATGTCTGACACTGGGCTCTGTTGTGGGGAGCACAAGGCCCTGCTGGGAACTAGGCACCATCAAACACCAGAACTGCACTGACTGACATCTTTCCATTGCTGTCACACTCCCTCACACAGAAGAAGAGTCAAAAGGAAGGAAGTATGGGCATGCTGGGAAGGGGGTGTAGCCAAAAGCATGATGGGAGTTGCAGTCACAGACATTACCCACCCACCCACATGGCCCAGCAAGCTCACACTGTACCATGCTCGCTTCACAGGGAGTGGGAAGGGACTGACAAGATGTTTGACACTGGGCTCTGTTGTGGGGAGCACAAGGCCCTGCTGGGAACTGGGCACCAACAAACACCAGGACTGCACTGACTGACATCTTGCCATTGCTGTCACACTCCCTCACAGGGAAGCAGAGTCAAAAGGAAGGAAGTATGGGCATGCTGTGAAGGAGGGTGTAGCCAAAAGCATGATGGGAGATACAGTCACAGACAATCCTCAGCCACCCACATGGCCCAGCAAGCTCACACTGAATCATGCTCGCCTCACAGGGAATTGGGAAGGGACTGACAGGATGTCTGACACCGGGCTCTGTTGTGGGGAGCACAAGGCCCTGCTGGGAACTGGGCACCAACAAACACCAGGACTGCACAGTCAGCCATCTTACCATTGCTGTCACACCCCCTCACAGAGAAGCAGAGTCAAAAGGAAGGAAGTATGGGAATGCTGGGAAGGGGGGTGTAGCCAAGAGCATGATGAGAGTTGCAGTCATAGATATTCCCCACCCACCCACATGGCCCAGCAAGCTCACACTGAACCATGCTCACATCACAGGGAGTGAGAAGGGACTGACAAGATGTCTGACACTGAGCCTGAGAAATGATGTGGCTGACAATCACACATATGCACTGGCCAAACAAAACCCGGTCGCACACACAGCCATTGCAACAATATGTTCCAAATCATTGTCTCGGGATGCCCCCTGGCCAGGCTGGAGAGGTGTGTCTTGCAGATGACATAAGTGGAAATCCATATATGGTACATTGCACAAAACACACAGGAACTCACATACACATCATTGACAGGGGACATCTGACAGTAAATGGAATGGACACACCAATATAGCCGACACCATAGCATGTTCGCATTCACACTCGATGCTGTTGTGAGCTGCATTCCACTTCTACATCGTGCTGAAACATATGCATCCTTCACACAACACACCACTCACTGACATAGACACTGTAGACACAAGGTCAAACCTGGACTGCATTGGAAGAGACATGCTACTCACAGCAGCCAAACTGCAACACACACACCAACAGCCCTCACTATCATGAGCATTTCAAAGCCTGAGTGATACCTTGCCCAATCCATGTCACCAGGAGAACATTGACAAGTCAAATCACATATGCATGTACAGAACTCAGCACCAGGCTCATTAATGATGGTGACGTCATCACTTGTATGAAATGAGATGGGAACTAGGAACACTGTAAAAAAACACTTCCTCCAAAGAGATCACAGGCATACCGGACTGTGACCATGTCGTACCAATACACCAATGTGGCACACAAAGACTAGCAAACTCTGCTACCACCCATAGCCCAATAGTACAACATATCCACAGTGGAAGAGCACATATGTCCTTGTTAAAGCTCACATGTGTACAGGGATGACACACCTGTGTCAGCAACGTGATGGCCCTTGAGTAGTAATGGTCATGTACAGACAAATCTATCCATGAGCTGGGCATGCTCACACTTCGACATGCACATTGAAATGTTTCATTTTGGCTGGGCAATGTGCAACAACAATATCAATCTCTGTCCGTGACAACCCTGGACAAAGCAGTGTACAGGCAGGCATCCAATCGAACATTAGAAAATGTCATGTTTGTGAACCATTGATGCCTGTAGAAACCTAACTTACATTGTGTGTCTCTTCCAAACACAGGTGGTGCTGGAGACACAGCACCAAAATGAAGAGGATTCCCGGTCCCAGACTCTGGTGGACACTGAGCTCTCTGGTTTGAATCTGTCTCTGTCCTCTTCGGATGACGACGAACAACCTGGCACCTCCGATGTGAGTCATCATGCAGCACCAGCAGCACCAACATCTGCACCCCCTGTACCAACGCCTCCAGCATCTGGAAACAGACAGGGCACCCCCACCAACACGGACAGACCAAGGCCACAGAAAACCGACAGCACAGGGACACAGGACACCCCGGAAGCTACAGCCAACACCACCAGCAACACCACCCAAGGGGTCCCAGTGTCACCTGTGCGTGCCACTGCTGGTCCTGCCCGTGTGGATAGGGGTGCTGGGAGGGGTGGGAGGCAGAGGGTGCACCTTGCAGAGGGGTCTGGACTGCATGATGACCCCCAACTGGCACGCATCATAGATGCATACCAGGATAGCACAGGAGGATTTGGCCAGGTAGTGGGGATCCTCAAGGACATACAACAGGAGCAGGCTGCCCACCATGCCCGCATGGAGGCAAAGTGGGATGCACTTACTGCGGTGCATCGGGACATACGCCAATGCCTCCACCAGATCAGCACAAACATGTCCACACCTCCCTGTGTGGCCATAACATCTGTTGCCACACCATCTGCCAGTGTCACAAGGAGGGAGGAGGACTCTGGCAGAGAGTCCCCTGCACCGCAGAGGCCTGCACCTGAGGATCCCCCCCCCCAAGAAGAAGAGGGGTAATCTGAAGAAGGACATGTGAGACGCAGATGTCCCTGCACATCCCCCAGGGCCTCTAAATCTGTTCTGGACAATGTTCTTTGTGTGCAAACTGTGCACCTTGTCGGATCGGACATAACTCGCCTACATGACATTGAGGGTTCATGTTGGTCCAATGTAGCAGATGACTGTGGACTTCACTCCGGACATTTCATCTACCAACACTTCCAACTCTACTGTGAACTTTGGATTCAAAACCCAATGTACAGCACCCACCATCCTGTGCACTATCCTCACATATGTTCATAAATAAACTCACCAGTACACCATACTTGCCTCTGTTGTGATTACAACTTGTGTAGTGTTATGGAGATGTTGATCTGCTAAACAACACAGTGCATGCCAAATACTACAACAATGTGACCACTGTATGTGAGTCATGGTGATGTGACACATGTGAGGGAGACACACCACTAGGGCGCCACAACACATACTCACCATGGCCATGTTACTCATCCCACACAATGGTGTTGACCTGAAAACACATTGGTATGCACAACACCTATCCACAGTCAGTGGTAACAAGTCCACAGGTGAGGTAAGCAAATGTCACTCAGATGTGGGAAGACAGACAACGCACCTAACAAAGCATAGCACAGGTTCATTACACATCAGCAACATGTTTATTCTAAAATAGTTGCAAGGCAATTGTACGTTACAGTGGACATACCGTCACAGAGTGTCTGAGAATTGAAGTCCAGGGGTGTGTGGCACATCACTTGATGGGAATTGACTACTCTCACACTGGTGTCGGATTTGGGGTGTTGGGGGTCAGTGTTGACCAAACAACAGGCAAAGTACCCTGGGAAGGACAGACACAAGACACAGTCAAAAGCACAGCAGAACAGGAGAGAAATGCAATACACATGCACAAAACATGTCACAAGAAACCTACACAGAAACAAGTTAGCAGTACTACACTATTGTGGAGTACAGACCACCTGAATGGACACATCACTGCATGCATCCAGTCAAGTGGCACACAGACACACTCAGACAGCAACAGAGCAGCCACAACACATTTCAGGCTAACTCCATACATTGACATACCAACCCTGTAAACTCACATTCAGGTGAAGAAGTTGTTGATGAGCTGTGCCCAGACCGGGATCCTCCACAGGTGGCGGAGGTCGGTCATCGTCATCCTGGATGAGAGGCACCTTCTTCCGCACTGCCATGTTGTGTAGCCTGCAGCATACAAGGATAATTTCGCACACCTTTGCAGGGTCATATGGGAGGGCCCCTCCGGTCTTGTCCAGGCAGCGGAAGCGGCTTTTCAGGAGACCAAATATCCGCTCAATCACCCTCCTGCTCCGACCATGTGCCTCATTGTAGCGCATCTCGGCTGGTGTCACAGGGTTCCTGAGGTGTGTCAGCAACCACGGCATGTTGGGGTATCCGGAGTCACCTACACACAAACAATTGAACAATTAGCAGAGTTTTGTAGGAGGGCGGAATACAACATTGCCAAACACACAAAATGGTAAACAGTCAGTACACACCAACAAGCCACGCACGCTGATCTGGCATCTGTTACATCAGCGTTGAAATGCGACTACTCCTCATGATGTAGGCATTGTGCACAGAACTGGGGAAATGTGCACACACATGTGTGATACACATGTCTGCAAGACATACCACCAGAGCATTGATGGAGTGGAAATGTTTCCTGTTCCGGTATGCCTGCTCATGTGCCTGTGGTGGTATCAGGGCCACATGTGTACCATCAATAGATCCAATGACGTTCGGCATCCTCCCCAGTGTATAAAAGGCATCCTTTATTTCAGGGAGTTGAGCTGGGCTAGGGAACTTGATGTACAGGTCAAGGAAATGCAACATCCCCTCCAAGACATCACGTAGCACACAACTAAACATAGTTTGCGGCATACCACCAGTAGTAGCCACAGTGTACTGGAAGGGTGCAGTAGCAGAGAAGTGCAGGGCTGCCATCACCATCACCTCTGGGGTCAGTGCTGTAGGGTATGTCTGGCCAGGTAGCAGATGTGGCGCCAACTGCTCCGCCAACTCCTCAATCAGTGGCCTGGTGAAGTGGTACTGTCGGATGCAGTCACGTTCCTGCATGGTTTCAAGGTCTGGGAACGGTCCATGGACAGCTGGTGCTCTGCAGAACGGAGATGCACAAAGGAAGATTGTCGGTTCATCCACCCATGTGGCCATGACCAAGCAAAATATCACATGATACATCATGACAATACACAATGTACTGAGGTGTGTGCTGTTGGGCATGGACACATATGTCACCTACATGGCCATCACCTCACATCTCAAGTCCACATGTCCACATAAGTTCCATGTAGTGCAATGGCCAATCATTGGGCTGTGTCACCCTACCTATGTACTGCTGTGACATTACAAACATACAACACAGTGACAAGTGAGGCCTGATGTCTCCCAGGCATCACAGATCTTTGCCATGCAGATACCCAGGGTCCCTGTATTGCCACATCGACACTGACATGACATGGGGTATCATGTACACGCCACAAGGCAACCGTGATTCCCACAGGTAGTGGCCACTGTTGTCTCTGCAGGCCCTACATGTACGTCTTGTAGACACACACACAACATCAAGGTTGATGCACAAACCACATGGATGTGGAGACTGTCTCCCATTGGGCACATTTGATCAGCCACATCTGAGACACAACATGCACATAGACTGTGGGTGTACATCAGAATTGTGGCTACAGGTCTCACTGTGACGTACATGCCATCACCCCCAGGACTCAGGGTGTATGTGACATGTCCAAAACATATCCAACCTGCAACTGTGTCCATGACTCATGCCCATAACTGTACAGTTGCACATCACAGTGGTAGTGTGCACAACACACAAAGGATTCTGCCCCCATGAACATGTGCACAGCCTGGGAGTGGCTGAACAAAAGTGCCACACAACAAACCAAATGTTGCCCCCCAACACACAGGGAATGCAGCCTTAGATGCCATGGGACACTGTGTGGCCAATGCTGTAGTGTGATAGGTGGGCACATGAGTCCCTGGAAAGTAATTGTGTGTTGAAGCCGTCAAATAGTCACACCAATGAGGTCCGATGCGGGTGACAATGCGTACGCATTGCACGGTTCATGACGGAGCCATGCGTACGCTTTGCCATTGACTGCAATGAGGTCCGACGCAGGTGACAATGCGTATGCATTGCACGGTTCATGACCGAGCCGTGCGTACACTTAGCCATTGAATGGAATGAGGCCCCACGCGGGTGACAATGCGTACGCATTGCACGGTTCATGACCGAGCCGTGCGTATGCTTTGCCACTGACTGCAATGAGGCCCGACGCGGGTGACAATGCGTGCGCATTGCACGGTTCATGACCGAGCCGTGCGTACGCTTTGCCATTGACTGCAATGAGGCCCGACACGGGTGACAATGCGTACGCATTGCACAGTTCATAACCGAGACGTGCGTACGCTTTGCCATTGACTGCAATGAGGCCCAACGTGGGTGACAATGCATACGCATTGCACGGTTCATGACCGAGCCGTGCGTACGCTTTGCTATTGACTGCAATGAGGTCCAACGCGGGTGACAATGCATACGCATTGCACGGTTCATGACCAAACCGTGCGTACGCTTTGCCATTGACTGCAATGAGGCCCGACGTGGGTGACTATCATGCATGGGCGTCGGGCAGGCATGGTCCGAGACAGGCATACGCCTTGGCCATTGAATCGTATGGAGACCGGTGCATGTGTATTTTCAAAATACGCGTTGTACAGTCAGTTGACCGAGCCGGGCGCACCCATTGGCTCTGGACTGTCATGGAGACAGATGCAGATTCAAAACTTGTGTGTGCACTGGAAATTCAGTTGGATGCCTACAACAATGTTGCAATTCCTCGGGTTTTTTGAAGGTGAAGATTTGAACGATGCGGAAGACGTGTACGAGTCTTTCATTTCCATGGATTGGCCAGATTCATAGAATGCAACCGTGTTGGACCTATCACTGGGGTCACATGGCACAGAGTCTGCCTCTGCAGCACAGATATAAGGCTGGCTGGACCCCAGGGAGCTCACTTGCCTGCACTACATGTTACTGGACCACATCCCTGCTACCACTGCTGCTGTCTCTGCATTCTCTGGCTACTGCTATGGCACGTACCCTGGAGAGGGCCCCAGCCTTCACAGAGGAGGAGAACCAGGCCCTGCTGCACGGGCCCCTTCCAGAGTACAGCAAGCTGTATGGGAAACTAGGGGAGCAGGTGAGTGTGCAGTCCACTTCCTACCTAATTGTGCATGTTGTCTGACTAGCAGTACTAGCAATGTGTACACCAGTGGCAAACCTACTCACTGAGTACTTTCATCCCCCAAAGTCTGTAGGGACATGTAATGAACAGGTGTTCTGCAGCTAAAGTGCATTTGCACAAGCTTAAACTTCCCTGGCATTGTTAACATGTCAGACATGCTGGGCATTTGTCCTTTTCCATGGGTGCACTACCTGGGTCACTCATTTTCCTTTGTGATGATGACATGTATATCCAACTGTGTGCAGCACAAATAGGGGGCATGTGTGTTAATGGACTTTTTAACTTTGTCATCCTCACAGGTTGATGCCTACTAGAAGAAGGAGATATGGCTGACCATCGCCAGGGCAGTTCGATTGGTGGGGGTCTACTAGCGCCGGATCTGCAACTGCCAGAAGAGGTGGCATAACCTTCGGGGCTGGACTCAGGGGATCGCAAGGGTCCAGCTGAAGCTGTCGCCTCCTCGCAGGAGGGGCGGACACCGGACCCTGACCCCCACATGCTCTGCATACTGGCGGTGGTCTTCCCAGACCTGGATGGGCAGCTGAAGGCCAGACAGCAGCAAGGAGGGGGTAAGTCCATGCCTAATCTGTGTACTATGTCTGACATTCTAATTGCAGTCTTTTGGCCTGGTGACACTTCCACGTTACATAGGTCTTGTAGTCCAATACTAATGTCCCTTAATTGTGTGATGCACCCTCCTCATCTGATCCACAGGTGTGGACCCTACAGTCTGTTGCTTGTGTCACTGGGGCACTGTGTTCCTGCAGTCAGCTATGCTTCAGCTTCCGGACAGCATCTGTTCCCGTGACTCTGTTGTGTATTTCATGGGTGGGTCAATTGTTTACACAATGCCTGAGATCTGACATGTGATCAGTGTGTGCCCTTGATATGTGTTCCAATTGCTGGTCTGACTTGCCACATGTGGCTGGGGTATTTCAAACAAACCCATGCAGCAGGGGACTCCAATTTGTGTGCCTCAGGAGTATGTATATCAAGTGTGTCACACTTGCTTAGCCACCTGACTACTGTCCAGGGCTAAACACTGTTTCATGTAGACCTGGGCAGTCATGCCTACTCAAGGGCATTTAGAAACACTTTGTAATCCCACTCCTGTGTATCAACTTACAGGTTGTGCTTAGTGACATGTGCCTTTAGGTCTCTGCCTCTGTGTCATTGTCGTGTGGCTTCCTGTTACATACAACTGGGGTGTTCATGAGTTTGAGGGTCAGCATGACATCTGAGATGTGACTATGAGAGACAAGGCCTGTGTGACATATAGGTGTGTGATAATTTGACAGTGCACAATGGTGTATGCAACTGTGCACTTCAGGCAGCTGGGTTACATGCACAGCAGACTGTGATGTGCTAGTGTACAGGGAGTTGTGTTCGCAGAGACTCATATGTCTGATTTGTTTGATGTGGGGTCTTCTGGGTCCGGGATATGTTGTTTGCAGGGGATGGGCAAGTGCACTTGTCAGCTGCAGACTTTGCTTTACCCCTGAGCTATGATTGTGACACAGTGCATATTGTTGTTGTCTGGATGCCTTGCCCCTGTGACAGGAGACAGTGTTGACTGACTTTCCGTGCATGCCAGTGCCATGGCATTTAACTTGCTATGAGTGATCCTGCATTGTGTTCAAGTGTGCTCCATGCACCCCATTGTGGCATTGACTATCAGGACATGAGAACATCATAGTGTGTGTTGCTGGCATGCATCACAAGCATGTGAAATGAGTCTCTGCCCATCCCTTCATCCTGACACCTGTACTGAGTCAGTGGCAATAGATGTGCTGTGTGTATAGTGGCATACTCCTACATGTTCACTTGCATGTCCATATGAGTGCCATGGTTGATGGTGAGACTTATTCTAAACAGTGTGAGCACTTTGAGCAGTGTTCAGCTGATGATGCCAGGGCTTGCCCTGTGATGTGATGTACTCACTGTGGTGTGTGTAGTCAGTGCAGGTGACTGATGTTGTTCTCTTTTTTTCCTATTTCTATCCAGATACATCAACGGCCACAGGAGGGGACAGCTCCACGGACCTCGAGGAGCCACAGAGCCTGACTGGGACAGAATGCGAGGAGTCGGAGGGACCCAGTGGCATGGAGGGCGAGTGGAGCCACACCGAGGAGTCCTCAGCACCATCCACCCCAGCTGAGGGCCACAGCAGCTCGGAGGATGACTCCCTTGCGGAGGCGAGTGTCAGCAGCCACCAAACACCAGATAGTGAGGCTGTCCCCGCCACCGCCCCCACCACCACCATCGGCTCACATCCCAGAGGTGCGTGGAGGCTCCCATGTTCAGATTTGTCAGTTCTGAGTGGTGATGATGTTGTCAGACGCAGATAGGACACAGTCATGGGTCCCCAAGGCACTTGTTTGTTCGCAATATCATGTAGTTGTCCCTAGGTGGTACCTTTCAGTGATTGAGACATGTGTATGTGTGTGTTACTGCTCCTACTTGTCCGGGTCAGGGCTGCAATGTTTGCAGGTGTCAGCATGTGTGCCTTGTGCTTCTCCTTGGTTTCTGCATTGTCCTGAGACTGTGGCAGGTATTCCGCAGGTTATGGGAGCTTTGACGTCATGGCCATGTACCGCATACTGTGCAGTATGTCATTCACCAGGGTTGTAAACTGTCCTTGTGTGATGAGTCTGTGCACCTTAGTTCCTCCCAACATTACTGTGTTTGTCATGGGTGCATGTGCAATGTCACCTGTCCATGTGGGCTTCACAGATGCACATTTGTGCAGTTCAGGGCATGTGGTGGACTGATGTATACGTTTGCATGGATGGGCCCCTAGCTCCCGTTTGTCCATGGATGATGGGCCATGCTGAGTGATTTGCGTTTGTGTATGTGTGATGTACGTTTGTGGCACAGGACACATGTCTGGATTTCACAGTTTGTACGACATCTACCTTTGTCAGCACAGTGGAGGTGTCATGCATGCTTGTGTCACCCCAATGTCTGGTCCCTGGGGATAGTGCTGTTGTGTGTCAGTCTCTTGCTGTGTTAGTTGCTGTTCATTACAGCTTGTGTCACATGTGTCTGTTGTGCTCCCTCTCATCTCACAATGCCTGATTGCCCATTAAGGGGGGCCCGTTGATGGTTTACTTTTGTATGGCACTGTGTCCACATCTGCCTCACTGTGGTACAGCCCCCCTCATGTGTTGTGTAGTTGCCTGGGGATACTGAGACACACACACACAAATGTCGTGTCCGATGTGCAGTGTGAGGTTGCCTGTTTGTGTTTGTGCATCTGCACCAGTGCATTGGTATTGCTGTTGTGGGCCATTGTCTGGATGTTGTTTTTGTGATTTACCCTGCTGTCCCTGTGAGTCATATCACATCATTCTGCACATTCATCCTGGTTGTTAGGTGCCATTGCTGGCATGGAATGGGAGTTTGTGACCTGACACCTACAGTCTACACAGGATGTTTTGATTTGTGTGTCTATTTTCGAGGTGTGTATGCTTTGTGATGGTCACTTCTGCTTTTGTGTCATTGTACACTGTATGCATTATCAGCCTCCAAGGGTTGTGCTTGTCTGCACATGGCCGAGAGTATGTTAGGTTTTCACAGCACTGTTAGCATCACCACATCTCTGTGGGTTGGGACACAACCTCTACTTTGGCCCAAAAGTGTTTCATGTGTTGGGACCAGAAATCATACATGCTGTTTGGCATTTGCAGCTTTGACCATGATGACACTTACCTTTTGGTCACTGTAATGAGGGGGGTTTTGGACCCCATCACCACAATGCTCAACATCTGCTGCAGTTTGGAAGCCCACACTTAACTTTTGTTCTACACAGTGAGGGGGTGTTATTTTTACATTGCCACAGTGCTAGTGATGCTTGCCTTGTGTAGGCCACACTCAGTTTTTGGTCACACATGTGATGGTAGTTACATTGTATGTTCAAAGTCATGATCACTGTTGTTTGTCACAGACTACACACTGTTGTCATGATGTTAGGGGGGATGTATTTTGCTGACATACCTAATGTTGGTGTATGATGGATGTGTGGCGCATCACCCATCCTATGAGTGGGGGTGGCAGTAATGATGGGCAACATAAGCCCTATGAGTGGGGGTGGCAGGAGTGATGGGCAACAGGTCCCCTATGGGTGGGGGTGGCAGTAGTGATGGGCAACATAAGCCCTATGGGTGGGGGTGGCAGTAGTGATGGGCAACAGGTCCCCTATGGGTGGGGGTGGCAGTAGTGATGGGCAACATAAGCCCTATGGGTGGGGGTGGTAGTGGTGCTGGCCATGCAACCCCTATGGTGGCCTGTTGTTAGTGGCCAGGATATGGGTCCCCTGTGTTTGTGTGCCATTTTGCGGGTATGTCTCGTTTGTTTGTGTGGTGGGTACCGTCTGCGCCGTCCGCATCTGTTCCTGATCCGGTCATAGATGTAGAGTACTGGTATGACCTGTGTGATGGGATTCATGATGTGTTCGTCTCATACACGCTGCTTGTTGCTTCGTATCGTACCCATTGCTAGCTGGTCTGTCTCTTAGCCATGGATTGAGTTCTGGCGTGAATCGTAGCTGATATGCTTCTTTTCCGGATGCTGTGACGTGCCATACGTGGTGACCCGTCCGGCGCGCAGGAAGTACGCATCGTACTTGTCCGGGTGGAAACTGTTATGGATACTGCTTCCGGGCGACTCGGTTCAGCGGTAGGAGTTACGGCTCGGACGGAGAATGGAGCTTGAATCACAGCCTACGTGTCAGTCGGATTTTTGGCAGTTATGTGCATCGTACTTCATCAACAGGATGGACCGGCTCCGGGTACAGGTCAGTCGCAAGGTAAGGCTACAAACAGCTCTCAGAGAGCAGTCCAACCCGGATCGGAATCGACCCGAGAGTGTACATTTTGGCAAATGGATGGAGGGTGGACTTAAATGCACCATCCACCACCAAAATCTACAGTTTAATGTGTGGTTGGAAAGATTACTACACGTTTCTAATGGTGTTTATTTTCAGAAATAAGTAGAGGTTCATAGTTAAAGGATTCTGTAATTTCAAGGGGCATTTTAATATCAGAATATTTTTTAGGGGTTCTTAGTCGTGGATCACTCATTTTTTTTTGTCGTTGCACTATTCTTCTCAAATTTGGTATTGTGGGCTTACTAAATGCAACATGCATGGGCCTGTTCTGGGCTACCTTCATCAATACAGAGCTACAGGGTTCCTTTGAGGTGGTAGCAAGTGTCTTTATATGCTGTACCTTTTCTCTTACCTTCAACTGGGTTGCAGAGGCAGAATGGTTATGCTCTCTTGTTCTCACAACAATATCCCCAAGAATAATAGCTCTGCCTTTGCAATGGGCTGAGAAGTAGTCCACACACCTCCAGTGGCCTGTGGGATCAGTAAATCACTCTTTATAGTAAAGCTGTCTTTTTCTTCTTTTAGATTTGACATATTCTGCCTGCCGTACTTTTTCTATGTCTTGATTATCTGAAAGGTAAAAAAATAATTTGCAGTGTTCTTGGAAAAATGTTTATACATTGTTTTGCTTTGTTCTGTTTGATCCTGTAGAAAGAGATTAGAAATGTTGATTTTCTTAAAAGCATCATAAAGAAATGTTAAAAAGTTAATTTTTTCAATGATGATTAGAGAAACTAAATTAAAAGACTGTTATTTTTCTGTTTTAAAAATTAGAATTGGTTATTAGTAGACAAAGTGGTGAATCTTAATTTACTTACCTTTGTGGCTTTGACTATTGTTTTGTATTGAAAAATGTGTTCTGCTTGATTGGTTGGGTTTCTTTTCAGATTAATTGATGTGGTGGTTTTGATCTAGAAGATAGGAAAAAGATATACCTAAGGATTATTTTTTAGTTGTTTGACCTGTGGTTCTTCTTGAGATAATAAAGTATTGACCTTTGTTAATTCTATTTTGTTTCCACTCTTTTATTTTTTTAAGTCTCAAAACCTGCTTCAACAAAGGATTTGATGTAGCTATACTTTGTCTAGAGAAGAGTTTCTTTATCTAATAGTAGGTGAAAATACATTTTACAAATATTTACCTTTGTGCCAGGGTCTAAATGATGAATTACACTGCTATTCGAGTGCAGCTATTCCCCTTTTGCAAGTTTTGAAACTTATAGGAGGAAATAAACAAATGCATGTTTTGCCCTATACAACATTAATAAACCTCTTGAGAAATAATATGTTAATGCATGCAGGATAAAGAATAAGAAATTGTAATATTTAGAAAACTCTGTAATGAAAATCGACTAGATTTGCCTTGATTAAAGGCCTAAAGGCCTTATTACGACTATGGCGGCCCAGAGAACTCTGTAGTCATTTAGTGTACTGACCACCGCTACCCTGGCAATCTCACCACTGGTTTACAAAGACACCACCGCCAAGATCTCTGGTCCCACGGCAGCAGCGTTGTGGACAGCGGCCATCAATAGTGGTGATGCCGGCATCCCCATTGCTGTGAGTATTACAACCTGCCTTTCTGCAGACCTTTACATGGCAAAGGTAAGCGGAAAGGCAGGTAAAGGGCCACAGAAAAGGGCCCCAGGGCAAACAATCCCATGTGGCTTGTGTTGTGCCCCTCAATGCCACCCAGGTGGATGCACGCACTGTTTACAAATGCACAACATAGTGCGTGGCAACAGTGCGCCCGATTGCTGGCAGTAGGCATTGGCTTTCTCCTAGAGCCGAAGCATGCTGCAGCCAGGGCAGCGCCACTGCAACACCACCAGGCCTGCAGTAATATTGAAATGCGGTGGCCGGGAAGTGCCGGCTTGGCGAAGTTCTCCCAGCCACTGCAGTCCTGGCGATTTCCCCGCCAAACTCGTAATCAGCCCCTAAGTTTTAATGTTTGGCTCTTTGGGACAAATTTGTTTCAATTTTAGCGTTCCTAGTTTTTTTTAAATAAAAAAATATGGTATTTTAGAATTGCGTTTGGAATTAACACAGTAAGAACATGTTTTTGGTAACTACATTTTTGTCCTCTATAGTGCTGAACACCTTCTTCAAATTAACCTATTTTAGAATTTAAATTGTTAATGTGATCTTTTTATTGTGCTGCATCTTCACTATGTTGGCTTTGTTTTTAGCTAAAATAGTAAATTGCCCCCCTTCACTGTCCAGCACCTTTCCTGAGGCGGTTCTGCATGGAGTTATAATAGTAAATGTGTCCCCTTCAGTGTCCATACATAAAAGCAATGGTCCCAGAAAGCGACAGTACACTATATAATACACAACGTTAAACATTTGTCATTTGAAATGTCATCAGTGATGTCATCAGTGATGTCACTGACCATGTCATGAATGATATAATATGTGATGTCATCAGCAGTGCATTGCGGAGGCGCGAGTTATAATTAGCTGAACTAACTATAACGCCGGAATTTCCATGGTTTTGTACGAGTGAAATGTCCAACTAACTATAACGTTCCTGAAACCTATGGTTTTTCAGTTAATTTCTATGGTTTTTTAAATGCTCATTTCTAACTATAACGTGCCTGAAACCTATGGTTTATTCAGTGAATTTGTATGGTTTTTTAAATGCTAATTTCTAAATATAATGTGCCTGAAACCTATGGTTTTTCCAGTGAATTTCAAAGGTTTTTTAAATGAAAATTTGGACGTCTAATGTACCTAAATCCTATGTTTTTTTTATTTTCTATATATATATACATATATACATATATATATATTTTAAAAAATTGTGAATAATTTTCGGAAAACTATATTCATTCTTTTTTTTTTTTAATAATATACAGAATTCGCACACCCTTTGCGCACCCTACACAATGGCTGCCATTTTGAAAAGTCGCGCTGGGGTCACGACTTCGGCGTAGTTTGTAAAGTATGAAATATCTTTAAATTAATTATGAATAAAAGTTTTCCTTTAAGTGTTTGTCTAAATTTATTAATAAAAGTATTTTTTATTTGTTATTTTCAATATAATTTAGACTAAAAAATATTCGATTATTATTGGATTCGGAGGTTAGGAGGGATGGCCATTTTGCTCGATCTGTTTTGCAAGATTTTTTGATCTAGGCAGGTGGACACCCTCCTCCGGGTGAGGTACGGCATGAGGATTCTATGCAAAAGGTAAGGTATCAACAGGCAGAAGTATCCATCAGAAGAGCAAGTTACTTACCTTCAGTAACGATTTTTCTGTTGGATACAGTATCTGCCTGTGGATTCCTCAGTGTCCCACCCGCCTCCCCGTTGTCCACCTGTTTCTACCAAAATGATGCTTTTACTGTTTGGCATGAATGTTTTTAATATGTCTTAATCATGGTTATGTTTCAATAGTGAGAA
This sequence comes from Triturus cristatus, assembly GCF_964204655.1. Taxonomy (NCBI): domain Eukaryota; kingdom Metazoa; phylum Chordata; class Amphibia; order Caudata; family Salamandridae; genus Triturus; species Triturus cristatus. The sequence goes on along the minus strand of NC_140585.1, from coordinate 578,172,467 downwards.
ATGCTTGATCTGTTGCTATTTCTTTATGCCTTGATTGGTTATGCATTTGTGTGTGTATTTATATATTATCTACTGGCGGTCGCCAGTAGATAGTTATAGTTAGGCCCTATTTTCCATAGGAAATCCGCAACATTCTATTGGGAATATCTTCGGCGCCGGTTGATGAATCTTCGCAAAATTTTCCAAACTTTTGGCCAGCTCCGCTCCGCTCCTACCCTGCAAGTTTCGTGGTGATTCGTCAAGCGGGGGCCGAGAAAAAAGGGGGGTCCCAAAACGCATTTTCCCGATGCAATTTCCCATAGGACCTGTTGTAGCAGCTACAGCCCGAACTGCTGAACGGAATTACACGAAATTTGGCAAGGAGGTAGTCCTCAGTTCAGACTCGTGCCTTTTGCTTAAATGGTGTAAATCGTTCAGTAGTTCCTGAGAAAATTAGAGTTAAAAGTTAGTGATATCTATGGCCGGGGAGGATCCGCGGATCCTCCCCGCACCCTCCCCGAACCCACCCGAGCATGAGCTGAATGCTAATTGGCTGCCAACACTCTGAATCAGGAAGTGTTGGCAGCCATCTTGTGCCTCGGTAGAACCGAGGCACAAGAAAGCACAAAAACAAAGGCGCAAAACGCGACAAGGGGGCAGTGTAGAAACACCCTGACCCCCTAGGCCTGCTCAGGGGGTCCCACAAGGTATTTTTTTTAAAAAAAAAATTGGCGAGATTCGTGCACCCAGCGCGAATTTTGGCCGAAAATAAAAAAAAAGAAGCGCGGGGCTCTCGCGCTTCTTTGGTAATTGGCCCACGGGGGGGCCAATTCCCGGGGGCAGAAATAAGAAAGTGTGGGGGTCCCAATCCCCCCACACTGCCCCAGGGACCGCCAACCCCCGGGGCTCAGACATATTATATGGGGGGGCTCATGGCCCCCCCAGCCCAGGGGACCACCACCCCCCGGGGCTTATAGAAAATGGGTGGGGGGGCTCGCAGCCCCCCCAGCCCCTGGGACCGCCACCCCCGGGGCTTGAAAGTATTTGCGATTGGGGGGCTCTCAGGCCCCCCCAGCCCCGGGGACCGCCACCCCCTGGGGCAACTTGTCCATGTGGGAGGGGGGCCTCGCGGCCCCCCTCCTGGAGCCAATGATGGCCCTGGGGACCGCCACCCCCCAGGGCCGGCTCCTGCAGTGTCCCAGGGTGCCCACCCCTGGGACACTGCTGTTTGCAATGACAGGGCGGGAGCCTTGCGGCTCCCACCCTGTCATTGCAAACTGCTTTGCTTCATTGAAGCAAGAGCAGGGAAACCTGCTCTGACTTCAATGAAGCAAAACCAAAGGAAATGATGCACGGAGTGTTGAACATTGCAAGCACTCACCCCCAGTCAACTGATCTGGGTTTAATCCATCACCGTTCTTTAGCCCACTCCGCCACCCCAGCTCAGACATGGCCATATGCAAATCAGTCTGACCCTGTGCCTCATGGGAACAGTCCAGCCCGAAGCTGATTGCTTTTCCACATGGGGAGCAGCATGTTAGCTGCTCCCCATGAGGAAAAGCAATGCCGGCAGAAAAGATCGGGATCGGGCCGGAGGCCACGCCCCCTCCTTACACCACTCGGCAAACGCGCCCCCTGGCGCGTTTGCAGACTGGGAACTAATTCCCCTTGAATACTGGGGGTCCCTGGGGGCCAACTAGCCCACCAGGAACCTCCAATATGCGCCAGGGGGCTGCGTTGCAGAGAGGTGTAATGAGGCCACACCCCTTTTTACACCTCTCTGCAACGCAGCTCCGTGGCGCTTACTGGAGGTACCTGGTGGCCTAGTTGGCCGCTAGGGGACCTCAGGATTCAAGGGGACTTAATCCCCCAACTTAAAACGTGCCACGGGGCGCGTTTGCACAGTGGTGAAGGTAGAGGGCCGGGCCTGAGGTGATACTGTTCAAACACGCCCTGTGGCGCGTTTTAAGTTGGCGAATTCATTCCTCTTCAATCGAGAGGTCCCCTAGGGGTCAACTAGCCCACCAGGTACCTCCAGTAAGTGCCACGGAGCTGCGTTGCAGAGTGTTGTAAAAAGGGGCGTGGCCTCTGAACACCTCTCTACAATGCAGCTCCCTGGAGCATACTGGAGGTACCTGGTGGGCAAGTTGGCCGCCAGGGGACCTCTGGATTCAAGGGGACTTAATCCCCCAACTTAAAACACGCCACAGGGCGCGTTTGCACAGTGTGAAGGTAGGGGCCGGGCCTGAGGTGATATGTGTGCAAACACGCCCTGTGGCGCGTTTTAATTTAGGGAATTAATTCCTCTTCAATCCAGAGGTCCCCTAGGGGCCAACTAGCCCACCAGATACCTCCGGGAAGCGCCACGGAGCTGCGTTGCAGAGTGTTGTAAAAAGGGGCGTGGCCTCTGAACACCGCTCTGCAACGCAGCTCCCTGACGCATACTGGAGGTACCTGATGGGCTAGTTGGCCCCCAGGGGACCGCAGGATTGAAGAGGAATTAATTCCCCAACTTAAAACGCGCCACAGGGCGTGTTTGCACACGTCTTCTCAGGCCCCGCCCCCTTCCTTTACCATTGTACAAATATTCCTCTAAAATCAGCCGAACTACGAATTCCGATTTACACACCTGTTATTAGGAGAGAACCAAGGGCTGCATCTTTTAGCCCTGCGCTGACCCTGAAAAAGAATTCTAATCGTACTTACCAGTAACTTGTATTTCCTTCCATAGGAATCCATGGTGTGGTTTTCAGCAGAAAATGTTCTAAGTGTCCATTTTTGAAACGTACAAATATTACTCTAAAATCAGCCGAACTACGAATTCCGATTTACTCACCTGTAATCAGGAGAGAACCCAGTGCTGCATCTTTTAGCCCAGCACTGACCCTGAAAAGTAATTCTAAGCGTACTTACCAGTAACTTGTATTTCCTTCCATAGGAATCCATTGTGTGGTTTTCAGCAGAAAAGTTTCTAAGTGTCCATTCTTGAAACGTACAAATATTCCTCTAAAATCAGCCGAACGACGAATTCAGATTTACTCACCTGTAATCAGGAGAGAACCCAGTGCTGCATCTTTTAGCCCAGCACTGACCCTGAAAAGTAATTGTAAGCGTACTTACCAGTAACTTGTATTTCCTTCCATAGGAATCCATTGTGTGGTTTTCAGCAGAAAAGTTTCTAAGTGTCCATTCTTGAAACGTACAAATATTCCTCTAAAATCAGCCGAACGACGAATTCAGATTTACTCACCTGTAATCAGGAGAGAACCCAGTGCTGCATCTTTTAGCCCAGCACTGACCCTGAAAAGTAATTGTAAGCGTACTTACCAGTAACTTGTATTTCCTTCCATAGGAATCCATTGTGTGGTTTTCAGCAGAAAAGTTTCTAAGTGTCCATTCTTGAAACGTACAAATATTCCTCTAAAATCAGGCGAACGACGAATTCAGATTTACTCACCTGTAATCAGGAGAGAACCCAGTGCTGCATCTTTTAGCCCAGCACTGACCCTGAAAAGTAATTGTAAGTGTACTTACCAGTAACTTGTATTTCCTTCCATAGGAAGCCATTGTGTGGTTTTCACCAGAAAATTTTCAGTGTCCATTTTTGAAACATACAAATATTCCTCTAAAATCAGCCGAACTACGATTTACGATTTACTCACCTGTTATCAGGAGAGAACCCAGGGCTGCATCTTTTAGCCCAGCACTAACCCGGAAGAGTAATTCTAAGCGTACTTACCAGTAACTTGTATTTCCTTCCATAAGAATCCATTGAGTGGTTTTCACCAGAAAAGTTTCTAAGTGTCTATTTTCACAAACTAAAAATATTCCTAAAAAATCGTTTGTATGACTTAAACACATTCTTTCAACTGTTTACAGGAGGTTGGCCAGTGCTGGATCCAGGATCCACCACTGAGTAAGAAAAAGTAATGATAACACTACTTACCTGCTAAGTGAATTTTCTGCCATAGGATAACATTGGTGATTCTATGTGAAAGAATTTCTGTGTCAACTTTTAAAATACAATAATATTGCTTAAAAATAACTACTGTAACCAAAGCGCTTTTACTCAACTGTTTACAGGAGATGTCCAAGGACTGAATCTAGGATCCAGTCCTGTGGTTAGAAAAGTAATCCATAAAGTAACTAATTGCATTTCACTAGAAATTCACATTGAGCTCAATGTTGCTTTGTGTTTGAAATTGTGTTGCCCATTGCAACAACTGTAACTACTGTACTTAAAAGTCTGTTGTCTATTTGGCAAGTATTTAAACTAAAGTAATTCATTCTGAGAAAGTATATTTTGTATTGTAATGTATAATGTAATTATAATGTAATTAAAAAAAATATATCTAAAAATAAATAGTTTAAAAAATATAGTAAATCAGTATCAAAAAAATCAGTATAACAATTAATACATTCAAAATTGTCATTTACAAAACCTTTGAAATTCACTGAAAAAACCATAGGTTTCAGGCCTGATATAGTTAGGAATTAGCATTTAAAAAACCTTTGAAATTCACTGAAAAAACCATAGGTTTCAGGGGCGTTATAGTTAGGAATTGGCATTTAGAAAACCTTAGAAATTCACTGAAAAAACCAAAGGTTTCAGGGGCGTTATAGTTAGCTGGACATTTCCCTCGTACAAAACCCTAGAAATTCCCCTGTTATAGTTAGTTCAGCTAACTATAACTCGCGCCCCCGCAATGCACTGCTGATGACGTCACATATTACATCACTCATGACATGGTCAGTGACATCACTGATGACATCTGAAATGACATCACTGATGACATCACTGATGACGTCATCCAGTGAGTGTGTGTTTCTGTAAATTTTAAATATGCTTAAAATATATATAGGGAAAAACCTATGTAAGAATGAGTGGGTGTATAACTGTGTGAATGGATGATTTAGTAGTTGCGTTACTGACTCTATAAGTGAGTCATTAAACGTATCTTACTCCAGACTAGTGACTAAACTGTGTGAATGTCTGTATATGTCTGTCTGTTGGTGTATAAGCGGCTGCATGGTTTTGTGAATAGCTATATGAGAGTTTTTATGGGTTATTGATTGGTTGTCTGAGTATCTGTTTGGGTGCCTGAGTGTTTGTGTGGGTGGGGTGTGTGTGACTCTGTGCATACATGTGTGAGTGGGTGATTCTATGGGTGCATGGTTTTAAGAGTGCATCTGTGATGGAGTGTATGGTTGGGTGAGTGTATGTATGGGTGTGTTAGTGATTGAATGTATATCTCAGTGGTACATGTGTGAGTAACTACATATGTGAAAGGCAGTATATATGTGTGTAAGAGTATATAAGTGGGTATATGTGAGAGTGAGTGATTGTTAGAGTGGCTGTATGGATGAGTGTGTGCTTGTATCAGTGATTGTATAAGAGCGTAAGAATGTGGTACTATTTTTATGAGTAAGTGAACTTGTGTGTGTATAACTGCATAGGTGAGTAAATGGGAGTGTGATTAATTATTTGCATGACGGACTAGGTGTGAGAGTACCTCTATGGATGATTGTGGTGTGTGAGTGTCTATGTAGGTGTATAAATGCATATGATAGTCCTGTACTGAGTGACTGTAAGTATGAGTGACTGGTGAGTGAGTGGATGTGTGTGTAGATCTAAGAGTCAATGAGTGGGTATGTAGTTATTGGTATTGAAGTATCTATAGTTTTGAGAATGGACGTCTGAAATTTCGAATGAGTATATCAAAGCGTGTGAGAAGATGCACTAATTTATCACATGGATGACGTCATCAGTGGTGTCATCAGTGATGTCATTTCAGATGTCATCAGTGATGTCATCAGTGATGTCACCGACCATGTCATGAGTGATGTAATATGTGACGTCATCAGCAGTGCATTGCGGGGGTGCGAGTTATAGTTAGCTGAACTAACTATAACGGGGGAATTTCTAGGGTTTTGTACGAGGGAAATGTCCAGCTAACTATAACGCCCCTGAAACCTATGGTTTTTTCAGTGAATATATATATATATATATATATATATATATATATATATATATATATATATATATACATATCTATATTTAGTACACTATGTAGAGGTGAAAATGTGTCTGCCCACCTGTTTACCTCAGTGGCACGGAAAAAATGGGTGGAACTGACGTCAGCACGCCGACGAGTTCCTTTCATGGCTCCTATGACGTCATACGGTGTCGCGAGCGGAGCCGTGCTATTATGACATCGTCATCGACGTGGGAGAGCTAGGAAAGAATTTCCGCGGAATGCTGGTGCAGGGGATATTCACCTGAGTGTTCAGGCTAGTCCTTTGGCAGCAACTGTTTATGTTGCCACTCCAGAAACCGAAACCAGTGATCTGAGGGCAGAGGCCCTGCAGATGGCACACAAGGTGGGGAGACCATTTGTGTGCACCGGCGGGGCAGCGAAGTGACAAGCACCACTACCCACAGAAAAGGTTACAAGGGCACTGAATAACACAGGATCTTCTCTTTGTATCTGGCAGGAACAACTAGGTTAAAATGCCCTAGTTCCAAAATGTAGAATTAGTGCTACAACTGTCTTGAAGAGGACCTGCAATGGATGCTGCTTCTGTGTTACATACACTGGAGGCGGCACATGGGTCACGCGGTACGGTCATACTGCGGTAGAACGCACACTCGTTGACCTCTCAGGGCACTGCTCCACACTTCGGGGACAAGGCTTTCCATTAGCTGTGGTTTTCTGATGATGTGTTGCGCCGGCCCCGTCCAACAGCGGAACCCCTTTAGATCCAAACAGACTCTTCCACTCTCTCACCAGAAGTGAAACCAGGCCACGCGGACACTTTCACAATAAAACAGCCGGGACTGCACTTTTCAGCAAAAAAACACATTCCTTCCTCCTAATTTATCAAATAAACAACTCACTGAAGAACAGGGGTCAGCTTCGATCGGTAAACAGCTGTTACAACGACTTTTTTACTTTGCGATACCATTACAACGCATGCATTACCACGCATGAGTTGTACATCGCAAAGTCATTACTACGCATTTTTTTAGAACGCATGGTCATTTACCACGCATGCCTTTACAACAAATTTTGTTGTAAAGGTATGTATGGTAAATGACTATGAGTTCTAAAAAAACTTTAGACGATCCACGTCGTTGTAAGGACACAGAGGCTGTTCCGTTTCCTCACAACGACGTGCACCACCCCTCAGAGATGACATGAAGCAGGAACCACGAGGAGAGGGAACAATGAGGACTGAAAGGTAAGGGGGATTGGGCATGGGGTGGTGGTTACTTTTCTAGGGTTTAGGGTAGTGCAGTGGTGTTTGGGTAGTGTAGGGGGTCGTGCTGAAGGGAGTGTTTTAGGGTTTAGGGTAGTGCAGTGGTGTTTGTGTAGTGTAGGGGTCATGCTGGGGGTAGTGTTTTAGGGTTTAGGGTAGTGCAGTGGTGTTTGTGTAGTGTAGGGGGTCATGCTGGTGGTAGTGTTTTAGGGTTTAGGGTAGTACAGTGATGTTTCTGTAGTGTAGGGGGTCGTGCTTGGGGTAGATTTAGGGTTTATGGTAGTGCAGTGGTGTTTGTGTAGTGTAGAGGATCGTGCTGGGGGTAGTATTTTCGGGCTTGGGGCAGTGCAGTGGTGTTTGTGTAGTGTAGGGGGTCATGCTTTGGGTAGTGTTTTAGGGTTTAGGGTAGTGCAGTGGTGTTTGGGTAGTGTAGGGGGTCATGCTGGGGGTAGTGTTTTACGGTTTAAGGTAGAGCAGTGGTGTTTGGATAGTATAGGGGGTCATGTTGGGGTAGTGTTTCAGGGTTAAGGGTAGTGCAGTGGTGTTGGTGTAGTGTAGGGGTCATGCTGGGGATAGTGTTTTAGGGTTTAGGGTAGTGCAGTGGTGTTTGGGTAGTGTAGGGGGTTGTGCTGGGAGCAGTGTTTTAGGGTTTAAGGTAATGCAGTGGTGTTTGGGTAGTGTAGGGGGTTGTGCTGGGGTAGTGTTTTAGGGTTTAGGGTAGTGCAGTAGTGTTTGGGTAGTGTAGGGGGTCATGCTGGGTGTAGTGGTTTAGGGTTTAGGGTAGTGCAGTGGTGTTTGGGTAGTGTTGGGAGTACTGCTGGGGGTAGTGATTTAGGGATTAGGGTAGTACAATGGTGTTTGGGTAGTGTAGAGGGTACTGCTGGGGGTAGTGTTTTAGGGTTTAGGGAAGTGCAGTGGTGTTTGGGTAGTGTAGGGGGTACTGCAGGGGGTAGTGTTTTAGGGTTTAGGGTAGTGCAGTGGTATTTGGGTAGTGTAGGGGGTCGTGCTGGGGGTAGTGTTTTAGGGTTTAGGGTAGTGCAGTGGTGTTTGTGTAGTGTAGGGGGCAGAGTTTTAGGATTTAGGGTTGTCCAGTGGTGTTTGTGTAGTGTAGGGGGTCATGCTGGGGGTAGTGTTTTAGGGTTTAGGGTAGTGCAGCGGTCTTTGGGTAGTGTATGGGGTCATGCGGGGGTAGTGTTTTAAGGTTTATGGTAGTGCAGCGGTGTTTGGGTAGTGTAGGGGGTCATGCTGGGGGTCGTGTTTTAGGGTTTAGGGTAGTGAAGTGGTGTTTGGGTAGTGTAGGGGCTTGAGCTGGGGGTAGTGTTTTAGGGTTTAGGGTAGTGCATTGATGTTTGTGTAGTGAGGGTGGTCGTGCTGGGAGTAGTGCTTTAGGGTTTAGGGCAGGGCAGTGGTGCTCCGGCAGTGTAGGGGGTCGTGCTAGGGGTGGTGTTTTAGGGATAAGGGCAGTGCAGTGGTGTTCGGGCAGTATAGGGGGTCATGCTGGGGGTGGTGTTTTAAGGTTTAGGGCAGTGCTGTGGTGTTTGGCACTGTAGGGGATCATGCTGGGGTTGGTGTTTTAGGGTTCAGGGTAGTGCATTGGTGTTTGTGTAGTGAAGGGGGTCAGGCTGGGGGTGGTGTTTTAGGGTTTAGGGCAGTGCAGTGGTTTTTGGGTAGTGTAGGGGCTCGTGCTGGGGGTACTGTTTTAGGGTTTAGGGCAGAGAAGTGGTGTTAAGGTAGTGTAGGGGGTCATGCTGGGGGTAGTGTTTTAGGGCAGTGCAGTCGTATCCGGGCAGTGTATGGGGTCGTGCTGGGGGTGGTGTTTCAGGGTTTAAGGCAGTGCAGTGGTGTTTGGGCAGTGTAGGGGTCATGTAGGGGGTGGTGTTTCAGGGTTTAGGGTAGTGCAGTGGTGTTTGGGCAGTGTAGGGAGTCATGCTGGGGCTGGTGTTTCAGGGTTTATGGTAGTGCATTGGTGTTTGTGTAGTGAAGGGGGTCAGGCTGGGGGTAGTGTTTTAGGGTTTAGGGCAGTGCAGTGGTTTTTGGGTAGTGTAGGGGTCATGCGGGTGGTAGTGTTTTAGGGTTTAGGGTAGTGGAGCGGTGTTTGGGTAGTGTAGGGGGTTGATCTGGGGGTAGTGTTTTAGGGTTTAGGGTAGTTCATTGGTGTTTGTGTAGTGAAGGGGGTCAGGCTGGGGGTAGTGTTTTAGGGTTTAGGGCAGTGCAGTGGTGTTTGGGGTAGTGTAGGGGGTCATGCTGGGGGTACTGTTTTAGGGTTTAGGGCAGAGCAGTGGTGTTAAGGTAGTGTGGGGGGTCATGCTGGGGGTAGTGTATTAGGGTTTAGGGCAATGCAGTGGTGTTTGGGTAGTGAAGGTGGTCGTGCTGGGAGTAGTGTTTTAGGGTTTAGGGCAGTGCAGTGGTGTTCGGGCAGTGTAGGGGGTCGTGCTAGGGGTGGTGTTTGAGGGATAAGGGCAGTGCAGTGGTGTTCGGGTAGTGTAGGGGGTCGTGCTGGGGTGGTGCTCTAAGGTTTAGGGCAGTGCAGTGGTGTTTGGCACTGTAGGGGATCATGCTGGGGTTGGTGTTTTAGGGTTTAGGGCAGTGCAGTGGTGTTCGGGCAGTGTAGGGGGTCATGCTGGGGGCGGGGTCTTAGGGTTTAGGGCAGTGCAGTGGTGTTCGGGCAGTGTAGGGGGTCGTGCTGGGGGTGGTGTTTCAGGGTTTAAGGCAGTGCAGTGGTGTTTGGGCAGTGTAGGGGGTAACACGGGTATGGTGTTTCAGGGTTTAGGGCAGTGCAGTCGTGTTCGGGCAGTCGTGCAGGGAGTGGTGTTTCAGGGTTTAGGGCAGTGTTGTGGTGTTCGGGCAGTGTAGGGGGTCATGCAGAGGGGTGGTGTAGCAGAGTTTAGGGCAATGCAGTGGTGTTCGGGCAGTGTAGGGGGTCATGCAGGGGGCTGGTGTTTCAGGGTTTAGGGCAGTGCAGTGGTGTTCGAGCAGTGTAGGAGATCGTGCAGGGGGCGGGTGTTTAAGGGTTTAGGGCAGTGCAGTGGTGTTTGGGCAGTGTAGGGGTCATGTAGGGGGTGGTGTTTCAGGGTTTAGGGTAGTGCAGTGGTGTTTGGTCAGTGTAGGGGGTCATGCTGCGGCTGGTGTTTCAGGGTTTATGGTAGTGCATTGGTGTTTGTGTAGTGAAGGGGGTCAGGCTGGGGGTAGCGTTTTAGGGTTTAGGGCAGTGGGGTAGTGTTTTAGGGTTTAGGGCAGTGCAGTGGTATGTGGGTAGTGTAGGGGTCGTGCTGGGAGTAGTGTTTAAGGGTTTAGGACAGGGCAGTGGTGTTTGGGTAGTGTAGGGGTCGTGCTGGGAGTAGTGTTTAAGGGTTTATGGCAGGGCAGTGGTGTTCAGGCAGTGTAGGGGGTCGTGCTGGGGTGTTGTTTTAGGGTTTAGGGCAGTGCAGTGGTGTTCGGGCAGTGTAGGGGGTCATGCTGGGGGTGGTGTTTCGGGGCTTAGGGCAGTGCAGTTGTGTTTGGGCAGTGTAGGGGGTCATGCTGGGTCTGGTGTTTCAGGGTTTAGGGCAGTGCAGTGGTGTTCGGGCAGTGTAGGGGTTAGTGCAAGAAGTGGTGTTTCAGGGTTTAGGGCAGTGCTGTGGTGTTCTGGCAGTGTAGGGGGTCGTGCAGAGGGGTGGTGTTTCATGGTTTAGGGAAGTGCAGTGGTGTTGGGGCAGTGTAGAGGGTCATGCAGGGGGCTGGTGTTTCAGGGTTTAGGGCAGTGCAGTGGTGTTCGGGCAGAGTAGGGGTCGTGCAGGGGGCTGGTGTTTCAGGGTTTAGGGCAGTGCAGTGGTGTTTGTGAAGTGTAGGGGATCGTGTATGGGGTGGTGTTTCAGGGTTTAGGGAAAAAAGGGGGGAGACCACAAGGAAATAGTGAGAAGAATTATATTTTAAGTAGTTATTACAGCACTACAGTACAAAATAAAGGTACAAGTGACCATAACACTCAAGTGAGCACTGGGCGTGATAGTGATAGTGAACGGCGCAGTGACACAAGGCTGAAAAACAGCGTGAACGGCGAAAATGATAAGGTAACAAAGTGGTCAAAGGAGACAAACATTATCTACAGTGTAGTTTCTCAACAACGAATAAATTGACCACAGCAATATCAAAGTTCTTTGCTGGGAAGGGTCGTGGGCGTTTCAGCCTGATTGATTCCAAGCCATCATCAGGACAATGGTCACAATTTATAAAGGAGTGCTGAGCATGGTATTTGAGTAGTGTCAAGAGATCCAATCAAACTTGAAAACAAGGGGTTTTTAAGGAGGAGGAAGCACGATGTCTAATAAGTGTGTGGTATTAACCCCATTACAAGTGAAACAAATCTGCATGTAGGGATCGGTAATCCATTCGAGAATCTGCAGTAATTTAAGAGGGTCCGAGTGACGAGGGACAGGATGTCAATCTAGGACTAAAAAGCCCGTGCTCAGTCAGGCGGCAGTGCGGGTCGGTCCAAGAGTGACCGTACCGTATGCTTGGAACAAATCAAAGCAGAAGGCGTGTATCAGGCGGGTGAAGCGTCCGGTGGTAGGACAGTGCAGTGGTGTTTTGGCAGTTTAGGGGGTCGTGCAGGTGGCTGGTGTTTAAGAGTTTAGGGCAGTGCAGTGGTGATCGGGCAGTGTAGGGGGGTCGTGCTGGGTGTGGTGGTTTAGGGCAGAGCAGTGGTGTTTGGGCAGAGTCGGGGGTCGTACTGGGGGTAATGTTTAGGGTTTAGGGCAGTGCAGTGGTGCTCGGGCAGTGAAGGGGGCATGATGGGGTGGTGTTTCAGGGATTAGGGCAGTGCAGTGGTGTTCGGGCAGTGTACGGGGTCATGCAGGGGTGATGATTTAGGGTTTAGGGCAGTGCAGTGGTGCTCAGGCAGTGTAGGGGGTCTTGCTGGAGGTGGTGTTTCAGGGTTTAGGGCAGTGGTGTTCGGGCAGTGTAGGGGGGTCGTGCTGGGCGTGGTGGTTTAGGGCAGAGCAGTGGTGTTTGGGCAGAGTCGGGGGTCGTACTGGGGGTAATGTTTAGGGTTTAGGGCAGTGCAGTGGTGCTCGGGCATGGAAGGGGGCATGATGGGGTGGTGTTTCAGGGATTAGGGCAGTGCAGTGGTGTTCGGGCATTGTACGGGGTCATGCAGGAGTGGTGTTTTAGGGTTTAGGGCAGTGCAGTGGTGCTCAGGCAGTGTAGTGGCTCGTGCAGGGAGTGGTGTTTCAGGGTTTAGGGCAGTGCAGTGGTGTTCAGGCAGTGTAGGGGGTCTTGCTGGGGGTGGTGTTTCAGGGTTTAGGGCAGTGGTGTTCAGGCAGTGTAGGGGGTCTTGCTGGGGATGGTGTTTCAGGGTTTAGGGCAGTGGTGTTTGGGCAGTGTAGCGGGTTTTACTGGGGCTGGTGTTTCAGGGTTTAGGGCAGTGCAGTGGTGTTCGGGCAGTGTAGGGTGTCGTGCTGGGTCTGGTGTTTCAGGGTTTAGGGTAGTGCAATGGTGTTTGTGTAGTGTAGGGGGTCGTGCTGGTGTTAGTGTTTTAGGGTTTAGGGTAGTGCAGTGGTGTTTGGGTAGTGTAGGGGGTCGTGCTTTGGGTAGTCGTTTAGGGTTAGGGTAGTGCAGTGGTGTTTGGGTAGTGTAGGGGGTCGTGCTGGGGTCAGTGTTTTAGGGTTTAGGTTAGTGCAGTGGTGTTTGGGTAGTGTAGGGGGGTCGTGCTTGGGTAGTGTTTTAGGGTTTAGGGTAGTGCAGTGGTGTTGGTGTAGTGTAGGGGGTCCTGCTGGGGTAGTGTTTTAGGGTTTAAGGAAGTGCAGTGGTGTTTGGGTAGTGTAGGTGGTCGTGCTGAGGGTCGATTTACGGTTTAGGGTAGTGCAGTGGTTTTTGGGTAGTGTCGGTGGTCGTGCTGGGGGTAGATTTAGGGTTTAATAATAATAATAATAATAATATGAAATTTATAATGCGCTCAGCTTACCCAGGGGCATCCCGGCGCAAAAGATCAGAAGGAAGACACAGCTAATCACTGCTAAGGAAACAAATGAGTCTTAAGAAGTTTCCTAAAAGATAGGATCGTAGGTTCTGAGCGAATCTTGAGGGGGAGAGAGTTCCAGAGGGAGGCCACTTGCACAGAGAAGCGCCGGCCCCCAGAACGAGCTCTTCCTACTCTCGCTGACTGCAAGAGGTGTTTTTGGTCCGAACGTAGCAGACGTGGAGGTTTGTAAGGACGGGCCATATTAGCAAGGATGGGGGGGCCTTTGCCATGTAGAATTTTGTGGGCTGTACATAGCGCTTTAAATCTCACCCGCTCTTTCACGGGGAGCCAGTGAAGCGCTTTGAGGGCCGGGGCAGCAGACTGCCTCCTGGAAACATCCATAAGGACTCTCGCAGCTGCGTTTTGCACCTGTTGGAGGATTTTGAAGGTCGCTTCAGGAGCACCAAGAAACAACGCATTCCCATAGTCGAGCCTCGATAGAATCAGGCCACGTATCAATAGCTTCCTTGCTGGATCAGGAAGCAGAGGTAGCACCTTTCGGGCTGATCTCAGTAAGCCAAAGCAGACCCCTGCAGTCTTCCTGGCATGAGTCCTGAAGGACAGGTCTTCTTCCAACCATACTCCCAAGGACTTGATCTCCTTCTTGGGGGATGGTGGGTCGCCAAGAGACCGGGGCCAGCAGCTAGCAATAATGGAGGGGCTGGAGTTGCCCAGGAGCATCAGCTCGGTTTAGGGTAGTGCAGTGGTGTTTGGGTCGTGTAGGGGTCATGCTGGGGGTAGATTCTAGGTTTAGGGTAGTGCAGTGGTGTTTGAGTAGCGTAGGAAGTCGTGCTGGGGGAGTGTTTTAGGGTTTAGGGTCGTGCAGTGGTGTTTGGGTAGTGTAGGGGGTACTCCTGGGGGTAGTGTTTTAGGGTTTAGGGTAGTGCATTGGTGTTTGGGTAGTGTAGGGGGTACTGCTGGGGGTAGTGTTTTAGGGTTTAGGGTAGTGCAGTGGTGTTTGTGTAGTGTAGGGGGTCATGCTGGGGTAGTGTTTTAGGGGTTAGGGTAGTGCAGTGGTGTTTGTGTAGTGCAGGGGGTAGTGTTTTAGGGTTTAGGGTAGTGCAGTGGTGTTCGGTCAGTGTAGGGGTTCATGCTGGGGGTGGTGTTTCAGGGTTTAGGGCAGTGCAGTGGTGTTCGGGCAGTGTATGGGGTCATGCTGGGGGTGGTGTTTCAGGGTTTAGGGCAGTGCAGTGGTGTTTGGGCAGTGGAGGGGGTCGTGCTGTCGGTGGTGTTTCAGGGTTTAGGGCATTGGTGTTCGGGCAGTGTAGGGGGTCTTGCTGGGGGTGGTGTTTCAGGGTTTAGAGCAGTGCAGTGGTGTTCGGGCAGTGTAGGGGGTCGAGCTGGAGGTGGTGTTTCAGGGTTTAGGGAAGTGCAGTGGTGTTTGGGCAGTGTAAGGGGTTGTGCTGTGGGTGGTATTTCAGGGTTTAGGGCACTGGTGTTCGGGCAGTGTAGGGGGTCTTGCTGGGGGTGGTGTTTCAGGGTTTAGGGTAGTGCAGTGGTGCTCGGGCAGTGTAGGGGGTCTTGCTGGGGATGGTGTTTCAGGGTTTAGGGCAGTGATGTTCGGGCAGTATAGGGGGTCTTGCTGGGGGTGGTGTTTCAGAGTTTAAGGCAGTGGTGTTCAGGCAGTGTAGGGGGGCTTGCTGGGGGTGGTGTGTCAGGGTTTAGGGCAGTGCAGTGGTGTTCGGGCAGTGTAGGGGGTCGTGGTGGAGCTGGTGTTTCAGGGTTTTGGGCAGTGCAGTGGTGTTCGGGCAGTGTAGGGGGTCATGCTGTGGTTGGTGTTTCAAGGTTTTGGTCAGAGCAGTGGTGTTGGGGCAGTGTAGGGGGTCGTGCTGGGGCTGGTGTTTCAGGGTTTCGGGCAGTGCAGTGGTGTTTGGGCATTGTAGGGGGTCGTGCTGTGGCTGATGCTTCAGGGTTTTGGGCAGTGCAGTGGTGTTCAGGCAGTGTAGGGGGTCATGCTTGGGCTGGTGTTTCAGGGTTTAGGGCAGTGCAGTGTTGTTCGGGCAGTGTAGGGGGTTGTGCTGGGGTGGTGTTTCAGGGTTTATGGCAGTGCAGTGGTGTTCGGGGTGTGTAGGTGGTCGTGCTGGGGGTGGTGTTTCAGGGTTTAGGGCAGTGTAGTGGTGTTCAGGCAGTGTAGAGGGCCGTGCTGGGGGTGGTGTTTCAGTGTTTAGGGCAGTGCAGTGGTGTACGAGCAGTGTAGGGGTTCATGCTGGGGGTAGTGTTTCAGGGTTTAGGGCAGTGCAGTGGTGTTCGGGCAGTCTAGGGGGTCATACTGGGTTGTGTTTCAGGGTTTAGGGCAGTGCAGTGGTGTTCGTGCAGTGTAGGGGGTCGTGCTGGGGTAGTGTTTTAGGGTTTAGGGCAGTGCAGTCTTGTTTGTGTATTGTGCATTGCACCAAGATGGCTGCCAACACTTCCTGGATTGAATTGCTGGCAGCCAATTAGAGCCAAGTTTGTGCTGTTGTAGTTTGGTCCCGCCCAGATATATAAGGAATTTTTCCTTTAATATCTCGAAAACTACTGAATGGATTTACACCATTTAAAAAAATGTTGCTTTATGAACCAAGCACTACCTTTTGCCAAATTTGGTGTAATTCCGTTCAGCAGTTTCAGCTGTAACCGTGTCTAAAGCTTCCTATATTAAATTAATTTTTTGACCTCTATTTTTTTACTTTCTCAGGAACTACTGAATGGATTTACACCATTTTAAAAAAAGGTCTCTTTCTGAACCAAGGGCTACCTTTTTGCCAAATTTGGTGTAATTCTGTTCAGCAGTTCGGGCTGTAGTCGTGTCTAAAGTTTCCTACGGGAAATAACATGGAGAAAACGTTTTTTGGGACCCCCCTTTTTTCTCGGCCCCCGCTTGGCGAATCACCCCGAAACATTCAGGATAGGAGCTGACTGGAGCGGGTCCAACGTTTTTAAAATTTTGCGAAGATTCGTCAACCGGCACCAAAGTTATTGGGAAAAGAATAAACATTTTTTTAATAGAAACAAGGTCCTAACTATACCTACCTCCTAGCGACCGCTAGTAGGTAATGTAGATACACATATATATGTATATACACACATGTATATATATATTACCTACTGGCGGTCGCCAGTAGGTAGCTATAGTTAGGACCTATTTTCCATAGGAATTCCGCAACATTCTATTCCCAATAACTTTGACGCCGGTTGATGAATCTTCGCAAAGTTTTCTAAACTTTTGGCCAGCTCCGCTCCGCTCCGCTCCTGAAAGTTGCGGGGTGATTCATCAAGCGGGGGCCGAGAAAAAAGAGGGGTCCCAAAAAGTCTTTTCCCCGTGGAATTTTCCATAGGAACCTTTAGTCGCAGCTACAACCCGAACTGCTGAACAGAATTACACCAAATTTGGCAAAAAGGTAGCCCTTGGTTCAGAGTTGTGCCTTTTGGTTAAATGGTGTAAATCCGTTCAGTAGTTCCTGAGATAATCAAAAGTAAAATCACATATATATCTATGGGCGCGGTGGATCCGCGCACCCACCCGATCACGAGCTGTATGCTAATTGACTGTCAACACTGTTGGCAGCCATCTTGTGCCTCGGTAGAACCGAGGCACAAGAAAGCACAGAAAAAAACACTCAAAACGCAAAAAGAGGGTAGGGTAGAAACATCCTCACCCCCTAGGCCTGCTTAGGGGGTCCCACAAGGACCCCAGGGCCCAAAAACATTTTTTATTTATTTTTTAATCAGAAAAATCTGCGCTGGGTGCCCGGATCCTGCCACTAAAAAAAAAACGAAGTGCGGGCTCCCGTGCTTCATTGCTAATTAGCCCCCGGGGGGCCAAGTCCCGGGGGCAATATGTTTTATGTAATGTTTGGCCCAGAGGGGGCCCCCAGCCCAGGGGACTTCCACCCTTTGGGCTCTACTTAATTTTGATTGAGCGGGGCTCCACTGCCCCCCGCAGCCCTGGGCACTGCCACCCCCTGGGGCTTTTCACTTTAATGTTGGGGGGGTCTCTATGGCCTCCCCAAGCCCCAGGGACCGCCACCACCCGGGGCTCTATTTAATTTTGATTGCGGGGGGCACAAGGCCCCCCCACATGCCCCGGGGACCCCCACCTCCCCGGGGCACTAAATATTTAAATTGGGGGGGTCCGTCACTGACCCCCCAGCCCCGGGGACCACCACCCCCCGGGGCTTTGTAGATTCTGGGAGGGGGGCCATGCAGCCCCCCTCCTGGAGCCTTGTCATGGCCCTGGGGACCACCACCCCCCATGGCCGGCTCCTGCAGTGTCCCAGGGTGCCCACCCCCGGGACACTGTAGTTTGCTATGGCAGGGCGGAAGCCTCGTGGCTCCTGCCCTGTCATAGTAAACTTGGTTTGAATTTTGAAAGAGAGAGCAGGAAAACCTGCTCTCTCTTTCAAAATTCAAACCAAATTGCTTTTCCACACGGGGAACTGCATCTTAGCAGCTCCCCATGTGGAAAAGCAATACCGGCTCCCGAAGGACACGGGGAGCCGGTGGGATCGTGGGGGGATTGGGGACCCCCACGGTCCCCAACAGAGAGGGCAACCCCGGGGGATGGGGTCCCCGGGGCAAAAAGTGGCCTGGGAGGGGGGCCACGCGGTCCCCCTCCCCAAACATTTAAAAAAAAAAGGAAAAAGGACGGCCCCGGGGAATGGGGTCCCCGGGGCCATAAATGGCATCAGGAGGGGGGCAGGGCAGCCCCTCCAAAGAAAAAATAAACAATATTGCCATGCCCCAAGGTATGGGGTCCCCGGGGCAGATTTTGGCCTCAGGAGGGGGGCCACGCAGCCCCCTTTCGAAAATTGAAAAAAAAAAAAAATGGGGACAGGCACAGTGGGATGGGGTCCCCAGGACCAAGAATATTTGGAAAAGAAGGGAGGCCACACAGCCCCCCTTCTTAAAAAAAAAAGAAGACCGGCATCGCACCGGAGGCCACACCCCCTCCTTTGAGCACTCTGCAAAGGCACCCCCTGGCGCGTTTGCAGATGGGGAACCAATTCCCCTTGAATACTGGGGGTCCCTGGGGGCCAACTAGCCCACCAGGAACCTCCAGTATGCGCCAGGGGGCTGCGTTGCAGAGAGGTGTTCTGAGGCCACGCCCCTATTTACTAGGCCTGGGCGGTAAATTCCGTTCCGTTCGCGGAATTTGCGGAATTTGGGTAATTTTGCGTTCCGCGGAGAACGCGAAATTGCCCAAAAATCTGCATTCCGAGACTTCGCGAAATTTTTTGCTTGTTCGCGTTCTCAATATGCGTGTTCGCGAGATATTTCACCCCGAGCACGCAAACAGCGATCGCGAACAGGTAAAAAGTATCGCGAACAAGCAATTCCGCGTGTTCGCGGAATTTCTGCGTGTTCGCGGAGATTTTTTACCGTTTCGTGGAGATTTTCGTAACGCGGCTACGCGAGTTCCGCCCACCCCTACTATTTACAACTCTCTGCAACGCAGCTCTGTGGCGCTTAATCGAGGTAGCTGGTGGGCTAGTTGCACCCCAGGGACCCTCAGGATTCAAGGGGATTAATACCCCAATTTAAAACGCGCCACGGGGCACGTTTACAAATGGGAAACAAATTCCCCTTGAATACTGGGGGTCCCTGGGGCCAACTAGCCCACCAGGAACCTCCAGTATGCGCCAGGGGGCTGCGTTGCAGAGAGGTGTTCTGAGGCCACGCCCCTATTTACACCTCTCTGCAACGCAGCTCTGTGGCACTTAATCGAGGTAGCTGGTGGGCTAGTTGCACCCCAGGGACCCTCAGGATTCAAGGGGACTTAATCCCCCAATTTAAAACGTGCCACGGGGCGCGTTTGCACAGTAGTGAAGGGAGGGGGCGGGGCCTGAGTTGACATATGTGCAAACACACCCTGTGGCGCGCTTTAAGTTGGGGAATTAATTCCTCTTCAATCCTGAGGGTCCCTGGGGGCCAACTAGCCCACCAGGTACCTCCAGTAAGCGCCACAGAGCTGCGTTGCAGAGTGTTGTAAAAAGGGGCGTGGCCTCTGAACACCTCTGGCCCATACTGGAGGTACCCGGTAGGCTAGGTGGCCCCCAGGGACCCGTAGGATTGAGGAGGAATTAATTCCCCAACTTAAACCTCGCCACAGGGTGTGTTTGCAGACATGTCACTTCCGGCAACGCCCCCTTCCTTCACCACTGTGCAAACGCGCCCCGTGGCATATTTTAAATTGGGGGATTAACTCTCAATTATTACTGAGGGTCCCTGAGGGCCAACTAGCCCAACAGGTATCTCCAGTATGCACCAGGGAGCTGCGTTGCAGACAGGTGTTCAGAGACAACGCCCCTTTTTACACCTCTCTGGAACGCAGCTTATGGCGCTTACTGGCGGTACCTAGTGGGCTAGTTTGACCCTAGGGACCCTTAGGATTCAAGCGGACCTAATCTCTCAACTTAGAACGGCCACAGGGCGCGTTTACACAGTGGTGAAGGGAGGGGACGGGGCCTGAGGTGACGTGTGCAAACACGCCCTGTGGCGCGTTTTAAGTTGGAGAAATAATTCCCCTTCAATCATAAGGGACCCTGGGGGCCAAGTAGCCCACCAGATGCTTCCAGTAAGTGCCACTGCGCAGCATTGCAGGGAAGTGGTGCAGGCTGTGCCCCTTTTTACACCTCTTTGCAATGGTGCTTACTGGACGTACCTAGTGGGCTAATTTGCCCCTAGGGACCCACAGGATTCAAGGGGAGTTAATCTCCCAACTTAAAACGGGTGTGTTTACACAGTTGGGAAGGGAGTAGACGGGGCCTGAGGTGACGTGTGCAAACACGCCCTATGACGCGTTTTAAGTTGGGAAAATAATTACCCTTCAATCCTGTTCACCAGGTGCTTCCCATAAGCGGCACTGTGCTGCGTTGCAGAGATGTGATCCAGGCCATGCCCATTTTCTCTGCAACGCAGCTCTGTGGTGCTGACTAGAGATACCTGATGGGCTATTTGTATCCAAGGGACACTCAGGATTCAAGTGGACTTTATCCCCCAAATTAAAACGGCCACAGGGCATGTTTCCTTCGTCAGCTCAGCCCCCCCTCCCTTCACCAGTGTGCAAATGCACCCTGTGGCACGTTTTAAGAGGTAGTTTTAATCCCCCTGCCCTATTATATACTAGGGGCTTACAGAGGAGGTCATGCTAATAACAGGGGTATCCCAACGCATTGTGTTCCCTAGTGTATGTAGGTGTTTTAACTGTATTCTAAGTGTCTTTTAGCACAGCACTGACTCTAGGACTGGTTAGTCAGAGTCAGTTACCACCAGTACCCATCTGATAAAGTTGAGGGTACAGGATGATTTTGCAACAAAGATTCTTTCTGCTCCTCTGTTCGTTCTTTCTGCACATCTTCCTTCTTCCTGCACTTTTCTTCGCCTTTGAGGACTTCTGTTGCTTCTTTCTGCATTTCTTTTTCTTCTTTCTGTGTGTTTGTTCTTCTTTCTTCACATGTCCTACCTCTGTAGGCACGGTTAGAAACTAGCATTTAAAAAACCTTTGAAATTCACTTAAAAAAAACATAGGTTTCCGACATGTTATAGTTAGTAATTAGCTTTAAACAAACCTTAGAAATTCACAGAAAAAAACATAGGTTTCAGGGGTGTTATAGTTAGCTGGACATTTCACTCAGACAAAACCAGCGAAATTCCCCCGTTATAGTTAGTTCAGCTAACTAAAACACGCGCGCTCGCAATGCACTGCTGATGACGTCACATATTACATCACTCATGACATGGTCAGTGACATCACTCATGACATCACTCATGACATCTCAAATGATATCACTGATGACATCATCCTTGTGATAAGAGTGGCAGACCTCCTCTCACCCTAATATAACCTTTGATACACACATTCAAAAATAGAAACTTAAATTTTCAAAAAAATGGACATACCAATACTAGTTACAACTAAGGGTGGGCGTAGTTCGCGAAGTAGCACTTCGCGAAGCTACGCAAAGTGAAGTTCGCACTACGCGAGCTACGCGTAGCACTTCGCAAACTGCGTAGTAACATGTTCGCACTGTGCAAGATGTTGTTTTCAATGATTGCACAGTGCGGACAAGCAAACGGCACTGTGCAATCATTGAAAATGGCATCTTGCACAGTGCGAGCTGTAGTTTTCTGCTGCTCGAGTAGATTTTTACTCGGGCTTCAGCTTTCTCAATGCGAACTGGTAGTTTCTCATCGCGAGCATACGCGACCACTCGCAATGAGAAACCTGACCTCCTCACGTTGGGAATCTCGCCGGGAGGTTTATTTTCCATGCTCGCGATCGCCAACTTGCAGTTGCTGATCGCGAACAAGGAAAAAGTCTCGCCGGGATGTCATTTTGCTTGCTCGCGGTCGCCAACTTGATGTTGAGGACCGCGAGCAAGCAAAAAATGACCGCAGCACTACGCAATACTACGCTACGCGTGTTCGCACTGTGCTACGTGCAGTTCGCGTAGTGCGAAGTAGCGCGAACTTCGCAAACAGCGTAGTGCTTCGCCCAGGCCTAGTTACAACAACCTATTCAGTAATTCCAAGATCTACATACACATCCACTCATTCACCAACAGTCCTATATAGTCACTCATACAGGTACTCACTCTTTATATGTACTCATACACCTATACATCCTGTTACACACCGCCACTCTTCATAGAGTTACTCACACACATAGTCACTCATACTAATAAAGAATCAAACATCCATTTACTTGCATATACAGTTATACACACACCACTACACTTACTTCTACAGAAACGTGCACATACTTACTCTCTTAAACAATCACCTATAGAAACACATAATTATTTATACAGGAACTCTTCCAATCTCTCACTCTCACATATACTCACTTATATACACCAATACTCACATATACTATTTTAAAACATATGTTGTTACTCATAAAGACACTATTGAGACAGTCATTCACTCACTAACACACCCATACACACACTCATCCACCCATACAGTCCTGCACACATGCTGTCTTCTACACATACAAACAGAGAGTCACTCATTCATGCATATATGCGCTAAGTAATACCCCCCTCCGAACCATTCAGACACTCAGACACTCATACTGATACTCAAAAAACCAACTAATAACCCATATAGACACTTATGTAGCTACTCACCAACCCATGCAGCCACTTATACACAAAGTGAGAGACTGATACAGAAATTTTACATATTTAAACATTACTCACTAACCCATGTATTCACTAAGATACACTTAATCAGTCAGTTATTCAATAAATTTTACAAAACAAACATCCATTTAGACACGTATTTACCCATTTATTCTTCCATTGACCTTGAGATATACATATATAAAAAATATTGAATTTTCAGAAAGACACACATTCATTGGATGATGTCATCAGTGATGTCATTTGAGATGTCATGATTGATGTCATGAGTAATGTCACTGACCATGTCATGAGTGATGTAATATGCAGTGCATTGCGGGCGCGCGAGTTATAGTTAGCTGAACTAACTATAACGGGGTAATTTCGCTGGTTTTGTCCGAGTGAAATGTCCAGCAACTATAACACCTCTGAAACCTATGTTTTTTTTGGGTGAATTTCGAAGGTTTTTTAAATGCTAATTCCTATCTATAACATGTCTGAAACATATGACTTTTTTAAGTGTATGTATATATATATATATCTATATATATATTCACTGAAAAAACCATAGGTTTCACACATGTTATAGTTAGCGGAAATTTTACTGATAAAAAACCAATGAAATTCCCCTGTTATAGTTAGTGCAGGCAACTATAACTCACGCGACCCCAATCCTCTGCTGATGCTAATACTGTATTTAGACACTTATTTGCCCATGTCTTCTTCCATACATTTTTAGCTATACATATATTACAAATATTTTTTTTTCATAAAGACACATATGTCATCAGCAGAAGATTGCGGTCGCGTGAGTTATAGTTGCCTGCACTAACTATAACGGGGGAATTTCATTGGTTTTTTATCAGTAAAATTTCCGCTAACTATAACATGTGTGAAACCTATGTTTTTTTCAGTGAATTTGCAAGGTTTTTTAAATGCTAAGTTACTTTACGCCATTCGTGGCGTGCGCGCCCACTTAACGCAGTTCGTTCCGTGCGCGCACGGTGCGCTTTGCGCACTGTGCGCGCACAGTAAGCACGCGGTGCGCTTCGCGCACCGCGCGCCCACTTTACGCAGTTAGTGCCGTGCACGCACGGTGGGCATGCGGTGCGCTACGCGCACCGCGTGCCCACGTTACGCTAGATGGGCCATGTACGCACGATGCGCTTCGCGCACCGTGCGCACATGGAGGACATATGATGCACTTCGTTTTGAAAGGTAATATTTAAATTTTTCGTAAAATTTTTATAAGCCATGCACAAATGGTGGCGTTGAGGGCACCATTTGCACACGGGGTGGACAGAGTTTGGATAATTTTTTTTTTTATTTTTTTTTTAAAAAATATTATAGTTTTTCTCTTCTCTTAAAAGCCATGCACAATTGGTGGCCTTCGGCCAGCAATTGCACACGGGGTGGGGAGAGTGTGGATAATTTTTTTTTTTATATAATTTTTTACCGTACGCGTACGGTAAGCGTAATCGGCGAAATTAGTGAAAAAACAAAAAATCCGTTTTTGGCCTTGGGGGATCTTTGGGGACCCCCCCACCTTGGCTATGTGTGTGGGAGCTGTCTAAACAGCCCCTTTACATGTTTTTGTGCTTTGTATTTTCATCATCACTCTCAGTGAGAGAGAGAAAATGGCGGCCGCCGCTTCCTGGTTTCGGCCGATTCGAATGTTTACTAAGATCTAAGAGCCAATCAGAATCGCGCTCGCGCACGCCACCGTACGCGTACGGTAAGCGTACGGTAAGCGCACCGTAAGCTGGCTCAGATATATATATTGATTTAAAGGCTATTTTCTCAGAATCTACTGAACAGATTTACACCAAACCTACAAAAGGCACTTCCTTGACCTGAGGACTACCTCTCTGCCAAATTTCAAGTAATTCTGTTCAGCCGTTCGTGCTGTAGCCCTGTCTAAAGGTCCTATGGAAAAATGCATGGGAAAAACGTGTTTTGGGACCCCCCTTTTATCTCAGCCCCCGCTTGACGAATCCCCCCGAGACTTTCAGGGTAGGAGCGGAGCGTAGCGCCCCACCTATTTTGAAAAATTCGCGAGGATTCGTCGACCGGCGCCAAAGTTATTCAAAATAGAATGTTGCGGATTTCCTATGGAAACGTGGTCCTAACTATAACTACCTACTGGCGACCGCCAGTAGGTAATATATATATATAGATATATATATATCTATATATATATATATATATATATATGTATTATCTACTGGCGGTCGATAGTTATAGTTAGGACCGAGTTCCCATAGGGAATCTGAAAATTCTATTCTGAATAACTTTGGCACCGGTTGACGAATCCTCGCGAATTTTTCAAAACTAATGGGGCGCTCCGCTCAGCTCCTACCCTGAAAGCCTCGGGATGATTCGTCAAGCGGGGGCCGAGAAAAAAGGGGGGTCCCAAAACACGTTTTCCCCATGCATTTTCCCATAGGACCTTTAGTCGAAGGTACAGCCCGAACGGCTGAACAGAATTACTTGAAATTTGGCAAAGAGGTAGTCCTCAGGTCATGGATGTGTCTTTTGCATATATGGAGTCAATCTGTTCAGTAGTTCCTGTGAAAATTGCAGTTAAAAGCACATAAATATCTATAGCCGCGCACCGTGCGCGCACCGTACGCGCACGGTGCGCGCACCCTAACGTGCGCGAGTGTAATTCTGATTGGTGGATTCATGACAGTCAACATTCGAATCGGTCGAAATCAGGAAGTGTCGGCCGCCATTTTGTGTGTTGTGTGTGTGACACGGAAAAAGAAAGGTGGAGAACGTGAAAAGGGGGCAGGGTAGAGAGTTCCTGACCCCCTAGGCCTTCTCAGGGGGACCATGAAAGACCCCTTAGGACTCCAAAAAAAAAAAAAAATTAAACTATCGCGGGGTGCGCGCACGGTGCGTGTACGGTGCGCGCACGGCGGAAAACCCCCCAGAGAAAAATAGAATTAAAAATCAAGTTTAAGTGTTTAGATGTAGGTTGGCTCTAAAAAGAGCCGTTGTGTTCATTGAGTATTTTTTTGTACCTACAAGTAAGTACCGATGCAGAGTCTAAAGTTCAAGAGGAAGACTCTGTTCCCTTCATCATTGAAATGTACACCGTCTCCTCTATAAATGCATTGCATGTTGTAACTCAAGTTGTTGTGGTATATAGAACCCATACCATAGTCTCTGAGGAAAGTAGAAACAGACTTATTGACGTGCTTTCTTGCTTTGTCAATCTGCCGACAACATTGGTTGGACCAGTTCCACTTTTGCCTTTGGCATATATTAGAATATACAAAGGTAGTTTGTGGAAAAAGTGACATCAATTGCAAAAAGGTGTCCTTAACAAGCATTTCCAGACCTACCCCAGTTAAAGTGCCTAGGTCATTTCCACCACAGTGCACAATTATAAGGTCAGGCTGTGGGAGAGGCAGAAAATATTTCACCAAAGGCATTAATTGGTGCCACTTTAACCCTCTCTGACCAATCCATTTAATGTCTACATTTGGCAAAGCAAGGTCTTTCAAAATACCTCTTTTTTCTGCATACTTTTCACTCCAGAAGACATAGCTATGACCTACAATCCACACTGTGAACGTCTTTCAAGGAGATCTGGATGCACTCAGAAGGTGCCTTTCAGTAGAATGGCAATATGAAAAGAAAGATAGTTGTAAAATGGAGGCTTACATACTTTTTTTTAATAAAAAGAGCTCATTTTCTGTTTCAGACCATTCTACACTAAAAACTAGGCTGTATGTTTACATTTTTAAAAGCATGTTTTGTATTGGTTCAGGAAAATGTGTTCCCACAGAAGATTACTTTGGATATGCTGTTAGGTTTGAAAAGTCAAGCACTCTTGCTCTTTGGATTAGAAACATTGTGTGCTGAACTTCTGACCTCTCTGCTCACACCAGTGTTCCATGACCTGTTGCTATGGTAGGAGGCAGAAGACATGTTGGGGGTAGGGATCATTTGGAAAGGGTTGGAATTTGCAACCAATAGAAATGTGTGTTTCCATTTGAAAAAATGTGGGAAGCACTGTGATTTGAAGTTAACATGTATATGTGTGAAAAAAGAGAGGGAAACATTGCCATTTACTGGTTCTGCTGAGAGGTGTACAGTTCAGAGATTCTGGCTCTGATAATCTGCTGTGTGAGTGCCACATTTCTTCCTCAACTAACCACTTTTAAAGGTGAGTTATGAATTTGAGAGGGGATGTATGTGGTGCATTTTGATGTAAAAAATAGAAATGAGATTCTTGTTTTAAAGTTGTGTTTTACATTTTATGTTTTGGAAGATATTTAACTGCCTTGAACTTGTCAGATATTATGGAGTATGTCTTCACCATAAGTAAAGGTGTACTGGTATCACCCAGGAATATTGTTTTCTGCCTAGAATCACACCATGAGTCTGTGTGCACAAAGGAATTGTTGTCAGAGATTTAATTTGTGGTGGTCTGGTTCTGTTAGACTTGCATTCATAGGAAAGGGGCAGCTTGTTTTGTTGAAGTGTGATGGCTAGCATTCAACACAAATCAATATTTCAGAAATGAGAGGGAAATGCAAACACATTTGCAAACAGGGTAGATTTTCCTTCCACTTCTGCAATGGGTGAGGTAGTTCCTATGTGTTACAAACTGCAATTAAAACTTATCACACATGTACTCTTACATACATCTCTACAGTCTTCATGCAGTTGGGCAAGCGTCCATGCAGATCTCTCTTGCACCTGACAATACACAGTCTCCAGAAGCACGCTCTTATCACACAGGCAGTAGCTTCTCCTGCACTCCCATGCTAAGTATTCAGCACTGTGTGGTATTTCAGATAGTAGTGTGTAACGCTACCACATTCAACATCAGCAACGCTCATTTCCTTTGCTGTAGTCTAATCACTCACCCAGGTTCCACATGCTCATGCTCTCAAGTAGCTGTTAGGACATGTGCTCTTTTCTGCCTCTCTAAACAATAAGGAAAATGTGCCAGGCTGTTACAGTAATTATCACTTGCAAAACCACAGTGGTAAATGTGCTTTGAAATTGCCAATCAAAAATCGTTTTCTGCCTAGAATCACACCATGAGTCTGTGTGCACACAGGAATTGTTGTCAGAGATTTAATTTGTGTTGGTCTGGTTCTGTAAGACTTGCATTCGCAGGAAAGGGGCAGTTTGTTTTCTTGTGGTATTTCAGATAGTAGTGTGTAACGCTACCACATTCAACATCACCAAGGCTCATTTCCTTTGCTCTAGTATAATCACTCACCCAGGTTCCACATGCTCATGCTCTCAAGTAGCTGTTAGGACATGTGCTCTTTTCTGCCTCTCTAAACAATAAGGAAAATGTGTCAGGCTGTTACAGTAATTATCACTTGCAAAACCACAGTGGTAAATGTGCTTTGAAATTGCCAATCAAAAATCGTTTTCTGACTAGAATCACACCATGGTTCTGTGTGCACACAGGAATTGTTGTCAGAGATTTAATTTGTGTTGGTCTGATTCTGTAAGACTTGCATTCGCAGGAAAGGGGTAGCTTGTTTTCTTGAACTGTGATGGCTAGCATTCAGCACAAATCAATATCTCACAAATGAGAGGCAAATGCTAACACATTTGAAAACAACAGGGTAGATTTTCCTTCCACTCCTGCCATGGGTGAGGTAGATCCTACATGTTCAAAACTCCAATAAACCCTTCCCACACATCTACTATTACATACTACTGTGCAGTCTTAATGCAGTTGTGCAAGCGTCCATGCATATCTCACTTGCACCTGACAATACACAGTCTCCAGAAGGACGCTCTTAACACACAGGCAGTTGCTTCTCCTGCTCTCCCATGCTTACTATTCAGCACTGTGTGGTATTTTAAATAGTAGTGTGTAACACTATCACATTCAACATCACCAAGGCTCATTTCCTTTGCTCTAGTCTAATCACTCACCCAGGTTCCACTTGCTCATGGTCTCAAGTAGCTGTTAGGACATGTGCTCTTTTCTGCCTCTCTAAACTATAAGGAAAATGTGTCAGGCTGTTACAGTAATTATCACTTGCAAAACCACAGTAGTAAATGTGCTTTGAAATTGCCAATCAAATATCGTTTTCTGCCTAGAATCACACCATGAGTCTGTCTGCACACAGGAATTGTTGTCAGAGATTTAATTTGTGTTGCTCTTGTTCTGTAAGACTTGCACTCGTAGGAACGGGGCAGCTTGTTTTCTTGAACTGTGATGGTTAGCATTCAGCACAAATCACTATCTCACAGATGAGAGGCAAATGCTAACACATTTGAAAACAACAGTGTAGATTTTTCTTACACTCCTGCAATGGGTGAGGTAGATCCTACATGTTCAAATCTCCAATTAACCCTTACCCCACATGTTCTCTTACAAACATCTCTGCAGTCTTCATGCAGTTGTGCAAGTGTCCATGCAGATCTCTTTTGCACCTGACAATACACAGTCTCCATAAACACACTCTTAGCACACAGGCAGCTGATTCTCCTGCACTCCCATGCTTACTATTCAGCACTGTGTGGTATTTCAGATAGCAGTGTGTAACGCTAACACATTCCACATCACCAAGGCCCATTTCCTTTGCTCTAGTCTAATTACTCACCCAGGTTCCACATGCTCATGGTCTCAAGTAGCTGTTAGGACATGTGCTCTTTTCTGCCTCTCTAAACTATAAGGAAAATGTGTCAGGCTGTTACAGCAATTATCACTTGCAAAACCACAGTGGTAAATGTGCTTTGAAATTGCCAATCAAACATTGTTTTCTGCCTAGAATCACACCATGAGTCTGTGTGCACACAGGAATTATTGTCAGAGATTTAATTCGTGTTGGTCTGGTTCTGTAAGACTTGCATTCGCAGGAAAGGGGCAGCTTGTTTTCTTGAACTGTGATGGCTAGCATTCAGCACAAATCAATATCTCACAAATGAGAGGCAAATGCTAACACATTTGAAAACAACAGGGTAGCTTTTCCTTACACTCCTGCAATGGGTGAGGTAGATCCTATATGTTCAAAACTCCAATTAACCCTTACCTCACATGTACTCTTACAAACATCTCTGCAGTCTTCATGCAGTTCTGCAAGCGTCCATGCAGATCTCTCTTGCACCTGACAATACACAGTCTCCAGAAGGACGCTCTTAACACACAGGCAGCTGCTTCTCCTGCACTCCCATGCTTACTATTCAGCACAGTGTGGTATTTTAGATAGTATTGTGTAACGCTACCACATTCAACATCACCAAGGCTCATTTCCTTTGCTCTAGTCTAATCACTCACCCAGGTTCCACATGCTCATGCTCTCAAGTAGCTGTTAGGACATGTGCTCTTTTCTGTCTCTCTAAACAATAAGGAAAATGTGTCAGGCTGTTACAGTAATTATCACTTGCAAAACCACAGTAGTAAAAGTGCTTTGAAATTGCCAATCAAACATTGTTTTCTGCCTAGAATCACACCATGAGTCTGTGTGCACACAGGAATTGTTGTCAGAGATTTAATTTGTGTAGCTTTTATTGTGTAAGACTTGCAGTCGTAGGAAAGGGATAGCTCATATGATAGGTTTTGAAAAGCTCATAAAAAATATAGTAATATATATAAATTACATAAAGGTATTTTTTTTTACTTTCTTTCAGGTATTGCTGAACAAGACTGAAATAAATTAAAGATGCCTATAAAATCAAGAAAGAGAAAAGAACAGCAACAACATCTATATTTGAAGACAACTGGACAACAAAAATTAGTTAAAGAACCTCATGTTGGAAAAAAGAAAAATCCTTCTGGTAAGCAGACTAAGGATTTTTTTTAAAATATCCTCAAGCAAACAAAAAATGTAAAAAATATATCCACTGGAAATAGTGTTTCAAGTAGAAAGCAACAAGACAATCGACAGAATATACTAAATGATAATGTACAATCAGAAGTAAGAAAGAATGACTTAAAAAGAAAAATAGATTTTAAAAACATTCGTAGAAAAATGTTTCAGAGAAGAGTGATGTTCAATTTGCTAAAGGATGTGAAAAAATATAAGAAGAAAGCCAAATTTTATAAGAAAAAGAAACATATTGAATCAATTGTTGAAAAGGCTTTGGAGTTAAAAAGGAAACTATTCATTTTAATTTTGAACAGGATCCGTACATTACATAAATTAGTGAATGTAAGGAAGTCAAAAAGAAAAAGAAAAAGAGAAGTGAAAAAAAAAAACTTTTGTAAAGTGTTCTTAGGAGAATGGAAGCATAGTTCAAGTACTGAACCATTTTTTAATGAAGAGAGTTATCTTAAAAGTAATAGTTTGCTGCATGCAGTTGACACCAGTGGTCGAGCATATGAAGTTAAGGATGGTTGTGTAATGGAAAAGGAGAAAATGGTTCCAAGAAATGAGGAAGAAGTGTTAGCTGATGAGGTTATGGGGAGACGTCCTAAAGCCCCAGTGTACACTTGGAATTGTACTAGTATTTGTACTGTACGACAGGAATCTATTGATAAATTTCGTGACTTTCTAAGAGAATATAGTAATAAAAGTGTTAAACATAAGATTAAGGTGCTTTAAAGATTAGATCCATGCAGAGTGAGAGAGAATACTGGTTTGCAAGGACATTCTCTGGCTTGTCTTTCTAGGAAAGTTTGTCAAAGTGTTTTTTACCATTTTAGGATGCTGGCAGTTCATCATACTGAAATTAGAAAGTTTGTGAGAAGATTGTATTTTGCTAAAAGTCCAGCACTAAAGTTACATGAGTTGAATAGTGCTCTGTTCCGTGGATCTGTAACAGATGTGAAGAAGGTTTGTGAGGATATTGAGTTTTGTTACTTTGGTCCAGAGCAAGAAAGTGCAGGAAATGACACAGTTATTGATCTCTTTCAGATGAAAAAAGCAAAAGGAACTCCTGTGAGTGTATGGGAGGAGAGCTTGGAGGCTCGTTGTTTTCCCCAGCTGTTTCCTACAGGAAAAGGTGGACGATATGATGAACGACCAGTACAGATTCCTGCTTCTGAGTATCGGACTACAAGATTATATGCAGAAGATCCAAGATTTAGTCAAAGTATTCCTTATTTGTTCCATCTTTTATTTGAAAGTGACTTATCAGCACTATCTTATGCAGTAAATCACATTTTGAAAACTGGAGTACATCTACATAATGTGTCTGCAAAGGATTTTCTGAACAAAGTGCAACAGCGAGATGATCATTTGGAATCTCAATTGATTAATCTAATGGCTTGTCTGAGTGGGACTAATGAATATTGGTACCGACGCCATGGAGAATTAAAATGTATGTTACGGAATTTAGGAACTCCTACATTGTTCCTTACCCTAAGCTGTGCAGAGTACGCTTGGGATGATTTACTGGATTTTCTTCGAGAGGCAAATTCAAATATTGAAAACATCCAATACAAGACAGCAGGAGAATTGTGCTCATTGGATCCGGTTAATGTTTGCAGATATTTCAATCATAGATTTGAGGCTATATTGTCCTTCATCTGCAATAAAAAAAATTCACCTCTCGGAGAAGTTGTGGATTTCTTTTGGAGAAAAGAGTACCAAGCAAGAGGTGCTCCTCATATTCATATGCTGTTGTGGATCAAGGATGCCCCAAAATTTGGAACAGATTCTGATGATGCAGTTTTATCTTTCATTGAAGGATATGCAACATGTGCTATACCTAAAAGCACAGAAGAAAAAGACTTAAAAGAGCAAGTTTTACGTTTCCAAAGTCATCGGTGTGGAAAATACTGTCGACGAAAGTACAAGAGTAAAGATAAATTCTACACAAAATGTCGATTTGGATTTCCACGACCTGTTCTTTCAAAAGGAAGAGTAAACAGTTTTATGTCAGCTGTGCGACATACTATTACAAGAAAATCACCAAAGAATACCTACAACCTAAGAAGAAAAGAAGAGTCAAAATATATCAATGACTACAACCCAGTCATTTTATCCATGTGGAATGCTAACATGGATATTCAGTATGTTGCTGACAATTCTATTGCTGTCGCTCGGTATGTCACATCTTACATCACTAAATCTGAGAAAACGGAATTGAAAGAAATGTGGGAAGAGATTTCTCACGAGAAGACTGTCAGTAAAAACCTATACAGTTTCAGTTTAAAGATGTTATCGCATCGAGAAATTGGCTCTTACGAATGCTCAGATAGGTTATCATCTGCAAGTCTCTACTCCAAATCCAGAAGAATAATTTGGGTAAGTTTAGGCCTTGCAGGAATGCGAACTCGGGTACTGAAATCTATTCGAGAAATTGAATATTTAGCAGAGTACGAACCTGAAAGTACAGACATTTTAAGAACAAACATGTTGGACACATATTACCCAAAGAGAAGTTATCATCTTGAGAACATGTGTCTCTATGAAGTGCTGCAGAACTACATTTATAAACGGAATGCCACACAAGACATCAACAATGGAAAATATAAAGTCATTGGTGAGGAAGGATGTTTGGTAAAACAAACAAAAGGAAGTTTGATTAATCACAGAAAGCTGAGTTGCGACACTACTGACAAGAAGGAATTTTACCACTTAGCACTTTTACAGTTGTTTAAACCATGGCGCTCAGAGGATGAATTGCTTGGACATTTTCAAAGCTATGAAGATTCCTTTAATGCATGCAAAGAAACTATAGAATGCAGTACTTTCACAACTTATGTACAAATGTTAAATGAAGAAATTGAACAAGAAGCAACAATTGCAGCTGAAGTAGCTAGAGACAGTTCTCAAGACAGTCAAAGTTCTGGGACACTCAGTCAAGATCCCCTAGGACAACCAATCATAGAAAATGAAGCTGCAATAGCCATGACTGAAGTGGAAACAGCTATGAATCAAGCTCAGGAAGATTTAATAAACTTACCAAATTTGGACCAGCAACTGAATGATGAACAACAACAAATTTATGAGGAAGTCACAAAACAAATT
The DNA here is from genome assembly GCF_964204655.1 of Triturus cristatus. Lineage (NCBI taxonomy): Eukaryota > Metazoa > Chordata > Amphibia > Caudata > Salamandridae > Triturus > Triturus cristatus. The sequence goes on along the minus strand of NC_140585.1, from coordinate 578,139,219 downwards.
GATCATGGATTACTACATGAAAATAAAGAGTGCTCATGCACATCATTTGAACCAATCAGAATGTATGTGAGTGGACAAGCAGGAACTGGAAAAAGTTTCTTGATTAAAGTAATTAGAAGCTACCTACAGAAAAAAACGGATTCAACTTTGTCTTGTGTTGTTACTGCTCCAACTGGGTTAGCAGCATATACCATAAAAGGAATTACCCTCCATTGTTTGCTAATGTTACCAGTAGAGCATGAGAACAAAATACAATACCACAAGCTAACAGGAGAAGCATGTTTTGAAGTTTCAAGAGTATTGAAAAAAATGAAAGTTCTCATTATTGATGAGGTAAGCATGGTATCAAACTTAATACTTGCCTTTGTGCATTTAAGAATGCAGCAAATTCTAAAGACAAACTATGACGTGCTATTTAGAGGAAAACTTGTTATAGTTTTTGGGGATCTACTGCAGCTTACACCAGTTAAAGGACAACCAGTATTTCATACTCTTACACATGAAGACACGAAAAAGTCGTTAGGAAGTATAGGTAATGTGAATATTTGGACATACTTTCAGTACAAAGAACTCATTACCAATTTGCGGCAAGCAAATGATGATGATTATGCAAGTATTCTCAAAGATATCAGAATTGGACTACTCACAGAACATGGAAGAAAAGCTTTACAGAGTTGATTGCTATGTAATTTGTTTCCAACAGAACAAATAGTTCCAGAGAAAATATACAAGAAAATTGCAGGAAAAAATACTGTAATCTGCTTAATGCCAACACTACATGAATGCTCTATATTCAATCAAGAACTTTTGAAATTGGAAAATGAAGAGATTGTAAAACTGGAAGCTGTGGATAAAATACAACATGAAGGAATACCTATTATATTGACAAGCAAATTGACAACTAAATTGGATTCTCTAGAGAAAAACATATCGAAAACAGCTGGTTTAGAAAAGAATCTTTATGTATGTATGAACTGTCGAGTAATTTTAAGACGTAATTTGGATGTAGAAAAAGGTTTAGTGAATGGAGCTATGGGTAAAGTTGTGGGTTTTGTTAATTACCAGAAAAAAGATGGAATTGAATTTTTAAAAATAAAATTTGATCAGATTGAAGAGGTTAAAGACATTAGTCGTTGTTCAGTTCGTTTTTTGCTTTTGAAAGACTTATATGTACGTAGGAAGCAGTTTCCGTTTTCTCTAGCATATGCTGTAACTATTCACAAATCTAAAGGATTAACTGTAGATAGTGCTTTTGTAAACATTGGATCTAGTGTGTTTAAAGAAGGTATGGCATATGTTGCTTTGTCACGCGTGAAAAAAAATCTGGTTTATTCATGATAGACTTTGATGAGTCAAAAGTTAGTGCTGATGCAAAGTGTGTAAAGAAATATAATAGATTAAGAAGAAGCTATGCTCCTCATTTAGGTCAGTATCCTGTGTTTGAAAAATGTGTTGTTTGTCAGAAAAGGAGAATTGAGAATATCTGTAATGAGGATGTACAGAAGAGTAAACAAAAAGAGAGTGATGTGATTGCAAGGAAAAAGAAAAAGGACAATGTTGAAGAGGTTGTTGGTTGTCATTTTGAAAATAGCTCTGGTGTCAACTGCTACGCTAATGTAGTGCTGAATGTTGTATTTTATCTTGAAAGTTTGCAAGAACAGATAATACTAAATCATGAAAAAAGATTCTGTTATCTGCTGAGTTTCCTTTATGAGAAGCTGAGTAATGATAAAAATAAAATAGAAAGTGCTTCTGATGTTAGAAATCTTTTAGATGTATGTTCAGGATGTACACAGTTTACTCAAAATGTCCAGCAAGATGCACAGGAATTCTTAATGTATATGCTTATGGTACTGGAAGATGAAGGGGTAGAAATAGAAAATATGTTTGGTCTCTCTTATAAATGGGAACATAGTTGTGAAAACTGTTTGAACACATGCAGCTCTAATGTTGATTCTGAAAGGTTCATATATTTAACATTACCAGAGAGTAAATCAGTGACTTTTAGTAAATTAGTTAAAGATTCAAATCACAACATGGAATGTTCTCAATGTAAATCAGAAATATTATCAACGTTATTTTTAAAGAAATATGGACAGTATGTAATTTTAATGATGCAACGTTGTAGAGCTGATCGAACAAAATTGGACACTTTAATAAAGAAGTTTACAGGAAATCAATTATCAATATCAGGAAAAACTTTTGTTGCAGTTGCAATAATTTTCCATGATGGACCTTCTATAACTTCTGGTCATTACACAGTTTATCTAAAATGTGAAAAAGGCTGGACACTGTGTAATGATTCACAATTGATTTTCAATCAACGTTTGCCTGCAGAATTACCAAATTCCTACTTAAGTTTTCTAAAACCCAAATTTTAGATACAAATTGCAGAATCTGAAGAAACCATTATTTCGATTTTATAGGATTACCATTGGATATTTCACCAAAAAAGAATTTAAAAATTACCATTTCGCCTCATGGAAAGGTAACTGTTTCTATTGTGGACTTCTTTGACAGATATTATTTTGGTGTATGAGCTTAAGCAACCAAATTTACAGACGTTATTTATTGCAAATAGTTATTGTTCTTAGATGATATTTTTAATATATATGTTACATTTCTATCAAGGTATGTTTTACTGAGTAGAGATTCAGGGCTTGTTTTAAACAATCTTTCAGATTATTAATTTTTTTGCCCGCTGTTAAGTGATGAATGCAATTGATTTCACAATTTGCGGTGAAATTCAATATTATCTGAAAACAGCAAAGAAAGGGCAAAAAATTACTTTGTTAAATATGAAAATATGTGTACTGTATTTTAAAATGTATTATAAAATGTATTTTTCAGATCGAAAAAGAAAATTTGGGAAATGTATTTCTTTTTTCTAGCAATTAAAAAAAACCATTTATTTTTTAATTTATTTATTTTGTTAGTCAGGTAAGTTAGAAATATCTGTATTTCTCACCCCTTCACTTTCATGCTCCCTTTTCTTCACTTCTCCTCACTCTGCTTTTCTCATTCCCCTTCTCTCTCTCTTCTTCCTTTACTGCTCTTTTGTAACTCCCTCACTCCTTCTATACTACTGCCCTAGGTTTACTGCCTCCATCACTACTTTTTCAACCATGTATCTCTCCCTGTCTCCATGTGTCTCAGTCATTCTAACTGCCTTACTCCTTCTCAGTTCCTTGCTCTCTGTCTCTGTTTCTGTCTCTCTCCCTTTGTCTGTCTTACCCTTAATTTGCTTAACATCTCTGGGTAAAATTAACAAGGCCCCTGCGCCACCACTATGTCACCTTTCATAACGTACTGGTGGCGCAGGGAGCTCCTCCATATTTACAAGGAGAGGAAAACCCACCCTGCGTGAATTTTCCTTTCCACATAAATACAGCCACTTCACATGCAGCACTGTGCGTTGAAGGGGTGTTCCATGGGTGTTGTTGTGGGTGTTCCCACGCAACACTCAAAGAACTAGACACATCTCCAGGTTTAAGAGAAATCGTAACTCTGGAGATGCGTGTGAATACTAAGGTGCGCGCACTGTGCGCGCACGGTGCGCGCGCAGCGGGGAAAAAAACAATAAAAATAGAATTTAAAAAAAAAAAAGTGTTTAGAGATTAGGTGGCTCTAAAAAGAGCCGATGTGTTAATAGAGGGACAGAGGAAAAAAAAGACATGGCAAAATGTATAGGGTGTCACACGTGTGTTGCTGTATCTTCCTCTCTATTAGCGGAATGCTGGTGTCCGCATAACAGATCAGAGCATTACACAAGTTACACAGCATATGCACCCTCTCAAACAGAGGGTGTATATCCAGAGGAACCGAAGAAGGTGAAGCTGCCGCCGCAGATGAAGTGCTCTGCTGAGCTGCCGATGATGTGCTCGGCTGAGCTGCTGCGGATGTGCTCGGCTGAGCTGCTGGAGGGTTTTCTCTAGCAGCTCGAGCATAAGCCACAGGATGTACATCTCTAACGTGCCTGATCATAGTGAAGATACTAAAAGAGTACTTCTTATTAGGATCTCCTCTAGATAAGACACGATTACAAAGAGTGCAGGTGACTTTGGGAGCATTCACTTTCTTCTGCCCCTGTGGAAATGTAAAATATTGCCAGGTAAAAGAATCTTTCTGTTTCTTCTGTCTCTGTCTGACAAGGCTCTCCTGCTCACTCCCAGAAGATGACTGCTGCTCTGCCATTCTGAAGTACTGAAGTACTAGAAAAGCTGCTCAGCTCCTTCTCCCAGGGAATCAGAAGTAATAATGAGGGGAATGGGTGTGGTGTTGGAAGTTTCTGGAACTGAAACTAATATAAAGCAATGAAAAGTGTTGTTTCTTGATCACATGACTTACCGTGCGCGCACCGTGCGCTTACGGTGCGCGCACGATACAAGCACGCGCGTACGAAGCACGCGCGCATGCGCGTACGGAGCACGCGCGCATGCGCGTAAGGAGCACGCGCGCATGCGCGAAATGAGCACGTGCGCATGCGCGTACGGAGCACGCGCATACGCATCACGCATGAAGTACGCATGCATATGTAAATCACGTACGCATGCGCACACGGAGCACGTATGCATGCAAGCCACGTGCGTGCACCGTACGCGTACCATACCGTGCCCTCACAGTAAGCGTACGGTGCGCGCAAGGTCAAAAACCATTAAAAAATATATATATTTAGAGGTTTGTAGAAGATATTAACTATGCTGTTCAACTATATCTAAAAAAATTTTTAAAAAGGTGAGCCATTCCATATTGCAGGATACAGTAAATCTATAATTATATACATAGGTAGCATATTGTAAAATAAATAAATAAAAAATATAATAATACATTCATAAATTAGCGTTTAAAAAACCTTTGAAATTCACTGAAAAAACCATAGGTTTCACACACGTTATAGTTAGGAATTAGCATTTAAAAAACCTTGCAAATTCACTGAAAAAACCATAGGTTTCACACACGTTATAGTTAGGAATTAGCATTTAAAAAACCTTGTAAATTCACTGAAAAAACCATAGGTTTCACACACGTTATAGTTAGCTGGACATTTCACTCGTACAAAACCAATGAAATTCCCCCGTTATAGTTATTTGAGCTAACTATAACTCACGCGCCCGCTCACTCATGACATGGTCAGTGACATCACTCATGACATCACTGATGACATCTCAAATGACATCACTCATGACATCACTGATGACATCATCCATGTGATAAATTAGTGCATCTTCTCACACCCTAATATAACCTTTGATACACCGACTCAAAATTACAGAGTTCAATTCTCAAAACCATACATACTCCAATACCAATAACTACATACCCACTTATTAACTGTTAGGTCTACATACACCTCCACTCATTCACCTGTACAGTCACTCATATTTACAGTCACTCCATACAAGACTATCATATGCATTTATACACGTATATAGACACTCACACACCGCCAATCATCCATTGAGGTACTGACACACCTAGTCAGTCGTACAAGTAATTAAACACAGTCCAATTTACTCACCTATACAGTTAAACACACTCAAGCTCACTTACTCATAAAAATAGTAACACATTCTTACACTCTTATAGAATCATTGATACAAGCACACAATCATCCATACAGTCACTGTCACAATCACACACTCTCACATCTACCCACTTATATACTCTTACACGCATATATACTGCCTTTCACATATGTAGTTACTCACAAATGTACCACTGAGATATACATGCAATCCCTAACACACCCATACATACACTCACTCAAACATACAGTCCATCACAGATGCACTCTTAAAACATGCACCCATAGAATCACCCACTCACACATCTAGTCACAGAGTCACACACACCCTACCCACACAAACATTCAGGAACCCACACAGATACTCAGACAAGCAATCAAAAACTCATATAGACACTCATATAGCTATTCACAAAACCATGCAGCCACTTATACACCAACATACAGACACAAACAGACATTTACACAGTTTAGTCAGTAGTCTGCAGTAAGATACATTTAATGACTCACTTATAGAGTCAGTTACGCACCACAGAAAATCATCCATTTACACACTTGTACACCCACTTATTCTTCAACAGGCCTTTCCCTTTATATATTAAACATATTAAAATTGTTCAGAAACAGATACTCAATGGATGATGTCATCAGTGATGTCATGAGTGATGTCATTTGAGATGTCATTAGTGATGTCATGAGTGATGTCACTGACCATGTCATGAGTGATGTAATATGTGACGTCATCAGCAGTGGATTGCGGGAGCGCGAGTTATAGTTAGCTGAACTAACTATAACGGGGGAATTTCATTGGTTTTGTATGAGTGAAATGTCCAGCTAACTATAACGTGTGTGAAACCTATGGTTTTTTCAGTGAATATATATATACATCACAAATAGCCACAGGGTAAGCGCGCTCTCAGGAAAGAATGATTCGTCTTCATATAATTCCATCCAGTGGTGGGGTCAGTGTGTAGTGGGCAGTCCTGCACTTGCCTTGCTGACGCTAGGTTTGACAGTAGGTCATTTGTGTTTATACTTTTTCATTTACTTTTGGGCACTTGCCCATAATTGCCAAACTGCCACTGAGCACGTTGAACATGTGTCCACTTGGTGTAGTTGAGACGTCACTCTGGCGTCCTTAACTCATGAACATCATTAGTAGCCACTTAGTCACGCGGTGCACTTTGGTCTTCTGCAAAGTATCTCTTTTACCAGTTGTACCAGCAAACTATGGCACGGATTTTTGACTCATTTATGTTTACCCATGATTTTAGTCCTGTGTTACCATCACGCGCTATCCCCCCCTGCCACGGATTGTGCACCTAGTATCCACTTGGATTCAATATGGTTACTCACATGAATGCTTTCTACAATGTTATTTTAGCATTTGCTTGTGTGTCCGTGAGTGAGGTGACTGATAAAGTTGTAAAGGTGTCTATTGAGGACCTTCACTCCGCTATTTAGCGGATGTGTGTCGCCGTACCTTATCATTGGGGGAGCATGATTTCTTGCAATTGTGACTGATTTCTACATGTCCTACGTACCTATTGCACAGAGTATGTACCTGTATTGTTTGTTCCTTAATACCTACCATGTACGATACCACTCCAACATGTCTGCCACCATCCTAACGGTGGTCCGTTGTTTGTGTTCACTATGTGTGTCAGGCTACATTAGTCACTGTCTCTGGATTGCACGTTTCACGTAAACAAAGTTTCGGAGGAAATCGAAATGCGTTGTGAAATAAACACTGTGGGAGAATTATACGAAGAAGGATCCTTCTTTCCTTAGAGTGTGCTTAGCCTGTGGCTATTTGTGATTGAAATTGCCGGTACTCCGCCGGTGTATGCGCCACTCTCCTCGGGTCCCCGGCAGTGCGGAAGAAGCTGTTTTGTTGGTTTTCTATATATATATATGTATATCTCGCTCCAAGTTTTCCTCACTCCCGTCCGGGAAGAAGATAGCAGCACTCGCGGGTTAGGTTGGTTACCAGTTTTTATTAAGCGCTACACAGACGCGTTTCGGGTCTTCCCTTCGAAGGGAAGACCCGAAACGCGTCTGTGTAGCGCTTAATAAAAACTGGTAACCAACCTAACCCGCGAGTGCTGCTATCTTCTTCCCGGACGGGAGTGAGGAAAACTTGGAGCGAGATATTTCACACGGGGCACCACCGTGCGAGCAGCACCCGCCAGAGAGTGATCCGTTCTTGAAAGGTGCATGGGAGCAAGCATATATATGTATATATATATATATATATAATGTATTTAATTACATTTAAATGGGTATTACTTTAATTTATTTTTATTACAGGTACGCTTGTATACTGGATTACTTACCGATAATCTTCATTATTCCGATTCATAATTTCTCATCCCATTTGTTTATTTTCGCTCAATCCCTCCCTCTTTCTCTTTTAAAGAGTGGCTGTGGAAGCCTGATACGTCAGGGTGTGCTTTGTCCTTGTCTCCCTTTAGTAGTAAAGCGGAGCAGGCTGTTATTGTTCTTCTTTTTAGTTTAGAGTGTGCTTGGCAGGTGTGGTAGTGGTGAGACCTCGCCTCACGTAGTGCATATAATAAGGAATGGGACAAGGCATGGATGAGGAGGTAATGTAGTTATTATTTGTGGTGCAATACCCCCACTTCAAGTAATAATCCACTTTCTCACAGATGTGTGGAAATATGGATTTTTCTGGTCAGTTATGTCCCCTATCTTGGACCCCAACGGTTCTATGTGCATGTCACAAGTACATGTATGTTCCCTCCAGTTCCAGTTATGAAGACGCAAATACATGTGCGTCCACCGTCAACATGTCCTCTGTCAGATCCGCCATGAATAGGCCGGATATTCCATTCCTAAATATGAAAGGCCACCGGTTTTATATGGTTCACTTATGCCATTTTGCAGTCCAGGCAAGTAGGCCCTGATTCTGTCATCAAACTCTTCTTGCCTTCTGCCTCTGAAAGCTCCAGTCTGAGCCTGCATCTGTGACCATGAACTTTGTCTCATTCTCTGCGCGGCTCACGAAGCCTGACATCAGCCTATTCTCTGCCAAGAACTGTATTTCACCTTCGAATTATCTGCTTCCCCCTCAGCCGATGCATTCCTGCCTAGTAGTTTAAGTAAACATTCTTCCAGTTACCAAGCAAAAGGCCCGGTTTCTCTGTCCTCATGCAAGTAACTCATAGCCCTGTTACCATGGAATATTCCTATCCCCCCGCATTTAGTGTAGACACTTAGACGCTTGTACACGCACGCACAGTCAGTATAGAATAGATTCTGTCCGAGAGTCCTTCTTTCGTGGATAACATAGTTCTTTAAACATAGGATGTTAGATATGATTTGGGATTAGGTTGACTTGACCCCCCAGACTTTTCGTCTCCACATGTAGAGCTAAATGTCAAGTCCCCTTCACCCCCTAGTTGCACGTCAATCACACGTCATGTTGCTGCGCGCGCATCTATGCCAAGTATTATCTTATAGATCCACCTATATGTGACATCATAACCAATTATGTTCCTTTTTACTCCTTATTACACCCATTTTTGGTTACGCAGATAAATCGTCATTTTCCTTATCAATTGTTACGCCTACTGCATTCGCTTCATTGTAATGTATGATCTATAAAAGTCATTTCATGTCAATAATGTATGTACTTCACTTCCTGAACCTCCGTGGTGATGGAACTTGGAGCAACCGATTATAATCGTTCATTGGAATAAAGCCCATTCCGAACCTCTAATACCACGGATTCTGCCTCTCATTTTACTGAGCTATTTTATTATGTTTCTGTATCAAATTAAGTCCAGGTAAAGGAATTTTATTTACCACATGAATGGCGCCCGAACAGGGACACTTTCTCATCTCACGCGCCGGCGGTGCGTTGCAGGCCCGGTCTCCTGCCACAGCTGGACGGACAATAACGCGTACCAGCAGGATTTCCTGTATCTCCCTCCGGTCAAGCGGGGGCGACTGAGGCTGCGATCAACACCCAGACGAGGCGGTGAGAAGTGCGAAGTATCCCGACCAGAGCCTAGCTGAGAGAGCAAGATCCGAGGTATACAGAGGCCCACCAGTTTCCGAAGTCCCAAGTCGAGTCCAGTTTCCGACGAGTCGAGTCGAGTCCAGTCTGGTTAAAGTTCAAGTTACCGAGGCCTTCCGTTTCCGAAGCTACCCGGTGAGTACCATTACTGGGGAGGCATTTCTGACGTGCACATAGGTTGTGCCGGTCAAGACGGGTTTGGGTACACAAATCCGGTCTGCACTGTTTTAGCAGTGTATCTGTACTGTTTAGCAGTATATCAAGTATTCCGAAGTATCTAGTTATTGTCAAAGAATTATGCTTGGTGATTAGTTATGCAGACGATCATCATTGTAGGTTATTTTAAAGGTTAAAAATGTTTAATGTTTAATGTTTAATGTGTTTAAAAACGTCCTGCATATTGTGGTATGAATGGTTGTTCATTATTGTGCTTTTGTATTAAGTGTGTTCAAGATTAAGTATCGGATCAGTTGCCAATATGCCGTTCTTTTCGAAACTAAGACAGATCACTACAAGAAAAGGGGTTCTCGAAGAAGCCGTCCCTATTCCTCCTAGGGATACTCCAGGGCACTTCATGTATCATAAACATGGCTTAGACGCTATATTATTTCTTGATTTATGGGTAGATTACACCAAGGGATTACCAGAAAGTCAGAGGTGGCCCGCAGCGGGAACCTGGGATGCGGAGTGCATCATGAAAGTCGAGGAAGAGTTATGGAAAAGGAAGGTCAGACAGTCACAGAAAGATGCCGTTGAGTTATGGCGTAAAGAATCTCATAGACGCACAGAAAAAGCACGTAGGCAGGAAGAAAAGAATAAAGAGAGTTCAAATAAAGTTCGAGAAAATCTATTAATTGAGGAAGGTATCCGAGTGAAATCAGAACAAGTAGATAGGCAAAGAAATGCCCTTATGAATGGTATGTATCCCCTTCTGGCCGAAGGATTACCTAAGGCTACTCCAGAAAAACCGAAAGACTTGCCACCCCCATTGTTCCCAATAAAGGTACATCCTAAGGGGCATCCTAGAACCGCAGAAGATGTTTTTCTTTCCTCATATTTAGATGACGCAGCTCCCGAGTATGCTAATTCTGCCCCACATAGACCGCCTATCAGGGAGGTTCAACGCCAAGATCCAGTGCCCGTATCCCTACAGCAACAGATCGTGTCACAAGTTCCGGCAAGCACATCTGTTTCTGCATCTGTTCCTACAGCTACTTCTATAGCTGTGTCCACACCTGTAGTTGCTGTGTCACGTTCGACGAATCCTTTCACACCCGACACCCCAGATGGGGCCACGGGAGGTGCTAGTAACATTTTTTCTACGCCACCCAGAATGAATAAACTTACTTTTCAAGAGTCGGCACATTCACGTACACCCAAACTCATAAGTGCCCGTACGCTTAAGGAACTTCTTGTAGATTGTAGATATGACCCTGTGCCCGGCAAAGAGGACGAAATGACCCTGGCATCATTGCGTATCAGACGAGCCGCAGTGTATTTAGGGAAGTTACCAGGAATGACTGCGCATCTAGATAAAATATATCATTTTGTCCAAACAGGGCGAGATCCAGAATGTATTAACAGAGCTATGGAATACCAGAAAGTGGAGATACAGGGGGATCTGTTACGTTTCCTCATAAATTGTGTGATCAGAAATCAAGACCGACCGGGGGTAAACCCGGAAGCAATGCAAATTCTTACCAGATGGAGCCAGAATATATCAGAAGGGAGACATGATAAGCAAAATTGTATAATAGCCATGTGCCGAAAGATCCGTAAAGAAATAGAACGCCTACACGAAGAGAGATTAGAGGTAAACGAGTTCGAACAAAGCGAGGAAGAAGGGTCAGGACTGCCCGCAGGACAGTCAGACACCATAGCCTATGTAGGAAGAGTAAGATCTTGTAATAGTAATAGATGTCTTACTGACCCGATACGTCCGATATGTCCAGATAATAACAGGAATTTCCAAATACCTATAATTAATATAAGGTCTAACGAGTATTCGTTCCAAACCGCCGACAAACTACTCCGAGAACGAAGGGGTTATCATTTTCTCGATTCTATGGATGAACAAGATTTAGCCAGGGCAGCTGTCCATTGGGTGGACAGTCCCGGAAAATATAGTGATGATACAGTAGCACGCACATTTTTGAATCTCACCCCAGATGAACAGAGGTTAGTTGGGATTTATATGATTCAACAACTCATTATACTATATCGGAGTCAGCATTCGGACCCTGGTCCCTTACCTGACATATTGACTGAATTGCTTATGAATAAATGGAGAGGTGCAGGTACTAAATTAATTAAAGAAATTCTAGAATCAAGAAAGCAGTATATTCTTTTTGTATGTTCAGACCGTGTCTCATTACCCGTCAAGGAAAGAACAACGTATTACATGGATAGACAGAATCCCTTACGAGAAGTGCACCCAATAAAAGGCGAGGACAACGAGTTTAAGCGCGTATTTGTATATACGCCCATATCAAAAATAGAATTGTTACAAATGAAGAAAGTGGTACCCAGTCATGACAAAGATCCAGCGGGTTTTCACCGAGAAATTAAAGACATGTTACTCATGGGAGAGTATACCTATCCCGACATTATGACAATATTAAAGGTATTGATGCCTGCTGGTATTTATGAGAAACTCAAGGAAAAAGAGTGGGAGGTAGGAGACCAAAAGATAGAATGGTCAGTGTTAGAAGCGGAAGAAAAGGCCCGAACTGCAGGAGCAGGACTTGGGGATAAAACTAAAGCACTACCAGGTTTATTAGTACAGGTACTGCCACGTTTATTAACTACGAAAAAGGAAGATTGGGGTACAATTTCAGCCTGTAAACAGAAGCAAGATGAAGACACTAGTGATTACTATGCCCGATTTGAAAAATGTTTTGGTATAAATAGTGGCATAAAAGCAAGTAGCGAATCATACCCACATCTGTTTGTAACAAAATTAGTAGAAAATGCCCTGCCCCAAGTAAAGAATAGAGTATTAAAATTCGAGAGTACCTGGCAAGGTAACACTCCATCACAAATGTTACAAATGTTACAGTACCATCACAATAGAATTAGAGAGGAACAAGAACATGAACACAGACGCATGAAAGACACGAAAATGAAAATGCTAGTTTCCCAGACAGTTCCAGCTGAAGGACATAAAAAGGGTATGACACATTCCGATTCAGCAGGACCTGTAAAAGGGACATGTAATTATTGTAAAAAGCCAGGTCATTACGTACACGATTGTCCAGTTTTAAAACATAATATCGCCATAGGTAAAACACAAGAAAGATCACGGCCACTCAGACAAGATCAGAATGAACAAGGAGCTCTGCAGCATGCCCAGGCCATGCCAGCCGCACAACAGCCAATACAGTTTGTGCCAGCTGCACCACCGTTGCCTGTTGCTGCCACACAGACAACAACACGACAAATGTATCAGACCGCACAGTATGAATATCCTGAGTATCAGCGTTACGCATGAACTAGCCTAGAGAGGGAAGTTGACTTACCCCTTATCGAGATTCCTGTAGATCAAGAAGGACCTTATGTACATAGTGAATTATTAGGCCAAGATAGAAAATTTTTACTCGATACAGGGGCAAGTCGAACAACTATAAAACGTAGTGAAGTTCCAGGGGCACCCCTCTCAGGCTCACAGAATATTTCCCTTGGTTTTTCAGGAAAACCTATTGTTAATGAAGTATCACAGCCTCTTCCACTTACGATAGGACCTCTGACCCGAACTACAGATTTATTGCTTACTAAATCATGTCCAGAAAACTTGCTAGGAATAAAAACATTGAAAGCTCTAGGAGCCATAATATGTTGTTCTCCGGAAGGAGTAAGGTTGTTTTTACGTGATTTTAAAGGTCACTATGTGTCCAGAGACATGGATCCCCGACTGCAGACTGTACCTACACATCTATGGGCACAAGGCCCTACTGATGTTGGATGTATGAATATTACACCATATCGAGTCACATTAAAGGCAGGAGTGGTGCTACCACGAATGCGACAATACAAGTTACCACCAGATGCTGTAGTGGCTTTACTACAAATCATTGACGAGCTCATTGCCCAAGGAGTAGTTGTGGAAACAGACTCCAATGTATGTAATTCACCGATAATTCCGATTCTTAAACGAACAGATCCAAAGGCCCCGCCAGTATATCGATTGGTTATTGATCTGCGCGAATTAAACAAGTGCATTGTGCCACAATTCCCTGTGGTCCCAGATATCTCGTCATTACTGACAGCCATTGATTCCGAAGCAACATTCTTTACTGTAATTGATCTCAAGAATGCTTTTTTCAGCGTCCCAATAGATCCGGAGAGCCAATATTTGTTCGGATTTAGTTTAAATGGACGTAGCTTTAAATTCTCACGCGCACCTCAAGGATTTACAGAAAGCCCCAGCATCTATAGCCAAGCACTGAAACGAGAACTAGATAGTATCCACATGCCAGTTAACACTGCTCTGCTCCAATACGTCGATGATCTGCTGATCACCGCGAGAAGCGAACCGGAATGTGAAAAATCATCACTGACAGTTTTAAAATTTCTAGCCGAAAAGGGGCACAAGGTGTCCCCTTCTAAGCTGCAATTCTGTGTCCAGCGAGTTATTTATCTTGGACACTCGCTGTCCAAGGAGGGAAGGCAGCTTACACCCGACCGCATTCAGTTAATAGCTAACATGCCAACACCCAAGACACAAAAGGAGGTGCGGGCTTTCATAGGTCTCACTTCATATTGCAGGCAGTGGATCCCTCAGTACGCATTTCTAGCAAAACCACTCATTCAGTTGACAACACAGGAGGCAGCCACATCGACTGTTCTCCCTTGGACTCAGGAACATACACAAGCTTTTGAAAGCCTAAAGAAAGCTTTATGTCAAGCACCTGTCTTAGCAACACCATGTTACAGAAAACAGTTTACACTCTTTGTTACAGAACGCGAAGGTACTGCTTTGTCAGTACTCACACAGGAACAAGCAGGAGCACACAAACCATGTGCTTATTTTTCTAGTACATTAGATCCCGTAGCTGAGGCTTTGCCTGCATGCCTGAAATCAGTAGCAGCGACAGCTTTAGCAATCAGACAAAGCGATGCCATAGTGTTAGGACATCCATTGACAGTTCAAGTACCACACGCAGTAGAGGTTCTTGTAAACAGAACGCAAACACAACACTTGACTATAGCGCGACTTACAGGGTACGAACTTACATTGTTTCAGCCACATATAGAAATCAGACGCTGTAACACATTGAATCCTGCCACACTTTTGCCAGTAACCGGAACAGACCCACTAGCTCATGACTGTATTGAAGTTATTACTATAACGACAAAACCCAGACAAGACTTAACCGATGTCCCATTGTCAGATCCAGACCTGACATTGTATGTAGATGGTTCATGTATGAGAACAAGTACAGGAGAGTTAGTGGCCGCTTACGCAGTCACAACAGATACTGAAGTCATTGAAACTAATCGTATAAATACTTTGTCAGCTCAAGCCGCAGAGCTCATCGCTCTGACACGAGCCTGTATTCAAGCCACGAATAAAAAAGTCAACATATACACTGATTCACGTTATGCATTCGGAGTTGTACATGACTTCGGCGTGCTGTGGCGAGAGAGAGGTTATTTAACTTCCCACGGTGCCCACATTCAGCACGGACCCCTCATTCATGCCTTATTAGATGCAATACATCGACCCACTGCAATATCAATTATGAAATGTAAGGCTCATACGAAGGTTACTGATATCATTTCCCAAGGCAATGATCTAGCCGACAGAACAGCTAAACAGACTGCTCAAACTCAAACATCCGACATGACAAAGACAATAGTCCCGATGCCGACACATTGTATGACAGTTAAAGATCCTACTCTTGACGTAATTGACATACAGACACATGCTACACCAGACGAAATAAAGAAATGGACTGAATTAGGAGGGATCCAAACGGACCAAGGATGGATGATGAAGGAAAAGTCTGTGTGGTTCCTTCCTGATTCAATGGTCCAAGTTATAATTAACACTACACATAGTCCAGCACATCTCGGAGAAAAAGCTATGCTAGACAGCATTCAACACATTTGGTTCAATAAACATTTGCGAGCAGCAGCCAAACAAAAGGTCCGTACCTGTATGATCTGTTGTCAGTTTAACCCAGGAAAAAGCGTTCCCGTAGAACAGGGTGGATTTCATCCTCCTGATCACCCTTTTGAAGTGCTCCAGATGGATTATATCCAGATGGAACGATGTCGAGGATTCAAATATGTTCTCGTAGTTGTCTGCGCTCTGTCCCGTTGGACGGAGGCATACCCGGTTTCAGATTACACTGCCCCGACTACTGCCAAACAGTTGGTTCGAGAATTCTTCCCACGATACGGTTTACCACGTGTTGTCTACTCAGATAACGGCCAGCCGTTCTCATCCGAATTAATGAAACATGTTTCACTTCTGTTAGGATATCAGTGGAAATTCCACTGTGTCCGACACCCCGAGGCAGCAGGTCTCGTAGAAAGACATAATCAGATACTGAAAATCAGATTGTCCAAAATATGCAGAGAGAAAGGTGTCGACTGGATAGTAGCGTTACCAGTTGCACTCTTTTACATGAGAATGGTAGCACACTCTCGAACAGGGCTATCCCCGTATGAGGTGATCTTTGGTAGACCACCAAATATGTGGGGGACGCCTATACCACGCAAAATAACTGATGTTGACTGTAATATGCTGACAGATTACTTGGCTTCCTTGATGTCTGCACTACAATCTTGTCGTTCACAGGTAGCTGCAGCCTTTCCCGACAACACTGAGGTGAAACCCCATGACGTAGTTCCGGGTGATCTCGTATTTGTGAGAAATTTCGACCGAAAGACTCAGCTGGAGCCCAGGTGGAAGACACCCAAGTTGGTTCTGCTCACTACAAGGACAGCCGTGAAGATCGAGGGCCGCAAGGGCTGGATTCATTCAAGTCATATCAAGAAATTTCATGGACTATCCTCGGATATAGACATTGTGCCCTGCACTCCCTCACAGACTGATTCAAAACTTCCTTTGGTTGAAAAGACTAAAACGGAACTCTATAAAGTAAAATTGAGGCCTAGAACGTCAGACAATTTGATTGTTTAAGTCCTCTCCAAGGTGAAGCGGTTGAATTTGTCTCTGACATGTATCCTCTAGACCTGAATCATGGACAGTCGCGAAAAATGATGAAACGACAGGCGTATTGTAAATCACTGCGTAGCCATTGCATAGTGACATTAATAATCTTGTTTTCCTTAAGTCTTTTAATAATTACTGCAAGTATATTGTTGCACATATATTACCCTATTGCCAGAAACGTTTACAATGTTACCGCAGAACATTCTTTTAGTGACCTACCGCCGCATGAATTGTCTTATAGACTTGCGCTGCGCAATAACACTTTCATTAGTATGTTACATCATTCCCATCAGACTAGAAATGCTACTAATTGTTGGGTGTGTGGTCGGCTCCCTCCCTATCAGAATTATGAAGGAGTCCTGCCATTCTTTCCACACCCCTTTACACATAATGGCTCCTGTGGAGCATGGTTTAGTTTAATCAATTCCATAGACTCAGACACAGCAGTTTACCAAGATCATTGGGTATGGGGAAACCTGAACCTAGTTTTACTCAAGGTCTGCTACTCTGACAAGGAGGGTCGCCCCAAAAGAACAGGAACTGATCTAGAAAATGAAGTATATGGATTAGGTAATTTTACACCTAATCTCATGATTCTAAATGTCGTATCCGAAGTTGAACTAGTCTTACCCACCATGTCAGTATTCCCAGCGAAGGGTGAATTGTGTGTAAGAAAGGTTGGTTCCATACATATGGGCCATAGTAAATGCACTACTATAGTAGAATTCAGTGATCAAGGCAAATCTTCATTTAGAGCTTATCGCCACTCCTACTTTATATGTGG
Organism: Triturus cristatus; assembly: GCF_964204655.1. NCBI lineage: Eukaryota > Metazoa > Chordata > Amphibia > Caudata > Salamandridae > Triturus > Triturus cristatus. The sequence continues at coordinate 578,121,689 of NC_140585.1, read as the reverse complement.
TCAGACTGCATATATGCGTCTACCTCTAGATTGGGATGGTACCTGCTACATTGCATTCCTTTTGCCACCTGTTTTCCTAGCTCCTCCTGATTATTACAGAAATATTCATTTAGTACACAACAGAGAGCGGAGAGATCTCCCAATTGTCGATTACACTGAAACAGCATGGGAAAAATACACAGATTTCAATAAAGGCATCTTTCCCTATATAGGTACTGTTACTAATAGTAAGCTGATACGTAGATTAACTAGAACCCTTGAAGCAGTAGTGAATGAAACTATTTCCGCCCTAGGCAATTTAACAGAAGAACAGTCTGCTATGCGGATTGTTGTGCTTCAAAATCGTCTTGTCCTTGACGTCATCCTGGCTGATAGGGGCGGAGCTTGTAGGGTCATCGGATCAAGCTGCTGCGTATTTATACCAGAAAATTCGCCATCTGTATATAAAGCTATAACTCGCCTTCATAAGATTGTAAACCAGATACACCAGAACCCAGGCACTTGGACTTGGTCCAGTTGGTTTTGGAGTGTGATATCAGCCTGGGGATGGAGAGTTCTATCCTTCCTAGGTATTGGCCTTCTCATACTATTCAGTTGCTGTCTATGTCTACAATGTGGACCAGCGATCTGTGGTCTGTGTGCCACATCGTGTATTCCACCACCAAGATTTCATTCGTCACGGAAGAAGAAAGAAGAACAAATGATGCTATATGAACAGATCAATGGATTAATGAAGATTGATATCTCTTAACGGGCAAGTAGGGGACAAGGAGGGAATGTGGAAATATGGATTTTTCTGGTCAGTTATGTCCCCTATCTTGGACCCCAACGGTTCTATGTGCATGTCACAAGTACATGTATGTTCCCTCCAGTTCCAGTTATGAAGACGCAAATACATGTGCGTCCACCGTCAACATGTCCTCTGTCAGATCCGCCATGAATAGGCCGGATATTCCATTCCTAAATATGAAAGGCCACCGGTTTTATATGGTTCACTTATGCCATTTTGCAGTCCAGGCAAGTAGGCCCTGATTCTGTCATCAAACTCTTCTTGCCTTCTGCCTCTGAAAGCTCCAGTCTGAGCCTGCATCTGTGACCATGAACTTTGTCTCATTCTCTGCGCGGCTCACGAAGCCTGACATCAGCCTATTCTCTGCCAAGAACTGTATTTCACCTTCGAATTATCTGCTTCCCCCTCAGCCGATGCATTCCTGCCTAGTAGTTTAAGTAAACATTCTTCCAGTTACCAAGCAAAAGGCCCGGTTTCTCTGTCCTCATGCAAGTAACTCATAGCCCTGTTACCATGGAATATTCCTATCCCCCCGCATTTAGTGTAGACACTTAGACGCTTGTACACGCACGCACAGTCAGTATAGAATAGATTCTGTCCGAGAGTCCTTCTTTCGTGGATAACATAGTTCTTTAAACATAGGATGTTAGATATGATTTGGGATTAGGTTGACTTGACCCCCCAGACTTTTCGTCTCCACATGTAGAGCTAAATGTCAAGTCCCCTTCACCCCCTAGTTGCACGTCAATCACACGTCATGCTGCTGCGCGCGCATCTATGCCAAGTATTATCTTATAGATCCACCTATATGTGACATCATAACCAATTATGTTCCTTTTTACTCCTTATTACACCCATTTTTGGTTACGCAGATAAATCGTCATTTTCCTTATCAATTGTTACGCCTACTGCATTCGCTTCATTGTAATGTATGATCTATAAAAGTCATTTCATGTCAATAATGTATGTACTTCACTTCCTGAACCTCCGTGGTGATGGAACTTGGAGCAACCGATTATAATCGTTCATTGGAATAAAGCCCATTCCGAACCTCTAATACCACGGATTCTGCCTCTCATTTTACTGAGCTATTTTATTATGTTTCTGTATCAAATTAAGTCCAGGTAAAGGAATTTTATTTACCACAGATGTTATAATATGTCTTGAAGGGCTAATCGGTTTCAATCTACACAGGCTCTTATTACATAAACTTCACTATTTAAGTTTCTGTTGCCGTAGGACAGCCGCAATCCATTGCCTAATATTAGTCGGTCTCAGAATATTGTTTGTATTCATTGTAATTGCTTTAGTTAATCCATACAAAACGCATTTAATTTTCTTGAACAGTAATTTGTTTACAAGCGTCTTAGTGGTCCTAAAAAAAGAAGAATGAAACGGCACGCTATACACAGACGTAGCACTAATCTAATAACCAGCGTGCATATTTTAAAAGCTAAAAGCTGTAAAAACTGCGGACCTGTAGAAAATATGAGAACCTTATCTCGGCATACACTGCTTGGCACACTTTACCTGGAAACCCTCCTAACTAGATCTGTGAACATGTTTCTGTTCAATTACAGCGCTGGGCACAGACAAATGCGGTGCATCCTGTCTGCCTGCAGCAATTACAAGGCTCGTGCATCCTAAGGTACGCCCGCGACCCTCGGACAGTCTTCTGCCCCCCTACCCATCTTTCTTCCTGACTTCTCCGGCTCATTTCCAGCCTAAGAAATTCGGCGCTGTTCATGTTGCTCGGCGTTTTTCCATCCTTCTAAGGTCTTCTGTGCTCAAGCATGTGAAGCCAAGTAATCTGAGCTCGAAATCGGACTCCACGATGCCCATATATCAGTACCAGTGTTCGGCTACACATCCTTGGGAGTGACAGTCGCGCTCTTTGCAGTTTCAGCATAGACCATTTACCGCACATTAATAGTAAGGTTTTTGGCCACTATAAGGTCAATGAATTGTTGGAAAATGAAGTTCTTCGTGAGATTCAATTGAACACATCAGTGTTCTTGATGCAATGGAAATTGTGCAATTGAGTTTTTTTTTCTTTTTTAAGTTTATCTGCGTAAACAAAGGCGTTCCATTTGCAGTGATGTACTTCCTGTTTCCTGCCAAACTATCATCACAAAGAACTTGGCCGGATTTTTCCAGGATGCAGGTGTCCAGTTCCCCGAGAAAAAAGGAAGTTCAAAGTGGTCACTCCCAGAGTTCCTGGATTTGCATTATCAATGATATGTCAGTCACCTGGAGCTAAACCGTAGGCTTGAAAGAGTTGATTAGATTGTGCTGCAGTAACTTTACCGCTGGATGCTAAAAAAAATAAAGCATCAATGAATCACGAATTTAGCCACAATTCGCATTACAAAGGAGACTATTATTGCGTGTGTACACTCACACAATCAAGAGCAGTGACGTGCTCCCTAGTATGCGCTGCACCGTGGTTTTATTTTTTGCATGACCTGCCTTATATGGACGCATACGACGGATGAAGCAAAACCAAGGTGCAGCGCATTACTAGGGAGTATGTCACTGCTCTTGATATACTATTGAACTAAATATACAAGCTGCGCTTTATAAATGCCATTTAGATTCCAGTGTAATAGAGATGTAATGCCTGTGTCAAGGTATTGAGATGTCAGCTTAAAATGAAGCTGCCATGTCATCCAGTAATTGCTGCTATGCAGGCCCTAGGCATTAGTGATTATTTTAGTGTCTTTAGTGAGGAGAAATTTGTTGAAAGGAAAAAAAGGACTACAGTGAGTACATCCACAAGAAGTAGGCACACTGCTTAGGTTAGTGAATCCTAACCAGAATTTATTAGCTTCTGTGATATTAAATGTTTATCTTTTTGTATTCAATAGAGAAACGCAAATATTATATTTGTTCAAAATGTTGATATGAATGTCTGGGGTTGCAGAAAAATAAGTTCCTAATCAAATTAACTGTAGTATGAAAATAAACCTTAATCAGAGCTTGCTTGGTTTCACACCTATAAATCATTTTGCAAAGAAGAGGTTGCTTTTTGACTAGGTGTGTTTGCGGTAGTGATCTCTTGTAGGTAGGTGGTTTGTTATATCGTTTTTTTAGTTACAGACCTCCCTATATTTGATCTTAGTAGTTTGTTTCTTGTAGAGCAATTAAGACAAGATGGATCATAGTAGTGGACTATTCTATAAATGTGACTAAGATGTAGGATTTTTTTACCAATTTAAACATCCATCTCTTTTCTCGCTTTTAAGTTATTGCGTCAATGTTGCATTATAAATCGCTGTAAATGCCTGACCTCAAACCAAATTGTGACCAAGTTATTTCACTGTTTTGCTGAATTTAGCTCAGTAGGTCTTTTCAACACGATTAGCACATATTTGGAATTATTTCTCATAGACCTGGCCTCTTTGGCCAAGTTCTACACTAACTTTTTGCCTTTAACACTCCTGTTTTGCTGCCTCTGTTTTAGGTCTCTGTGCACATTACCACTGCTAACCAGTGCTAAAGTGCTTGTGCTCTCTCCTTAACACATGGTAAAAGTGGCCTACACCAAATTACCACATTTAATTTACCTGTAAGTCCCTAGTAAAGTGGTACTACATGCACGTAGGGCCTATTAATAAAATGCTACTAGTGGGCCTGCAGCACACATTGTACCACCCGCTTAGGTAGTTCATTAAACCTGTGTCAGGCCTGACATTGCTGTCTCTGTGTGCAGTTTTAGACGGCCATTTCGGCATGGCAAATCAAACCTGTTGCCAGGCCTAAACCTTCCTTTTTAATACACACAAGTCACCCTTAGGGTGGCCATAAATAGAAAACAGGGCAGGGTGCACTGTATTGCAAAAGTAGGACATTAACTTTTAAGTGTTATGTGTCCTGCTAGTGAAAAACTCCTAAATTTGTTTTCCACTACTACAAGGCCTACCATTCCCATAGGATAACATTATGGTACCTTATTACATTTAATGAGTGATAACATCTAATTGGGAGCAGGTAAATAGTTAGCATTTGGTGTCTAAAGAATTGTAATTTCAAGAAGTCTTTAATGGTAAAGTCAGATTCTTAGTCACAATTCTGAAAATGCCACATTTCGAAAGTTAAAGAACAAAAGGAGAGAGTTTAGCCCAAAAGACAATAGCCAGGTGGGGCCGAAATAAGTATGAATGAATGGAAACTTGTAATCGCGCTACTTAGCCCGAAGGCATCAAGGCGCCTAAACAAAACAGTTCGAAAAAGAGGCAGATCATATCTAAGCGTAGGCCTTGGCAAAAAGCCATGTCTTAAGGGCCTTCCTAAAAGCCAGCGCCGAAGGAAGAGATCTTATCTCCAAAGGCAGGCAATTCCACTGCCTAGGAGCGAGAGTTGAGAAAGCTCTACCTCCCCACTTAGCTTTACGTATCCTGGGCAATGAAAGCAGAAGCTTATTTGACGACCGGAGAGTTCTAGGAGGAATGTAGGGGACCAGCAAATCCTTCATGCCACCAGACCGATTAGTTGCCAAAGCTCTATAAATCAGAGTCAGGGACTTGAAGGATATCCTGGACTCAATGGGGAGCCAATGTAAGGTCCTTCTTGCCTGATGAGCCATGGCCCGTTTGGGCAGGTCCAGGACCAATCTAGCGGCAGCATTCTGCACCATCTGAAGACGGGTCACCAAGCCCTTATTGATGCCCAAATAAAGAGCATTGCAATAATCAAGTCTGGACCCAATCAGTGCCAGGACAGTATGTTTCCTGGCCTGGAAAGACAGATAGTGCCTGATCCTCCGTAAGATGTTTATCAGTCCCCAACAGGTGGAGATGGTCCTGCTTACCTGTTGATCCATCCTCAAAAGGGGATCGATCAGAACGCCTAAGTTTTTGGCCAGGGTCGACGGTGTAGGGCACACCCCCAAAGAGGGCGGCCACCAATCAGCTGACCAGAAATCCTCCTTTCCCCCGAACACCAGAATCTCTGTCTTTTCCCCATTAAATTTCAATGAATTACCCACCATCCATTGAGCGACTGCCTTCAAACAGTTTTTAAAATTGGAGGCAGCCAGGATAGTGGGTTGGGTAAAAGACAGCAGAATCTGTGTGTCGTCAGCATAAGAGATTACCTCCATCCCAAAAGATCTAATAAGCCTGGCCAGTGGGGTAACATAGATGTTAAAAAGGGTCGGACTTAAAGCCGACCCCTGAGGGACCCCACAAAGCACAGGAAGGGATGGAGACAAGAAATCCCCCAGCTTTACCCTCTGTTCTCTCTGATTAAGAAAGGATGTCAGCAGACTGAGTGCTGTGCCCTTGACCCCGATCTCCCTCAGCCTTGATGTTAATACTGAGGGAGACAGGGTATCAAAAGCAGCCGAGAGATCCAAGAGGATGAGGAGAGTAGTCAGTCCCTTATCAACCCTGGTGCGAATGGTGTCAAGCACGATAGTAAGGGCAGACTCGGTACTGTGTTCTCTCCTAAAGCCGTGCTGCGAGTGGTCCAGCTTATCATGGGCTTCCAGAAAATCAACAAGATGCTTGTTTAGATGGATTTCCAGCATCTTGGCAGGAGCTGGAAGCAACGAGATGGGGCGAAAGTTTTTAAGCACACCCGGGTCAAGAGAGGGTTTTTTTAAGAGAGGCTTGACCACCGCTTTCTTCCACTGAAGGGGGAAGGTCCCTTCCTTAATTGCCCCATTCATCACACCCAATAAGGGTGGAAGAAGACAGTCTTTACACTGTTTGAGGAGTTTAAGGGGGCAGGGGTCTAAGGGGGAACCCGACCTAACCTTGGTCAAGAGGCCCTCAAGATCCGGTAGGGAGAGAGAGGGAAAACTAGACAGACTTCCAAAGGACACCTCCTCAGATAAAGATGACGGAGCACAGTCTATGGGGATGGATAGAGTCACCCTTTGTAGCTCCAGTGCTGAATAAATATCAACAATCTTGGTGTTAAAGAATTGTGCAATATCATTACACAGCTGTTGTGAGCTTACCACCGGGTCTGGCATCTTTAGTGAGGTGAGCGTGTCCACGATTTTAAAAAGATCTTTAGGTGAGGAAAGTGAGGCGGTGAGAGAGGTGAAATATTCTTGTTTGGTTTTTATTACCTCCTTCTTATATAACCTCAACAGAGTTTTATGTCTGTCCCTCTCACACACGTACCCACTGGACCGCCAACGATGCTCCTGTCGCCTTAGTCCCTGCCTAAGTAGTCTGAGTGGTTCCGAGAACCAAGGGGCAGAGGGAAGTAGTGCACAACAGTGGACCCGGCTACTCCTTGATTTAAGATTTAACTGTTTTCATTTTTGTTCCAAATGATGGGCGTCCTCTTTCTATGATGAAAGGAATGTAATTTGAAGGGTTTGCCCCTTTTCGTGAATTAAGATTGGTGTATAGAAATGTGTTTTGTTTCACATGTAGGAATGTTAAATGTATATACATGTTGTTGTTTGTATTTATAGTGTATATTCGCTCTTGAATGAATAAGTGTTTGTCTCGTATCAGACTATTTGAGAAAAAAAGAAAAAGATTTATAAAATGAGATATAAAAAGGTTAAATAAATAACCAGATCTAATTGGATAGATTCCAGTGATCATTGATTCGACTGGTAAGCAGTTAAATCAAGGAGTAGCCAGGTCCACTGTTCTGCACTACATTTAGAAAATTGGCATGACTTGTCCCAACCATTTGGAGCCGGCAACCTGATCCTGGGTCACATGACTAGGTATAGTTGGCAGTTGGTCTTTGTGTATTTTTCACAATACAATAGAAATTCTGGGTCAACAAGAAAGGAAGAAAGCTAATGCCAATGGGTTGTCCCTCTTATGGGACTGTTTCCCTCACCAAACTGAAGGTATCATGCTTCATCATAGGGTAACCTCCTCACATTATGAACCTAGTCACAATGTGGGCTACAACACCATCGCTGAGAGGAAGGTGCTAAGGGATGTTTTATTTGTTTGGAAGAGCTATACTAAATATCAGATGTAAAATCGGTGTAGTGAAGGTGGCAAAGAAGACAGATGTGAATTAAAACTAGTTCAGAGGTATGAACTTTGTTTATTCAAGCGTCCCCCATCAGGATTAAACATAAAAATAAACTACGACAGAGTAGAATAAATCTGTCATAGAGTGCATGAGTGGTCATAGGTCAACATGTTTCAGCTTAATACCCTCATATGAGGTATGGCAGTCTTCTTCAGGACCTCGTGAAAGTTACTGCAAGTGTAGGTATCCAATGTCATAAAGAAAAAGTAAAAGAATGGTCATATACAAAACCAGTGGTTGGACTGGTGTACCACTCAGTCAGGGATCCACTAGTCTGCACTGCCTACAAGAAATATATAACAGAGATCAGACATAGCAATTGTTAAAACACAGCACAGCATTCATTCCAAAAAGGGGGGGTGCTCTACACAGGGGTTTCCTGGGACTCTTTATGAGTAACAGAACTTAAGGGGACCAATGCATCAAAAAACAGTGAGGTGTTGTCAAACACTGATGTATTAGCTAACCTGCAGTAGTCAGGCAACTAACCTCATGGAAACCTTGGCGCAAAGCTCAAAGGAACACCGAGTCCTGTAATTTCAAAAGGACAAGAGAAATTTACAATTGAAATGCTTGACTCATTGCAGAATAAAAAGAAATACGGTTAGGTTTACATTGAATTTACTAAAGTGGTGTGGTAGAGTTGCATGCAAATCTTTATGTTCTGAGTGTGAAATGGTTTGGCTACACTAATATAGTAGTAGTCTAGATGGATGTGTGTATCCAAAAAGATGCCAAAGTCTTGGGACTGGAGGCAAGGATTAATGGCTATCAGTTCATCTGCTGAAGGCCACTGATGTGTCATTACCACCTGCAGCCCTTTACTATCATCTGTGCAGGAGGCTCAAATATGTAAATATTTCTTATCATCATGTTCACTGATAATATATCTCAGAAATGTGACAATATACTCAAAGAGAACTCTCCAAAAACCTCTTCAAAAATCAATACCGATTCCCAAACTTTCATTGAATGAGGCTACTAGACCTGAGGTCAATACAGTGGCGTGTCACCTTCAAACTGATGCAGAAGATAAATAACACCATTTATGTGGTCTGCCTTCAATTCCTCCATAGTTAGCGAAACCAGTGGGAGGTAAAAATTGGTTAGGCTTCTCCGTATTAAATGACCAACACTATTGAATCATTAAGAAAACCTTTCTAAAAGCCCCAACACATCTTCAAAAACCAAAAGCCCACATAGCTTTTGTGCCCGATATCAGGAGGCGTACTGTGGGCTGCAGTGAGGATTAGTCACCGGTCCTGGAGTGAACCAGAAGAAATAGATCGTACAGGTGGATCGTGAAGTGCATGACATCATGGGACATCCGGACCGGGCGTGTCAACAGGACTAAAAAAATATGAGAATTGTAGTTCTGTATGCCCTAGCCATGTGACAGGACTAAGACCATGAGAGTTGCAGTATTGCACCCAAAATATAAAGAACTTATTGGTAATCGTCCCAGAAAATGAGACAAAGGGAAGGTAGGTGTTGGCAGGATGGGCCACTTTGAGTTAAGGAGGCAGAGGAGCTGTTGCCTAACACACTTGCATGTGCATGTGTAATGTTACAAAGGCTCTGCTTGAGCACTCTCACCAAGCATTTGTCACTAGTGTTTTGTGATCCCAGAAAAACTTGGGCCAGTATAGGGAGGAAGGGGATGGCTGATAGCTCACGGGGGTGGAAAACTCTAGAAGCTTCCTCTACTTCAAAGTGGGCATCAGGTATACATTTTGGACCCTTAGACTCAACTCTTCAATAGATGTCTGGACAGGTGGACTCTTTCTTAAAGGACTGCTGTGCTGCTGAAAGGACAGCCAGTCTGCTGGTGAGCTGCCCCGAAGGACTACTGGCCTGGTGCGCTGACCTGCTGCCCTCTGCCTGGGTAAGATGGACTAGGCCTGCCTCTCTAAACCCAAGACCCCAGAGTGACTCGAAGGGCTTGTTGGCTGGCCTCCAGGTCATAAGACTCAAAGACAGAACAGACTTCCAACAACCTTGAACTCAGCACCTGGACTCTGCCATCTGCGAGTCCTGCCCTCCCAAATGTTGCCAACCCTGTCCTGGACACTTGGAAGTGGGCATGAAGGTGCTCTGCCAGCCCATCTGTGGATTAATCAGAAATGAAGCATCTCCTCCTCAGCGTGGTGCATCTCCCCCAGAACTGGGTATCGCCTCTGCTGCACAACGTATTCCCACAGAACCGACGCATCACCTGTGCTGCGTGGATTCCCTGGCGCAAGGACCTTGCATCGCTCATCGCACCCGCTGCTACGTGATGTATCAAGGATATCGCCTCACCCAACGCAGCCCAACAGAACCACTGCAGCACAATGCACACCCATGCAAGGACATCGCATCGCACATTTCAGCTCCCTGGAACTGCTACTGCTCGATGCATCCCCCAGTCCGGATCTCGCATCACATCTGTTGTGCGACACATCCTCACCATCACTTTATTATATGCGGACGGCGTTGCGGTCTTTGATTTAACGCCTATTGGTCTGCACCATTGTCTGCATGTCCTAACTAGGTATGCAGAAGCCCACTTTTTGAAAATTAATACTGACAAAAGTACAATTTTGGTCTTCTGTAAGAAATGCTATAGACCAAAGAGATGTTTTAAGTGGTCACTGGGGTCCGAAGAACTGGAATTGGTGGATTTTTATTTATATCTGGGAAAGGTCTTTCTGAAAACTATTTGAGATCTAGGCCACATTAATCTCTGTGTTAGCAAGGCTGTTTCCCAGGCAGGAGCTTTAAATAGATTTTACAAAACTTGTGGGAAACGCCATTTGGTCATGTTTTGTCAGTTTTAAAGGTAATAATCCCCCCTCATTAATATACACTGTTGTGGTATTGGACACAAAACACTGGCTTTCCTTTGACAGGGTTGAAGGTCGAATCTTTCATCAAATTTGCAATCTAAATTCTCAGGCCGCTGCACATGGCTTACGCCTGGAATTTGGTTTAGTTTCCTCATATGTTTGATCTTGGGCTGTGGTTTTGAGATGGGGTAATTCTCTGTGTTGGGGGGAGGAGGGCACTCTCAGGGCTGCTTTGAGATTAGAAGTCTTCAATAAATTGAGAGAACATTCAACTTTTTTTAGGTCCTTTGCTCAAGCAAATGACTCATTTGGGCTTACTTTGAATTTTGATTCCCCCATGTCAAAAACTGCACTGAAGCTATTTCTAAAGAAGTTTGCACCCTCTGTCAGCTTGGCTAGAGACATCGACTTGAGCCAGTTCAAGTTTTATAATGAGGTGGTTTGTGGGAGTGCTTTGGGAAATAGACCACAGCCCTATTTAACATGGAACCTTATTCATGGAATCAGAAGGCTAATTCTTTTATTAAGAATTACTGTGTTGGCCTTAAGAGATGTTACCGGTATTTGGGACAAAATTCCTAGTGAGGAGAGAATCTGTGAAATGTGACAATCGCAAATTCAAGATTTTAATCATGTGTTATTTATTTGTAGGAAGCTACAAAAGGCCAGGCATATGTTTTTAAAACCTGTTTATATGAAATATAATATTCATTCTGTACAGGAGGCCCATTCATTTGTTCTGTCCCCTCCAAATGAAATGGTTTGTTTTAAGATATGTCAATTTTTAAAAACATTTCTGGTTATTTATTAGATAATTTTTTATGTTATTTTTGCACATTGTAATATCTGTTGGTTGAATATGGAAGAAGTTGTGTATTGTACATAAAGTTTCCCTTTTTTAATCTATTTGTGCACTTTTGTGGACCTCCGTTGGAGTTCCATATCAAAATAAAATAAAAATTGGATAAATATGCAACACATCCTCACCATTGAATTGCACATCTCTTCGTAACCAGGGTTAAGGCAAAGTGTTCAATTGACCTAAGTGGTTACCCTGTTGCCTGCTCACGCTCCATTGCAGTCGATCTGAACTTGTGACTTTGTCCCGGACTAGAGCAACCAGATAACCACAGTTTTCACAGAAATCTTTATATTTCCTTTTCTCCGATTCTACTGATTGAATTTTGTCATTTTGGTCTTGATTTGTTCATTAAAATGTGCTCTATTTTTCTAAATTGATGTGAGATTTTTCTGGTTTTGTGTTTTCACTTTATTACTGTTTGAAGAGCTGCAAAAATACTTCGCACATTGCCTCTAACTTGAGCATGACTGCTCTGTGCCAAGCTACCAAAGGGTCAAGCACAGGTTAATTTGGGGTTTGCTTCTGACTTCATAACAAGGATTGTAGTTTCAGCTTGAGTAGGGTTTCAACCCCCTCAACTAGCAACACAATTTCTTACGATTTCCCTAAGTACAAAGATAGGTGTTACCTCAGGAACATTGTTTGTAGGAAGAAGAGAGTGTTGTAGCTGTAGGAGAAGCCACATGATAAGCTTTATCACCCTGCCTGCTATAAATAGCATTTCCTGAATGCTGACTAAAACAAACAATCAAAATGCTAAATATTGCTGTCAAAGCATTGAAGATTTTAAGAAAGTCAATCACATTTTGATTGTCTTTTCCTGAGTCATTAAACCCCCAAAATATGTACCGCACAGCAAAATATCCTTTCATCCTAAGATTTAGTTTAGATGAGCTGAATAGCGTGCTTTTCATGTCCTTCCTACAATCCATATTTTTGTTAACATTGAGGGTCTGGGGGAAAGTGAGGCCTTTGAACTTTAATGCAACCACCCTAAAGATTATCTGATTGAATCAAAATAATCCAATAGACTAATCAAGGATACATCTTAGATTTTTTGCTGAGATGTCTTGCAGTACTGGATTCTGACTTAATATCATAATCATATATATTGTGTGTGATGCACAAGATTTGGACCTTGATCCTTGACACGTTATGGAGTCTGTACAGTATCTTCTGTGCAAGAGTGATATTGTTGGATTTCTTAAGGTACAAACAAACTTTAGAGGCTTGATTTCAGGGTCTCTATTTATTTTTTAAGTCAATGTAAAGAATGTTGTAATTTAAAAATTAAAATGATAGGGATCTAGTGAATAATGTAAAATGTTACCTAGAATACTGGGGTATGTTCGTCTATACTGTTCCCAGCATGCTGATTTGGACGGAAGGCCCTCTCCTGCGGTGTTCAACTAAAGGGTGAAGGAGATATGCAAATCAACCAATACTCACAAGTGAGGTGGGTTCATCAACTAGGGAGTTAGGCTTGATTCCTGTTTTCAAACAAATCCAGGCAGACAGCTTGCTTTAAACAAGTGCTTCCGGTATCACTACATATGCCTTAAAATGATCAACTCTAGACAGTTAAAGGTAAGTAAATCAATGTTGCACATCCATAACAAAAGCCATAAAGTAATCTGAATTATTTAATTTGATTCAAGAGAGTCTTCATCAATGACTAATCTTGCCAATGTAAGGAGCAAAACAAATCTTGTTATACAAGGCAGTTCCTAACAATGCGCACACAAGGGTGTCGCACTCCTCAGTTAAATCTATATAAACACAGTGATATACAATAATAGTATGAATCAAGAAGTACAATCATGTTTTAGTTTATTTTTTATTCTTCTTCCTTTGGTTGATGTAATGACCACTCATTCTCCTGAGTTATATTGCACAACAGCCAACGTGCTTCCTTCTTAACATAGGATTTTGTAAGGCCAAGAAAATAGGAGATGATCTTTGGCTATGCCTCACTTGTTTAAACAATTTGTACAGGTATCTTTTTTAATCAGTACCGGGTGGTGGGGGTCTGAAAGTTCCGGTTTTCTCCTCAATCTTAGCCCGCAGAGCAGCGCCACTTCCTATTGGACGTGCTCTAGTAAAGTCCCTGCTTATAGCCATAAAGATGGCTATAAGCAGGGACGCTGCGTGGATGCGCCACTGGTGCACCTAAAGAATGCCCATCTGCGCCTGTCAGTGTCCCGGAGGCTTTCGGCGCCAGCCATGCTGTCAGATTAACCAGGGCTCTAGCACATTGCACCCAGTATGACAGCATGACTCTGCTTAGCCTTGGCGCAACAGAGAAATGCATAGGTAACCATGTGGATCTTGGGAAAGAAATCATTTTTAATTGTGCCTACTGCAATTGGCATCCAACGCATGGTGCTTTAGCTACAATAGAAACAGCCCACTATGCGGGGGCGGTACCAAGGTTTGCCTGGTGGATGGATTTAAAGCCATGCTGCTTGACACGCGTTCTCTACAGAAACATGAACTTCAGATCTTTGGCCTTCTTCAGGAATCTGTTCCTGATTTGCAGTTCCTTACGGTAACCTGGCTCATGCAATCCTCCAACCCCACCCTTGCAGTAGCAATTGCCCCCAGCTACAAGGTCTTGCGGTTGGACCACCAGGTCAGAAAAGGAGGGGGAATAGCGATTATTTACAAACAAAAATTATGTATGTAACACTATTCTGTTAGGTGTTCTGGAGTACGCCGAATGCCTAGGCTGCCATTGCTAACTATCAGCACAACAATCACTTGCAGGTGCACTGATTTACAGGCCCACTGGTTCCGCTAGATCTTTTTTAAATTCTATCAATGAGGTGATTGCACCCCTTGCCCTCCGCTATAGCAGTACATGATTCTGGGGGACCTTAATTTACACATGGACATACCCACAGACCTGGAAGTCACTGCCCTTACTGAATCTCCATCAATCCTTGACCTTGCTCCCTTTGTATTTCACACCACCCATAACAGGGGTTACACCCTCAATCGGATTTTTGCTAACATGACACTGGAGATGGATTTGCCCCTCCCCCTGATATGGTCCGACCATTATCTTATTACTTTTAGGGTACCCAAATCCGGAGGTGGCCATCAATCTCCCACAATTAAGAAAGAATATAGGTTGAGAGCCTTCCAAGAGTCACTTCCTCTGCACTTGGAGAAGCACTGGAATCCTCCAATCCCCTTCTCTCCTGAAATCCAGAGAATGACGCTCTTTTGCTTAAATCGTGGGTGTGCCATAGCACTCACAAATTAGCCCCACTGCAGACTTGCGCCCCCAAGAAAACTAAAACCTCAGCTCCCTGGTTCAACCAGATGCTAAGAACTAGTAAAAGCGCCTGTAAACGTTTTGAGAGGAAAGGGTGGAAAAACTTTGATCCAGTCGCTAAATGCGAATATAAACAAGTGCTTAAAGCTCATTATAGTAAAGTCCACGAGGCAAAAAATAATATCTTACAGACAAAATTGAGTCTTCTAGCAACAAAAGTAAGGAGCTGTTTAAGATTGTTAAATCCTTTACAGATCCACCCCTGGCGGCCATGGCCCTTCCGCTCTCCTCTGAATGGCCTCTCCAATTAGCAACCTTTTTCTAAGAGAAAATTGTGATGATACACGATGCTCTCACCAGGAAGTCCCCTCCTGATCATGAAATGTTGATAACTCCTCCTTTCAAATCTATACCTGTAGTTGCCCCCGCTCTTCTGCAGTTACCCCAGTTGCCACAGGAATTATCCCTAGCTATCATCAAGGACCTCAAGTCAGGCTCCCTTACGACCCATGTCCAGCAAAATTGTTAGCCTCTGTTGCCTGGACGGTAAATCCGGTGATTAACAAAATACACAACTCCTCATTAGCCACCGGTCATATGCCTTCTATATGGAAGCAGGCTAAAATTCTGCCTCTGCTTAAAAAGCCTTCTGCTGACCCAAAGGTGTTGGCAAATTATAGGGCAATTTCCCTGCTACTGGCATTTTCTAAGGTCCTGGAGAAATATGTAAATATGGTCATCACTGACTATGTGGAAACAAATAACCTTTACATATCAGTTAGTCTGGCTTCAGAGCCAACTACAGTACTGAGTCCGCACTGTTAGAGGTCTCTGAACACATTAAGGAGAGCCTTGATGTGGGAGGAAAAGCCATCTTGATCCTATTAGATCTGTCAGCGGCCTTTGATACTGTTCCCTGTAATAGGCTCTTGGATAGGATACAGACTCTCGGTATCGGCGGCTCTGTTCTAAAATGTCTCTCTTCCTCCCTTTGTGGCTGGAATCCCTAATATGAATGTTGGGGTTCCGCAGGGTTCCATTTTGAGCCCCATGCTATTCAATCTATCTATGTCCTCTCTGGCATCTCTGGAAGAAGCATATGGAGTGAAAATCATCTCATTCACCGACGACACGCAGCTCCTGTTTACCTGTGACAAGGGAAATGGCTTTGAGGGAGGAAAGATTAAAACATGCCTCTCAAAAGTGTTTACATGGTTA
Organism: Triturus cristatus; assembly: GCF_964204655.1. NCBI lineage: Eukaryota > Metazoa > Chordata > Amphibia > Caudata > Salamandridae > Triturus > Triturus cristatus. Next base: position 578,105,691 of record NC_140585.1, on the reverse strand, counting down.
AGGACCAACCAGTTGAAATGTAACCCAGAAAAGTCAGAAATAATTTTCAGCGATTCCCCTACTGCGGAGGAATGGAGTCTTTGGTGGCTGGAAAATATGTCACCCACTCTTGCCGCACAACATACGGTAAAAATCCTGGGCATTATGATAGATATCTCCCTATCCATGAGAACCCAAGTCCAATCAGTAGTAGGAACCTGCTTTGTCTCTTTCGGATGCTCAGGAAATTCCTTCCACTCCTGTCCTTGGACTGTAGGAAAATCATGGTCCAGGCATTGATTACCTCCAGATTGGACTATGTCAATGTCCTGTACCTGGGCCTCCCAGAATAACTGCTCAAGCGCTTGCAGGTGGCCCAAAATACAGCGGCCAGAGCTATTCTTATGCTGAAATCCAGGACTCATATGTTCACCCATATCAGAGCTCTTCACTGCCTTCCAGTAAAAATGAGGATCAGGTTCTAGGCCCTGGTGCTATTTCTTTAAGGCTTGGGGTACCCACAGTAGGAGAGTTACCCATTACACACCACCTAGAACTCTGAGATGTTCTCCCTGAACCTGGCTTTGGTCCAGAGAATATTGCATGCCCGGTCAGGCGGCATCTCTTTCAGGTTTCAAGGGGCACAGGTCTAGAATGCGCTACTTGTGTCACTGAGATCGGTAACGGATTTAGCCACATTTAAGAAACTCCCTAAAACCTGGCTATTCAGTCAATTAACAATCTCTCCTTAGCACCATGTCTTAGCAGCATCTTGTCGCATCAGCACTTGGGGATGTCAGTGAGGTTGCAGAGAAGGTCTTCGGAAGCCGGGGACACCCTTGTTGAGTAGATGTGCGCTATATAAATGCCTTCATTCATTCATTCATTCAGGTGGAGACCAAATAAGTAGTTTGTGTAATGCAGATAGTTTCCAAGTTGACACATGTGGTCTCATTCACCCAATTAGAGAAGGATGTAAAAAGATCTGATTCAATGTTAGACAATTCCTATATGATGTATGTTGCTCAGGGGTCCATGATAAGAACTATGTTGTGTGGAAACCTAGAGATAGCAATATAAACCGAGTAACAGCAGTTGCGTTTCACCTCCTCTGCTTGCCACAACACCTCTTTGGACCAGAGAACAAACTTCCATATAAAGAGAATTCCCCGTTCTAAATTTTGGCAATTGATTGTGTGTAAGGGTTGTATGTTTTATATTCTTAGGTACTGAAACATTAGGCGCTCATTTGAGCACAGACAGGCAATCATTATAATCTAATCTAGGAGCATCTTCTCAGTGAGCTTCCTCAAAGCCTGAAGGCATTGAGCCCATAGGTGCCTCTGGGAATCTATACTACTAAAAGAGTAAAGCCATTGTGCTCACCTACCAGCCAAATCCACCTTTAAATAGCGGAATGGTTTCCTTCAAAATCTTTTGCATTTAAGTGATGCAAGTCAAATATAGCTAAAGATGTAAAGTTGGTTTAGCTTTGTTTTTAGGTATTGGAGTTACCTTTCCTGTGAATTGAAGTGACTGTACTTATTATGCTAGGCAGTTCAGGGGACACTGATATTAGTGTTTGCTGTTTTTCTAATGTACTAATTCTTTTGGATGTGGGTAAATGTTTATTTCTTTGTGTCTCTGTGAGGTCCTAATGCCTGAATTTCTTGAATTACTTTTAACTATAACTTTACCAAATGCTATTACAGCATGACTGTAAGCACTGGAAAAACGAGGGTTATGCTACTCACTGGGACACAGAGGTGTACCTCTTTACTATCCAATTATTTTCACCTCACAGAAATGGTGTTAGACATAGATTTGGAAATCCGTATTAAGAAAATAAAATAAAAAAATTAAAATTAAACACAAATGGTGTTCTCGCTGCAAGCTGTAGCCCAGGGAGTTATTGGATAAGTGGAAAGGCAGCACTTGATGAGATTACTCCCACTGCCCATTGTCCTTACCAAACTGGCAGAATTGGTTTGTAGATGTAACATGAATTGACAGTCTTCCCCTTAGTTGATTCTGCATAGAGATGTTGGTATTCCAGTAGCATAGGCAGATTTGGTGTGCTCTGTATCCAACCATCATCCCATTGGAAGAGCATCTGACTTAGCAGTGTTGATTTGAAGAAAGCAGGAGAGCTAGGCATTACTAGCTTGTCACCTTTTGTCATCAATACATACCTTAAAAAAATCTCTTCCTGATATTAACCTCGGTTTGAGGCTTGATCCTCTGGCTCAGTAGTAATGACAACAGAACATAGCTGGACACTCCCTATCACTGGGTGAGACGTTGACATTAATTTCATGCTAAAAATCCATTGTCTCTCAAGTGGGGGTATTGTGTCAACCTGTTTGCCATAACTGATGTATGGTTTTTGCTGCAAGTTTTCTGGTGATAATTATTTTAGAACATGTGCATTCTTTTGGTGTCATATGTCACTCAAACATATTACATAATTACAGTTAAAATGTTAAACAGTTGAAGGTGTTTACCTTCAAACGGTGTGCTATATCAACTTGAAGATGTATGCTGCGGTGAATATGTCTCATTTCGCCTCCTGTTTGGGTAGTTGTCTGATAAGGGACTAGCACCATAACTTATCATTACAATATCTTAGCTATGTTGCACAAATTGCTTAGAACTGGATTTAAAATCGTAAATATTCCCATTAGAAGCAATGGAAAGATGATGTAAGGGTTAAAGTAATTGTTATTGGGTAGTCAAGGTCTTTAAAAAGTCATTCTAATTCTAATAGGTTTCTTATTTATATAAATAGGTAACATTTTCAAATTATTTTGCTGACTAAAATCTCAGAACTTTCCACTTCAAGTTGCCCTCGAGTATAGAATGTTGTTATTTGATAGGAAGGGAATATCAGGTTGAACAAATGTTGCCAAATGAGTGGTGGTAGCAAGTCATGTTGAATAGCATGTGTGGCCAACCTAAATCCTCCTTATCAGTTCATAGAATGCAGAATTTAATGGCGATCAGGCTCTGGATCCTGCTGCATTAAGGGGACTCCAGATGGAGATGCCGGGCTCAGGTTACCGAGGGGTGATCTCCTCTTTGTGGTTTAGGGTCATGCCTAATTTTGATCAGATCAGCAATGGTGGCAGGGCCTGGGTCTCAGGATTTTAATACCAACCAGGGGCATGGATACCACTTGTTGGGCCAATGCCCAGTGAGGGAATGGGCAGCAGTCTGTGGACCTTTAGCACACATTCTTATTACCAGTGGCTTTATGGTGCTGTTTTGGGAAAGAGATCAGGTAAGTTAAAACTTGAAGGTCTCGATGGATTCCCTAAAAGCTAGAATTATGTATGGCACTACATCAAAGCTCCCAGGACGCTTCCAAACATTAATAACTGTTTGTGTAAGTGGGTATTCAGAAGAAACATAGCAAATTCTTTTAAATAAAAAGAGAAATTGATCATATTTATATAAAATAGGCACCCTGTATTTGTTAGTGTGCCTCTCTTATGACACAAAATAGATGTATAATGCAGAGTATACTTTAGAGAGGAAAAACCAAGCAAAAAAACACTAACACATCAGGGAACATAAAAATAAATATGTATAATGTCAAGTGAGTAAAAAAACATCTGATTCAACTGCAAGAATAAATCTCTGGTCTAATTACTTCCAAATCGCTGGTCTCCCACAAAGACTAAAACACAAATATTAAATGCAATTTGACAAACTTTTTAAGACCTGAATTAAACATGAGCTGATTCAGAATGTTCTAGAGAATTTTCTTTTATTGTGTCTCTGATATTAACAACACAGTAATGTTTATTGTAAACATATAACCCGCCCATGAGGGCTGTGTTGCCCATTACTGGACCATTTCTGGTTTATTTGCCAGACCTGAAGGCTAGTGCTATGCTAGGAGTAGGACTTTCATACCGACTATGGCCCACCGCAGTGGACTATACAGCTTTTTAAAAATTCTTTCAACTGAGTGTGGAGTGTTCTTATGAAAAAGCACAGCTGCCATAACACACATGGGTTGAAAAACCCTTGCGCCTGAGAAGTTTCTCTCAGCATCTTATACCTCTGCCTAGGCTATGCCAAAATGTTTTACTTCAGTCAGTAATGAAGAAGAGAGAGCCACCCGAGCAGTGATGACTGCACTTTCCCTCCTACACCAACTCTGACTGTCATGACATGTGCATAACAGTGACCATGTGAGCCATGGAGGGAAGAAGGGAGAATCCTGCATTCTTTCCCTCAGCCACAGCCTCTCTCTATCTCACTCCACATCATTACTCACATGTTTTGAGGAGAGGCAGCAAAGTAGAGACAGGGTACGGATGCCGAATTGTAATGTCGATGCCAGTGGGGCAATGATGGTGTTAGCACACCACCACTCCATTGTCTTCTCTGGAGCTCTCTCAGCATTCCAAAGTTATAAGGTATTGATGGCTGGTTCAAAGCTGATCATGCATCGGGGAACAATGTTTCCGTTTAGTGTGGCCTAAGAATGAATTGAGTTCAAGCTTCACTTATACGATTAACTTTAAATATATTGAGATTTTAATTTCTCCAATCGTGCTTGTCTTTGAAGAAACTCCCTCAAATCCACGCCATGCGATTGACATGTAATTGCACAAGGACAAGGAGTCATACTACTTAGATCTATTCCAGAATTCCCCTTTCAACACAGGATGAGTAATTTTGTATATGCTCAGTTTCCCCTGAAGCATCTTAATGGCTGTCACATAAGATGGCTGGCTTCCCATAACTGTTCCTGGGAGTAGTGTTTCACTTCAAATCAGTTTCTAAATGTGGCTCTCTGTTGCACGTTTTATGGTTCTCAATCTCAGCACTGGAGAATGTCTTGAAAATATTCAGCGACTGCAAACCACCTGTTTGAAGCTTAGCACTTTGTTGGGATGTTTCCTTAAGAAAGCTGCTAAATATGATATTGAACATTGAGACTGAAGTGCATTACAGGGAAAGGCGCACTTAGTAATGTAAGATATGCTGCCTTAAAGTGCACTGTGATCTCCTGTGTGTTTATGTTTATATTTCTTTCATAGCACACGTGAGACCTTGATACATGCAAAAATAATATTGCCTAAAAATTGATAAGTAAAGCCTTTGCAAATTACTACTTAATCAGGCAAATTTAATCTTGCAGAAAAGTATGAAATTGGTTGTAAAGAATTATAAACAAAGAAAAAAACAAAATCGAAATGCACAAATGACAATGGGCCTAAAGTTTGGAGTCCTAACTTTACTACTCCTAAACTGAGAAAAATCCTAATTTTAAGACTTTCAATATTCACAGAAGGCATTTAGGAGTCCTAAAGTTAGGAGTCCTAACTATACTACTCCTAAACTGAGAAAAATCCTAACTTTAAGACTTTCGGTATTCACAGAAGGCATTTAGGAGTCCTAAAGTTAGGACGCCTAACTTCTGTGTATACCAAAATGAGTAAGTGCCTTCTTTTTAAGTTTAAAGAAAGTTTATTGAAATTTAAATACAACAGAATTGTGATAAAACAACATATGTAGAATCAAACTAAAATGCTATTATTATCATAAGCAAGGGGTAGAAAATAATAAATAAAGAAGGGAGGAAAAAGAAAGGGAAAGGAGTAAGGATGATCAATTGACAGAGCAAAATATATCTGATAAGAACGTAATCATTGGTATATAAAAATATGGAAAAAGAGTATACAGATATAATAAAAGTACAAGGACTTCTCCAATAACAATGCATAAATAAATATAAAACACTCTATATGTATATACACTTGAAACCATCAGGGGTATTTCACGGAGGTTTGGGAACTTCTTCCGCAGAAGGAATATGGGAGGGTAGAGATCGTGCAACCACATTTAAAAAATTTGTGATTGGCACCCATAGTAAGTCACGTTTAATAGCCAGTGTAATGGGGTAAACATAGGCCCTGTCTAACCTATGGTGATAACAGACCCCATACCACCAAGCCTGAAACGAGACTTTTGAGGCCTCCTTCCAAGATTTGGTGATTTGTTGAAACGCTACAGCTATAAGTAGATCAATAATGGAAGTGTTAGACGTGGAAGAGGACCATATGTCTGAGATACTGCCTAAGAAAATGTGTGAAAAATTAAAGGGAAAATGTGTAGAAAAAATTTTGTTAATCTGTTGCCACACATCATTCCAAAATTTATAAATCACGGGACATGTAAATAACATATGTTTAAGATCTGCCATTGAAGCAGAACAAGACCAGCAAGTGGAGGGAATAGAGGGGTCAATCATATGTAGTTGAGCAGGAGTAATCAAAAGTCTATTGTATATAAAAAATAAAGTTTGAGTTGTATTGGCTGCTCTAGACGACTTCCTTATCTTAATCCAAATTTTTTGCCATATGGAGACAGAAAAAGAGTCCTCTAAATCTGATTCCCAGTCGTTTTCTACTTCAGATTTATCTCGGGTACTAGAAGTATCCCGTAACTTCTTGTAAATTTGGGAAGCAGAAGAAGAAGCAAGTAAATAAGGGAGAGGAAGAGGAGAAGAATTGACATGAGTGATGGAATCAGAAAGGGAATCATAACTAGTTTGTGCAGCTGTACTCAGTAAGTTATATTTAAATTCAAAGGAAGCTGGTAAAGAAAAACGGGATTGAAGAATAGAAAAGGAAACACAAGTACCCTCGTGAAAGAGTTGGTGAGTCCAACTAAGACCAAGATCCTTCCAGTCCTTCCAAAAAAGCATCCTATTTCTTATTTTAATAAGGGGGTTATACCACAAGGAAGATTGCAAAAAACGAGAGCGATCATCTAAACCGTCCAGGAAAAGAGGAGAAAACATTTTCCGAGAGTTTTTAAGAATGGGAAGGGAGAATTTCTTGGGAATATGAGACAGTGACACAAACTCTTCAAAATTGAAGGGGTGAAAGAAAGAAGATTCAACGTCTACCCACAAAGGCTGAGAAGCGGTATCAGACACCTGGGCAGATAATAAGGAAACAGAATGTTTAAGGAAGAATGAGATATGATAAGAAGCAAAGTCCGGAAAATTAACTCCACCCAACTGCTTAGGACATTTAAGTTTTGCAAAAGACATCCTAGCTTTCTTCTGGTGCCATAAGAATTTCGATAAGATGGAGTAAATATTTTTATAGCAAGATTTAGGGATATTAATTGGAAGATTAGAGAGATAGAACAAGATTATTGGAACTAACATCATTTTAATAGAGTCCAATCTGCCCCACAAGGATAAAAACAAAGGATGCCACCGAGTTGTAGAGTCTTTTAGAGTTGTTAATAGATTTTTAAGATTTAGTGCTACAGTGTCCTTAACTGAGGATTGAAACCACAATCCTAAATATTTGATCTTAGAAGGGCTCCAATGAAAAGAGGAGGCCAAGAAATCTACATGAAGACAAAATTTATTTAGAGGAAGGATTTCACACTTATCAACATTAAGTTTATAACCTGATACTTTCGCAAATTCAGAAACTTCAGATAAAAATGATGGAATAGAGGATTGGGGGTTAGAGATAAATAAAAGTATATCGTCCGCATAAGCAGAAAGTTTCAAATGCTTATCCCCATAAGGAAAACCGGTGATATCTTTATTCTCTCGGATTTTTGTCAAGAAGGGTTCTAATGCTAAAATAAAAAGAAGAGGAGAGAGGGGACACCCCTGTCGTACACCTCTAAAAAGGGGAAACGAAGAGGAGACAAGACCGTTTGCTAATATAAAGGACCTGGGAAAGGAGTACAGTAAAGAGATGTATGCAAGGAATTTCGGGCCAAAACCAAACCAAACAAGGACTGCAAACATAAATTGCCAGTTAACCCTATCAAATGCTTTTTCGGCGTCTAAAGCAATAGCAGCTAAAGAAGATTGGTAGGAGTGGGACTTACTTAGTACATTAAAAAAGAGTTGAGTATTGTCAGAGAGGTGACGACCCTTAATGAAACCACATAGTTCCCTACCAATTAATTTAGGTAAAATCTTGTCGAGACTAAGCGCTAGAATTTTTGCAAATATTTTATAGTCCAGATTGATTAGAGAAATAGGCCTATAGTTTTTACATAAGGTATGGTCTTTATTTTCTTTAGGAAGGAGACAAATTAAGGCTTCCTGAAAGGAGCCCCCAGATTGTTCGGACGATACAAAAAATGAAAATAACTGATGGAGTTTAGGAACGAGCAGATTGGAGAAATGTAAATAGAATTCTATTGTGAACCCATCTGGTCCAGGAGCCTTGCCTTTTTTAAGCACTTGAATAGACTCCAAAATGTCTTTAGGATCAACAGGTGCTTCTAAAGGGGCAAAATCGATATCTGGAAAGGAAGGGGAAGGAATAGAGGATAAATAGTGATCAATGTCAGTTGACAAAGGAGGAAACTCCGGAGTATAGAGATTTTGATAAAAGTTAGTGAATTCCAGTAGGATATCCTCATCCTTATGAAGAGTGATATTAGATGAAGAGACTGTGGTAAATAATTTAATTACCGGGACTTAATTTGATGCGGAAAATCTATAACAATAGCTCAGTAAAATAAGAGGCAGAATCCGTGGTATTAGAGGTTCGGAACGGGCTTTATTCCAGAATCAATTTAAATTGAGGAGCTCCATATTCCATCACCACGAAGGTTCAGGAAGTGAAGAACACCACTTTATTGACAAGTAATCATTTTTATACAATAGGCATTACAGTGAAACAGATGGAGGAGGCGTAATAATTGATAGTAAAGATAAAACATACATGCGTAGCAAAAGTGGGTGTAACTGGGTGTAACTAAAGAACGTCATCAGATATGATGTCATAATAGGGTGGTTCCATGAAAGAATTTCGCAATGTCAGCAGAAATACTTGGCAGAGATGCACGCGCAGCAGCATGACGTGTGATTGACGTGCAACTAGGGGGTGAAGGGGACTTGACATTTAGCTCTACATGTGGCGACAGAAGTCTGGAGGGTCAAGTCAACCTAATCCCGAATCATATCTAACATCCTATGTTTAAAGAACTGTGTTATCCAAAAAGAAAGGGTCTCTTAGGATAGAATCTTATTCTATACTGACTATACTGACTGTTAGTGCGTGTACGAGCGTCTAAGTGTCTACACTAGAAGCGAGGACAGAAATCTTCCATAGTAACAGGGCTATGAATTACCTGCATAAAGACAGAGAAGCCGGGCCTTTTGCTCGGTAGCTGGAAGAATGTTTACCTAAACCACTAGACAGGAATGCATTGGATAGGGAGCGGAGCAAATAATCGCAAGGTGAAATACAGTTTTTGGCAGGCAACAGGCTGGAGTCAGGCACCGTTAGCCGCGCAGAGAGTAGGACAAAGTTCATGGATACAGATGCGAGCTCAGACTGAAGCTTTCAGAGGCAGAAGGCAGAAAAAGCTTGATGGCAGAATCAGGGCCTACTTGCCTGGACTGTAAAATGGCATAAGTGAACCATATAAAGGCGGTGGCCTTTCATACTTAGGAATGGAATATCCAGCCCATTCATGGCGGATCTGAAAGAGGACATGTTGGCGGTGGACGCACATGTGTTTGCGTCTTCATAACTGGAACTGGAGGGATCATACATGTACTTGTGATTTATACATGAAACCGTTGGGGTCCAAGATAGGGGACATAACTGACCAGAAAAATCCATATTTCCACATTCCCTCCTTGTCCCCTACTTGCCCGTCAAGAGATATCAATCTTCATTAATCCATCGATCTGTTCATATAGCATCATTTGTTCTTCTTTCTTCTTTCGTGATGAATGAAATCTTGGTGGTGGAATACACGATGTGGCACACAGGCCACAGATCGCTGGTCCACATTGTAGACATAGACAGCAACTGAATAGTATGAGAAAGCCAATACCTAGGAAGGATAGGACCTTCCATCCAAAGGTAGATAATACACTCCAAAACCAACCGGACCAAGTCCAGGTGCCTGGATTCTGGTGTATCTGGCTTACAATCTTATGAAGGCGAGTTATGGCTTTATATACAGATGGCGAATTTTCTGGTATGAAAATGCAACAACTTGATCCGATGACCCTACAAGCTCCGCCCCTATCGGCCAGGATGACGTCAAGGACAAGACGATTTTGAAGCACAACAATCCGCATAGCAGACTGCTCTTCTGTTAAATTGCCTAAGGCGGAGATAGTTTCGTTCACTACTGCTTCAAGGGTTCTGGTTAATCTACGTATCAGCTTACTATTGGTAACTGTACCTATATAGGGAAAGAGACCTTTATTGAAATCTGTATATTTTTCCCATGCTGTCTCAGTGTAATCGACTATTGGGAGATCTCTCCTTTCTCTATTATGTACTAAATGAGTATTTCTGTGATAATCAGGAGGAGCTAGGAAAACAGGTGGCAAAAGGAATCCGATGTAGCAGGTACCATCCCAATCTAGTGGCAAACGTATGTATGCCGTCTGACCACATATGAAGTAGGAATGGCGAGAAGCTCTAAATGTAGACTTGCCTTGATCACTAAATTCTATTACAGTGGTGCATCTACTATGGCCCATATGTATGGAACCATTCTTTCTTACACATAATTCACCTTTTACTGGAAATACTGACATGACGGGCAAAATTGGAGTAGCTTCGGATTCGACATTCAAGATCATGAGATTGAGCGTAAAATTACCTAATCCATATACTTCATTTTCTAGATCAGTTCCTGTTCTTTTGGGAAGTCCCTCCTTGTTGGGGTGGCAGACTTTGAGTAAAACTAAGTTCAGATTTCCCCATACCCAGTTATTCTGGTAAACTGCAGAATTCGAATCTAGGGAATTAATTAAACTAAACCATGCTCCACAGGAGCCGTTGTGTGTGAACGGGTATGGAAAGAGAGGTAGAATTCCTTTATAGTTCTGATAGGGAGGGAGTCGGCCACATATCCAACAATTTGTAGCATTGCTAACCTGATGGGAATGATGTAACATACTAATAAAAGTGTTATTGCGCAGCGCAAATCTATAAGACAATTCATGCGGAGGTAATTCACTAAAAGAATGTTCAGCAGTAATATTGTAAACATGTCTAGAAATAGGATAATATGTGTGCAACAATATACTTGCAGTAATTATTAAAAGACTTAGGAAAAACAAAATTAATAACGTCACTGTGCAATGACTACGCAGTGATTTACAGTATGCATGTCGTTTCAACTTTATCCTTCTGTTTCTTTCTCTATACAGGTCTAAGGGATACATGTCAGAGACAAATTCGACCGATTCACCTTGGAGAGGACTTAAACAATCAAATTGCCTGACTTGTTAGACCTAAGTTTTAGTTTGTATTGTTCATGGTTATTCAGTTCAACCAAAGGAAGTTTAGAGTCACTCGGGGAAGACACACAAGGTGTGTCGTTTACGTCTGACGGTAGTCCATGAAATTTCTTGATATGACTTGAATGTATCCAGCCTTTTCGTCCTTCGATCTTTACGGCTGTCCTCGTCGTTAGCAATACGAGCTGAGGCGACTTCCACCTAGGATCCAGCTGAGACTTCCGATCAAAGTTCCTCACTAGAACTAAATCCCCTGGAATTACGTCATGGGGTTTCACCTCTGTGTTGTCGGGAAAGGCTGCAGCTACCTGTGAACGACAAGATTGTAGTGCAGACATCAAGGAAGCCAAGTAATCTGTCAGCATATTACAGTCAATATCAGTTATTTTGCGTGGTATAGGCGTCCCCCACATATTTGGTGGTCTACCGAAGATCACTTCATAAGGGGATAGCCCTGTTCGAGAGTGTGCTACCATTCTCATGTAAAAAAGTGCAACGGGTAAGGCTACTACCCAATCGACACCTTTCTCTCTGCATATTTTGGACAATCTAATTTTCAGGGTCTGGTTATGTCTTTCCACGAGACCTGCTGCCTCGGGGTGTCGGACACAGTGAAATTTCCACTGATAGCCTAACAAAAGTTAAACGTGTTTCATTAATTCGGATGCGAACGGCTGGCCGTTATCTGAGTAGACAACACGTGGTAAACCGTACCGTGGGAAGAATTCTCGAACTAACTGTTTGGCAGTAGTCGGGGCAGTGTAATCTGAAACCGGGTATGCCTCTGTCCAACGGGAAAGAGCACAGACAACTACGAGAACATATTTGAATCCTCGACATCGTTCCATTTGGATATAATCCATCTGGAGGACTTCAAAAGGGTGATCAGGAGGCTGAAATCCACCCTGTTCTACGGGAATGCTTTTACCTGGGTTAAACTGACAACAGATCATACAGGTACGGACTTTTTGTTTAGCTGCTGCTCGTAAATGTTTGTTGAACCAAATGTGTTGGATGCTGTCTAGCATAGCTTTTTCTCCTAGATGTGCTGGACTATGTACAGTGTTAATAACGACTTGGACCATTGAATCAGGAAGGAACCACACAGATTTTTCCTTCGTCATCCATCCTTGATCAGTTTGGATCCCTCCTAATTCAGTCCATTTCTTTATTTCTTCTGGTGTAGCATGTGTCTGTATGTCAATTACGTCAAGAGCGGGATCCTTAACCATCATACAATGAGTTGGTGTCGGAACTATTGTCTTTGTCATGTCAGATGTGTGAGTTTGAGCAGTCTGTTTAGCTGTTTTGTCAGCTAGATCATTGCCTTGGGAAATGATATCAGTAACTTTCGTATGAGCTTTACATTTCATAATTGATATTGCAGCGGGTAGATGTATTGCATCTAATAGAGCATGAATGAGGGGTCCGTGCTGAATGTGGGCACCGTGAGAAGTTAAATAACCTCTCTCTCGCCACAGCACGCCGAAGTCATGTACAACTCCGAATGCATAACGTGAATCAGTGTATATGTTGACTTTTTTATTTGTTGCTTGAATACAGGCTTGTGTCAGAGCGATGAGCTCTGCTGCTTGAGCGGACAAGGTATTTATGCGATATGTTTCAATAACTTCAGTATCTGTTGTGACTGCATACGCGGCCACTAACTCTCCTGTACTTGTTCTCATACATGACCCATCTACATACAACCTCAGGTCTGGATCTGACAATGGGACGTCTGTCAAGTCTTGTCTAGGTTTCGTCGTGATAGTGATAACTTCAATACAATCATGTGCAAGTGGGTCTGTTCCGTTTACTGGTAACAGTGTGGCAGGATTCAATGTACTACAACGTCTGATTTCTATATGTGGCTGAAACAATGTTAATTCGTAACCAGTGAGTCGTTCTATAGTCAAGTGTTGTGTCTGTGTGCGGTTCAAGAGGACCTCTACTGCATGTGGTACTTGTACTGTCAATTGGTGTCCTAACACTATGGCATCGCTTTGTCGTATTGCTAAAGCTGTCGCTGCCACTGATTTCAGGCACGCAGGAAGAGCCTGAGCTACGGGATCTAATGTACTAGAAAAATAAGCACACGGTTTGTGTGATCCTGCTTGTTCCTGAGTGAGTACTGACAAAGCAGTACCTTCGCGTTCTGTAACAAAGAGTGTAAACTGTTTATAGTAACATGGTGTTGCTAAAACGGGTGCTTGACATAAAGCTTTCTTTAGGCTTTCAAAAGCTTGTGTATGTTCCTGTGTCCAAGGGAGGACAGTCGATGTGGCTGCCTCCTGTGTTGTCAATTGAATGAGTGGTTTTGCTAGAAATGCATACTGAGGGATCCACTGCCTACAATATGAAGTGAGGCCTATAAAAGCCCGCACCTCCTTTTGTGTCTTGGGTATTGGCATGTTAGCAATTAACTGGATGCGATCTGGTGTAGGCTGCCTTCCCTCCTTGGACAGCGAGTGACCAAGGTAAACAACTCGCTGGACACAGAATTGCAGCTTAGAAGGGGACACCTTATGCCCCTTTTCGGCCAAAAATTGTAAAACCGTCAGTGAGGCTTTTTCACATTCAGGTTCGCTTCTAGCGGTGATCAGCAGATCATCGACATATTGAAGCAGGGCAGTGTTGACTGGCATGTGGATACTGTCGAGTTCTCGTTTCAGTGCTTGGCTATAAATGCTGGGGCTTTCTGTAAATCCTTGAGGTGCGCGTGTGAATTTAAAGCTTCGTCCATTTAAACTAAATCCGAACAAGTATTGGCTTTCCGGATCTATTGGGACGCTGAAGAAGGCATTCTTGAGATCAATTACAGTAAAGAATGTTGCTTCGGAGTCAATGGCTGTCAGTAATGAAGAAATGTCTGGGACTACGGGGTATTGTGGTACTATGCATTTATTTAATTCGCGCAGATCAATAACCAATCGGTATACTGGCGGGGCTGTTGGATCAGTTCGTTTAAGAATCGGAATTATCGGCGAATTACATACATTGGAGTCGGTTTCCACAACCACTCCTTGGGCAATAAGCTCGTCAATGATTTGTAGTAAAGCCACTACAGCATCTGGGGGTAACTTGTATTGTCGCATTCGTGGTAGTACCAATCCTGCCTTTAGTGTGACTCGATATGGTGTAATGTTCATGCAACCAACATCTGTAGGGCCTTGTGCCCATAAATGTGTCGGTAAAGTCTGTAGTCGGTGATCCATGTCTCGGGACACGTAGTGCCCTTTGAAATCACGTAAAAATAATCTTACTCCTTCTGGAGAACAACATATTATAGCTCCGAGAGCTTTCAAAGTTTTTATGCCTAACAAGTTTTCTGGACATGATTTAGTAAGTAATAAATCTGTAGTTCGTGTCAAGGGACCGATCGTAAGTGGAAGAGGCTGTGTTACTTCGTTAATGATAGGTTTTCCTGAAAAACCAAGGGAAATATTCTGTGAGCCTGAGAGGGGTGCCCCTGGAACTTCACTATGTTTTATTGTTGTTCGGCTTGCCCCTGTATCGAGTAAGAATTTATTTTCTATCTTGACCTAACAGTTCACTGTGTACATAAGGTCCTTCTTGATCTACAGGGACCTCAATAAGCGGTAAGCCAACTTCCCTCTCTAGGCTGTTTCATGAGTATCGTTGATAATCAGGATAATCATACTGTGCGGTCTGATACATCTGTCGGGTCGTCGTTTGTGTGGCAGCAATTGGCTGCGGTGGTGGAGCTGGCATAGACTGTTGCGGAGCTGGCATGGACTGTGCATGCTGCGGGGCTCCTTGTTGGTTCTGATCCTGTCTAAGTGGCCGTGGTCTTTCTTTAGTATTACCTATGGCGATATTATGTTTTAAAACTGGACAATCGTGTACATAATGGCCTGGCTGTTTACAATAGTTGCATGTCCCTTTTACAGGACCTGTTGCAACACTGGACTGTGTCATACCCTTTTTATGACCGTCAGCTGGCACTGTCTGGGAAACTAGCATTTTCATTTTCGTGTCTTTCATGCGTCTATGTTCATGTTCTTGTTCTTCTCTAATTCTATTGTGATGGTACTGTAGCATTTGTAACATTTGTGACGGAGTGTTACCTTGCCAGGTACTCTCGAACTTCAATACTCTGTTCTTAACTTGGGGCAAGGCATTTTCAACTAACTTTGTCACAAACAGATGTGGATACGACTCGCTACTTGTTTTTATTCCACTATTTATACCAAAACATTTCTCAAATCGGGAATAGAAATCACTAGTGTCTTCATCTGATTTTTGTTTACAGGCTGAGATTGCACCCCAGTCTTCCTTTTTCGTAGTTAATAAACGTGGCAGTACCTGTACTAGTAAACCTGGTAGTGCTTTGATCTTGTCCCCGAGCCCTGAACCTGGACCTCGAGCTTTTTCTTCGTTTTCTAATGCTGTCCAATCTATCTTCTGGTCTCCCACCTCCCAATCCTTTTCCTTGAGTTTTTCGTAAATGCCCGCAGGCATTAATACCTTCAATATTGTCATAATGTCGGGGTAGGTATATTCTCCCATGAGCAACATGTCTTTAATTTCTCGGTGGAAACCCGCTGGGTCTTTGTCATGACTGGGTACCACTTTCTTCATTTCTAATAGTTCTATTTTGGATATGGGTGTGTATACAAACACACGTTTAAACTCATTGTCATCACCCTTTATCGGGTGCACTTCGCGTAAGGGATTCTGTCTATCCATGTAATACGTCGTTCTTTCCTTGATGGGCAGTGAGACATGTTCAGGACATACAAAAAGGATGTACTGTTTTCTGGATTCTAGTATTTCTCTAATTAACTTAGTACCGGAACCTCTCCATTTATTCGTGAGTAATTCAGTCAATATATCAGGTAAGGGACCAGGATCGGAGTGTTGGCTCTTATATAATATAAGGAGTTGTTGAATCATATAGATACCAGCTAAACGCTGTTCATCTGGGGCGAGGTTCAAAAACGTATGTGCTAGTGTATCATCACCATATTTTCCAGGACTATCAACCCAGTGAACGGCTGACCTGGCTAATTCTTGTTCGTCCATAGAATCGAGTATATGATAACCCCTTCGTTCTCGGAGTAATTTGTCAGCGGCTTGGAATGAATGTTCGGGGGACCTTATATTTATTATAGGAGTTTGGAATTTTCTGTTATTATCTGGACGTACCGGACGTATCGGATCAGTGAAGCATCTAGTATTATTGCAAGATCTTCCCCTACCTACATAGGCCATGGTTTCTAACTGTCCTGTGGGCAGTTCTAATTCTTCCTCGTCTTCTGTTTGTTCAGGTTCGTCTACTGCTAATCTTTCCTCGTGTATTCGTTCTATTTCTTTGCGGATCTTTCGGCACATAGCTACTATACATGATCGTTTATCATGTCTCCCCTCTGATATATTCTGACTCCATGTGGTAAGAATTTGCATTTCTTTCGGATTTACCCCTGGTTGGTCTTGATTTCTGATCACACAATTTATGAGGAAACGTAACAGTTCCCCCTGTATTTCCACTTTTTGGTACTCCATGGCTCTGTTAATACTCTCAGAATCTCGCCCTGACTGGACAAAGTGATATATATTTTCTAAGTGTGTAGTCATTCCTGGTAGCTTCCCTAAATATATTGCAGCTCGTCGGATACGTAATGATGCCAGCATCATTTCGTCCCCTTTTCCGGGCACAGGGTCATATCTACAGTCTATTAGAAGTTCCTTGAGCGTGTTGGGAGTTACTAGTTTGGGCGTACGTTGGTGGGCTACTTCTTGAAAGGAAAGTTTATTTGTTCTGGGTGGCGTAGAAAAAATGCTTGATGTACCTCTGGTAGCACCACCTGGGGTGCTGGATGTGAAAGGATTCGTTGAACGTGATATAGCCACTATAGGTGTGGATACAGATGTCGAAGCAGATGTGCTTGCATGAACTTGTGTCGGAATTTGCTGTTGTGGAGGTACAGACGGAAGAGGGTCTTGGCGTTTAACCCCCTCGGCAGGCGGTCTATGTGGCGCAGCATTAGCATACTCGGGAGCTGCGTCGTCCAAATAAGAGGAAAGAAAAACATCTTCTGCGGTTCTGGGATGCCCTTTGGGGTGTACTTTTATCGGGAACAATGGGGGTGGCAAGTCTTTTGGTATCTCCGGAGTAGCCTTAGGTAATCCTTCGGCCAGAAGAGGATACATACCATTCATAAGGGCATTTCGTTGTCTGTCTACTTGTTCTGATTTGACTCGAGTACCTTCTTCAATTAATATATTTTCTCGAACTTTATTTAAATTCTCCTTACTCTTCTCTTCCTGTCTACGTGCTTTTTCTGTACGTCTATACGATTCTTTACGCCATAATTCAATGGCGTCTTTCTGTGATTGTCTAGCTTTCTTTTTCCATAATTCTTCTTCCACTTTCATAATGCAATCTGCATCCCAGGTCCCAGCTGCGGGCCACCTCTGACTTTCTGGTAATTCCTTGGTGTAGTCTACCCATAAATCAAGAAATAATATGGCGTCTAGGCCATGTTTATGATACATAAAGTACCCTGGAGTGTCCCTAGGAGGAATGGGAACAGCTTCTTCGAGTACCCCTTTTCTAGTTTTGATCTGTCTTAATTTCGAAAAGAGCGGCATTTTGAGAACTGATCTGATCTGATACCTAATTTTGAACACGTTTAATACAACAAAACACAATAATGAACAGTCATTCACACCACAATATGCAGAACGTATTTAAAACATTTAACATTTAACATTTAATGAACAACAATAATGGCCGTTCACTAAGCATAATACTCGATACTAACTAGATAATTCTGACTTCATATACTAGACATACTTGATATACTGCTAAACAGTACAGATACACTGCTGAAACAGTGCAGACCGGATTTGTGTACCCAAACCCGTCTTGACCGGCACAACCTATGTGCACGTCAGAACGCCTCCCCGACAATGGTACTCACCGGGTAGCTCGGAACGGAAGGCCTCGGAACTGAACTGAACTGGACTCGGACCAGACTGGACTCAACTCGATACTTCGGAACTTCGGAACTTCGGAACTGGTGGGCCTCTGTATACCTCGGATCTTGCTCTCTCAGCTAGGCTCTGGTCGGGATACTTCGCACTTCTCACCGCCTCGTCTGGGTGTTGATCGCAGCCTCAGTTACCCCCACTCGGCAGGAGGGAGATACAGGAAATCCTGTGGGTACGCGTTGTTGTCCGTCCAGCTGTGACAGGAGACCGGGCCTGCAACGCACCTCCGGCGCGTGAGATGAGAAAGTGTCCCTATTCGGGCGCCATATATGTGGTAAATAATTTAATTACCGGGACTTAATTTGATGCGGAAAATCTATAACAATAGCTCAGTAAAATAAGAGGCAGAATCCGTGGTATTAGAGGTTCGGAACGGGCTTTATTCCAGAATCAATTTAAATTGAGGAGCTCCATATTCCATCACCACGAAGGTTCAGGAAGTGAAGAACACCACTTTATTGACAAGTAATCATTTTTATACAATAGGCATTACAGTGAAACAGATGGAGGAGGCGTAATAATTGATAGTAAAGATAAAACATACATGCGTAGCAAAAGTGGGTGTAACTGGGTGTAACTAAAGAACGTCATCAGATATGATGTCATAATAGGGTGGTTCCATGAAAGAATTTCGCAATGTCAGCAGAAATACTTGGCAGAGATGCGCGCGCAGCAGCATGACGTGTGATTGACGTGCAACTAGGGGGTGAAGGGGACTTGACATTTAGCTCTACATGTGGCGACAGAAGTCTGGAGGGTCAAGTCAACCTAATCCCGAATCATATCTAACATCCTATGTTTAAAGAACTGTGTTATCCAAAAAGAAAGGGTCTCTTAGGATAGAATCTTATTCTATACTGACTATACTGACTGTTAGTGCGTGTACGAGCGTCTAAGTGTCTACACTAGAAGCGAGGACAGAAATCTTCCATAGTAACAGGGCTATGAATTACCTGCATAAAGACAGAGAAGCCGGGCCTTTTGCTCGGTAGCTGGAAGAATGTTTACCTAAACCACTAGACAGGAATGCATTGGATAGGGAGCGGAGCAGATAATCACAAGGTGAAATACAGTTTTTGGCAGGCAACAGGCTGGAGTCAGGCACCGTTAGCCGCGCAGAGAGTAGGACAAAGTTCATGGATACAGATGCGAGCTCAGACTGAAGCTTTCAGAGGCAGAAGGCAGAAAAAGCTTGATGGCAGAATCAGGGCCTACTTGCCTGGACTGTAAAATGGCATAAGTGAACCATATAAAGGCGGTGGCCTTTCATACTTAGGAATGGAATATCCAGCCCATTCATGGCGGATCTGAAAGAGGACATGTTGGCGGTGGACGCACATGTGTTTGCGTCTTCATAACTGGAACTGGAGGAATCATACATGTACTTGTGATTTATACATGAAACCGTTGGGGTCCAAGATAGGGGACATAACTGACCAGAAAAATCCATATTTCCACAAGACAATAGATTCGATTCTAGTACGTTCTCTTTTAACTTTAAGATATTTGGCTAGAAGATTACCTGCCTTATTTTGTGCAGAATAATACTTGGCACTGGATTTGAGTAAAAATAAATTTGCAGATTCCGTGGAAAGCTTATTAAAGGAGAATTTGGCTTTGAGAAGCCTATCCAAATCAGAACGAGATTTAGTTAAATAATAAGAGTGTTCCAATTGTTTAATTTGCAAGTTAATCGATTGGAAGGAGTGAGTGGCGGCGCGTTTTTTACGAGAAACAAATGAAATAATGAAGTCTCTAGAAGCAGCTTTAAAAGTGTCCCATAACACCTGAGGGGAAATTGTAGGAGATTCATTTTCTGTAAAAAATAGGGATGAAAATTCGAGGAAGGCTGGGGTAAACTTGGGATCTAATAGGAGAGAGTTATTGAACCTCCACCTTCTGGTACCTTTTACGGGGGGGAGTAAATCCAGGCGTAAAGAAACTGGGGCATGATCAGAAATTAAAATAGAACCTATTTCAGAGTGGCGAATATGTTGAGTCAAGGCCTTAGAAATAAAAATGTAGTCAATCCGGGATTGGGAAGAATGAGCCGGTGAGTAGTATGTATATTCTCTAAGTGTAGGATGGCAGAGTCTCCAGGAGTCAACAAGAGAACGTTGGGAAATAGTGGAAGTAAATTGAGTGTGCATGGAAGAGGGCGAAAAGTGGCAATTGGATCTTCGATCTATAATAGGATCCACAATTGTGTTACAATCCCCCCCCAAAATCAGATAATCATCAGAAGATTGCATCAAAGATGTAAGCATCTGGGGCCAAAATAACTTATCCTGTGTGGTAGGAACATATACATTAAAGATAGTTATAGGGATATTATCAATCAACAAAGATACAGTCACCCACCTACCATCAGAATCATTGGATTGACTTATAACTTTGATATTTAACCGTTTATGACAGAGAATAGCAACACCATTGCGTTTCCCCGAACCAGGGGATGCGAAAACGTGACCCACCCAGTTACGTCGTAATTTGGTGATTTCGGCTTCTTTTATATGAATTTCATGTAATAACACAATATCCCCCTGTAAACTTGCTAAATGGGATAAAACACGTTGCCGCTTAATGGGAGAACCCAAACCTTTAACATTCCAAGTAAGTATAGTTATCGACATCTAACAAATATAACTGATATCAAAAAATTGTGTGAGAATCAAATATGTACAATAGGCATAAAAGTACAAAGCATCTTATAAAAACTTGAGAGAAAATAACATTGTTCTTAGAGGAGTAATGATAGAGTAAGAAAGAGAAATATGACATAAGAGAAATTCTTGGAGAAAAGAAATTATAAGCAAAGAGGCATGAAAGGAATAAGTTGAGAATTAGAAATAGGGAAGGAGAGAAACAACAGAGATAGAAAAAGGACCAAAGAAGAGAGCAAAAAGAGTAAGTAATAAGTGAGAAGGGAAAGAAGAGACACGTGGTGCAAAAAATAAATGTACAAAACGACAGACACGAGTGATGAAAAAATAAGCTAACAAGTAAGCATACCACAAAAAGGAATGAAGAACGGGGTTGGTGAAGCCACATAAGGAAGACGGGACACTGAAAACGGGAGACTCCAGGACGACGGTAAGGAAGGGACATCCGCTAGGCAAGTTGAGGAGAACAGGGAACGACGAAGGACCACAAAAAATCGCTACCTAATGGGGGAAGAAGAAGGAAAAGTTAATCCGACAAAATGGTACAAAAAACATTAGGGGAGAAACTACACAACACTAAAGTTGAAAAACAAACAGATACTACTACAATACATAAGACCATCATGATTGAGGTACTTCCATGGACTCTGTTCTGCAGCTGTTCAGAAATTGCTGGAGTAACATTGGATCTTCATAACTGGTAGTTTTGTTGTTATGAGTCACTTTAAAAAGACAGGGATGGAATAAGCCATAGCGCGCATTTATGCTGCGTAGTGCAGGTCTCATCTCTAAGAACTTTTTCCGACGGTCCGCAGTCACTTTAGCATAATCTTGGGCGAAGAAAAGAGTAGAACCATTCCAAGCAATTTTCCCACGCTGTTTGGCAGCCTGAAGAACTCTGAGTAGATCCGTATACTCCAAAAAGTACAAAATGACTCCTCTCGGCTTAGTAGATGTTGAGGGAGAAGCACAGGATAATGTACCTAAGCGATGTGCTCTTTGAATATTTAATGAGGGTGTTTCAGGAAGACCCAAAAGAGTTGGTAAAAAAGATTTGAAAAAAGAAATCGGATTAGCACCTTCAAGGCCTTCAACTAATCCGTAAATGCGCAGATTATTGCGCCTATTTCGATTTTCCAAATTCTCAATTTGTTGCCTAAGTTGAACAACCTCCTTAGAAAGAAGAGGAACTTGAGCTGTGAGATTTTGAACAGAGTCAATCCGTACTTCTAGGTCTCCAACTCTCTTTTCAGTGAGAGACCAGTTGGCTTCCAGATTCTGAAGTCTGACGTTAGTTTCTTCCAAATGCGGCTTGAGAGAGCGAATCTCGTCAAGAAGGAGTTCCATAGATATCGGGGATGAAGAATTGGTGGGAGAGGGTGGGTTAGTTTTTACCCGCTTGCCAGAAGTAGATGGTGACGCAGAAGGTATTTTGGAGCTTTGTTTAGCGCTTAAGCGAGGAGTAAGCGGTGCAGTAGATTTGGCGCCACCAGAGTCTTTGGTGCTATCCTCAGTGTGATCCTGTAGAATATCAAAAGGATTATAGACCTCTAAACTCGCCTCGGTGGAAGGACGAGCACCACTAGAGTTGCCGCGAGGCATGGTGATATATAGGAAAACACACAGAGTCCTTTGAAAATAAACCGAGTGAAGACTTGGGAAAAAATGCAACGAGAGTGAAAAAACACCAGTCCAGGCAAGAGTCAAAAATAATATTCCACAGTAACTGCAGGCAAAGAGAAAATGGCAACGATGGGAGGGACACCAGAAGGTCAAATAGAATAAGCGTTGCCCAAAAGAACGGAAAAGATAATGACAAGAAAGGGTAGCCAACTGCTAACCAGCATCGTCATGCAGCTCCAGGTGGGGAGGAAGAGGTCGATGAAAAAACAAAATGGCGGCCGCGACGGTGAGGTAACCGAAAAAACATTAAAATAGGCTTGTTAGGCTCACCCTTTGAAAAAATAGCGGCAGCATTCCAACGAGCGGCAGTTCCGATTGCCGGAACCAGCAAGTCCGACGTTTTTCAGTAGTAAAACATTGCCAGCAGAAGTCGCGGATCCTCACGTCTCGGCGGAGCTCCCGAGAACAGCGGCCATCTTCTGAGGCTCCGAAGCCACGCCCCCGAGTAAGTGCCTTCTGTGAATACCAAAATGAGTAAGTGCCTTCTGTGAATACCAAAATGGTAGTAAGTTTAGGATTTTGTCTTAAGTTAGTTCTGTGAATCGGGCCCAATGTTTTATTCCAGGTCCAGAATAAACAACTCCACTTTCTTTTACAGTATATAAGAGAGAAAGTGTGCACATACTTTGTGTGGGGATGTGACAAGTTAAAGTGATAGAGGCTGCCATTGTTTTAAAATGCTTTTCTTGTAGATTGAATTTCAGTAGAGTTCCATGTTGATACTCTCGTTTGAACAAATACTACCATTGTAGTTTATTGTCAGATCTAATTTTAGTCTTATTGTCTTCACATTTTATAGCTGCTGCGCATTATTTTGCTGTGCGTCTCCCCAGGTTAGCCTAGCCACCCCTAAAGGCCACGTGTTCCTTTTTTGTGTGATTTGAGCTACATCATACGTCATGCGAGATAATTTTCGGTCATGTTATGGGCAGGTTCATGTCTTCCTCTCATCTTCCCCTTCTTCTCATGTACACCACCTGCTCCCAAAGTTGACTGTTTCGCTGAATAAACATGGCAATATTTTTCCGCAAAATGTCACTATGGAAGTCAGGATGAAGCTTAGTTACACGTGTGCACCAGGGGAACCCTGATATGTGAAAGAACATCCAGTGGCCAGCTCTGTCTTTGTCAATGCTCACACAATGGTCGGGACGGATGCTCCATCTCATAGGGAGAGCTTAATGACAGAGATCAGGGAAAGGAAAATGTGAATGTGCACAGCTTTCCAAGCAGGAAGAATAGTGAATGCAATGGCTCTGATGGGCTAACGGGACAGCGGCCGATGGGAAAAGCTGGAGTAGGAGACACTAGCATCCTGATTGAAGTGAAGTTTAAATCAAACAATTGCATTTGTGCAGCACTTGATGTGGTAGCTTTAGGGACATGCCATATACCACCAGACTTGCACGTTGGCTTCACGTTGCCTCATACCAGAAGTCCTGCTGGGGATACTGAGGTTCACTTATGGTGCATTGAACCCCAATCATAGAGTTCAAATCTCTTCATCACCCCATCTCTCTACTCCAGCAGTTGTCTGAATCCATCATTTCATCTTCTTTCCTAACGTTGAATGTTTACTTTCCTTATATCTTCCCCATCTTCATTTTTTTCATTTAATTCTTGATAATTCCATTTCTTAACATCTGATTCAATTTCTCTTTCTTTGTCCTGCACTTTTTAACTTCTATTCTTTTTCGTCTCCCTCCTTTCCCTCTCACACTCGTTTCTTTCCCTCCGTCAACCTTGTTAAATGTATCTTCCCTATATATGTTTGTTTCTCACTTTCAAACAAGTGGCTGTGTGTGCTCTTCTCACTGTGCCCGATACATACTGGTAATGTTTATGTCGGGCAAAGAGGCGCGCGACTGGGAGATACGAGACCAGCCTGCCCCAGATCATCCAGGCACCCGTCCTCTCTTGGAAGGGACAGCCACTGACGTAATAAGAGGACCACACAGGAAGGTGAGGCTGAGACGTGTGCAAGCTGCTTATTAATTAGCAAACTGCCGCACAATATGCGTATTTTCAGAAGACCAGGGACTCCTCCTATTGTTTAATTCGAGCAGGTGCCATTCCTTGTTGCCGCAAAGTGTGGTGGGTGGATGTACACGTTATAAACATGTTTAACAAAAGATCAGATCAATTATTACCTGGAATTCCTCTCTAGTAGCTTAATCCCCTCTGGGTACTAGAGATAGATGACGGTAAAGTGAAACCTTTGACTGCAAAGGTGTCGACATGTTCCCCGCAGGCTGGCAGTTGTAAATTAACTCCTTTCAAGCGTAACTGGAAGACCGAGATAACATTCCTATTTCAGTGCTTAGCAGAAAGTTTCAAGTACTTTGAAATATCGGGTTCATCGTTTCAAAAACCTCGTGACTGCACTGCTAAATTAATTATGTATATTATGTTTCACAAGTAAAGATTGAAGCATCTAACACTGTCTGTGAGAAGCAATCATTGCTTTAGAGCTATTTGTAGTGCCTCACCCTATAATGACAGGGAATAATTCGCACTATGGAATGGCGTTTAAAATAAAGTACGGCTAAGTGTCTGACAAATAGTAGACGAAAGTACCCCGAGGATCCGATATTTAGGCTACTGTAGCACACCTTTCTTTACCTGTTAGCAAATCATTTTTTTTAAAGAACAATCACACCGAAAAATGCATTGGTTAAAAAATGCTTATACCACGTGGGTGCGATTCTTAAAACTTTGCAGGTGTAGATGTAACAAGTCAAATAGTCTTCCTGCTCTCAAAAGTTGATTTTGTGCTATTAAACGGATTCACTCATACAAAAAGTTTTGTGTGGACAGATTTACAAATAGCCGTACAAAGAGGGCAGGTGGTGCACATTACAAGATGAAAATGTTCATGTACTCTCTCAAATGTATACCTTTTTGGGCATTCACTAACTCTTCTCTAGTACCTTCTCCGTTTTGATAAGTCTGTATACTTGGTCCTCTCAAGGATAGCAGTAAATCACTTTTTTTGGGTGGGAAGGCGAACAGAACAGCAACAAAAATTGGTGGGCCAGGAAGGCTCTTCACTTTGAAAAAGGTGTTCTCTGTGGAGAAAAATGAAAGCAAAAGGCATACAAAAATATATTGTAAGAAACTTGGGGGCATATCAACAAGGGCTTTATCTCTGCTTTTTTGGCTTTAAAAGCCAAAAAAGGAGAGATAAAACTAGCGCCCTATCAACAACAGGGTGCTAACATGCAAATTTGCATGTTAGCACCCATTTACTCTACGCTTCCCCTTGCATCTCTAATGAGATGCAAAGGGGGCGTTCCAGAGCAAAATAATAGGAGAAATGTCGCTAAGCAACATTTCTCCTATTATCAAGAATATCGCTAACCCTGTTAGAGACAAAAAAAGCAGCGCTAACCGCGGTTAACGCTGCTTTTTTACATCTGGTATTTTTCTGACTTAGCCATGATATCCTATGGAAGGAGGATATCATGGCTAAGTTTGCCTGTCCCTATCAACAAGGTAACGTGAGATTATCGCTGGGTTTCCAGCGATAATCTCACGTTAGCCTGTTAGCGTGAGGATTTTTATCGCTATTGAGATAAGCGTTGCTAATAGCACGCTATCTCAGCGATAAAAATTCACGCTAGCCGGCGATAATTATCCTAGCGCTAAGTGCGCTTAGAGATAATTATCGCCGGTTGTTGTTGATATGCCCCGTGGGGGCATATCAACAAGGGCTTTATCTCTGCTTTTTTGGCTTTAAAAGCCAAAAAAGGAGAGATAAAACTAGCGCCCTATCAACAACAGGGTGCTAACATGCAAATTTGCATGTTAGCACCCATTTACTCTACGCTTCCCCTTGAGATGCAAAGGGGCGTTCCAGAGCAAAATAATAGGAGAAATGTCGCTAAGCGACATTTCTCCTATTATCAAGAATATCGCTAACCCTGTTAGAGACAAAAAAAGCAGCGCTAACCGCGGTTAACGCTGCTTTTTTACATCTGGTATTTTTCTGACTTAGCCATGATATCCTATGGAAGGAGGATATCATGGCTAAGTTTGCCTGTCCCTATCAACAAGGTAACGTGAGATTATCGCTGGGTTTCCAGCGATAATCTCACGTTAGCCTGTTAGCGTGAGGATTTTTATCGCTATTGAGATAAGCGTTGCTAATAGCACGCTATCTCAGCGATAAAAATTCACGCTAGCCGGCGATCATTATCCTAGCGCTAAGTGCGCTTAGAGATAATTATCGCCGGTTGTTGTTGATATGCCCCTTGGTTATTAGCTGAGAGGGGCAGGAGCCCCACTCAAATAATAAACACAAACCACAAAAGTCACTATATAAACCTGCGCTTAGCCCTCTGGTAGCTTGACACAAAAGCAGTCAGGCTAGCTGAGAGGAAATGTAAACAGTAGAAAAGTAGAAACGCAATACAAGAAAAATGACACCAAAACAACAAAAATCCGGTAAGTAGAACCAGAGTTATGAATTTTTAATGTTTCAGGGGAAAATCGCACCAAAAAGCACAAAACCCCAATCGACAGAATTTCGGAGCATCTTCTAGAGATTCCAAATTCAAGACAAGCTGGTCCTTCCATTTTCAGACAGTAGGACAGTACATCTTCTGAGTCATCCACAGGTGCATGAGTGTTCTGATGAGAGCTTCTCAGGGTGGCACTTTTATACCCAGTGCCAACCTGTGTGTGTGTTGGGGGTGTCCCTCTCTGTGTTTACCCCTAAACTGGGTCCGATCAGTTGTTCCCCTTCTCCTAGGTTTGAGCCAAATCTCTCTAGGGTAAACAAGGGACAGCCATGACCGGTTTTTAGCTGATTTTCAAGTGACAGAGCAAGCAGCTTCAGAAGTCAGGAAAGCAGTGAGCACAGCCCTCAGGCTATCCTCTGAAGCCCAAGAAGGGCAGAGTCCAACCCCCAGACAATCCTGCTCCAGAGAGGAACATCCTTCTCCACACCCAAGGCACTTTTGTTCCCTTTCTGGAAAGAATACATATCCTACTGCAGGGTAGCCTTTATCAGTCATGGGACACTGGCAGAAAGGCACATTTGGTTTTTGCAGAAAAATGCCAAGATTCTGAAAGTGGAATTTTCAAAATACTAAATTAAAATCTGACTTTAGCTTCATAGAAGATTTTAAATTACAATTCAAATAAGTGGAAGTATTTCTCTATTTGATCTTAAGGTGAAGTTATCACTTATTAAGTGCAATAACTCAGTTGTAGTGTCTTGTGATATTTCATCACCTAACCCTTATGGCTCCTAACGGAGTCCATAGAGCTGTAACATAGGTGTCAGAGCACAATACCAAGAAAGCTTGTTTTAGAATGCTGAGTTGGCAGTTACATGCAGCAGAATAAAGATATGTAATCCTAAACTCCATGTGTTGCATGGTAATTGAAGGGTACCCAGGCTGGAAGCTGCTACAACTGGCAATGAGATAGGGATAGGTAACCCAAAGAATGATCGTGCTCTCCCCGAGAGTTTGCTGTAGTTCAAGCAAACTGCTCGCCTGCCAAGTGTGTTGCTGTTTATCCAGCGCGAGACCGGAGAAATAGGAGAAAATTTCTATATAAACAACTATCCTCCCCTGCGTCGCAGACCCGACGTCACACTAGCTGATTCACACACGCAGTCATTGGTGGGGCCCATAACACCAACACTCACACGTCTCCACTCACAAGTCTGCACACAGGAGGAATGATGATTTCGCGCTGGACATGTGGGGGGTACCTTATTACCTATAGGGAAGAAAAGTTATTTTACAGAATATACATTAGCATTCACCACCTATAGATTCCTAATCCTAAACATCAAGGCACTCCACCCACTTGGTCGACGGACCAATTAGTTGGATTGGTTGATGGCGATTTAGAACCAGCTAAAACACATTTAAGACTCAGAATCCTTTACTCTTTCATTGAAAAACCACAAACTTGTAATTTCTGTTAATCAAATATTTGTTTATCTAAATTTTGTCTGCAATTAATATTAGCATTTGCCCCATCAAAAGTTTAGAACTTTTGATTTGGTTAATACAAATCGCATGACATTATATTTACCTATTCTTGCTATCTGGATTTTCTCTTATTCATTTGGCTCTGCATAACCAAATTTAGCCGTTAAATTGTCCAAATAAAGCAGGCCAAAGCTCAAAGTCCGAAAGTTCTATGCTCAGCACGTTACAGTCCCAAAGATCTCCAAAGGACCAGAAATCGTGCAAGCATCTGTTATCGCCTGTGGGGTCAAAGAGTGTGTGCAGTCATCCAAACCGCCGAATGCATAGCACAGATGTCAGGAAAAATGGAGAATGGAATGCCCCTCCCTATTCTACTGCTCTTTTTGTAATACATTTCGGGATAACAGGAAACATTTGAATGGTGATTGGCTGGTTGGGGAACGTCCGATTTTACATCAATGGATGTTCTCATGGATTTTGCTGGTTCATTTCCGTAGTTCATGTTGCCATTATGCAACAATGTTTAAGGTTTGCTTGTATGTTCCAATTGTTCATTTAGACCAGTTTTTACTGACTGAAGTTTGGCAGTCCACCAAGTTCCTATCCTTGACCAGGAACACGGTGCATCGGGGTCGTCAGAAAGTTCATGGAGCCATCCGAGTCTGCGCAGTAGGCATCGCGCTCACGAGACGGTGGCCACTTCTGAACTCGATTTCGGACGCCATTTTTAGGTAGGCCCAAACGCCAACTTAAGCGACACAAACACAAAAGAATAATTAATACAAAGAAATGATGATTCCAATGTTAAACCCTCACTAATCCCTTTATGTATTAGTATTTTCCTAGCATATAGTGACATTTAAAGCGATAATACTCACATTTAGGATAGAACAGGAACGCAAACATCAAATAAGCAACATAAATCATGCAATATCCTATTACCACATGTACTACTATTAATATGCGTACGTATTTTAGTTATTTCAGTTATTTTGCCATGCAAATAGCAATTTCCCACGTGTAATTAGCATATGCAAATGGTTGGTTAAGTTTCACACTGCAATCCGTTAGTAAAATTATAATCAGTAGGTTATATAGTTAATATTGTCATGCAAAATAGAGGAGGTATGCAACATTTTGTTCTACCTGCTCCATCACTGTCAAAGAACAGAATCGATGCTTCATGAACGTAGAGTCAAAGTGCAACTACAGCTGCTGTAAGGCATATGAAGACAACGGAACCGTTGCAAAGACTTTACATGTTGATGGTCAAGAACATGTTGGTAAAGTCA
Organism: Triturus cristatus; assembly: GCF_964204655.1. Classification (NCBI taxonomy): domain Eukaryota; kingdom Metazoa; phylum Chordata; class Amphibia; order Caudata; family Salamandridae; genus Triturus; species Triturus cristatus. The sequence continues at coordinate 578,075,828 of NC_140585.1, read as the reverse complement.
TATATAAAGGTACTGTGTTACCACGCAAGATAAAGTTGTACATTATGTGGAGCTACACTGCAAAAGCTGGTTACATATGATACAGGAAGAAGTGCGGGCTTACAGAATAAGCAACAAAGAAGTATATTGTCATTGCACTTACCAGAGCCTCGATAAGCGGAGCTTTACAACCTAGGTACCAGGCGAGGAGACCCAAGAAAAAGCACAAGGGTTGAGCTTACTAAGCTATCTGCTCCTGAAGGGTCCCACTATCAAAGCTTCCCGGTGATGGCTAAGAAAAACTCCAGAGGTCTCAAGGAATAGGAGGGCTCTGATGGAGAACAGGGAGACAGGAGAAGAAAGATCTTCACCCTCAAGATCAGCCACTCCCATGATTAGTTACCATGCTGCCACCCTTTTGAAACCAACACCACCTTTCGATAACACCAAAAAGACAATATTGGTGATAGGTGGTCTGCGTGGATAGACAGATTTGATGATTTTATTGTTGCCCTTAAAGAGACTGATAACAAAAATTATCAAGTATCTCCAGAATCTTGCTGGTGAGGGTGTGAAAGAAGTCATAGTGAAAAGGTCTGCTAACTGACAAAGAAGTTACATACTGTCATATTAAATAAATGCTGAATCTAAAGTTCAATCCAGTACAAAACATTGATTACAAAAGATACATTTTCAGTCAAGAATGCCAAAAAGTTGGTGAAACCATTTATGAATTTGTGGAGAGACTTGATATGCTCATCAAACACTGTAAGTTCAATTAATTTAATGATGACAAAGCTATGCGTTTTAGAGTTATTGATGGATGCTTGTCAGATTCATTCAGATGAAAAATGCTGAGAAAAACTCTTAGTCTGGAGCAGGTGCTGATGGCTGCCAGACTTGAGAAGCGTGCTGAAAGACAAGCTGCTTACATGGAAGCGAGAGGTGCCCAAAGTGAATCAGTCACGAGAATAAAAAGTAAGACAAAGCAAAAGACTGAAGAACACAGAGTGCTATCTACAAGTAAAAATAAGTTATGTTTTAGATTTGTATTTTGGTTTCCACCCAAAGGTAAAATGCCCGCCATTGGGATATATTCAGAGGCTGTGGGAAAGAGAACCATTTTGTGATGGTTTGTACAGCAAAGGAAAAAAAATGTGTGTCACAGTGCAAAGACAAAAAGGCCACCAGAACATTCCAGAGGCAGCGTCAATGTTTACCTTAGAGAAACATGCACATGTTGGACTGGCTTCATGCACTGAAAAATGTCAGTCAAAGAAAAGTCGATATGGCAAAGAACCAAAGTCATACAAACAAGTGTGACTGCTCTCCCCTGCACAGCTCCACCACTAAATACTGCATAGAGAGACCTGTGTCCTCCATTTTTCTGTAGGTTTGAAGCCCTCCTCCACACGCAGGCTCCTGCCTGCACCTCTGGTGGTCCAGTGGGAGAGCACTTTGCTCTTCTGCTGTTCTGCTTTTTTCTGTGCCTTTTGTGCCCTCTTATCTCTCTTTTGCTATCTCTTTTCACTTTTTGCTCCCTCCTCTTTTTACTCTCTCTCTTTTTTTTTACCCTCCCCGCTGCCCCCATGGTCCCTCCAGCACATCCTTCCTGCCTCCCAGCTGACCACCCTCCCCGACCCCTACTTGATAGCGGCCACATGCAGCGTGTGTGCCGCTAGCGCACCAAAGGCAAGCTCGTCTGCGCCCGTTCACAACTCAACCACGACCAACGCCAGGGACCCTGGTCCTGTGACCCGCCTCCACTATGACTACAGCACCCACTATGCTCTTAACAACTGCTAACTTTCAACGCCAAGCAACACCCAAGGCCCGATCTCCTGCCGACACTGCCGCTGCACCTTCACCCACCTCGGGACCCCAGCAGCAGCCTACCGGATGTCACTGCATACAAACCATGGAACTGCATCCTCCTCAACATGCACTCTCTACACAAGCACATCATAGAAATCTGGGACCTCCTCAACAGCCACACACCTGACTTCACCTTCCTCACAGAAACCTGGACCAACGCCAACTCTGTGCCCGACATCGCAACCACCATTCCCGACGGATACAAGATCCTGAGAAAAGACCACCCCATCCGCCCAGGAGGAGGCATTATCATCAATCATCCACAAAAGCTACCTCTGCATGTTAACCACCGACCCGAACCACTCTATGACTCTCATGGAACATCTCTACTTCCAAATCCAGACCAACCCCAAAATGACTCTCTGTTGAACACTCATCAACAGGCTGCCTGGCCCGTGCTCCTTCCACCGACACCTTTGTTGACCTCATCACACCCCACGCCCTCGCCTCCACAGACTACACACTACTCAGAGACCTAAACTTCCACCTGGACAATCATGATGACCCCAACACCACCGCCCTCCCAGAGACCTCGCCACATAGGACTGAAGCAACTCATCACTGCCCCCACGCATATAGTGAGACACACACTCAACCCTATCTTCACAGAAGGAACCAGCATCTCCTACAGCTGCACCACAGAACTCCTCTGGACAAACCCCGCTGCATTCACTTCTCTTTCAGAAAACCAACCATACACAAGTACACCCATCGCCACCCCTGTAGAAGTTGGAACAAAGTCACCGAAGACCAGCTCACCTACACCCTCACCAGCATTCCACGGCTCACAACCTCAACTGCTGGATCACAAACTGTGCAAACACCCTCGCCCCCTCAAAAAAGCCGCAGGCCGACATCAAGAAAGCAAGCTGTTTGACCGCTGCACTCCAAGAATCCAAGCGCTCCTGCCAATGACTCTAAAAGACATGGAGGATCAACAAAACCCCTGAAACACACACCGCCTACAGAGCAACACCAACAGCACTTCACCACCTCATTGAAGCCATGAAAAAGAACTTCCTCTAAGACAGAATCTTCACCAAGGCCCACAACTCCAAAGAAATCTTCTCCATCATCAAGGAATTTGTCAAACCGGCAGCAAAACAAAAGATGTACCACCCTCCCAAGACCTCTGCAACTGACTCAGCACCTTTTCTCAACTCAAGATTAAGACGATCTATGACACCTCGACACCCAAGACCTCTGAGCCCCCTAGCTCCCACCCCCTAACGACACCACCCAACAGACCCTGCTCACATGGACCCCGCTCACAACAGAAGACATCTTAAAGACCATGAAGAGAATCCATTCTGGAGTACCCTCCGGCCCCTGCCCACCCCACATCTTCCACAAAGCCACCATGGCCATGAATCAAACAACGTCCTAGACATCTAGGAATCCAGATTCCGCAGCAACCTCAGCACAAAGACTGGCCTACTTGCCACCACTGACAACATCCGCTCCCTCCTCTACCAGGACCAAACGGCAGCCATCATCCTTCTGGACCTCACATATGCCTTCAACACCATCTTCCACTGCACACTAGCCACCAGAATACACAACACCGGCATCTGCGGAAAGGCCCTTGACTGGATCTGTTCATTTCTTTCAGGCAGAATTCAGCGAGTCAGAATCCTGCCTTTCCTCTCGGAACCAAAAGGGACCAGATGTGGAGTACTCCAGGGGTCCTCCCTCAGACCCACCCTCTTCAAAATCTACATGGCCCCCCTCGCAACAGTCATCAGAAACCACAGGTTCAACATAGTCCCCTACGTCAACGAAACCCAGCTCATCCTCTCCCTCAATAAAGAACCCAACATCACCAGGCACAACTTCTAAGAAGGGATGAAAGCTGTCACCACCTGAATGAAGAGGAGCTGCCTGAAACTCATCTCTGAGAAAACAGAAGTCCTCATCCTTGGCCCCACCTCATCTGCCTGGGACCTCACTTGGTGCTCCCCTGCCCTCGGAAACCCCTCCACCCCGACAGACCATGCACAAAACCTTGGCATCATACTAGACTCAGCGCTCAGGATGAACTGCCAGATCAATGCCATATCCTCGGCATGCTTCAACACCCTCCGCATACTCAGAAAAACGTTCAGATGGATCCCTCCAGAATCCAGAAAAACAGTCACGCACACCCTCATCAGCAGCAAACTGGACTCGACAATGCTGTCTACACCCGAATCAATAAGAAACTACTTCAAAAGATTGAGACCATCCAGAGCACCACAGCCAGATTAGTCCTAGACATACCCCACCACCACCACCACCACATCACCTAACACCTCCGTGTTCTCCACTGGCTCCCCATCAAAAGAAGAATAACCTTCAAGCTTCTCACCCATGACTACAAGGCCCTCCACAACATCGGACCACCATACCTAAATGACTGCATCTCCTTCCACGCATCCAAGAGATATCTCAGATCAGCTGACCATCCCACGCATCTACAAGATCAGAACAGGGGGAAGTCTTTCTACCTCACATCCACAGCCTGGAACAACCTCCCCTCCACCTCCAGCAAACCCCCACACTGCCCCAGTTCAGAAAAGACCTAAAGACCTGGCTCTTTGGATGACTCCAGCACACTACGGCGCCACCCCCACCTTTAGTGCCTTGAGACCCTTGAGACCCTTGTGGGTGAGTAGCTGTGCTTTACAAACCCCTGATTGATTGATTGATTGATTGATTAAACATTGTCTGAATATTACATTAAAAATAAATGACGGCTCGATACTGTGGGATTTGGCCTTTTTGGCTAAAGTTTCCTAAACTTTTTGCTTTCCCCCAGACCGTTTTCCTGACATAGAGATGCCAATCTAGATGCATTGGGTACTTTGCCACTGCTGATCAGTGTCAAAGTACAAGGGTTCCCATGTAAAATGTAATGGTGATTGGTTGGCCATGATTTGTATGTTTGCCTTACTAGTAAAGTCCCTAGTGTTATGCACTGTGTGTGCCAGGGCTAGTAATGCAAAGGCGCGCGGAGAAGGGAACTCAGGCCTACAGTGTACGGCCTGCGCGCGGAGTGCTAAGTTAGCATGTTGTCCTGACAAGTGCAACCACTTGTCAGGCTTGACTTTCCCTTTTACATACACATTGGGCACCCCTGTGGCAGGTCCCAGGTACCCCCTGGGCAGGGTTCAGTGGAGGTAAAAGGCAGAACATGAACTGAGGTGTGTGCTATGTTCTGACAGTGAAAAACACTCCATTTCGTTTTTCACTGCTGAAAGGCCATCCTGTCCATAGGACAGAATGGGGGAGGCTGGGTGTTGTGTTTTTTAGCCTAGTTTCCCGTCAGTTTATAATGGAGAGGTGAAGTTTAGTATGTATGAACTCACAGTGTCATACATCTTTCTGTGAAGGTGGTTTTGTCACTGTGTGTTCAGAAACCACTCTTTTAGAAAGTGGCTGAGTTTTCTGCTCTAGGAATTTCCGTGTGTCTCTGCTGAAATGTGAATTGTCTGTCTGGAACTGGAAGGTGAGAGGAGCTGGGACATTTGATTAATAAAGAAAAGATGAAAGCCTATGCTGACAAGGGATGACATGCAAATAACATTGAGTTTATGACATGAGATCTAGTGATCGCCCGCCAACTGCAAAGGAGAGGATCTGATGCTCCATATGATTCTACACCTTTCCTCTTTGTGTCCACCAGCATCCTAGAAAGTTTTTTTACCAGAGTCTCATCTCACTTTTGGCATTTGATTCATCAGTCTTCTGATCCAGATGGTGAAAGAAAGACTGAGCCTGAGAACCCAGTGACTGGTGTTACTTCTTTACCGTCTTCGAAGATCTCTGACTGTGAAGATCACAGCTTCCAGTAACCAGATCAGCCAGAGTAATTACTAGGCCTGGGCGTAGTTCGCAGGGTTACAAAACAACTCCATGAAGTTCCACGAGTGGCAGAGTGCAGTGCGAACTTCAGTTTGTGTTGGTATTCCTGCTGCTTGGGTAGAAATTCTACCTGAGCAGCAGCTCATGCTCACGAACTTACTGTTCGATCGCGAGCAGGGAAAAAACTCCACTGCACATCGCGAAGCGGAGTTTTCTGCACTCCGCGAGCTCCGCGGAGTGCAGAAAACTCCACAAACTCCGCAAACAGAGCGTAGTTCACCACCCAGGCCTAGAAATTACATAAATAAGACATTTAGTAAAACTTCTTAGCATTAGTGACATCCTTAAGAAATGTTGACTATAGTATCTTGTTCATCCAGCTCCTCACCCCATGTTAGATTATATGTTAGAATAAAAGGAGCTTATTAAAATCGCAATGTTAAATGATGACTTAGAGACTTTTATGAATGCTGTTTCCGAATGACATTGATAGATGCTTTCATATTACTGACTAACCATTGTTCACAAGTTGAGCTCATAGTGCATCCTTTAGCTTAGGTTAGAGAGTTCTCATGAGAACTTTCCCTCATGTAATAAATATTGAAACAACTGTATTGACAAATGGTTATGAGAGTATAGACTGTGGGAATCAGAAGAAGGATCATCGTACAACCAACCACACCACCTCGTGAACTATTCTTATTGGATATCAACAGAGGACACCTACAGAATTGTTACGAAAGTATGAATCTCTATTAATGAGTGTTCCTAGCTAGTTAGACTCACTCAACTATTCCGACACCTCCTGGCCACTGAATCCTTTCAATCTTTCTAGTGGTCTTGCTACTGGAACTTCCCTGTCCTGTGACTCTTCTTTATAAAATGTTGATCTCTTTAGCTATTTTCCTAGGATCACTGACTTTTTTTATTTTGGATAACTTTGTATTTCTGGTGATCTATGCTACTGCAAGCTTCATACTTTTATTTAAAGTTGATACTGCAGCTGTAGGGAGCTCGGTTGAGTTTCCAGAACTACTCTTTATGAATAGTTAATCTCTTACTCGCTCTTTTCCAGAGGAACTCTTTATGGGTTCTAGTTTGGAATCGGTCTATTAGTTAGTTTACGGAGTTTCTTTGTGAAACACTGTGTAATTTTTATAATGTTGACATCAAACCAAATCTATTTTATATTTCTGTAAACATACTAAACTGAATAAAGATATTTAGAGATTCAAACTTAATGACAAATAAAGGTTTTTAAACCTTCACCAAAAGCTCATCATTGACTGATCACTAAACCTAAATGTCATTGATGTTTTCAATTGATCTGAAAAAGCTCTCATTTGCCTAAGGGGGAAATGATCTGTCCACTTCTCCTGAGCCACTAGGATTTGTAAGTGAGTGTATATTAAGGTAGAACCATCTTGGTGAGTCCTTGGGCTCCCGTAAAAGCATTGGTGGATATGATGTGAATAGCGAGGGGCGGGGTTAGTAAAAAAAAAAGAGCTTTAAGTAGTTGCCTTCTAAAGAAAGATGGTATTTGATACAGTGAGATGACATTATGTTGTAAATGCTAAAGGAAAGCATGTCTGAAGAGTGAATTAAGATTTTCTTTAAATAATGGCATAAATTACAACATAACACCTCTTAAGTGCACATTACATATCCACAAGTTGACACCCAATGCTTACACAATCCACCAGCTTAACATTGTTTTGCAAATGTGATATTTTAAGTCATGAAATAGGCACAAACGTGTTTTTTTCTGTTTTTTGTTTTATTAAAGACCGTGCCAGATCTAGCGAAAAGCCATTGCACATAGCTGTCAGTTGATGGGCAGGTGAAGGTGTCACATTGTCTGGTTCTAAAAAGCACTGGCCTTTTTGAGTCATGCTTGTTTGACTTTTTTAATTGTGTTTTTATCATCGGAATGATTAGTGATGATGCAGGAGACAGTCAATACACCCTCATAGTTTTAGCTAAATCCATATATTTTTATAATAGGAATTGTATGGTAAAAATAAATGCTTCATCATTCTATAGAGGTAATGGGCCATCCATCTGCATCTGCATGCCAAATCCTGCTATGCAATACTTGACTCCTTTGTCTTCCAAGTGCAGAAGTCAGGAAGCCCTGAAACAAAGTGCATTCATCTTGTGAGACAATGTGGGAGCCTGTTAGATGCCAAAGGCCGAGGTCTCTATTTTAATCCATAGAAATTAAAGGTACAACATCAGATTGAAAGGTGTGAGTTAAGAAGAAAAAAGTACACCTAAAATAAAGGTTTCTAAGTGTGTGAGCATAAAAGAATGAATAGTGGATTACTGGTCAGCAGGTAAGTAAACCCTTTGAAATTAGCTGTTTTGGGCAGCTTTGAAATTAGCTGTGCCTGGGGGGGAGATTATAAGATTCCACCTGAGTTCTAGATAATATTGTCTTATTAGGTCTCTGCTGATAATATATCTACAGCCATTATCCGAGTCTAGTTTCCAGGGAGGTGAGTGGTGTAATAACTAATGAGCAGTGAATAGATTGTAGGTATATCCCTGGCCAAAGCAGTTTCCAGATTATGTTAGTGTGGTATGTGTCCTTTAGAAGACTTCATAACTATTGCTTCCAATGGAAAATGTAGATGTAAGAATCATAATATACACTTATTTATACATGTATTTTATCTTTCAAACCTGCTTGATCGGACTCTGATCATGAGACTTTATGATTCACCCTAAAAGAGCTGCCACTTCATGATGGCTCAACTTTTGGAGATATGAGGAATCCACCATAAATACACCCAGCAGAATACTGACAGAGATATACACATGGGTGCATACCTCTTTACCACAATTATGCACACTGGTGTGCTGGGAAGATTTACTGATTTAATGTGGAAGGCAAGAGCAACATAGAAAATCTTGGGTGTAGATAAGATTATTACTGGTTTGGCACTTGGTATACTACACTTAATTCGAAAATAATGTGTATAACACAATACATTAATTATTCTGCCCAATACTTCTAGCAGTTCGATCATGGCAGATCACCCCTGAGGGTCTCAAGGCACTGGAGAATCTGGCTGCTGTGCCGTGGTTTGTTCATTCAAACATCCAGGTATTGAGTTATTTCCTGAGTTGCTAGATCAATGGTGCGGCTCTGAAGTGCAGGGGGAGGTTGCTCCATGCCTTGGCCACCAGGTGCGAGCAGGAACGCCCTTTGCTGTTGGTTCGGTGGATCCAGTGGGTATCTGCAAGAAAGTGGGAAGCTAAATCATTGGTATCTTGTTGGTTGGTGGAAGGTGAGACATGTGTTGATGTTTGCAGGTCCTTCGTTGTGTAGGGCTTTGTACGCGTGGGTTACCATCTTGAACTAGCATCTTTTTTGGATCAGGAGCCAGTGTAATTTTTTGAGGTGGCGTGTGATGTGGGTCCTTCTGGGGAGGTACAGTATGAGTCTTGTCACTGAGTTTTGTATTGTCTGAAGTCCATTCAAGATGCAAGCAGTGATTCCTACATAAAGTGTGTTCCCGTAGTCCAATCTGCTGGTTGCAAGGGCCTGGATGACGGTCTTTCTGGTGGTGATTGGGAGCCACCTGAAGATCTTGCAGAGCATGCCTAGGGTGTGGCAGCAGGCGGATGAGACTGCATTGACCTGTTTCTCCATTGACAGCTTACTGTCTAGGATGATGCAGATGTTGAGGGCATGGTCTGTTGGAGTGGGGAGTGGGCTGAGTTTGGTGGGCCACCATGCATCGTTCCATGGTGAGGTGCTGTTCCCAAAGATGAGGACTACCGTCTTGTCTGTGTTGAGTTTAAGACAGTTGTCCTTCACCCAGTCAGTGTTGTTTCTCAAACATCTGTAGAAGTTGGCTCTGGTGGTTGAGGGGTCTTCTGGCAGCGAGAGGATGAGCTGAGTGTCATAAGGGTGGGAGATAATGTTGAGTCCATCTGATCTGATGATGCAGGCCAAGAGGTTCATACAGGTGTTGGCTAAGGGACGATCCTTGGAATACACCACAGATGATCTTCTTGGGCTCTGAGGTGAACAGTAGGAGTCAGATACTCAGAGTTCTTCCGGTGAAGAGCAAGGCTGTCCGTTTGAGGGTGTCTCCCTAGATTCTGATGTGGTGGAGTCTCTTGATCAGGATGTGATGGGAGATGGTGTCAAAGGCAGCTGATAGGTCCATGAGGATGAGGGCTGTAGCTTCACTAGGGTCCAGGAAGGCTCTGATGTCATCATTGGCTGCGACCAGGGCTGTCTCTGTGCTGTGGTTGGCTCCAAAACTGGACTTGGAGGGGTCCAGGAGGTTGTTCTGTTCCAGGTGCTCTGTAAGTTATTGATAGTTTTCTCAAGAACCTTTGCTGGAAAGGTAAGCAGCAAGATGGGTCAATAGTTCTTAATTTCTGCTGGGTCGGTGGACAGTTTCTTCAGGAGGGACCTTACTTCAGCTTGTATGCAGTCCTCTGGGAAGGAGGCTAAGGTGATGCAGGTGTTCAGGACTTTCCAGAGCTCGCCACCAATTGTTTTGCTTCTGAGGTTGAAGACGTGGTGGGGACAGGGGTCCGTGGGTGCTCCTGAGTGTACTGAGTTCATGATGGAGATTGTGGCTTGAGTGGTGAAAAGGTCCAGTGAGTGAGCGATGTTCGGTGTTTGAGTTCGTGGGTGTGCACGGTTGATACTGTCAGTGGCAGGGGATTGGGATTTGAAGTTTCCATAGATGGCTGGGATCTTGTTGTGGAAGAAGTCCCCCAGGATGTCACATATTTCTTGTGAGCAGGGATGTTGTTCTCGGTGGTTTTAGCATTGGAGAATTTTCCTTCACAACGGCAAAGAGTTCCTTGCAGCGACTTGTGCTGGCTTCAATGTAATCTGCGAAGGCATTCTTCTTTGTTTCTTTCAGGAGGCAGTGGTACTGGTTGGCTGGGGCAATTCTGTTGGTGCATTCTGTGATCTACTGAGAGAGGTTTTTTGCTGCCAGCTCTGGGTTGGGTAATGGGTCTAGGTGGTGGGAGCTGTGGGTGTTGTTCTACTGGTCTTCTGTTATCTTTTTCCAGTCTCTGTTCAGACTTGATGTACAGTTCAGACTGTATATCAAGAAACAAGAACAACCCAAATGTCTGCATAATCCTGGGTAATAATTATATAGAGAAAAATGGTTCATTCAAAACAACGATAAGTAAATAGAACAGCAAAGTAACTGCAAATGGTATAATACATGTGTAGCATTTCACAGGTATTAGTCCAACATGGTAGTGTATTACAACATAACTCACATTACACTTTCCTAAGCATACATAAATGTTAGGTGAAGTGACTCTTGTGTAAGATCCAGCTTCTAAAACCTGATGAAACGGTAGTTCAAATATTACAAGGTGGTGTTTTTGGTTTAGAAATAACTGCTACAGTATTTTTCAGTCCATTAACATAGACCCGCTGTCACCTGAATACATGTAGTTCATGGGAAGGCATTCAGTTTGTTTGTATCATGTCAACGATGTTTCAATCCCACATAGAATCTCATCGTCTCATCAGGACAAAATAATACCAGGTTGACATCTACAGAAGTTAGGGGTAAGGGATTAGAAGTTGTGTGTCAGGAAATCTATGGAAAATGTTTTAAAAGTCCTAATGGACAAGGTTTACCCATGGCAACAATAACACACATGGGCAGGATGTGGGTACAGCATGTAGAGTGTTGGTGAGAATCACCTCAGTGGATATTAGAGGATATACTTTTGGGTGCATTTACCTGGCATCAGAAGCAAGTGTTTGCCACACAGTAGGAAAGTAAGAAGGTTGGTTAGGGAACAGTGACAAAAGAAAATAGTAATGATAATAATTCTTCATGTAATTTAACCATTGGAAGTATAAAACCCGGCACCCATGAATGTTCATATGTCCAAAAGAGTACAGGATGGTTGGAGAGTATGTGTCTGGATCAGGAATGTACAAATAAACAGCCAGGACTAAGAGTGAGGTCCACAGTACATTCTCGTAATTAGAGATAGTAGAAACATTGCAGTAGTGTGCTGTTACTATCTTAGCAAATCCTCTAAACCATGAGCACACCAATATCGAAGATAGTGGTTCATGAAAGCAATACTTGGAAAGTATAGCATTGCAACCAACTACAGATTGGAACGAGGTGTTCATGGAAAGGAACAGCACCAGAAGTCATATACCATACCAAAGGAGGGGTTGTTTAATAGTGCACAGGGTATAGTAGCCATGATCCTCAGTGGGGCAGCTCTAGGCTGTGCAGGTGGTGAGGATGAAGTGTTCACAAAAACTACCTGAGCAATGACTGAATGGAGATTCTTGTTCAGTGCAGCAGCTACCCAAAAAGGGCACCCCAGCGCTGCATAAGCAGATGGCAATACCTGTAAAGAATGTCATTTTTTCCAGTTGCTGTTAAGATGGTCCTCTTTACAGATGGAGCATTAGGTAGAAGGGAGGTCATTCCACAATGTAGCAGAGAAATAAAGCAAGAGTGTTCCCATTTCCTGACACATCTAAACATAGAAATTTTTAACAGATGCACATTCAACGATATCAGATGTCTGTTGGATAATGATGAGTAAACCGGTCCATCAGGTACCAGGGTTTTTTCTGTAAAATGCAGATTGTGTCAGAATTAAACTTTTAAGTTGGATTCTTTTGTGCACCAGGAACACGTGAAGAGATTTAAGGCACATTGAAATGGGCTACTGACAGAATGTTTAAAATTAGCCGGGCTGTGGCATTTTGAACCACTTCAAGGAGCCTGAGAAGATACTGAGGGAGGCCACGAGAGAGTGAATTATCACAGTTCAGTCTTGCAGTAATGAGAGCACAACTTTGTTTTTTATCAGTGAGTTTCTAGTTTTTTTGTTAACGTGAAGTAATATTTTGTTACTGTACGTAAAGCCAACCCTCCACCGCACATGGCCTTTGCACAATCTGTGGACCAAGATCTAGCTTTCTGCAAAATTTGGTGTACTTCCATTCAGCAGGTTTTGCAAAAAAAACGCTTCTGAAAAAAGCCTATGGAAAATGCCTGAAGAATCTTCTTTTTAGAACGCCACTTTTTTCTCGCCCCCTACTAGACTGATCACCCCAAAACTTTCCAAGAAGGAGCTGAGGTAGATGAACTTTTTTTTCAAAAGATTTGTTGAAATTTGTCAAACAGCGCCAAAGTTATTAGCAGACCAAAAAAAGCTCTGGCTATGAAAAAGCAGACTTAACTGTAACTACACAAACACACACGCACACACACAGACATGGATGTTGCTATAGATTTAAAAAAATTTCTTGAGGCTTAGAAGTTATTCAGAAACCTGAAATGCCTCAAGTAGTTACTAGGGGTCCCTCACAAGTTGAATGCAAAATCATCAATATCATCTCACAAATAAGCAGTACTCTAGTCATTAATAGGTGTCCCTTTTGCATTACATACAATTGAAATCTGCTACATCTCAAGTTGTTACTAGAGGTTCTTCTCAAATCAGACACATGTCCTCGAAATGTCAACCACAAACCTGCGGGTGTGTGGCTTCAACCTACAAACGTTTGATAGACACTCGTGCCACTCTAATGAACTGTGCTTTTTATATAGGCTAAATAAATATACCAAAGCTGGTTTCTAGGGATGATTTAGCATGGTAACATATAATAAATGTCTTATGTGTTATGGAAATAGTTGTTTAGAGCCTACTTTACATAATGACTAGCAGACACTGGGTAGTACAAGTGATTAAACGTTCTACTCTTGGGAGACATTTTACACATGTTTTTCACTTGTGCATGGGGATAATGCGGTCACTCAATGTGAAAGTATCCAATGTCTCCATTGGGCTGGTCCCTTGACCTATGTTTTGTGGTGTGAGACAGAACAGTTTCATTGGCATCTGAACAGAACAATGACAAAAAAGTGTTGATTCAATGTGCCTATATGCGTATGAATTTTTGTATAATATATTTAGAAAACATGAGAGGCTGTCAGGCCAGCAAAAGAAGTATTTAGGCCAGACCTAAAAACAGCCCTCTGTCCTATAAAGCTAAACTGCAGGCCTATGAGAATATCTCCCACCATGATTGTCATGTTGCCCACTCTGAATGGCAGTTACACATGAAGACCAAGAGGGACTTTCTTATATCCTTTCAGTGGAACGAAATCCCAGCCAGTTGTCACCTCTGTCAAAAATGTATGGCAAAGACAGATAAGACCCAGGTGCAGTCCTGTGCCCTCATTGTGTATGGCCAGGTAAACAGGCGGGATTTTCCCCACTCCAGAGTTACCACGACCGAGGCGACGGGTAACTCTGACAGTGTAGGAATTCAGTCCCAATGACAAGTTGGACCCCGGTTGTCAACTAAGAAATGAGGAATTACCAGAGGCATCTGCAAATCTGGTCTTATTCCCCTGGTAATTATTCATTCTGGGGCAGACTTTCATCCGGGGGGTTTCCGCTGCCAAAATTAATCTCTGAGTGAAAGATAACAGATGCCCGGTGTTCCATAATATCGCATAATTCCAGTGGAGCTGGCAATGTCTGTTACCGGATCCCATCGGAATTAGGAAGCCACTCATTTTGAGGGCCTTTGTTACCAAAACTGGAGATTGAAACAAGTTAACACAAATAGCAGAAGAAATCAAGATGTGAGATATCTTTGTCCGGTGTGGCAGTGGAGGATAAAAACTGAGAACATTTTTATTCCATTGTCTAAGTACCGTAATTCCGGAGAGAACTGTTTCTGAAGCTGTGTTTCAGGAAAATAAATTTGCTAAAACAAGAAGATGAAAGACTGTGTAGAATCCTAATCTAACAGAAGATAAAGAGATTACATAAATAGCTGCATGACATGTTTCATTCTGTAATGATGCTAAATATGAAGAGGAAGTTCTAGTGTGTTTGCACAAAGATATTTATTCATATGTATCCTTCTGCGTCAAAACAGAAAAGTAATGACAAAACAATTACGATTTTTTGTTCATTGATCAAAAGTCCTATATCCATTTAGAAACACCAGAAGTACATATTAGAGTAAGTCTTTTAATAAAAATAAAAATAAAAAAAGACACGAGTAGGACTTCAGTACTACTGACCAATTTTTAGGGCTAGAGCGAAATGTATTGTAAGTGATATAGAGAGAACCCTGTGACTTTGCGACATAGATGTATCTCCTTACACACCTGCGTTTGAAGCCTGTGCCGTGCTCGTTTGTGTATGGAAGCTGTCAGCTGTTCACTATTTGCATAAACATCTGCAATAATTTGCTGGGCGTCTAAGTCTTTTCTAGTCCCGTTCCATTCAACTACAGAAGTTTTACCTTTTGGTTCCTTTATACCGTTTATTGTAAATTCTAAATGATGATCTTCCTTGTATATCACACTACCCATTTGTTTTGTGACGGTTTATGAATAAAAGAATACAGTTAAGGGGGAGTGCAGGTGTGAAGCACTACTGCTGTTGTTACTGGGGACCGATATTGCAGCACTGCTGAAATACTGGCCGCCAATAACAAAACCTGGCCCCCACCGCTGCAAAGCCAGCCCCCACCCTTCCAGCCCCCATCCTTCCAGCCTCCCGGGTAAATGCCCGATGCCCTGCACCTCTACAATGCCATCTGCATCATGTTCAATTTGCTATTCGCTTCCCTGTTGCACACTGCTGTCTCCCATTGTACTGTGGAATACCTACCCACTTTACCACCCTCAGTCTGTCCCCTGCATGCTGCTCACCCCACCCTCTTACAGCTATGCTTTTAGCCTCCTCCATCTAGGGCTCCTCAACCCTTTACAGACTGCTCCCTAAACCCTTAGATTCTGTTATCCCCATCCCCTTGCTATTTGAACTACACCTTCACCACGGATATCCCATCATCTCACCATGTGCAAACCACCCTTCTTTCTCCCTATTGCATCCATTCCCTCCCTACTCCCCTTCACCCTATCCTACACTTCCCATCACCTTACACCCTGAGCTCTTCACCCCCTCTGCATTCCCAACCCCCTTACACCCTGCTCTTGATGCCTCCTTATAACCTGTGATCCAGATTCACCAGCACCCTGCTGACCAAGGCATTTCAACTCTGAACTCTTCACTGCCTTGCTTCCTGTGCTTGCCACTCCCTCGTGCCCTTTGATCCGGACATGCTTGTGACATCTTTCGGGACCAGCCTACTCCTTGCAGCCTAAGTGTCTCCTTGCACCTCGAGCTGTCGCGTTGCCCTCTGCACTCTCTCCATACACCCTGCACCGACTCACAGCACTCTGTTCTCTCCATTAGCCACCACCTGCACCCTTACCAACCACGCACTTCCATCCCTTGCACCAAGCATTCTTAACACCTTCACACGCCCTTGTCCCATCCTCGCCCATTAATGATGCTAATTGCTTTGGCTTTCGCACAGGAAAACGGTTATTCCTAAAGCGTCACTAACTTGGGCGCTGCAATGTCGCAGGAATGCAAGCACAGCTGTGAGAGGACTACACAGATAATGTGCGTCTCCTCACACACAGAACCGGTACAATATATACAACACCAGGGCCAGAATCATTGTCTGTGTCAACCACTCATCTCTACTGCTACCATTTCTGTGCTTCAAGCAGGCTGGGGAAAATCGTTGAGCCAAAACATTTGCCACTACCAAAGCTTGCTTTTGTTCTTTTTGCGCGGAGAAAGGTTCACATTGTAATGACATGGTGTGGGTTCTCGGGGTAGATTTCAGGGTGCAACTGGAGCCCTTAAGCCTTCGTTTTCTAGCTCGTTGCATACAGATTGCATCTTTCCTGCTGACATGAACGGAATTGTTCTCCGTCTTTTTAAGTTGTTAATCTCCAAAACTACCATTTCCTGCTGTGAATAGAGCTTGCGTTTCACCCTGGTCTATTCACTGACCCATGCCCCGAAGGTCGCATTTACGAAGTTGGTTATCTTGTAATGAAGCTACCAGAAAGCGCACCGCAGAGGTCTCCGGTAAAATGCTTCTTGCACGTGTCATGAGCATGGGAGAGCGCGAGATCATATGACGTGAATCATGACACCGTGTTTTAAATCAATTATGATGCTTATTAGATGAAAGTTTGAATCAACTTACAGAAAGTTAAACGTTTCACATATTTTTATTGGCTGTACAGACTGATGACGATAAAACTCGAATGACATTTTTTTTTAACACAACTAGCTTATTTTTAAACATTACTAGCTTCAACGTCACCCAATAGGACTGGAGTAATTGGAGCATCTGTAGCAAGGCCCCAATCAGTTCCCCGGTGTCAGTGTCATCTTAAGGATTTTAGGGGCTCTGGGCAAGACACACTTTGGGGGCCCCTGTTTGGAGAAGCTTTGAATTTTATTTCCACATTCTTGCTAATTCAAGCCTGCATGGTGCTACCAATTCCAAATTATATGTTAAACTTGTTGAAATATGTCTTGACTTAGACCCCAAAATTCGTTAAAATGACACCGGGATGAGAGAGCCAGGAAGGCAGTGAAGATTAATCAACGAAATAGAGTAGACAGATGTCAAATAGAAAGCTCAGCTTTCCAGGATGCCCCTTGGAAGGTGGGGTTACTGGCAATAACCCACTTTGCCCATGCCTTAAACAGTCTCTGCCATGTGTCCGAGGAACTTTTGTTGCCGTCTTGTCTCAATGAAGGAAATTCTCGAATTTCGGGTGGGAATCTGGAAAGCCGACGGATCTTTAAAATAAGGAGTGAAATTTAAATTTGTTAGACTTTGAGATTTTTTTTAAAATGTTTTTTATTTTGATGCTAAATATTTTTAAAGTAAGACCAGAATTGGGCTCCTGACCTAGGCAATAGGCTACTAGCAATGAAAAAACAAATCTAACCAGACCACTGATGCAAGTCGTGGTAATAAGCTGATGCTGTTCTCACACTTCATGTCATGTTCTCAGGCAATAGTGGTTCAACTTTGGAGGCTTAAATCAGTTGAAATTGTGGCATTCCTGCATCTGTGCTCAGCCACTTCTATGATTAGAGACTGAGCCGCTGACATGCAGATAAATCTTCCACGAGGCATCTATTGAACTGGGCCTGATGTAGAGTAAACTGCCTAAATGGCTGTGCAGGATACTAAACTTACCGCTCTGAGAGTCCCAGGTGAGTAGTTGCGTAAACAGAAGCGAGTGGGGTAGAGAAAGCGAAGAGTAGCAGTGTGGCCGATCTTTATGTTGACAACTTTGAGACAATATTTAGTGCATTATTCCATTGTCATTTATCATAGTTACTCTGTGGAGCCATTGTTGCTGGTTACATCATGGGGCTATTTGTGCGCATTACAAGTTGGAGCCATCAAAAAAATATTTTGTGGGGTCATTGATGTGTTCATTGATATACTGAGAGGCAATAATGCCATTTACATGTTTGGCCATTAATTCTCATCACAGCCGACAGCTATGTCTGTATGTTACACCATTGATTTATGTTACAGCCTGAGGCCACTGGTTCATATTATTCACTGGGGCCATCAATGCTAGCTATTGGGTGGGGGAATTGACGTTCTACTACTACAAACCTGTGATCAGTTATTCTTGTTAGTGGATTACTCTGGAGAAAAACGAGAATGTAGCCAAAACATAGCAACAACGTTTTGTGTGGGTTTAAAAAAAAAATAGAAAAAAAGATCGTGAGAAAGTGTGTTTTTTCTCTAGAAATAGATCAACAAAAGGTTACATTTGCTAGTATAACCATCTACCAAGCCTGATGAACAGCAAGAGTTGTAAAAAACATTATTTTACCTCAGCTTCTGCATTCTTCTTATTTTTCATTTCTCTTGTGGTTTTCCACATACGTGCAGTTTTTGTTGGAAATAGATGTGAATCCCATAGGTGAAAACAGAAACCTATACATGTCTGAAGAATTGCTAAGATAAAATGTAGAATTCAGCAAGGAGTCATTCTTGTAACTCGCTCATGTTTTTTTAACATTAATCAGTGGAATAGAAAATAATTAAAATACGTAGATAAATTAAGAACTGGTTCACAGTGTTTTTATCAAAAACCTTCTGTGCATCACTTGTCAATTTACAAAAGTAAAATACCATTATATTGGCCAGTCCCTTCCTTTTGCGGGGATTTACAGTGTCTTTTGCTCATTCAAAAACAATTGAAACTCAGAGCCAACAACTAAGCTGCAGCTTATAATGATTTTTCCTTGTTTACTGACTACACGCAGTGCTTTAAATGAGAAAAAATAAGTGCAGGTACTCATTAAAATGAGCTAGAGGTGTGGCAAGTGGGTGGGGATAGGGGCGGGGCTAAGGGCAAGACATGATTATACATAATGACTTCTATGCAAGTTGCAGCACATATTGAAACACGAGAAATGTGTTTATGTAAACAAAACAGGCTTAATCATTACACAAAATGAAAGCCAAACAGGATGATATTTGAACATTTACAGATATATATATATATGTATGTATATTTATTAAAGTTAACAAGAAATACAGCAGATTTTTAACTTTACACAAATTTGTGTTAAAATTCCATTTCTAAGCTCCGATTTCAGAACTGAACACATATCTGGTATTTTTAATCTGCAAAAGTGTCAATCCTAACTTCACCTGTCACATCACTTTTTTACATTCCTCCCTCCCCCTTCCTTCTATGTTCATCTCGGTTTCCCCCCAACCAGACCCATTGTCAGCTGTAATGTGAGCTCATTCCTGGAGATGCAGCCTTCCCTGCTATTCATTGCTTTTTGGGCAGGGCTATCTTCACACCCATGGATCATCTCTCTCTGTTATGTAAATGCAGCCATTAGTGTTGGAGGCGCACACAAAGGGAAGCAGCTCCTGGGCTGGAAAAAAAAACTAACATGAAAAGAAAACCGGCTTTGAGGAAGGTGTAGGATTGTGCTGCACTTCCACTCGCTTTTGTAAGGTCAGTTCAATACCTCTTAATGGGACTGGATTACTAACTGCAGCCCCAGCCTAGGCCATTTCACGCACCTGACGGGGAGGGGGTGGCTAAAGCACTTTAACCTGAATGCTTGTTGCACGCCTAATTAACAGTGCAGGGTCTGCCTAGAGTGGACCCTGCACTGTTAATCACAGCGTGATGCAAGCCCTCTCAACCCCCTGCAGTGTGGGTAAATTCAAAGGGGCGCCTCTAGACTTTAGCAGCGTCCCTGCAAAAGTCTACTTCAGAACCTCAGTGCGATTCCGAGATTCCCTGTGTTGGAGGACATACCGAACCTGAGCCTGCTGTGCCATCAATCAGGGTACCGGTACTCTCCCTGACAAAAGAAAAGTACCGGTACTGACAGCTAGAAAATTTGGAAGTGCCGGTACTCAGTAACGGTGAGTACCGGCCCATTTAAAGCACTGACTAAACGTCAATTCGTATGATAAAATCTAATGAATGAAAAGTGGATATGAAGGGAACCTAGGTATTGTATATATGTGCCCAACATAATCACTTTAACAATAGTAGTTATTTGTACAAATCTGAATTGGGTGATAGCCATAACATCATGAGATTCAGAGGGCCTTAAGTAAAATGTGTTCTTTTTTGCACACTGGCTTACATTTGGATGCTAAAACAAGAGAGAAAATAATTTGATAATCAAAAATGTTCTACTATTCCGTATTGCCAGACTTCTCACAATCAAAACTGTACCTCACTTGCGTGGCCTGGCCTATCGCCCAGGCAGAAAAAACACAAAATGCAACATGGAAATATCAACATTTTTAGCTGTGAATTCGCAGTTAAGTTTGTGTAAGAAAACATGCTGCAATCCATGCAAGATGCAAGGCCATCGAGGCTCTTGAGTCTCTAGGTGTCTGAAATGGCCATAGTTGATAGGGTTAGCTGGCTGTCAGATGAGCCAGCACCCGAATAGCGCAGTTATTCACCATCGCAAGGGAGAGGAAATTGGAACTTCTTTAGGTTTTGACATAAGGGCTGGCAGAGAAGGGCTAAAACTTCCACTCTCCCTGCACTCCAGGAATAAAGTCTGGTGCCTAAGAATGGGGACCAATGGTAAGATGGTCCAGTACACCAGCCCCACCCTATTCCTTTTCTCACTTGTACTCCTGGTAATCTGATGGGCTTCCTACTCCCCTGGGGTCGCAGATTAGGAATACATCCCACCAACCTTCCCTTGAGGGTGGGGCGGGGGGGCAAAAAGACTACGTAGAAGGTGGGAACATCATGCGAGTGCGTAACCACTTATTATTGAAATAAAGTATATGAATGCATATGAATGTATGTTGTATGGATATCCTGAAAATATGTGTTCGACCTTCATGGATCTATACTGCTTGGAAAGAACTGCATTAACCTGTAACATTTGTTATTAGAGGTTATTGATTAATATATATTCTCTGAAACTAGTACTGCACCTACTGCCTCAGTAGTGTGTTTAGACTATTAAATAGATATAATGATCCTCATTTTATGTAGACGCCTTGTTTTTTTTTTGTTAAAGAGTTTATTTTAGTTGAGTATTATTGTTATTTATGAAAATAAATCACATTTACTCATGCCTCTTCCGATATATCACTGGACTAAATAACCTGCAATGTAAAATCCTGTGATGTAACAGATTATATAAATTATTTCTTGCTTACAAACTACTCGAGGTAGTTGCAGCTTTTAGTTTTGTAAAACATATTGTTTTGTGAGTATGAATGATATCACAATAACGATGAATACATAACAACCCTAAAATAGTGATCTGATCAACAGCACAAGGATGAATCTCTCATTCGCTTTCCTGAGTGTGGAAACGTCTCAACTCCGCCTAAAACAAAAGTAGCTCTGAAATTAGATTAACTATTTATGTGGAAAGTTTCTGAAAAAAATTCTCAATAATGTAATTGTATTTAAACTATTTTAAAGCACTTTAACGGTGGTACCTTCCATCCCGTCAAGCAAGTGATTATAGCTATGCTAATATTTTCCATATTGACTGGGAGATACCATTATTTCCCAGTGAGTGCAACCAGACTAAATGGTGACTGGTCGTCGTGTCTCTGTTCCACTCTTTATCAAGTTATGCATTATCTGTATTTCTCCAGTTCCACAAAGCTAAACTGTAGTGATTGCAAATGGCTTTTGCACATACAGCCATTATAGTTTTATGCTTCTTATAATATCTTTGAAAATTTGTTAGGTGGCACGTTTCCTTTTCCACCTTCAAAAGACTATTTTTATAAATGCAGCAGTATCAACCAAGTCTTCGGGTGCTTTTAAAAAAAATATTAGAAGTTTTTTTATTGAACAAACTAAACCAAACCTTCAGAAACAAAATCATATTACTTAATTAAAATAGAAATTCTATGCAAATACAGAATACCTCAACAGCCACATCTGTTTTCACAAACCTTCCAAACACCTCTGCTTGTCTGGACTCCACTTGCACAAATCCCACACATAAGAAAAATAAGTTCCGGCCGTTCAGCCTTCTCCTGCATGGTTCTTAAAGTGTGGAATGCCCTGCTGCTACACATAATAGATCCTCCTCACTTTTTTTTTTTATGTTTGAAAAGCTTTATTTAAAGAATTAGTTGACCAGAAACGACATCAGCATAAAAATAAGTTAAGCTCAAACATAGTATAAGTCAATAACAATGCTAATATCATTGTCAAAGAAACAAAAAGCATTTTACGGGGATTTTAAAGATAAGGGAAAGAAAGGAAGAGAAAGGGAGGGAAAGGGGGAGAGGAAGAGGAAAAAGGTAAAATCACAAAGGCAAGGTTTACAAAATATGATCTCTAAAAAACACAATTACGGCTTAAAATCAAGCGAATAGATCACCAATATAAAAGCAATCAGCATGAGAGGTAACATAGCATGAGGAGCCAATAAAAGATAACAAAAGGGAGACAGTCAGAGTCTTCAAGGAGGCCTAACATTTTCAGAGGAAATATGCATAGGTTTCTTTGAAGCCAATTGATCCAGGTAGGTAGTGAGGGGTAACCAGAAAAGATCAACATTACGTTTTGGCTTGCAGGAGGAGGCAAAAGCAACATCAAGCCTATGAAAATGACATAAAGTATTCCACCAACCTTGTATGGAAACATTTGTGAGAGATTTCCAATTGGATGAGATGTGTTGGAAGGCAAGAGCCAGCATGAGATCGAAAAGCCCATGTGAATGTGTAGGTAAATCTAAAGAAACAGAAAGACTACCCAGAAATAAAGAAGCAGTTGAGAAAGGAGCAGAAAGAGTAAAAATACGAGAGAGATATGACCAAATCTTTCCCCAGAAAGCAGAGACAGCAGGACAGAAAAAGAGTAGGTGAGGAAGATCAGCATTGGGAGCACCACATGTCCAGCAATTAGAGTCAGAAGTGGATAAGAAACGAGACAAGGAAAGAGGAGTAAGATAAAGTCTATGATAAAGATAAAATAAAGATTGGATAAGAGAGGCAGAGCGAGAAATTTTCAAGGATCTGGACCAGAGCTTATCCCAGAGAGCAACAGGCCAAGTGCAACTAAAGTCTGCTTCCCAGGAGAGCTCCGTCTTAGTTTTGGTGCGTTCTGGATTAGAAGTGGCAAAAAATTTATAGATAAGAGATGCTTTAGGGAGAGTGATGAGAATACTAAGGAGAGGAGATGGAGGTACAGATGAGGACAAGGAAGGAAGAGAGTAGTAACTATCAAGAATTATTGCCATAAGAGTGGAGAATTTCTGTAAAAAAGATCAGGGGCATTGAAATAAGAGTTGAAATTGGGGAAAAGAGCAAGGTATTGAACCATCGAAGAGTTGATTAACCCACCTGACACCTCTCACTCTCCAAGGTTTCCAAAAAATGGGTCTATTATTTAAGAGAATAAGTGAGTTATACCAA
Source organism: Triturus cristatus (assembly GCF_964204655.1). Classification (NCBI taxonomy): domain Eukaryota; kingdom Metazoa; phylum Chordata; class Amphibia; order Caudata; family Salamandridae; genus Triturus; species Triturus cristatus. The sequence continues at coordinate 578,052,328 of NC_140585.1, read as the reverse complement.
ATGGGTGTATTTAAAAAGGAATCACGTGTAATAATATTAGGAAGGACCAAGGGTCTTAAAAGTGAAGAAGTATGTTTAAATAAGGGAAGTGAAGAATAGGGGGTCTTAGCAGAGAAGCGTATTATTTCATCGAAGGAAAAGGGCAATAGTAATGTTTGTTCAATGAGACTCCAAAGAGGAGTGAAAGGAGAAGGGATTAGTGAAAGCCATCTCAAAGCTTGTCGTAAAGAAAAGGACTTATGATAAAGGCGGAAATCCGGGAAGTTAACTCCACCGTTAGATTTGGGTTTACGAAGGGAGATGAGGGAAATTCTAGACTTTTTAGTTTTCCAGAGAAACTGCGTAAGTAGAGAATCGATACGCTTAAAATAGATTGCAGGAATATGAACAGGTAATATGGAAAAGATATAGATTAGAATAGGGGATATCATCATCTTAATTGAATCCAATCGGCCCCACCAGGAAATAAAGAGAGGATTCCAGGAGGAGAATAATTGTTCGATTCTAGATAAAACTGCAGACATATTTAATTTAACTGAAACAGAAATAGAGTTAGAAAACCAAATACCCAGATATTTAATCTTTGAGCTATTCCAAGCGAAGCCAGTAGAGGAGAAAAGATGAGGAAGACAGGATGTGGTGAGAGGAAGGATTTCAGTTTTGTCTGCATTTATCTTATATCCTGAGACTATAGAGAAAAAGTCAAATTCAGAAAGTAAGGGGGAACAGAGGTTTATGGGTCAGAAATAAACAAAAGAATATCATCCGCATACGCAGAGAGTTTCAATTGATTGTTACCATAAGGAAAACCAGAAATTGAAGTATTGCAACGAATGGAAGACAAAAATGGTTCAAGAGCTACGACAAAAAGAAGTGGGGATAAGGGGCAGCCTTGACGAATGCCACGCCGAAGAGTAAAGGGCGAAGAAAGTTGACCATTTACAAGTACCGATGCCTTGGGGGCAGAGTATAACAGAGAAATAAGGGATATAAATTTGGGACCAAAACCATGCCAGTGTAATGAAGCAAATAAAAAAGACCAATCAACCCTGTCAAAAGCCTTTTCCGCATCAACAGAGATAGCGGCTAAAGGAGTTGAAAAAGAGGAAACTTTATTGAGAACATTAAGAAGCAAGCGAGAATTATCAGATGTAAGCCTGCCTTGAACAAAGCCACACTGCTCCTTGCCAATGAGATGGGGCATAAGGGGATCTAAGCGCAACACAAGTAATTTAGCAAATAATTTATAGTCAACGCTAACTAAAGAAATCGGACGATAATTTTTACATAATTGGGGGTCGCGGCCATCTTTTGGGATAAGACAGATGGTAGCATCCTGAAAAGTGCCATCCGCTTTACCAGATGAATAAAAAGACTGGAAAAGAATCATAAGTTTAGGAAGTAAGAGATCAGAAAAGTGTAGATAAAATTCAACGGGGAAGCCATCAGGGCCGGGCATTTTACCTTTAGTAAGGGAGCTCAGAGCAATGGAAAGTTCATGTAATGAGAGGTCAAGTTCAAGATCCGGAAAGTTGAGGTGAGAATTAGCAGGTGTAGGGAGCTTCTCAAAGTAGTTCTGAATAAGAGAAGGGGTAGGAGGAGATTCTGGGGTGTAGAGATGTTGGTAAAATACTTGGAATTGATCAAGAATTTCCTTATCTTTATGTAAGAGAGTATAATCAGAAGAGTAAATAGATTCTATATAAGTGCGTTCTTTACGAGACTTAAGATAGTTAGCTAAGAATTTCCCTGACTTATTGCGGCCTCCATAATAGCAAGCGCTAGAACGAAGAAGAATTGAGGCTGCATTGTCAGTAGTAAATTTGTTAAACTCTAGTTTCGCTCGTAAAAGCTCTGGGGACATAGATTTATCGGAAGAGGTATAAAACCTATGCTCTAAAGATTTTATATGCGCTAAAGAATCTTTCCGCTTTTGAAGATATTGCTTCTTTTTTTCTAGAGACGAAGTCAATGATGAAGCCTCTTGCAGTAGCCTTAAAAGAATCCCAAAGAATATAAGGAGGGGTACTAGTGTTGGAATTAAATAAAAAGAACTCCTTAGCAAAGGAGCGAAAAGAGGAAGAGAAGGTGGGGTCACTAAGAAGAGAGCAATTGAAGCGCCATCGAGAGGGCTTGGGGTGTGGAGGAAGTAAATCAAGGATAGTTACGATAGGGGCATGGTCCGAAATAACTATGGGTTCGATAGAAGAAGACAGTAAGTTTTGAGATAAAGATTGGGAAAGAAAAATATAGTCGAGACGAGAAAAAGATGAGTGAGGAGGAGAGAAAAAAGAGTAATCCAAAGTATCTGGGTGTGAAAGTCGCCAAGAGTCAATGAGGCATGTTTGCAGGATAGTGTCAAGAAACTGTCTGTGGGATTTGTGTGGTATGAAACGGACCATAGATTTACGATCAAGGAAAGGGTCAACAATCTGGTTACAGTCTCCTCCTAGGATAAACAAATCATCTTTAAATTGAATTCATTTGTTCGTGATAATTGTCCAAAAAGAACAATCCGGTTGCGTATGACCATAGACGTTAAAAACAGTTAAAGGAATAGAGTTAATTAACAATTTAGCGAGTATCCATCGACCTTCGGCATCCCTTTCTTGTGATAGAACAGTACAATTTAGTTTTTTGTGACATAAAATGGCAACTCCATTCTTTTTATTATTGGAAGGTGACAATAAAACAGAACCTACCCAGCCCCTCTTTAATTTAAGGGATTCAAGTTCAGTAAGGTGGGTTTCCTGTAAGAAAACAATATCAGGGTTGTAGGAAGCTAAATGGGAAAGAACTCTCTGCCGTTTAATAGGGTTAATAAAACCTTTTACATTCCAAGAAACAACTTTGAATTTACAAGTAACAAAAATTCATTAAAAACAAGAGAGTAATGCATACCTAAATGTATATAAGTACTATAAAGCCGAAAAAATGAGAGAAAAAGAAAGAGGATAAAGAAGATAGGGAAAAAAGAGAAACGAAAAAAGAAAAAAGAGGAGTTCAACCAGTGCATAAAAAGGAGGGAAGAGGAAAAAAGAGGGAGGAAAAGAGAATGAAAATACAAGAAAAGACAGCACATATCCAAAAGGATGACTGAAAATAACATACCTGAGAGGGACATAAAAAAAAGGGATAATGGGGCAATGGCGACACTCAACAAGACGAGCCACCCGAGAATTGGGAGTCCAACCGCACCAGGACACAACCTAAAAAAGATACACAAAACGTGAAAAAGATCAAGATGTCAGGAGGAAGAAAAAAAAAAAATATGTAAAGAAGAAATGTACAGTGAAAGGAACCATGAAAGGTCTCAAAGGACAAAAACCACAATATAACAGAAACTTGACGAATAAGGATCAATGTAAATTACGACCAAAAAGACGACCTGTAAGAGAAAATTAGAAGATCAACCATTAGAAGAAGCAGAAGTATCCATGCCACTGTTAGTCTGGATATGAATGAAGTTCTTAAGTTCCGCAGGTTCCTGGAAAGTCCAAGTCTGATTCTGGTACGTGACCTTGAAGATACATGGATGAAATAAACCATAGCGTGCCCCAAGAGAGCGCAAAGGGGGACGAAGATTCAAAAATTCTTTCCTTCTAGATGCAGTAGCGTTGGAGACATCTTGAGTAAGAAAGACCCTCTGACCCAACCAAGAAAGTTGACGTTTAGAGCGAGCTGCGGATAATACTGAGAGAAGATCCGTAAATTTCAAAAAGAGGATGATGACTCCTCTTGGCTTGGTCGAGGCAGAGAAACGAGGACCAAGTCTGTGAGCCCTTTGAATGCTGAGAGAAGTAGTAAGAGGCATGTCCAAAAGTTTCGGGTGGAAGGAAGCGAAGAATGACACGGGCTCATCTCCCTCCAAAGATTCCGGCAGGCCATAAATGCGAAGGTTGTTTCTTCTATTTCTATTTTCTAAATCCTCAGTGTGCTGTTGAAGGGCACAAACTGATTTTTCCAAGGAAGATATGCGTTGGGAGTTAACCTGTATCTCCGGCAAGTGTTGCTCCACAGATGTTACTCTATTGTCCATAGAAGACCATTTTTCCTCAAGCAGTTGCATCTTACTGTTGGTTTCTTCAACGAACGGGCGCAAAGCGCGTATCTCTTCCAGAAGTAGCTCCATAGAGATAGGAGATGGCGTTTTGTCTGGAGAAGGAGGGTCCTGCTTCAGGCGTTTGGATGAAGCAATAGGCGGAGAGGACTTATTTGAAGTGGATGGAGTCGAGGAAGAGCGATTAGAAGCAACACCCGCCATTTGGCCTGAAGGAGGAGATGAATCTGATGTCGAGGAACTTGAGAGCGTTGGCGCAGGAGCACTTTTTGCGGAAATAAAGACAAATTTTGGTTTACATAATTTGCCCATATGAAATTAACAGGTAAGTCACAGAGAAAGCAAAGTGTGATAAATAAATCCTCCAGGAAGAACAGTTGAAATTATTGATGGGCAAAAAGAGAGAAGAAAGGCGTTCTAAAATATCAAAAATAAGGACAGGCGTTAAAAGGGGCACTCCCCTGCAGGCAGCAATGAGCATTCAACGTAAGCAGTGCAAGCCAGGAATGACATTGATTTAAATTGCAGGCAAGAAACAAATATGGCAATTGGGCATGTTGTGGCCAGAGGCAATTATCCTGAGGAAAAATCACTATACAGGGAAAAACAAAGAGAGGTCCTCCATAATATCATGGGTTATGCAAATAGTCCATGGAGTAAAAATCCAGCGAGACCGAGGACAGCATCTGAGACATAGAGCACAGCAGCGTTGTTAAATTACCTCAGGAAACGACACGCGCGCCTAAAATGGCGGCCGTCATGAGGAGAACAGAGCGCCGGCATATAAATCAGCAAGCGCAACGCGCTTGAAGTCCCAAACAAGCTCACCGCGGGCAGGAGATGTTCCGATTCACATTGTCGGCACTTCGGAGTTGCGGCGCTGGAGGAAAAGGCATCTACGGCTCCGAAATGTGTCCCGGTACGGCGGAGCAAACCCCTCAGGCGGCCATCTTGAGCGGCGCCTTGACCACGCCCCCCCCTCCTCACTTTTTGAATTCCACCAGAAGCTGAAGACCTGGCATTTTGAGTACTACTCAGCTCCAGGATACCCTCCCGGGTGAAAGTGCAATCAACAAATACGCAAACATAACAAATGACAAAAATATATCCATTTCAAGTAGGAGAAACTTGAAAGTTAAAATTGAAATCATATTTTACAATTAGTTAAAACACAATTTGGAATGCATCTTTTCCTACGCCTGTAAAGGGTTTTGATAACCAATGCAGAGAAGTTGAGTTTGAGCATTTCAACTTTATTTCATTGTTGAGCACAAGGCTGTTTCCTACTAAATAGTAATCCCTCTCCAACTCTCCCTTTTGTTTCCGTTTATGTAAACTAGGTATTCCTTGAGTCACAGCTGATGCTTACTTATTCACTCCTCTTTTCCTCACTCACTTCTTTCAGTCTCATTCATTCAAAGTTCCTTCCTGCACTTTCCATCAATGTGGTGCACTGACGTACTGCTTCTGCAGCTAAAATATTGAGCATTTGCTCTGATCATCTGTGTCTTTTTGCTGTAGTGAAATAACTGAATAAAATGCATTGAGTATCACAGAGTGCTGGTACAGATGTGGTCCAGGCCTCCACTGGGAGGAATTGAGATATGTGTTTGGTTAGCTAATTAAGCAGCTTGTGCTAAAGCACAAAACATATATAGTAACCGTCGACTCGCTGATTATCAAATAATATAAGCTAAAGTGTCTATGCAGGATTGGGACGATGATGTCCTCAAGAACATGAGGCAATGTATCGCTGCAGAGGTTAGTTAAGCAGCTGATAAATAAGCATAGTCAATGAAATAAGCCTTTAAACTCAAGAAGGCTCAACGTCAGTACACGTTAGAAACCATGGAGGTTCATTAAGTGATATAAAGGGTAATACAGGAGGCAGAAATAATAGTTGGTCAAAAATGCACAGCACATTGATATACGGAATTAGCAGAAGGCTCAATCAAATGCAGTAAAGAGAAGGACATGAATTCAAATCTCAGAGTAAAACAGTCTAAGTTCGAAGGAAGAGGCAGACTAATGTGGGTCTGTTCTCAAACTCCAGGGCAAACCATGCTTGGCTCACCTTCGGAATGAAGCCCTTTTAAAATGAAGTCCTTTTATTACAATGCAGGCTTTATAACAAAATATCCAGTGAAAATCGCATTGCCAGAATAAACCAGAATAGAGAATGTAACGCAGCATCATCTAACACCATCTTATCAATGAATATTAATATAGCCCCTTTTGATCGAATGTCATTGGATATAGCAGTACAAACCTAGTTACACTCAAAGCAATGACAGTCTCATATAATGAATACCATAGTAGCAAAGGCAGGAAGAACCTTACATTTTTACAAAGAATATCAATAAAGAGTATTTCATAGTGGTGATAATGTATGCTTTGCTACATGTGATGTAAGGAGAAATGAAAAAACACACACATCATGGATCCCTCCTGTAGGAGCTCCATCGAACGCCTGCATTTCGGTGATATCCTGACCTCTTACTTCTTCTCCACATGGCGGATGTGTTCAAGATGGGAGGTGCGGGGCCCAGTAGTGGCTGAGAAGGGCCCAGGGCAAGATCTACTGCTCGCAGCACCCAAGACAAAATGGCATATACGGGCAGCAGAGACTGCATATGGAGCTGAGGGCCTGAGGAGTTACCGAACAGGCCCCCTGTGGAGGTCTGGGCTTGCCCGCTGCCCTTGCGCTGTTGGTGTGCCCAGTTTATCCTCCAGCAGAGGCACCCTGCAGGTGGTGTGCCTGAGAAGAGCCTGAGGGGAGATCTGATGCTCGCTGCTACATAGCCAAGATGGCAACTGCAAGCTGAGATGGGGGACAAAGGAGCTGTGTCAAACCCTGAACGAGTCAGGGGTGTGCTGCTGGATCTGCAGAGTGGTGCGGGCTGGCGGTGACCTCTCATCAGAGGGAGAACTCGGAAGGCAGGGACTGCATGAAGAGCTGGGGGCCTGAGGAGTGACCAAACCAGCCCCCAGAGAGAACTAGGCCTAGGCCATTCTACTGGACCTGTGACACTGGTGTGCTGCGGGGGCCCTCCTGCAGAGACACCCTATTGCCGTTGGCACTTTGGTGACCTCAATGGCTGAAAAAAGACAATCGAGCCAGCGAAGTAGAAGCCCTGCAGTTGACTGTTGGCCGTGGAACAAAGTAGGGATGATTCCAACTACTACTCCAAAGTGGTTGCCTGTGCTGGGGGCACCGGGGGTTGCAGAGAATGCTGGCTCAGACCTCAGGGGCATGGCTGCATGACTGAGGTCGGCCATTCCACAACCCTTAGAGACAAGGAGTGGACACGAACACTGGAGCACACTTACAAGATTTCAAGAAACGCAGGATTTAAGGACACCCATTTTAACCTACTAGCACATAACATCTCACTCCACATAGACAATGCAATGCTCCAAACCTGGGCCCATGGTTGCCCTAGAAGTCACTTAGCTGATGCTGACTTTGCACATATGGTGTGGGAGTTACCTGGGGTCACTTGCTCTTGGGTGAGGTGATGAAGGACTTGGAGAGGACACAAGACCAAAAAAACATGTGTACTGCCAAAATCTGCCTGCTGGGCCTTTACACTAAGCGACTAGAAATTAAGGTGGGAAATCGTTTTGTGGACTTGGCTCTGGGCAGCGATCACAGAAACATAGCAAGACACTGGAAATCCCCTAGATGGCCTGCTGTAGCAGGTGGAAGGCAGAAGTGATGCGTTGGATGATGGCTGAGGTGGTGATACTAAAGATGCAGGAGATAAGGGGACTCTGCAGTGCATGAGGTGCTTTCTGCCTTTCTTGAGCCACTAAATGGAATTCGCTTACCAGGACTCATGCCCCCCTCAGAGACATGGGGGCATATTCTCAAGGAACCATTGCCGAGTTATCGGCACTTTAACTCAGCCAAAGTCACGAAAAATTTACCGCCCCATTCACAAGCTGGTGCTAACACCCGATATCACCAGTTTTCCTGCAATAGCATGCGCAAAAAACATCACCACAGATGACCCAGGCAACTATCACTAATGAGATGCAGAGTAGGCGTTCCCGAGCAAAAAGCAGCAACAACACCACTCCTCAATATTCTCAACGACCAGCCACATTGGCGATAAGAACCAAAAACAGGCGATACGGCACGTTAGCAGCAGGAAATTTACACCTGCTCTGACTTGGTGTAAAGTCGGACGACAACCTGCACCATCAAAGGGAACCCAGCCCAGAGCAACACATGAAGTACAACAGATGCCATGGAGCCACTCACCATGCATCCTGGAGCACCGAGAGGGCCACAACACCCACCGCCACCACACCCAGGACCGCCACCCCCCAGAATCCCCCCCACGGATCACCACAGAGGCAACTCAGATTAAGACAGCAGACCTTCTAGAAATGCACCAGCCTCACAGACCCAACATCAGACAATGTCAATGCCCACTACAGGCACAAAAGCACAACCATCCTCCGCCTCTGAACATCATTGCCCACAGGATGAAGGTACCAACACAGCGGACAACCAACATCTCTCCGCAGACAAAGCTGCTGGCTGTGCTGCACCTGTTGGACATTGGGAGCTCCTAACCAACAACTGCCAGAGTCAGAGGCGTCTCACAGCCAGCCCCATCCAAGTTCCTCACACCTGTCCTGGATGCCATCCTCAGCTAGGTACCCCAGTACCTATACATCACCCACAATGCGCTGGAACAGCTGGAGACCAAGTAAGGACAATACGCAATATCTGGATTCCCACACGTGTTGGGGGCAATCAACGGCACACATGTCCTACTTGTGCCCCCTGCCAACACTGCACACAATTACCGCAACAGGAAGCACAAGCATAACATCAATGTGCAGGCAATAGTGGACCACCTGGGACTCTCCACCAATGCTGTATCCAACTACCCAGGCAGTGTGCATGATTCATACATCTTCCGACAGTCCAACATCAACCAGCGCTTCCAGGATGGCACCTATGGGAATGCACTACTCGTTGGCAAGTACCAAATGAACACACCACACACCTCAACTCCACAATCATGCAACCCACAACTCTGGCAATGCACACGTCACAAAATCACATACAACATGTCAAACAACATGCCCACCCACCAGACACGAAAGCACAACTTACTTTGGCAACCTGGGCTAGCCATGGACATGAGCCATCAATGGCATGGCACCTCAGCCACACAATAGCGGAATGTGGGGAGAGGTGGGAACCAGGCATGTGCGAAGGAGGCAAGTGACACATGGATGAGAATATACACAATACCAAGTGTGGCAGAGATGTGCTGGACAGACCACAGTATGCAGACCACAGACATATCCATGTCTACATGCACTAATGGTTCCTGGAGTGCAGTGTACAGTGGACGCAACCATGTCACCCTAGCCAGTGGGGAAGATCGTGGAAATGAGCTTGTGACATCCCCCCATGTAAGCGTGTGCGGAGTGGGTTGGCCAAGCGTACGGAGGTCCGGCGTGAGTGTGTGAATGATAATTCCGGGGCTCTGGGTGTGGTTCATTACAGAACATGTACAAATGCATGTGTCTCTGTTGCACTGAGGGTCTCCTTTGTGGGGTGTAGGTGGTCCCTGATGGGACTTAGACACTCACACATGTCGTCCAGTTCGGCTTCCATGGGCTCTGACCCCACCCGCACCTGTTCGGCCACCTCCATTTGGAATTCTGACACCTGGCATTGGAATACGATGTGTGCCTTGTTGGAGTGTTGGGAATCAGCTGTGGTGGCGGATGCTTCCTGCTGTGTGGTCTGTGCAGGGGCTTGGGTCTCCTCCATGTAGATTGACTGCCCTGCTCCTGGGGGTGGGTTGCTTAAAATGTCCATGAGCTGTTGTAGGGCGTCGGTGTTGGAGGTGTGGTGGTCCTCTCCATCATCACTGATGGGTTGTCTGGTCTGCTCTGCAGGAGGTGTTGTTCGTCCCTCTGCAATGTGAAGGAGATATGCATGTTGACATTGTTGTTGACATGTATGTTGGTGCATTGTTCTTGTTTACATGCAGACTGTATGTCAATGTACATTGTGACTGTTTGGGAGGTGCTGAAATTTGAGGCGGGGTAGTGGACATTTGGACTACATGACGTAGGTGATCTTGGACACGTACATTTCAATCTCACAGTTTCCTGCTATGTTAGATGTGATTGGCCTGTTTCTGCGCATGGGCGAACCCAGTTGTGTCCTCTGTTATGCAGTGTCAGTGTTGCACTTTGTACCACATTGTCGTGGGATGTGCTGTGCTTGCTATGTGTGTGTGCTGTAGTGTGCCACAGGGATCAGGGACATGATCCTGGGTCATTGTGGGTGTGCAGTGTGCTACACATCTTTGTGCATTTGTGCCATTGTGCCCATCTCCCCACGTCCCCCCAGTCCCTGGTCGCTGCTCACCCTGTTGATGTTGTGTCAGGTCCTATCGTGCTGTGTCTGTACTCCCGACACCTTGCACCATCTCCACACTGATGACTGTGGCCTCCATTTCCTCCAGCTCCTCCTTTGACGCATGACTCACACCTCCTGTCGCCGTTGCTGCCTTCCTGTTGGCAGCGGGTTTGTGCTTGGCTTGGCTTTTCATTGACCTCCTCGACACTCCAACTGTATTCACGTTTGTCAAATTGGTGTTCAGTTGATGGTAGTGTTCTGTAACCTCTGTGACGCCGATCTGGTTTTCCTGCGGACTGCACCCCGTCTTCCTCTTTCTCTTCTCCTTTCCCTTCCCTGACCCAGAGGTTCCTTGCTGGTGGTCTGTGGGGCTTGTGGGGTTCACGGTGGCCTCTGCACTCGGTCCGGGTGCATCCATGGTGCTACACAGTTTCTTTTTTTCACCCTTTTTGTTTTTTGTTGCTTTTATAGTGCATGTTCCCGCATGACGCGTGGGCTTTGCAGGCCTGTGGCTGATTTTCACTGATTTTTGTATCGCGATTGGCGTCATCGCTACTATTTTCATGTTTCTGTTTCGTGTTTTTGCGATGTTGCATTGCTTTTAACGCGTTCATTTGACACGTTGTCGTGGGTCTAGCGCATGGTACCGCCATGTTGACAATACCTCGTTAACACAGAGTTATTTACCCGCGATAGACTGCTATGTGACGAGTTGCGTTAAGCTACTTTGCGGTAGTTATCACACGTTCTTGAGAATATCCCCCATGATATCTTAGGGTGACTTTAGCATTATTGAAATTATGATGTGGATGCTGAGATTCCACCTGCTGAGACACCCTGGCACTCCCCCACTGAAAATTTAGCACAGCAGTGTGAGAGGACATTGACATCACAGACATTCAGCAATTATCAATCTAAGAACCGGGCCAGGTCACCATTTACTGTTAATGATTTCAGGCCAATTATATTGATAGGAGACTATAAGTGGCACAATTTGATGACTGTTGGGCCACTTTGCATGGTCCGAGGTACCATATAGATCTTGTCAATATGAGGATACCGTTGACTCTGTGAGTCACAGAAACCGGTACACTTGTATAATCATGACATTATACATACTATAATGTACCCATGTATTTCATTGTATAAAACGCCATCAAAACATTTATTTTTTTGAATAGTTCAGATTCAAGATGAAGGTTAGGCCTAGTATGAGCATAATTTAGTCAAGCACAGGAAAATATAATTTTACAAAGCGCTTTGTTTTGTTTTAAGTGCAAAAAGTTCATGATGTTAAGCACATATTATTTAAAAATCAGAAACATCTTTATCAATATATTTCATAACATTTATATCAATCAATCAATTAATCAGGGGTCTGTAAAGCGCACTACTCACCCGTGATGGTCTCAAGGCGCGGGGGAGGAAAGCGGCTCTGGATCAGTCAAAGACCAGGTCTTGAGGTCCTTCCTGAACGGGTGCAGGGTCGGTGAGTGTCTGATGTTCACAGGGAGCTTGTTCCAGGTCTTTGCTGCAATGTAGGAGAAAGCTCTCCCACCGGTTATTTTTCTGCGGATGTGGGGGACCTCTGCCAGGGTGAGGTCGGCAGAGCGGAGGTTCCTCTTGGGTACGTGGAAGGATACTCTCTCGATGATGTATTTGGGTCCGAGGTTGTTGAGGGATTTGTAGGCATGGGTGAGGAGTTTGAAGGTGACCCTCTTCTTGATGGGGAGACAGTGGAGGCCTCATAGGTGTTGGGTCATGTGCTTGTGACGCGGTGTCCTGAGGACGTGTCTGGCTGCTGCATTTTGGATGGTTTGGAGTTTGTGTAGCAGAGTTCTGTTGATTCCGGCATAGAGGATGTTGCCGTAGTTCAGTCTGCTGGTTATGAGTGCGTGAGTGACGGTCCTTCTGCAGTCTGGGGGGATCCATTTGAACATCTTACAGATGATGCGAAGGCAGTTGACGCTAGTGGAAGCAACAGCGTTGATCTGGCGGTTCATGGAGGAGTTCTCTTCGATGAAGGCGGTCAGCTGGGCATTTCTGAGTCTCTCGGTGACTTTGGCCACGAAGGGGAGGAGGGAGATCGGCTGGTAATTTTTCATGTCATTAGGGTCGGATGTTGGTTTTTTGAGGAGGGGTTACACCTCCACTCGTTTCCAACCGTCTGGGCACAGGCCGGATATGAGGGAGGAGTTGATGGTCTGTCCCAGTTCGGGTGCGATGACGGCGGCGGCCCTGTGGAAGATGTGTGGTGGGCAGGGATCCGTTGGGGCTCCTAAGTGTGTTTTCTTCATGGTCGCGGTGATGAGTTCAATGGTGGCGGGATCCCAGGATGTGATGGCCGGCTTATCCGCGGCGGTTGGTAGGGGGGTGGTGTCTGGCGCTGGTTCCAATGTAAGAAGGAGCTGAGCTTGTCGCAAAGTTCCTGGGAGGTTGTGTCATCCGTGGCTTCGCAGAGTGGTTTCGCGAACTGCTGTATGACGTTGAACAGTTCTTTGGCGTTGGTCTGCACTCTGTCTCTTATGAAGGTCCGTTTGGTGTCTGTTAAGCGCTGGTGGTATTCCTTCAGGGCGCTCTTGTGGTTGTTACATGCTTCCATGGTTTTCTGGTCTTGCCAGGTCTTTTCTAGGCATCTGCAGGAGCGTCTGGCTTCTTGAAGTCCTGTGTAAACCAGGCGGCCTTCAGAGGGTGTTGTTTGGTGTGGTGGTGAGCTTGTCGACGCAGGAGGCGACTCAGTGGTGAAATTCCGTGGCTGCGGAGTTGGTGTTGTTCGTGGTGATGGGGGGTTTTGAAGGAGGGCGGTGTTGAGGTGTTTCTCTGTGACCTTGCTCCAGTTCTGTCGTGGTGTGCGCGGGACGGGCTTGGGCGTGGTGGTGGTGTTGAAGGTGAAGTGGACGTAGTGGTGGTCTGTCCAGAGGGGCTGGGTGGTGTGGCTAAAGCGGATGTTTGTTCCTCTAGTGAAGATAGGGTCGAGGGTGTGATCCACTCTGTGGGTGGGCGTGTTGACGAGCTGCTTCAGTCCTAGGTTGGCGAGGTTGTCGAGGAGAGTGGTCAAGTTGGGGGTCATTGCTGTTGTCGAGGTGACCATTTGCAACAGACAAAATGGCATTTAAGCATATGCAACTGCACTTTGGGAAGCTGATCCCAATTCACCAACAGACGAATAGCCATTTTGGAGGGTACACCCCCTGGAACTTACTCCGTTTAAAAAATGGTCGCAAGCTGCACTACAGTTAAATGCAATATCCTTAGAATACAGGTTAAGGGCCACAAATGGTAGAAGAACTTCAGACAGAGGAGGAGGAATGACCTTTGTTTGGAACAAATGGGTCAAGTAGGATCGACTATTTATTAGTGGATCTGACATTTTGGCCATTGGTACAGGATATGGCCATAATTCCTTTATGTGACAGTGATCACAATCCCCTTATTCTGTCCATTCATAATCCTTGGGGTGGTGTTGGGAGAGAGCCCGAGACACCAGTAAGTACAAAATTTTAGCCCCCACAAGTGACAAGCGATGACTCAAATGGCCTGTGGTACTGGCGGACGAATCAAAGACTAAATTGATTAAGGATGCCCTATTTGACCATTTAGTGACTCTAACATCAGTGACCACTGACTTGCATAAACAGAGCAGTTGTAGTACCTTTCATAGGGAATTTTTTGATCGTCTGGCCTGTTTTTTCCATGCCCCGATTACAAAGTCTAGGTGATCTCAGGGAAGACCTTTGGGAAGATACTCATGGTTTAATACAGAGTGCAGGACCCTGAGAGGGAGACTGACAGTTGCTATTAAGAACAAAGAGCCAGCCAGTATCCGTAAAGCTAGGAAGGACTATAAACAGTCGCAGAACAAAGCAAAAAAAGAATGGGATGAGAGGAGATGGGAGGAGCTAGGAGAGGCCATTGGGCATCCTGATGGTTGGATGTTTTGGTCCCTGGTGTCCAAAAGTAATTTCGAACGTACACCTCCTTTGGCAAATAATATTCCGGCTGCCAAATGGCCCAAGCATTTTAGTGAGATATATTCTAGTGGTCCTTCAATTGATAGTTCCCAGATGCTCAACGACATAGGTCTTCCTGCATGCACACTCACGTTCACTAGGGAGGAAATATTGCGCTCCTTTAATGACATTATTCCAGCAAAAGCCCCTGGTCCCGATTGCATCCCTGGAGACCTTTTTCCTGCTGACAAAGATCACTGGGTAACCTATTTTTATGAGATTGGCCAATGACATTACTATCGAGGGGAGCATCCCGGACACCTGGAAGGGGGCAGAAGTAATACTCATTTTTAAGACGGGGGACAGGTCGAAGCCCGCCAACTACCATCAAATTAGCTTGATAGACTGTGCCCAGAAGGTCTTCTGCTGTTCGCTCCTTAATAAAATCCAGACCTGGATGGAGGCTAACAACATCCTTTCTCCTCTCCAGGCGGGCTTTTGGCGGAAGACCGGCACCATTGACCAGGCGTATCGCCTGGTTTTGCTGTATTGGAAGGTAGTTGTGTTGGGCAAAGGCAGTTTATATCTTGCCTTTATCTACCTTAAAACAGCTTTCAACCTAGTCCCCAGGGATTTACTCTGGCAGGTCCTTCGGGACATGGGCATGCCCTTGGAACTTTTAGAACCACTTATCAGGCTACACAAGGATTATTTTGCCTGTGTAAGGTGGGGAAACCAGGGCCAAAATACCGAGCCATTTAAGATCAGGCGGGGGGCTACATCAAGGGTGTGTCCTGGCTCCCACCCTCTTTTCCCTCTATGTAAACCAGGTGGCCGACCTTGTGTCTTCTACTCCGGCCCTGATCCCTCGTTGGCAAACCATAAAATAGCTACCTTATTGTTTGCAGACGATACCCTCCTGGTGTCTAAAGCTCCCATGGGCCTACAAAAACTTCTAAACTGTTTTCAGACTTTTTGTGATGAGAGGGGTTTGGTCATCAACACCACTAAAACAAAGTTGATGATGCTAAATCCCCACAAATCCTTCAAAGGTAACATGATAATTTCCGCTCGAACAAGTGAGTTCCTTTGATTATCTGGGAATCAAGCTGTCCCAGGGAATGGCATGGAAGTAACACCTAGAGAGGGCGTCCTTGAAATTCTCCCAGTTAACTGGGGCCTTGCTACGGGAGCGCTGCCTTTCCTACACCAGGCCTGTAGCCCCCGTACTTAAGTTGTATAGCTGCAAGGTAGTGAGTAGTGTGCTTTATAGGGCAGAACTCTGGGGCTCCACAAATGTCAACATCCTCTCAACAATAGAAAACAAGTTCCTTAGGAGTCTGGTATCACTTCCACAGAGCACTCCCCTCCTTCCCCTGAAACTTGACATGGGTATTAAGTCTATCATTGACCAGGCGAGCTTACGCCCATTGCTCTTCTGGCATAGATTGGTCACAACCCCCGAATTGATGTCCTACGCTGCTGCCTATACAGAAGTTTCAGCCTTGGACATAAATCATAAAATTGGGTGGTTTAAATATATAAATACCATCCAGGCAGACATAGGTATACCTGAGGAGCAAGAAGGTAAACCTCCCACATACTCTAGGGACACATTAAAGTCACAGTTTTGGGCGTGGGCAGAACAGACGAGTTTCTTGAAAATACACCACGGCTGTTTAACTGATGTGTTCACTGATATTAAATCAGGCAGCCAGCTAGAAAGTTACCTTGATTTTATAAAAGTGCCGGCAGATAGAAAATTGTACATTCAGTTCAGATATGGCTGTCTACCCATTAATGCTTGGCTGACAAATACATCACAGCACAAGGGCTGTACTTCTTGTCCATGCCCAATCGAAACAACAGGCCATGTATTCTTTACCTATGCTGCTTACGCCAGACCTAGGAGGAACTGGCTAACACCGATATGTAAACAACTTGGGACACATAGCCATAAAGATGCCCTACGTATTTTAAAGTCAGATGCAAGACCACTTTATGCATGTGCTATGGCAAAATTTTGGGCGAAAAGAAGGAGGGCTCTATCTACTCGCCCGTTTGGTGCAAATACAATTTACTGAGATCTAAATGGCCAGACCAATCGGGCGTGTACCCTGAACTAGCACTTTGGATTGTAAATAATTGGTTTTTAAACTATTATCCTAAATTTTTATCTCTATATTGGTAATTTGGGGCATTGGTTTAAAATGGAAGCTGTTTTGTAATTGGGTTGTATATTTGTAAAATTTACATAAAAACAAAAGTCACACAGACACTAGCACTTTAGCTCTGTTTTAATAGGACAACGCATTTAAACACTGAAATTCATCGAGCTTTGCGCCTTTTATATATCTGTATTTTTGTGTCAAGTTTATGGTGGATGCATATTTGTTTTTTAATAACTCCAAGAGTCTGTATAGGGAATATTTTATAGTACCTTTTATCTTGTTTATTGTCATATAAGATTAATGTGCTTGCTTCTTTTATGGTACTGTAAAACCGAAATAAAGACTTTTGATGATGATGAATAGCCAGTGGGAGCACCAGGGATTGAGTGCAGATGCACTATATGCATTTTCAGTTGAGCTCTTCATACACTACAGAGCTTTGGGCATGTTGCCTGCTGCCAGTGGTGGCTGCTGATGTTTTGAAGTGGTGGGGTGTAATTCTTACTCCGAATTTCAGCGACCAAGCCTGACTTCTTGTAGGAGGGATCAGAGGGCTTCACCCCAAAGAAAAGTTTGAAAAAAGTGCTCAAATAGTGCATCTCAAAGCACAATTTTTATATAAATGTGCTCAAAAGCTATTGGTGTGCCAAGTCAATGAAGCCTGGTGTGGATACCACTTTTTTCAAAATGTGCGGTGGGTGCCCTGTTTATTCCAATTATTACCTCCATTGTGCCAGGTCAGTTTATTTTCATGGGGACCGCACCATATCATGGATGCCAGTTATGCCGAGAGTTTTCCTACAATTTTATCTCCAGTATGCTGATGCCCACAATTTTCCATCTGTGACCTTTATACCAAGAACTATGTCCACTGTACAGGGTCAGGGCAATATTTTGCCACAGGTATGCCATATGCCAAGAGTTACCTTCAGTGTGCCAGCACCCGTACTTTGCCAAGGGTATCTCGTATATTATGAATTAGCACTGCTGGTATTTACCATATATGACAAGAATTACCTTAAATATGCCAGGGCCACTAAGAGTCTCACAAGTGTAACACTCACAAACACACTCTCATTCACTCATGGTAATTTACATTATCACATACTCACTTGCACTCACTCATTCTCACTCAGTCTCATTCATTCTTACCCACTCTGACTCACTCATTCTCACTCACAGTCAAACTCACTGCCACTTTTACCTATTCATTCCCCTTCACTTACTCACACATACATACACACACAAACATATTTCTCCACTGAACCACGTGCATTTCTAGACATTTGGGCCTTACCTGCCAATGACAGAGTATAGCAGAATGATATGCTACTAGTGGGCATGCAGCACTCATTTTGACATTGTGCTACCCAGTAAAGTAGCACTTTATAAAATGTCTCAGGCCTGTCACTGCACCCTATAGTGCAGTTTTAAAACTGGCAATTCGATCTGGCATAATAAAGCTTTTGCCAAGCAAAAACTTTCCTTTTTAAAACATAAGTCACCCCTAAGGCAGTCCCTAAATAGTACATAGGGACATAGGGCAGGGTGAATTGTATTTACATTTTAGGACATGTGTTTCTTAAGTTTTACATGTCCTGATATTGAAAAGCCCCTGAATTCAATTTTCACTACTGTAAGGCCTAGCTCTCCCATTGGATATCATTGTCTTACCTTACTACATTTAGTACGTGCTAACCCTTAATTAGGAACAGAAAGGAAAGTCAAGTTTGGACTCACATGAACTGTAATTTAAAATACTCTTTAATGGTAAAGTCATATTTTAACTCATGATTCTGAAAATTCCACTTATAGAAAAGTGGTATTTTCTTGTCTTATCCATTTGGTGAGTGTTGCATGTGTTCTGGGTCACATGACTGTGAGTAGCTTGGCAGTTGGCCTTTGTGTATTCCTCCCAGACAGTGAGCCAAAAGGAACTTGTGTACACAGGATGGGCCATCCCACATAAATTGCTGGGGCGGACCTGTCTCCTGCTCCACTTACATTTTAAAGGGCTGACTCCAGCACACACACACAAAGGTACCTGAGATTAGTCTTTTGTACGTCTAGACTTCTTAGAGCCTTGGCAAGGGAAGGGAAGAACTTTCTGATATGAAATGTGGGAGTAGCCTAGAAGATTTCTCCACTTCAAAGGTTGGCACCAGGTATACATATTGGATCCTCAGAACATTTCTTCTGTGCTCTTCTGGACCTGTAGAAGACATCAGAAGGACTTCTGTGTTCTCCATAAGACTGCCCTACTGCTTGAGGCCTGCCTTATTCTTCAGAACACTGCCTGCTGCTTGAGTTCTACCTTACTGCTGATGGAGTGAGGACCATCTCATTAAATCCAGATCTACCAGAACGACTCAAAGGGCTAGTTGGCTGACCTCTTGAGTGAGCGACAGAGACATAACATGCGTTCCAGAGGCCTTGAACCCTGGACCTGGCCTCTGCTGAAGTGAGTCCTAACCCCTTAAGTGGTGCCCTCCCAGGTCCTGGACCCTTTGAAGTGGTGTTAGAAATGCTGCTCCTGCCTCACCCAAAAAGTTGGGATTGACAACAATTTTGACCAAAAAGTGCCAGAGGAACTGATAGAAAACTGGCCTCTGCTTGACAGCTGATTCACCCAAGGTTCATTGCCATTCGGACAGACATCACATGAACTCCCAGTGTGTTCATCTCAGCAGCAGCAAATACTGTTCAGCAGGACCTCAGAAGCCCCACTCAGGCAATAAATGCAGTCCTGCCTGGGTGAACCACAAAATTCACTAAATTAGCCTATCCTTAATCATCAGGTAGCTTGGCATAAAGAGGCAATGTGTAAACTAGTTATGCAGCAGACAAACAGTAATACAGCGAAAACACAATCCAAGAAAAACCCCAAACTAATTTAGGGGAAGAGAGAAAATCGTTATTGAAAAAAATGATGCCAGAATGACAAACCTCCAATCACTAGAACAGGGGATATACATTTTCAAAGTTTATAGTTAAAATAGCACCTAAAAGCACAAAACGCCACACAAAGTCTTCGGGTCATACTAGACCAGGAGAAAGTCAGAATGTCACAATTTCAAACTGACCATGATGGAGTGCGGGTCGGATACAGGGATCTGGTAGCCCTGAAGAAAACGTTATCTTCTCAAAGCCTGACGCAAAAAGTTCCATTCACGGTTGAGGAGGCCGAGAGGGTGTAGATGGTGGTTGTTGCTCTAGCATAAAAAGCAAGCCATGTGTCATGGGCTGTTGTCACTGTAGCACGGAGTGCAGATCTCATATTTCTGGTTTTCACTGGCAGTCACTATAACATGAAGAGCAGGTCTCACTGGAGCGTCACGTTGGCAGTCATAGTGGGCAGCAGAATCTTGGTATGAAGGGGACTTTTGCATTTGCAAAGAGCCTAAGTTTCAGATTTTCAACATTTGCTTCCATAGGAGTATAAGCTGATGCAAGCCAAGAGTACAGGAACCAGGGAGGCATCTCTTGGGTAGCTGGGGCTCACCCCAGCAGAGGTCAGTAGAGTTCTTGCAGGTCCAGTTGCAGGTCTAGGTAAGTCCAGTACAGCAGGTCAGCTAGACAGTTGCAGGGAGGCTTTTGGAGTTTGTTATGTCCTTGTGGCTCACACAGGAGGTCAGTCAACTCACCCTTGGAGTCACACAAGTTAGCCTGGGATGAAGGTAAGCACGTCCAGTCTTCCTTCTCAGACAGAATGACTGTCCTCAGCAGCAGAACAGTCCTCTGACAGCAGGGCAGTCTTTCTTCTGTAATGTCCACCAGTCCAGGACTGTTCTGATGAGTTGGTCTGGGGGTCCAATATTTATACCTGGTACCAGCCTTTGTGTGTGTGCGGGATTCCCTATACTATCCCTGCCCCACAACTGGGTCTTGAAAGTTCTTCTCTTCCCCTGACAAGGCTCCAATAAGTCTGCGGTGATAAAAGGCTGGTGTCGGATTCCTTTGCGTGTGCTGGAGGCAAACCCTTCTGAAGTGTAAGTGGGGCAGGGCACAGCTCCAACCCCCCAGCCATCCTGGCAGGATTGTCGATCCTGAGAACACATCGTTCCCTTAATTTCACAATCTGGAAGGAATACGGAGCACTATAACAACTCACGGAGGACTATAACCACTCCATGTTTTCTACCCTGTATGCAACTGCCCCCCATAAACTAAAAAGAAAAGCCATCAACGAATCCAAACCTTGGTTCAACGACAGCCTAAATGCTGACAGACGCAGCATGAGATTAGCAGAACACGCTAGGAGATCCGCTCCATCCACTGATCTACTAAAAATTCTATGACTAAAAAGGAGTAGATTCAACAAACTCATCAGAACGGCGAAAGCAACCTTCTTAAAATCACAACTGGACAAAGCCAAAATTCGCCCAAAAAAGGTTGTTTGAGCTGATTAAGTTACAATCCAATAACACTCCTACTCAATCTCCTCTCATCTCCTGCCCTCAGCCAAACTGCGATGATGTTGCCGACTTCTTCCTTGAAAAGGCGAGTGAGATCAAATCAGATCTAAAGTCTGCCCTGATCGATCCCTCCACCTCTCCTGACTCCTCCTTACCCTCGACCCCTTCTACTCCACCCTGTCATTCCACTAAAAACAATGCCTTTTGGAGTCATTTCACACCCATCAACGACACTACCATCTTCAGCATTCTCTCGACCCTGAAACCTTCAAATCATTTCAATGATCCTCCCTCTTAGCTTCTTTAAAGAAATGATAGGATCACTAGTCCCACTCTGGTCCAAGATCATCAATGCGTCTCTCCTGCAAGGTGTGATCCCTGACTGCCTAAAGGAGGGCCTAGCTCTCCCCATTTTCAAAAAACCCACTGCAGACCCTGAAGACTCGAGTAACTATTGGCCAATCACAAATATCCCTACCCTGGCAAAACTACTTGAGAAATGTGTACACGAACAACTGCACAAACACATTGAGCAATTCCAATTGCTTGACCAATTCCAACCGGACTTCCATCCCCGCCACAGCACTGAAACGGCCATCACTCATATAGTGGGCGAAGCACTCACCCTGCTTGACCAGAACGAGTCTTGCCTACTCATACTACTTGATCTCTCATCAGCATTTGACACTGTCAAACATGACAATCTACTTAGCCTATTGGAATATAGGATGGGGCTCGCAGGCACTGTTATAAAATGGTTTGCCTCTTTTCTCAACAATAGAACTCAGAGAATCAAATCCAATAAAAACCTATCCAACTTCAGTCCCTGCTCACTGGGTGTGCCCCAAGGGTCCTCGCTCTCCCCCACACTCTTTAACCTCTTCATGCAACCACTCACTGCACTCCTCGAAGCCTCAAACATCCAATATCATATGTATGCAGACGACACCCAACTGTACATGAAAATTGCCTCCCCTGAAGATATCAAATCACTCAAGGGAACCATGCACAAAACTCTTAATTGGCTAACTTCTAACCACCTCAAACTAAACGCCCTTAAAACAGAATTCCTCCTCATTTCTTCCTCTAGGCAAACCCCGATTGTTGAGAAATATCTTAAAAACCTCTCAGCTCTGAACTGCATACCTCACATCATTGATTCCACGAAACCACTAGGAATTGTGCTCGATAAGAACCTAAACTGAGCATCCTAAGAAAACTCAAACCCTACCTTCCCCAAGATGACTTCAAATCTGTGGTGCAAGCACTAGTCACCTCCAGACTAGAATACGGCAGTGCTACTCTATGTGGGTTTCCGAAACTCAGTTTAGCCCCCATTAGAGCATCACTGAATGCTGCGACTAGACTCATCACTGGCTCTAAGAAAACCAACCACATCTCTCTGGACCTGAAATCACCCAACTGGTTCCCATTTGAATCAAGGATCCAGTTAAAAATTACATGTATGACTCATAGAGCGCTACACTACAACACTCCCCTTTACCTGGCAAAAAAGCTCAAACTATCGGGAGAATTCCGGCCCTCACGGAGCACCAGCACATTTCTACTCTATTTAAAAAATGAAAACCTACAATCGTACATTCTCTGGAATTGCCCTGAAAATATGGAACTCCCTACCTTTAGAAACAAGACTGATTCCCTCAACATTTGCCTTCAAAAGGGAAGTGAAAGCCTTACTGTTAAACACTGCACTGAATTAGAAGTTTCGCTCCTTTGACTTCTATCTTGTTTTGCTCTTAAATATGCTACCTGGTATTTGCTATGACTTCAGTGTCGCCTGCAAATATATTAATGTGTTCCTGATATATATTTTTTATACTTTTTCTCCCACAGCTATTTACCTATGTCTTCCTCAGCTTGTATGTAAAGCGCTCTGATACCTGCTTGGGTCATGTTCGTGCTGTACAAAACTTTAAAAATAAATAAATACACAAACACCGAAGGCTGAGCCATTCACAATCATGTGACCCAGGACACTGGCAGAAGGCACACATGATTAGAACAAGAAAATGTCCACTTTCAAAAAGTTAAATAAGTAAATATGCGCAACTCAATAAACCCTTGTGGGCTTGGGTAATAAAGTGAAGCAGGTAGAGCTGCCTACAAGGGGTTTATTCAAAAAATATTTTTCAATTAGTTAGATATATATTCTGTGAAGTAACCACATATGACATCTCAAAACAATTTAAATACAACTTAAACGATTAATTCAGTAAATAAATTACATTAACCGGTGTGGTAAAGGTAGGTTGATTTATATTTAAAAAATACGAGACACAGGGTTTGCAAACAAAGTTCTCACATACATTGATAACAGAAGTCAGAGATCAATTAGTGATCAAGATATACTAGTCATAAACGTATAAACACCCATCTCCACAAAATGAACAATTAAGTTGATCCTAGACATAGGAATCAAAACTCAAAAATAATTGAATTTAACAATGGCTAAAGGGAAGAATGGGTTAGACGTGGATGTTTCGTCTCTGTTGAAATATGTCAATAAGACCACCTTCAGGACATCAATGAGTCTTGTGAGATTTCTCCACCCCTTGATCAATTGTTGCCAAGTTAACACAATAGTAATGAAAGAGACTCTTTAAAGGTACAGTAAAGTCCCCTTAAATCAGATATCAGATGATCTCATACGGATCAGTGGCTGACTGGTGTGGATATTGTTTTGGACCAGTTGACAAATGTTACGGCGTGAATAAAAAGATTATGTAAAATACTATTTACTGATCCGTTTTAGGTCATGGTGGTGGTGAGTCCATGTCCTGACGCCCCCTATGGGCGAGCCGCTACTGTCTGCTGCCTTAATATGCGTTGACATCTCTAAGCCAATGAGCAACAAGCTGATGCAAGCGAGATCTATCTTGGAGCCTAACTTTCATGATGGAAGCTGTACTAACATTAATTGATGCATTCATTTAAGTCTGTACTTCACGGGTCGTATTCTATGAGCAGCGGAGTATGTCAGGCCTGCTTCCATCCTTCTTTCGCCGTAGTGCTGTGCTAGGACAGGGCTACTAGAGGGAAAGGGAAATGCAGAAGGTGCATGTTTCAGCGGGTCAATCAGTGAATGAGGCTTTTGCTTGAATCTCTATATGTTACCTCTTCTGGCATGCACTTGACTGCAAGCTTTACATGACTGTCAGGTGTTTGTCTTTGCACCACATTTTGGGCATGCATTTATTCCTGCACACGCTACACTTGTCCTAAACCACATTATTGATTAAAAAAAATTGGTTAGTCTAGCTTATATTTGTTTTCAGGAGAAAAAACTTTGGACACATACACTTCATTTCATTTGTATATTTCAAAAGGGCGATCTAAGCTCCAGAAGTCCACCTGCCAAGTGCGAGGAGTCTTCCTAAGAAGTCTCTCCACCATCAGATGGGCCAAGTAGCATAAAGCCACTATCATAGAAGTAAGAGCTTGTTCTAAGATGCTCTCCTGCCCAAGGAAAGGAAGAAGTGGGCTGCTTTTACTAATTCCAAACACCAATTATCAACAGGTAGCTCTCCCACAATGCACAGCATACATCTTGGTTCACAATAGACACAGTCATAGGAAACCCTCCACAAGGTTCTTCACGTACAATCCTTGCAACATTTTGTCCTTGGTTCTCAGTCCTTCTCCCTTGTGAATCTGCCTCCGCCTCTATCACCTTCATCCATGTAACTGTAACTTCTTTTCTGCTTTCCGATCTCCTAAACAAAGACATTGGTTTTCCCTAATGGAACAACTTTTCCACCTACAAAGCAAACGTAAGAAAGAACAGATTCTAAAATGCATGTGAAATTCAGAACATTATTACTAATATGAGAGTTTTCACCGACCTGCATTTCAGGCCTACAATTTAGCTAACATAAGAACACATAACTTAAAACACTACAAGTTGACACTCTATTGTATTTTAAAGGAATATGTCTACATATTATGTGAATAACATTGTTAAACACATTTAGCATATGTGAGCTGTCAATTGAACAACACTAATTCTTCATGTTAACATTCTCGGCTGGGTACATCCATTTCCCAAGTAATTCTTCCATACTGCTTGTCAGTAACCTAAAACATATCACGTAATTACATTGATACAAGTCACTCTTCTAACACCTCACGTTTCCTAACACAAGATTGTATGCGGGTGCGCTTCTACGCATGATTATGATGCACCCCTACGAATCAAATAAGATTTCCACTACATCAGTTCCCCCTTCTGATGACGTTGAGTCATCACAAAACACTTAAATCCTCCTTGCAGAGCAGATCGATCTAAACAGATGACGTAGCTAGTCTTCTCTGTCTGGATTCCTCCATTCGCTTTCAAATTCTCATAGTGACTGTGCTGCAATCTTTCCATCCTTCTCTCTGTCTCTCTTAAGAAGTTCTACAACTGTCTCACCTTGTGCCACTTATAGGCTCTTATCCCTACTAAAACAATTACACAGATTTTAACAATCATTAATGGTTTCAGGATGTATCCAAAGATTCTATTTCCCAGATTCACAAACCATTTTCCAACCTTACGAAATCCTTTTCCAACTTTGTCCCTAACTCCCTCAGCCGCTAAGTCCATTACTTCCTGATGTAGGTCAGTGATGTTATTTATATATGCCCTCAGATGTTCACTTTTATCAAGGATATTAGTACAACACTGTTGGACCTTCAGCATCCGACAGACTCTGCCCTCTTTTGCAAGCAACACATCAAAACCAAGCCTCTTCTGCATCACCATCGCCCTTATCGAAACCATCTCTCCTTCCATAAGTATCAAACACGGGCCATATTAACAGATAACTTATCCACTATAGTAGACAGCCTTCTAATCTTGATATCATTCAACACCTCTCCCACACTAGGAATTGTCGCTCCAAATATATCTCCCACAACCAGCACTTTATTCAAGTTTTTCCCTGCTATGCAAATTTCCCTCATCACTTTTCAAATCACTCACATGGTATATTTTCGGAAAACACAACCATTAGGTGACAAGTACCATACTATTTGCTCGATAACCAAACATATGGGTTCATTCGCACACAAAATATACTCCTGGTACTATTTGAACTGATTTCTGCAAAAACGTCTTCCAAGGTCCAGTTATTGAAAAGATATGTTCACACACACTCTCTCCCACAAATAGCATATCATAACGGCTCGTCGACTGACATCTGCATAGTTTTCCTCGTTATTGCCAATCCTAAGCTATAGAACCAGAATTTACCGTTGCTTTATGAGCTAACTCCTCCTTGGTCCAAGCAGAGTTCCTATCACTGTTGTCAGTGCTAACAACTAATCTCCTACGCCTATCCTCTACTTGATCTATACATTTATTTTCTATATCTGTTAGTGTGCAAGTTAAATTGTGTCTATGAACGTAAGCATTATCTAGTGTTGCTATGAGTGAAAAATAGCTTTCCATTCTTTCTATTACCTTATGGTAATCGTATTTGTTCAAATGTTTGTACACCAGAATGAGTGTACCACATCATAATTTGAAAAGTAGTACTCACAATGACCTTTCCCATAAAACATGCTAAGGATTAAACTACAACTAATGCTATAAGTCAAGGGCAGGTGGGGGTATCGTATTCCCTCTTCTACTGAAGCAGGCAATTGCATACACACATAGTAATCTCTAACTTCCATAGTGTCTGCATACTCATAAAGCAATTTGGCCAGCATTTTATGTATAATCACCCTTTGACAGGTCTACGTGGAGAAAGCAACTAGTTTTCTTTATTAAGACTTTCGCAGAACCTAATATACCCTCTTTTGAGGCAGGGGTGATAGATGTGGATGTCCCATGTACCCCCACCCCATGCTCCTTGTTTTCAGAGAAACCTAAAACGGACTTTATGATAACTACAGCTATTGCAACAATTACCCCTACAATAAGTGCACTTATGATACATCTCTGCCTACAATTTAAATACCCAGACTCCGTTTCTAGTGTACTTCAGACTACAGTTCAAGAGAGTGGCAACACACAGTCTTTTTCTCCTTCTCTCTTCATGTGTGACAATGTACTTGAGCTATTCTTGAAGCATTAGAATGTTCTTTTCACTAGTCTTTGGTTTGCAATATTTACACAGTACAGAAGACCTTCCTAGCCCACCTTTTATTCTTGTTTTTCTTGGTGGAATCCCTAAATTTCTTCTTCTTCTACTCAGCCTAGGTTATCTTCTTTCAAAAGTATTTACAGTTTGAAGTTCAGTTTACATCCCTTGTCAGATCGGAGCCAATCTCCTCAATGGCTCGTTGTAACAGTTCAGCTCTTAGTGCTGCAATCTCTTGGGGAGACTGTGGTGCTCTGAAACTTGGGAATTTGATGTCTTCCAGTATCAGAGTCTGTGAGCCACTTAGCCCTGGTGGAAAGGGAACAGTTAATGACAGAACTGCATTTAGGTTAATTCCAGGAACTCTCATCAAAATCTCGAACAAACCAGTATCGAAATCTCGGACCTCACTCTCCTCGGCATTCGAAACCAGGTAAGTCGACTCAGGAGAGGAACATAGACGACAAGGCACTTGCGCTCTCCTGGACCTCCTTACACTTTCCACACTTTGTTCGTTCGTACTTAGATCAGACTCTGAAGATTCACTCATTGGTGCAAGTACTCTTTCCGTTGTGAGTCTCAGGTTCTTTTCTGTCTCACAGGCCAGGTTTTGCTGACAGCCTTTTTCTTCATTATCTGCACATGACCACTTGTCACACCAGCCCCTTCTACTGAGTCCGACTCTCTGTCACTCACAACATTACTGTCTCCCTCAAAATCTATACCAGGGTCGAGTGTCGCTTTATCCCCCTGAGATCGACCTTGAGTGACTCCAGCCTCTGCAGGTACCTCTACAGCTTGGTTTGTCCCCTTCTGTGACCCTTCGGCCGTGGCTGGAAATTCTTCGGGCTGAGCTGTTTCTTCAGAGGGACCTAAAACTAATCACGTATGTGATGCATGGACTCCGACACACTTTACAGCCGTCATAGACACCAGTATTACTTGATATGGGACATGCCAAAGCGAATCAAGGCAGTTTATCCTCACATACTTTTTGATGAGGACCCAAACTCCTGGGTTCAGGTCATGGCAAACACCCCCAGATGTCTGTGCAGTTGCTGCTTCAACCTGATGGGACATGGAATGAACATGTCAGTCAATCATTTACAGCAGTCAAGGACCAAATCATCTGTGATGTTTAGTAATGCAGTAGCAGGCACAGCAGGCAACAGCATTGCTCTTCCCATAAGTATCTCATGTGGTGACAACCCAGTTCTCCTGTCAGGAGTACTGTGCAGACTCAGCAGCACCAGAGGTAAAGCATCAGGCCATTTCAAGGATGTCGAAGCACACACTGTAGCTAGCCTCGCCTTCACTTACCATTAATCTTGTCCATTTCAGATGCCTCCGGCCTCTAGCTACAATGCAGCCTATGATCCACATTGAAAAGTGGTATAGAGCAACTTCATGATTTCATTGTGGAAGTGTATTTTTCTATCCGACTCCAAAGTAGTTGGAAATCTGAATCTAGGAATGAGGTCCCTCAATAACATCTTAGCTACTGTGAAGCTATCACATCTCCTAGTTAGGTAGGCTTCCACCCACCGAGAAAAGATGCGCACAACCATCAGAATGTACCTCAACCCATTACACACAGGCATCTCAACAAAGTCCATTTGGATCCAATTTAAAGGGATCCCCTGATCTACCAATGTGGCTCAAAGCAACAACGGTCTTTTCCCCAGCATTCGTCTGTTGACACATAACACACCGTTGAAACACAGCTTCGGCAATCATTCGAAACCTCGGATTGAACCAAGTCTGTCTAAATAATCTCACCATTGCAGCCCTTCCCAGATAAGCTGCTCCATGAATTTGCCACGCCATTGGGTGCAACAAACAATCCGGCAATACTGCCCTACCATCAGCTGACACCCGAATGTCATCTTTTCCTTTTCTCACATCCTGCTCTGATCCAACCCGCTTGTTCCTCCTCTGTGACTTCCATCTGCAACCGCCTCACTTCATTGCATGTATCAGCGATTGCTAGAGTCAAGTTTAGTTCGGTCTGTTCTGTACTGGCGCCAGTATACTCCCCATTGAAAACACATGCATGGAAAGCACAATAACATGCCGTTTCATCTGCATACCGATTTCCAACTATAAAAAAAGAATTTCTCCTTCCTTTGGCTGCGCACTTGATGACAGCCTTTTCCCTTGGTGGTTCTAAAGCTTCCAACAATTGTCTCACATATTCCCGATTTCTGACCAGGGATCCAGATGACATTAGGAATTCTCTCTGCGACCATAGCTGTCCAAAATCATGAACCACACCGAAACGGTACTGCCTATCAGTATAGATGGTGACTTGGATGTGTTTAGAAACACGACATGCACGGGTAAAAGCAATGATTTGTGTGGAGTGCACTCCCTATAACCATGCATCTTCCACCACTCCGGAGATGGTACAAACAGCAAACACTGCTCTCAGATTACCTTCATTGTCTTTTAGGCATGAACCATCAACAAAAAGGACTTGCTCAGACAATGGATCATCAACCAAGTCAGATCTCGGTTTCGTACAAAGTTCGGTGACATCTAGACAGTCAAGGTCTTCACATTCTTCTCCTATCAGCACTTGGAAGAGGCAACAAGGTAGCAGGATTTAACACAGAGCACCTCATCCGAGTCACGTTATCAGCAGCAAGAAACACCTGCTCATATCTTGTCAGCCTGTTATTTGTCAAATTCTGTGTTTTGGTTCTTGTCATCAAAAGCGCAATAGAATGTGGTACTTATACTGCAGGAGGATGACCCATCACGATGCTCTTGCACCGTTCGATACTGTCACCTTTTGCAGCAATAGATTTGAGACATCCGGGCAACGTTGTAGCAGGATCTAATATAGCTGAAAAATAGGCCACTGGTCTATGAGCACCTCCATGTGTCTGGGTGAGAACAGATAGAGCACATCCCTCATGCTCATGGCAGAACGGTGAGAACTCCTTGTTGTAATCAGGCATTCCTGAAGATGGAGCATGACATAGATAGTCTCTCAGCTCCATGAAGTCAAGCAAACAATCATTAACCCAAGGTACCAGATCGCACACGTTCATGCGGGTTAGAATCTGCAAAGTTTTCGCCATCAGGGCAAAATTGGGAAACCACTGTTGGCAGTAGTCAAACATTCCCAAGAACATTCTGACCTCTTTCTGGGTGGTAGGCGGATTTGTTTTAATGATTGCTTCCACTCTCTCTGGTGACACTTTCCTCTTGCCTTTTTCGATTCTGTGACCCAAATACTGAACTTCAGTGAGATAGTATTAAAGTTTTTCATGGGACACCTTATGCCCATTGTGAGCCAGATGGTTCATCAAAGCAATGGTATCATCCCTGCAAGCCTCACATGTTTCCAATTCAATGGAAAGGTTGTTGATATACTGGACTAGCATCGAGTTTTGGGCCAAGGTCAGACCTTAAAGATACTTTTTAAGAATCTGGTTAAAGATTGATGAACTTTATGTAAACCCATGAGGAATACCACACCATGTTATGACACAGTTTTCCAGTTGGAAAGCAAACAAAAATTGGCTTTCCTCATGCAAAGGGACTGAAAAGAACACCTGACAGAGGTCAATTACAGCGAACCATGCAGCTTCACAGGGAATCGGAAATAGGATCCTGGGGACAACATGTAATCACTATGGTATTAACCTTTCTAAGGTCCTGAACAATGCAATATTTCCAGCTAGCCTTCTGCAACCCCATGATATGAGAATTGCATGGACTCCCTTTTATTTCCTTCAGAATGCCTTGCTCAATCATGGGCTTAATTATTGGTATAATCCCTGCTATTTTTTCCTGTGTCAGATTGTACTGAGGTGTTCTTGGAAACTCTGCATTTGGTTTGACCTGTATATGGACTGGCTTGACTCCTTGAATCAGTCCCACCTCTTCTCCTGACAGGTCCCACACCACTGGAGAGACAGTGTCTCTGAGATGCAGTGGAATGTCCTCCACTGTCAGTAAAGAAAACAAGCCAGCATAAAAGTTCTGGTTTTCTAGTTTAAAGGCAATATCCTCATTGTTAGTCTGCCACTCAATTTCCTCCAGCGTGCAGTAGATAGTACAATTCCGTTTACACAGCAGATCATGCCCTAACAAGTACACTGGGCTCGAATCACACACACCACAAACTGATGTTGATCCTGGAAGGGTCTGATTTTCATCGGCACTTCCTCAGTTAACTAATTTGTCATTCTTCTGTTAGATACTCCTGCAATTTGGATCGATTTTCCCAAGAGTGGTAGGTTTGGGGCTACTGTGGATCTCTCTGTAGAATGGGTAGCATCAGTGTCAATCAAGAATGTAATGAAGTGACCATACACATCTGCTTCTACGTAGGATCCATTCAACTCTACCTCTAAGACTGTACAAGTGTACAACTTTCCTCCCTTCTCAGGCACCGTCATAAGGACAAGTCCTGATCAAACCCGTTCAGAGACTCCTATAAGGGCATCTGATGATATATTTGACTACCCTGTGAAATCCGCTGAGGTTGGTGTACTTGCTCTAGCTGGTTTTGATTCATTTCAGCATTAAATCATCTGTCACCTGTTCAAGTTGTTTTTTCTACTCTTGGTTCACAGGATTAAGGTGACACTTTTACTTCTAATGCCTGACCTTGTGACAAAAATGGCAAGCAGTAGTCTTTTTCAACATCTATCCCTGTCTTGGGGTCTATAGGAATGCCTCTCTGTCTTCCCTGTCATACCGTTCCAACAACTTGTTGTTCTTGTACTCCTCCTGGGGCATTTCCCAGACCACGAGTGCAACTCCCATCCCTGCTTGTACCTGTTTTCCCTTCTGGCAATTGCGCATTTGGACTAGCATACATTTCTCCTTTCTCCTCCCGTGCTTCGAGTCTACCTCGTCACTGCAATACCATATGATTTTGTCTACGGACGTGTTTTGCCAATAGATTCAGTGCTGTTGGATCATGAGGCTGAACTCCTGCCTCAGTCCAGTCGCAAATTTGGACACAAATTGTCCCATGTCTTTGGGGTCGAGCGTGTCTAACCCACTGTATTGTTTGAAGGCTAACAACAGCCTCTCATAGTAGGCATGCACTGACTCCTTAGGTTCCTGGGTTGTCCAATCTACCTTAACCCAATCGTTACCCTGAGGGACTATTTTGGACTGCAACCATGTGTTCACCTGATCGCACTACTTCATGACCAATGGCGAAGGACCGTGAGTTGCAGAGTTCCTCTCTGGTTCAGCATCAGGCCAATCAATAGCTATCTTACAGGCAGACCATGGATCACTAGGAACCACAATTTCGAACAAGGTGTTTAAATCAATCCACTATTCTTTCAAGATATTAACAAAGTGATCAACTTGCTTGTACCATTCAGCAAGTTTTGCTCTTAGTCTAGGCAAATCATTTGTGACTGCCGCAAGGTCACCTTGACTCCAGGGAACATGCATGTACCCTCCAATGGGCACCTCCCATAACGGATAAACCTCTACTCCATGCGTTCCCCCACCTGGAGGTGGTGTCTCTCCTGTTACTTTTCTTGCGCTTTTCTTTTTGGACGTTCTCTCTCCTACTTATCCAGCATATTCCAAACCCTTATTCCCACTAACAGTTCTAAAATGTTCATCCTCAATCCAGTCACCTTCTTTTCCTCCAAATCTGGGTCATTGTAAGTAAGCCTGTGGTTTCCCTGCAATGTCTTCATCTGAGACCAGTCTAACCCCTCTGAGCCAATTGCTCCGCTGACCCACTTCTGACTGATTCTCATGTGCCTGTCTTTCCCTCCGGATAAACAACAGGTCATCTGGCTCTTAAGTCTCTAGTCTCTATTCTGTCTAACGGTAAACTCCCACTGATGATCTCCTCTAACTCTGCCTTCATCCTTACCACATCCTCTAGCTTCACTTTCACTGTAGCCTTAATGGTACCCTGACTCGACTTGCTATTCTGACTCTCCTTGCTGTTATTATGGTCCCTCAACCAGAATTCCAAGTCCACTAAGTCTAATACATGTTGTTTTTCAGAAGCCCTCTGAATTGTGCTTGCCTCTCGAGGTGTGTCACTCGGTCCTCTCACTGGAGTTTCGAAGATCTGAACTAGTGCTTACCATATGGATAGGCCTTATAGTGCTAGAACAAATCTGTATTCCGGACGGGTTGGCAGTCATTGCTACATGGGTACTGGATTCCATAGCATCCATAGGATGGCAATTCCTATATGTACTCCTGTTCCTCCCAAACCAGTTCCCTCAACATGTATGGATTGCCTCAGACCAACGTTTCCCACTGAGCCTGAGTCATAAACAGGAATGATGGGACCAATGGAAACCAGTACTGTAAGAGCTTCTGCCAACCGTGAAGCAGCATTCTGTTCCATACCTCTCAAGGTGGATGCTCCTGCTTTCCCTCCTGCTGATATCATCGCCATGACTCCTGCATTAGAAACCACTGGGGCCGACACACTTCCCACATTCTCTGTGCCTTCTGTGCTTTGCCCCCTTCACTCAATTGCAGACTATAGGGTGGTGGGTGCTCCGCCAACAACCCATCCAACAAACTGTCTTCATTATCACTACTGTCACTCCCATTTGCTCCTCTGCTTCTATCCTGTGGTCCTCCATCTCCTACCAGTACTGGGTACAACCCCTCTCCCTCAATAGTATCTACTCTCCACCTTTTAAGCCTTGCATCCCATTGCACATCCTTGTATGCCTTCCTAGTTTTCTTCATCCTCCCTTGATATTTCTTCCTTTTCTTAGCATGAGCTGCATGCATCCAAGCATCTAAAGCTTCAAACTGTTTGGGTCTGGGCAAAGGTCGCAGTGCAAACATTGTTTCTCTAAGCTGATTTAGCACATCTAATCTAACTGAGCCAAAATGTGGAAATGGCATTTCACCATCCTTCTCAGTATTCTATGCCAATTATGGAGCCAAATGATTATATGGATCCCAACCTTTATCACCATGTAATGTGCTGGAGTATCCTCTGGTGGTGTCTCTTCTCCCACTCGAGTAACAACTCCTTCATCACCCCTAAAATCCTGCAACACCCTGAAGCATCACGATTTCAAAATGCAACTTTTGTTCAATTAATTCTGATGAATCAGTACTTCTCAATCACTACTTTCAGGTGAGTGCCAACCAATCTCAGCGCGAAAGTACACCAATCGACCTATCGCACCATGGCACAAGCTGACGTCACACCTCCTCTCAGTAGCTCACCCTCCTTAACAATTTTTCTGTACTCATTCACTCACACAATCATCTTGAATGCATAAATATCTGCTCTCTAAAAGATTGATAGAATTCAGCCACTCAATAAGACTCACGCACAGTAACCCTTGTTCAGCGATGATCACCGGACTCAGTATAGTCAACCCCTGAACACAAGGTCCAATAGACGAGACCCATCCATCCCACAAGGTCCCTGTCTTAGGTGGAATGGCTAATGACATCTCACAACAACTCCTCAATTCTTCGGTCAGACAATCACAATCTTGGTGTCTTCTGCACCATATAATATATCCAGGGATCTTAGGCACCTTCAGGACCAGCAACTCAAATCTCAATCCTTGGACCACGTCCGTTCCGAAACCACATTCACTCGGCTCACACTCTGTTGGAAATGAGGGTCTGTAGTTGGCAGAGGTAGGTAACTTCATCCAAATAGGGCCCCTTGCTTCTAGTCAGGGTAAGGGGGTCACACTTCTAAAATACCCCATGCTCACCCCTGGGTAGCTTGGCCCGAGCAGACAAGCTTATCTCAGAGGCAGTGTGTAAAGCATTTGTGAATACATACAGTAATACAGTGAAAATACTAAAAATGGACACCACAACTGTTTAGAAAAATAAGCAATCTTTATCTAAACCAAACAAGACCAAAACGACAAAATTCCACATTACAGTACTAAAAATATGACTTTCAAATGGTAGAAATAGTTAATTTCAAAGCAAATTGTAGAAGCAACACTTTTCACACAAAGGGCCCTAGATACGTCATGCACACAAACAAAAAGGCCTCAGGGAAGGTGATGCGTTGGTTCCTTACACTCAGGGAAGGTGATGCGTCAGTTCTTTGCTCTGGGGAGGTGATGCGTCAGTTCCTTACTGCTGTGCAGGGGAGGTGATGCGTCAGTTCCTTACTGCTGTGCAGGGGAGGTGATGTGTTGGTTCCTTACCGGAGAGGAGGTGATGCGTCGGTTTCTTATTGGGTGGGAAGGTGATGCGTTGGTTTCTCACTGCATCCCCCAACGATGTGACAGACCTGGCAAATTGATGCGATGATCCAGGACGAATCATGGGTTCTTGCAGCCACACAGCATGGCTTGCGTCAAAATCCGTGAAGTGATCTAGGACTTCGGAGATGGGTGTGCTCAAAGTGGTGTGCGGCAGTTTCTCGAGCTGCGGGCAGGCGCAGTGACGGTTTCTTTCTTGATGAGTCAGAAACAGTTGCGGATGCATCCAGCTTCTCATTGTTGCATTGCTTTTCCAGCTCCAAACAGCCATAACAACCTCCAAAGGCCCAGAACAGCTACAGGCACCTCATGGCAGATCAGAACTCCCAGCAAGGAAGTTTAGCGGAGCTGGGAGTGAGGTCTTTGTGTCCCTGAGACTTCAGAACAGGAGGCAAGCTCAGTTTCAAGCCCTTTGCGATCTTCCTCAAGCAGGGGACACAGCAAACAGCAAAGTCCTTTTTCCTTTCCTTGGCAGAAAGTAGCCACTGCAGGCCATCCCCAGACTGTAAACAGCCCGCGGCAGTATTCCTCCTCAGTATCTCCAGCTCTTCTCTAACCCTGGGTGGGTAACTCCGCTCGGCCAGCGGAAGATGTACAACGTAGTGTTTTTTTCAATGAAGAAGGACGCAAAGTGGCGAGGAGCAGGAAGGAGAGCAGCCAGGCAGGAGAGGTGGCAGAAACACAGGTAAGTGCCTTCTTTTTATCATTTTAAAGCCTTTGGGAGGGGGAAGGTCGCAGGGAGGGAGCGGAGCGATGTGTAGCTCCACTGAGTTTTTACAAACTCCGTGGAGCTACGCGCTGCTCTGCCCACCCTTACTCTTCTCCTTGGCAAAGGTTCCTCTTCATTTCCCAGAAGTGATCTAAAAGTCTGAGGCGTGGGCCCCTCTTTTTATACAGTAAATCTCTTTGTTCTCTCCTGGCACAGGGCTCTGATCCCAGTCCAGACCAGTTCTGGGGGGCACTTTGTAAGTGCACAACAACCTCCATTGTCAGTGTGAGCCCTGGCTCCAGACACACCTCAGGGGAGCAGAGCCATCATTGTGGAAGGCAGGCACAGCCCTATTCAGGTGCAGGTGCTACTCCACCCACCACTCCAAATGCAGATCAGGCCTGTTTAGCCTAGGGCTGACTCATCCAGACTCTCTAGAGACACTGCACATCCCCAGCCCCTGTCACTCCAAAGCCAGATAGTCAATACACATCCTAGCAGAGGAACACTGGATGGCTAAGCAAGACAATACCTAAAAGTGGTATTTTGAAACACAGAATGTAAAAATCACCCTCACTAAAAGATGGGTTTTAACAGTTCAGGCATACTAAACTTTATTTTCCTGACTTGTTCCCAGGAGTAGTTTGGCTTATAAGATGTTATAAGCAAACTCCCCATTATATCCTATGGGAACAGATAGCCTTGCAATAGTGAAAAACTAAATTGGCAGTATTTCACTATCAGGACATGCCACACACACCAGGGCATGTCCTGCCTTTCACATACACTGCACCCTGCCCGCAGGGGTACCTTGGGCCTTCCTTAGGGGTGACTAACATGTAAGAAAAGGGAAGGTTAGGGACTGGCAAGTGTGTGCACTTGCCAAGTTGACATGGCAGTACCAGACTGCACACAGGCTCTGCAATTGCAGGCTTGAGTTACATTTACAGGCTGCTTATGTGGGTGGCACAATCAGTGCTGCAGGCCCACTAGCAACATTTGATTTACAGACCCTAGGCACACACAGTGCACTGTACTAGAGACTGACTAGTAAATCAAATCAGCCAATTATGGAAACTGTGGAAATTTAGCGTGCAAACTGAACATTATCTGCGCCATCTTGCCTCTCCCCAGTGCCACGCATAGCAAATGCACGGCCGCCATTTTAGGCACCCCACTCTCTCTCCCCGCTCACTCTCGATCGCCAGCG
This sequence comes from Triturus cristatus, assembly GCF_964204655.1. Taxonomy (NCBI): domain Eukaryota; kingdom Metazoa; phylum Chordata; class Amphibia; order Caudata; family Salamandridae; genus Triturus; species Triturus cristatus. The sequence goes on along the minus strand of NC_140585.1, from coordinate 578,015,111 downwards.
CTTCCCCCCGGCGCTGCGAGCATCCCCCGCGCGCCGGCCACCCCCGCTCTCTCATACAGGCCATAAACCCTCTCCTTCTGCGCGACCCTGCTACAGAACCACTTCCGACCGACAACCCATACATGGTCATGCCTCTCCTTTGATAACCCCCCTTCCCCTGCGCCCCATTGTCTGAACTGGTCCCAGGCCATCACCTAGCCCTGCGGATGCAGTTTATTGCCCCTACTGTAAGGGAAACACCCCACATCAAAGGGATTACAGTAGAATCAAAGCCCCTACCCCCTGAGACCCGGCCGGTTGCACACACCCCCGGGAATTAGCGGAATTCCCTGCTGCGCGATAGCCATCTCCCACTGCGGGTAGGGTGGGAACCTCTACTGTAACCATGTGTGGGATCGGATCTGAGCCGGGGCTTCAGGGGATATTTCCCCGCACATCAAGGGAATCTCAAGAATGTACTATGTATAATAAAGCAATAAACCAGTGTATAAGAGACCAGGTCTCAGAGATGCAGTTAGAGCACCTCGTGACGATACCTTGCTGTCTGATCTGATGTGTTCTGCTCCGACGGAATAAAACCTTGTTTCCTGCCTTCCAGTCTCCAGCGCCTGCCTCTTTTATTGGTAAATTATCGAGTGGTATGAGAGGCGATTACCGCCGGGCAAATACTTGAAAGGATACCGACTGAAACTGCCGCTACCATTTAACAATTGGCGTCCCAAACGTGGGGCCCATCAGCGACACGTGGATCCAGTGGGAGAGGTCCCGACGACAGAGTGAACGACTGCAACGATCGGGAGAGCTCCTGCCCAATAGACCCTCGTCTGGCAGCCGATCATCCGAACTTCACTGGTTCCGAGCAGACCTCTCTCGAGTGATCTACGGTCCTGACTGGGAACCATCAGGAGTGCCGCGGCAAATACGGAGAGTAGAGGACGATCGGGCGCTGGAGGCGGAAGACGAGAAACTGTCCACGCGGTCCGGGTAAGGTCGTGATACACGACAAATTGAGAAATAATTGATTGATTGTTTAATGCTCTGGAAATACTAGTATTGCTCATTGATTGTGCTCATTGATTGTTCTCTTTGAGATATTCGCTGTCTACAAACGGGGAGGAGTAGAAATACTCTCTCTCTCTCTCCCTTTGCAGATAGTGAAGGGTAGGTAACGCAGACTTTTGTCCCCGTTGAAACCCGTCGTGCCTATCTTTATCTCCCCATTGATTGATTGTCCGAACATTGATTGTTTTGAAGAATAGTGCTTTTTGAGATATTCTCTGTTTGCAAATAACGTAGAATAGGAATATTCTGTCTAGTCTTTGCAAATAGTGAAGGGTAGGTAACGCAGACTTTTGTCCCCGTTGAAACCCGTCGTGCCTATCTTTATCTCCCCATTGATTGATTGATTGATTGTCCGAACACTAGTTGTTCGATATTGGTTCTTTGGAGGTATTCTCTGCTTACAAATAACGAAGAATAGAGATATTCTGTCTAGTCTTTGCAAGCAGTGAAAAGATAGGTAGTGCTGACTTTTGTCCCCGTTGAAACCCGTCATGCCTATCTTCTCCCCACTGATTGGTAGTTGGTTCTGCCCAGACCGCTTATTAGAGGTGAACCATCCGGCTCCACTGGAAGGCACCCCTAATAAGGACATGTTCACTAAATATGGACTAGTCGCCGTAGCCTATAGCAAGCTGTGGCATAAATATACCAAGAAGGACCCCGAAAGTCAGTGGCCACTGATGGGATCCTTCGACGACCATAAGATAGAAGCGCTAGAAATAGCTCTGCGTAGCAATAGGACGACGCCTACTATGCTTGACAGTATCGGCATGTGGCGCAAAGAAGCAACGCAACGGAAAAAGAGGGAAGAAGTAAAAGCAGAAAAGGAATTACGAAAGGCAGCTCACCTTGCCGCTAGAAAGTTAGAAGAAGACATAAAAGAGAGAAGGGAAACTAAACTAAGACAGGAACCCGAAACCTCAGGCCAGTACGCTGTTAGGACCCCTTCTTTGCTCTACCCTGAGTTGTCCTCCAAGCAGCGAACGAATGACGAGTTACTGTTAGGTCCTCCGATCATTTACATGCCCCCTCCGTATGCACCCTCCCAATCAATAGTACAACACCCACAACCCCCGAACACGAGCGAAAGCAGTACAAGGGCCTCGGCCCTCACGGCCTCCGCGCCGGCTGAGCCTCTTGTGCCGAACCCAACGTCAACCACAACGCCAGTCGACCATGAGATAGGAAAGAGAGAGTCCACCAGAATGAATCGACTAACTAAGGATGAACGAGCAGGAATCGACAAGATAGTAGGGACGCTGGTGGAACGAAAAGAAAGTGAGGAGTATATAACAGACGTGTATAACTCGTATGCCGACAGCCGCAGACGACACTTCGTCGTACGGCTCTGTTATCACGCCCTGAATGCATATGAGGATAGGTACCACGATAAGGGTCCCGAAGGCTTAGCGGCCCTATATAGGAAGGTAGACATTGGGGAAGAAAGAGAGGGCGATGTAACGAACCTCTTCACTCGTACACTCGAGGTCTACCGACACCTTAAAGAACATGGACAGACCACCACAACAGAAACCCCCATAGCAACTAAGCCCCAGGGAGGAAGGGCCGATGCCATGATGCCCATTAAAGAAGCTGCCCCCTACTGGGTCCCCCCACGGGGTCAGGGAACACACGACGACATCAACCACCAAGATGCAAAGGGAAGGGTTGTATATAACTGGGTCTACCAGCCATGGGACCGGCAAGATATTTTGACCTTTAGAAAGACTCTACCCGACTTGAGAAAGAACCCGACTGCCTTCTACACTGAATTGGGTACAGCCTTAGGCTCAACGATAATGACGTTAGCAGATATCGACTTGTTCTTTGGGCTATGCCTGCCGGCTGATGTGTGGAAACAAATCCGGAAAGTTGACCACGCTGAGCCGTTCGGATATACCTGGATACAACTCGATACCATAGATAAACAGCGAGAACCAGGACAGAAACCCCCGAAAGCCATCTTAGAGCTCCCAGACAAGATTGTACAAAAGCTGAAGACTCTAATCCCAGAAAGAAAGGTAGACTGGTCGATAGTGACGGCTTGCCGCCAGAAACCCCAGGAAGATGTGTCTGAATACTTCTCCCGATTCGAGACTGTGTTTTCCGATTACAGTGGCCAAGACATGACCACCGCAACCGGACACCACCTCTTTGTCCAGAATTATGTAAAGGGTCTGTCACAGGAAGTTTCCCAGAAGCTACAGACCAGCGAGAGTAGTTGGGCAGCCTCCAAACCCGCAGCGATTCTCCAGATGGCCCAATACTACGAAAATCAGAAAAACGAGAACGATAGGGCATCAGAGAAGAAGAAAAAGGAACTGAAGGAGAGAATAATGATAGCACAGTTGCAAGGGGTGACCATAGGAAGGGAACCCCCGAAAGAGAATTACCAACCAACCGCCCCTAGAAAGCTACCCCCTAGAGACCATACACCTGCACCCTACAACGGACGGAGAGACTTAGATGGAAATCAATGTGCGTTCTGTAGAGGGTTCGGACACTGGAAATCCCAGTGCCCGGTCCTTCTGGAAATGAACAAGAATAGGGACCCCAGAGACACAGCATATGACCCCAGAAATAGAGGACAGGGACGAGGGCACACGAACAACACCATCAACGACAGGCCAGGCAGACCAAACACCTTTGATCGCCCCCGCCAAAACCAGTGTCAGCAGTCCGACTATGAGAGCACTCATGACTTCGCATAGGACCGCCAGGGGCAAGGGAGGGATCCAGTCGAACTCCGTGTTGACCAGCAAGGTCCTTACGTCACCGCTAAGGTCTTGGGCACAAAATCTCCATTCCTGGTAGATACTGGGGCGACACGTAGTGCGTTATCTAAACGACTGATTCCTAGGGCACCCTTGTCTGGCTCACACGTAACCTCAATAGGCTTTGACGGAACGCCCTCCACTAACCCCTTATCAACACCAATCTCCTTTGACTTAGAAGACAACACCACTGACACGACCTTTCTGCTCTCCTCCAACACCCCCGATGCTATTATGGGACTTGATTTGCTAAAGCATTTTCGAGCCATCATCAGATGCTCCCCAGACGGAGTTCGAGTCATCCTACACGATAACCCAGATCTGTCCAGACCCTGTCACACACGGCGTATGCTCTCTATAACCGATGCTGATATGTCCCTACTCGACACATTACCTTCACATCTATGGGCTAAAACCGACTCAGATGTAGGGCGCATGGTGATCGACCCGGTACACATAACCGTCCGACCGGACGCAGTGCTCCCAAAGCTTCCACAGTATCGGATATCACCCGAAGGCGAGAAGGCATTGGTGGAAATCATCGAGTCCCTGGTCGAGGCAGGAGTGGTAGAAGAAGTAGTCGGTAATGTTTGCAACAGCCCTATCCTACCCATTGTAAAGAAGCAAGGCGAGGGGGATGAGAAAGCCTACCGTTTCATTGTTGACTTGCGAGAGGTTAACAAATTAGTCATACCCCAGTACCCCGTAGTCTCAGACATCACCACCATCCTCACCCTGATTCCATCCACTGCCACCATCTTTACTGTTATTGACCTCAAGAACGCATTCTTTTCCATCCCCATCCACCCAGACAGCCGCTACCTGTTCGGCTTCACTTTAAAAGCCCGTTCGTACAGATTCTGCAGGGCACCCCAAGGCTACACTGAGAGTCCCAGTATTTACAGCCAAGCCCTCAAGAGGCAACTGGATGCAGTCCAACTACCCGATGGAGTGGTGTTGATACAGTACGTTGATGACATTCTTTTGGCGGCCGACACCACTCCTCTCGCCGTCACAGCCACCATTCACCTCCTCCGCTTCCTTGCGGAGAACGGTCACAAGGTCTCCAGAAAGAAATTGCAATTCTGCCAGCCCCAGGTAACTTATCTAGGCCACCTACTATCCAAAGACGGGAGGAAACTTACCCCTGACCGAATTCAAACCATCCTAGAAACCCCTGTTCCCAAAACTCAGAAGCAAGTACGATCCCTAGTGGGCCTCACCTCCTTTTGTCGACAGTGGTTGCCAAACTTCAGTCTTACCATAAAGCCTCTGCTTTCCCTGCTGGCTAAGGATGTCCCCTTCCCCCTCCCCTGGACACCTGAATGTCAATCCTCCTTCAAAGAATTACGAGACGCCCTCTGCTCGGCCCCAGTCCTAGGAACCCCAGACTACACTAAACCTTTCTCCCTCTACACCCACGAAAGGGAGGGATGTGCGTTGTCTGTCCTAACCCAGTCCATAGGCCCTAAGCAACGCCCTTGTGCCTACTTCTCTGCCACTCTTGACCCCGTAGCCAGAGCTTTGCCCGCCTGCCTTCGAGCAGTAGCCGCCGCTGCTGTCTCTATCCGGCAAAGTGAGGGGATCGTGCTCTCGAACCCCCTCACAGTATTGGTACCCCATGCTGTTGATACCCTCCTGAACCAAACCAAGACTCAACACCTGACTAGCGCACGACTGACTGGGTATGAACTGACTCTGCTTGCGCCCCATATCACATTGAAACGATGCACCACTCTGAATCCAGCTACTCTACTACCTCTCCCTGACGCTGACCCCAATGCATCCCCTATACATGATTGCGTGACCCTCACCGACGAACAAACTAAGAGTAGGGTTGACCTCCGGGATACTGCCTTCCCGGACCCTGACGGAGAACTGTGGGTGGATGGCTCATGCATCAAGCTCCCTGATGGCACCACCTCAGCTGCCTATGCAGTCACCACAGCTCGAACAGTTGTTGAGACAGCCCGCATCACACAGCGATCCGCACAGGCGGCTGAACTAATTGCCCTCACACGAGCCTGCATCCTGGCAGCAGGGACAACCGCAAACATTTACACAGACAGTCAGTATGCCTTTGGAGTAGTTCACCACTTCGGGCTCTTATGGAAAGAGAGGGGAGTCTTGACTTCTCATGGCACACCCATCCTGCATGGAGATCTAGTCTCTGCCCTGACCGAAGCAGTCCTCCTCCCCACACGGATAGCTGTGATCAAATGCCAGGCACACAAGAAGGTGACAGACATTATAGGTCAGGGAAATGCACTAGCTGACATTACTGCCCGAACCACAGCCGAGAATAGGTCCACGACCCGCATGTACGTGACCAGGTCACAAACTGAGAAATGGAAGGATGCTAGGGAAACGATTAGGGATATCCAACTAGCCAGCACACCACACAAATTAACTGAATGGGCCCGGGTGGGATTGAAGGACGATGACGGTTGTTGGCGAACTAAAGACTCGAACAAATGGTTACTACCCGACTCATACTTGATCCCCATGCTGACCATGGCACACTCCCCCGCACACATAGGGTCTGCCCCCATGATCGAACTCATCTCCAAAGTCTGGCACAACGACAGAATATCAGACTCAGCCAAACGTCTGGTCCAACAATGCCTAGTATGCCTTCAACACAACCCTGGGAAAGGAACTGCTGTACCCCGGGGAGGGTTTGGGGTCCCCAATCACCCCTTTGAAGTCCTACAAATGGACTATGTCCAGCTAGAAAGGTGCCAAGGTTTAAAGTATGTGCTTGTCGTTGTGTGTGCCTTCAGCAAGTGGGTGGAAGCCTACCCGACCCATGACAACACCGCTATGACTACTGCAAAAGTACTGCTGAAGGAATTCTTCCCCCGATACGGCCTTTGTCGAATTTTGTGGAGCGACAATGGCCCCCACTTCGTAGCCGAAGTTATCCAACTCATCTTAAAAGGGTTGGGTGTAAAACAGAAGTTCCATGCGGTCTTCCATCCCCAATCTGCAGGCCTGGTTGAGTGACACAATGCCACATTGAAGCTTAAGATAGCAAAAATAGTCGCCACCACAGGACTAAGATGGCCAGACGCTCTCCCACTAGCATTGCTATCAATGCGTTCCACCCCCACCAAACACCACTTAACCCCCTACGAGGTCGTCTTCGGGCGGCCCATGAACCTTTGGACTGCACCAAAACCGACATCCATCCACGACGTCCCGGACGTCCTCATGTCTGATTATCTGTACAATCTAACTAAAACGTTGTCTGTTATCCATCAGCAGGTGCTGCACGCCATTCCCGATGTTTCCAGGGGCCCGGGACACGACATCCAACCCGGTGACTTCGTCTTAGTGCGTAACTTCCAGCGCACCAAGAGTTTGGAGCCCCGGTGGACGGGCCCCCTGCAAGTCCTGATCACCACCCGAACAGCTCTTCGAGTGGAGGGGAAACGCAATTGGCTGCACGCACACCACTGCAAGAAGGTATCACTGACCCTGACAACCACGGACAACATCACCGCCCAAGAGGAACTTCTGGACAAAGACCGACCATCCCTGAGACGCTGCCCGGATACAGAGACACTTGAGTTGATTGAATATCCCGATCCCACTGTGCCATCCAAAGAAGGGTATAACTTGCGACGAAAGGGGAGAACTTTGGCTAAGCAGACCACAGGCTAAGTGGAAATCTCAGAACGGTAGCCTAGGCACCTCAAAAGCCACCAGGAGAGAAACTAAAACAAAGTCTGTGGTTCTGCCCGCTACCGAGTCTCTTGAAGGTGATGGAAGCGCCCGACATGAAGATGATGGAAGCAACCGGACGTCCGAAGATCCACTTCAAAAACTCAAAGACTGACCGAATGCACAGCTTTAAGACAATAGCACTTTTCATTTCCCTTCTCTTTTGCCTTCTCCTCGTGGTCACCTTCTGGATCATGGAGGAGAGCACACCCGCTCATAAGACATTGCTGACTACCGTTCAAACTACCACCACGAAAGAACACCATCTGATCTCACTTTCACCCCAACTCCGAGAAAGGCGTAAGGAGTTCTGGAATAACTCTTTTGTGCAGTTACTCCACCAACACAATCTTGCCACCAACGCCACTAACTGCTGGATCTGTGGATTGCTGCCCCATGCCACTGGGCACTCAATCCCCTTCATCCCTTCACCTTTTTCCGTCCATGGTTCCTGCCTCGCCTGGCTGATCCTCCTGCAGGAGAGCTACAAGGACAATGCCACTTCCGGCAGAACCATGTCACACTTCTACCATGGGTTCTGGCTGAACAAAACTGGCAGAACCTCCGCCCTCTTCTGCCCTCTGAGATCGAACACTTCCTTTCACATGGACATCCCCGCCAAAGAACGAATTGAAATGCAAGTGTTCAACAATCCAGCCAGACCCACCTTCTCTTACCTCCGAAAACGGGCAGCCGCCACCCTAACAGTGGCCCTGTCCGTCATCAACATCACTGGATCTGTATGCCTCGAAGGCCTGGGGGCACAGCTGGTGGGCCACAGCTCCTGCCTCATCACCCGAACATTGGACTCAGTTGACCCACCTTCCTTTGTTGCCTCCCCGAATATGTACTTCGTGTGTGGTACTAAGGCCTACACCTGGCTCCCGAAAGGTTGGGGAGGCACCTGCTACATCGCCTTTGTCCTTCCTCCGACGTATGTGGCTCCAGCAAACCATCACCGACAGAAACGTGCCAAAGACATTGTACAAACCGACTCCACCAGAGCACAGTTCATGGACGCAGTAAAGGGTCTTGTTCCACTCTGGGGTCCGATGGCAAACAGCCGTGCCATCCGCCACTTAACCCAGGCGGTCGAAACAGCAATGAACATTACAGCTGGCGCCCTCGCCAACAACACCGCTGAGCTTCAGGCCGTCCGCCTGGTGGCTCTCCAGAACCGCCTTGTTCTAGATGTGGTTCTGGCTGACCGCGGAGGAGCATGCCGCATCATTGGGTCCAGCTGTTGTACCTACATACCGGATAACTCACCCTCAGTCTACAAAGCAATTGAACACCTCCACAGACTGTCCACAGAGGTCCATCAAGAACAAGAAGAATGGTCGCTGGGGAGTTGGTTTTGGGACGCTATTAAAGGTTGGGGATGGAGGCTGTTTTCATTTATCCTCATACCAATCATGATACTATGTGGATGTTGCTTGGGGATTCAGTGTCTGCCACCTTTATGTTCGTTTTTTATGAACTGCATCTGCCCTAAGACTTTGGACTTTGAAACTGAGCGGATGAAGGCTCTGAATGAGGTGGAGGTACGGGGTATTATGGGGATAGATCCAAACTAGGCAAGCTGGCGAGACATGTTAAAAGGGAGGACTGTGGAAATTTAGCGTGCAAACTGAACATTATCTGCGCCATCTTGCCTCTCCCCAGCGCCACGCATAGCAAATGCACGGCCGCCATTTTAGGCACCCCACTCTCTCTCCCCGCTCACTCTCGATCGCCAGCGCTTCCCCCCGGCGCTGCGAGCATCCCCCGCGCGCCGGCCACCCCCGCTCTCTCATACAGGCCATAAACCCTCTCCTTCTGCGCGACCCTGCTACAGAACCACTTCCGACCGACAACCCATACATGGTCATGCCTCTCCTTTGATAACCCCCCTTCCCCTGCGCCCCATTGTCTGAACTGGTCCCAGGCCATCACCTAGCCCTGCGGATGCAGTTTATTGCCCCTACTGTAAGGGAAACACCCCACATCAAAGGGATTACAGTAGAATCAAAGCCCCTACCCCCTGAGACCCGGCCGGTTGCACACACCCCCGGGAATTAGCGGAATTCCCTGCTGCGCGATAGCCATCTCCCACTGCGGGTAGGGTGGGAACCTCTACTGTAACCATGTGTGGGATCGGATCTGAGCCGGGGCTTCAGGGGATATTTCCCCGCACATCAAGGGAATCTCAAGAATGTACTATGTATAATAAAGCAATAAACCAGTGTATAAGAGACCAGGTCTCAGAGATGCAGTTAGAGCACCTCGTGACGATACCTTGCTGTCTGATCTGATGTGTTCTGCTCCGACGGAATAAAACCTTGTTTCCTGCCTTCCAGTCTCCAGCGCCTGCCTCTTTTATTGGTAAATTATCGAGTGGTATGAGAGGCGATTACCGCCGGGCAAATACTTGAAAGGATACCGACTGAAACTGCCGCTACCATTTAACAGAAACACCAATCCATACATACAATTTACAGGGAGAGCATATACACTTTAGCACTGATCAGTAGTTGTAAAGTGCCCAGAGTCATAAAACCAACAGAAACAGGTCAGAAACAGAAGGCCACAAAGCAAAGAATCTGGGGATAAACCTGCTGTAAAAGCCAGGTCTACCACACTCCAGCTCTACATACACCCTCTTAATACTCACTCCTCCTTCCGCCGCTGATCTCGCCCCACCATCAAACACTGTCGGTCTCTGCCAGAGTCCATTGCCTTCCATTCTCGATCATTGGGCTCTAGGTAAGGTCTTTGGGGTTCTACGTCTCACCCAAACTAGATCACTTTTAGATTCTCCCCTTAATTCATGTGCAACCATTCTACTCTGCTACCACCTGAAAGGGCCAGGCCTATTAGTTCTAGACTTGATCTAGAGACACAATTCGATGGTTCTTTTTTGCAGCATGAAAGTGTAAAGGGGAGTTAAACTCGTTAATTCATAACCAATTAGCCATTAACTCTATTGGATACATAATAACTCACGGACCACTATATAAGGTTAGTTAATTTATTGCAAAGCCAAAAATAACCTCAACACGAGGCTATAGAAATACAAAGGAATTAGCATGAAGCCAAATCTACGCATCCAGTTCAAATGATGTAACATGAGCAAAACTATTAGTTCAAGAAGTAAGATACAAAGAATCAGGAAGTATGAGTCCAAGTTCCCTTGCATCGAAGGTTCGTGAATAAAAAGCATTAATTATCTCCCTACTCTATCGCTAAAGTTACATCCCTACATAGCATTCCCCGGGTAAATGATAGATAAGGTGTCAGTGCGAGGAGTCTTCCCAAGAAGTCTTTCCACCATTAGATGGGCCAAGCAGCATAAAGCCACTATCATAGAAGTAAGAGCTCGTTCAAAGATGCTCTCCCTCCAAGGCAAGGAAGAAATGAGCTGCTTTCCCTAATTCCAAACAGCAATTATTTAAAGGCAGCTCTCCCACAATGCACAGCGTACATCTTGGTTCACAATAGACACAGTCATAGGAAACCTTCCACAATGTTCTTCATGTATGATCCTTTGAACTTTTTGGCCTTCGTTATCAGGCCTTCTCCCATGTGAACCCTCCTGTCACACCATCCTTCTGTCAGGGCGAGCTCTGGATCGTCTATTTCAATACTCATTTCCAGTTTAGTAAGGTATGCGTCTGAGACCATTATCCCCATCACCTACCCGGTTTGGTGGCATGCAGTTGCTCCGCCGTCGCCCATTGCTTTAGGTCCCTGCATGAGGACACCACCGATAGGACCTATGTTGCCTTCCAAGCCATAGCTATTTGTGTGTATATAGCGTCAGCACCCGGTCAATCCCCACTGGTTTTCGTCTGTTCTATTTGCATTGCTCGCTACACTGTCACTATGTTCATGTACTCCCTCACCATGTAGCAGACGTGTGTGCCACACCTGGGGCAGCGAGAGGCCAGGCCCAGGAATATACAGCCAATTCGTTCTGGGGACAGGTAAGCTTGATGTAAATAATTGAACTGTAGAAGCTTGAATCTGGAGTTATGTGACACCTGCTTGGTGCATGCATTTGTTGCTCTCCATTGATATCTCACATTTAAGGCATTGTACTTGTTTAGCCCTGATGTCTTCACAGGGTTGCATCGATTACGATTGAAGGGCCGTGTATGGGATCATTATGGCTTTGCACCTTCTGCCATGTGTTAGCAGGCATTGCAACATGGCTTTAGCCGGTGGCTCTTATTGGTCTCAAAGCTTGTGTATCAATGCACCATGCCTCACAAATTGCCCTGATTTTTTCTGTTAAGATCTGGAGTGCCCACAGCTTGCCCAGTTCATACAAATCCCCCACTTCCTTGCTCCCAGCCTGCATCCACGGCCGACTGTTGAACCTCGCGGAGAACTCACTCAGTTCTGGTAGTGCCTATATTGGCAAATGTACTGCATAAGGGCGTAGGCCTATTTCACCCATATAGGCTGGTGGCCCAGAAAGACATAGGGACTTTGTACCGCATGGGCAATCATGCAGCAGGTGGCTCAGTTCCAAACATAGTGCATCTCTTTCTGCCTGCCATCCCAAATGAGGTCTGAGAGCATGATTTGCAGACTAGCAAAGAAGGATCATTTCAGTACTACTACTGGGATTGCTTTAAACATGTAAAGCAGCCTTGGGAGGATCAGCATTTTACCAATGGCTACTCAGCACACCAGAGACAGTGGGAGAGTGCACTGAAATAATATCAGGTGCTTCCTCACTGCCGGCAACCTTCCCTGATTGCCTTCACCAACTCATCCTCCTAGGTGATAATACACTCACACGTCATTATTTAAATGACTCAGCTTCCCATGTCAGCCTGGTGTGAAGGAGATCAGCCTCCTTCGGTGTTTGGAAAGAGTCAAGACTTGGTCCAGTTTACCTTTAGACCCAAATGGGCACTAAAGGTGTCTAACTCATCCAAGAGCCCTGTGAGCGACTCCTTGTATTTAAATAGGTACATCAGAGCATCATCGGCCAAGACTACCCCTCCAATGCACACCCTAGCCAGCAGTCCCATGTGGAATAGCTGTACCCACTGCAATACCAACTGATAATAGGGCTAATGTAATGTGTCTGACTTTTTCTCGTCTATTGACACCACCACATGTGTGCCCCCATTCATCCCCACCTCATCCATTAGGGTGAACAGTCTCCTCATGTTCATGACAGTTTTCTGTGCAGGGATGAATCCATTTTGATCCCAGTGAATCAGGGACATATCAGGGCCTCTAATAACACCAAATGGTCCGCTGATGTCTTTAGAGCTACTTTCTCCTCTTCCACGTGTTGAAGCATCACAAACTCCCTGTAGGGTGTGCAGCGCAACCTATGTTGTAGCTTTGAATGCTGCATATGTAAGCTTGACAGGGCTTCCCTAACATCTGGGGAGCTCACCATCTTCTGTTTGGCCCGCTGTATCTCTCCCTCTTCTACAACAATTCCCCATATTGTGTGCACCATACTCCACATGAGGTCTTTATCGAGTGGCCTCTTCTAATGACCTTAAATGCATCCCACTCAACCGCTCGTCCATGGGTGACCCTTCATTTTCAGTGAAGTACTGAGGAAGGTGTGTGCCTATTTGTTCACAGAAGGGGTGATTCTGCAGCACTTCTGTTCTCAGTCTCCAAGTGGGGACTCTTGAGTGGATCCCACCTCAGGTCAGTGTCATCTTCAGGGTTTCTGGTTTGACAGGGTTCGCCCCAGGTACTCAGGGTCTAGCGTCCTCTGGCATATGTCCAGTTTGCAGAGCCAATAGTCTAGTCTGTGGTGTATGCGCTGCATCAATGAATAAAATGAGTACTCCCTGTCCTCAGGGTGCATGTCTCCACGTATCCATCAATTGCATATTCTCCTGCCAGCACTTGAAATACTGTGCAATCTTGTGTCCCGGTGACCCGCGTAGTGGTCAGTGTCCATATCTCGCTCACAGTTGAAGTTCCTCCCCTCCAAAGGCAACAGACCCAGGGCAAAGTCATGGTCATAGTGTCAAGGAACTCAATCTGTTGCACATTTGGGGCAATAGAGGCTCTCCATCCAGCAAGCCTTCAACCACAGAGTAGTGACCCTCTGAGTCTATCTGGGTGTTCTGTGTTATGTAAGGAATCCCCAGGGGAAACCCACAGCTACACGCCTGAACATAAGGGGAGCATGTGGTCCTCTGTACTTGTCTCACCACCATTTGCCTACGTTCCTGAGTTCTGGCCTCATAAGGTATGTTTTTGTAGGCAGGCAAAATTTACATTTTGATGTTTCAGGTATGCGTGTATCCCATATCTCTTCTGGGCAGAAGCCATTCCCCAAATATTCCAGGTCGAACAATTATATTGTACCACCATGAATCAGTCAGTCTCTCTCAAAGTCGCAACCTGTATGTGCAAACTAGTCCAAGGCTGGGACTAAGCAATGTGCTCAATCCAAGCACACTCACCCGATTGTACCATGTCTCAGAAAGAGCAAACAGGGTCAAACCATAAACAATCAACAACCCAAACTCTCTCCTCAAATCGCCTCTTCCAATATAACCAACATGAAACTTTGGTAGTAAGTGTATAGTGCTTCAGACCTCCATCAATGCGAAGGGACCAGGGGTGCCTGGCTGTTAAGAGTTCACTCTGGAGGGGGCCTGTCCTCCAAGCCTCTTCATTGGCTGCCATCACTTTCATGCCCACACAAATCCCAGCATCTTGGTGCCCCCCAGGATTGCTGCATATGAAAACTTGTGTGCTGAGTCCTGTGTACCAGCCAAAGTGAAATGATGTTGTCATCTACCTTTGGTGTCAAAAGCAGGCCGTTGGGTCTGTCTGTGCCAGAGGAGTGCAAGTCTGTGTTGCTAGCATTGTCCACAGGGTCCCGGTATAGTGGGGATATTCTGCCTAGGATAGAGGTTTGTAGTAGCACATCTGCCACGACCTGTGCCCATGCCTCTGCTGCCTCCTATATTGTGGGGTGACCCCAGGGCCTCCTGAGGGCAGCACCATTCCCACAGTCCATTCTTCATCTCCGACACCAGTGGTATGTTGTTCCCTTTTGTTTTCAGCCACTACCAAACAGCTGCAGGTGTAGTAAAAATAGAAATGTACAATTTTCTATGACCCACAATTTGCCATTTTCCATGACCCACATTTGGGTCCAGTGTGTTTTGATCTCCGTATAATTTGAGTGGTGGCATTTGACCGTAGTGTAGTCAGGCTAGATATTGACTGTGTGTTCATTCATGGACCACAGACTCTTGATGCAGGCCATTTGCACTATTAGGTCCCTGTCTCAGTAGTTGAAGAGTCAGGCTATAGTTGGTCGGGATGGCACACCCGGGGGGGGGGGGGGAGGGAAGTGCTCTGTGGGCCCTACACACCAAGAATTGTCAACCCTTGCCCAGAAGTATCACCTGGGAGAGCCAATTTTCAACATGCAGTTGGGCACTTGGGCACTTGGGCCTTTCTCTTGCTCTGGCACCCCCACAATGCACATGTTTTTGCACCTCAATCACCCCTCTGCATCCAGTCATAGTGCCACCACATCCTCTTGCAGTCCATCCAGTTGTTTCTGCAGTTCCTCCACCGATGGGCATAACTTAATGAGTGTTTATTCATTGCAGTCTACTAGCTTTTTATGGTATGCTCTAAGGAGGTTAGCATCCAGTGCCGCAGAGTCTATTTTGGCTTCAAGGGGCATCTTGGTGTCTTGAATGGCATGTAGGATGGTGTCAAACTTGCTGGTGTGTGTGTTTAATTTAGGCTCAATGAGACTCAGCGCTATGTCGCCCTGCAGCACAGGGTCTTGCCCACTCATTGAAGGCCAACACCATGGGGACCTAGGCTGCTCGGTTTTGCCCATCATGATGAAGATCTGCTGGGCAGAGTAGGACACAGCAGAGGAGCTTATGTATGTGCTAGAGCACAGTAAAATAGTCTGTGGGGCCCCCAGGCAGCATTTGGAGAAAGAACAAATCGAACAACACCCCACAGGTGGGTTGTTCTATGGCAGGTAGTCCTCACCTGTGTGGGTCATTTCAGTTCCAGGGCCTGGATCTCGCCACTGACCAAACTGCAATCAAGTTAAGGTGGGCCCCAGCCTTTGCAGAGCACCAACCAGGTGGAGGCTATCCGCATGATCACCTCGATGGTGCCACACCCGGGCGAGGGGGTTGTGCTTGCATGCTGGCCCCAGTGTCTTCCGTGGCAGCTACTGCTCCCCTGTCGGACTACCAGAGATGCCCAGGCACTAACAAGTCTCCCAGTTTGTGATTCAAACAGCACCCCTACGGTTGGAGTGTCAATCTCCAGAGGCAGCTCACACCAGAACCCTCATTAAATGTGGCCACTCAATGTCACCATGGACCTCAAGGATGGAGGAAGCTCCTCGAGCAATTGCCACCTCACTTTTTTACATTTAATAAGATTTGGATCCTCTAATAATAATAAGGCATCATATATGAGGGCAAAAAACAGGAAAGAAAACAACTGGTTTACTCCAAAATGTAGGGCAAGGACAAGACGAACAGTGGCACATTGGAAGAAGTTTCAAGATTCACAAGTTACATAAAATATGGATAAACAATTACTCCAATGTAAAAGATGACATGCAATATTAAATAATATTAATAGTTGAGAGCCGCGACGCATCCTCGATGCAGGCCTTTGTATCGCAAGCCTCTTATCAATGGCATCCTCAACAGCAATGCAGGAGGCCTGCATGACCCATCCTCGATGTGTGATCTCACAATGCTCCACAAACCAGATCTTAAGGTACTTTGTGCAGCGAGCCCAACTTTGTCCCTGTATCTAGCCATGCTCCATGGAGGTCAGCCTGAACTTGTGACCTTGTCCCATTCCAGCATGGCCAGATAGCCACAGATGGCACTTTGTGCTTCTGGCCACAGTTTTCTCTTAAATCTTTAAAATTGAAATTGCATATCTCGGGTTCTACTGATTAGATTCTTGTAGTTCTGGTCTCAAATAATTTATTCAATTTTACTCTATATTTCAAAATTGGCATTTACAATTTGCCTCTAAGTTAAGCCTGACTGTCTTTGTGGCAAGCTACCAGAGGATTCAGCACAGGATAATTTGAGGTTTACTTGTGTTTCATCTTGACAGATATTGTGGGTGCTACTTAAGTAGATGTCCGCCCCCCACAACTAGTAACCTATGGGCATATCAGCGACAACCGGCGATAATTATCGCTCAGCGCTCTTAGCGTGAGGATAATTATCGCCGGGTAACGTGGATTGTTATCGCTGAGATAGCGTGCTATTAGCAACGCTTATCTCCTCAGCGATAAAAATCCTCACCTAACTGCCTAACGTGAGATTTTCGCTGGAAACCCAGCGATAATCTCACGTAGTGTGGCGGTAGCTTGCTGATAGGGACTCACAAACTTAGCCATGATATCCACCTTCCATAGGATATCATGGCTAAGTCAGTCCTGAAGCAGGCGTAAGGAAAGTAGCGATAACAGGGGTTATCACTACTTTTCCTGCCGCTATGCTTCATAGCGTGGGGCTTGATGATAGGAGAAATGTCACTTAGCGACATTTCTCCTGTCATGTTAGGTCAGGAACGCCCACTTTGCATCTCATTAGAGATGTAAAGCTGGGCGTTAGGAATCCCGACGCTAAAGCAAGGTTTCACGCGTTAGCGTGGCCTTGCTAATTAGGCGATAAAATTATCGCTGCTTTTCGTCCGAAAACGGCCGTAAAAGCGGCGATAATTTTTCATCCAGCTTGTAAATATGCCCCCTAATTTCCTAGAATTTATTTCTCAAATGCAGAGTACTCAGCAGAAAGGCATACATACATCGAGTTACCTTGTCATATCGCCAGGAATCATCTGTGTCAGAGGCCAAACCTGTTTGGGGGCTTGAAGGATTATTATCTTTGTCTTCTCAAGGTTGAGTTTACATAGTGACCAAGGCTCTCTTGATATGATCAGGAGTATTCACAATACCCTGAAAATATAGAAATAACCACATTTTCCGTAGCACTGAAATTTTGTAGATTAACCACCACAATACAAAATTCAAATATATCTAATGGCACACACAATGGCACCATACGATTTACTGCAGCAGTGTTAGTTTCCTTGGAATAAGATGATAATTGCAACTAATTATAAATAGCTATTGCTATGCCTCTATCTGTCCTGTATCAATGCAGTCTGTTCAGGATTTATTTACCTTGAAATACTACATGCTCCTCTTGCCACCAGAACTTTGACAGTCATTTTGTAATCTGTGTTCAATAGTGTAAGTTGGCGACTGGATAGAGAGCTATCTCTTTGCTATTCTGATTTAAGAAGATCACCAATATTCAATTTCTGAATGGTGCATTATTGTGTTTATCTTAAATCCCGTGCGGACAGCACGTGGCTATTCTTGTGCATTGAAATAATGGAATGTTGGTGGTGAGTTCGGGAGTTGGGAGTTTACTGGTGACTTCAAGATGAAAAGATGTGTCGGCCCTTACTCTGCCTTTCTTCAATAAAGAATCTACAACCTTTCTCTGCTCCAGGGATGTACTTACCTAACTAGATTGGTGACGAGCTGATATCCTGTTTCCAATGCTTTTGTGGTCAATGCATTTTAGCGGAAACGGCGGAGAAGGAGTGGTTGCTGCCAGAGGGGGCCTGTGTGTGACACTGCAGGCATTGTGGAGACTTTGGGCACTGAAAGGAGGTCGACATGGCACACATGTACACTCCGGAGGATTTAAAGAGGTCCTCAGCATACGTGTGCGTCATGGTCACTGAATGCAACTGCACGGGATGTGGTTTGCTCAGCTACCAGTGGCACTGCCTCATGCTACGTGACTTAAGTTAGACATGCAAGGTGACCGCCATATTTTTTGGGTGGTCTGTGAAAGTGCATTGGAGTGCGCTCATCTGAGCATGGACACTGGAATCCAGAACCATTGGGGAATACAAGCACTCAGTCACACAGATAGTCAATGCACTTGTGGGTGTTTCCAAGGAGTTTTCAAGAAGCGCGGTGCTTAAAACAAAACAAAAAGAATAAAAGGTCAGGCCACCGGCAGTGAGAGATTTCGAACAATCTTTTGTTCATGGAAATCCTTGCCTGCACAACTACTTGTATGGATTTTGACTGTGTTTTTTCACCAACACTTGGAAATGCTTGGTGTGTTCTTTTTGTAGATAGTGGTGTGCAGAGCTTTTCAGTGATCAAGAGGATCTTCTTGAGTATAGTGGACGGCGATAGTTTAAATATGTGTACTACTCATGCTTTCTCTTTGACACCACCTCAACCACTTTTAACTTCTGCAGGTGAACGACTCATTAAGTGACATCAGTGGAAAGAGTATTTTCTTAATTATATTGATACCAACAGTTAAAGAAAAAGAAAATACACTTGCATCCTTGGGTCCTCATGGGCTCATTCTATACAATGCTATGGTAAAAAAGCCATGTACTTCTAGCTATTCTGATGTGTTTTCAACATGTATTAGAAGGTATGGATAAATACTACTCAACATCAGTGTGTATTGTGATTGGCAGGCATAATTTTTTCAAGAGAAAGCAGAAAAATTAGAGCCCGTGGAGGACTTTGTTTCAGCTCTTAAGAGGCTGGTCTTCCAAGTAGATTTGGTGTTTTGCAAGACGAGCTCATACGTGGCCAGATCATTATGTATGTTAATAACAAGCATATACAAGAGAGGTTATGAATATATCACGAAGCTTGCTTAGTGGAGGTGATTACAGTAGTTAAAAAAGCAGACATTTCTAATAAATGTGCTATAGTGGCTGCGGCAACTTCTAAGGAGGTGGTCTGTAAGGTAAAGCAGAAGGTCTAGAGGAAAAAATCCAAGGTTCATGAGGATAGTAAAAAAAGTAGTAAAAAAAGTATTAGTAAAAATAAGGAGAGGCGTTGCTATAGGTGTGGGAGTAAGGACCACTTGATTTACAGTAAGAAGTGTCCTGCCTGAGACCAAAAATGCATGGAATGTGGTATTAAGGGACATTTGGCCAAATGTGCCTGATTAAGAGCAACACTTAAGGACTGTGTACTTGGTATTAAAGAACAGTGTAATTATGAAGATGCCATTCTCCTTCGTAAACACTGTAGGTCAAAGCCAGTATGCGACATGAATATAGGTGGGGTGGAAATTGTGATTGTGGTGGACTCTGGCTCTCTTTACACAACTGTGGATAAAGGAGTATGGAGGGAGAGGTTGCAGGAGTTTTAGGGAACTCATTATCTGAACCTAATGTAGTCCCTGAAAGTTTTACAGGAGACCCCATTTGTATGACTGGATTTAGGAGGTTGTCTTTTGAATTTAAACGGAGAAAAGCAATGAGACAGCTATATGTGGCAGTGGAGGTGCCTCCAGACCTTAGTTGGATTGACCAGAGGGCCCTAACCCTTAATTTGGACCCCAACAGTGATGAACAAGTGATAGTTATTAGGGGTGGAGCGGGATGGGTTAGCTAACAAAGAATTGTACCCAGATGTGTTTACGGAGAAGATTGGCACACTTAAAGGGTTTTCGCCCAGGATATTGCTAAAAGAAGATGCTATCCCCAAGGTGCAAAAGGTCAAGGAGATTCTGTGGATTTTAAGAGAAGAAGTCAATAACAAAATTGAGAAGCTACTCCTTGCAGGGGTCATTGAACCTTAAGTGGCTTCTGATTGGATTGCCCCATTGGTGGTAGCCAGATGTGCCAGTGGGAAGATCCACTTGTGTGTGGATCTCAGATATCTTAACAGCAACATTGTGATTGAGAGATGTCCATTGCCTAAAATTTGATATTGATGATGACAAAAGGCACGGAGTTGTTTTCTTCAATTGATTTGTCCTCTCCTTAGCACCAGGTAAAGCATCATGAGGATAGTAAGTCTCTAACCGTGTTTATGAACCCCACCCAAGAATATTATCAGTTTGTACGCATGTCATTTCGTCTTGCGTCAGCGGCCTTTTAAAAACATATGCATAAGTTGTTCAGAAACAAGGTGGGGACTTTATTTTTCCAGGACTATATCTTGATCATGGGGACAACAGGGTGCCAATATGACCGCAGATTGTGTGTAAAAGGATTATAATATCTGGGGCATGAGTTCACATCGCAAGGTATTAAACCTAAGAAAAGTCTCCTTAGCCCTCTCAGGGAGGCAGCACATACTAATAAGGATGAGTTGCGATTCTTCTTGGGGTTGGTGGAGTTCTATGCTAAATTTGGAAAGTGTTTTTCGGAGATTACTTACAGCTTACGGCAACCTCTCAAAAACAAGGTCAAATTCATCTGGTCTGATATTTTGCAATCTGATTTCCCAAAAATTCAAGATGGCATCTGAACTGCCAGAAATCTGCAGGGTCTTGACCCCAAATTAAATTGCATTTTGACCACAGATGTGAGCAACAAATGGATTAGTGCTGCGCTTTATCAGAATGAGTCTGGAGGGCGTGAGCACACTGTGGGATTTTCATCAAGTGCCTTGTCACCAGCTGAGGAGTGGTCCTCTGTCATAGAGAAAGAAGCGCTGGCCAGTGTTTGGAGTTTGGATCATTTCAGACATTTAGTGTGGCGGTATGAGGTGGAGGTGAGATGTGATCATAAACCTTCACTTAAAGTGTTGTCCTCTGAAGGTCTGTTAATGGCACACCCAGGACTGCGAGAATGTCGGTGCACCTGTTGGATTATAACACCATGATAAAGTATCTTCCAGGTGTGAGGTACAAGGTTGCATATTGCCTAAGCAGGTTACCCTTGCCTCTGGAAGAGAAGGTCATGGATGATAAAGACGACTTTTGTGTAGCATGGATGGGGGATGAAAGGATGGTGGCCATTACTGAAGAGGATTGGTGCAAAGCTAGTGAACAGGATGGCACCTTGGTGAAGGTGAAGACATGTTTTATTGAAGGTTGGACTGAAAGGAAGTTACTGGAGGAGAACTGTGACACTTTTGGGGGATTTGTAATGAACTTACTGTCATGCATGAGAATATCATGAGAGGGGTGAAAGTGGTTTCCTCTAAGAAGATGAGTGAGACAGTCATCAAATTATGCCATGATGGGCATTTAGGTATTGTAAAAAATAAGAGAAGGGTCAAAGAAAAGTATTGATGACCGGGTGCAGATACTGCAAACGAGAGAGTGGTCAGAGATTGTGATTTGTTCAGGGATGCAGATAAGTCACAGATACAGATGAAACCTCAGTTATTTACCATAATTCCGAGTCCTGAAATGGCTTAGGGGGTGTTGAGAGTAACCCTGGGTGTAGTTTGCGTAGTAGCACTACACGTAGGTACACAAAGTACACCTTGAACTACACTCAGCTATGCAAACTGCGTAGTGCGTAGCTGTTAACACTGTGTGCTTGTCTGCACTGAGCAATAACTGCAAACAAAATCTTGCACAGTGCAAGTTATGATAAAATTAGTATCTCTGTCTTTATATGCTAAAATGCATATAGTCATTTCACAAAAGTGAAAATGATAAATTAGTAAGCAGTGAGAGATGATTTTGGGATCCTCCCTAACCTAGGGAGAGAACCAAGCAGATGCCTTGAAAACAAAAAGCACATCTTCTTGAACGATTCGGTGGTGGTCCCATCCTCTTAGGACCACCCCAAGCACAGTTATTGGCAAAAATACAATCCCAACCAAAGGCCCTGCAAAGCATTATGGGACAAGATTATCATTGGGCAGTGAATATTATAGTATCCAATATCAAATTAATTCTACAAAGAGCTGCAGTTCAACTAGTCGTTGCTAGATGTCCCTCACGAGTCAAATGCAAAAGCATTGAAATTATTATTACATCAAGCTGCAGTTCCACTAATCGTTACTTGATGTCCCTCACGAGTCAAATGCAAAAGCTTCATGAAAGGGTTTCAATGCTTTTGCATTTGACTTGTGAGGGACATCTAGTAACGACTAGTGAAACCGCAGCTTGATGTAATAATAATTTCAATGCTTTTGCATTTGACTCATGAGGGACATCTAGTAACGAATAGTTGAACTGCAGCTCTTTGTAGAATTATTTTGATATTGGACATTATGGGGCATATTATCAAGGACGGCAGTAAACATTATAGCCGATTTAGCGGCAGAAAACTGCCGCTAAAGTAGTGATAATGGGCTTGATAATATGCCCTTGTGAATTCCCATAGAAGCCCAGGTTCTGGTGTGAACATGGGCTTCTATTGGAATTCTCCAGGGCATATTATAAAGCCCATTATCGCCGCTTTAGCGTCAGAAAACTGCCACTAAACCGGCCAAAATTTTAACACAGTCCTTGATATGATGCCCCCAAAATATTCACTGCTCACTGCTAATCTCGTCCCATAATGCTTTGCAGGGCCTTTGGTTGGGATTGTATTTTTGCCCATAACTGTGCTTGGGGTGGTACTAGGAGGAAGGGACCAAAACTGAATTGTTCACCAGCATGATATGCTCTTTGTGTTCAAGGTATCTGCTTGGTCCTCCCCCTAGGTTAGGGGGACCCCAAAATCATCACCTCTCTCATTGCCTAATATTTTCATTCACAGTTCACTTTTGTGAATTGGTTATATGCTTTTTAGCATGTAAAATTGCTTTATCAAAGCATTTGTGGGTATTGTTGATATTGCTGCTATGCCACGTGTTGTAGCACAGTTTTTGCACTGTGCTATGTGCATTTTACGTAGTGCGTAATAGTGCAAACTATGCATGCTCCATGAGCGAAGCGTAGTACTACGCCCAGGGTTAGTTGAGAGTAGACATCATAGGGCCTATTGACTGTGATAGCGGAGAATCTTGGTATGCCTTGGTAGCCATTGATTATTTTTCCAAATGACCAGAATTGGCATTCGTTAACAATGCTTGCTCTCAGAATGTAGTTAGATCTTTAGATGACATGTTGCAGAGAGAAGGGCAATCGAAGAAAATCATCACTCACAATGGAGTTCAGTTTAGGGATGAGATGATGGAATGGTTCCTGTTTTGCAATGGGGTTGAGCACAAATTCGCTTCAGTGAATTATCTCAGTGTAAATGGCGAATGTGAGAGGTTTAATCATGTGATTAAAGGGACATTGCAATTGTCTAAAAGCAGGGGGTTAAATTGGATGGCTTGTATCAAACGTACTGTGTAAATGTATTGCATCACACCTTCTCTTATAGGGTGTAACCCTTTCAATATTATGAGAGGAAAGCTGCATTTTATGAAGGGCAATCAAGGTTGGATGGCTCAGACCCATTTGCAACAGTGGCCTCCTGATGTTGTAAAGAGAACATTGAGAAGGCACAAGGCAAATATAAGGGGTATACTGATAGTAGGAGGGACTGTAAGGAGGTAGTGGTGAAGAAGGGCGATGTAGTATGTGTGAAATTGCCCTAGAGAGTGAAGAAGGGGGAGAGTAGATGTTCTGACCCGTTGAGTGTTGTGGAAGTATATGGAAATGCTATGAAATTGAAAAATGGACGAGGTTGGAACTTTGGCAGGATTTCTAAGTATCAGGGTAACCAGAAAGTTGGTGATGTGAAAAGAATGGTGGCTGGTAGCTATGTCTAGTTGGATAAGAGAAGAGAGGAGAGTGGAGTTGATGGTAGTGTGGAAGTGGACAGAACATCTAGTGTGAGTAAGGAAGTGGTTGACAGTGGTGAAGAGCAACCGGTTGTCAAGTCCAAGAGAGATATCAAACGTACAACATATTTGAGGGACTATGTTGAATAGTTAGGTATTTAGGAATTGTATTTGTTGGTGATGAGGTGTATTTGGTAGTACCTTCCTAGTGGTCAACTATTAAGTCATTTTATGATATGTTAGCAATATTCATGTAGTGTACATTTGGATTTTTGTGTAAAAGGGGAAGATGTGTTCATCTTTAATCCTTTAACCCCTTCCATGCTCATGACGGAACGGTTCCGTCATGAGCATCGGTTGAGCTGTGCTCATAACGGAACCGTTCCGTCATGGCCCCGCCCGCGCTCGAACCCTTCAGCACCGCGGGGGAATCCGCGCCGCACTGAAGGGGTTAACAACGCGCTGACACCAGTATCACATTAGGCAGCATGCGGGTATTGTTGTGCTTTGAAATAAGGGAATGTTGGGGGTGAGTTCGGGAGTTGGGAGCTCACTGGTGACTTTACTCCATCTTTCTTCAATAAAGAAGCTACAACCTATCTCTGCCGTACTTACCCAACATGCATGTCAAACACCCGCTTTCAGTACTTGATTGATCTCTTTTTTCAGATAGAAATGAATTCTGAACAAACTTGCAATTCTTGGAAGGTAAACTAGACTCTCAGCACCATTAATGATCAAGGACAACAGCAGAACCGGAGACAGCAAGTCCTGTGAGATACTGCTTCTTTGTGCTCTAATTATGAAATAGGTGTTGTATATAGTTTTTTGTACAACTATAAATTAGATTAAAAACGTCTTAATTTCCCCAGTGGCTTTCGGCAGTTCCATAGCTCCTTTCCTAACACTGTATTATTTGCTGCCTATAGTTTACAGTGCCAAGCCAGAAATTTGAGTCGCTTGTTTTCTTCTTCCTAAACATTGTGTATTTGCACCTGTGCATCTTCTGTAATTCATCTGCCAGGCATTTACTAATATAAATGAGTCCCGCGCTTTTTCATTGCTAAGAATTTCCATATGTAATACGGTACTATTTAATGAGACAGATTAATTGTTTTTTTCTTTTCTTAGAATTGTGCACAATAGCATGCCACATGAACTATATCTTAACGCAGGTCAATACATTACACACTCTTTCAATCCCTTCGTTACTGAGGGCCTGCTTCCAAAAATGTGCCACAGTAAAACTGTCAGAAATCATTGTTTGATAGAAAAAAATAATACTTCCTCAATTTCAATGGCACCTTTCTCGTGCAATCACTCAACTCCCACCTAAGACCCATGGAGAGACGAAACCAATTGAAATTAAGATCCCACAGTGCACAAGAGAGAACAATCTAGGGGGCATATTTACAACAAGGCGATAATAAATTATCGCCGCTTTAGCGGCCGTTTTCGGACGAAAAGCGGCAATAATTTTATCGCTATATTAGCAAGGTCACACTAACGCGTGAAACCTTGCTTTAGCATGGGGATTTCTAACGCCCAGCTTTGCATCTCTAATGAGATGTAAAGTGGGCGTTCCTGACCTGAAATTATAGGAGAAATGTCGCTAAGCGACATTTCTCCTATCATCAAGCCCCCCGCTATGAAGCATAGCATCAGGAAAAGTAGCGATAACCTCTGTTATCGCAACTTTCCTAACACCTGTTTCAGGACTGACTTAGCCATGATGTCCTATGGAAGGTGGATATCATGGCTAAGTTTGTGAGTCCATATCAACAAGGTAACGTGAGATTATCGCTGGGTTTCCAGCGATAATCTCACGTTAGCCAGTTAGCGTGAGGATTTTTATCGCTATGGAGATAAGCGTTGCTAATAGCACGCTATCTCAGCGATAAAAATCCACGCTAGCCGGCGATAATTATCCTAGCGCTAAGTGCGCTTTGCGATAATTATCGCCGGCTGTTGTAAATATGCCCCTAGGTGAGGCCGCGTCTTTGTGCTGATGACCAAGGGGCATATCAGCAAGACAATTATCACCGCTTTAGCAGCTGTTTTCGGCCGGAAAGCGGCGATAATTGTATCGCCCTATTAGCAAGGTCACGCTATCGCGTGAATCCTTGCCTCAGCGCCATATCCCTTAACGCCCAGCTTTGCGTTCCTCCCCAGAATAACAGGAGAAATGTCGCTAAGCAACAGTTCTCCTATTATCAAGCCTCACGCTAAACTGCAGAGCGATAGGAAAAGTAGCGCTAACCTCAGTTATCGCTACTTTCCTTACGCCTGCTTTTCATCTGACTTAGCCATGATATCCTATGGAAGGTGGATATCATGGCTAAGTCTGTCCCTGCCCTATCAGCAAGCATTCGCCATACCTTGTGCAATTATCGCTGGATTTCCAGCGATAATCGCACATTTGGCAGTTTGCGCCTTGATTTTTATTGCTGTTGAGATGAGCGTTGCTGATAGCACGCTATCTCAGCGATAAAAATCAGCGTTAGCCGGCGATAATTATCTTCGCGCTAAGAGATAATTATCTCCGGTTCTTACTGATATGCCCCCAAGATAGTAAAGGAAGTGCCATTCTCGTGCCATTATTTGTTTCAGCAGCACCAAGGAAGCTGGAAATATAGGCTACCTTAAAGAGTCTGCGTAGAGGGAGAGAACACCTTTCAGCACAGATGCAATTGTGCGGTGAAAAAAATGTTGTTCGAGATATCAGTGTTCGAGTAATCGCACTTTATAGATGTTGACCTGCAGCAGATGCAGGCATAAGATGACCAAGGAAGCTGATAAACAAATGCTTGACACCATCTTCTGTGATCATGAACGTACAGCTCAAGGGTATATAATTGCTAAATATGCACACTAGACTACCAGCGGTCAGCCACATGGCGTCAATACGTCATGCATGCAGTTCATGGACATCATTTAGGAGTTGGCAGGGGTCGCAGCTGCAACCGCTGACTATCCCCTTGCGACTCCTGGAAGTGCCTTTGTGATCCCTCCGTGGCAGTTCTTTTTTCGGGGCATTTGGGATCCGTTTGGCTCACCCATTGAGGCAAGGCAACGAGAGATGTATGCTTGTATGTTTGTTGTCAGCCAAGGAGAATCGAAAGGCTCATAGACTCCCCAACAGTTCTACACACATCGGTGCACGTGTGAGTGCCTCTGGCTCCATCTCACTCACACAGCATTGCAGCAGAAGAGGATCATTGCCTTCAGCAACCTGCTTTTCTGCTGTAACAAGGCGAGAATAGTCGCCTCCCTGCCCTGGAACGGCGCGCACGAGATTCCCAGGTCCGCAGCCTGATAACACTCACTGTAATGGGCTCTGGAGAAGAGAGGGTCGATGAGGACCAAAGAGGAGCTAGCAGGAAGCGTGCATCCAGTTAGTAAAATACATGAAAGAAAGGAGGTGCACGTTTAAAGCAGCCGAGTTATGTGCCGATAGTCAAGTATGGTGTATGTATCTATCTGCGCAAACATATATAATACATATATATATAGGTGGCCTGGTTTGTGATACAACTGCATTGGTTAAATTTGAGCCTTTGTGTTTACTGTGTTGCACACGTTTGTGCATATTGGTGTTTGTCCATATAATAGACCGATATCTTTCTGTTTCTCCGGATAACTTTGGGGCATATCAACAACAACCGGCGATAATTATCGCTGAGCGCACTTAGCGCTAGGATAATTATCGCCGGCTGGCGCCGATTTTTATCGCTGAGATAGCGTGCTATTAGCAACGCTTATCTC
Source organism: Triturus cristatus (assembly GCF_964204655.1). Lineage (NCBI taxonomy): Eukaryota > Metazoa > Chordata > Amphibia > Caudata > Salamandridae > Triturus > Triturus cristatus. The sequence goes on along the minus strand of NC_140585.1, from coordinate 577,987,262 downwards.
ATCAGCGATAAAAATCCTAGGGCTAACTGGCTAATGTGAGATTATCGCTGGAAACCCAGCGATAATCTCACGTTAGCTAGTTGCTAGGGACTCACAAACTTAGCCATGATATCCACCTTCCATAGGATATCATGGCTAAGTCAGTCCTGAAGCAGGCGTAAGGAAAGTAGCGATAACAGGTGTTATCGCTACTTTTCCTGACGCTATGCTTCATAGCGTTAGGCTTCCTGATAGGAGAAATGTCGCTTAGCGACATTTCTCCTGTCATGCCAGGTCACGAACGCCCACTTTGCATCTCATTAGAGATGCAAAGCTGGGCGTTACGAATCCTGACGCTAAAGCAAGGTTTCACGCGTTAGCATGACCTTGCTAATTAGGCAATACAATTATCGCCGCTTTTCGGCCGAAAACGGCCGCAAAAGCGGCGATAAATTTTTATCGCCTGCTTGTTGATATGCCCCATAGTACTTTGCATATGCTTATACTTCACCTACGCTTGCTTGTAGCTCGACCTGCACGTGTGTATAGGTACATAACACACTCACATAGCAGGTGGGATAAGATTTAGAGGAGGCTCCAGAAGAGTGTCTAATCCCGAAAACGCCGCCCTGGGCAGTAAGATCCAGGCATTTTTAATAATTAATTCATTTCACATACTAATCAATCCATGTACACCACATGCTGCCTGAATATCCCCAACTTATGCAAATCACTTTTGTCCATTGTTCTCTTCAGGAACAATGTAGAATTCTGGTGCTAAATTTGTTAATCATCTTTTGGTGACACTGGCATTTTAGTGCAGTTCGTATCTATTCATTTGTTTTCCCTTTCCTCTGTCTGTGTGTAACAGTGTAATTTGCAATCTTAGGTACAAGGTTTTCAAGTTTGTTTTACAGAGACTAAACATAGTGTAATTTACAGTAAAATATTATGTTTGGAAAAATAGATGGTATATGGGGAGCCGAAGTTACTGCCTGGTGAGGGACTACCCGTCCCATAGAGGCCCTGGGCATGAGAAGGAGCTCTGCAGCATTCGCTTTACAAGCGCTATTAAAGGGCGTCTTCAGCCCCACGGTGCGGAACACGAGCGGGTTGTGCATAGGCAAATCATGGGCCAAGGGAAGGCCCATTAGCACCCAACTGAGACCGGACCCGGCCCTGTCTCTAATATCTTCCTCGTCACTAGTTGATGTTAATGTTAAAGACATTTATAGAGCGCTACTGCTACCTGAAGGTGTCCTGGCGCTGTGTAAAGTCCTCCTCCTGAAGCATAAAGAAAAAGAATAGGACCCGAGTTATACATAAAAAATCCAGGTTTTTAATAGGCCTGGGCTAAATTTCCGTTCCGCTTGCGGAAATTGCGATAATTTGACATTTGCGCGTTCCGCGGAGAGCGCGAAAATGTCAAAATTTCCGCATTCTTCAGCTTAGCGATAATTTGTTTCTTGCTCGCGCTGTAAAATAATACATTCTCGCGCGCGTGCGATCGCCTTACCTGAATCCCCGCGTTCGCCGACAAGTTTTCCCGATCCGGTCGCGTTCTCCCCGAGATGTTGGATTGTTGGTAGCCATTTGCGCTGTCTCGCGATAGTTCGCGCCCGCAGTAACGTCATGCGTCGCACGATCACGTCTTTCTTCTCGCGATCATGCACCGCGAGAAGAGTGAAAACAAGATGGCCGCGCCTGCGAGCAACCGCATGGGTAAGTTGGCATGCCGCGACCACGCAGAAAATACCGCGAACAGGCGGGAAAAAAACTTCCGCATCTTTGCGATATTTCCGCGTGTTTGCGGAGATTTTTAACATTTTCGCGATAATTTGCGAAAGTCGCTTTCGCAAATTCCGCCCACCTCTAGTTTTTAAGGCCTTCCTGAATGCCAGTAGATTTGTCATGCTTCTAAGATGGAAAGGCAAACCGTTCCATGTCTTAGCTGCACAGACCACAAAGATTCTGCCACCCCATCTAGTTTTTTTTACAGAAGGCACTGTCACCAGTTTTGCTTCTGAGGAGCGAAGTGATCTTTTAGGTACGTACAACTGAAATTGCTGTTTCAAGTAGTCAGGACCAACTCCATGAAGAGCTTTGTATACAATGCATAAAGATTTAAACTGTACTCGTTTCTTAACGGGTAGCCAATGAAGCTTTCTAATCTTCCCGGAAACTGAGGCATATTTAGGTGTGCCAATGAGCAATCTGACAGCTGCATTCTGAAGGAGCTGTTGTCTATACATAAACCCTTCCTGAATGTTGAGATATAGGCTGTTACAATAGTCCAGCTTGGACATGGTTAATGCAGTGATAACCGTTTGCTGACTGTCTTTAGGCAAGAACAGCATAATATTCTTACAAGATCTGAGAGCAAACAATGTGGTTGAAGCAATTGCATTCACTTGATCTCCAAAGTTAAGTTTATCATCTATCCAGACTCCCAGATTTTTCACCTTCCTAATAGGGATGGGAAGAATACTCAGCCTATCCGGCCAGCAGCCTGGGGCCCAAAAGTTGGAGTCATTCCCAAACAGGACAACCTCTGTTTTACTGGAGTTGAGTTTGAGACAATTTTGTGCCATCCAGTTTCCCATAGCTGCCATGCAGTCATGGATCCGGGTTGCTGTTCGCTGTTCCTTCCCTGGCAGCAGCGACACCACAATTTTGGTGTAGTCCACATATGACATCAGGCCGAAGCCAAACGAGTCAATCAGAGGAGCCAAGGACGATACATAGATATTAAAGAGGATAGGGCTTATGGATGACACATTGCAGTGAAAACGGTTTGGCGGAGAATTCACCGAGTGAAACGGTGTGTACTCTATTTGAGAGAAAGGATTTGAGCAATTTCCAGGCTGTACCTTTAACTCCGCTCTCCCGCAGCCGTTCCATCAACAAATCGTGATGGACCGTATCGAAGGCCAAAGAGAGATCAAGCATAATCATCGCAGCTTTGCCTCCCTGATCTAAGACTGCCCTAATCTCTTCCGTGGATTTTAGGAGGGCAGACTACCCATATTGGGTGGGGTCCAGCACTTGAGCTTCTTGTAGGAACAAACTAAGTTGTACATTCATGTTTTTCTCTACAAGTTTAGCAGGAAGAGGGAGTCGTAAATTGTTAATGTGGAGGAGGAGCTGGCCTCCATTGGCCAGGCTCATGAACCTTACCTGTTCTGCAAATTCCCTGAACCATAAGACTGCTACTTTCTCTGACTCCGCTACTGCAGCCACTATACCACATATAGTCCCTGACACAACTGTTGTACCCTGTAACGCCAACTCAGTAGAGATCCCGATCACAACCCTAATTTTATTTCCTTGATCTGGGGCAAGGCTAGCAAGCAGACTGTTAGGGGACCTGGCGGGCTATTAAATCCCATTAGCCAAGGAAGAACAAAATGTTGGTCGCAGATTTCCACAGAGAGTTTTAGATGTAGTCTTACCACCAAGTGTACTAATGAGCTTGCAATCTGTGCCAATGGTCATTCCAGTGTGCATGTAATCCTAAATTCCTTCTCCCACATTGGGGAGTAGTCTCTGCATCTCTCAGCTGTCCTGTGTGCATGAGTCTCTGTCAGTCCCAAATGTTCGACAAAGATTGCTCACACGCTGTGAAAGACATAAAAACAACCCTTAAAGTCCCCCCAGGGATGTCTCTCTGATGATAAAACTCTGACGTTATTGCAAAGAGGAAGTGAGAAAGTGAAAAAATTAGATCAGGGATGCAGCCTGGGACAATTTACTTGTCCCCGGTTGTTTAAAGAACAGCGCCAAATTTTTAGGCACCATAAACCAGCTCTTTTTTTGTGCAGGCTGATGACCCGTCCATAGTGCATCACAATGAGGTAGAAAATTGTATTACTCACTCTGAAGGCAGAGTATATAACAAGGGTTATAGCTCAACCAACAGGGAGGCAGAATGCCAACTTGAAGGGACATCCTACCTTGTATTAACCCTGGCCGAAGTGACAAAGGTACTTTTAGGCCTCTCCAAGAATAAGGCCTCAAGTCCAGACAGCATCCCATCGGATGTATACCGGGACGATATTGACATTTGAGCTCTAATTTTAATGAACATTTCGAACTCTGCTGTGCCCCTCCTGGGTGTCTGCTATTATCGTTCCAGTGTTCAAAAAATGGGACAGGGATAGTCCACTGTGTTATAAGCCTATATCCTCACTAGACTCTGTTGTTAAAGTCCTTGATGGGGTCCTGCTAGATAGACTGGTAGTCATCAGGTCCAGAGCCGACAATATACATTAGGATCTCCAATATGGTTTTAGACCGGGGTGGTCCACGAGTGACCAATGCCTGAATTTATATCTTGCCCTAAATAAATACATTGTGGCCCAAAGGGCATCCATCAAGTTGGCTTTATGGACTTAACCTCAGCCTTTGACTGAGGCACGCTTTGGAGAATCATTTTAGACATGGGTGTTGACCAGGATATAGTTTATATTTTGAGGGTCCTCCATCTCCATACATTTGCGTCAGTCATTTAAACTTCTGACTGCACAGACAGCTTTAGACAGGGGTGCATCCTGGCCCTCTTCCTTTTTACCCGGTACATTAACAAACTTGAATAGATATTGGAAGAGGTGGGTGTAGATTGCCTGAAAGTTAAAGGCAGACCCCTACCTGTCCTGTTATATGCAGATAATGCCATTCTTATGGCAAAAATGGCCAGCAGCCTACAAGCCCGTATACACATGTTTGCTGGCTTTATGGAAGGATTAGACCTCAGGACCAATATTACTAAATCTCATGCTATGGTCATTGGCCCAATAAAACTTAAAGACACAGTCTTTCAAGATCGTCCCGTTGCCCCTTACCCGTGTAATTTGTTTCCGATATTTGGTGGTCCTGTTTGACGTCAATATTCGCTGGAGCTCCCTGCTCAAAGGGACTTTGTCTGATTTTGATAGGTCCTGTGATTTCTATGTGATTGAGTAGTTCAGCTTCTGTGTGAGCCTGCAAGTTGTGTTGAGCTCTGTTATCTAAGACCTGTAATTGTGAGTACTGCATAACCTTCGAATTTGTCATTATCTCCCTCCCATGTTCATTCTTTGCTAGAACATACAACTGAGAAGCTACTTGGCAGGAGGTAGATAAAAAACGAATCTAAAATGTTGCATATACACTTTGAAAAATGGTTTACAAAATGACCTTGCATTACCAAAATTTCCTATCCACTCAACCTTTAGGGGACATTACCTTGAAAAGGCCTGCTATTTGCCCCCTATTTTGTTCAAGGTATCTTTGGGTTGGTGAGTCCTAATAACCTGAAGGAATCTAAAGCTTTTCTGCCAAACCATAAAAGTATTGTAATATTTCATTAGTGCCCTTTCAGAATGTGCTACTTTTTGATCAAACGTGTGTGAAAATTGATGAGTAATATATTCCATTTCTTTCAGATTTTTTTTAAAAAAAGGTTTTAACTGTGAGATCATTGCTTAAGAAGGTCAGGTCACTTGCTTCTCTTACTCACTCAGGCAAATCCATAGAAAATGTTTTACAATATGCAATAGAAAACCAAAAAAATAAATAAATAAAAATCTTGTTACATGTTGCAATTATTATTGATTTGATAAGGCAAAACAGATCACTAACAGTCTTTAAAAAAGCATTAGCCCCAACGCACACATATTCTAAACTAATTAGAAAACAAGTCTTGTATCTGAAGTTGTCAAAAATGCTATGTGTGGAACTACTAGCTAAATTATTTGGATGCATGGTGAGAAAAATAGAACCCTACGCTAATAGAAAGGCTAGAGATCCTTGGTCGAAAACGCACGACTCATTTAAATGTAGCATCTGTTCACGATCGTGTGTTCAGAAAAATATATATGTAAACGTGTTTTGGGCATATGAATATGTTTGTTCTTCTTGTTTACTTTTTTCCTTTGAAATCTTTTTGTTAGCAAAGGAAATATAAAAATGCATTCTTAAGATATGGCTAAAGACACACAACTTTACTATTGAGAAACCACTAACAGAATGCTGTATTTCCTGACTGCTTCCTTTAACTTTGACAGATGTGACAATACTCTCTCTCCTTCTGCAAAGTCACAAATCTAGAAATGATTAGAAGTACTCCCAAGGGCAGTTATGTACATTCTTCTGGGCTGATGTCTTTGTTTAACCAGTTTGCATTTGGGTTTAACTTTACGAACAATAACTTTTGCACATGTCAAATGCTCAGAAAATGTTCTTCTTATGATTTATACCATCCATTGAACACGAACAGAAGCTTAAGAAAGCTGTTTTCAAGGTAATAAACTATACCACATGGAAAAGTGGAATCATTTGAACACTCTACTGTGCACAATGTCCATCTGTAGTTCCTTGAAGGAAGAATGTGGTGCTAAGACCTGAAGTTTATTTTACTCTATCAAAAGTAACATTTGCTCATAGTTCCAAACAGGGCAGCTGGGTCTCAGGGTGTCCCTTAAGGGCTGGATGGTGGGCAAGTCAGAAACACTCACATATTGAGACTTTATACAGCTTGATGAGTAAGAAATTAACTAATGTTGTGTGTTTCTCACTTAGCCTATTGTCATTTTCCCTATGTTAGCCTGATTATGTACGTTGTAGGCCGTTTTGGTTTTTCACATGTTACTAAATATCACGCTTGCTTTGTGCCACGGATTTTCAGACAGAACCAGCACACATTTTAGCATTTTATTATTTTCCTGGGATTTAGTCTGAACAGCCTAAGCAAGGTCAAACCACATTGCCTCTTGTTATTTTATCTCGTCAGACACTAGCACCTAGACATAATAGGAGAATTCAGCTGCTGTTTTGAATACGCATATATTGTCATATAACTAGGGGCAGAAGTTCTGGAAGCAACAGACTCCCCAAGCAAAGGTCCTGAGACAAAAGCCTTGTATCAGCCATGATGTAGAACCACCTATAAATGCTAAAGTATGCGATGTGCCACCGAACTTAGAGATAATTCTTTAACTGCTTAGCTTTAGTAGTGGGGGAGGGTTTAGGCAGATCTGTCATATAACATGACAGGGTTCTTTATTGTCTAAAGTTTATTAACCATGTTGATGACATGATTGACACCACTCTATGCTTGTGCAACTGCAAAATTTCTGGGCCATTTTTAGGCCATTAGAAGGAGGGCTTTATCTACTTCGCCGACTGGCATGAACAAAACAAACTGAAATCTAAATGATCAGACCAGTCGGGCGCGTACCCTGCACTAGCACTTTGGCTTGTAAATAACTGGTTTTTATTTATGCTACTATTTTAAACTTTTATCCTTTTACTGGTTATTTGGGGCACGGGATTAAAATGGGTGTTACTGTCTAATCGGGCCGTATATTTGTAAATTTGGGATAAAAACAAAATCTAAATAGACACTAGCACTTTAACTCTGTTCCGATAGGATAAATCACTTAAATATTGAAATTGTTTAATTTTATACCTTTTGTGTTCTTGTATCTTCGTGTCATGATCTTGTTAAATTTTTATTCTTTTTTCTTAATTCCCAGGAGTCTGTATAGGGAGTATTTTATAGTACCTTTTACTTTGTTCATTGCTATTTAAGATTCATGTGCTTATCTCTTTTATAGTACTGTAAAACCGAAATAAAGACTTTGATGATGATGATATTGACATGTATTTGTTTAATAATTGTGCACAATTATTGTATCTAGGAGCACAATACTTTAAATAAACACTGTAAACGTCCTTTTTTCTCTCTTTTATCTTCTTGTGGACAAATAAGAGTGAGAGAACAGAAGAGTGTCCTGGTACTGCACTCCCTGAGAGGGTCAGGAGTGTTGTGTTCTGGGGTGCCAAATAACTTGTCTCTCCAGACTGATTAGAAGGGCAAGTGAGGCACTACAGCTAGTTGGACTTGAACTCATAGATACTGATGTGGTAATGTTACTAAGTACCCTACATACTGATGTTCTATGGCCCCAAGCATAATTCTGTTCCTGAGTAGAATCCCTGCAACACTTTGACATTCGGATGTTCCTTCATTGGCAATCACGGTAAAAGGTGTCATGTGATTCAAATAATTCAGCACAAAGAGGATGAAGTGGCATAATGTTGGCCTGTCTATAGTCAAGTGACTGTTCTGAAGTCCTACACAGAAGTTATAGCTTGGAAATATTCAACAGGGACATAACATTAAATAAATGCGCAGCTTTCTGTAGAAGTTTTGCTTCAGGACAGTAGAAAGCTTGTTACACACACTTTTTTTACCCTGAATTTGAATTACTAGCATGAGGCAACATATCTCATTCCCCACCCATGTTTAGAATGACGCTTTGAATTAGTGGCCCTAGCCAGTGCAAGCAGTCCTTAAATTGTAATTAAGCAATGCTTAATTTGGAAAACAAAGAGTGCAGGTGCCCAAAGCTCTGCTCAGAAGTCCATGGCTGGTGCAATTAAACATTGGCACCCTGAATACCAAGGTTTCATAGTTCCTCCCTTTGTGCTGACTTTTCTGTCTTTCTCTTCCTTGTTTTGTGTGCTTTTCCATCTCTTGTGCAGTATCAATATCTGATGCAGGAAGATAAGGTCCTGTACCCAAATATAAGTGCTGGTAGTCCCCACTGGCAACCACCGGCTCAAATGAAGAACAGAATGGAAGACAAGGAGAGAATTGCTGTTCTTGACTAGGGCACTTTAAATACAATTAATATCAGGTACCCTTCCACTTGCAACTTTCAATTGCTCGTAGTCCACCTGTAAATCCAAAATTAAATTCTGATGTATGTGTAGCCTTGCGAAAGTAAACAAGGAGCATGTATTGTTTTTCTGCAAGACATACCAAAGCCAAGAGTGAAATGGATTATCCCATTATGCTGTAATATGGGAATCAAACATTACTGAGTTGCTCTGAGAATATGTAAGACAGACAGTAGCACCCATGAAGTTTTTGCTGTTTCAAAGTTCTTACCCTCCATTTGGGACATAAGGACTAAATTAATAGGGCTTGAACAATTATATAAGTGCAATATAGTCTATTATGAATGTAATTCATTAATTGCCTATTTTAGAATGCTTTAAAAATGTTTTATGTGAAATTATGGCATGTGGAGGAAAGAAACTATTATTATTTGTATAATATAATTTTTGTTTATTTTTGATGCAGTAGTTCATGTATGTTTTTATGTGTTGATGAGTATTTTAAACCATTCAAATAAGGAAGAAAGAATGAAAGAAAGAATAAGAACTACCAAGGGAGTTGGAAAAGACCTAAGCTGCAGACTTTTGAATACAATTCAGTTGTGCAAGTGAGGCCGCACACAGGCCAAGAAACAATGAATTACAATGCTCTAGGTGGGACAAAATGACCACTTGGACAATCATCTTCAAGTCAAAACATGTAGAAAATTAGTGATTTTAACAAAATCAAAGAATGTAATAGAAGCAATATGAAGAGAGTTAATTGATCTGCAGAAATCGGGATTTCCAACTAGACGAACTAGAGGTAGTGCAGATAAGGGTCTGCATGTCATCATTTAGAAATCCAGATCTGTGGAGAAATAACTATAATCAAGAACTGTTTCATCAATATTATTTTCAGAGATTTAGAACACAACCAGTGGAGTCCAGCAGTGAGGCAAGGAATGAGGATGGCTAGAGGTACCATCAATGCTGGCTTGAGATGGACCAGATTCCGTGTGCAGTTTTAGTTGTATAATTTCTGAAGCACATTAGACCAAAAGGCATTAAAGTGCTAAAAACGAGAGAGAACATAGTGAGACAGAGACAACTCGGAGCAGACAAAGATCCTCTATCATACAGCCCTCAACTGAAGCCTAATCCGCAACAAGACACTTTTTAACTGGCTTCTAAAACAACAAATGTGAGGTTAGGCTCCAGAAATGTTCCGGAAGGGAATTCCATAACCAGGCAGCTGCCATGGTAAAAGCACATTCCCCACCTAACTTTCTTACATCGTGAATCCACCAATTTATAGCGTTCAGCTGATCTTACAGCATCCCAGGAACATACTACTTCAGGGCTGTCCTAAGATAGCTCGATCCCTGTAAATGGAGGGCTTTATGTATCAACCAAAGTGCTTTAAAAGATACCCGCTTCTTAACTTGCAGCCAATGTGGAGTTACCAATCCTTCTCTAACAAAGGAGTGTTTTGGTACTCCCAAGACCAAGCATGCGGCCGCATTCTGAATGCGTTTGAGCTTATTTAACAAAAGTTGATTAACGTTAAGATATAGGGCATTACAGTATTCTAAGCGGGAGTTGATAACTGCAATTATCACTGACACCCTGAGCTCTTTCGGCAGAAGAGGCAGTATTTTTTTCAAAACTCCAATCCTCCAGAAGCAAGAACTCACTGTGCTATTAACCTGAGTATTGGCAGTCAAGGTTTTTATCAAAAATCACCCCTAGGTTTTTGGTTGCTGCCGCTGGAACAGGTAAAGTACCAAAGGTTTCTGGCCACCAGCAGTGAGTCCAGATGGAGCTGTCAAATCCAAACCCCACAATCTTGGTTTTCTCCCCATTCCTTTTGAGCCAGCTCTCTTTCAACCACCTGCTGACCTCCTGCATACAAGCCCTAAACCAGACTGCTACCTCTTCTTAGTCATCGGAGATGGAAATAATGACCTGGGTGTCAATACAAGTTGCTTTTGAGGAGGAAAGTTTGGAATCTTACAACGTGAAGGAGTTGAAGGCCATTTGCAAAAACGTAAGTCCAAATCAGAGGCTTCACCAGGAAAGTAGAGCTACAAAAGATGCTCAGGGCCTGGGAAGCGGTCAGAGATGCCAGTGGGAAGTCTGGAGATCTCAGTGTGCAGGCTGAGGAGCCTATTTCTACAGTGGATGTGCTTTTCAGAGGGGAGGGACCCTCCAGGCCAGGCAGCAGTGGTCTGTCCCGGGAGTAGCAAATAGGCACGCGGGAAGCTAGGAGAGATGCAATGGAGCTAGAGAGGCTCAAGCTGGCAATGGAAGAGAAAAGGATGATGCTAGACCATGAGGTTAGAGTCAAGGAGCTGGATCAGACGAGTAGGTCCAGCACAGATGGCGGCAGTAATACCCACAGAGAATAGTACACAATCCCTAGAATGTAGGAAAAGAGTGGAGATGACACACAGATGTGGTTTCAGGGCTATGAGGCATCTGTCCACATGAATGGGGTCCCTGAGAAGAAATGGGGATCAGGATTGTGGACACCCTTCACAAAGGAAGGGAGGGAGGGACACATTGTTGGCTTTGGGCAAGAGGTACAACCTCACCAACATTGACATGAAGGAGGCCCTTCTCACTAGGTATAGTCTCACTCCTGACAAGTACAGGGATCAGTTTAGAGGAAGTAAGAAAACTGATTCCCAGACCTGGTTGGAATGTGTAGATAATGTTTGAAGGTCACTGGATGGTTGGGTGAAGAGCAGTAATGTGACAGATTTTCAGGGGCAGTACAATTTGATTCTGTGGTAGCACTTCTGTAGTCTATGTTATGCAGAGCTGCGCCAGCACTTGAAAGATAGCAAGATGACTGACATCAGGATGCTTACTATGGAGGTGGACTACTGGGTAATACTCCACCAAAGGTGGGCAGAGTCCCCAGAAGAAGAGTGGGGGAGTAAGGGTAAAGTGTAGGAGTTCTCTAATGTCCCCAAACTAGTATCAAGGGTAAAGATTCCTGCCCCCAGGAGATACGAAATAATGAGTCTCTTCTGGAAAGTCTGCAGAGATGGGACCCCATAAATGCTGTGCATGTGGCCAGGTAGGCCACATCAAGAGGGATCCCAAAAGCCCTAAGTGGGCACAGCCACCCACCGGTAGACTGTCCAAGGTGTTGGCTAGTGTAGTGCTTGGGGAGGAGGGGGTTCCAGGGGAAGGTGGGAACCCCACAGGGGACAGTGAGATGGTCCAAGGAAGTCTAGTGCCTGCTTATACTAAGAAGTACAGTGCCTGGGTGACCATCAATGGGCAAAGGGTAGAGGCTCTCAGAGATACTGGAGCCAGTGTGCCCTCGGTCCGGTGTCACCTGTAGCCCCTGGTGCCTTCCATCAAGTAGTTGCTGTAATCAACGCAGAGCGCCAATGTAAGGTGACGCTGGTTTCCTTTTGTGTGGTGGTCATCTCCGGTCCCTTGATGGTGGTTGTGAACCTCAACATGCCTGTAGATTTTCTCACAGGTAATAACCTGGAGCAGTCCTTGTGAAAGAATGTGGAACTCAGGTCTCACTTGGAGATTCATTGGTTGCCAGAGTGGGCATGAATGACCACTCGTTCCATGACAGCCAGAAAGGGTGATCAGAAGGACCTGGAACCTGAAACAGGGGCCCAGGAGCCTGGAAAGAGAAAGGGCAAGGGGCACTGGAAACCCGCTCCTGAAGTTCCCACTGTCCGGGAGGAGGCTGACATCAAGGGGGATGCCTTGGAGCATTCAGGGGAACAAGTGGCTGAACTGGGGGACTTATCTGAGCTAACCCATTGGCAGCAAGAAGGAGGTCCCCCCAAACAGCTTTGCAGGGAGCAGAGAGAATGCCCTTCTCTGGGTGGTTTGAGTCAGCAGTCTGCAAAGCAGGCAGCTGGTGATCAGTCTGGATCACATTAGATCTACTTGGAGAAACGTATCTTAAACAGTGAGCCTAAGGTCGCTGAGCTGGGGTCAGCCCTTGTGCTGGTGGTACCCCAGTGGTTCAGGACCTTCTTACTGACTCAGGCTCACGATGGTAATGGGGATCTTTTCCCTAGTGGGGTTCCCCAGGTATGTGGTATCTGACCGGGGTACTCATTACAAATCCATGTATATGACATCCCTGTGGGAGGACTATAGTGTATCCTACAAGTTCACCACTCCTTAACACCCCCAAGGTAATGGTGGAGAGACTCAACCAAACCTTGAAGGGCATGATTAAGGTTCTGACCAAACCCAAAAGGTGTAAGTTGGACGTCCTTTTAACATGCTTTCTCTTTGCTTACAGGGACGTACCGCAGAAGTCATTAGGTTTCAGTCCCTTTGAGTTACTGTGTGGGCACCTTGTGAGAGAACCTCTCAGTCTGATTAAATAAGGCTGGGAGACAGCTCCCAGGAAAACCTCCCAGGATGTATTAAGGTACATGCTGGCCTTTAGAAACAAGACTGCGTGCTTGAGGATATTCACTCAGGCGAACCTAGAAGCCAGCCAGGATGAGATGAAACGTTGTTATGACCAGAATTTCACTCTGGTTGAGTTTCAACCTGGCCAAAAGTGTGGGTTATGGCCTTTGTAGAGCCTTGTGCTCTTCAGGACAAGTGGACTGGCCGTTTTGAGGTGGTGGAGCGCAAGAATGATGTCACCTGCCTGGTGAACTTGAGAACTGCCAGGAACCTTTTGAGGGTCCTACTTGTCAACTGCCTCAAACCTCACTTTGAGAGGTCTGCACTAAGAATGCTCTTGGAAACAGATGATGGAGTGGAAGAGGAGAGTGAACCTCTCCATGACCTTCTGTCTGCCAAGGGGCACCATGGGTCAGCAGGAGGTGTGAGCCTCTCCCCTACACTTACCCCAGAACAGCAGATTAACTGCCACCAGCAGTTGGGGCAGTGCCACCCTGTTCTCCCTGACCCCAAGTGTCCTCCACTTGTGTTCCCATGATGTGGACACTGGGGACAGTACTCCTGTGAAGCACAACATTTACAGGCTTACTAACAGGGTCAAAGCCAGCATCAAATAAGGGGTTTCTAAGATGTTGGTGTTAGGGGTGATAGAGCCCTCCAACAGTCCTAAGGCCAGCCCAGTAGTCATGAACCGAAAGACTGCTGCACCTGGTGCCACTCCTGAACTTTGGTTCTGTGTGGATTATCACAGGCTGAATGCCTTCATCAGGACATATGCACACCCCATCCCCAGAGCTGATGAGCTCGTAGATCGGGTGGGAGCTGCCAAGTTCCTTAGTATGTTTGATTTAACATCTGTGTACTGGCAGATTGCCTTGACTGATGGGGCTAGGGAGAGGTCTACAGTCTCAACACCAGAGGTGCATTACCAGTTATAGGTGATGCCATTTGGGTTGAAAAACGCCCCTGCCACCTTTCAGAGGTTGATCAACCAGGTGTTGGCTGGATTGGGGGATTTCAGTGCTTCCTACCTGGATGACATTGCAGTGTTCAGTTCCAGCTGGGAAGATCACTTGCACCACCTCTGGGTAGTGTTGAAGTCCCTGCAGAAGGCAGTTAGGTTAGTAAGTGCCAGATCAGGCAGGGGTCTGTGGTGTACTTAAGGCACCAGGTAAAAGCGGCCAGGTGGCACCCCTAAACCTAGGATTGACACCATTCTGGCTTGGGAGCCCACCAACACCCAGACCGAGGTGAGAGTCGTTTTAGATCTCTCTGGGTACTATAGGAGATTTTCAAGGGCTATGGCACCATTGCTACTCCCTTGAATGAGCTGACTTCCAGGAAACAGTCAAGCAAAGTGATCTGGACTGATGCCTATCAAATTGCTTTTGATGCTCTGAAGGCAGCCATGTGCATGACGCTTATGTTCGAGGCACCCGACTTCTCCAAATAATTTGTCATGCAGCCAGATGCTTCAGAGTATGGTGTTGGAGAGGTGCTCTCACAACTGAACGATGAGGGCCTAGGCCAGCCTATTTTCTTCCTCAGCAGGAGAATACTCCCCAGGAAAGAGAGGTGAAGTGCAATTCAGCAAGAAGGGTTTGATGTAGTCTGGGCACTGAAGAAGCTACGACCCTACTTGATTGAGTCTCACTTCCGAGTTCAGACAGACTACAGGCCCCTCAGATGGTTGATGCAGATGAGGAGGGAGAACCCAATACTCTTGAGGTGGTCCATCTCCCCACATGGAATGGACTTTATGGGGAACATCGCCCTGACACAGAACACACCAACGCTGATGGTCTGTCTAGGTTATTCTGCCTTAGTAACGAGAACTCCCAGGTGGGTGGGTAGTTCTTTCTACTTTCAGCTGGAGGGGACATGTGTTTGACATGGCATCTATTAACATGTTTCCCCTGTCTTTTTGCTTTTCTGACCTTCTGTTTTTTTATGCTATGCTGGTCATTGTTTTTGCTGGAATAGTGTCTCTGCATACATTTTCACTGCTATACTGTGCTAAAGATCAAGTGCTCCTACTGTAAATTGTGTTATGGTTGGCTTTCCTTGATTGGTATATTTGATTTACTATTTAATTTACTAGTAAGTACCTAACACAGTGTACTGTGTGTGGCCAGAACCTGTAAATCAAATGCTAATAGTGTGTCTGCAGCACTGTATGTGCAACCCAAACATGTAGCCTTTCAAAGGTGTCTCAGACGTGCCACTGCAGTGTCTACGTGCAGTTTTTAATGCCATGTCGACTTGGCAAATACACCCACTTGCAGGGCACTAACCTTCCTTTTTCTATATGTGAGTCTCCCCTAAGAGAGAACCAAGGTAGCCATGTCGGCAGGGTACAGTGCATTAAAAAGGTAGGACATGTAGTAGTGTGTTTTACATGTCCAGATAGTGAAATTACACCAATTTCATTTTTCACTATTGAAATGCTGTCTGTCCCATAGGTTAACATGGGAGCTGCCTTGTAACATCTTACTAGTGTAACTTTCCATTGGGACAAAATGGAGGAATCAAGTTTAAGATCACTGAACTCAGAATTTAATAAAACATACTTTAGTAAAGGTGTTTTTTAAGTTGTGTGTTTGAAAATGCCATTTTCTCACTTAACCATCCTATGTGGGGGATAGAAGGAACGACCTGACGGGTCGTAGCTGCTTACACACCGCATCCAGAGATTGATAAATTGCCAGCAGCAGAATTACTTGCAGTTTACAAAAACATAGTAAAACTATACAGAAACCGTACACAGTTCATAATGCAAACTCTTACAATTCAACCTACAAGGGTCACTCAAGCAGGTCAAACGCAAGGGACTACGACAAAAATCAGCCCACAAAAGCTGATTGTGATTATGGGAAGAATACCCACTAAACATGAACAAATGCCGTTCGGGATAGCACAGAAAATAGCACAGCTTGAAGCAGTGTTTTCCCATATGGGTCTGCTGGAAAAACAAGGAATATTAACAATTTGCTTGCCTATGGGGATAGCTCCACGATAGAAGATTGTACCACTTGGTGTACAGTTTTCGCTGCCGTTCACACCAGAACTCATGGTACCCCCTCATTGAAACAAATACAGAATGAGTACATGGCAGTACCTGTCCTGGACTTGGGGACGAAATTGAAAAGCAACTTTGTCCAGGTATCCACAATTATGTTAGGTAACATAAAAAGGGAGGCAGCAGCGGTGGCTATACGCCAACGCCTGAGGGAAGTTACTCCTGCACAACAGGAGCAAGAACTACCTAAGATTATCAAAGAAACCTATGCTTCGCTGGGTAGAAATAATTTGGGAGCTAGACATGGAAAACCACAAATAACAAGCAATCCTGAAAAAGATAACTGAAGCAAGCACCCAATTCTTCTAAAAAGAAATGGGATAATAAACAATAAAAAAATAAGCATAATGCATCATGGGGTGGGTCTCCTCAACAGGAGCCCTCTGATAGAAAATATAAACTTAGGAACAGTAATAATATTTAAAAACCTGACAGGTATCAGGATACTGATACACGTTCATCTCGTTCCTTTCAGGTTCATCAGAAACTCGGAGAGGAAAGGACGGTCAGAACACAGATCAGAAGAGTGAGTCAAGCCAAGAGACACACATCGAACTTCAGACTACATTATCAAACAAGAAAATAAACCCAAAACTAAACCTCAATTTAAAAAGAAGGTAACAGGCCTTAAAATAAAATAAGAAATGCCCAATCTACTGAGGTCTCTACTACTGAATGGGGAATGGGCTCTGACAATGCTAGACAGTGCAGCAGAAGTAACAATAGCTCAACAGAACCTGATGGAATTTCTGGTGACAGCAGCGTTGAATGAACATATCACGATGGAGACACCTGATACAAGGGTAAGTGTCCCTCATAGTTTATACGAAATTACACTTCAAATGGAGGGGGACATACCCAGGAAAGTGAAAGTTCTCTTTTGGTAGAACCTGACATATGGATACAATATTGTTTTGGCTGAAAAACATTGACTGCCTGATTCGTCATGGAGTGCTCAAAGGGGGAAGATGTAATTTTACAGGCTTTCTCCAACCTCGTTCCAGAGTCAGTAAAACATTCATACTCGCAGGATTGGGCGTTAGCACTAGCTCTTGCCCTTTGCCACAATCATGTAGGGTGGGATGCTGAGTCACCTCATCATGAAATCCCATTAAAAACTACTCCTACTCCACAGAGGCAGTACCCAATAAAACATGATGCAAACAAGTCAGGGAGATCTTAGATCAACTTGAATGCCAAGGTATGATTGAGAATTACACCTCTTCCATTAATAATTCTTTGTTTCCCGTAATGAAACCTGACTACAGGCATTTGAACACATGTACACAAACATTTGCGGTACAAAATGCACACAGTGCCACATTAATGAATAACATTGTGGTTAAGAAATACAAAACAACACTAGATATCTCAATTGGATTCTTCTTCCAAGATATAGCACCTGGAATCAGATATTTGACAGCATTCTTGGCCCTCAGCTCTCAGGGCCAATTGTGGAGACTACCCCAAGGGTATAAGAATAGCCCCGGGTTGTTCTCAGCAAGAGTAACAGAATTACTTCAAAATTGTGATAAGGAGGCATTGTCCTATGTAGATGATATTTATCTGACAGACGATGAGTTATTGGAGCACCTTAATAGGGTGAACAACATCATTTTGGGGTTCACCAATGTGGGCTACAAATTGTACTCTAAAATTGCCCACCTCAATGTCCTATTTGTGGGATATGAGTTAGCAATTGAAGAAAAAAGTCTGGCAGCCAATGTTTTAGAAAAATGTGCACTACTCCAACCTCCAAAGACTCTGAAAGGTTTACAATGCATTTTAGGATTCATAAATTTTGGCAGAACATACATTTTGGATTACACAGCAAAGGTAAAACCTTTCTAGACCTGATTTTACCATTCAACATTGGACACAGGAACACACAGAAATTCTCTGTTCCGTACAAACTGACATCATAGCTTCCAAACACTTACACACATGTATAAATAGCACTAATTTGGTGATCCGTTTATTTCCGGGACAATCAGGATACATGTACTTTACCTTCAATTAAGGCGAAACGGTACCCATAGCATATAAATCACATTTGTACACAAACGGTGAGATGTGCTTTGAATCAAGTGAAAAGATACTGACAGTAGTACAAACTGCTGTAGTGAGAGAAAAAGCACTAGCACAGGGGAAACGAATAATTGTTGTGACTCCAGTACCAAACTTAGAGGCTGTTACCAAAGCAAGCGTTCCAAACGCAAAAGCACTGCTTCCACGATGGATACAATGGGTTAATTCTCTCACTGGAACAGATATAGACTACAAATTTGATTCTATATTAAAAACAAAAGTATTGCTGCAGTACGAACAAGAATTTCCTCTCCCGAATGAAAGAATGCCTTTAGATCAGTATGAATACATCCTTTACACTGATGGATCTGCTGAGATTGCTGTAGGCAGTCAACAGCAATACAGCGCAGCATGTGCAATTGTGAAGGGTCGTATGTGGGACAGCAAGTTCCATCCTAGCAATACACAGACGCAGTCTCTAGGAGATTGCAAAGCACAGCTGGCAGAACCAAAAAGCCTTGAAACTGGAACTAAAATCTACAGATCGGGAATTCCCCACACTCATTGTGTGCGATTCATTTTACTGTGTTCAGTCATACAATGAATATCTTCACTACTGGGGACAGAATGGGTTTAGAGATTCCAAAGGTTGCGCAATAAAGCACGAATTGCTTTTGGAACAGGTGGCAGAGCTGAAAAAATGCTTGCCACAGGCTCATGTAATTCACACATTGAGTCATCAGCGTGTCGGCGTGCACATTGGAGGGAATTCACTGGCTGATGAAGCCACCAAGGCGACAGTACGAACTGTTGCCATTGCTACAATCACTCGTTCTAGCACGAGGATAGACGGACAGATAATGATAGCTGTGAACTCTATGCACAACAACAGCTCAGCCTTGCCAAAAGGTTGTCCACTCACGTACTCCTACAAGTTAGATGTGCAAAATATTCTATATGCTCAAATTCCAGGAGTGGGGGATAGAGTAATACCAAACATGAATCGCAGATTGCATCCTCGAGCAGGTCATCCAACGAGTTAACAGTGGCAGGCATAAGTCAGGAGCACTGAGAGGCTCTGGCGTGTGCCGAGGGATACTTGTGCTTCTGACCGCACCCTGGTCACCATGGCAATGTATCACGATGGAGCCGTGCTGAAAGGCACTACAACCACTGGGGGTGCGTTGGTGATTTGGATGGGCCCACACAACCACTGGCAGTTGCAGCACGAGTGACTGGAGTGCTGATTCTGAGCAAAATAAAAGGGATCGCTCCTCACCCAGCAGAGCGCTAGTCGTTGAACACAGTAAGTGGGCAACCTAGCATGATCAGTTTCTTGCCAGAGTTTAGCTGCCTGGACTCACAGCAACGCTAAAGTCTTTAAGGGCCCTGGGACTTTAAGGAACAGGGGGCAAGCCAACAAGCCCTTGGGGAACACTTGAAGTCACAATGTAGAGTTAGCAGGCAGCAGGCCAGCACAGAAAGGCAGGTTGCACAGTGGCAGTCCCTCCTGCAGCTCAGCAAGCAGCAGAACAACACAGCAGAGCAGTTAGCAAAGTAGCAGTCCTGCATGGCAGCACAGCAGTCCCTCTGGCAATGTGCAAATATATAGCCAGCGATGTCTGGCAACAGGTCCAAAGGTGTCTGATTTGTTGGGGCCAGAACTTCAATATTTATACCCAAAAGTGTCTTTGATGTAGGGGGTGACTTCAAAGAACTGTCTGAAGTGCACTAGGATCCCTTTCAACCAGTCTTGCCTGCCAGGCTAACCACGGGAGGTCAATCAGTGCTTTGTTTGAGGACAGGACACAGTCTATTCAGATGTAAGTCTAAGCTTCCTCACCCACTTCCTCGCAAGGAAGGCTATCAGAATGCAGATGAGTGCTTGGAATGTAGATAAGCCAAAGCCTCACCTTCCTGTGTTTGTGGTTGTCTAGACAGAATGCACAGTGTAGCTGCCACCCAGCCCAGACATGTATTGGAGACAGGTGTCAGGCACAAAGAGCAGTAAACGGAGAGAAATGTCCACTATCTAAAAGTGGCATTTCTAAAATAGTAATGTCAAATCCAACTTCACCAGTGAGGAGGATTTATCATTATCATTCCAAACATATCAAATATGAAAAAGCTACTCCTCTCTGATCAGAAATTACAGCTTAAATGTATATTAAGGAATTTCCAATGCAGGCCTATGAGAGGGGTAGGCCTCACAGTAGTAAGAAAGGAAATAGACTGTTTGTCACTATCAGGGCATGTAAAACATAAAGGTGCATATCCTACCTTTTACTTACACTGTACCCAGCACATAGGGTTACTTAGGGTCTACCTCAGGTCTATTTCAGGGGTGACTTATATGTAATAAAAAGGGAGTTTGAGGATTGGCAAGTAGTTTTAAATGCCAAGTTGAAGTGGTAGTAAACTGCACACACAGGCACTGAAGTGGTAGGCCTGAGACAGGTTTGAAAGGCTATTATGTGGGTGGCACAATGAGTGCTGCCGGCCCACCTGTATCATTTGAAGTAGATGCCCTGGGTATATGGTATACCACTTTACAAGGGAGTTACCAACACAACAAAAATGCCAATTAGATATACACAAATGTCATCATGTTTAGGTAAGAAGCACGTGCACTTTAGCACTGGTTAACAGTGGTAAAGTGTTCACAGTCCTAAGGCCAACCAAAAGAATCAGAAAAAAGTGAGGCAAAGGGAAAAAGGTCTGTAGAAACATCACCTTAAGGATGCCAGGTCAAACACTGATCATATGCCTCTGACTGACCTTGGGTCCTGATAGTCAGTGTGCATCATGGGAAGATTTGTGGGCCATCTTAATGTCAAACCTTCACCATATATATGCTTGAAAACAGTTGTACAGATCACTGAATTTATTTTCCCAATTTCTCATGCATTATCTGTTATCTCTCACCAATGCAACAGTTGTGTTCTCCACTGTAAGTGATATGAGGCATCTTTGCATTTGGAGCATAACCTTTGAATAAAACCAACAATCATCTCAAATATATACATAATTTTAGTGTATTCTATCTGCTTACATGTGTAGTTTATTCTGAATAAGGAACTACAATGATATGAATTATTGTATGATAGGAAGGACATACCAGTGTTAAAATGAAAATCAGCTAAATCTCTGTTTATCAGTGTATGAACTGGGGCATATGTGTCACCAGATTTGCCATACCACTTACATTACTATTAAAATGCAAATGGTGCTGTATATTCCCTCTTGGAAGTTACTAATTCTAGCTGAAATGTGCTATTTGGTTAATATGATAACATGTACCATAAGACCTATCCATTAACAATTGGGGTATTTCTGCACGTCCTATCCAGATTCCAAATTGCCTAAAACACTTAAAATAATTAAGAACATATGTGTGAGGACACACCCAACATAACAGCAGCAAGATGATTACTTGAAAAATTGCAGCCATTGTGTTTCAACCATCTAACGATTTGCCTAATTCACCTTGCCACATAATCAACCAAACACCTGTGGGCAGAATGTGCGATTTTAGCCAGTTTGAAGTTTGTAGGGCATTTGTGATAAGACAGCCTGATAGGAGCCACATAAGTCACACCACCCTCGACTTTTCCGATTCTAGTTTTAAAACAAATCTGAATTTATCACTTTTTTTGCCCTGGGTTGATACTGAAATTGTGTCCAATTAACACAGCTAGTCACATCTCTAGAATGGATCACTTTTCAAGTTGAAAACTTGATGTCTCCACATCGCGTTGTGGGCCACTCATTGCTAAGTATAAATAAATCAACCATTGTGGTAGAAAATTACAGGTGAAAATATTGTTGCCTATTTCAAATATTTCCTACATTTTCATTTTTTTTTTAAATTAGTTTCTTTGGGAAAACAATGAATGATTCTTGTTGAATTTTGAATTGTGTCTACTTTTCAGAGATATATATCTTTCCATTGTCAATACAGGGTTTCCCAACTATTTCCACCACAAACAGCAAGTAGGTAGAAACCACACAAAGAGGAGAAATTGACTACCACTTGGAAAAATGTTTAAATTGTGGTTAAAAAAACTGTTGTTTTTTTTTAACTTGGCTTGTTCTTGGCATCGGGGATAAGGTGATCTAAGCACTGCAAAATGCTTGCAAAAAAAGTACATGCATTTTTTCAAAGCATTTTATATTTGCAATTTACCAAAAAAATGTTGATATATTGTATCTATTCTTCTAGTTCCCTCCCGGGTAATCCAACATCCTGGGTACCTTTGGAATCCCCAATATTTAAAGAAAAGAGATGCAAATTTGGCCTGAATTTCTTCTTGGTAAAACATTACAGAAGCTTAAGTGTGAAGTGCCCTAATCATCAAAAAAGGGCCCAGCACTGAGTTACAGAGAGAGCCTCTAAAGCTACGGGTTACATTGTAGCCATCATCATGTTCACCAATATATTTTTGGTGTCTTTCTTTTTTTGACGATATATTATTAAGCATTTCTAATAAACATTCAGTGCATCACAAGGAAAATGGTATGGTAATGCATTTAAGTACAGAACTCCTTCATCAAGAAAATATTCTCCAATCAAGCTGTACCAACACCATATCTATGGGTAAAAGAGAGCAATGCTATTATTTCCCTTTCAAAGTCATTTCTAATTATATTTAAGCATGAACAGTCTCGGCCTATCTTCACTGTTCAATTGTCTTAAATGCATTTACTCCCAACAGAATCAAACATATCATATGTCAATATTAAACCCACCACAGCTCACATATCAATTTTTTAAAAACAATCTGAGCCCATATAGTTCCTAGTCATATATTCAAAGTTCTTTGGTACATACCAAAGCCGGATTGAGGCATCCTAAGCTGGTTCCTCACAAATCACCTCAGAGTAATGATTTTGTTCCCTAAAGATTGGGAACTGTAAAAATCATAGCTGGAAAACGTTGGCCAATTCCATTTTAAACCAGCATTAAGCGGGGCGTGGCCAAGATGGCGGCGAGGTGAGACGTGCCTTTCTGTCTCTCCCTCGCCCGCCCGGGATCAGCACCGAACGGGACGGATGCTACCCCCCGTCTTCGGCACACAGCACCGCCGGCGACGCTCGCAATGGAGGCGAGCATCTGGAGACACCGGGGGAGCCCAGATCGGCAGTGCGGTCTCCGCGAGGGCGCGGGTGACAGGCGGCCGGCCGCAGCCTTGAGGCGTGGAGTGCAGCCCCGGCCTCGCGTGCCTGAGACCCGTAGAGGGTGCGTGGCCCCAGCGGGGGCCCTGGCGGTGCGAAAGCGCCCAGCTGACTGGACAGAGCAGGGAGTAAGCGGAGCTGTGCCCCTGCGGACATCGCGACGGGGGTCGGCGATCGAGGCGAGGAGTCCGAG